>NW_021163017.1:0-2400000 GCF_004324835.1 Dendronephthya gigantea | reverse complement strand
TCCAAAGGTTCTTAAATAAACATGTAGGTACAGTGTTTATAATTACTACAATTCACAGCGAATAATGGTATAATAGAGAGTGCAATTACTGCCAAAATCAAACGAGTGGCTAAAAAATCAACCGACCGCGGCAAAATTCGTTCCATTACTTATTATTTATATATCTTCTGTAATCAAAGGAACAATTTATTGAACTTTAATATTTAATCTAGGGGTTTAAAGGGTCTTAATTTCGAGTGGAATTATACACACTTCAAATTCAAGCCAGGAACAGTTGAAGATAGAGCCGCGTGGCTAGAGTAGAGGAAATATCTAATTTCATTTGGCCCATACTTTTCCTAAGAGTACGCGTGAGTTAAGCATCATATCTTCCTTCTAAAAACGACCATCATCGCAAACATATTTTCGAGGTTTGATAGAAAACGTTTCACGAAATTCGCCGATTATAATTTGCCAATATGTCAGCCGGTCAACGTACAGTGGCGTAGCCAGCCTGACGATTATGTCCCGCTATGTAAATTTCGAGTTATTATAATTATTCATGTCTTTAGAAATTTATTGTTTTCACTTCAGTGAACACTAAGATATTAGCATAGCGGGACAAATCAACAGGCTGGCTACGCTACTGTCAACGTATAGAAATTTTGGCGCATTCAGACGTTGATATATCGCTTGTTCTAGCGTTTATAGCTTCTTGCGTTTGCAACGATAGTAATCTTTACAAGAATAATGAATTCGTTGGAATAATTAGCGCAGACCAAGGTGGCAGACCATAGTGTAAGATTTCACCCGATGTCTAGCTTTGTTGTGATGAAAAGTATTTTCGTTTATATTCGAAATATGCCGTCATTATCCGGCCGCATTGCATGCAGGTAAAAGTGAAAGAATGTTTTAGAGCTGCAACAATGAAACGCGCATGGCAAGTGGAGATTTTCTCTCCTAATTGGTATAGATTAGAAGTGCTTTGCTCGCTCTCCTCAGGCTCGCTCGTTGCGGCAGCAATTAAACATGGTACTAAAAACGAATAGCAATGCAATTAATGCCAAAATCATACGAGTGTTTACAAATCAATTAAAGTTCTCCTGCGCCTCGTGACTTTTTACTTCATCTCATACTTAGTGTAAAGGCTGTGTTCCTATTGGCTAAGAGCAGCAGCATCCAGACCCGAATCTACCTCCCAATGTCGATTTACGAGGTGGGTTCAGGATTTTCAAGATGGCTGCCGAGAATTGTTCGGCAAAATAAGGGAATATGTTAGACTTTTTTCAGCTTTAACTTGAGCGTAAGTTTGTTTGTATACAGTACGTTGCATGTTTGGGACTAAAATGTTCGATTTTTGAACAAAAAATTACGTACTATAAATTTCACAATGGGTAACACTCCTGATGGAATGAGATAAAACGCGAGGTGAGTTCGGAAAACCTCCAGCCTCCCTCGGTGCGTCAAATCCTGAACTCACCTGTCTGCAAGTATGTTAATTATAAAAGCTCCCTCCGCATGCGGCTGCACTTATATGTTGTGACCAATCAACCTCGACAATCATAGTGTCGCATATAATAACCACAGAGCAGACAGGAAAGTGTGCAGTATTGCATGTGAATGTGTGCAGTATAATTGAATGTGAATGTGTGCAGTATAAATTTAAAGATGTCTCGAAACATCTTTATATTAACTCTAAATTTTGTCAAAATATAAAACTCATATATGTGTTGTAAAATGGTTATAAAAAGCCTGTGTTGGCTATTTCAATATATCTGTGTATGCCATTTCAATGATGATATATATTTCTGAAAAGGAAAGTTATTTTCTGAAGCTGTACATCGCGGAGTCCAAATCTCAATGTTTCAACCATGGCACTTGACTCATTGCATTATTAGAAATTCCTTAGAATAGGCCAGGAATAACCACATATTTCTGTCGTCTTTACAAAGCTACAGTAATACATAGTATTGGTGCTATGTAGGAAAACACGCAGAAGTTTGACGCCGGGGAGAGTAAATATTTGCGCCATAGTTCATGGGAAAGATAACTGAAGCAAGTTTTACCTTGGTTTGCGATTTGTGTTCATCGCCAAAGTTTCTTTTAGTTCAAATCTGATCTTTAGGTTTTCAATCTTGCCATCAATCTTTTGCAGCTCATCCAAAAACCGACTTTTTAGTTTTCCACATTTGTAATTGTCAAGTAATTCCTTCACACGCTTGGCTGAAAAGCAGTCAACATCGACGACAATGGATCCAGGGGTGAGTTTGCAGAAGCCAAAAACAGAATTGAACAATCTTTCTATAACAGGTTGGATCTTTTCTTTGCCGTAAAGTGCCCCCAGCGTCACGCCAGTAACCCCCAATAACACTGCCACGCCCGTGCTGCATCTGAATCTTAATTCTATGCTTTCGTTTGTAACTTTTACTTTAACATCGAGACCCACGGTTGGTGGCTGTGGTGGTTCTGGGGGAGCAGCCATGACAACCTGGTTAACAAAAAAAGATTGAGTACGTTAGAATTTATTAAATCCACGAAGATTTATTGTATATGTTTACATATGTTAGACCTAGGTTATCTGTCGCTATTTCGCTAGATGATTCGCTAGATGGTTTACAGGTTTATCATCGTATTATCTATTGTTTGAATTGCATTCGACGCAACCAACGACGGCGACGCGATTCAACTTATCACCTAGATTTTAATTATGTAGCATGTAAATTTCTCTGGAAATATTGTGAACAAAATATTTTGGCCGTATCAAAAAATTAAAAATTCTTTATTCCGGTATAAAGACCCGAAAGTGAAAAAAATTTGCATACACTTACAGCCGTTCGAGCATTAAATTTTATACGGCAAACGTGAAGCACAAACTACGAAGCTGTATTTACTGTTTGGCTAAATACATCAGCAATTGCCTTTGCTTTCTTACATCACTGCTGAACATCACGATTTTATGTAGAACGTTTATATTTAAGGGAAACCTTTGCACATTTTAAAATAGTGGAGTTAAAAAAATACACAAAGTTTGTTAGCAATTTGCCGTATAAAACGCCAATCTCAAGGGCAAGGGCTGTATTCTGTAAGTCGGCTCGCATACTTAGAAGACATACAAACGATACAATAATAATACAACTTGTATTACCGCCGCAGTGGTAATGTATTTAATTCATACGTGATTGAAGGATTCGAGCAAGAGACAAATCTTATTCCAGATTTCGATATTTGGCACTTCCGGTTTGTAATATTACGGGTGCCATAATGCAAAATGGGAACACAACTGTCACAACAGAGAAACAAGGCCAATTGTTTATACCGTTCGCTACCTATGTATCTCCGGCGTCCCATTTCAGAGTCAGTTGGACTCAATTGTGTTACTAACTCTCTTTTACAATTGGCATCTTTAATAATATACGAACTTGGCAACTTGCATGACATTGAAATACTATTACAACGTAGTCTACATGCATGATTATAAATGACGATGAATTTGCAGCTACTATGAATATTCTGTTGGTTGGCTCAAAGTCGTTTCAAATGAGCAATGAAATATATCTTATTTCTGCAGAAAGAGTTCAAGTGTAACTGTATATAGTTAATAAATTCCCTTGTAAATGTTCAAACACACGTCAGTGCTTCCTTGCTGCCAAATATCGTCGTGTATGTTATGTATGTTACAATTATACAAAATTTACCGCATGCACGATCCTTTCCAAAGACAAATTAGTAATTGATCTATAACTCACTCACCGTTTATGTTCAGTTGTTTACATCAGAATACATGCATGATAACGTGTCTTTAAGTCATAACCATTCGTTCGACCATAACCTTGCCACAACCTTGCCGCTTGCAAGGCATCAAGTTACATAATAGTGCTGTGCTCCAGTCCTCTTACACCCGTCGACTGAAGCTCATTGTTTACCTGGTAAATTAGCTTGTAGGTACATCGTCATAGGTGTACCTACAAGCTAATTTACTTATATTGTGATATCCAGCATGGCAAAATTACAAGAATATTATTGCTTTCAATTAACCCTAAATATCGTTGTTTAGGAGGTAAACTATAGCTATTAAGATTCGTGTAATAGTAAACGGCTGGCAAGCCATATAAGACGCAAATAACCTATGTAATAAAAATCGCCACTCTAATATATACAACGCAACGAAATACAATTATTTTAGCTTCATCTCCGAGAAAAATGTGTTTATAGTATGCGCAGAAAATTTTATCTAGTTAGCTTTCTTCAGACAATGTCATTACGATACATATAGGCGACCTTTTCTTGGAAGCAGCATATTCCGAAAAATTCCGTTCCGGCCGTCCAAATATTTTTATCCCATTTACCAATAAAAAGTGACAAAACAAAGGCATGAGTTAAAGGGAGTCAATTGCTATAATTTAAATGTTTTGTTGTTAAAACATCTTTGACTGGGGGATATAATTATTGCAGCACTGCAGTTAACGACTAAATGCAGCTTTAGCTAAATTTCAAGCAATGGCAGACTGCTGCAGTCGCGCAGACAAATAAAACTATCCTATTAATAAGTCATAACGAAAATAATTTGTGCAATTTAGCTGTTTAGGGTTATTATTATTAAGATTACAACTCGCAAAGGGTGCAATTAATTGCCAAAGATTACAGAAGAGATATAATTAATGCCAAAATCACAACCTCCTCCGCAGACCCTTTTCCGCCAAACTATGGCGGACGGTGATATATATTTCATTGACATTTTGCCGAAATCGCCCGAAATGCTCCATAGCGCTTGCGGTCTGCGGAAGAGGTAGCCAAAATTATACGAGTGGTTACAACAGATTCAGGATGTATTTTTTTACAATAAATTATATAGAAATTTCCTTCATCCTCTCGATTCGATCGTTCTTACGGGCAAAAATGCCATGTTTGCTCTACAACATTCACCGCATGTACAACTATTCTGACGACTACTGTAACTAGTGTGTGCCTCATTATATAAAATATGATAGAATTAACTCACCGTTTATTTTACTGTTGACTACGTTAGATAGATACTAAATCAGCGTTGACTAAATGAGATGTATTTGCTTTAATTGCAGCCATCTTTGATTTCAAGCTAAGTGATGGCAGTTTGGTTTGAAAATTGCAAAACATCAGGTTACACAATAAACTCCCACCTTTCTGCTGTGTTTAATTATACTTTACAGTACAGCAGCTCATCTCATCGGTTCATGGCGGACAAACACGTTCTCACAAGGGCTGTAAACATGAGCACAATTACCCGAGACCAAACGAAGCGCAAGATGATTTTAAGGCTTTAAAAAGTTCTTATATGAAACCGGACAAGCACATACGATTGTTTTGATAACTACAGACTACCGGGTTGATGTTATATACTAACTTCAATACCTCAAAATCATCTCACACTTCGTTAAATATCGGCGGAGCGGGAACAGGTAAACAGCCCCTACAGAGGAATTTTCCGGTAATGAGTATGGGTGAGTATATAATGCATGAAACTGCGCGTACTTAAAAACTGTACTCGCAATTACCAAGCCGGGGACTTTTAGGTTTAAAAAATGTAAAATTTAAAAATGTTAATGCACCATTTTTAAAACTGACTGATAAAAGTTGGGTACTTTGACATGAATTGAACCTCTGAGATTACCAAACAATAATTTGGCCTACGGATTTCATGTTTCCTTCCCTTTTGTTTCTCTAACTAATAATATTTATTTAATTATACTAGTATCCACTGTGAAGGATTTCTACTAAAATTTAATATTTTGTCACCGGCATCGACAACGCATCTAAACACCTGAAAAACAGAGAGAGTGACGTAAAGAGAAGAAATTTCAATCTGGATCGAACGACAAACGATCCGAATTTACAGGTTTTTCTCGTGGACATGCCCCACGTGCATTTTTCGGCAAGCCGAATTAAAACACTGGTTTGATACAAAATAACTTACCACAAAGATAATTAATCTTCTTCATACGTTTCTCCACTCCCCACTTGAGATTGGCTCTATCAATTCAAGCTGCCCAATTTCCTCCAAGCAGCGAACTAGTTTTTCACGTGAGAAATCTTCCCGACGATTAAAAATCGATAGCATTTTTTCAGCTCGACTGCGGCCATCATGGTATTTATTGCTAGTGCGAATGATATTTCTGTCTTCTACAGGTATGTCCAGAAGACCAGCAAGATTTTCCCAATCAACAACAATGCCTCGACTTAGTCTATACAATTCTCGAGAAGAAAGACGCATTTTAACAAACTGATTGTCCTCAGAGTCCTGAGTTTGCAATGATCGGGTTTCCACGTCCTCAGTTTGACTCTGCGCCTGGAAGAAAATCAATATTTCACCATGCCTGGAACATATTCAGTTTGTCGCATCAAGTTGACGTTTTTTTTATGGAGATCCGTCTTTCTTATAATTTTTTTTACAACTAAGTAAAACAAGTCAACATATGGAACATGGGCAGTTTTGCATAATTATCCGAAGCAATCATGGAAAAGATGAAGTTAAGTCCTTAGGCCCTTTAAACAAAAGTCAGGAATTAGCAGGGGCGTTCTCAGAAAGTGTTTCAGCTAGGGAATTGTAGGATCCTTAAAACGGACAGTTTGACGAACATGTTCCGATTAGATTGTAGATTACATAAATTTATAGAAAATAACCTAATAATTTATATGTTGTATATTTGGAGAGAGTGAGTGGGAAAGAATGAGCGTTCTTACTTAAGAACATAGAAAGGCTGTTAATATCAGGGAATTTGAGTAACGCTCAAGAGAGAGCACCGAAGAGCGAGAACATTTTCACGGGTGATGCACTGCATGGAACACTAAATATTGGGCAACTTTCTTGGCTGATACGTTGATAAAAAGAAAGGTCATTAATAAATAATAAGCATTAAATTACCTCGTTCTCATGCGGAAGCATTACTTCCATTAAATCTTGTCGCTTTATTTCTTTTAAGCACTTTACCAAAGTATTACGATCAAAGGACTGGCTTTTATTAAAAAGTTGGAAAACTTGTTCGGATTTTGAGGAAAACTTGACGAAATTGAATCTGATTTCCTCGCGATCATAATACGGAATATCCAAGAGTCCAGCTAGGCTGTCCCAGTCTAGTCCAAGTCTACAGCTCATTCGACATATTTCAGCGTTTGTAAGCTTTGTGGTCCGACGCACGTCTACGAGATAACAAAATAATTTTCCTAAACTGATCAAAATGAATTTACCCAATTATTTTTAAAATAATTAGGTAAATAGTTAATCTTGCCCAAGATGGATAGGCTTAGAGATTTCGAATGACACTGTGGCATTAGCAAAATGTTTTAAGAATATTTCAATGTTACACTATACCTTTTTGGATGGGTTCCGTTTCTGTGCTGTGTACTAAAATATAATTCATAATATTAAGTGCAATGTTATAAGCACAAAAAGGGTATTTTAAAAAATGTATCAACATTGTTTTAGAGAATATTGCAGTTGGGAATTTTGTTGTCTTTTCGGAGGATTTGCTGACGATTTGCCAGCTGTTTTGACGTCTATATCGAGTAAAAGTAAATATCATATTATTGTATCGTGGTTAAACTATCCGATTTTTCAACTAAGGGTTCATTCCCACTAGGCGGAATTTTCTGCGCGCTTCCATGCAGCACTAATGTAAGAAAAACAAAGATTCCGCCTAGTGGAAAAAAGGCTTAATAGTAGAAAAAAGGTGATCTTATTGGACGAATTCGTACATCACGCGTCGAGGCACGACAAATTCCAACAAACGTTTCATCACTCGAACATAAAATCCATATCTTCTTCTATAATCCCCCGAGCCGGTGCGGAGCGCCGTGTGAGGATACTAATTCCGCCCGGAGATTAGGAGTTAGACCCAGGTATTGTGACAGAACAAATCTAATTTGTGCTGTTTTTATGTTTTGAAGATTTAGTGAATTAGTGTGTGTATTAACTCGAACATGCAGCTAATGACTAAATGCAGCCGGAATACTGGTGATTTTACTTCACCTTTACTATTGCATTTGTTTTCGAAAAATTTGAAACATCAGCTATGCGTATGGCTTATTTAAGTCATTTCATGATATAAGCTTAGAGGGTAAGGTCTGGCTAGCTCAGGAAATATTTTGCTTTTTTTAAAATGGCGAGGGGATACTGCCTGGATGTATTTCTAGCATACGTACTGCAGCGCCCGGTTAAGATAAATGAAAACTTGTATTTATCTTATTTCATACAAATTAAAACCTGACTGTTGAGCTTCCTATCATTAAAGTATTACCATTTAAGATGATGTTTCACGCAAGAATCTGCATGATTGAATCAACGTCAGTTTGTCAAAACTGCTTCCCACAAAACAAATTACAAACTGCCAAATATCGCTGCATGGACTCTTCTATAGCGATAAAGTTTGCACTACATTTTTTAGAATATAGTAAAAAACCTACCAGCAGTTTTTTCCTCTTCCGTCTCCTGCACGATCTCACAAACAGTCAACTTCCACAACAATGTATTTTGACTTTCTTCGCGTATTTCAACATTTCCATTTGCCGGACTCGCTAATTCAGCAAAACAGTTGATCGCATAACCATCTGAATCCAGTTGAGCCTGGTTAATCTCAAAAGAATGACAGATTTCGACTTCGGTGAAATTTAAACTTATTTTATAACGAAGATCAGTGTTAACACAGGCCAGCTTTCCTTTCTCCCCTGTGCGATAACCACCTTCAAAGTGATCTTTCAACTGTTTAATATCGTCTTCGTTATTGTCATCAACAAACTCGCTAACGAGGACAACAGCGATATCCACTGTTCCCTTGGAACTAATTCTGCGATACAAGACATAGGCTCGGCAGACAAACGAGTAATTGAGGTGACATAAGATTCGAGCTAACATTCCCCGCATCGCCAAAATGAAACTGTAGAGAGAGAAGCCGTTAATTTTTACACTCGAAACCCCTTCAACATCGTCTCTCTCGATACTATTACTCACAACTTCCCACGTAATCTTTTGGTAATTGTCATGGTAGGAGCCATGTAAGATGAAAAGTTCCATACCAGAGACAAGTCTTTCGAGTTTGATCATAAGAACCGCTGGTTTTAAAAATTTCAAGTGATTCGGGAGGAATTCAACAACATGGGGGATAACTTTAACAAGACCTAAGTCAAGCAATGACTCTGTGGGAAAATCTTCCGGGGTTTTATTAACCAAAGTAATTTGTGTATCTCCCAGGAGACACTCGGCTCCCAACTTAAGTGTGACGTCGTCGAATTGAATAACACCTCCACTTGGACCAACTGAAACTGAAAATATCAAAAGTTCAATGAAAAGCCACTTTTAACTACCACAAAATACAAGGCCACAGACACAGTAGAACGCGCGATTTTTACAATAACTTAATGAAATGCAATTATATTAGAGCTCGTGATTTCTACGAGGGCAAAGTCCAAATTAATGCTGATTGGTTGATTAGCGGTCTGGAAAAAGTCATCTTGCCCTCTCAAAAATTTATCTTGCGCGCTTGAAAAAAGTTTAATTGTACAAATAAAATTTAAACAAAAACTAATAATAAAAGATTATCATGCCGTGCGGTGACAATGAAAAACACTCCCCGAGTGAGTTTTACTATCCTGGAGAAACAAATGACCCAAATGCTACATTTTAAGGCGAAGACATAAACCGCCAATAAAAAGACAATCAAATGGTGTAGCAGCAAAAGGTTACAAAATATTAATTAAAAAATCTTTAGATAATTTTAACAAAGCCATATAACTCGCTCCTTCGTCGCTCGATCTGTACGAAAATCAAAAACCTCAAGCAATACATTCCCGTACAAACCTCGCACTCGGTTAAAAGGTCTTACATCTTCAGTAAACAAGATCAGAAAAAAAACACTCCGGCCAATAAGCGTAAGGAGTATGTCCATTTTAATGTGATGCATGCAATCATGTAAGGAGTTCAGTCGTATATTTATCTTTTTTCCGACACTTTCATCAAAATAGCTTTTATTGACATGCACTATCCGCATAAAATTTTTCGTAAAATCTAAAGAAATCAAATTAAATTATTTTTAAAAATCCTAAAAATCATAATTGCTGAAAAAATAAGAAATTATACGGATCTGCCAGCTGTTTTGAAATACAGTTATGCATGAAACGTTTACACATGCACACTAAAAACTTTTTGGCAAAAAACGATACCGTTTTCGCCAGTATCGTTAGGTGGGAAAAAACAATCAATTTCAATGATGAATAATGAAATAAATTATGTGGGACGGGCGATCATCCAGCGCCCAAGATGCCCTATACCCCCCCCCCACTTATCGAGCGGGCTACACAACTGATACGATCGAAGCATTTTAAGTACTAAATTCTACATACCCCTTGTTTTCAACAGTACGTCAATCAGTTTGTTATCACCATGTTCCTTAGCAATATGTAACACAGTTTCTCCTTCGTCGTTTTTCCTGCTTATGCTGGCTCCTGCTTTAACAAGTTTCTCGGCGATGACCAAATTACATCTCTCGACGGAAAAATACAAGGCAGAGTTTCCCTTATCGTCAATTTCATTTACATTAGCCTTATTTTTTAACAACAAATCAAACAATTTTTCATCATTAAGTTGAGCAGCAATATGTAAGACTGTTCTCCCTTTGACATCCTTCCTTTCTACGCTTGCCCCAGCTTTAATAAGTTTCTTGACGATGGCGATTTTGCCTTCCCTAGCGGCATAATGAAGGGCAGAATTTCCTTTAAAGTCAATATCATTCACATTTACGTTTTTTGCTAACAGCTTATCAATCAGAGTTTCATCACCCATTTCTGTAGCAAGGTGTACAGCTGTTTGTCCTTCAGCACATTTCTCGTCTACCCTGGCTCCTGCTTTGATAAGTTTCTCAACAATGGCGAAATTGTTCCTTCTGACGGCATAAAAGAGGGCAGAGTTTTCAGCATCATCGACATCGTTCACATTTGCTTTACTTGTCAACAGGAGATCAATCAGTTTTTTATCACCCTTTTCTGCAGCAAGGTGTAAAACTGTTTTCCCTTCAGCACATTTCTCGTTTACCTGGCTCCTGCTTTGATAAGTTTCTCGGCGATGGCGAAATTGTTCCTCTGACGGCATAATAGAGGGCAGAGTTTTCAGCATCATCGACATCGTTCACATTTGCGTTACTTCTCAACAGGAGATCAATCAGTTTTTTTTCATTCTTCTCTGTAGCAAGGTGTAAAACTGTTTTCCCTTCAGCACTTTCTCGTCTACCCTGGCTCCTGCTTTGATAAGTTTCTCGGCGATGGCGAAATCGTTCCTTCTGACGGCATAATAGAGGGCAGAGTTTTCAGCATCATCGACATCGTTCACATTTGCGTTACTTGTCAACAGGAGATCAATCAGTGTTTCATCACCCTTTTCTGCAGCAAGGTGTAAAACTGTTTTCCCTTCAGCACATTTCTCGTCTACTCTGGCTCCTGCTTTGATAATTTTGGCGATGGCGAAATGTTCCTCTGACTGCATAAGAGGGCAGAGTTTTTACTGTCGATATCGTTCACATTTGCTTTACTTCCAACAGGATCAATCAGTGTTTCATCACCCTTTTCTGCAGCATGGTGTAAAACTGTTTTCCCTTCAGCATATTTCTCGTCTACTCTGGCTCCTGCTTTGATACATTTTTTGACGATGGTAAACATGTTCCCTCTGACAGCATAAGATAAGACAGAGTTTCCTTTACTGTCGATATCGTTCACATTTGCGTTACTTCTCAACAGGAGATCAATCAGTGTTTCATCACCATTTTCTGCAGCAAGGTGTAAAACTGTTTTCCCTTCAGCATATTTCTCGTCTACCCTGGCTCCTGCTTCAATAAGTTTCTCGGCGATGGCGAACTTGTTCCTTGTGACTGCATAAAAGAGGGCAGAGTTTTCAGCATCATCGACATCGTTCACATTTGCGTTACTTGCCAACAGGAGATCAATCAGTTTTTCATCACCCTCTTCTGCAGCAAGGTGTAAAACTGTTTTCCCTTTAGCATATTTCTCGTCTACCCTGGCTCCTGCTTCAATAAGTTTCTCGGCGATGGCGAACTGGTTCCTTGTGACTGCATAATAGAGGGCAGAGTTTTCAGCATCATCAACATCGTTCACATTTCCGTTACTTGCCAACAGGAGATCAATCAGTTTTTCATCACCCTCTTCTGCAGCAAAGTGTAAAACTGTTTTCCCTTTAGCATATTTCTCGTCTACCCTGGCTCCTGCTTCAATAAGTTTCTCGGCGATGGCGAACTCGTTCCTTCTGACGGCATAATAGAGGGCAGAGTTTTCAGCATCATCGACATCGTTCACATTTGCGTTACTTGCCAACAGGAGATCAATCAGTTTTTCATCACCCTCTTCTGCAGCAAGGTGTAAAACTGTTTTCCCTTTAGCATATTTCTCGTCTACCCTGGCTCCTGCTTCAATAAGTTTCTCGGCGATGGCGAAATCGTTCCTTCTGACGGCATAATAGAGGGCAGAGTTTTCAGCATCATCGACATCGTTCACTTTTGCCTTATTTCTCAACAACAGATTAATCAGTTTTTCATTACCATAACTTTCTACAGCAAGATGCAAAACTGATTTCCATTTCTTATTTTTCCCGTCTACGGTCGCCCCAGCTTCAATAAGTTTCTCGGCAATGGCATCATTTCCTCCCCGGACAGCGTAAAACAGCACGGAGTTTCCTTCTTTGTCGGTATCTTCCACATTATTTGCGTTAATCTTGAACAATAAGTCAAAAAGGTTTTTATCACCAATATATGCTGCAAGATGTAAAACTGTTCGTCTTTCGCTATCCTTTCCTTCAATGCTGGCTCCAGCTTTGACAAGTTTCTCGGCGATTTCAAAATTGAGCATCTTGACAGCGTAATATACACCAGAGTTTGATTTATTATCAAGAATGTTCAAGTTTGCTTTGCTTTTAACAAGTAAATCAAACAGCTTTTCTTCTTCACGCAGTGCAACAAGATGTAAAATGGTTCGTCCGTTTGTATCTTTCTCATCCACACTAGCACCAGCCTCCAGAAGTTTCTCGGCGGCCTCAATATTACCATGCTCGAAAGCATAATGTAATGGAGTCTTTCCTGCATCGTCGCGATTGTTCACATTCAGGTCATGCGTTAAAAGAAGATTAAATACATTTTGCTTAAAATGAATCACTGAATGGTGGAGCATTGTCCGAGAATCGGAATCTTTCTTTTGTATATTTTTAATAATTAGTGCAACTGGGTTCTCTATGCTTTGTTTTTCTAATAAACAATCCAAAAGTGCAACCGCAGACCCAACATTAAAATGTTCAAGTGCATAATCCAACGCAGTTTTCCCAACTTTGTCAACGGCATTCACGTCAACACCAGCGTCGAGAAGTGCGGTAATTGTTTCTGGACTAGCAAAAGCTGCGGATTTGTGTAGAATGTTTCTTCCTTCCTCGTCCAAGGTATTGATGTCTGTCATTATCTTTGTCGCGCTCTTAAGATATTTCCTACAATGATGCAAAAGACACCCAATAGCTCTTACTCTACCGTGTTGGACAGCATAATCAAGAGGCGTTTGAGTATACGCGTCCATGACGTTAATATCTGCCCCTTTTTCGATCAACGTTTCAACATGGTTCTCGTAGTACATTGCAGCGTAGTGCAGTGGGGTTCGATCTTCGCTGTCTTGGGCATTTATTGTTGAACGTAAGAAAAAAAACGAATGGCGAAGATCTTCAACAATGGGTGAATATGTCAAGACTTTGTTTTGAATAGAGAGATCGGTGGGTATGCACGCAAGGTGTAAAGCAGTCCTGCCATCACAATCCTGTGCCTTAACGTCGATATAGGAAAACGAGAAATCACAGAGATGTCGTAAGAAATACTCGTTTTTTAGTGCAGCGGCATAGTGCAAAATCGTTCTTCCGTGTTCATCATCTGTATTCATAAAATGGCTATATGGACTGTCATTCCATAATGGGTAACGCCCAAAAATTTCGGATGAATCAATAAGACTTTCTGTTACGCCGTCGAACCTTCGGATGTTTTCCAAGGTCTCTAGGAACTTATAAAAAGAAAATTAATCTATTTACATCGAAATATTTGATTTTACTCCTTCAATATATAGATAATTTCTCCATTTTTAACTTATCGTAACTCACTCCCGTCTGGTCACTATTGCTCCCGACAATATTGTCGGAAAAAGCAAAACATTAAATATCTCAGCGAGTATTTGGGCTAAAGACCCCAGAATAACACCAAACGATAGAGCTTGAAAAGACGATTTAAATAGTATTTCTAAACCCGCATATAGTAATAAACTGAATATGTATTATAAGTCAAAACATGAATCAAAGTAATAGGTTGCTTTGTTATCTCAAATTACTCCCCTTAGCAACCATATACTTTAGAAATTCAGTCTTTTCTCGCTTTTTTTGTTCTCTGTGTTCTTTAAAATGTCTGAATTTTACATACTATCACTCTGTCATAATTCTGAGTAATTGTTGGGGTAGAATGTTAAAAAGAAGCGGAGAAAATATCATTTTATAAATTACGTGCTTACAGCATGCTCGGAATGTTGTCATGCGGTTGGAAAATGAGACAAAACTCCCTAATGCCTCCCCCTAGGGTAAATTTGACCCCGGAAATCGATTTCTGGCGTAAAATTGGACCTAGGGGGCAGATTTTCGGCTTTTTTTGCCCGAAATTTTTTTCGATATTTATATTATTGTGAAATAATATCGCCGGCGACGCGAATTCATATAATCAATGTATGTTTAAATAAAAAATCGGCAAAAATCTTCTAAAGGCTCGATTTTGACGCTAAAGATATCAAAATAATCCTGAATATGTGAATTAAACCACTGCAACGGGTGTTTCTTTGCATTTTGGGCAATATTTTAAGGATTAGACCGCTTTGATGTGCAATATTGAATAATATAAAAAGCACATGCACTTTAAAGCGAATATCTTAGCGAATTGACAACATATCAATATAAACTGAAAAACATGTATCAACCGAGGACAATTTCTTCTTTAAATCGCTTCTATTTTTGTTAAAATCGGTCAAGTATTCGAACAGGAATCGCAAGTTATAATCAGCAAACCAGTTCGAAATGTCACCCGATCGGACGGCAATGTTTAAGCTAAACGCCTTTCAAACGACCGGCCCCGGATATCTCAAAGCGGGACATGCAAAGAATATTACCTCATTTTCTGACATACCCTCCATTCGTACTTCCCTTTTTTCTGATTGTGTCACGTTACTTTGCTGATTAACTCTTAAAAAGTTAAATTTAGTCCATATAATACACAGAATATTACACGGTTCGCTTGAAGATATGAATTTTATGTTCTCGTGTCAAAAACAATTTCCCACGTGTGAGCGTGTTTTGCCACTCGAACATGAAATCCATATCTACTCGCAACCGTGTAATATCCTTTGTTATAAGTGCTGTGTATTTTAAATGTGATTGGTTCATTCGTAGTCACATGACTTTAAATTAATGCAATGTTTCCCGCCAGGGAAACAGATGAAAAATTGTTACCCGCTTCTTGTCATAACAAAGTGTTTTTTGAACTAAAATTTTTGTGTAACATGTATGATTTTGTTCGTATATAACAAAGCACTTAATGTACACAACCTCGAGAAATAGTGAGTTTTGTTTTCCCTAGTGTATAATATTAACTACAAAAGTGCCATGTAATATTTTATTGAGATACAATAACTAGATATATTATAGTCAGCCGTCGCAAGTCAGATGGATGTTATGTGGAAAAGCATACATGCACGAACATGCATACGTGATATATTTCTGACATAGTTTATGGAAAAAATAACTGAAACGACTTTTACCTTGATTGGCGATTTGTGTTCATCGCTAAAGTTTCTGTCAATTCAAAATTGATTTTTAGGTCTTTAACCTTGCCATCAATCTTTCGGAGCTCTTCCACAAACCGTCTTTTAAGTTTTCCACATTTGTAATCGTCAAGTAATTCCTTCACACGCTTAGCTGAAAAGCAGTCAACATCGACAACTATGGATCCAGTCCTAATTTTGCAGAAGCCAAAGACCGACTGAAGCAAACTTTCGATAACAGGTTGGATCTTCTCTTTGCCGTAAAGTGCCCCCAGCGTGACGCCTGTAACCCCCAGTAAAACTGCTACGCCCGTGCTGCATCTGAATCTCAATCTTATGCTTTCATTGTTAGCAGTTAAATCAACATCGAGACCCCCAGCTGGTGCTTGTGGTGGTTCTGGGGGATCAGCCATGACAAACTGGTTAATAAAAACGAAGATGACAGTACGTTTAAAATAATTTCTTAAAATGCATGAAGCTGTAATGTGGCATGTTTACATACGTTAGGCCCCATTTGGTTTGGTCGAATGCAATTTGAACAGTGAGATAACAGAGATGACCATTAATCAGGTTTATCTTCTCGTTATCTATTGTTTGAATTGCATTCGACAAGAAAAAAATTCAGCCAGGAAATTCCCTAGGAAATAGTGTGAACAAAATAATTGGCGTTAGAGAAGTGGAAGGGTTGGTTGAAATAAACTCGACTTCAATCTGCTGCTGCAGCGCTCGTAGACAATCATATCAACCATAAAAAAACTATATATTCGATCAAATTATATTGCCAAATTTCTTCTTGTTTTGGCAAAGTAGTCGTTGCATGATTAAATTTGCAAAGTTTAATTAGAGGGAAACAATAAGAGCGGCCATGTATACCAGAAGGGAGTGAGTTTTTAATTATAAAAAAGATCGCATTGTTGGCTGAATCGAGTTAGACGTTACAACATTATAAGATTAAGATAATAAAATTATCTACAACAATACAGGTTGATAAAAATCCTACTGAAAAAAGAGAGTTCTAAAGAGATAAAATGGAATTTCCAGGTGGAATTGGTACCCTCGCTCGCAAGCCAAAGCATAAAATATTATGCTTGAAATTATTCATCTCAAAAGTTAATAGGTTTTGAACATAGAACACAGCATGAAATAGAGCACAGCTTGTGATCAATTTACTATACATGACTTAATTAAAATGTCAATAGGCGTCCTTAGCTCCCTCATTCAGTTAAAACGTGTATAATAGATTGTTTTTTGGCTATCTTGTCTGCAATGTTTGTAATATTCCCTTTAAATGACAGCACAAGGATTGAGGAGGTTATCTCAACATAATAATTAGATAAAATCTTAGCACAGCTATGCAGATCCGCGGGGTGTCTCAAATATTTACGTACCTTAGCTTGTGTTTTTCCAAAAGAAAACAATCATTACACCTACCTGTGGTCATTTGACGGCTCTATATGTAGTTGACTTTGACCGAACTGATGATATAAGATCCGTAGATGTTCTACCGATAAAACATGGTTTGCATCTATCGCAATTTTTGTAAAGAAATCATTTCCATGCACGGATGCATCAGAAATAGTAAATTTGTCCTTATTTCTGTATTCAAATCGGTCATTGTTATTTTTTGAAATATTACGACTATACATAACTTAATAAAGACAATAAAGCAAAATTGCATGAAAATGCTTATATAGGCTATTTGACAATTGACAGCCGTTGTAGAGTCTTCCCAATAATATATGAAATTTAGGTTGAAAAAGGCGCACAGTAAATTAATCATGGAGTTCCATCGAATTTTTTCACATTATGCTATAAAAGTCGAGTTTGCGTGTACCACGCCTGGATGCCTCGCACACGACTCGAGGTTGTCAACAATTTTAAAATGGAGGCAAAAGAAGCCATTTCACCCAGCTTTTGCGCTGCTTACACGTTGTTTCGATATTATATATAATTTATAGACCTTCCGCTCGGGGAATTCGACGAAATATTACCCCCTCGGGAAGATATATCCCTCGGGCGAAGCCCTCGGAATATATCTTCCCTTGCTCCAGGTCTATAAATGATAATTATCACATGACAACCATCACGTGTTAATCAGTGAATATCATTACAGTTCTGGTATTAAAAAAAAATCATTTTTGTTGGCTATTGTTCTCATTTTCACGATTTGCGCCTCGTTTATTTAGAATAAAAATGCTTTTGAGATCTTCTTAAACGCAGCAATTATTGCAAGATTGCGCAATTAATAGAATTTCACTTTTAACTATACCAAGCGCTTACATGCAGGCTTGGGCTTACAAACAATTAATGAATCGAAAAGTTTAGACACTCCAAAATGGTGCCAAACCTGTGATTTGGGCACCATTGCCTCAAAAAAAGCATCATTTGCGACCTATTTAAAATTCATTTTACTCAAAAATCATCTTTTGCGACTACAAAATGTATTTACTGTGAGATGCTGTGAACCATAGTTAGACGAAAATATACCGCTATACGAATCGTACGCCCATATGCCAAAAGCTCGCTGGAGATATTGCCAACCATTTTAATTGCATGGATAACCAAACCAAAACAATGCATGTTTTTATTATCAAAGATTACTTAATTGATTTGTAGTCTAAATCTTCTGGGCTCTTTTCACATAACAAAACAATCATTCACAGCTACGTGACACTACAGCCTGTGTCTTCGGAGAGCGCATCCTTTGAAATTTATAACTGGTGTTATTGAATTGCTGTAATGACTTCGCCTGATACGATCGTAGCTTAAATCGTGCCAGACAATAATTTAGTGCGAAAGAGTAAATTACACAAATCAAACGCACATTTTACTGAGGTTTCTCCGTTTTATTATCAAGACATTTTTTTAACAACCGCATTTCACGAGTACAAAACATCCTGCGTTATATACGATATTAAACAATTATATTAAATAGCTACTTCACTATAATAATTAGAAAGTTTTAGAAAGTCCAAAAAATAATGTACATGCATGCATACAAGGAGTCAGGGACTGTCTATATGTTGCTTCTATATGCTTCTATGATATTCTTACAACATATGGGATATCCAGTCGCTATCAAGAAAGTTGTCGTCATGAATATATATAGCCGGTGCGTGAGAACCACGTAACTATCCACGTCGAATTCATGCAGTTAATAATTAATTGAAGCCATTTAATTTAACGCAAAGTACTGTTCCAAGACCAAAGATTTATCCTACAATCTTTTTCATACTATCATTTGTGACCTATCTAAAATTCGTTTTACTCAAAACTCATATTTCGCGACTGCAAAATGTATTTACTGGAAGATGCAGTGAACCATATAGTGAGCCGATACAAATTACTTCAAATCAAATGTGGTGAATCAACTCTCTTAGACTTAGCCAATGCCTTTCGAAACGAACGAGAAGTTTTTCCTATCTTAGGCAGTTGTTATATCATGTTATACCACATGGTAGATTTGATTACGATTGTCCATGCAATATATTTAAACTTTAGTATTTAGTTCGAGAATGCATGCCAATTCTGCCTGCATGCAACCATCCGTTCGCGACAGTGAAAATATCGTGTTTGTTATGCAATATATATATAAACCACAACCAAAGTAAATTTAAGAGATAAACCCTTTACGTAACGATATACAAACTCACTCACCGTTATTTCCAATTATGTATACCAGAAAACCAGATTCTAAACGCACCTTTCTGTTATGGTCATATTTGCTTCTGTTATGAATTGTCTGTTTCGCAGTGCATAACATCTGATAGCACAACCCACGCAAAACAACATATTTTCCACGATTGTTTAGCTATATACGCCTTAATTGCATGGACTCCACGACCTGGCATGGCTGGCATCACGCAGGCAACAAGAGTCGCCGTATACAGGGCTGTCGTACTGTCTTCCCTGTTGTATGGCTGTGAGACATGGACCTGCTATCGCCGCCACATCAAGAAGCGGGATCAGTTCCATCTCCGTTGTGTCCGCAGACTCCTGGGCATACAGTGGGAAGACCGCATCACAAACCAGGAGGTCCTTCGACGTGCTGCCCTGCCAGGCATCGAGGCCCTGATCATGCAAGCACAGCTGAGATGGTCAGGCCACGTGATGAGAATGGAAGACAGTCGTCTTCCCAAGCGTTCTAAACTGGCCAGAGGCACGAGAAAGCAGGGTGGTCAGATCAAGCGCTACAAAGACACCCTGAAGCAGTCCCTGCGCGCTTGCAACATCCCTGTCACTGGCTGGGAAGGCCTTGCTGCCAATCACACTGCCTGGCGGCAGTCAACAGCCACAGGAGTGAAGGCCTTCGAGGAACGACGCCTGGATCGACTCGACGCCAAACGCCAGGCCAGGAAGGACAGAATTGTCAACCCTGCAGCTGCCGTAGCCTGCCCTGTGTGTGGAAGACTCTGTGCATCGGAGTTCGGGCTGCGGTCCCACCAAAGGCGACACTGACGTCATCGTCGCTTCGCGACGGACATCCAAGAAGATCCCAGAAGATAGCTGGCAAGCAATCACCGCAGTGGCCGATCCGCCCGTAAGGCAGAATAAATTACTACATTGAGTTACAAATTATTATCTACCTTCATAATTATATTGGTAGACTTTTATTCAAAAATAATCTTCAGAAATGAATAACCATGCAGGCAATAGCGTTGTTAGGGTATTTTTGATTTACTATTTTGCCTTGTAACTTATTCTCCCAAACCCTGAATTTCCGCCACTGAATCCTGCCTCGATAATCAACTCGATATCAGATAATTAAACTAAACTTCAACATGCCTTTAATAGGGCAGAAAATGCCCGTTCTTATTTAAGTGCTAATTAAGTGAATTAATTTAAATAAAAGATCTGTGATGATTGCGAAGTATTTATCTACATTTTAAGTACTTATGGTGCGAGATATGGAGTTAAGTGTTTACATGATTTTTAAAACGATTTTAAAAACTTTTTTCCAACGAATAATATAAGAAACAAGCCACAACCAATGATCCTCGTGTGAAAATGAATATAGATGTATATAATTATTCAGAAAAGGAGAAATGTAGTTAAGATCATATATCTTGTGCTATATTGTTACAAACAGGGTCTGTTGCGATTTTTATGTCAGTTATGCGATGTTATGATAGTTTATTGCCCAAAATCTGGATTCGTATATCTTATCTCGGAAAAAGGGGCGAATTTCTGTTAAAATTTTATCTCAATAAAATACAAAGATTTCGTTCCAAAACGGTAAAATTCGACACTATTTACCACACTAAAAGGTTGTCTTACTTTGTTTCCAACAAAGACAAACTTACTCCTTTATCTCCTAGAATTATAGTATACGAAATCGCTTGCCCTGTTTTCGGGAAAACCTATATTGCCATGGTGCCTATGCGCAAAGGTGCCTATCCGGCGATCTGTACGTTTGAAAGAGCATTCTACTAGACCCTCTATATAGTCTCTTCTAGTGCAGTAGACCAACATTTCTCCGAATGTGAGCAACGCTCAATTCTTAGCCACACTACAAAACCAGTTATTATCAGTTATTAATGTATACCTTTACCTCTGAATAACCCTTTACCCTAATATAGATATATATGCGTTGTAAAGTATTGTATTTCAATATGTTTGAAGATGACTTTACAGTCTCAACCTGTGTCTTGTTTGATTTATATTTTGACTCTCAAGATGTCCAGCATGTTTAACCCAGGTTTTATTAATCTATTGATAAATTTCCCGGAAACATTGCGAATATTTTGGTATTTATACGAAAATTAAAAATTCATTATTCCGGTATAAAGACCCGGAAGTGAAATAAATGTTGCATAATAATTATACATCCGTTCGCGTCTTCGCGAGCATTAAATTTTATACGGCAAACGTGAAACACAAACTACGAAGCTGTATTTACTGTTTGGCTAAGTACCGTACATCAGCAATTGCCTTTGCTTTCTTACATCACTGCTGAACATCACGATTTTATGTAGAACGTTTATTATTTAGCGAAACCTTTGCACACTTTAAAGTAGTGGAGTTAAAAAAATACACAAAGTTTGTTAGCAATTTGCCGTAAACGCCAATCTCAAGGACAAGGGCTGTATTCTGTAAGTCGGCTCGCATACTTAGAAGACATAGAAACGCTGCAATAATAATACAACTTGTAATAACGCCGCAGTGGTAATGTATTTATCTAATACGTCATTGAAGGATTCGAGCAAGAGACAAATCTTATTCCAGATTTCGATATTTGGCACTTTCGGTTTGTAATATTACGGGTGCCATAATGCGTGCAAAAGATGGAACACAACTGTCACAACAGAGAAACAAGGCCAGTTGTTTATACCGTTGGCTACCTATGTATCTCCGGCGCCCCATTTCAGAGTCAGTTGGACTCAATTGTGTTACTAACTCTCTTTTGCAATTAGTCTCTTTTATAATATACGAACTAGGTAACTTACATAACATTGAAATACTATTACAACGAAGTCTACATGCATGATTATAAATGGCGATGAATTTGCAGCTACTATGAATATTCTCTCGCGGTTGGCTCAAAGTCGTTTCAAATGAGTGATAACATATATTTTTTTCTCCGGAAAGGGATCAACAGTTAGTGTATAGTTAATAAATCCTCTTGTAAATGTTCAAACAGTTCATCCTTGCTGCCAAATATCGTCGTGTATGTTATGTATGTTACGTTATACAAAATTTACCGCATGCACGATCCTTACCAAAGACAAATTAGTAATTGATCTATAACTCACTCACCGTTTAGGTTCAGTTGTTTACATCAGAATACATGCGCGGAAAACGTGTCTTTAAGTCATAAACATTCGTTCGATTCTATAGTAATGCTAGTTTGCTGTGCGGCTTGCCTCTTGCAAGGCATCAAGTCATCCTCGTCCCCAGGGCTGCATCAAGTTACATAATAATGCTGTGCTCCAGTCCTCTTACACCCGTCGACTGAAGCTCACATTACTAGTAGTCTTTCTGGTTGAACGAACATAAAATTTTGATTATTTGTTATGCAACCCATTTAATAGAACTTTCAATACTAGTTGTAGGCCAATTATTGCATGGAAAGTCACTTGCCTTTCACCTCCTACCATCTGAGACAAATTGTTCAAATGAAAAGAATAAAGTCGCTTCGCGCGAAAAATATCGCTACCTATATATATGTAAAAGAAACCGGATTGAAAGCCAGATAGCGCTACCCACCGGGCGCCGGTATATAGTGTTTTTAGGCCCGTTTACACTACACTCAGTTTATTCGCACGGCACGGCTAAAATGGATACCCGTGCCCAGGCTAAAAAAAGTGTTCAAGTGCCCAAGATTGAGGCTACCAAAACAAACACGGATGAAATGAGCACGGTACCCATTTTGTCGTACCGTGCCAAAAAACCGAGTGTAGTGTAAACGGGACTTTTAATGCAATCGCCCTCAAAAATCCCCCGTTGTTGGAATTGCCTGGTACCGTATAACTGTATAACTTTAAATGCTAGTTTCCACTCAGGAAAATTCTCCTTTGTATTGGACAGGACAGGAAGGTTTCCTTTGTATAAACGCCGCCTGAGAACTCACCGACAAAGGAAATTTTCCTGTCCGTTCCGATCCAAAGGAAATTTTTCCTGCGTGGAAAGTAGCCTTATGTAAAATTTAGGCGCTGCTACCCCCAAAAACAACTTTACGAAGCATTTATATGGTAAAATTGAAAGCAAAGAGCAAGCTATAGCCTATAGTGTCTTGTCCACGAGCCGGAACGGAGCGCCGTTGGATGGTACTAATTCCGCTGGGAGATTTACTACACCCGGGTATTTTGATAGAACATAGCGGAATCCAAAGTTGTCCAAATGGTATGTCATGGACGGTTGGCGTTGGATGTTTTTATTAGTTATACGCATGCGCGAAATGTTGAACGAGTAAAGATTGGTAATCAGGAACTGGCTAAAATAAAAAGTTTGTATTTCAACGAGAACGTCCGTAATTTAACTGTTATTTTTTTGTAAACTTTAACCGCGAAATTAAATGTAAAAAAGTGTATAAACATTGAAAAAATATTGATAATAAGAAGACAGTTACAGTTCAAGAGGAACGATTCATCATTTATAAATTTGAAGTGTTTAAACAGGTATAGGTTTCTATTTTGTATTTGCTGTCAGGATGCAGTTTATTTGTATGAGCTTGTGAATGTGAATATCGTCTTTATTGCAAATTGAGGTCTTCGATCTCCAGGCCGGATACAGACAAAGTATATATATATATATATATATATATATATTACCAATCTTAAATTCCTTATAAGATCTATAAACAATCATAGTTAATATTAAAGGTCAGCCAAAAAATTAAACTTAAAAGTTTGAATATCATTTGAGTTCCTAACGTTTCGACTAAGCTTATTCCATTCCTTTACTGCCTGATACTCAAGCTAAGCCTTTGTTTACCCCAGTTTTCGCTTACTTTAGGAAGTCTAAGGTTATCTTTACTTCTAATATTGTACTAATGAATATCAGATTTCTTAAAAAATGCCAAACAATGTGATGCTAAATTGTTAACGCATTTAAAAATATCTGCGGCGATCCTAAAGTCAAACCCAGCATAGAGCTTGAAGAGCATCACTTGCTGATGAATGCAATGGTCCATCTAAGATACGTTTTCCTGACTTATTTTGCAGTATTTGTAAATGACTCATAGTTTCTACATCATTCTTGTCTCCCCAAACGACGTCTGCACAATCGAAAACTGGAAGGATTAAACTGTTATAAAAAAGGAGACGAGCATTTAAAGAAGATCATGGCACATTAAAAACGTGTTAAAAGAATAAGTCATTAGACATTAAATTCAGTTAAGGCCTGGTTTTCATATGTCGTGATTCCTGGGTAATATCGATGTCCATTGTCGGTGGTCATAACTGCAAAAAGTTTTTTCATGAAAAATAGATAGAAAAGGTCGATAAAAAGTATCTGCTTCATTTATCACCAGCGACGAAAAAAGGAGAGAAAAGTTTTCAATTACCAGGCCTCTAAATCTTTGGAAACGGCCTATTCTGAGCTAGAAATAACCCAGCATGTGCTGTGTGTTTCGTCTCACTAGAATTTAATGCATATGCTGTTTTTATTATTGCCCAATAACAAAGCACTTTTGCAACTTTTTAACATTAAAAATTATTGGGGGTGTCACACCCGCCACGCCCCTCAGATTGCCAAAAGTTAGAGCAAATTTATTCCTGCCAATAGGCAGCATTAAGTTAATTAACGAAACAAGCTCTCGGATAAAAATTGCGGACTGGTGCAAAGTCTTCCCATCAAGTTTGTCTACCGCAGAACCCGACGGGACGCTGCGTGATCCTGCACGTGAACGCCACAAGGCAATTAGAATCTCTAATAAATTCAAAGAGGTGTCTTACATTTGTTAAAAAATCCACATATTAAACTTACAAAATACTTGCATGCTTTAAAATACAAAATCTACCCATTTACCTGCATGTTCCAAAACACTCAAAAACAGACTTCAAAATCGTAGATTTTTTACCATCCATGATTTGAATCAAAGTTTTTCTATCCGAAGGCATCTTTTACAATTAATTAATGTTTAATGGATTTATTAGATAAGTAGCGTTTTGCAATCAGGGATTGAATTACACGTTATTATATTTACCTATATGTAGTATATGTTTAAATTTAAAAACTAAATACACAAATACATGAAAATCTTGACTAAGAATACATAAAATGATTGTATCTCAAGTGGAATTAATTCTAAAACTATAATATTATATTATTATCTAGCATGCACGATAGAATAGATTTGTAAAATTTAATCAATGGCTATGAATAGGTTCTAATTGCATATGGAATAAAACTTTTTTAAAACGTTCTGTTTTAGCTATTATTGACGGGCGGCGATCCTTACGCAAGGTATATTCGTGGTCGTTACTAGGTGGTAAGAGTTCAAATAATCGATTCGTTGTTACGTTTATTCGATTAAAATATTTGCGGCATAGGATTTCTCTTCGATCTTGTAAAGACATCAATGCAGTCGTTTCTTTATTTTGTGAATAGGACAGATTCTTGCATATAATACGAAGTGCCCGCTTTTGGACCGTTTCTATACTTGCTTGCACAAGTTGTCAGGAATACAAGAGTGCCAAATATAGGGCAAGCATACTCCAAGACTGGGCGGATATAGTCATATAGCAGCAATAAACTTTGACTAAATCTGTAACATCAAATCCCGCTTGTCGTAGAATTCTTAGAAAGTATATACATTCTTTCTTAATCAATTTTACGAGACAATTTTTCGTATATTTTCAAAACCATCCAAATTAAACGTTTTATAATTTAAAAAAAACAGTTTTCCACAGATTAACGCGTATAGATAATGAGGGATTCAGACACAAATTTAACCACACGGTCCCTTTCCCTCCATGACAGGAGTTTATTTTCATGTTATTTGTTTATATAAATGGTTCGGCTCCATTTTGAAATTTCGGGGGGGGGGGTCAATTCACTATTTACTTGCTCAGCAAACAGTTACGCTTTTATAATCAGAAGTGAGACATCTGGGTGTTAATCTTTGCTATGCTGACGCGAACGAAAAGTTTTAACTAGTGAGCTCCACATATATCTGGAGTAAGAACGTAAGACTTCCGTGAAGCCAAAAAGTGAAGCCAAAGATGGCGGATATTGAGGCGCTAGAGTACGTCAGTTTCAGTCCTCCTATGTGCGCGGTCAACTAATTTCGTATTTTTCAACTTTATTTTTTCCTATTTTTGAGTAAAAAATGAGGGGAATTTCAATGAAAGGTGTAATGCAAATGCTTTGTATTGAGATTCTTTTATATTTCAATTAAATTGACAAGGAAATAAGGGATATCTTACACGGAAAGCTAAGGAGTGACGTATTGTTGATGTTTTCGCCTTTTCGCAAATCACAACATTTACTCACCGAATATGCTTCCCATAAAACATAAATAAAACTTTTCTCAGTTTAATTCATCTATTTTAATTCATCTAACCGGCTTTCACTCATGTAAAAAATTAATAGGAAGGAAAATTATGCTGAAAAACGTACGAGTTAATAATATCAATATATATGAAATAATACCAATATATGATTATGAAATTTATAAACAAGACTCATAATGCACGCACGTATAAAAGAAACCTTTAAAAGAGCCGTATGCTAAGAAAGCTGGCCAAAAAAATATATGACAACTAGTGTAGAAGCGTTTCAAAACAAAAAACGAAACCAGAAAACATAGGGTGGAAATATATGAAAATAACTCATAAATGCATATTTACTCACACGTACATTCGGAAAATGCGGCCCCACATCGGGTAGATGCAGAGAAATAGATTCTCAGTAAAATGAATCAATTTTTTCCATTCTTGTGCTCTCAAAATGATGAAAAACACGAAAATCTAAGGGTTTTGGGAACCATCACTCCCGGTCAAAACAATGAGAAATATTTGGCCGCGCGAGTTAGGGGACTAAAACTGACGTACTATAGCACTTTAATTCCGCCATCTTTGGCTTCAATTTTTGCACCCAGAGTTCTTACTCCAGATATATGTCGAGCTCGCTGGTTTTAACTCGTCTTAAACTCACGCATGCGCAAAACTTACAAAAACGACCAATGTCCGGGCGTAATTAAAATCTCCGGGCGGAATTAGTACCCTTGCCCAGCTCGGGGATAAAGTGTAAACATCACCTCGAAGTAGTAAAATTTGATGTCGTGTAAAGGGCGCACTATGCAGTCGCAGGGGTTTTCTAGCTAAAGTTATATTTGTTTGTATCTTCGAGTTATAAGGTCTCTGCCTGTTGTTTCGGTGTGCTCTCATCAGACTGAATATCATCTTTGCTCGACTCAATTGAACCTGATGAGCCTGAAATTTAATCAAAATTCACTAGATATTACTCAGTGTATGGCAGTAATAAAGTACTGTATACCCAAACGTATTCGTCTAATTTGTGCCGCCAATTTATTTTATCTTTTTGAGTTTTGATTTAGTCGTTTCTAGATAGCTTAAAAGATGTCTCGGAGTGGAGTTTTGATGTGGGGACAACGTTGTCACTTTCTTTGGTGTAATGAATGAGTGCTTGTTTGGAAAAAACTGAATATCTAGTACCATTTTTGAAATGATCATTCTTCTTCAATCGAAAAAAAAGGGAAACTAGCAAGAGCCGTTGATCTAAAATTACGGGATCCTTTTTTTAATCAAAATATTGAGATAAATATTTCCATTTTCATTAAACTCTTTACAAATCGAATTTTTAAATTCCCTAAATTAGCTTACTGTCGAGCAAATGTATTTTCTTACATCGCTCAAAAGATAACGTTTTGAAAATAATGAGACCAGTAAACTGTAATAAAACCTGGGAGGCTAACTTGGCCGCCATTTTTGAAACAATTTTTCTGAGTTTTTTAAATTTTCAAAGAGACAGACGCAGAGAGTAATTACAGTTCCTAGGAATGCCTGTAACTATGTAAAATAAAATCACTTGCTAATTACTCCGGCGCCAGCGACGGAATTGAAAATTCGCCCCGGTTTTGTTTTGTTTTTGTTTTCTTCTGCGTTGTCGCAAGTCTGAAATGGCGCGAAACATTCTAGCATTTACAATGTGTGTATGACCGTATTTATCTACGTCCCAGTCTTATCTCCCAAGAGTTGTGGTGCACAGCTTTGGCTAATTTTCCGATGCGCGATTCGATTTCGCTCGCATGATACGGCAATTCCTCCAAGAGGAACAAATAAACCGTTGTTTTCATGCTGTTCGATTAAGTTCAGATTGAATTGGGTAAGAATTTATTTAATACATGTAAATTCTGGTCCTATTTTAATAATATCGCTGCTATTTCGCCGTTTAACAAGATGATATCGCCGTGTATGGGCGCGTTGACACGTCGTAGTTTGCACAGGATTGAAGATTTAATATATAAGCGCGAATTCCAAAAGCAAAGTGTAAGACAAAGCGAATGTATCATGCGGTTTATTTACATTTTTTAACAATTAAACTTCTATACTTTTTAAAGTACGATGTGCTTCTGAATTTCGCGATCGAACATTTAGGTTCCCAAGGCATCTAAATGCGAATATGAACTGTATTGTTTATGTTCAGAAGCTCTATATTAAAGACTGGCACGTGCGCCAGAGTTAACGCCAGAACAGGCGTCCCGTTCTTATAAAAAAATCTCATGAAACAAGGCACGGAAAAAGCGCTGTTTGAGCTATACAGGGTGGCAACCGAATAATGGCTTATATGTAGTCGAAAAAATAAAAACATGTTGACTAACCTCTTGTGAATAAAACCGACAAAAGATATTTATCATTCTCGCTAATGACAGCTCCAGCGTTAATCAGTTTTTGGACGATGGCTACATTGCCCCTCGTGAGAGCATAATGTACGGCAGAGTTTCTCTTTCTGTCAATATCATTTATATTTAGCAATTCCTTGCGTCTCAAAAGCAGATCAATAATTCTTTCATTATTGTCTCGTACAGCAAGATGTAAAACTGTTCGTCCTTTATAATTCTTTCCTTCTACGCTGGCTCCAGCTTCAACAAGTTGCTCAACGATGGCGACATTGCGCAACTCGACAGCGTAATAAACGGCAGATTTTCCTTCACTATCGATACCTTTCACATTTACGTTATTTTTCAAAAGAAGATCACTTATTTTCTTATCACCATATTTTGCAGCAAGATGTAATACTGTCTCTCCTTCGTCATTTTCCCCTTCTAAGCTTGCTCCAGCTTCAATAAGTTTCTCGACAATAGTGGAATTTCTCTGCTGGACTGCATAATGTAGGGCAGAGTTCCCTTGCCTGTCGACAGCTTTCATATTTACGTTATTCTTCAACAATAGATCAAACAGTTCTTCATCATCATATTTTGCAGCAAGATGTAATACTGTCTCTCCTTCGTCATTTTCCCCTTCTAAGCTTGCTCCAGCTTCAATAAGTTTCTCGACAATAGTGGAATTTCTCTGCTGGACTGCATAATGTAGGGCAGAGTTCCCTTGCCTGTCGACAGCCTTCATATTTACGTTATTCTTCAACAACAGATCAAACAGTTCTTCGTCATCATATTTTGCAGCAAGATGTAATATTGTCTCTCCTTCGTCATTTTCCCCTTCTAAGCTTGCTCCAGCTTCAATAAGTTTCTCGACAATAGTTGAATTTCTCTGCTGGACCGCATAATGTAGGGCAGAGTTCCCTTGCCTGTCGACAGCTTTCATATTTACGTTATTCTTCAACAATAGATCAAACAGTTCTTCATCATCATATTTTGCAGCAAGATTTAATGCTGTCTCTCCTTTATCATTTTCCCCTTCTAAGCTTGCTCCAGCTTCAATAAGTTTCTCGACAATAGTGGAATTTCTCTGCTGAACCGCATAATGTAGGGCAGAGTTCCCTTGCCTGTCGACAGCTTTCGTATTTACGTTATCCTTCAACAATAGATCAAACAGTTCTTCATCGTCATATTTTGCAGCAAGATGTAATACTGTCTCTCCTTCGTCATTTTCCCCTTCTAAGCTTGCTCCAGCTTTAATGAGTTTCTTGACAATAGCAGCATTGCCTTCCCTGACTGCATAATGTAGGGCAGTGTTTCCTTCCTTGTCGACAGCGTTCACATTTACGTTACTTTTTAAAAGAAGATCAATCATTTTTTCATCACCATGTTTTGCAGCAAGATGTAAAAATGTCTCTCCTTCGTTATTTTCCCCTTCTAAGCTTGCTGCAGCTTTAATAAGTTTCTCGACAATAGCGGAATTTCTCCGCCCGATGGCATAATGCAGGGCAGAGTTTCCTTTCCTGTCAACAGCTTTCACACTTACGTCACTTTTTAAAAGAAGATCAATCATTTTTTTATCACCAAGTTTTGCAGCAAGATGTAATACTGTCTCTCCTTCGTCATTTTCCCCTTCTAAGCTTGCTCCAGCTTTAATGAGTTTCTTGACAATAGTGGAATTTCTCTGCTGGACTGCATAATGTAGGGCAGAGTTTCCCTCCCTGTCGACAGCTTTCACATTTACGTTATTCTTCAACAATAGATCAAAAAGTTCTTCATCACCATATTTTGCAGCAAGATGTAATACTGTCAGTCCTTCATCATTTTTCCCTTCTAAGCTTGCTCCAGCTTTAATAAGTTTCTCGACAATAGCTGTATTGCCTTCTCTGACTGCATAATGTAGGGCAGAGTTTCTTTCTCTGTCGACATCTTTCATATTTACCTTACTCTTCAATAATAGACCAACCAGTTCTTCATCGCTATCTTCTGCAGCAAGATGTAATACTGTCTCTCCTTCGTCATTTTTCCCTTCTAAGCTTGCTCCAGCTTTAATGAGTTTCTTAACAATAGCGGCATTGCCTTCCGTGACCGCATAATGTAGGGCAGAATTTCCTTTTCTGTCGACAGCGTTCACATTTACGTTACTTTTTAAAAGATCAATCATTTTTTCATCACCATATTTTGCCGCAAGATGTAAAAATGTCTCTCCTTCGTTATTCTCCCCTTCTAAGCTTGCTCCAGCTTTAATAAGTTTCTCGACAATAGCGGAACTTCTCCGCCCGATGGCATAATGCAGGGCAGAGTTTCCTTTCCTGTCGACACCGTTCACATTTACGTTACTTTTTAAAAGAAGATCAATCATTTTTTTATCACTATGTTTTGCAGCAAGATGTAATACTGTCTGTCCATCGTAATTTTTCCCTTCTAAGCTTTCTCCAGCTTTAATGAGTTTCTTGATAATAGCAGCACTGCCTTCTCTGACTGCATAATGTAGGGGAGAGTTTCCTTCCCTGTCGACATCTTTCAGATTTACGTTATTCTTCAACAATAGATCAAACAGTTCTTTATCACCATATTTTGCAGCAAGATGTAATACTGTCTGTCCTTCGTTATTTTCCCCTTTTAAGCTTGCTCCAGCTTTAATAAGTTTCTCGACAATAGCGGAATTTCTCCGCCCGATGGCATAATGCAGGGTAGAGTTCCCTTTCCTGTCGACAACTTTCACATTTACCTTACTTTTTAAAAGAAGATCAACCATTTTTTTATCACTATGTTTTGCAGCAACATGTAATACTGTCTGTCCTTCGTCATTTTTTCCTTCCAAGCTTGCTTCAGCTTTAATGAGTTTCTTGACAATAGCAGCATTGCCTTCCCTGACTGCATAATGTAGGGCAGTGTTTCCTTCCTTGTCGACAGCGTTCACATTTACGTTACTTTTTAAAAGAAGATCAATCATTTTTTTCATCACCATGTTTTGCAGCAAGATGTAAAAATGTCTCTCCTTGGTCATTTTCCCCTTCTAAGCTTGCTCCAGCTCTAATAAGTTTCTCTACAATAGCGGAATTTCTCCGCCCGATGGCATAATGCAAGGCAGAGTTTCCTTTCCTGTCGACAGCTTTTAAATTTACGTCACTTTTTAAAAGAAGATCAATAATTTTTTTATCACTATGTTTTGCAGCAAGATGTAATACTGTCTGTCCTTTGTCATTTTTCCTTTCTAAGCTTCCTCCAGCTTTAATGAGTTTCTTGACAATAGCAGCATTGCCTTCCCTGACTGCATAATGTAGGGCAGAGTTTCCCTCCCTGTCGACATCTTCCACATTTACTTTACTCTTCAACAATAGACCAACCAGTTCTTCTTCATCTTCGCTATCTTCTGCAACAAGATGTAATACCGTCTGTTCTTCGTCATTTTTCCCTTGTAAGCTTGCTCCAGCTTTAATGAGTTTCTTGACAATAGCAGCATTGCCTTCCCTAACTGCATAATGTAGGGCAGAGTTTCCCTCCCTGTCGACATCTTCCACATTTACTTAACTCTTTAACAATAGACCAACCAGTTCTTCTTCATCTTCGCTATCTTCTGCAGCAAGATGTAATACTGTCTGTCCTTCGTCATTTTTCCCTTCCAAGCTTGCTCCAGCTTTAATGAGTTTCTCGACAGTAGCGGAATTTCTTTGCCTGATGGCATAATGTAGGGCAGAGTTTCCTTGCCTGTCGACAGCTTTCACATTTACGTTACATTTTAAAAGAAGATCAATCATTTTTTCATCACTGTAATGATTTCATGCTAAAACCGCCAGAACCGACTGTGTTAAGAACAACTTTATTACTAACTTAAAACTACAAACAGCATATATTTATATCAAGTAGAAAGTAATATGAATATCAATGAGGCATGACAGAATTGCATATCATTACATCCCCTTTTTCCTATTATAAAATATAAAGCTCTCAATTGATCAATGCTACTGCTCCATAAATCCTTTTTTTTTTCTTTTACTAATGTTATTATAATAGAGTTATAAGTGATAATTTAACCTATTCAAACAAAGACAATTCATTCATTAAAGGTTCAATCTTTGCGGAGGCTTCACGATCCTTCCACTCCTAGTCGTGTAGTGATCATTTGCACTCTGGGCTAGTTCCGATCTCTGTACAGCAGCCGGACTATCGATCTCTTGAGTTGATTGTGGTTTGATCTCTTTTGGCGACTCCGGACTTGGATTAATACGAACTCTCTTACAGCTACGTTCCCGAATCTGCGATCGATTTCGTCGTAATTCTCTTCCATCGGGAATCGATACATTATAGGATCGTGGAGCCTTTTCGATCTCGCTTTCTATTTCAGCTGGCTCCCATTCAAGACTTCTCGGGTTTTGAACCATCACGTTTTGCCTTTTACATAGGCTTGGTAGACTTTTCGTTGACCGATCGTAATAATACTTCTGCTTTGTCTGTCTCTCCTGTAGTCTTGAAAACACATCTCGGAACGGACTTATCTTGGCTTGTTCTAGGTCTCTCCTAGGAAGATTGTCCTGTATTTGCCGTCCAAACAATAGCTCGGCTGGAGACGGAAGTTGACTATCTATTGGAGTAGAACGAAGGCATAATAGGGCCATATGTGGATCTACCTTCGACTTTCTTGCCTTCTGAAAAATTTTCTTTACAATCTTCACTTGGCTCTCAATAATCCATTACTACGCGGATAATGCGGAGAACTTGTGATATGTTCAAAACCGAAATCTTCCGCAAATGTTTTGTAATGACCTTGGAAATGTGGTCCATTATCAGATCTGACAATCGCTGGGATACCATGCTCGCTAAAGATCTGCTTCGTTAATTCCACTATCATCTTGCTATTGCTGCAGCCCCTCGGTACCTTTCGCACGATTTGATATTTCGAGTAATAATCAGCAATCAATAGATATTCCTCCTCGTCGAAATAAAAAATCAGTTCCAATCGTGTGCCATGGTCGAGGTGGTATATCACTGGGAATCAGTGGCTCTCTAGGCTGTTTACTCTGATAATTCTGACATACGTTACACATTCTAGTCATCTCGTTAATATCCTTATTCAGATTCACCCAAAATACCGACGATCTAGCCCTCAATTTGGTTTTCTCCACACCCTGGTGACTTGCATGTAACTGGAAAGGACATCATTTTGAACTGTAGCTGGAATGATAATACGATGACCCTTAAAGAGAAGATCGTCCTCCATAGTTAACTCGTCTCGAAACGTCCAATAAGGCCTTAAAATGATAGGTACTTCCTTTATCGTTGTAGGCCAGCCACCACATACCATATTCCGGAGTGCAATCATCTCTGCATCCTTATTTGACTCGACCTTAATCTTCTGCAAATACTCACTGGAAAACTGGGGACAAACGTGATGGATTTGCACGTTTAGGTCAGGTATTGGCGTCCTCTCTTCGGGTGAAAGCCTTGACAGAGCATCAGCTATTTGCACCTGTTTTCCAGGCTTATATCGGATGGTCACGTCATACGGTTGCAACCGTAACAACATCCGTTGAAGCCTTGGGGGTGCTGAAATTAAATGCTTCAACTGGATAGACTCCAAGGGTTTATGATCTGATTCAACCACGAAACTTCGCCCAAACAAGTATGTGTGAAATCGCTCACATCCATACACTACCGCCAGTAGCTCTCGTTCGATATTTGCATAACGTGCCTCTGTCTCAGTCAACTTTTTACTAGCGAAAGCGATCGGTTTCCCCTCTTGGAGTAACGTAGCTCCCAGGCCTTTTGTGGATGCATCGACTTGAAGAGTAATTTCTTTCTCAGGATCGTAATAAGCCAATGTTGAATCATCGCTGATTAGACGCTTGATAGCTTCAAACGTCACCTGATGGGATGGATTCCATTCAAAAACGTTCCCCTTCTTCACCAGGTCACGTAGCGGTGCTGTTAAATCACTGAGATTCTGAATGAACGGACTCATATAAGTTGCTAACCCGAGAAAAGCTTGAAGCTCTTGGATATCGAATGGAGGTGCCATATTCTGTAAGGCAGATACCTTGGCAGGATCCGGTTGAATTCCGTTCTCACTGCACATAACACCATAAAATTTGATCTTCGTTTCTTTAATTTTACACTTGTCAGGATTCAGCTTCAGCCCCGTCTCTTGACATTTTGTCATCATTTCGTGCATATGCCGATCATGCTCGACGTCGGTCCTTTCAAAAACCACAATATCATCAGCGATGCCAACCACGCCTTCACAGCCTTCAAACGTCTGGTCTATCTTTGCTTGGAAAACATCCTGAGACATTTTCAACCCGAACGGCATCCGCAAAAACCGATAACGTCCGTATGGTGAGTTAAACGTTGTTAAGTAGCTCGACTGCTTGTCTAACTCTACGTTCCAATACCCACACTTAGCATCTACTATCGAGAACAACTTAGCTCCAGTAAGCTTTGGGAGAATTTCTTCTAAGTAGGTATTGTATAATGCTCCCTCAGAATGGCTTATTCAAATCCTTTGGGTCAAGGCATATTCTCAGCGATCCATCTGCTTTCCGACGATACACCAAGCTATTAACCCATGCAGTTGGTTCCCCCTCTTTAATTTTAGCAATCACACCTTGGCTCTCCATCTTCGTCAGCTCGTTTCTGATATCGTCACGCAAACTCAATGGCACGCGTCTCTGTGCGTGGACAACTGGGGGTATTGATGGATCCAAGGTGATGTGATATTGACCTTGCAACTTCCCAATCCCATCAAACATCCAGGGTATTGTGACATCAGGCCTTGTTGCCAATAGGTTTTACAGGAAGGGTTTCGGGGGTGGGTTGAGCATCCGGACTCTTCTGCACCGAGCAGTTCAATGTAACCAAGTCAAGCTCCAATGATGTTGGAAGACCAATAATTGCTGGGCCATCTGCCTCGTAACATAGAATGCCGCTTCTGATCTCCGATTTTGGAACTGACAGGGTATCTTACAAATGCCATATTGTACTATCTTTGTCCCCCTATGCTGTCAACACTGTTGTAGAACTCTCAAGACTCCCTGATTTAGGCAAGCCGCTTGCTGCAACATTCTGTGGATACATTTGTCGAAACAGTCTTAGTGGTAGAATGTTTCCTTGAGCTCCTGTATCGAGCTTGGCTTTCAGTGATGTTGAGCAACTGACACCCCGATTCAGGTCTACCTTCACAGTAACGAAGACTTCATTCTGAGCGGGTTTAACGGTATTCACGGATATCGACTCGAATGTTATTGCTTCGAACTGGCCGTTTATATCTTTGTATGTTGATCTTTACCCCTAGTTGTTTTCGATTTTTCACCATGCTCACTATTCTTGTATCTTGAACGACTTCTCGAAGTTGGTCTTTGTCGTCGTGAAAGACTTCGCGGCTCTCGCTTCGAACGACAAACTCTAGCCCAATGATTAGCTTTTCCACACTTCTTACATTCAGTTCCGTAGGCAGGGCATTTAATTCGGATTACTAAGATGCCCTCCCCGCAATTGCCACATTTTTTCGGCTTGTTATCACTGCGCATACCATGAATCTCCTTCGTTTGGCCACTGTCAAGTTGACCCATCTGTGTCAGCGTAGCTTCGTAAGTTCTGCAAACGTCCATTGCTTCGTCTAACGTGAGAGATTCCCCTTTGGATAACAATCGCTCTTGTACTTTTTTGTGTTTAGAACCGATAATTAACTGCTCAATCAAGCGCTCACTTATCTCAGTAACATCTCTAAACCTGCATTTTGTAGCCTGATTTCGACAACGAGTCATGAAATCATCAATAGATTCTTCTTGCATCTGCTTTAAGTGCTGTAATTGATACCTTGCTAGACGATGGTTCACTTTCGGCGCTAGATGCCTTTCGAACCGCTCCCAAATCTTACTTGGTTTCATACATTCGGAATCGTCTTCCCACGACCAACTATTGTAGGTCTCGATCCCTTGCCTTCCTATCCGTAGAAAAATGAACGAGGCTTGTTCTTTCTCGGTCTTCTCGGCGAACGGGCCAGCAAAGATCAAACTACAGTATTGTTTAAACTTTGCAAATTCATCAGGCAAATCTGTAGCTTGCCAGTTCATCTCGGGCGTTCGAAACCCGGTCGTTTCAGCCATAATTGTCTTCTTATATATATATAGATATATATAATGTTAGATGATCTCACACCTGACACCATGTAATGATTTCATGCTAAAACCGCCAGAACCGACTGTGTTAAGAACAACTTTATTACTAACTTAAAACTACAAACAGCATACATTTATATCAAGTAGAAAGTAATATGAATATCAATGAGGCATGACAGAATTGCATATCATTACAATCACCATATTTTGCAGCAACATGTAATACTGTCTGTCCTTCGTCATTTTCCCCTTCTAAGCTTGCTCCAGCTTTAATGAGTTTCTTGACAATAGCAGCATTGCCTTCCCGGTCTGCGTAATGTAGGGCAGTGTTTCTTTCCCTGTCGAAAGCTTTCACATTTACCTGACTCTTTAACATTAAATTAGGCAGTTCTTCATCATCCTCATTTTCATCTGCAAAATGATGTAATACTGTCTGTCCTTCGTCATTTTTCCCTTCTAAGCTTGCTCCAGCTCCAATGAGTTTCTTGACAATAGCAGCATTGCTTTCCCTGACAGCATAATTTAGGGCAGTGTTTCCTTTCCTGACGACAACTTTCACATTCACTTTACTCTTCAATAATAGACCAAACAGTTCTTCATCGCTATCTTCTCCAGGAAGATGTAATACTGTCTGTCCTTTGTTATTTTTCCCTTCTAAGCTTGCTCCAGCTTTAATGAGTTTCTTGACAATAGCAGCATTGCCTTCCCTGACTGCATAATGTAGGGCAGAGTTTCCTTCCCTGTCGACAACTTTCACATTTGCTTTACTCTTCAACAATAGACCAACCATTTCTTCATCGCTATCTTCTGCAGCAAGTTGTAATACTGTCTGCCCTTCGTCATTTTTCCCTTCTAAGCTTGCTCCAGCTTTAATGAGTTTTTCGACGATGGCGACATTGCCCCCGCTTATAGCATGATGTAAAACAGACATTCCTTCAATGTCGATAGCTTTCACATTTGCGTTGTTTTTAAACAACAGATCAACCATTTTTTCATCACCTCGTTCTGCAGCAAGATGTAGCACTGTTTTTCCTCGGTCATTTTTCCCGTCCACGCTGGCTCCAGATTCTTTGATAAGCTTCTCCGCGATGACGATACAGTGCTGTTGAACTGCAAAATGAAGAGGAGAGTTTCCTTCGCTATCCAGGGCATTCAAATTTGCATTGCTTTTAACAAGTAAATCAAACAACTTTTCGTCCCCACGTCTTGTTGCAAGATGTACAACTGTTTCCTTGTTTTTATCTCTCACATCCACACTAGCACCAGCTTTAAGAAGTTTCTCGGCGGCGTCGAGATTACCATGCTGGAAAGCATAATGTAAAGGAGTCTTTCCTGCATCGTCGCGATGGTTTACGTCCCAATATTGGGTTAACAGCAGCTTTAACACATTCTGCCTAGCATGAATCACAGAAAGGTGTAGCATTGTCCGAGAAAGCGAATCTTTCATCTTCGAATATTTCTTAACTAGAACAACACATGAATGAACCGGTTCTTTTAATAGTAAACGATCGAAAAGTGCAACGGCAGACTCGACATTCGAATGTTCAAATGCATAATCCAACGCAGTTTTTCCTATCTTGTCCTTAGCATTCATGTCAAATCCAGCATCGAGAAGTACAGTTATTGCTTCAGGACTGGCAAAAGCTGCGACTTTGTGTAGTATGTTTCTTCCTTCCTCGTCCACAGTATTGATGTCTTTCATTATCTTTAGCGAGGCTTTTTCTTTTCTATGTTGTAGCAGAAGGCACTCTACGACTTTGGTATTACCATGATCCACGGCTTAGTCGAGAGGCGTTTTACCATATGCATCAATGGCGAGAATATTTGCTCTATCTTCGATTAAACTTTCAACATCACTATTGTACATGCCGGCGTAGTGCAGCGGAGTTCGATATTCGCAGTCTCGAGAATCTATAGTTGCCTTACCCGTATGGAGTGAATAGGCACCACCATAAAGATTTCTGAAACGTTCGTGAGGAATAAGGAGTTTGATTGGTATGAATACAAGATGTAAAAAAGTCCTGCCATCACAATCCCGTGCGTTAGCAATGGATGGCGAAAGATAATTTAAATATCTTAACAATGCATGGTTTCCCAATGCGGCAGCATAGTGCAAAATTGTCCTTCCGTGTTCATCACTTGTACTGATTACATCGCTGTACGGACTATCATCCTTGTCGTAATTATAACATCTATCATCGTCGATTTCGGATAAATTAATAAACTCTTCTGTTACGCCATCCAACTTTCTGATGCTTTCCAACGTCTCAAGGTACTTGAAAAAAAGTTGATATATACTGTAGTACATGGGATTTCATAGTGTGGAAAAAATTCCATTCCGATGGCAAATACATGTTAATTTTTGGTTATTTTCCATCAGTAATTCAACCATTTTAACCAAAGGTAGATATACTATTGGTAACTATTTTTACGTCATTTTAGATTAAAGTGGAAGTCCAGTACGGAACAATTTCCAAACACGCAAATTCTATGCATATTTTATATCAGAGAATCCTTCCATCCAGTTTTTTATATACAAGGATATACTTTCAGACAAAGACAACACATAGGCGACCTTTTCATGGAAAAAGTTTATTCCGAAAAATTCCGTTCCGGCCATCTAAATATCATTTTATTATTTATCCTTGAAAAGTTACAAAACAAAGTTATGAGCTGAAAAGAGTGAATTTCTATAATTGAAACATTTTTTAGTTCAAACGTATTTCAGTAGCCTACTCGCATACAGACTGAATTAGGGGGCCGGAAATTAACCTTGAATTTTCCCTCTTTAATTTCCGGCCCCCTAATTAAGTCTGCGGGCACATAATAAATCAGCCGCGTGATATAATTATTGCAGCACAGTTAAGCAGCATAAATGCAACTGATTTCAAGCAAAGTTATAGAGCGCTCTGTTGAGCAGACCAACTATATCACAACAAAAAAGTATTGTGTATTTTAACTGAACTGTTTGGGGTTATCAGTATTATAGATTGCAGATTCAAATTGCAGGGGTTTTTAACCTGTTTTGTGATCTCTAAAAATACGCACAGTAGATAATATTTCAAAATGAAATATAAGATTGATACAATTTCGTAAGTCTTGAAGAACATAGATACTTCGCATAATCTCGATAAAATATTATTACCTCCCTTTCAGACATGCGTTGCGTTCGTTCTTCTATTTTCTCTGATTGTTTCTCCTCCCTTTGTGCAGTTTGTCGAAGGGTTCTTAAATAAACATGTACGTACAATGTTTATTACTACGATTAACAGCGAATAATGGTATAATAGAGTGCAAAAAATCAACTGACCGCGGCAATATTCGTTCCATTACTTATTACTTATATATATTATACATATACATATACAATTTATCTAACTCCAATATTTAATATTAAATATTTATCACAACAGAACTTGTTAATAGTACCATTTGAAATTTTTAAAATGTATCAAATTTAACTTCCGCAATTCATATTTTGTATCCTGAATAGTGATTGGCTAGTTATATATAGCATTGTGATTTTAGTATTCACTAGCTGATTGCTAAAAAATATTGGCATGGTTTTTATTGGCTATGAGCTCCTGTGCAATTACAACTCGCAAAGTGTGCAATTAATGCTCAAATAGCACTCCTTCTAGCCAATAAAATTGCAATATTTTCCATTGACTACAGAAGAGATATAATTAGGTTACCTATGGGTGTATAAATGTCGGTGACATGATGTCAGCAATCTCGTTGAATTTAGGGAATTCTCTACGAAGAATGTTTAGGGAATTCTCTACGAGGGATTTGCAATTAATTCTCTACGAGGGATTTGCAATTAATGCCAAAATCATACGAGTGTTTACAAAATCAATTAAAATTCTTCTGCGCCTCGTGACTTTTCACTTTGTCTTATACCTAGTGTAAAGACTCTGTTCCTATTGGCATAAAAGCAGGGGCATTCAAACCCGAACCTACCTCCCGATGTCTATTTTTGAGGTGGGCATGGGATTTTCAAGATGGCTGCCGAAAATTGTTCGGCAAAAATCAATTTGCATTTTCGCTTTCGAAAATAAGGGAATACGTCAGACTTTTTTTATATAAATAAATATATATATATATATATATTTAAAGATGTCTCGAAACATCTTTAAAACCCTAAACTTTGTCAAAATATAAAACGCATATCTGTGTTGTAAAATGTTTTTAAAAAGTCTGTGTTGGCTATGTCAATATATCTGTGTATGCCATTTCAATGATGATATATGTTTCTGAAAAGGAAAGTTATTTTCTGAAGCTGTACATCGCGAGTGCAAATCTCAATGTTTCAACCATGGCACTTGACTCAATGCATTATTAAAAATTCCTTAGAAAAGGCCAGGAAAAGCCACATATTTTACTCGTCTTCACAAAAGCTACAGCAATACATAGTATTGGTGCTATGTAGGAAAGCATGCACAAGGTTGACGCCGGGGAGGGTAAATTTTTGCGCCATAGTTCATGGGAAAGATAACAGAAGCAAGTTTTACCTTGGTGTGCGATTTGTGTTTATCGACAAAGTTTCTTTTAGTTCAAATCTGATCCTTAGGTTTTCAACCTTGCCATCAATTTTTTGGAGCTCATCCAGGAACCGACTTTTAAGTTTTCCACATTTGTAATCGTCAAGTAATTCCTTCACACGCTTGGCTGAAAAGCAGTCAACATCGACAACAATGGATCCAGGGGTGAGTTTGCAGAAGCCAAAAACAGAATTAAACAATCTTTCTATAACAGGTTGGATTTTCTCTCTGCCGTAAAGTGCCCCCAGCGTGACGCCTGTAACCCCCAATAACACTGCCACTCCTGTGCTGCATCTGAATCTTAATTCTATGCTTTCATTAGTAACTTTTACTTTAACATCGAGACCCACGGTTGGTGGCTGTGATGGTTCTGGGGCAGCAGCCATGACAACTTGCATGGTTAACAAAAATAGAGGATAGTACGTTAGAATTTATTAAATGCACGACGATTTATTGATCGCGTTGCGTAGCGACAGCGATCTATAGTTTCGGCTTGTTTTTTTGATCGCGTCGCGTAGCGACAGCGATCTATAGTTTCGGCTTGGTTTTTTTTTTATTATTTTTTTCATCTCGGGTCGACCCCCAGCGTTGCTAGCTGCGGGCCATATCACCCTAATCGGGAACCTGCGCACAGGTAAGTTGCTAGTTATATCACGTGTTGTATTCACTTTGGGCATATTTCGTCTCACCTTCGAACTTCGAAGCGGTAAAGTAGAATCAATAAAGCGATCAAAATGCTAGCAAGTGCTATCTTTATCTTTACACTCATTACACATACAACTAACTGCACACGCCGAGCAGAGTAAGCCTGCACTAAAGGATTTCAAGCAGTTTCGAAATGGGCTGTTGTGTGTTTCTCTTGCTTTCAACATGCGTCTTTAGTTCGGTATATTGTTCATTTTTATTATTTAAGAACATTTACGACACAAAATTTGCATAGCTGGGCTGGCTACGCCGCTGTGAACGACGCGATCATATAACGCCTAGTAGGCGTCTTGCATGTTTATTATTATTTTCCTCTCGGGTCGACCCCCAGCGTCGCTAGCTGCAGGCCATATGGGCCCTAATCGGGAACCTGCGCACATATCACGTGTTGTATTCACTTTGGGCATATTTCGTTTCACCTTCGAACTTCGAAGCAGTAAAGTAGAATCAATAAAGCGATCAAAATGCTACTGAGGAAGTGCTATCTTTATCTTCACACTTATTACACATACATAAAACTGCACACGCCGAGCAGAGTAAGCCTGCACTAAAGGATTTCAAGCAGTTTCGAAATGGGCTGTTGTGTGTTTCTCCTGCTTTCAAAATGCGACTATAGTTCGGTATATTGTTCATTTTTATTAAGAACATTGACGACACAAAATTTGCATAGCTGGGCTGGCTACGCCGCTGGGAACGACGCGATCATATAACGCCTAGTAGGCGTCTTGTTGTATATGTTTATATATGTTAATCTATTATATATATATATATATATATATATATATATATATATATATATATATTTATATATATATATATATATATATACTCTGCAACAGTAGTGACAGATCATCACTGTTTATGGCTAAGGGTGCTTTAATCTCTCTGAAGGGCTTCGTTGAAAAACACACTTGGATAAATACAATTTTTGTCCCGTCAAGGTGACTCCGATCGGTATAGAATCATAAATGTCTTATATTCTTATATTACAGTCCTATGTTCGAAATACAATCGCATGAATTCTAGCGGTTCATACCTTGAATACTCAAAAATATGACGAAAGTCTAGGGTGAGTGTCCCCATGCATGCATCAACGAAAGAAAACGTTAAATACATATACAGCACTCCTCGCTAATTCGAACAAATTTTGTTTTCCCTTGGTCAAATATATCATAGATCAGCAAACTTTAAAATGTTAGAAGATAGCATTTTGACAACTCGAAACTATCTAATCGGTGTATAAATGTATGATTAATTTTAAATTTTAAAAGATTTTCTGTAGTGCCACGGTCGCTATTGATCTAGCTTTTTTAGTTTATTTTGTTATTTTGGTATAGGCATGATATCTTTTGAAGAATGATTCGATTGGATTTTATATCTTATTGTATTACTTATAATAAACGTCATCTGACACCAACTCCGGTTAATCGAACCCCCGGTAACTCGAACAATTTTTTTCCCCTCGGGAGTTCGAGAATTTGTAATAAAGTTGTAATAAAAGTTGTAATAAATTCAAAAAATTGAATGGCTTAAGATAGAGAAATTTTTCATTCGCGATGTACAAAGCGTTTCTATCGACAATCATCACAAAATATATCACTTCAAGAAAGTAAAAGTTCTGTCTACAAGGCACTATTGATGTATACGTTTCTCCCCCTGACGTATGTGATCGAATAGACACACATTGAAAGCATCAGATTTCAATAAAACTTCGCCACACCAGTGAATAAACAAAAAAGTGGCATGAGCACTTGTATTGTTTTTTTATTACGATTTAAAGAGTGCAATGGACTCGCTATTGTGTCAGGATTGTACCACTATATCCTAGATTTAGTTTTGACAACCGTAGAATTCAAATAATTAACTTAGATATAACCTCATAGAAAATGTGCTAAGTCTGTTGACGATGAATTTTCATGCAGAAGTTATACCAGTGACGACTGTGGCGTACGAGCCACGTACCCAACAATTTAGTCATGCTATCATTGCTATGCTAATATTTTGGTGTTCAACATTTGCATAGCATGACTAAATCGTCAGGTTGGCTACGCCACTGAATTATAACTAAGAGACCTGTCCGGCTCTAACATTTTTGCAGTATAAACGAGCTTCGGCAATCGGCAAAGCTTTAGTCAGAAAATCTGGATGGCCATGCTTAGATCATTACAATAATCTAGTTTAAAGTTAGACATTGCTCCGCGCTTATTATTTACTATTCTGAGCGCAAGGATGTTTTCAAAAGCAAAATAGCGATAGTTAAACGTATATCGTGTGTTCCCGGTAATGATGTGTTCGACTTAGGAATAATCGGTCTTAGTATAATTTCAGTATTGAAAAATGGCCTTTGAGCATTCTGATTGGCTCCCTCAGCAGTAACTCTGAGGCAATAGTTACTGCTCAGAGCAGTTTGAGCAGTAACTATTGCTTTTCCCCAAAAAAACATGGCTGAAAATACTCAAAATCAAAATTATATTCATAAAATAAACATGTGTATCAGTTGTATTTATAAATAAAACTTTTTCAATACTGAAATTATACTAAAACAATTAGTCGCCTCAGGCTCGGTGATTACAAGCCTATATTCACTTCGCCTTCGGCTCAGTGAATATAGGCTTGTAATCACCTCGCCTTCGGCGACTAATTGTTAATTAGATTCAGAATGCATTGTTTACAGTATATACAAATTTCCTTGTACTTTCGTTCGGTTCATTTTTATGGCAAAAACATCATGTTTATACTATAAACAGTTACCGCATACACGACCATTCTGACGACAAATTGATGTGTTGTAATGTACAAAATTCACTCACTGTTTATTTCACTGTTGACTACATCAGATAGATAAAATCACCGTTGACTACACGAGATGTATTTGCAGCCATTTCAGTTTAAATAAATGACAGTTTGGTTTACAAATTTCCAAGCATCAGGTTACACAATAACCTCCCACCTCTCTTCTCAGTTCTGTGTTTATATTTTATAGTACAGGGGCTCATCTACATGATTCATGGCGGACAAACTCGTTTTTATAAGAGCTGTTCACATGAGCCCAGTTACCCGAGATACGAAATTTTAACGAGGATTAAGATGATTTTAAGGGTTAAAAAGTTTTTATAAAACCGGATTATCACATGCGATTGTTTTGATGACTACAGACTATCAGGTTCATGTTATATACTAGTTTCAATACCTCAAAATCATCTCACGCTTCGTTAAATCTCCGCTGCGCGGGCACAGGCAAACAGCCCCTACAGAGGCATTTTCCGGTAATGAGTATGGGTGAGTATAATGCATGAAACAGGTGGTACGTATTAGTGTGGTGTATCCTCTGTTCTGGGTCTTCGAAAGGGCATTATTGAATTTGATAATATCCTAGCCGGAAAAAAATTCTAGGCATGTCATGCAGTCATGTAAAAATCGGTAGCATAAGAACTACGCACAATTTACTGTGGATAATATACGTCGTACAATGTTGTAAAAGACTTATTTTCGATGATCCGGAAGGCTTAAAATTGCAAAACTGTCTTGTTGGGTGCCAATCACAGTATACGTAGCGATTCGTGGATATGGTTTCTCAATTCAAAGCTGAATTTCTAGGTAACCTTCTATAACCCAAACATTTGCACGCGCGTTAATACTTGTGGCAGTGCAAAGCAATGTGGATCTAAAACATACCGTTTTTAGTAACAAAAAGCATGTCCGGGTGATGTTTCCTAAACATCAAACTCCCGCCATTTTGTGTTTTAGGTCCGTTGAGCAACCTCTTCAACCTTTAGCGTTTTACGCCACCTCTTTTTTGATAATGTTGAAACGTTGAAAACACATTTTTGGGTGAACGAAGTATTAAAAAATTTTTATAGACCAATCTGGGATTGTTAAAACAAGCAAATACAAGTAAGGTACTTCGACATGAATTGAACCTCTGAGATTCCTAAACAATTCTATGGCCTCAGGTTCAATGTCTCCTTTCCTTAGTTTCTCTAACTAATCATCTCTACTTCATCATACTAGTATTTAATTTTAGCTACTGTGAAGGATTTCTACTAAGTGTATGATTCCTATAAATATTTTGTCGCCGTTGACAACGCACCCTAACGCCTAAAAAAGAGAGAATGACAAAAAACAGTTAACCTTCTTCCTAATTCTTCTTAAATTGTGAATGGGAATGACAACAAGGGAGAAGACATGCGCCCTGAATTTAAAGGCTTTTCTCTTGGAAATACCCCACGTGCATTTTGCAGGATAACCTATGCTTGTAAGTGAGCATGCAAACCCACACCAGTACAAAATAACTTACCACAAAGATAACTAATCTTCTTCATACGTTTCTCCACTCCCCACTTGAGATTGGCTCTATCAATTCAAGCTGCCCAATTTCCTTCAAGCAGTGAACTAGTTTTTCACGTGAGAAATCTTCCCGACGGTTAAAAATCGATAACATTTTCTCAGCTCGACTGCGGCCATCATGGTATTTATTACTAGTGCGAATGATATTTCTGTCTTCTACAGGTATTTCCAGAAGACCAGCAAGATTTTCCCAATCAACAACAATGCCTCGACTTAGTCTGTACAATTCTCGAGAAGAAAGACGCGTTTCAACCAACTGATCGTCCTCAGAGTCCTTAGTTTGCAATGATCGAATTTCCACGTCCTCAGTTTGACTCTGCGCCTGGAAGAAAATCAATATTTTACCAAGCCTGGAACATATTCAGTTTGTCGCATCAAGTTGACGTTTCTTTATGGAGATCAGTCTTTCTTATATTTTTTTTACAAAGGAAAAGATGAAGTTAAGTTCTTGGGTCCTTTGAACAACAGTGAGGAGTTAGCAGGGGCGTTCTCAGAAAGTGTTTTAGCTAGGGGATTGTAGGATCCTTAAAACGGACAAGTTGACGAACATGTTCCGATTAGATTATAGATTAGATATATGAAATAACCTAATAATTTATATGTTGTATATTAGGAGAGAGTGGGAAAAAAATTACTACCGGCGTAGCGTTCTCATGCACCTAAGAACATAGAAAGGCTGTTAATATCAGGGAATTTGAGTAACGCTCTCGAGAAGAAACCGAAGGGTGCGAACGAGAAAATTTTCACGGGTGATGCACTGCATTGGAACACTAAATATTGGGCAACGTTCTTGGCTGATACATTTGTAAAAAGAACGGTCATTAATAAAGAATAAACATTAAATTACCTCGTTCTCATGCGGAAGCATTACTTCCATCAAGTCTTGTCGCTTTATTTCTTTTAAGCACTTTACCAAAATATTACGATCAAAGGACTGGCTTTTATTAAAAAGTTGGAAAACTTGTTCGGATTTTGAGGAAAACTTGACGAAATTGAATCTGATTTCCTCGCGATCATAATACGGAATATCCAAGAGTCCAGCTAAGCTGTCCCAGTCCAGTCCAAGTCTACAGCTCATTCGACATATTTCAGCATTTGTGAGCTTTGTGCTCCGATGCACGTCTACGAAATAACAAAATAATTCTCCTAAACTGATCAAAATAAATGTACCCAATTTTTTTTAAAATATAAATACTAGTAGGCAAATCTTGCCCAAGATGAATAGATATCTTGTTTCGAAAGCAAGAATTGTAGCTAATAAGCGCTTCTTTGGTCTGTCAGGACAACACGAGGGGTGCATACACTAGACCATTCGAAGTGCGTCTTCAGTCTCTCCACACATATCGCATTCGCACCATTATTGGCCCGTCAATGATAGGCTAATTACAATTGGAATTAGATACGGAAGTTGGCAACGTATACTTCCGTAATTCGAAACGTAGTTTCCAATTTCCCAACACACTTCGCAACTCGGCGCAGAAAAGCAATACGTTTTAAGAAATAGCTCAATGGAATACCGTACCTTTTGGGATCGGTTCCGTTTCTGTACGGTGTACTAAAATATAATTCGGAACAATTGCAGTGTAATAAGCACAAAAAAAGTGTATTGAAAAAGTGTATTTAAAAAATTGTACCAACATTGTTTTAAAAGAATATAGCACTTAAAAAATTTGTTGATTTCAAAGGATTTCCTGACGCATGCAATGTTGTAAAAAATTCTAGCTCTTTGGACATTATCATATTAAATTGTGGGAAAATTGTGGCTAAAGTGGTGCATTCGAAAATAATTAACGTCAGTTTGTCAAAACTGCTTCTCAAAAGACAAATAACAAACTGTCCAAATATTGCTGTTTGTATATCAGTGGCGTTGGAAACACAATTTTTGGGGCAGGAGCATATTCATATATTCATGTCTGCCCGATCAATTTCTTTTGAAATCGGTTGTCTTTACAGTCTGTTAACATGAATGTGCCTCACCCCTGTTAGCGTGCTTCATACGCCAGTTGTAATACAGTTTGCACTATATTTTTAGATGATATTGAAAAACCTACCATCAGTTTCTTTCTCTTCCGTCTCCTGCGCAATCTCAGATACAGTCAACTTCCACAACAATGTATTTTGATATGTAAATTCGCGTATTTCAACATTCCCATTTGCCGGACTCGTTAATTTAGCAAAGCAGTTGATATTAATCGCATAACCATCCGAATCCAGTTGAGCCTGGTTAATCTTAAAAGTACACGAGCTTTTGTTTCCGACGAAATTTAAACTTATTTTAAAAAAAAGATCAGTGTTAACACAAGCCAGCTTTCCTTTGTCCCCTATGCGATAACCACCTTCAAAGTGATCTTTCAACTGTTTAATATCGTCTTCGTTATTGTCATCAAGAAACTCGCTAACGAGGACAACAGCGATATCCACAGTTCCCTTGGAACCAATTTTCCGATACAAGGCATAGGCTCGGCAGACAAACGAGTAATTCAGGTGACATAAGATTCGAGCTAACATTCCGCGCATCCCCAAAATGAAACTGTACAGAGAGAAGCCGTTAATTTTTACACTCGAAACCCCTTCAACATCGTCTTTCTCGGTACTATTACTCACAGCTTCCCACGTAGTTTTTTGGTAATTGTCATGGTAGGAGTCATGTAGGATGAAAAGTTCAATATCAGAGACAGGTCTTTCGAGTTTGATCATAAGAACCGCTGGTTTTAAAAATTTCAAGTGGTTCGGGAGGAATTCAACAACACGAGGGATAACTTTAACAAGCCCTAATTCAAGCAATGACTCTGTGGCTGTGGGAAAATCTTCAGGGATTTTATTAAGCAAAGTAATCTTTGTATTTTCCAAGAGACACTCGGGTCCACACTTGTGAACCTGTTGAAAGAGATTTATCATCATCCCCGCCAACGCTAGCTCCGGCTTCAACAAGTTTCTCGACGATGGCCACATTGCGCCACGTGGCAGCATAAAATAGGGCAGAGTTTCCCTTTCTGTCAATATCATTTACATTCGCCATATTTTTCAACAGCAAATCAACCATTTTTTCATTATTGTCTTGTGCAGCAAGATGTAAAACTGTTCGTCCTTCATAATCTTTTCCTTTTACGCCGGCTCCAGCTTCTAAAAGTTTCTCAACGATGGCGACATTGCGCCTTTCGACAGCGTAATAAACGACAGATTTTCCTTCATTATTGATACCACTCGCATTTGCGTTATTTTTCAACAGCAGATCGATCATTTTTTCATCAGTACTTTTTGCCGCAACGTGTAACAATGACTCTCCATAGACATTTTTCCCTTTTACGCTGGCACCTGCTTTAATAAGTTTCTCGACCATCGTCACGATGCCTGACCCTACGGCAAAATGAAGGATTGAGTTGCCTCTATTGTCGACATCTTTCACACTAACTTTGTTCCTCAACATTAGATCAACCAGTTCTTCACGACGATGTTGGGCAGCAAGATGTAAAACTGTTTGTCCTTCGTTATTTTTCAAATCCACGCTGGCTCCAGCTTTAATAAGTTTCTCGGCGATGGCAACTGCATGAAGCCACTGGCCTCCGACGGCATAATGCAAAACAGACATTCCTCTACTGTCGATATCTTTCACATTTCCGTTATTTTTCAAAAGCAGATCAATAATTTTTTCATCACCACATTTTGCCGCAACATGTAACAATGACTCTCCATCGTTATTTTTCCCTCCTATGTTGGCTCCAGCTTTAATAAGTTTCGCGACAATTGCGGCATTGTTTCCACAAATGGCACTATGTAGAACGGTGTTCTCGAATCTGTCGATACTATTCACATTTGCGTTGTTTTTCAAAAGCAGGTCAACCAGTGCTTCATCACCTCGTTTGGCAGCAAGATGTAGCACTGTTTCTCCTTGGTCGTTTTTCCCATCCACGCTGGCTCCAGATTTGATAAGTTTCTCGGCGATGACTATACTGTGCTGTTGGACTGCATAATAAAGAGGAAAGTTTCCTTCGCTATCCAGGGCATTCAAACTTGCATTGCTTTTAAAAAGTAAATCAAACAACTTTTCATCGCCACCTATTGCTGCAAGATGTGCAACTGTTCGCCCTTTTGCATCTTTTAGATCCAGACTAGCACCAGCCTTCAAAAGTTTCTCGGCGGCCTCAATTGCACCACGCTTGAAAGTATAATAACCTTTTTTAAGAAGCTCTACAGCTTTTGTTTTACCATGTTCCTCAGCATAATATAGAGGCGTTTTACCATATACGTCAATGTCGTAAATATTTGCCCATATGCATTCTTTGATCAACGTTTCAACATGATCTTCGTAGTACATGGCGGCGTAGTGCAGCGGGGTTCGATCTTCGCTGTCTTTTGCATTTATATCTGCCTGACGGCATATGTATAAGCGGCCACCACCCCACCAGAAATGTGGGTGTATGAATTCTTCGTGTCGAGTAAGGAGATCAGTGGGTATGCACACGAGGTGTAAAGCGGTCCTGCCATCACAATCCTGTTCGTTGATATTGGATCGCGAAAGGTTTAAGAGATGTTTAAACAAATATTGGTTTTTGACTATAGCGGCATAGTGGAAGATTGTCCTTCCGTGTTCATCACTCATATTGATTACATGACTGTATGGACTATCATTCTTGCGGTAATTATAAGGTCTATTATCCTTAATTTTGGATAAATTGATAAGTCTTTCCTTCACGCCATCCAACTTTCTGACACTTTTCAACGTCTCAAGGTACTTGAAAAAAAAGCTCACAATGTATTCTGAGGTTTTTTCGATGAGACACAAAATACGGTGACAAAGGTTAGGGATGAAAAGTATATAATATCAGTCACGGCTTTACCGTATTTTTTAACATATCTCTAATCCACTCTAAACTAGTCATAACGAAAAAAGCTTTTTGCAACTTCAGCTGTTTCGAATTATTATTATAGATCAAATAATTTATTCTGAGGCTTGCAGTTTCGTTGTTGTTTTGTGACTTTTGAAAAAATACAGCAGATATTTTAAAACGGAACATCAGATTAATACAATTCGTAAGACTTCGAGATTATGAAGACTTAGCATTACCTCGATAAAATATATTATTATACAGGGTGTATCAGAAAAAAGTAGACAATTTTGAAGCATTTATTAAACCGTATTTATATAGTTATCAAAAACGTCGCATAGAATCGTGCTAATATAGTTACGTTAGCATCGTCGCCTCAATGTAACGCTAAAAACAAACAGGAAATTTAACTCGAAAAACGGTAGACGGGTTTGTGAACAGTAGCGTAGCCAGCCTGAAGATTTTTTCCTGCTATGTAAATTTCGAATTATTATAATTATTCATGTCTTTAGAAGTTTATTGTTTTCACAGTCAGTGAACACTAAAATATTAGCATAGCGGGACAAATCGACAGGCTGGCTACGCTACTGTTTGTGAAAACCTCATTTTGAATGGCTCGTGTAAGCATGAATGACTTGTTAAAAATCAATTTTAATTTCATGAAATAAAGGTTTAGGTTTTTGTTTATACAAAATATGCCGGGAATTTCAGAATGGTGAAAAAAAAGTTCTCCACGCAGACGCGTAAACTTGGGGTATTTTTTGTCTCAAATCATAGCTTGCGCGACTTTTTTAATGCCTGAATGATTTCATGCATAAATAATTGTCTGCGTGACTACGCTAACAATTGTCCTTCGGGTAACCCCAAAGGAAAAAATCCACAGGAGTCAAAACCGGGCTCAATTATTCGTAATTTTGTTTCACAATACCATTGTAAACGTAGGCAGCCAGGCAATCATTGATACATAAAATCATTTGAGAATGAAGAAGTTGCGCAAACTGTAAGTTGAGACAAAAAATACGCATCTGCATGGCGTACTTATTTTTTATCAAATTTTCTCAAGTTCCCATATTTTGTAAACAAACACTTTTTACTGATACACCCTGTATAACAAGTTTCGAAGTTCATTTGTTCCATTGTTTTCTTTGAAACTTGCTATATACTGTAATAAAACGCTTATTGACCGATCTCCTCGGAAAACATCGTGTTTTGTGGACCCTCGACCACCATGTTTCAACTTTGGTGGCCTCGGGTCCACAAAACATGATGTTTCCCTCGGGATCAGGTAATTACCTCACTCTCAGACATTCCTGTCTTTTCTTCTTCTGTTTTCTCAGGTTGTTTCTCTTCCTTTTCTTCAAAAGTTCTTAAACAAACACATGTAAAGTACAACGTTTATTACCACCGTTTACAACTAACATTTGGTTAAGATATATTAGTATAATCACAAAGGTGATTATTGAAATTTCTGGCCTCCGATTCGTCGAGCGACATATTACACATATTACAAAATGAAAGATGTAGAGTAAGTTATTTATCGAAAATACTGTACCTAACAGCACAAAAATAAAACAAATTGGGCCTAATATGATCTCAAGGTAAAAAAACAATGTTGTTTTACTACCAAGGTACGTAGTGTTGATATATTTTTTTACGTTTGCAAAACGTGTATTTTCTACAACAGATTCTTTTTTTAAAGAAATCACGTTTGTAATTTTTTCGATTTCGTCCCGGTTTTTATTCAGCGATATTCACCAAACATTCGGCGAATATCGAAAAGCTTCAGTAATTGACACAGGAAAACATACACAATGTTGATTTCTGAATATGTTTCGCTTTTTTGCACCACAGTTTATACGAGAGATAACTGAGACGAGTTTTACCTAGATTTGCGATTTGTGTTCATCTCCAAAGTTTCCTTCAGTTCAAAATTGATTCTTAGATTTTCGATCTTGCCTTCAATCTTTAGGAGCTCTGCCAGAAACCGTCGTTTAAGTTTTCCACATTTGTAATTGTCAAGTAATTCCTTCACACGCTCGGCTGAAAAGCAATCAACATCGACAACAATGGATCCAGGGGTGAGTTTGCAGAAGCCAAAAACAGAATTAAACAATCTTTCTATAACAGGTTGGATTCTTTCTCTGCCGTAAAGTGCCCCCAGCGTCACGCCTGTAACCCCCAATAAAACTGCCACTCCTGTGCTGCATCTGAATCTCAATCTTATGCTTTCATTTGTAACTTCTAAATCAACATCGAGACCCCCAGCTGGTGCTGGTGGTTCTGGGGGATCAGCCATGACAAACTGGTTAACAAGGAATATTGCAGCACGTTAGAAATATAATATATTGAAAATGAATGAAGATTTAATGTATATGTTTAGATATGTTAGACCTAGGTTATATGTCGCATTTTCATTAGATGATTGATGGCTAGATGATTCGCTAGATGGTTTAGAGAATTATCATCGCATTATCTATTGTTTGAATTACATGCTTTCGACGCGACCAACGACGCGATTCAACGTAAAACCTGGAAATATTGTGAATAAAATATTTTGGCGGTATCAAAAAATTAAAAACTCTTTATTCCGGCATAAAGACCAGGAAGTGAAAAAGTGTTGCATACACTTACAGCCATTCGAGCATTAAATTTTTATACGGCAAACGTGAAGCACAAACTACGAAGCTGTATTTACTGTTTGGCTAAATACATCAGCAATTGCCTTTGCTTTCTTACATCACTGCTGAACATCACAATTTTATGTAGAACGTTTATTGTTAACATTAACAGTTACACTCATCAAGGTTAACATTAACAGTTAACAGTTATACTTATTAACATTAATATTCAAGTTTATATTATTAGCATGAATAGAGAATATCACATTAATATATAGAGATCATCGGACACGTTGTTTTAACGTTTTATAGTCGGCCATTCTTGATAGATATTGTTTGCTAAGCGAGAACAAAAGACACAATTGTTAAATATATTCCATTATTATTCGAAATAAACCAAATAATCTAACGTTTATAATTAAGCGAAACTTTTGCACACTTTAAAATAGTGGAGTAAAAATAATACACAAAGTTTGTTAGCAATTTGCCGTAAACGCCAATCTCAAGGCCTGTATTCTTTAAGTCGGCTCACATACTTAGAAGACATACAAACGATACAATAATAATACGACTTGCATTAACGCCGCAGTGGTAATGTAATTCATTGATACGTCATTGAAGAATTCGAGCAAGAGACAAACCTTATTCCAGATTTCGCACTTTCGGTTTGTAATATTACAGGTGCCATAACGGCATGCAAAAGGGGGGACACAACTGCATGTCACAACATGATAATGATAAAATATAATTGTTATTCACGAGTCACAATAACTCTTTACATTAATTTGGGAGTTGTTTTTACTACGTTGAACGAGTTACATTCATTACTAAGGAAGGAGTGTTTTCAACCCGGCCATGCGAGTTGTTTTTACCCCCATTAAAGGCGTTGTTATAACTCTATGTAGTTAAAACTACTTCTCTGCAAGAGTACAATATAATCTATTCGTTTCAACTCCATCTTCGGGAGTAGTTTAATTCCATGAGTGGTATACGTAAAATGTGCTCTATTTTTGGAGTTAGCTACCATTACTCCTCAGAATTTAACTCCTATAGTCGGAGTAGTATTGACTCTGTTTATAGAGTAATTTTAACTCCTTCAAATTTACTGTGCAGAGAAACAAGACCAGTTGTTTATACCGTTGGCTACCTATTTATCTCCGCAGTCCAATTTCAGAGTCAGTTGGACTCAATTGTGTTACTAACTCTCTTTTGCAATTGGTATTTTTAGTAATATACGAACTTGGCAACTTGCATAACTTTGAAATACTATTACAACGAAGTCTACATGCGTGATTATAAATGGCGATGAATTTGCAGCTACTATGAATATTCTCTCGCGGTTGGCTCAAAGTCGTTTCAAATGAGTGATAACATATATTTTATTTCTCCGGAACGGATCAAGAGTTCCCATATAGTTAATAAATCCCCTTATAAATGTTCAAACAGTTCTTTCTTGCTGCCAAATATCGTCGTGTATGTCATTTATGTTACGTTATACAAAATTTACCGCATGCACGATCCTCTCCAAAGACAAATTAGGCGCTGTTTATATGATCTCGGGTACCAGGGATACCCTACCCCCCGAGACAACTTTACCGAGCGTTTATATGATAAAATGATAAAAACAGCAAGCCGGGAATTCCCGGGATTTTGGCGGGAAATTTTTCTTTTTTTGAAAAAAAAACATGGCCGACGAAGAAGATAAAGAGTGTGTGAGTGAGCTCTCTGGATGCGGCAATGCCATAGTTTTTCTCACTTCTTCGTATAGCTTTACTTTATCTGCGCTGAAATCAATTGAATTGAACTCACAAAGACTCTTGTAGTCTTTCAATGCGTTCACTAAGCACTGAATCATCTCGTCATCCCATTTCCATTTTTTCCTCTCGGATTTTTTTGTCGTTGTTATGCAATTAACCGTTTCAAGTGTTTCTTGTTCGATAGCGCACGCCATGTTGTCTTTTTATAAACGTTCTATTGTCTATTCCGCATGCGCTGATGTGAAAAGTTAACCCTGGGGGCCGAGACAAACTGTTTACATGGATAAAAATTGTCCCTCCCTCTGGGGTTACCCTCTTTCGTAAACAGGGTGTCCCTACCCCCAGGGTGACCCTACCAGCCGAGGCGAGTTTAAAACCTTCCATATAAACACTTGCGTTTCAGGTGCTATAATATGAATATGATTTCTTCTCTACCAGGGTGTCTCGGGGGGTAGGGTATCCCTGGTACCCGAGATCATATAAACAGCACCTTAGTAAGTGATCTATAACTCACCGTTTATGTTCAGTTGTTTACATCAGAATACATGCATGAAAACTATTAACCTGGCACCATGTAATATATTGACAATCTTAAAGCGCTACAGGCTATGAATAAGGATAATTATCACATGACAACCATCACGTGTTAATCAGTGAATATCATTACAGTTCAGGTATTAAAACAAATTCATTTTTGTTGGCTATTGTCTTCATTTTTACGATTTGCGCCTCGTTTATTTAGAATAAAAATGCTTTTGAAATCTTCTTAAACACAGCAATTAATGCAGGAGTGCGTAAATAATAGAATTTAACTTTTAACTACACCAAGCGCTTACAGGCTTGGGCTTACAAACAATTAATGAATCGAAAAGTTTAGACAAAATGGTGCCAAACCTGTGATTTGGGCACCATTGCCTAAAAAAAAAAGCATCATTTGCGACCTATCTAAAATTCATTTTACTCAAAAGTAATTTTTTGCGACTACAAAATGTATTTAATGTGAGATGCTGTGAACCATAGTGAGACGAAATTATACCGCTACTGGAGATATTGCCAACCATTTTAATTGCATGGATGTCCAAACCAAAACAATGTGCAAGTCTCTGCATGTTTTTAGTTATCAAAGATTACTTAATTGATTTGTAGTCTAAATCTTCTGGGCTCTTTTCACATAACAAAATAATCATTCTCAGCTACGTGACACTACAGTCTGTGTCTCCGGAAAGCGCATCCTTTGAAATTTATAAAAATGAATTTTGAAATCTATATTTATGTTATTGAATTGCTGTAATGACTTCGCCTGATACGATCGTCGCTTAAATCGTGACAGACAATAATTTAGTGCAAAAGAGTAAATTACACAAATCAAACGCACATTTACTGAGGTTTCTCCCTTTTATTTTCAAGACATTTTAATTTTTAACAACCGCATTTCACGAGTACAAAACATCCTGCGTTATATACGATATTAAACAATTATATTAAATAGCTAGCTGCTTCACTTATATTAGTATTTTAGAAAGTCAAAAAAATAATGTACATGCATGCATACATACAGGGACTGTCTATATGTTGCTTCTATATGCTGCTATGATATTCTTACAACATATGGAATATATATCCAGTCGCTATCAAGAAAGTTGTGGTCATGAATATATAGCCAGTGCGTGAGAACAACATAACTGTCCACGTCGAATTCATGCAGTTAATAACTAATCGACCCAATATTTTAAAAACTTTCCTTTTTCAATTTAATTTAACGCAAAGTACTGTTCCAAGACCAAAGATATATCCTACAATCCTTTTCACAGTATCATTTGTGACCTATCTAAAACTCGTTCTACTCAAAACTCATATTTCGCGACTACAAAATGTATTTACTGGGAGATGCAGTGAACCATATAGTGCCGAGCCGAAATTATACCGCTGCACAAATCGTACCCCCATATGTTAAAAGCTTGCTTACATTCAGACCCAATCTAATCTACCCTTTTATACATGTATATAAGGATAGATTTTGTACGATTATCAAAAGTTTCACCACGTTGATGAATTACTCTTACAGAATCACTAAGCATAGAATGATTTAATACGTACAAGAATAATTAAGGAGCTGCGTGGCAGCGTTCACAAATTATCAAATGTGGTGAATCAACTCTCTTAGACTTAGCCAATGCCTCTCGAAACGAACGAGAAGTTTTTCCTATCTCAGGAAGTTGTTATATCATGTTATACCAAATGGTATAACGATTTGATTTGATTACGATTGTCCATGCAATATATTCAAACTTTATAGTATTTAGTTCTAGTTCTAGAATGCATGCCACGTCTGCCCGCAACCATCCGTTCGTGACGGTGAAAATATCGTGTTTGTATAATGCAATATAAACCACCACCAAAGTAAATATAAGAGATAAACCATATACGTAACGATATACAAACTCACTCACCGTTATTTCCAATTATGTATACCAGAAACCAGATTCTAAACGCACCTTTCTGTTATGGTCATATTTGCTTTGATTATGAACTGCCTGTTTTGCAACGCATTAACATCTGAAAGCACAGCCCACGCAAACCACATGCATATTTTTCACGATTGTTTAGTTGTATACGCCATAATTGCATGGACTCCACGACCTGGCAAGTAATCACAGTGGCCGATCCGCTCGTAAGGCAGAATAAATTACTACATTCAGTTACAAACTAGAAATACATGCATGCAGCAACCCCTCGCCATTTCAAACGAAGCAAAATATTTCCTGAATTAATTCATTAGCCAGACCTAACCTTCAATATTATGAAATATCCTAAATGTAAAGCCGATAGCTGATGTTTCAAATACTTCGGATACAAGCACAGTCGTAAAGGTGAAGTGAAATCACCCGTTTTCCTGCTGCTTTCCGTTGCATTATTAAAGTTATAGACTTTCACAGTTTAAGTGAGAGTTAATACCTCATTATAGCTAAACCTTCAAAACATCAAAACAGCCCAAATAATAAAAATAACCAAGCAGGGAAAGTCGAATGTATTTAAATTCGTAGATTGCAGTCGAAATATAAACCTTTAAAGTGATATTTGTTATATTAAAACTCCGAATTACACTTTTAAGGACTCTTTTGGAAGTTAAAACGATGATGTAAAGCCTTAAATAGTCGGTCACGTCTTACCAGAGCAGTACCAAGGTCATAAAATGTATTCGTACAGCAAACACGAAATAAACCTCGGAATAAACAAAATAGACTCCTACCATTTCAAGGATTATAATCGAGTTGTTCCTTTTCACCGCTAATTCCTCCAGTTCTGATAATATTTTAAACTCTTCCCAGTGTTTTATCTGTTATTTGATTCCACATTTCATATTTTGTTTTCAAAACATTTTTTTAAAAAATAGTTTACAAAATGACAGTTGCTGACGTTTTTCACTGAAACACAAACGTTTCGTCTTAGCCAATCAGGAAGTTGCTGATTACCAGTCTACACTCGTTCAAATTTCGCACATGCGCACAACTACCATGACCATTGGACGTCCATGACATTTGGGCAACTTTGGATTCCGCTATGTTCTCCCGGGTCCCGGGTGTAATTCCTAATCTCCGGGCGGAATTAGTACCCTCGCACGGTGCTCCGCACCGGCTCGGGGATTATTATCTATACCTTCATAGTTATATTGGTAGATTTTTATTCAAAAATAATCTTTAGAAATGAATAACCGTGCAATAGCGTTGTTATGGTATTTTTAATTTAATATTTTGCCGTGTAATTTATCCTCCCAAACCCTGAATTCCCGCCACTGAATCGTGCCTCGATAATTAACTCGATATCAGATAATTAAACTAAACTTCAACATGCCTTTAATAGGGCAGAAAACATCCGTTCCTTTTAAGTGCTAATTAAGTTAATTAATTTAAACAGATGATCTGTAATGTTTGCGAAGTATTTATCTACATTAATTACTTATGGTGCGAGATATGGAGTTAAGTGTTTACATGATTTTTAAATAATATAAGAAACAAGCCACAACCAGTGATCCTCGTGTGAAAATGAATAGATGTATATATTCAGAAAATGAGAAATGTAGTTAAGTTCATATATCTTGTGCTATGTTGTTATGTTACAAACAGGGTTTGGTTGGTTAATTTAGCTGTTTAAGGTTATTATTATAGATCGAATGTGCTGAAGATTGGTTTAAATTGCAGGGGGGGGGTTAACCTGTTTTGTGACCCCAAAAAATACGCATAGCAGATATTTCAAATTAAAAATTCAGATTTATACAATTTTGTAAGACTCCAAGAGCATGGATACTAAGCATTATCTCGATAAAATAATATTATCGATACGATCCACGACTACATTGTGTCCCCAAAACACATAACTATTCAAATCACGTATTGTTAAAGTTTGAATGACTTGTTGTTCAATTTTTTCATGTTCGGATTGACGCAAAGGATAAAATGCTAAATACAAAGATTGAAAATTACCTAAAGAGGGACGTGTCAAAGTTTTTACTGCTTGAGTTGTAAATTCAAATATTGCAATTCATATTTGTAAAGTGTAAATATTGGTAATAAAAATAATTTGTGAGTACAAATAAATTTTACTTTCCTCATGCATAAAATGCAGAAGTCAAACATTTATACACTTGCATGTGGGTCCCAACAGGTTGCTTAGGCATACAAACTCTAACTATTGCATTGTTTTGGGTGATTTCAATGGCCTGTGTGCAGTCCCTGACTTTGGGGGTTTTTGGAACGTCCTGTATACTATTTGCATGATTAATAATAGTAATTGAGTGCAATTAAGTATGACTTTGGCATTAACTGCACGACTTAATTCGTTTTATTGCTTATATTAATCACATATCAACTGTAATCAAAAGATATATACAATTTATAGAACTTCAATATAATTGTTAAATTTTATCACAATGCTGGGTTAAATAGCACAATTTGAAATTATTAAATTTAGAATAATTTAAAATTCATATTTTGTATCCTGATTCATGGTGATTGGCTAGTTGTATGAAGAGTGATTTTTATTGGCCATGAGGAAGAGTGAAATTACAACTCACAAAGGGTGCAATTAATTGCCAAAGATTACAGAAGATTATTGTGTGCCTCATTATATAAAATATGATGGAATTAACTCACCGTTTATTTTACTGTTGACAAAACGTTAGATAGATAAAATCAGCGTTGACTAAATGAGATGTATTTGCTTTAATTACAGCCATCTTTGATTTCAAGTTAAGTGATGGCAGTTTGGTTTGAAAATTGCAAAACATCAGGTTACACAGTAAACCTCCACCTTTCTATTGTGTTTATACTTTACAGTACAGGTGCTCATCTCCTCGGTTCATGGCGGACAAACACGTTCTCACAAGGGCTGTAAACATGAGCGCAGTTACCCGAGACCAAACGAAGCGTAAGATGATTTTAAGGCTTTAAAAAGTTCTTATGAAACCGAACAAGCACATGCGATTGTTTTGATAACTACAGACTACCAGGTTGATGTTATATACTAATTTCAATACCTCAAAATCATCTCACACTTCGTTAAATATCGGCGGAGCGGGAACAGGTAAACAGCCCCTACAGAGGAATTTTCCGGTAATGAGTATGGGTGAGTATAATGCATGAAACTGCGCGTACTTGGAAACTGTATTCGCAATTACCAAGCCGGGGACTTTTAGGTTTAAAAAATGTAAAATTTAAAAATGTTAATGCACCATTTTTAAAACTGACTGATAAAAGTTGGGTACTCTGACATGAATTGAACCTCTGAGATTACCAAACAATAATTTCGCCTACGGATTTCATGTTTCCTTCCCTTTGTTTCTCTAACTAATCATATCTATTTAATTATACTAGTATCCACTGTGAAGTATTTCTACTAAATTTTTAATATTTCGTCTCCGTCGACAACGCATCTAAACACCTGAAAAACAGAGAGAGTGACGTAAAGAGAAGAAATTTCAATCTGGATCGAACGACAAACGATCCGAATTTACAGGTTTTTCTCGCGGACATGCCCCACGTGCATTTTTCGGCAAGCCGAATTAAAACACTGGTTTGATACAAAATAACTTACCACAAAGATAATCTTCTTCATACGTTTCTCCACTCCCCACTTGAGATTGGCTCTATCAATTCAAGCTGCCCAATTTCCTCCAAGCAGTGAACTAGTTTTTCACGTGAGAAATCTTCCCGACGATTAAAAATCGATAGCATTTTTTCAGCTCGACTGCGGCCATCATGGTATTTATTACTAGTGCGAATGATATTTCTGTCTTCTACAGGTATGTCCAGAAGGCCAGCAAGATTTTCCCAATCAACAACAATGCCTCGACTTAGTCTGTACAATTCTCGAGAAGAAAGACGCATTTTAACAAACTGATTGTCCTCAGAGTCCTGAGTTTGGAATGATCGGGTTTCCACGTCCTCAGTTTGACTCTGCGCCTGGAAGAAAATCAATATTTCACAATGCCTGGAACATATTCAGTTTGTCGCATAAAGTTGACGGGTTTTTTTATGGAGATCCGTTTTTCTTATAATTTTTTTTACAACTAAGTAAAACAAGTCAACATATGGAAGATGGGCAGTTTCGCATAATTATCCGAAGCAATCATCGAAAAGATGAAGTTAAGTCCTTAGGCCCTTTAAACAAAAGTCAGGAATTAGCAGGGGCGTTCTCAGAAAGTGTTTCAGCTAGGGAATTGTAGGATCCTTAAAATGGACAGTTTGACGAACATGTTCCGATTAGATTGTAGATTACATAAATTTATAGAAAATAACCTAATAATTTATATGTTGTATATTTGGAGAGAGTGAGTGGGAAAGAGTGAGCGTTCTTACTTAAGAAGATAGAAAGGCTGTTAATATCAGGGAATTTGAGTAACGCTCAAGAGAGAGCACCGAAGCGCGCGAGCAAGAACATTTTCACGGGTAATCAACTGCATTGGAACACTATAAATATTGGGCAACTTTCTTGGCTGATACATTGATAAAAAGAACGGTCATTAATAAATAATAAGCATTAAATTACCTCGTTCTCATGCGGAAGCATTACTTCCATTAAATCTTGTCGCTTTATTTCTTTTAAGCACTTTACCAAAATATTACGATCAAAGGACTGGCTTTTATTAAAAAGTTGGAAAACTTGTTCGGATTTTGAGGAAAACTTGACGAAATTGAATCTGATTTCCTCGCGATCATAATACGGAATATCCAAGAGTCCAGCTAGGCTGTCCCAGTCCAGTCCAAGTCTACAGCTCATTCGACATATTTCAGCGTTTGTAAGCTTTGTGGTCCGACGCACGTCTACGAGATAACACAATAATTTTCCTAAACTGATCAAAATAAATTTACCCAATTATTTTTAAAATAATTAGGTAAATAGTTAATCTTGCCCAAGATGGACAGGCTTAGAGATTTCGAATGACACTGTGCCATTAGCAAAATGTTTTAAGAATATTTCAATGTTACACTATACCTTTTTGGATGGGTTCCGTTTCTGTGCAGTGTACTAAAATATAATTCATAATATTAAGTGCAATGTTATAAGAACAAAAAGGGTATTTTAAAAAGTGTATCAACATTGTTTTAGAGAATATTGCAGTTGGGAATTTTGTTGTCTTTTCAGAGGATTTGCTGACGCACGCATGCAACGCCGTAAAAAAGTCGAGCTGTTTTGACGTCTATATCGAGTAAAAGTAAATATCATTCAAGATCATATTATTGTATCGTGGTTAAACTATCCGATTTTTCAACTAAGGGTTCATTCCCACTAGGCGGAATTTTCTGCGCGCTTCCATGCAGCACTAATGTAAGAAAAACAAAGATTCCACCTAGTGGAAAAAAGGCGCAATAGTAGAAAAAAGGTGATCTTATTGGACCACAGTTAATAGAATGTACATGGTTTGGAGACTAAATAAAAGTACAATACAACTCATTAACTATGTTATTGTCCACGTTTATGCAAAAAATGGTTCCTTTCTCGTCACGTGTCTATTGTATTTTAGCCAAACGTACCAATGGCATTCGTCTTGCTAAGCTCATCAACCTTGACTTGAAAAATATGTTAATTATAAGATTGCTATTGGTTTATCTGTGCAAAATACAATAGACATGTGATGCAAAAGGAACAATTTTTTGCATAAATGTGCCTCAACATAGTTAATGAGTTGTATTGTAGTATTATATGGTCTCCAAACCATGTATATTCTATTAACTGTGATTGAACGAATTCGTACATCACGCGTCGAGGCACGACAAATTCCAAGAAACTTTTCATCACTCGAACATAAAATCCATATCTTCTTCTATAATCCCCCGAGCCGGTGCGGAGCACCGTGAGAGGATACTAATTCTGCCCGGAGATTAGGAGTTACACCCAGGTATTGTGACAGAACAAATCTAATTTGTGCTGTTTTTATGTTTTGAAGATTTAGCTATAGTGAATTAGTGTGTGTATTAACTCGAACATGCAGCTAATGACTAAATGCAGCCGGAATACTGGTGATTTTACTTCACCTTTACTATTGTGTTTGTTTTCGAAAAATTTGAAACATCAGCTATGCGTATGGCTTATTTAAGTCATTTCATGATATAAGCTTAGAGGGAAAAGTCTGGCTAGCTAAGGAAATATTTTGCTTTTTTTAAAATGGCGAAGGGATACTGCCTGGATGTATTTCTAGCATACGTACTGCAGCGCCCGGTTAAGATAAATGAAAACTTGTATTTATCTTATTTCATACAAATTAAAACCTGACTGTTGGGCTTCCTATCATTAAAGTATTACCATTTAAGATGATGTTTCACGCAAGAATCTGCATGATTGAATCAACGTCAATTTGTCAAAACTTCTTCCCACAAAACAAATTACAAACTGCCAAATATCGCTGCATGTACTCTTCTATAGCGATAAAGTTTGCACTACATTGTTCAGATTATATTGAAAAACCTACCATCAGTTTCTTCCTCTTTCGTCTCCTGCGCAATCTCAGATACAATCAACTTCCACAACAATGTATTTTGACTTTCTTCGCGTATTTCAACATTTCCATTTGCCGGACTCGCTAATTCAGCAAAACAGTTGATCGCATAACCATCTGAATCCAGTTGAGCCTGGTTAATCTCAAAAGAATGACAGATTTTGACTTCGGTGAAATTTAAACTTATTTCATAACGACGATCAGTGTTAACACAGGCCAGCTTTCCTTTCTCCCCTGTACGATAACCACCTTCAAAGTGATCTTTCAACTGTTTAATATTGTCTTCGTTATTGTCATCAACAAACTCGCTCACGAGGACAACAGCGATATCCACAGTTCCCTTGGAACTAATTCTGCGATACAAGACATAGGCTCGGCAGACAAACGAGTAATTCAGGTGACATAAGATTCGAGCCAACATTCCACGCATCGCCAAAATGAAACTGTAGAGAGAGAAGCCGTTGATTTTTAGACTCGAAACCCCTTCAACATCGTCTCTCTCGATACTATTGCTCACAACTTCCCACGTGATCTTTTGGTAATTGTCATGGTAGGAACCATGTAGGATGAAAAGTTCCGTATCTGAGACAGGTATTTCGAGTTTGATCATAAGAACCGCTGGTTTTAAAAATTTCAAGCGGTTCGGGAGGAATTCAACAACACGAGGGATAACTTTAACAAGACCTAAGTCAAGCAATGACTCTGTGGGAAAATCTTCCGGGGTTTTATTAATCAAAGTAATTTGTGTATCTCCCAGGAGACACTCGGCTCCCAACTTAAGTATGACGTCGTCGAATTGAATAGTACCTCCGCTTGGACCAACTGAAACTGAAAATATCAAAAGTTCAATAAAAAGCCACTTTTAATTACCACAAAATACAAGGCCACAGACACAGTAGAACGCACGATTTCTACAATAACTTAATAAAAGCAATTATATTAGAGCTCGTGATTTCTACGAGGGCAAAGTCCAAATTAATGCTGATTGGTTGATTAGCGGTCTGGAAAAAGTCATCTTGCCCTCTCAAAAATTTATCTTGCGCGCTTGGAAAAAGTTTAATTGTGCAAATAAAATTTAAACAAAAACTAATAATAAAAGATTATCATGCCGTAAAGTGACAACGAAGAACACTCCCCGAGTGAGTTTTTTATCCTGGAGAAACAAATGACCAAATGCTACATTTTAAGGCGAAGACATAAACCGCCAATAAAAAGACAGTCAAAAGGTGTAGCAGCAAAAGGTTACAAAATATTAATTAAAAAATCGTTAGATAATTTTAACAAAGCCATATAACTCGCTCCTTCATCGCTCGGTCTGTACGAAAATCAAAAACCTCAAGCAATACATTCCCGTACAAACCTCGCACTCGGTTAAAAGGTTTTACATCTTCAGTGAACAAGATCAGAAAAAAAAACACTCCGGCCGATAAGCGTAAGGAGTATGTCCGTTTTAATGTGATGCATGCAATCATGTAAGGAGTTCAGTCGTCTATTTATCTTTTTTTCGACACTTTCTTCAAAATAGCTTTTATTGACATGCACTATCCGCATAAATTTTTTCGTAAAATCTACAGAAATCAAATAAAATTATTTTTAAAAATCCTAAAAATCATAATAATTGTTGAAAAAATAAGAAATTATACGGATCTGCCAGCTGTTTTGAAATACAGTTATGCATGAAACGTTTACACATGCATGCACACTAAAAACTTTTTGGATAAAAACGATACCGGTTTCGCCAGTATCGTTAGGTGGGAAAAAACAATCAATTTCAATGATGAATAATGAAATAAATTATGTGGGACGGGCGATCATCCAGCGCCCAAGATGCCCTATACCCCTCCCACTTATCGAGCGGGCTACACAACTGATACGATCGAAGCATTTTAAGTACTAAATTCTACATACCCCTTGTTTTCAACAGTACGTCAATCATTTTGTTATCACCTTGTTCCTTAGCAATATGTAACACAGTTTCTCCTTCGTCGTTTTTCCTGCTTATGCTGGCTCCTGCTTTAACAAGTTTCTCGGCGATGACCAAATTACATCTCTCGACGGAAAAATACAAGGCAGAGTTTCCCTTATCGTCAATTTCATTTACATTAACCTTATTTTCTAACAGCAAATCAATCAGTTTTTCATCATTAAGTTGGGCAGCAATATGTAAGACTGTTCTCCCTTTGTCATCCTTCCTTTCTACGTTTGCCCCAGCTTTAATAAGTTTCTTGACGATGGCGATTTTGCCTTCCCTGGCGGCATAATGAAGGGCAGAATTTCCTTTAAAGTCAATATCATTCACATTTACGTTTTTTGCCAACAGCTTATCAATCAGAGTTTCATCACCCATTTCTGTAGCAAGGTGTACAGCTGTTTGTCCTTCAGCACATTTCTCGTCTACCCTGGCTCCTGCTTTGATAAGTTTCTCAACAATGACGAAATTGTTCCTTCTGACGGCATAATAGAGGGCAGAGTTTTTAGCATCATCGACATCGTTAACATTTGCTTTACTTCTCAACAGGAGATCAATCAGTTTTTTATCACCCTTTTCTGCAGCAAGGTGTAAAACTGTTTTCCCTTCAGCACATTTCTCGTTTACTCTGGCTCCTGCTTTGATAAGTTTCTCGGCGATGGCGAAATTGTTCCCTCTGACGGCATAATAGAGGGCAGAGTTTTCAGCATCATCGACATCGTTAACATTTGCGTTACTTCTCAACAGGAGATCAATCAGTTTTTTATTATCCTTTTCTGCAGCAAGGTGTAAAGCTGTTTTTCCTTCAGCACTTTTCTCGCCTACCCTGGCTCCTGCTTTGATAAGTTTCTCGGCGATGGCGAAATCATTCCTTCTGACGGCATAATAGAGGGCAGAGTTTTCAGCATCATCGACATCGTTCACCTTTGCGTTACTTGTCAACAGCAGATTAATCAGTTTTTCATCACCGTTTTCTGCAGCAAGGTGTAAAACTGTTTTCCCTTCAGCACATTTCTCGTTTACTCTGGCTCCTGCTTTGATAAGTTTCTCGGCGATGGCGAAATTGTTCCTTCTGACTGCATAATAGAGGGCAGAGTTTTTAGCATCATCGACATCGTTAACATTTGCTTTACTTCTCAACAGGAGATCAATCAGTTTTTTCACCCTTTTCTGCAGCAAGGTGTAAAACTGTTTTCCCTTCAGCACATTTCTCGTTTACTCTGGCTCCTGCTTTGATAAGTTTCTCGGCGATGGTAAACATGTTCTTTCTGACAGCATAAGATAAGACAGAGTTTCCTTTACTGTCGATATCGTTCACATTTGCGTTACTTGCCAACTGGAGATCAATCAGTTTTTCATCACCCTTTTCCGCAGCAAGGTGTAAAACTGTTTTCCCTTCAGCACATTTTTCGTCTACCCTGGCTCCTGCTTCAATAAGTTTCTCGGCGATGGCGAAATTGTTCCTTCTGACGGCATAATAGAGGGCAGAGTTTTTAGCATCATCGACATCGTTAACATTTGCTTTACTTCTCAACAGGAGATCAATCAGTTTTTTATCACCCTTTTCTGCAGCAAGGTGTAAAACTGTTTTCCCTTCAGCACATTTCTCGTTTACTCTGGCTCCTGCTTTGATAAGTTTCTCGGCGATGGTAAACATGTTCTTTCTGACAGCATAAGATAAGACAGAGTTTCCTTTACTGTCGATATCGTTCACATTTGCGTTACTTGCCAACTGGAGATCAATCAGTTTTTCATCACCCTTTTCCGCAGCAAGGTGTAAAACTGTTTTCCCTTCAGCACATTTTTCGTCTACCCTGGCTCCTGCTTCAATAAGTTTCTCGGCGATGGCGAAATTGTTCCTTCTGACGGCATAATAGAGGGCAGAGTTTTCAGCATCATCGACATCGTTCACATTTGCGTTACTTGTCAACAGGAGATCAATCAGTTTTTCATCACCCTTTTCTGTAGCAAGGTGTAAAACGGTTTTCCCTTCAGCACATTTCTTGTCTACCCTGGCTCCTGCTTTGATAAATTTTTTGACGATGGTTAACATGTTCCCTCTGACAGCATAAGATAAGACAGAGTTTCCTTCACTGTCGATATCGTTTACATTTGCGTTACTTGCCAACAGCAGATCAATCAGTTTTTCATCACCCTTTTCCGCAGCAAGGTGTAAAACTGTTTTCCCTTCAGCACATTTCTCGTCTACCCTGGCTCCTGCTTCAATAAGTTTCTCGGCGATGGCTAACTTGTTCAAGCTGACGGCATAATAGAGGGCAGAGTTTTCAACATCATCGACGTCGTTTACAGACACTTTTGCCTTATTTCTCAACAACAGATCAGTCAGTTTTTCATCACTATTATTTTCTGCAGCAAGATGTAAAACTGTTTTCCCTTCGTCATTTTTTCCGTCTGCAGTCGCCCCAGCTTTAATAAGTTTCTCGGCAATGGCATCATTTCCTCCCCGGACAGCGTAAAACAGCACGGAGTTTCCTTCTTTGTCGGTTTCTTCCACTTTATTTGCGTTGTTCTTGAACAACAAGTCAAAAAGGTTTTTATCACCATTATATGCTGCAAGGTGTAAAACTGTTCCCCCTTCGTTATCCTTTCCTTCAATGCTGGCTCCAGCTTTGACAAGTTTTTCGGCGATTGCAACATTGCGCATCTTTACAGCGTAATACACACCAGAGTTTGATTCATTATCAAGAATGTTCAAGTTTGCTTTGCTGCTAACAAGTAAATTAGTCAGCTTTTCTTCGCTACGTTTGGCTGCATGATGTACAACTGTTTTCCCATTTGCATCTTCCAAGTCCACACTAGCACCAGCTTCAAGAAGTTTCTCGGCGGCCTCAATGTTACCATGCTGGAAAGCATAATGTAGAGGAGTCTTTCCCGAATCATCGCGATCGTTCATGTCCATGTCTTGGCTTAACAGCAGGTTGAGCACATTTTGCTTAGAATATATCACTGAATGGTGTAGCATTGTCCGAGAATGCGTATCTTTCAGGTAGAAATTTTTAGTTATTGGGGCAACAGATGTGTGAACAAGTTTTTCTTTTCTTTGTTTTTCTAATAGAACATCAAGAATTGTCAATGCGGATTCAACATTCGAACGTTCAAGTGCATAATCCAACGCAGTTTTCCCAATTTTATCCCTAGCATTCATGTCAACACCAGTTTCGAGAAGTACAAGTAATGCTTCAGGGCTCGCAAAAGATGCGGCTTTGTGTAGTATGTTTCTTCCTTCATCGTCCGCGGTATTGATGTCTCTCGTTATCTTTAGCGAGCTTTTCACCTTTTTCGCTTTTTTTCTTCTATGATGTTTCAAAAGACACTCCATGGCGTTTGTTCCACCATATTTCAAAGCATATTCAAGAGGCGTTTTACCATATGCGTCCATGACATAAATATCCGCGCCATTTTGGAATAATACTTCAACGTTATAGTCGTCGTAGTACGTACTCATGGCAGCATAATGCAGTGGAGTTCGATCTTCACTGTCTTGGGCATCTATGGCTTTTGACTCACTAAAACAACACAGTAAACGGTTAACGATAAAGCAATAAGCATAAGGTGAATCTGTCAAGCTTTCCTTTCGAATAGAGGGATCCGTAGGTATGCACGCAAGGTGTAGAACGTTCCTGCCATCACAATCCTGTGCGTTGAAACTGAAAAGGGAGAGATCACGGAGATGTGCTAGCAAATACTCGTTTCTGACTACTGCGGCATAATGCGAGATCGTTCTTCCGTGTTCATCACTTCTCTCTAATTCACGTTTATATGTCAAATCATGCTCAAAGTTAATATTTCTGTAGCTCCAATTTTGGGCTAATTCAATAAGCCTTTCTGTTTCGCCATCCAACTTTTCGATGCTTTCCAATGTCTCGAGGTACTTGAAAAAGAAAATAAGAATTCTCCTGAGACATCATAAAAAGTTCTGGGATTTTTAGGTGGGAAAAAATACGATAATGATTATTGTTGCCGTACGTAGGCAACATCCTTTTATAGTGTTATTGTATTGCCCAGTTTCTTTGACCGAGTTATAACTATTCTAAGTGGAATCTCAATTTTCGATTTGTTTGCATTCAGGTGAAGGGGGGGGGGGCAATCATATCCAAATTATTTACTTTACCTCACGTCACGCTGGGCTCAACCATTGCATGTCTACGGTAAGTTTAGTCATTTTTAAGCATTGTTAAGTTTAAATTATGACCTTGCTGGCTTGTGCAAGTATTCATCAGGGCATCAGGGCCACGAACTATTTAATGAACGATCACGAGGGAAACAATGCTCGTTTATGTGTTTATCAGCGCTTTTAGCTGCTCAAACTCTGCCCGTTTGTCAGAGGAACTCGATTACAAATTTACAATAGAGAGTCCTATGAGAAACAAGATGATGAAACACTTTAGTATATAATCTGCTATTGGCACGAGATCAAAGATTTGATGTTTTTGCATGGGTGCATCTATGATAGGTTTGATGTAGATGTTGAACAGTACGTCAAATTCACACCACAATTGCAAGAACGTCAGTTGAGGAATTCCGGGGCAATGAATTTCGCGCTACCAAAAACAAAAACCAAACAGTTCGAACACAGCTATTTCATCAGAACGTGTAGGTTATGGAACAGTTTACCAACCTCAGTAAAGGAAGTAAAATCACCACGTATTTTTAAGAATCTTTTGAAGCAAAAGTATTTCTTGGGTGTGCGTCATGTATTTGATGTGGATGTCTTTTGTACGTGGCGTTCTATTTGTCTTAAATGTAACTCTATACGTAATCTTTCTTCAGATAACCTCAGACTATGTTGTTAATCGTCTGAATCCACGTTTGTATTGTGTGTATATCTTGTCCAAATTTGTAAATAGTTATATATGTTAACCTTGTAGCTATTGGGAGAATGCCTTGGTTAGGGTTGTGCTCTGTCGCAATCTCCCTTGTTGTCAAGTGTAATATTTAGACTTCACAACTGAAATAAAGTATATAAACTAAATATATCTATGGAAGGACCGTCAAGGTTCAATTATTACAAATGAACATGAAGTTAGAGCACCCTATGTTAACTTTGGTACAGCTTTGATGAATACTTTTATACAAAGTAAGGATGCCATTTTGATATTAGATGGGTATATGATGGCCTTAATGCATAATATATTAAATTCCTTTTTCCATTTTTTTTATCCTCATGCCAGAAATTCATGTGGTATATCAGAGCGTAATGGTACTTCTGTTGTTTTTCAATTTAGTAGTAGGAATGACTAAAACAGAATTTATGCAATATTATTCTTGTAGGTTTACATGGTGAATCAATAACTAATTTAGCTTGTAGGCACATCACTTAAGTATTTAACACAGGAAAGCTTTCGGTCCGGTAACAACCAGTTGTCCCCCCGACAAAAAAGTGCAAGCGATTGGCCATTGCGCATTGCTTATTACGCATGTTCAGCAAGCGACCAGAGGCATTCATCAGAAATAATATTTCAAAACGGAGAAATAATACCCCCCCCCAGAAATAATATTTCAAAACGGAGCCGAACTGTTTGAAGTGAAAAACTGCTCGATGTGTTCAAGAAAGCGGAATATAACAGGGCTTGAGGTCTGTTTACCAGTGATAGATGATATTCCCAAGTGCTCTGATGTTCAGGTATGTAGATGACGCGTGGTTTGATCCACCTACGACGCGGAACAGCATCGACACTTAAATAAATAAACTACACCAGATCTCAGGTACCTAGAGACTTTATCTTTTTTATTTGTTATGTCCATGCAGTATACATTCTCACTTAAAGGCTTCCGGACACTCAGCTAGCTTTGACGAATTTAGAATCCTCTCTTCCTCATCTGACTCTTATGAGCTAATGATACATGAGAGTCTCCTCGTCACCAAACTTAAGCCTTCTCTTAATGTTCAAGGCAACTCTATCCCTCTCAATATATTTTAGTCCTTAGCTACTTCGTATTGTCATGGTGTCGTGACGTCTCTGTCCCTTGTCCTCTCATGTACTGTTTGTCCTCACTTTGTCCTTGTTATCACCCTTTGTAAATTGATACCTTGTAAATATATTACTAGTCTGCATATTCAAATTATCATGTAATTTATCATTTAGTCTGAAGATAGACGAAACGTTACTATCAAATATATTTTTATTACTCTCAAATGGTCTTTTATGGCTTTACTGAAAGCACTATGTTGGGCTTTAATATTAATTTATATTTCGAATACGCTTCCCGCCCGGCACATCTCTGGCAACAGTATTGAATTTACTTAGTATTTATGCACTTTGTCAAGTAATTTAAATACTTATTTATTCAAAATTCTCCCTGTCCAAATAAGAGAAATCAGCATTGAATGCTATTAAATCCCCCATATAGAGTTAAAAAAGCCAGAGCATATATCGGGCAAAAACATTGTAAAGAAAGGGCTTCGACATATCAAGAGAACCAAATAGCAACAGAGACTCGATGTGAAAGGTAATTTATAGTGGAAAATGCTAAAAACTACATGAAAAGAAAACAAGGTAGCACTTTTATTAAAAACCATGCATGTTAGATGTGAAGATAAAAATAAGAAACGAAAATGTTCAGACATAGTTAGCAAGAATGATTATTACTTGATCGTAAGAGTTTGACATAAAAAATGGTAGAATACATGAACAAACTTCGGCGGCAAAATCCAACATTCATAGATTTTATAAATCCTTTATATATTTCATTACTCAATGCACAATTGTTTTTCAAAAAGGATGGCCATTAAAAACTTAACCTAAATCACCTAATATTTATGTATGTTGTGCTGTTCTCACAAAAGTTCTCATGTCAAAATTCAACGATTCCTTCACCTGCCCCGCATGAATTACAATTAAGTCTAGTTGAAGAAATGTTGATTGCTCGTGCAATCCCTATTATGGAGTATATATTAAACATGGGCAAAGAGGTTACTCGGGTCATTGTATTAAAAACATTCCACGAACTCTTTTTGTTGTTGATATTGTTTTGTTACTTGTTTCGTTTTTAATAATTTTTTTCTTGTGTTTAATTCATCAACTTCAAAACATACCATAACTAAAGTACGAAGACTATTAAAAGTTCCTTTTTAACTCAAGCGAATTACTATATAGTAAAACTATATAGGCTAACAGCGAGTTAATTGCCTAGGAAAATGCTTTTCGAACATGTTTGTTTGTTAGCTAATCGCATCGCCGAAGTTTTGTTTTACGCGTTTTTTCAAACATTTTTGAGAATTTTTAAACATTCAACAATTTCGCCGAGTGGAAAAAACGTTGAGTGAATAACATGCTTTCTAAATTGTAAAAGCCAATGAAATAATGCACTAGTTCGTGAATCAAAACCACTATATCAGGCGACTTGCATCCCGCATAGTCACAGCGCAAAATGAAGCAAATTTGTAAAAAAAATGTGCCTAATTTTCAACATTCCAGTATCGTTTACGGCAAAAAAATGGCTAGTAGTGTAGTAAAGGTGTCTTAATTTACCTCTATGTAGTTTTTTGTGCTCTTTGCTGTGTAGTTCCAAAGTTTTTTACTATTTCGCTTAAATAGAAAAATGATTGGCCCTTTTTTGAACTGAAAAAATGACGGCCATCAGCTTTCTATTTGCAATTCAAAAAGATGATGACAAGTTAGGCTGGGTGTCCCCAGCATAGTTTTGACAAATTTTGTCAAAATATCGAAAAACATTTTTTTAGCATCCTTAAAATTAACGTTTGAAGTTAAAACCTCGGGAGAATGTATTCAAATTACCGTCGTTTAAACCGATGTAATTTTTTAAATATTCTTATTGGTAATTTGCGAGATATTCAGATGGTAGCAAAATAGAAAGTTTGTATTTCATTGAGAACGTCAGCAATAAATTTAAGTTTCATTTCGTAAACATTTTGTAAAAGCGTTTCATAAACAGCTGTTTCCTAAACTTTGTGCAAAATAAAACGAGACGAAAAAAGATGAAAAATGACAGATAACTGAGAAGAACATGGATACAGTTCAAGACAAAGCAGTGTAAGAGAAATAATTCCGGCATAATCAGCAAGCTTATAGGTGATTTAAAAGTGTACGTGTTTACTTTGTTTATTTCGTATTTGCTTCGCGGTGAGGATGCAGTTTTAAAACTGTAATTTGAATTTTAATATGGCGCTAATTATTTATCCAAAAAAATTCCGCTGGTTTAAAATTGTTTTAATGCTACACGATAAATTTGAGGATGAATATACACTCTCTATTCACCATTAGACAATGATAAAGATACCTTGCGCAAGCGATGATGCTTTTACTACTTTACGTGGAGAAATATTAAGAGAAAAATGAAACGTGACTTTTTGAACAAATAGCTCATTTCGGCAAACTCTGGTCTACGTGTCCGTCCAAAACGCAACAGATATTTGAGATTGGAACATGGACATTCGGAAATCTCCTACAGTATTGATATTGGTATAACTGCATGTATTCTAAAGGCTCACTCAAGTGCAGCGAAAACTCTTGGAGTGCTAAGATCTAAATCATGCCGTATAATCACTTCACTATGAAGGTATTTCCAGTTTCCACTCGGATATAAGGGCTTGATTATCCGTACTAATAACCTCAAACATTTCCATTGATTAAGAAAGGCTTGTATTTTAACATATATAATTAAAAACAGAATTTCTGTTTCATACTCAATGATTACGAGTGTGAGTGGGCTTTTTGAATACCGGGTTTAGTATATATTAGCAGGATAAAATAACATTACCTCCTGTTCAGACATGCCTGCCGTTCGTTCTCCTGTTTTTTCTGATTGCTTTTCATCCCTTTGTTAAAAACGAAAATGTTTATCGATTAAGATAGTAACTAAGTATTTTGCAGCCCTCGGGGCGATTGTTCAAAAGCCGGTTAGCTTAACCCTGGGTTAAAGCAAATCCTTACATCGACATTTTTAATCGTTTGTTTACAAAGTTGAATATCTTTTTCCTTAAATATTTTCTGGACCGACATAAGCCATATTTTTAAAAGGTTTTAAAACGAACAGCGATTCAGAAGCACTTAAACCAAAACAGTGGATTAAAATTTGACCCAAGGTTAGCGCTAACTCAGCTTTGAACAACTGGCCCCTGGCAAAGCTGTAGCAATTTTGGTTATGTATGAAAATTACACGAGGTTGATGATTGAACACATTTTTGCGCCATAATTTATGTCAAAGAGATTGAAACGAGTTTTACCTTGGTTTGCGATTCGTGTTCATCTCCAAAGTTTCCTTCAGTTCAAAATTGATTCTTAGATTTTCGACTTCGCCATCAATCTTTCGAAGCTCTTCCACAAACCTTCTTTTAAGTTTACCACATTTGTAATCGTCAAGTAATTCCTTCACACGCTTGGCTGAAAAGCAGTCAACATCGACAACAATGGATCCAGTCTTAATTTTGCAGAAGCCAAAGACCGACTGAAACAAACTTTCGATAACAGGTTGGATCTCCTCTTTGCCGTAGAGCGTCCCCAGCGTGACGCCTTTTACCCCTAGTAAAACTGCTACGTCCGTGTTGCATCTGAATCTTAATCTTATGCTTTCGTTTGTAACTTCTAAATCAACATCAAGACCCACAGCTGGTGCTTGTGGTGGTTCTGGGCGATCAGTCATCATGACAAACTGGTTAAAAATGAAGATGACAGTACGTTTAAAATAATATTTTAAAATGCATGAAGCTGTCATGTAGCATGTTATATATGTTAGGTCCCACATGGTTTCGTCGAATGCAATTTGAACAGTGAGATAACAGAGATGACAATTAATTAATCAGGTATATCTTCTCGTTATGTATTGTTTGAATTGCATTCGACCGGAAAAAATTTCAGCCAGCAAATTCCCTAGAAAATAGCGTGAACAAAATAATTTGCGTTAGAGAAGTGGAAGGGTTGGTTGAAATAAACTCGACTTCAATCTGCTGCTACAGCGCTCATAGACGATCATATCAACCATAAAAAACTATAAATTCGATCAAATTATATTGCCAAATTTCTTTTTGTTTTCGCAAAAGAAGTCGTTGCATGACTATAGAATAAAGAGGGTTCTAAAGGGATAAAATGGAATCTCGCGGGTGGAATTGGTACCCTCGCTCGCACGCCAAAGTATAAAATATTATATTTGAAATTATTCATCTCAAAAGTTAATAGGTTTTCAACATCTAGAACACAGCTTGAAATAGAGCACAGCTTGTGATCAATTTACTACATACATGACTTCATTAATAGGCGTCCTTATATAGCTCCCTCATTTAGTTAAAACCTGTATAATAGATTCTATTTGGGCTATCTTGTCAGCAATGCTTGTAATATTCCCCTTAAATGACAGCACAAGTACCTACAGTAGCATCTTGAATTTGTCCCAGTTTGAGGAGGTTATCTCAACATATAATAATTAGATAAAATCTTAGCACAGCTATGCAGATCCGCAGGGTGTCTCAAATATGTACCTTAGTTTGTTTTTTCCAAAATAAAACAATCATTACACCTACCTGTGGTCATTTTACGGGCCTATGTAGTTGACTTTGACCGAACTGATGATATAAGATCTACAGAAACGCATGTTCTACCGATAAGACATGGTTTGTATTTACCGCAATTTTTGTGAAGAAGTCATTTCCACCGATGCATCAGAAATAGTAGATTTGTACTTATTTCTGTATAACTGTATTCAATATATATATAAATATATGTATATATATATATATAATTATATATATATATATATATATATATATACAGTCGTTATCAAAAAGGTTGTCCCTATCAATATATATACAAATATATAAATATCAATCACGTGAGCATTAAAGATTGTTTATTTCGCTCGTTTTTGTCTTGTTTCTTTATTATTATCAATATTGTTAACCTTACTATTATATTTATGAAATTTTTAATAAAAATTTTCACGGATTTCCTATAAAATTAACGTATGCAGTAAAATCACGTGACTGATATTTACGTATTTATATATGTTTCAATATGACAACCTTTTTGATAACGACTGTATATATATATATATATATATATATATATATATATATATATATATATATATATATATATATATATATATATATATATACGCAAATTTGGATCTGTGCGTAGTAAATCAGAGTGCTCAATACCAATACAATAGTAGAGCAGATAACTTAATCAACAAATTACAATCTTAATTACAATCTTGGTAATCGTCTGATCGTACACGGTATAAGTACATGAAACACGGTGTAGCGAAATAAAATTTAAAGATTGTAATTTGTTGATATATATATGTATATATATATATATATATATATATATATATATATATATATATATATATATATATATATATATATTAATATACACAAATTTGGATCTGTGGGTAGTATATAATATATATTGCATATTGTGTATAGAAAATGTTAAAAGGTTAATTAATTTGGGTCCTGATTACTATAATTATTGTTACTAGAAATACATGCATGCAGCAACGCAGCACAACGGGTGTCTCCGGAAAGGGCATTCTTTCAAATTTAAGTGGTGTTATTGCATGTACTGCATCTGTAGACTTCGTCTAACGAAGATCGTCGCTTCGATCGTGACAGACGATAAATTAATGCAAAATCACAGTTTACTGAGGTTTCTCCCTTTTCTCCCTTCTGTAACTACCGCATTTCATGAGTACAAAACATTCTGCGTTATATACGACCTTAAATATATTAAGCAGCTATATCACTAATATTAGCATTTTAGAAAGTCCAAAAAATAATATACATGCATGCATGCATGCAGGGACTGTCTATATGTTGCTTCTATATGCTGCTATGATATTCTAATTACAACATATAGGATATCAAGTCGCTATAAATAATATAGCTAAGTCTAGTGTGGTTTTCCTTAGCGTTTAAAAACGAGGGTATAATTAAACATATTCCTTTCGCTGCAGCAATTAAGCAAACCATTCTTATGGACGACTTGCGCTTTAGACTAATTTCTTACCTCGGCAATAAAAAGGACATTTTCTGAAAGAACTTACTAAAATTAGTAAAACTGCCAAGTTTGGCTGCGAATTGTTGTAAATTACGGAAAATATAGCCATGCGAAGTTGACGAATTTTGTATACTTTTGCATTACGGCCAGAAGTGTGTAACTAAATTAGCTACACATTTCCGCACGTAATACAAAAGTATACAAAATATGGCAACTTCCCATGGCTATATTTCTGTATTTTACAAAATTTCGCTGGCAAACTTTGCATTTGCACTAATTTAAGTAAGATCTTTCTAGTTGTGATGATTTATTTTCTTCTAGTTACTTCGATCAAAAATTAGTCTAAAGCGCAAGTCGTCCATTGGATCGCCAAAAAAACAATGTAGCCTACATGCAAGTCTCCTATATATGCGTTTAGTTATCAAGCATTACTAATTTAAATCTCCTTGGTACTTTGTAAAAAACAATTAAAATAATAATTCAAGACAGCTATACGTGGCACTACAGCGGGTGTCTCCGGAGAGTGCATATATACTTTCAAATTTATAAATGCATGGTGTTTTGGATTGCTCTGATGACTTGGCATGATACGATCGTCGCTTAAATCGTGAGAGACAAAAAATTATCGCAGAAAATTAAGTTATACAAATTAAAATCACAGTTTACTGGGGGTTTCTTCCTTTCATTTTCAAGATATTTTGTTTAACAACCGCATTTCTCGATCCCAAAACATTCTGTGTTATAATTATACGAAATTAAAATATTAAGTAGCTATTTCACTATTATTAGCCTTTCAGAAAGCCCAAAAATATAATGTACATGCATGCAGAGACTGTCTATATGTTGTATAATGCTGCTATGACTGATATTCTTACAGCATATGGGATATCAAGCTGCTATCAAGAAAGTTGAGGTCATGAATATATATAGCCGGTGCGTGAGAACAAAATGCATTTACTGTTAGATGCTGTGAACCATAGTGAGCCGAAATTATACCGCTATACGAATCGTACGCCCGTATGTTAAAAGCTCGGACACACTCAAACTCAATCGAATCTACCCTTTTATATACATGTATAAAAGGATAAATTTTGTACGATTATCAAGAGTTGAACTACATTGATGAATTACTCTTACTATATAGCATGCTGATTTCGCTGTCTCGACCATCTCTTAATTCGTGACGGTAAAAATATTAAGTTTTTTCTCCAACATATAAGCTTAATCTACAATCAATGAAGAGACAAATCTTATCCTTTGTGACATCACAAACTCACTCACCGTTATTTCCAATCAGGTATACCAGAAAAGAAGATTCAAAGCGCGCTATTCTCCACGGTCAAATTTGATTCCAATTTCTGCCTTTCTGGTTTGTAATGCAAAATATCTGATGACAAACCCATGCAAAACAGCTTATTTACACAGAGTATTAATCCCACCTTGATGGCAGGGAGTCCAAGACAAACCACTGTGCCTCGATAATTAACTAGCTATATATCATGTGCGAATGCAAACTATAGACAAAAAATCGCTTCAACAACTCAAGCTCGTAGCCTCGTCTTAATTGGGGGATTTATTATACATAAAAGAAACTTGTATGCATATAGAGGAAGTAGCATAGTCTCAAACGAGAACCAAAACTAGGCGAAATGATAGCTGTATCAGTATTTAAACTTTAAAGATATCATTTGAAGACGTTTCTGAACAACGAATATGGTTTGTAAACTACACTTAAAACGACCGGTAATAGGGAGCACAATTTTTAGAAAGCATAGCTCTTCATGCCATGGACTGAGAACAGCAAAGGCAACTGACCCTCTTCCCTAGCGATTGTTCATGCAGTATTTAAACTTTAGTATTTAGTTTTAGAAGCAATTTTTACTTTACGTGCATGCCAAATCCGCCCACAGCCATCCGTTCAAGACGGTGAAAATATCATGTTTCTTATGCAATATAAAGCTTATCCAAAGTAAATAAAATAGACAAACCATATACCTAATGATATACAAACTCACTCACCGTTATTTCCAATTATGAAAAACCAGATCCATAAACGCACCTTTCTGTTATGGTCATATATTTGCTTCTATTGTGAACTGTCTGTTTTGCAATGCATAACACCTGATAGTACAACCCACGTAAAACCACATGCATATTTTCTCCGATGGACTTCACGCAAGTGATCACCGCAGTGGCCGATCCGCTCGAACGGCTACTGAAATGCGCTGCATCTTTTATATGCCCTACTATCACATATTTGTTGAACCTTTAAAAATTCCCTAGAACTTGGAAATCAGCTAAAGTCACTGCACTTTTCAAGTCAGGGGATCACACTGATATTTCAAATTACAGGCCCATATAAATCTTGCCGACATTGAGCAAGATCCTCGAGAGAGCTGTTCATTTACATCTTCATCAGTATTTAATCGATAACAGCCTCATAAAAGACAGTTTGGATTCCATCCGAAACGTTCTACTGTCAACAAGTTTTCATGATGAAGTTCTGGGTAATATGGAGCGTGGAAAGGTGTGTGGAGCTGTATTTCTCGACTTGTCGAAAGCGTTCGACACGGTAGACCATGTGATCTTGCTGTCTATATATTTATTTGGTGTCTTGCCTGATACACTCTCTTTGTTCAAGTCTTATCTTAGCAATAGATTGCAACGTACATCTTGTGGGAGTGAGCCGTCTGACGCCCTGCCTATTACATATCAGCTACCGCAAGGAAGTATACTTGGCCCTCTCCAATTTACCATCTATGTCAATGAGCTACCAAGTGTAACCAAGCACTGTAATACATCACTTTATGCTGATGATACTGTCTTGTATTGTTTTTCCTCATCTGTTGATGATTTGCAAGAAAACCTTAATTCTGATTTAAATAGAATAGCTGATTGGCTTAACTACGACAAGCTTTCTTTAACTCTAGACAAGAGTAAATCTATGCTTATTGGTAGCAGCAGAAAAATTAACAAGTTGGCTCAGTTATCTATCACAGTTTATGATAAAGTAATAATCTAGTGTATATTGATACATTTAAGTACTTATATAGGTGTAATTCTTTCATCTAATTTTACTTGGAAAGATCATATTGATATTATCTCTTGTAAAAACAGTCAGCACCCAGGCCTTTCGCGTAGGATAAAACACTTGCTCCCTTTTAATGCTCGTCTCCTCTTTTATAATAGTTTAATCCTTCCAATTTTCGATTATGCAGACGTCGTCTGGGGGGACAAGAATGATGTAGAAGCTATGAGTCATTTGCAGATACTGCAAAATAAGCCAGCAAGACTTATCTTATATAGATAGACAATTGTAGTCATCAGCAAGTGATCGGATGCTCTTCAAGCTCTATGCTGGATTCGACTTGAGTATCGCCGTAGATACCACAGATGTCTACATATTTTTAAATGCCTTAACAATTTAACATCACATAGTTTGGCATTTTTTAAGAAATCTGATGTTCATAAGTACAATACTAGAAGTAAAAATAACCTTCCTAAAGTAAGCAAAAACTGGGGTAAACAAAAGCTTGAGTATCAGGCCGTCAAGGAATGGAGTGGACTTAGGAACTCAAATGATATTCAAACTTTTTAGCTAAACTTTCATATGTTATAGATTGTTTATAGATCTCATAAGGAATTTAGGATTGGTAATAATATATATCCGACTTTATCTGTATTTAGGCTTTTCCAGGACCTCTCTGAAAATCACTGTTGTGAGAGAGTTCTCCCTGGAGCAGACCTCAATTTGCAATAAAGATGATATTCGTATTCATTCTCATAGCAATTAGCATTCACGATAGCTACAAATTATATTGCAGCGGGAAGCGGTTTCCAAGTGAATATTGAAAGTAAGATATTTGTGTGTGATCGAATAAACAACTTCACTCACCGTTTATAGCCAGTTGTCGGCTTTAGAATACGTGAAAACGTATCTTAAAGTCATAGCAATCTTTGATACCCAATATTGGCAGTCTGGTTTGCAATTTGCAAGACATGAGATTAATGTGCTCCAGTCAACGGATGTAGTGGACTGGAGCCCAGACTGCTTACATATTCAGGTCTCTCGCCTCTACTCCCCCGCAAATTAATAGTTGATTCTTATTCCTATTTTCATTCAAAAACTCTAGAAGTATAGCAAACAGAATACAAAGTTTTGAATTGGGGCTGGTTATATCAAGCTCGACAATGTTTCCAACTACATATTCAGTGCGTATTATTTAAGTTGGCTGTTTAAATAGAGATTTAGGAGTGTGTTACCTAATTTTGTCTTATCCACCGTTTAAGCTAAACGGGCTTGATACAACCGCGGCCCTGCAAGACAATCGATTAACCGCTCGATTGCTGACGTTTCCTTATTCAGACAAAGGAAATGCACAGACACAGGAAAAATTAAAAAACTCAGGCAAAGGAAAGAGAGGAGACAAGGCACATTTAACGTCGTCTCCCGTCAAGCGAATTGTTTTCCGGAACGTAGCACGATGGCTTACTTAATATAATAATCGGCACGCATCGACTGCGGTTTGGACCCCATAATGCAAGCTGATCCACCAAATCTGTGTCTTACAAGTGATAACTTACTAATACCTTAATCAAACTGTAAACTGTATTCCTATCCCAATCCAGTGGTGACCTACAAGAATAACGTGGGAATCCAAAGACACATTTAGCATAGGGGGCGCCTACTGAGGCCGGAATTTCTGAGTAATAGAATAGACAATCTCAAAAACCGACTTAAGATTTCCAACGATTATTTAACAGCTATTCACCGACAGTGAGGTGAATATCGCTGAATAATGAACCGAGGCGAAGTTGAAATTAACTGTCTCGATCGAAGTTATTGAGATACCTATTGAGATTTTATAACAAGATAGGTGAAATTGGGCGTAAAAGTTAATCTATTATATCATTTATATAGTATGCGAATAACAAATGTTTATTAGTGCAATGGTAAGAATATTTTCACGAGGTGAAAGATGAAAATATGAAATACCAAAATAGACTGTCACTTTTCAACAAGAATTTTTGGATAACGAACGTACTCTATGGATCAAATTTAAATACACAACCACATACACAAAACGAATTCATACGAAAAACGGCGTATTTTACCGGTCTTTTTCGTATTTTCAGCGTCTGAATCTTCAATAAGTTCAGAAATGTTAATAAATTGCGTCCACGGTTGCGAGAAGCATTTTGACAGATGGTATTTACTCAAAGCATAAAGAGTTCAATGGAACAAAATGTATGGTGCAATTGCACTCTTCAGAGTGCAATCTGATGCAATGGTGCAATCTAAGATTCTTCTAACGTTGGATTCTCAAATGGATTTTAGTCGTTTATTCTTTATAACATAAATTCGCGTAAGCGCCAGGGTCAATTTTTAGGTGGGTGCAAATCCGCTGGGACACCTGAGTAATTTCACAGTTAACAGAACACATCGTGTAGCGTGTCTCTCAAGGTGGTCTTATAAAAAAACATGGCAGACAAAATAAAACAATCCCATATCAATAAGTCGGTTTGGTTTATCAGCTGTTTAGGGTTGTTATTATAGATCGAATGCGCTGAAGATTGGTTTAAATTGCAGGGGGGGGTGGTTAACCTGTTTTGTGACCCCAAAAAGTACGCATAGCAGATATTTCAAATTGAAAATTCAGATTTATACAATTTCGCAAGACTCCAAGAGCATGATACTAAGCATTATCTCGATAAAATAATATTATCGATACGATCCACGACTACATTGTGTCCCAAAAACACATAACTATTCAAATAATCACGTATTGTGAAAGTTTAAATGACTTTTTGACGAATTTTTTCATGTTCGGATTGACGCAAATGATAAAATGCTAAATACAAAGATTGAAAATTATCTAAAGAGGGACATGTCGACGTTTTTGGTGCTTGAGTTGTAAATGTAAATATTGGAATCTATATTTGTAAAGTGTAAATATTGGTAATAAAAATAATTTGTGAGTACAAATAAATTTTACCGTCCTCATGCATAAAATGCATAAGTCAAACATTTATACACTTGTGGGTTCAAACTCATTCAAACTCTAACTATTGCATTGTTTTGGGTGATTTCAATGGCCTGTGTGCAGTCTCTGACTTTGGGGGTTTTTGGAACATCCTGTATACTATTTGCATGATTGATAATAGTAAATGAGTGCAAATAAGTATGACTTTGGCATTAACTGCAGGACTTAATTCGTTTTATTGCTTATTAATCATATACTAGAAATACATGCATGCAGCAACCCCTCGCTATTTCAAACCAAGTACACAATTTCCTGAGTTAACCGTTAACCTGACCTAAACTTATATTATGAAATGACACAAAACTCAAATCAGTCTTAAAGTTTCCATCATTCAATACAAAAATAATCACAAAGCTAGTGTAAACATTGCCCGTTCAATTTTGCTGCATTATACCATGCCAGCAATTAAGTAACGGTTTAAAATCGAAGTTTCAAACGATTAAAACAGTACAAAATCTTCACAGACAAAGAAAAAACTTCAAATGTTATTTTATTCTGTAATTGCAGTCAACGCCGGCGGCTAAAAGTTTCAGTATACTTTATAAATATAGTGTGTATTTTTGATACCAAAATTCAAATTACACTTTCAAAAACACTTTTTGAAGTTAAAGCAAAGGTGTAATAGCCCTTCACAGGTTTATGCGTTTGCAGAAAAAGCTGAAAATTTAACAAATGAACGGCATACAAAGCTGAAAAGTATACAAATACGGCTCATTCTTACCGCGAAACAAGTACGAGATAAACAAAGTAAACACGTACCCTTTGTCTTTGAAAACATTTATAAGCTTGCAGATTATGAATTATTCCTCTTACACGGCTTTGTTTTGACTGCATCCACGTTCATCTTTGCTATCTGTCATGCTTCATATATCTTGTTTCTTCTCGTTTTACTTTCTTTGCACAAAGTTTATGAAACGCTTTTACAAAAATGTTTACGAAATGACAGTTAAATTGCTGACGTTCTCATTGAATTACAAACTTTCTGTCTTAGCCAATCAGAACGTTCGTTGATTACCAGTCTACACTCGTTCGCATTTCACGCATGCGCACAAGTACCATGACCATTGAACGTCCACGGTCCACGACATAGAATTTGAGCAACTTTGGATTCCGCTATGTTCTGTCACAATACCCGGGTGTAATAAATCTCCCAGTGGAATTAGTACCCTCGCACGGCGCTTCGCGCCGGCTCGGGGATCAACTGTAATCAAAAGATATATACAATTTATAGAACTTCAATACAATTGTTAAATTTTATCACAATGCTGGGTTAAATATCACAATTTGAAATTATTAAAATTTAGAATAATTTAAGTTCATATTTTGTATCCTGATTCACGGTGATTGGCTAGTTGTATGTAGAGTGATTTTTATTGGCTATGAGAAAGAGTGAAATTACAACTCGCAAAGGGTGCAATTAATTGCCAAAGATTACACAAGATATATAATTAATGCCAAAATCACAACCTCCGTCGCAGGCCCTTGTATACAAATTTCCTTATACTCTCGATCGGATCATTCTCACGGCAAAAATGCCATGTTTGCTGTACAACATTCACCGCATGTACACACATTCTGACGACTAATTAGTGTTTGCTTCAATATATAAAATATGATAAAATTAACTCACCGTTTATTTTACAGTTGACTACGTTAGATAGATATAAAATCAGCGTTGACTAAATGACTGATACATTTGCTTTAATTGCAGCCATCTTTGATTTCAAGCTACACTGGTGATGGCAGTTTGGTATAAAAATTGCAAAACATCAGGTTACACAATAAACCCCCACCTTTCTGCAGTGTTTATACTTTACAGTACAGCAGCTCGTCTCCTTGGTTCATCCGGGACAAACACGTTCTCGCAAGGGTTGTAAACGTGAGCACAGTTACCCGAGACGTATATAACGAGGCGTAAGATGAATTTTAAGGCTTTAAAAAGTTTTTATGAAACCGGAGATGCGATTGTTTTGATGACTACAGACTACCAGGTTGATGTTATATACGAATTTCAATACCTTAAAATCATCTCACGCTTCGTTAAATATCGGCTGAGCGGGAACAGGTAAACAGCCCCTACAGAGGCATTTTCCGGTAATGAGTATGCGTGAGTGAGTATAATGCATGAAACTGCGCGTACTTAGAAACTGTATTCGCAATTACCCAGCCGGGGACTTTTAGGTTTGAAAAATGTAAAATTTAAAAATTTTAATGCTAACTGATAAAAGTTGGGTACTTTGACATGAATTGAACCTCTGAGATTACCAAACAATGATTTAGCCTACAGATTTCATGTCTCCTTCGCTTTTGTTTCTCTAACTAATCATATCTATTTAATTATACTAGTATCCACTGCGAAGGACTTCTACTAAATTTTTAATATTTTGTCACCGTCGACAACGCATCTAAACACCTGAAAAACAGAGAGAGCGACATAAAGCGAAGAAAGTGCAATCTGGATCGAACGACAAACGATCCGAATTTACAGGTTTTTCTCGCGGATATGCCCCACGTGCATTTTTCGGCAAGCAATTAAAACACTGGTTTAATACAAAATAACTTACCACAAAGATAACTAATCTTCTTCATACGTTTCTCCACTCCCCACTTAAGATTGGCTCTATCAATTCAAGCTGCCCAATTTCCTCCAAGCAGCGAACTAGTTTTTCACGTGAGAAATCTTCCCGACGGTTAAAAATCGATAGCATTTTCTCAGCTCGACTGCGGCCATCATGGTATTTATTACTAGTGCGAATGATATTTCTGTCTTCCACAGGTATGTCCAGAAGACCAGCAAGATTTTCCCAGTCAACAACAATGCCTCGACTTAGTCTGTACAATTCTCGAGAAGAAAGACGCGTTTTAATCAACTGATCGTCGTCAGAATCCTTAGTTTGCAATGATCGGGTTTCCACGTCCTCAGTTTGAGTCTGCGCCTGGAAGAAAATCAATATTTCACCATGCCTGTAACATATTCAGTTTGTCGCATTTTTGACGTTTTTTATGTAGATTATTATGGAGAGACTGTCTTTCTTATAACTTTTAGCTTGCAATTGGAACCAGTAAAAAGAGATTATTTCATGGTTAATGCGTGCGTACGATTTTTATTCACGAGTTGTGAGATATCCTAAAACGAACGAGCGAGCATATTCCACAAGGAGTGAATAAAAATCGTACGCACGCATTAACCATGATCGATGTAATTTATTTATTTTTTAAATATAGAGATTTCGTACTTGAAAAAAAACCCAAAATAAATATTTTGAGTAGGAAGTGCATGCATGTGGCAGCATGTCTCGATGAAATCAACAACACAAAATTATTCATTCAAAGTGAAATTCAAAATCACAAAATATTTTATAAATGACAAAGCCAAACTCAACTATCCCGAACAATATTATCAACATATAAAAGGCTTTGAATTTGGTCCTGTAACAGCTAGCTAAATAAAGTTGGTTCGTACTCCTTGCCGACTTTCTTGCAAACTGACATGAAAAACTCGAAATGTACTTGTTTAGTACCGTTGGCGTTGTTGGGATTTGTTCAATTTTTCGTTCTTCGCATTTCGTTCTGAGGGAGCTTTCAAGTAAATGAACATCTCTTTGGCTTAATGTCATATTTTTTTGGCTTGTTGACAGAAGATAAGCCAGCTTTTCGTCACCATGCAGTGAAGTTTTTTGAAGGTGACGAAAAATCGTTCGCGTTTCCTACTGGTCCAAATTTTAACAATACGATTTTTATTCACTGTTAATTCGGTGGAGAAATCTCTATATCTATATGATAAATATAATTAGTAAAACAAGTCAATATGTAAAATATGCATGGGCAATTTAGTGTAATTATTGGAAAGAACTATTGACGGATTTTTCACTGACTTATACTAAAGTATATGGAATTGTTGTTAATATCAAGGAATCGATTACCGCTCTTGAGGCACCACAGAAGGGCGAGAACGAGAAAATTTTCACGGGTGTATGCACTGCATTGGCACGCTAAATATAAATAACGGTAAAAAAAGGTCAAGCAATGAAATACCTCGTTCGCATGCGGAAGCATTACTTCCATTAAATCTTGTCGCCTTATTTCTTTTAAGCACTTTACCAAAATATTACGATCAAAGGACTGACTATTATTAAAAAGTTGGAAAACTTGTTCGGATTTTGAGGAAAACTTGACGAAATTGAATCTGATTTCCTCGCGATCATAATACGGAATATCCAAGAGTCCAGCTAGGCTGTCCCAGTCCAGTCCAAGTCTACAGCTTATTCGACATATTTCAGCGTTTGTGAGCTTTGTGGTCCGACGCACGTCTACGAGATAACAAAATAATTTTCTTAAACTGATCAAAATGAATGTACCCAAAAATATAAATAATAGGTAATAATTACGTAAATAGTTAATCTTGCCCAAGATGGATAGGCTTCGAGATTTCGAATGACACTGTGCCATTAGCAAGATGCTTTAAGAAGTACTTCAGTGTTACACCATACCTTTTTGGATGGGTTCCGTTTCTGTGCTGTGTACTAAAATGTAATTCATAATATTAAGTGCAATGTTATAAGCACAAAAAGGATATTTTAAAAAGTGTATCAACATTGTTTTAGAGAATATTGCAGTTGGGAATTTTGTTGTCTTTTCAGAGGATTTGCTGACGCACGCATGCAACGCCGTAAAAAAGTCGAGCTGTTTGGACGTCTATATCGAGTAAAAGTAAATATCATTCAAGATCATATTATTGTATCGTGGTTAAACTATCCGATTTTTCAACTAAGGGTTCATTCCCACTAGGCGGAATTTTCTGCGCGCTTCCATGCAGCACTAATGTAAGAAAAACAAAGATTCCGCCTAGTGGAAAAAAGGCTTAATAGTAGAAAAAAGGTGATCTTATTGGACCACAGTTAATAGAATGTACATGGTTTGGAGACTAAATAAAAGTACAATACAACTCATTAACTATGTTATTGTCCACGTTTATGCAAAAAATGGTTCCTTTCTCGTCACGTGTCTATTGTATTTTAGCCAAACGTACCAATGGCATTCGTCTTGCTAAGCTCATCAACCTTGACTTGAAAAATATGTTAATTATAAGATTGCTATTGGTTTATCTGTGCAAAATACAATAGACATGTGATGCGAAAGGAACAATTTTTTGCATAAATGTGCCTCAACATAGTTAATGAGTTGTATTGTAGTATTATATGGTCTCCAAACCCCATGTATATTCTATTAACTGTGATTGGACGAATTCGTACATCACGCGTCGAGGCACGACAAATTCCAACAAACTTTTCATCACTCGAACATAAAATCCATATCTTCTTCTATAATCCCCCGAGCCGGTGCGGAGCATTGTGAGAGGATACTAATTCTGCCCGGAGAGTAGGAGTTACACCCAGGTATTGTGACAGAACAAATCTAATTTGTGCTGTTTATATGTTTTGAAGATTAAGCTATAGTGAATTAGTGTGTGTATTAACTCGAACATGCAGCTAATGACTAAATGCAGCCGGAATACTGGTGATTTTACTTCACCTTTACTATTGTGTTTGTTTTCGAAAAATTTGAAACATCAGCTATGCGTATGGCTTATTTAAGTCATTTCATGATATAAGCTTAGAGGGTAAGGTCTGGCTAGCTCAGGAAATATTTTGCTTTTTTTAAAATGGCGAGGGGATACTGCCTGGATGTATTTCTAGCATACGTACTGCGGCGCCCGGTTAAGATAAATGAAAACTTGTATTTATCTTATTTCATACAAATTAAAACCTGACTGTTGGGCTTCCTATCATTAAAGTATTACCATTTAGGATGATGTTTCACGCAAGAATCTGCATGATTGAATCAACGTCAGTTTGTCAAAACTGCTTCTCACAAGACAAATAACAAACTGTCCAAAAATCGCAGCTTGTACTCTTCTATAGCGATAAAGTTTGCACTACATTTTTTAGATTATAGTAAAAAACCTACCATCAGTTTCTTTCTCTTCCGTCTCCTGCGCAATCTCAGATACAGTCAACTTCCACAACAATGTATTTTGACTTTCTTCGCGTATTTCAACATTTCCATTTGCCGGACTCGCTAATTCAGCAAAACAGTTGATCGCATACCCATCTGAATCCAGTTGAGCTTGGTTAATCTCAAAAGAATGACAGATTTCGACTTCGGTGAAATTTAAACTTATTTCATAACGACGATCAGTGTTAACACAGGCCAGCTTTCCTTTTTCCTCTGTGCGATAACCTCCTTCAAAGTGATCCTTCAACTGTTTAATATCGTCTTCGTTATTGTCATCAACAAACTCGCTAACGAGGACAACAGCGATATCCACACTTCCCTTGGAACTAATTCTGCGATACAAGACATAGGCTCGGCAGACAAACGAGTAATTGAGGTGACATAAGATTCGAGCCAGCATTCCGCGCAACGCCAAAATGAAACTGTACAGAGAGAAGCCGTTAATTTTTACACTTGAAACCCCTTCAACATCGTCTCTCTCAATACTATTGCTCACAACTTCCCACGTGATCTTATGGTAACTGTTATTGTAGGAGCCATGTAGGATAAAAAGTTCAAAATCAGAGACAGGTCTTTCGAGTTTGATCATAAGAACTGCTGGTTTTAAAAATTTCAAGTGGTTCGGAAGAAATTCAACAACACGAGGAATAACTTTAACAAGACCTAATTCAAGCAATGACTCAGTGGGAAAATCTTCCGGGGTTTTATTAACCAAAGTAATTTTTGTATCTTCTAGGACACACTCGGCTCCCAATTTAAGTGTGACGTCGTCGACTAATTGAATAACACCTCCGCTTGGACCAACTGAAACTAAAAATATCAAAAGTTTAATGAAAAGTCACTTTTAATTACCACAAAATACAAGGCCATCGTAGAACGCGCGATTTCTACAATAATAAAATGCAATTAAATGCAATTATATTTGAGCTCGAGATTTCTACGAGGGCAAAGTTCGAATCAACTATACCCCATATTTGTTAGAAATCCAATTGTTTTAAAATATTATAAGAAAATAACAATACTTAAATAAAATGCTTTGACTGCGCTACGAACTCGTTAAAAATCGCGATGCTTCTCACTGAATGGAAAAAAATACAATTTAGTCCTCAGTGGACAAAATAAGAAAAGAACCGCTCCAGGTGAGCGTAAAGGGTAAAGTTATCACGTGATGGGTGAGGTGATATTAGTTTTATCGCCGGAGGGACAATATCACAAATTGTGAAGAGTGAGCGCAGCGAACGAGAGATCGGTAATATTGTTCTGAGGGCGATAAAACTTATATAACCGAGCCAATCATGTGATAACCTGTTTATCACATACCGTACTTGTGCCTTTATTCAGTTCTGCTTCAAATTTGACACATATTTAGGTTTATAGCAGTTTCTAAATAATTTTGGTTTATAGCAGTAACTTTCAAATCTTTTTGCCAGATTTTAAATGTCTTTTTTAAAGGAATAAATGGACCTTGATGTGTCTTTCAGTGTAAAAGACCGCCAGGCTCCTACCTTGACGTGTGACATGCATGTTAACAGAAATTCAATTGTACACGAAAGTCGTCATTTTCGATACAAAAAGCCAGTTTTTTTACTTCAGTTATCCTCATTGTTGTTCGATTAATCATCTTGCTGTTCAAGTTCTTAATTTAGGTTTTCATTATACGAATTTAAACCAGATACTTGTGCAGTAAACATAAATTTGGTTGTCAACACAATTGCGCGGCCGCCATCTTGAATATTTGCAGTGGGACGGAAAGCGATATCAGTGACATTGCGTTTTTATGTCACCCTGTTATCTCCCTGATAAAGGCACAAGAATGTGATAATTCGAAATATAGTACGGCATGCAAGTGAAAAACGTTTGCACACACGAAAAACGTTTTGGCCAAAAACTAGCGGTGTTCCCAGTATGAATAGGTGGGGGAGGCGTAATCATATAATAATGTTCACTGACCGTAAAATTGGTAAAAACAGCAGGTTTTACAGTTAATTTCAGCTAACCTTTATCGTAAAATTCCGAAGTTTCTTCCGGAATACATTCCATAATATTATATGGAATGAGCGCGAACTTCGCAATGAGCTTCCCAGCGAATTTGCGAACTTCGGAATTTCTGAAACTTCGGAAACGAATTCGGAATTTCGTAAATTCGATTTACATACAATTTGGCAGTAGTGGAAGAGTTATCTCCGTGAATGTCAACGTTTAAGGGAAAGTTAGATGAAGAAACTAATTCAAAATGTTCCAAACGTTAAAAGCGAAGGGGTTTACCTCTGGCCATTAAATTTCATTTTGAAACATGTCATCTACTTGTTCTTTTGTCAATAATTTCAACTGCAACCTTGAGGAAAACCCGTTTGCTTTTAACGTTTAGAACAATTTTGAATTAGTTTCTTCATCGAACTTTCCCCTAAACCTCTACATCCACGAGGATAACTCTTCCACTACTGCCAAAGTTCGCAAGTTCGTTGGGAAGTTCGTTGCGAAGTTCAGGGTCAACATGCTAAATATGGAATGTATTGCGGAAGTGCCGAAGTTCGGAATTTTACGATGAAAGATCAGCTGAAATTAACTGTAATGATGAATGATGAAATAAATTATGTGGAACACGAGATCACCCACCCCCATAGATGCTATATACCCCCCTTCTCCTCCTTATCGAGCGGGCTACGCAACTGGTACAAACTGGTAGGAAGCATACGAAGCATTTTAAATACTGAATTCCACATACCCCATGTTTTCAACAGTGCATCAATAAGTTGATTATCCCCTCGTTCTCCAGCAATTTGTAACACAGTTTTTCCTTCGTCATTTTTCCTGCTTATGCTGGCTCCAGCTTTAACAAGTTTCTCGGCGATGACCAAATTACATCTCTTGACGGTAAAATACAAGGCAGAATTTCCTTTATCGTCAATTTCATTTACATTAGCCTTATTTCTCAACAGCAAATCAATCAATTTTTCATTATTAAGTTGTGCAGCAATATGTAAGACTGTTCGCCCTTTGTCATCCTTCCTTTCTACGCTTGCCCCAGCTTTAATAAGTTTCTTGACGATGGCGATTTTGCATTCCCTAGCGGCATAATGAAGGGCAGAGTTTCCTTTTAAGTCAATATCATTCAAATTTACGTTTTCTGCCAACAGCTTATCAATCAGGTTTTCATCACCCATTTCAGCAGCAAAATGTAAAACTGTTTGTCCTTCAACACATTGCTCCTCTACCCTGGCTCCTGCTTTTGTAAGTTTATGGACGATTGTAAACATGTACCCCCTGACGGCATAAGTTAAGGCAGAGTTTCCTTTACTGTCGATATCGTTCACATTTGCGTTATTTGCCAACAGCAGATCAATCAGTGTCTCATCACCCTTTTCTACCGCAAGGTGTAAAACTGTTTTCCCTTCAGCAAATTTCTCGTCTACTCTGGCTCCTGCCTTGATAAATTTATTGACGATGGCAAACATGTTCTCTCTGATAGCATAAGATAAGACAGAGTTTCCTTCACTGTCGATAGCGTTCACATTTGCGTTACTTGCCAACAGCAGATCAATCAGTGTTTCATCACCCTTTTCTACCGCAAGGTGTAAAACTGTTTTCCCTTCAGCAAATTTCTCGTCTACCCTGGCTCCTGCCTTGATAAATTTATTGACGATGGTAAACATGTTCTCTCTGAGAGCATAAGATAAGACAGAGTTTCCTTCACTGTCGATAGCGTTCACATTTGCGTTACTTGCCAACAGCAGATCAATCAGTTTTTTATCACCTCTTTTTGTAGCAATATGTAACACTGATTTTCCTTCGCTATCTTTCCCATCGACGCTGGCTCCAGCTTTGATAAGTTTTTGGGCGATGGCTAACATGTCCATTCTGACGGAATAACTTAGGGTTTCTTTTATATTTCTGACGGCATAAGTTAAGGCAGAGTTTCCTTTACTGTCGATATCGTTCACATTTGCGTTACTTGCCAACAGCAGATCAATCAGTTTTTTATCAACCTTTTCTGCAGCAAGGTGTAAAACTGTTTTTCCTTCAGCATATTTCTCGTCTACTCTGGCTCCTGCTTTGATAAGCTTCTCGGCAATGGCTAACTTGTTCAAGCTGACGGCATAATAGAGGGCAGAGTTTCCTTTACTGTCGATATCGTTCACATTTGCGTTACTTGCCAACAGCAGATCAATCAGTTTTTTATCAACCTTTTCTGCAGCAAGGTGTAAAACTGTTTTCCCTTCAGCACATTTCTCGTCTACCCTGGCTCCTGCTTTGATAAGTTTCTCGGCGATGGCTAACTTGTTCAAGCTTACGACATAATAGAGGGCAGAGTTTGCAGCATCATCGACATCGTTCACTTTTGCCTTATTTCTCAACAACAGATCAGTCAGTTTTTCATCACCATTATTTTCTGCAGCAAAATGTAAAACTGTTTTCCCTTCGTCGTTTTTTCCGTGTACGGTAGCCCCAGCTTCAATAAGTTTCTCGGCAATGGCAACATTACTCCTCTGGACGGCGTAAAACAGCACGGAGTTCCCTTTTTTGTCGGTTTCTTCCACTTTATTTGCGTTATTCTTGAGCAACAAGTCAAAAAGGTTTTTATCACCATTATATGCTGCGAGGTGTAAAACTGTTCCCCCTTCGCTATCCTTTCCTTCTACGCTGGCTCCAGCTTTGACAAGTTTCTCGGCGATTGCGACATTGCGCATCTTTATAGCGTAATATACACCAGAGTTTGATTGATTATCAAGGACGTTCAAGTTTGCTTTGCTTCTAACAAGTAAACTAATCAGCTTTTCTTCGCTGCGTTTTGCTGCATAATGTACAACTGTTTTTCCATTTGCATCTTGCAAGTCCACACTAGCACCAGCTTCAAGAAGTTTCTCGGCGGCCTCAACGTTACCATGCTCGAAAGCATAATGTAGAGGAGTCTTTCCTGAATCATCGCGATCGTTCATGTCCATGCCTTGGCTTAACAGCAGGTTGAACACACTCTGCTTAGAATAAATCACTGAATGGTGTAGCATAGTCCGAGAATGCGTATCTTTCAGCGGGAAATTTTTACTTATTGGGTCAATAGATGAGTGAACAAGTTCTTCTTTTCTTTGTTTTTCTAATAGAACATCAAGAATTGTCAATGCGGATTCAACATTCGAACGTTCAAGTGCATAATCAAACGCAGTTTTCCCAATTTTATCCCTAGCATTCATGTCAACACCAGTTTCGAGAAGTACAAGTAATGCTTCAGGACTCGCAAAAGCTGCGGCTTTGTGTAGTATGTTTCTTCCTTTATCGTCCACGGTATTGATGTCTCTCGTTATCTTTAGCGAGCTTTTCACCTTCTTCGCTTCTTCTCTTCCATGATGTTTCAAAAGACACTTCATGGCTTTTGCTCCACCATATTTCAAAGCATATTCAAGAGGCGTTTTACCATATGCGTCCATGACACAAATATCCGCGCCCCTTTTTATTAATACTTCAACGTTATTGTCTTCGTAGAACGTACTCATGACAGCATAATGTAGTGGAGTTCGATCTTCGCTGTCTTGGGCATCTATGGCTTTTGACTCACTAAAACAACACAGTAAAAGCTTAACGATGAAGCGAAAAGAATGAAATGATTCTGTGAAGCTTTTCTGTCGACTAGAGTGATCCGTAGGTATGCACGCAAGGTGTAAAGCGTTCCTGCCATCACAATCCTGTGCGTTGAAACTGAAAAGGGGGAGATCGCAGAGATGTTTTAAAAAATACTCGTTTCTGACTGCTGCGGCATAGTGCAAAATCGTTCTTCCGTGTTCATCACTTGTCTCTAATTCACGGATATATGTCAAATCGTGCTTATAGTTAATATTTCTGTAGCTCCTTTCTTGGGCTAATTCAATAAGCCTTTCTGTTTCGCCATCCATCTTTTTGATGCTTTCTAATGTCTCAAGGTACTTGAAAAAGAAATTAAGAATTCTCGTGAGACATCACAAAAATTCTGGGATTTTTGGGTGGGAAAAATAGAATGATAATAATTAGGGCTGCCGCAGGCATGCAGCATCCTATCTTTATGCTGTTACTGTAGTGCCCAATTTCTTTGACCGAGTTATAACTCTTCGACGTGGAATCTCGATTTTCGATTTGTTTGCATTCAGGCGGGTTAAGCTAGAGATCGCCCCGATCATGTCAAAATTATTTATTGTACGTCACGTCACACTGCGCTCGACCATTGTTTACGGTAAGTTTAGCCGTTTGTTAAGTTTAAATTATGTCTTTACTCCATGAACTCTTTAGTGAACAATCGCGAGGGAAACAATGCTCATAGTCGTCTATGTGTTTATCGGCGCTTTTATCTGCTCAGACTATACCCATTTGCCAGTGGGACTCAATTACAAATTTACAATAGACAGTGTTTTATTGCAAGACCCAAAATGATGAAAAAAATTGGTATATAAACTATGTCTATGGAAAGGATCGTCATGCAAGGTTCAATTATTACAAATGAACATGAAGTTGGAGCGTCTTATGTTAACTTTGTTTCAGCTTTGATGAATACTTTTACACAAAATAAGGATGCCATTTTAATATTAGATGGATATAAATTATGATGGCCTTAATGCATGATATAAATTCCTTTTTCTATTTTTTTATCCTCGTGCCAGAAATTCTTGTGGTATATCTGAGCCCATTGGTACTTCTGTTGTTTTTCAATTTAGTAGTAGGAATGGTTTAGAACAGTATTTATGCAATAAATTAGCTTTTAGGTACACCATGTAAGTATTTAATACTGCAAAGCTTTCGGTCCGTTAACACGGGCCTTCATCAGTGCAATTAGGGACCTTATTAAGCATGTAGGACGAGAACACGACGACGGCAGTTATCAATACAACGCTTCATTGAAAAGAAATGAATTATTAAATACCTATGGGAGTTTTAGACGTGATCTACGTTCTGTTTACAACGGCAAAACGCCGTTTATTAAGTGAGAGCTACGGTAACCTCGAATTATAGACTCTATAGAATTGTCCCTAACCGTAAAAACAATCTTTTCAACATCTTATATCTCATTAAATTAGTACATTTTATAATATAGAACAAGTTTTATCATAACATTTATTTAAAGGAGTATTCCAACCACGTCGTTGTCGTGTTGCCGTCCTACATGCTTAAGGTCATGAAAATGTTCAGACAAGGAAACGAAAATGTTTGATAGATGTCGTTGAAGATCGGAATACCAAGACCTCCCATACGAGCTGGAAGCAAAATCAATTGTCGCTCATGGATGGACAAGCTACGGTTATCGAGGAGCGCAGGAAGAAGCTTCAGGTTGATGGTGTCGTCAACAAGCTGCATCGCGGTCTTGATACTTGGAACAACACGAATGTGGTAAGTAAATCTGTGCCAAAAACCTGAGATAAACGCCGTGTATGCTGCTTGGGGTTGGAATTTGGCAATTTCACTTAAAACGTGTAGTTGCTGGCACCAAATGGTAGAAGTTATATACTTATATTTTCCGTCATCCGATTCAAAATATCCTCCAAGGTACTTATGCTCTTCACCTTAAATTCGTACATTAATTCCAGCGAAGATCTTAATTGCAGTCTGCTCCAGGTGTGGCTTCACAATCAACCAGGATTTATCAGCTCGCGGGTAGTAACCAAGACTCGGACCATGCACGACAATCTTCTCCCACCAGGCACGCAGTTGCATTAGCTTACCTGCACCACTAAGGTCATCCGCATACGCGACATGCCTTACATCGCTAGTTTTAATCATGAGCAGGAGTGGAGTAAAGGCGATGGCGTATAACGGCATGGCTAACGGATCAGCTTGCGTGATACCTTGCGCTGATGCAATTTCTTTACCACCTTGCACGAACAATCTCAAAGCTGTTACATAACAATTGAATGTATAAACAGCCATTGCGGGACAAATGTACTGAATGTTATATAACACGACCTTCCGGTTGATGAAATTGAACGCATTGGTGGGGTCTAACAGTAACACAGCATCTGTTTCTTCTTCTTCAAAAATCTCCGACATGGCGTGAACAGCAGCCTCGAAGCCTGATTGTTGTCCTGTACATAGCTGTAAGTCTCCTGCGCTATCCATAATTTTGTGGCTTGAGGGCAAAGACAATTGATTTTCCAATGATCCGTCGTAGAACCTCTCCAATGATAATCGGTCTGACGCCACGGTTCTTGGTGGTTCTAGGACCTTGTCTGACGCCAGGGTCTTGTCCAAAGGTATTAAGCGACACGCTAAGAAGGCCTCTAAGCTGGTGGTCTGATCTGCTCCAATAACGACCCTCTGGGTTACAAGTGTTCTCGCCATTAACGCTATTGCGACGAAACATGAAACTAGCGAAGTTCTTGGAAAGCTGTTCATTTGAAACCTTCCTAGCAGGCATGATCATAATAAGTTTTAAAGAAATATCATGCAAGATCTCTGAGTTACTGTTCCAAGCGTTAATCAGTCTCTCCAGTTCCCTGACGTATGACTTTCTAGCAGCTCCACTTGGCAACATAAACAGATTTTTGCGCCAAAAAGCACTTCTTCATAGGCAGCATAAACAACTTGCTTCGGTCATCTTTAGTGTGGCTGCCCCGAACACATGTTGATCCGCTATTTTGGAAACTTGATGGAGTAACCGGATCGATAACAATAGAACTAGGTATACCTGATGTTTCTCCATCTTGTTGGCGCGCTCCAACAGTTGCGTGTTTTTTCCTGCACGGATTTAAATGTAGCGACCGTCCTCGTTCCGAACCAAATTGCCTCGTGCACAAATTACATTGGAAAACGCGTTCACCGTCTTTGTTTCCTTGCGACATAGTTTCTAATTAGCGCACGCCGACTGGTAATCAACAAAATAATGAAAGTCGAATCACGTTCCACCAAAGGCAGCCCAGAAATGTTACAGTCACAGTTCGGTCTATTATTATGATCAAGTCATAATAATAGACCAAGTAGACTTGCATGCGCGCGAGCGCCACGTGAAATATTTCTGGGCTGCCTATGGTTGCACGCACTTAACGGAAAAAGAACACAGATGTACTAGCATAGAGATTATAAATAACACTAGAGGAGGCAATGGTATCGGAAACATCAGTCGAAAAAGGGGGCCAAATTCAAGTCCCAAAAATTCAAGTAAAAAGTAAGACAGTCCATTTTTATTCAATAAATTCGTGATTCCGAGTAGGTTTAGGGTCTTTATTAGAAGCGTAGAGGAATAACGAGCTTAAACGCCAACAACAAATAGCATCAGCAAAAAAATTGTGCTCTTGAATGCTTTCATTCATGACTGACAATTAGGGAAGTTTTACGGCTTGTAAAGGACGAGCGCGTGCTAATTATTTACACACCGCAAAACAATCCGCTGGTTTAACATTGTTTAAGGCTACACGATAAATCTAAGGAAGCATATACACTTTCTATTCACCATGCACTTGGAAGGAAGTGATACAATGATAACGATACACAATGATAGAAATCCCATCGCTACTAAATGATCGCTACACACTATTTTACGTGAAGAAATACTAAGAGAAATCTTGAATCAGCTAAAACTTTTTAAAACAGACAATATTGACAGGTTGAAACGTTTCAAAAAGGAAACGTGACTTTTTGAACAAACATGCAGTTCATTTCGGCAAACTCCCGGTCCACATGTCCGTCCAAATCTGCTTGTTCCATTTATTTTCCGCATACATATTTTCGTTTAAAATTGTAAACACTATCGACGTTTACTGCGACATAAGTTTTGGTTTAGAACGTTAGTTTAAACGTTTTAAGGGTTTATACGAAAATAATTCGTGAGAATCGATGGTAGAAGTTTATTATTATGCATAAAACAATTAGCTACGCTAAAGCTTAATCCTTTTAAACAGCAGGTTTGGTGAACTGCCATGTTTCTATATGATTTCTGGTCTGCGAGAAAACGCAACACGCAGATATTGGAATATGAACATAAATTTAAACCCAAATTGAAAAATCAAATCTTCCCCAGTATGGATATCTATGCCAAACTCTTGTAGTGGAAGATCTGAATCATTTCGTAGCGGTTTCATGCAACGGTATTTCCACTCGAATAAGGACTTTGTTTTTCATGTCTTACTTTAAATCTTTCCATGATTAAGAAAGTTTTTATCGTATTATAATTAATAACAGAATTTCTGTTTTACACTCACGGGTACCGTGTGAGAATACAGAAGTTTTTGAATACAGGCGTTAGTATATCAACTCGATGAAATAATATTACCTCCTGTTCAGACATGCCTGCCGTTCCTTCTCCTTCTTTTCCTGATTGCTTTTCATCCCTTTGTTGAAAACAAAAACAATTGTCGATTATAATAGTATAACACGCATTGTGTATGCAGCTCTCGCAAAGCTACAATAATTGAGGTTATGTGGGACAAAAACACACGGACGAGGTTGATGAGTGAACACATTTTTGCACTATGGCAGAGAGAATTGAAACGTGTCTTACCTTTGTTTGCGATTCGTGTTCACCTCCAAAGTTTCCTTTAGTTCAAATACGATTCTTAAGTTTTCGACCTCGCCATCAATCTTTCGAAGCTCTTCCACAAACCGTCTTTTAAGTTTTCCACATTTGTAATCGTCAAGTAATTCCTTCACACGCTTGGCTGAAAAGCAGTCAACATCAACAACAATGGATCCAGGGGTGAGTTTGCAGAAGCCAAAGACTGACTTGAACAAACTTTCGATAACAGGTCGAATTCTTTCTTTGCCGTAGAGCGCCCCCAGCGTGACGCCTGTAACCCCCAGTAAAACTGCCACGCCCGTGCTGCATCTGAATCTCAATCTTATGCCTTCATTGTTAACTGTTAAATCAACATCGAGACCCACAGCTGGTGCTTGTGGTGGTTCAGGGCGATCAGCCATGGCAAACTGGTTAACAAGAAATATTGCAGCACGTTAGAAATATAATATATTGAAATGCATGAAGATTTAATGTATATGTTTACATATGTTAGGCCTATAGGTTATAGGTCGTATTTTCGCTAGATGATAAGGTTTAGAGGTTTATCGTCGCATTATCTATTGTTTGAATTGCATTCGACGCGATTTAAGGTATAAGCCCCGTTTACACTACACTCGATTTAATGGCACGGCACGGCTAAAATGGGTACCCGTGCCCGTTTTATCTATGCTCGGCCTTTGTTTTGGTAGCCTGAACACAAATAAAATTGGGTACGGGTACCAATTTTAGCCGTGCCGTGCCGATAAATTGACTGTAGTGTAAACGGGGCTATAACCTAGGTTTTATTATCTAGCATATAAATTTCCTTGAAAATATTGTGAACCAAATATTTTAGCCGTATCAAAAAATTAAATATTCATTATTCCGGTATAAAGAACCGCAAGTGAAATAATGTTTCGTACACTTACAGCCGTTCGAGCATTAAATTTTATATGGCAAACGTGAAACACAAACTGCGAAGCTGTATTTCAGTTAATACTGTGTGGCTAAATACATGAACTACGAAGCTGTATGTACTGTTTGGCTAAGTAAGCTTCATCACTGCTCAACGTCAAGATTTTCTGTAGAACGTTTATAAAGCGAAACTGTTGCACATTCTAAAATAGTGGAGTTAAAATAACGCACAAAGTTTGTTAGCAATTTGCCGTAAACGCCAATTTCAAGGCCTTTATTCTTTAAGTCGGCTCGCATAATTAGAAGACAATTTACAAGCGATACAATAATAATACAACCTGTATCAACGCCGCAGTGGTAATTAATGTATTTATCTGATACGTCAATGAAGGATTCGAGCAAGAGACAAATCTAATTATTCCACAACAGAGAAACAAGGCCAATTGTTTATACCGTTCGCTATCTATGTATTTCCGGCGTCCTATTTCAGAGTCAGTTGGACTCAATTGTGCTACTAACTCTCTTTTGCAATTGCATGCCATCTTTAATAATATACGAACTAGGCAACTTGCATAACATTGAAATGCTATTACAACGAAGTCTACATGATTATAAATGACGATGAATTTGCAGGTATTATGAATATTCTGTCGGTTGGCTCAAAGTCGTTTCAAATGAGTAATGAAATATATTTTATTTCTGCAGAAAGAGTTCAAGCGTAACTGTATATAGTTAATAAATTCCCTTGTAAATGTTCAAACACACGCATCAGTGCTTCCTTGCTGCCAAATATCGTCGTGTATGTTATGTATGTTACGTTATACAAAGTTTACCGCATGCACGATCCTTTCCAAAGACAAATTAGTAATTGATTTTTAACTCACTCACCGTTTATCTTCAGTTGTTTACATCAGAATACTGACATGAAAACGTCTCTTTAAGTCATAACCATTCGCTCGACTCAATGCTGGCTTGCTCAGGTTTGCTTTGCGGCTTGTAAATCATCAAGTTGCACAAACTCGTTCCCCGAGCCCGCGATTCCTCTGGCAAGAAAACAAAGCCTCTAGATTCCGGGATAAACGAAATCAGAAATGTTCCATTCTTGTCACATAACTCCTTTCCTGCACAATTAACAGCACGCGCTTACAGGGCCTGGGACTAGGTAACCTAGTAGTCTTCCTGGTTATGCGAACATAAAATTTTGATTACCTGCCACCCTATTTAAAATTAGTACTAAGTCAAGGCCACTTTTAAATTATTGCACGGAAAGTCACCTGCCTAAAGATTAAGGTAGTTTCCTGAGAGCCAAACTTGGAAAATTATCGCTTTCGGGATCACGAGCCCTGATCTACATACATATCATTGCATTTAAGACTTTTCAGGCATCAGCTTTTTGGATTCCTTAAAAGAAGATTTCATGACGGATTTTACAAGCGAGTCGTCTTATTGACATGTTACAGGGAGTAACAACAGAACAAAGCTTTTTGAAGCAGATTTCTGCCATTTGCTGGTTCCAGTGGAGTAAATTTTTATATGGAAACCCAAGGAGGCGGTTATGAAATTACTGTTTGGTTGTTCCTTAAAATAATTCTTAAGGCACTTAAAGACATGTTTTTCTCCGAAAATCTTCAATGAATAAGTATAAAAGGACAAACATATGGAATTGCTTCAATCATGTTGGTTATTTTTATTCTAAAATGTCGTACAGCTGAAATATCATAGGTATAGTTCTCAAGTGATCAAGTGAGAAGATGGGATATTTAATCCTCAAAAATACAAATCAATATATGTTTAAAATGCAGGTCATAAGATTATTTGCAAATATTACTGTTATTCGTGTTACATATATTTATACTCGTGTGAACCGTGAACCACACCAATTCTGAAGCATATTTTATTAGAGAGGTTAAGATACCCCGGTTTCGGTATACGGGTACGGGTAGCCATATTTTGTTCATTGGAATTTCTTGTTGTTTGCACGTTTCAAGATACAAATCATGCTTACCTCAAGAGACTAAAGTCTACTAGAAAGGAATTGTCAAGTTATTCTTCGAAAAAATTGAGAAACACTGATGCATGGAAATTCATTGAACAAAATAAGGCTACCCGTACCCGTACACCGGAACCAGAACATTATTATAAAAGTATCCACTTTCCATATAAAATTTGTTCTGTTGAATCACATTGTCCGTTCTCCTTCAAGGAGTGAGCTAGTCTAGATCTCTCACGTGAAAAAATTTCCATACGTTAAGATAACATTATTTTTATCATTTCGATCTCGGTCATCTGAGTATTTATCACAAGTACGAATGATTTTTCTCTCTGCCGCTGGTACGCCCAAAAGGCCAGCAAGACTGCCCCAATCCTAGACAATTTGCGGCTTGATTGGTACAGTTCTCGAAAGGAAAGGCGCTTGTTTGCCAACATTCTGAAGACGAGGTGAAGCTAAGGGAGTGAGAGTTTCATGTTTCTCTACTGTCTAAATCAAAAATCCATCTTTTGCAACATGCACAACTAGTTAAGTTATGGAAAAACTTACAATTCACAAGTCTAAGGCTTCCATCCGTAGTTATAGGACATGATCACGGCCAAATACTTAAACGCTTTCCTTAATACCAACAGGATCAATTTTATGTACAACGCAGCTTTTAAATCAGACCGCGAATATATAATTATTTGTCGGCATGCCAGCGTCTCACATACAACCTGGAATGATTTACATGTATTTGAGAGTTCACTTTTCATGGCTATCGCTTTCATTGCACTTATCTTGTTGTTTTGCAATCTCTTCTTCAGATGGGATAAATTTTATTACTATATTCGCTAAATTTTAGCTTTTTAATATTACGATACTGGTTTCATTTTGTACACAGTTATGGATTCGAAAAAAAGTAGAATTGCATTGCAAGTTGCAAGAAAAATTGCGCCGTGTAACAGGGCCCTTAGTTTCCTTTTCGTCTTGAAAAATAGAAGATATAAACATTGAAGGGTGAACCAAGATGGCGCCCATGAAAGATCATGACGTCATAAGCAAACAAAGAATCCCTAGTATTTCTGACGTTATTTTTCATCCAACATTTATTCTTCAGCGGGTCACTATAATCATAGTATAGCCCTGATCCAACCTTTCATCGTAGATTGCATTTCTGCGCTTCGCTCGGCCTGATGCTCATATAGGGCCAGTCTCAACCGCCTCCTGACTTGATCGTTGACTTTATCACATCACGACGCCCAGGCATCGGCTTTCATTAATACAGGGTTCCTTTCCTGAACACAGAACAACGGTAGAAAAAATCTGTTTGAATAATCACAAAATAATGAAGGTCGTGTTTATCGAATTATTTCCACAGCACGGCTAAAACGGATACCGGTTTCAATTTCATACGTGCTCACCCTTGGAGGCTGGTAACCTGACCACTTATACAACTGTGTATGGGCACCTCTAGCCCTTCCAATAAATCAAATCTAGTGTAAATGGGGCTAGATGAACAATTATTCATCAGTTCCATAATTTGTTTAAGGCTGACTTAATGAAAAAGTCAAATATGAACTATATAATAGACCTTTTCGGTAATTACGTCACAACATTATCGTTTTAGATTTAGAACCACCTTAAATGAAATGGATTGGTATGTGTAAAGATACAAAACATCCTTCTTCAACACATGCATTAAAAATAATTTTTTCATTTTGACAAATAAGTACGGAAATAAGCCATAACACGAGAACGAGGCGTGTTATGGCTTATTTTTACATTTATTGCTCAAAATAAAAAAATATTTTTGTTGTGTTGAAGACGGATGTTTTGCATCTTTGCACGTGACTCGTAAGAGTAAAACTTGAAATCCATTTCATTTAAAGGTGGTTTCAATGTAAAACGTTGTGACGTTAAAATGTTGCGACGTAATTACCGAAAAATTCTATTATAATAACATCACCTATTACAACTTATACAATTGTATGCTTGAGGATTATGACCTTACCCTTTTCCTCCTTAGCTGTTGAACAGCAGCGAGGATTTGTCGTTGTGCGTCAGTTTGCTTTATTCCAATTTGATCCAGATCTGCTTTGTTCAGCGTCAGAAAGGTATCTGTATCAATCTAAAAAAGACAGGCAAGATGAAGATCATAGAAAGCATGTACACGCTTGTCAGGAAGCATTGCAGCTCCTTCAAGCGAGTCTCGTCATGAGGTTTGTCAACCAGCGTATTACCAGCGTAAATATACTTAAAGAAGCATACTATTGGTGTCACGATTCTTAACAATCATTCAATTGAAAACGACGGTGAATTGGAGATTACCTCGTTTTCTTCTAATATTGGAGTGTACTGTTGTAACGAGAGCTTTTCCAACCAATCTTTCATCTTTTCTGTCGACAGAAAGTATTTAAGCATCGTAAGCGATTGGAATTGAAGTTTGTAAGGTCACGACAACGAGGTAAAGAATCCATCACTCTTATTCCTACTCTGGCTTCAGAAACCGAAGAAACCTGATATTTTTTTAATGTTTTGTAAATGAACAATTATCCACGGAATTTCTTCAATAGTTGTTTGAAAGGCGCCAGTCTCGACTAAATGCAGTTCCTCAGAGGGCGATTCCTCAAAAAATTTTGCAATGATGCAGTACATCAAGAAATCGCATATCACGTACTGCGACCAATGGAACAAAATTGAGATGTTGGTAATCTTTGATAAGGGATAACGTGGTTTTGAGTACTCAACACATCAAAATTAACCCAGGTAAAATTTTATTCAGGCAAGCGGAATCATATGTAAACAGGTATTAAGTACGATAATCCTTCTTTGCCTCGCCATATAGCACGCGTATTACAAGGTTTACATATATTGCCAATGCTTCAATGAAATTAACAAGAACTTTTACAAACGTTTCATTCCCATGAGAAAGTATCATGAGCGTATTCCTGTTCACTTAGTTATTTACATTATATTTACATCATAATTTAGTTTTACATAATATTTACATTATTATTTACTTTATTACATGTTTAAATGTTTGTTTTGGGTGTTTACGTTTATAGACTCAAAGCTAAAAGAATGTTGCTTCGACGTGCATCAAATTCTAGTTGCTGTACCACGCCAAATACATCCAGCACCAGGAATGGAAACTGGCGGAGGAAGATATCCTTATTCAGGTCTTGTTGGAATCGTAACGACCTCTCTTGCTTGTGAGCGTATGAATTACGAATGAATCTTATCAAATCGATCACTTTGTCAGTACGGTACTTTTTCGCTTTCCAAGCGTTCATCATTTCTATAAACATGCGCTCAATGAACTGATCCCAAGATACGATCCTGATTTCCCGACCGGTGTGAGTCATCTGAAGATATTTTTCCAACGGCGAGTTCAAATGTTTTCTGTCAAACGGACTGATAGCTTCTGGTTGATCACCAACAGCTTTTAAGAATTCAATTTTCTTGCTTGCACTCCAAAGAAAGGGGTGCTGGCCTAGGAATGATGCTGGTGGCCGCTTGGTGGGATCTTTTGTCAAAAGAACAAGAAGAAAGCTGGCGGCTTCCGGGTGAAGAGCTTTATCGAGATTGATCTGCATCTCTGCAATCTTTCGCTCAATGACATGGGCTGGTTCTTCAATCTCGGTTGTAAATGCATGTTTTCCCATAGTGAGAAGATAATGGAGAACCAAACCCAAGGAAAATATATCTGAATTTTGCGTATGCTCTTTCGATTTCATGCTGACCAGCTCTGGTGCCATCCAACATCGCGTTCCGGGTGCCATAGCAACACCACTGCCTCTTGTTGGCGTGATCATGGTGGATAAACTGGACAAATTCTTCATCAGTCCAAAGTCGGCGATCTTGAAATGCAATGCTGGATCTGTTGTATACAGGATATTCCCGGGTTTTAAATCGCGATGAATGAACTTTTGCCCGTGAAGGTAGGTTAAGCCATTGATTATCTCTTTTGTGATATTTATGGGCATCGCTGGATCTTTTCCCAAAATTGAATTGACTTCGTCATTCGCGACAAACTCATGAAGGTCGCCGTCCATCAGGTCGAGACAGATGTATTGAAAGAAATTGTCCTCGACAAATTCATAATACTTGATGATGTTCTCGCACTTGCCCGATATTGCGAGCAGTGCAGTGATTTCGCGCTTTATGTCAAAAGCATTTACCTTCGCCTTGTCGATTCGCTTTAACGCGTACGCACGACAGTCAATCGTACCAGACACATTGTCAACATTCTCATCTTTGATTGCGACAAAAATTGCGCTAAATGCGCCGGATCCAATAGAATCCTGACTGAAATAACGATATTTCTCTACGGCAGTGAGATCGCTACTGGAGTCGACTAAACTTTCTGCATACTTCCGGTAACGCTTTGGGCACGATCGTAACTTGCGCGCCAGATTTTGAATACCGACTGCAGATATTTTTTGTACCGTTTGATCTTGACTGTGGTTGCCACCTTCTAAATCATGTTTGGCGACTGCGCCGTTATCGATAAGAAGCTGGGCACATTTCTGATAGAACACTGGTCCACTTCCGAGATGTTCGTTCGCGACATCAAGTGGAGTGCGTCCCTCTGAGTCAACAGCGTTAACATCTGCGCCGTGCGCCAGAAGAATATCGATGCTACGAAGTATGTACGCTCCTCTGATTATCTCGTGTCCATGTTCGTCGCCCATGTCGAGTAGAACATGGAGAAAACTTTGACCTTTCATGTTTCGTCTTGTTATGTCGCTTGTGTCTGCATCGCAAAGCAATTCACTTAGTAATTCCAACAATGATGATCGCAGTTCGGCCAGGTTCGGCCCGATTTCCTTCAAATCGTACGACCCAATTCGAATAGCAGTCAATACAATATCGATAGCCACGTTTCCTTCTACATCGGGAATAAAAACTACTTTTCTAGCTTCCGTGTTTTCTGCAAGGATCCTGATTAAATTTTCCAGTAATTTGGTGGCCTTCCCAACGGATCTAATATTGGATGTTAGTTCGATGAAACCCTGTTCCATGATCTCAGCGAAAACAGGTGTTCCAGAAAATGCAAGCTCGACTGATTTTTTCAAGAGAAACAAAATCGGAGTCTCATCGCGATCATTTCTGGCGCGGCAAACAGCACCTTTCAAAACAAAAATTTTAAATACTGAGGGATTGTATGCGTAATGAAGTGGAACTTCACCTGTGCAACTTTGAACTCTCAGGTTTGCACCGAGCTCAAGTAACTTCGTGCAAATTCTGCGTTCATGAATATATTCGTGTTGAACTGTCGAGGAGATTGCCCATTCGTGTAATAGAGTATTTCCACCCTTATCCTGTGCTTTCACGAGTGAAGTAACTTGTGCCCGTGATAATTCTTCCGAAACCAAATCTGTGAAAGATTTTCGATCCTCAATATACCATTTCGTGGCGGCCAATCGTTCATTAGTGAAGCAAACAGCACCAAAATGATCGATCTTCGCTTTGAAGCTACCAAAAATGATGTGGAGGAAGGTTTGTCCATTGTTATTTTCGACCAGTGGATCGACTCCAGCATCTAACAGGTATTTCGCTAAGGTATCAACGCCGTAGCAAATGCCCGGTAAGGCTGCAAGTAGATGAAGAGGCGTGTTGCCGTTTGTATCTTTGCAGTTGCCTAAATCTGCGAAATCCTCCTGCATTATTTCACAACATTTCAGTAAAAGCCTCTCTCGATATTCGGCCACTGACGTTTTGTTAACTCCAGATTCGTCTACATGTGTGCTATTGAATATCCTGTAAACACATCGAGTATCTTCTTCGTCGCTATCGTCGGGCATAATCATTGACTGAACTAACCTCAAACCCGGAATGCCATTAATGAAATCTAACAAGTAAGAATCCTCCTCGATGCTATATCCAAAGAATGCCGCCGGTTCATAGCCAGTTTTCCTCTTAAATTCATTGTTTAAATTAGAAAATGTGATAAATTTGTCGTTAGCATGTACGATATTGTACAGCAACTCTTTTGTAATTTCTTCGAGAAATAATTTGACAACTTTCATCTTATATCAGAACAAATTATAAATTACTATAAAAGCGAAGCCTAGCCGTATCATAAATTGTATAATCTGCCGATAAAGCGAAATATTCTTCCCGCTCGTGAGATATTTGTATGTTACTCCGGAGTATAAATAGGCTATTTCAACATACGCAATACACGCTTCCGGTTTTAACTGGAAAAGTGTCCTTTTTCCTGGAATCGTAGAGTACGGGGGGGGGTTGAATTTTCGATTTTACTCATCAAGACAATTTAGACAAACGTTCTCCGCGTTCACGAACTAACATTCGGGTTGCTGAATTCAAAGTTTCAAACACATATGAATGTAGTTTAATAAAGTGAAAATCAAGATCCCCTGCCGTAAAAATTGTCTAAATCGTCCATTATGGCTAAGTTTATTCATTTAGAAGAAGCGTATGCGATGCTCTGCTAGCAGGGTAATGCGAACCTATTAACAGTTTAAACGGCCATCGTATTTTCAAAGTCCAGAAGTTCAAAATATAAGCAAACTGCTTGTTTACAGGTGGATTTGATTCCTCTTTAACACTAACCTGATTCATCTGATTCACTTTTGGTAAGACCACGCGAGCTTTGAACCGGAGCGACGGTGCCACGACCAATTCGTGGTAGGGAATTGGATTTTCGTCTGGATGGAAATTTGTTCGTTGCTTTGGGCGCGAAGAAATGCGAGTTTTGGGAAGGAGATCTACCGGGAAGAGATGATGAGGATGACGATCTTCGCTGTGCGGAATACCAAGGGTCCAGCTTGTATCGAGGACTTCTGTGTTAGACAAATACCCGTGGCCGTGCATAAGTTATATTGAACAGATTGTACTCTGAACTACCAACTGAGCTTGACAAATTAGTCAAATAAGCTTGATTACGCTGATAGATATTAGCACCATCACAAAGCTATTTTCAAAGCTCTTTATTCCTAAAAGCTCGTGCGAATATTTAGTTTGTGGTTCTTACTTCAAGCTCTGGATGATTGAACGCATGCAGTGATGTAACTAATATAAAGAGCTCAGACTGGGAGAATCCAGGACCCGCGAGTTAATCTTTATCCTAAACCTAATTCAACCTTAATCTCACCATGGCCACTCGCCCTATTGCTGACCCTAATCTTTACACAAAGTCCAGAACCACGACCCTAAGCCTCGATCCCAACGTTATTCGTCTTCCGTAATAGACCGTAGTCCATGATTGAATACAAGTTGTGTAGCACAGTTGACATGAAGTACAGTGCACGACCACCCCATTCCCTCCCCTGCACTTCCAGAATCATGAACACAAAATCATCCGCTAATGTCCGACTAAAATTTTTTAAAAGCGATTGTAAAAATTTTAATTGTATTTCTCCCCTTCCTAAAGTTTCTTACCTGATGTTTGGGCCGCTGTTAAAAGACGTTCCAGGGCTTTGCACAGGTGATAAATTGAAAGATGATTCAGGACTCTGTCCACTGCTACGACGAGACGAAATTGGAGAGATCTGATCCTTCGTTTTTGACCCATAAGAATACTCGCTGTCCTAAATATATCGTATACATTGTAATATATCATGGTGAGTAATTTCCTTTAATAACCTAATTATGTTAGAATTGTGTAAACTGCTTTGCTTTAGAGAGATTCCAATGCAAAATATGGTAAAAAATTTAGCTACATCTGTGTTGGGTTGTCTATTGTGTTGGGTTTAATTTACTTAAGTTTACCGAATTGGTGAAAACTGAACGATTATATGTATATAGCTATAGTTATTTTTAAGGTTTCTATACATATGATGGTATCTCATTATGCATATGTAGAAAAAGGTTAGATTTATGGTTTAAAATTGATGGCAAAGCTATTTCGTGCTTTTTTTGAACACGAATGAAACTATCAGCTATAGTTAAGAGGGATCAAAAGTAAAGTTTATAACATTTAAAAGTTTACTTTACAGATATTAAGTTGCCTGACGATCCATTAACTGAGCCATTTAGCAACAAAGAAGGCACCTGAATGATCAGATAAATTAGTTTTATGGATAATTTAACCAATTTTTATGACAAAATCCAATTTAGGTTTAATAACGGATTTGATTCACAACGAATTCGCAACGAATCCCTAAAGCTCCGGGCTACTAGTATCTTTTATTTCTACGATATCAAAAATCTTTCAAACCGTGCTAACACATGTACGTACACTCTAGAAATACGGTCAATTGTTTTTAAAAGCATTTTCGATATTACAGTATTTTGGGTTGCTTTTTGTTTGGGACTGGGGATGTAAATGAAGATGTATTAGAGATTGCATTTTTCTTTGGGCAATGAAATAGCACAGGATAAACTGAATCTGCATGATCATACCTGAGGTGATGTGGACAATAATGAATCTGTCAATTCTCTTTGCTTCGTATTGAAGTCCAAAGTCGTGGTTGGGGTGAAAGGAGGAACGATGGGGGTAACTATTTCCCCTAGCCACTCATTCACCGATGGTCCCGCCAATGGCTAAAAAACATTTAACAAAGTTTTATTGACTATACTCAGTGAAAATCTTTATGTGGCAAAGGGTGGTATTTGAGGTGATTCACCTACCAACAGAGTGGTTTTTCTCGGGTCCGTAAGCTCGATTGTAGACGATTCTAAAAGAGCTAAAATAACGAGATAAAAAGCAGTTAGAAATTTCAAAGCTCACCTGGATGTAGATGTGCTTCCTGCAGATACACATATATTCTTGTACCAGGAAACTTGGACTAAACATTTTTTTATGGAAAGACTACCAAAGGGCAAAAGTGGATCCAAGTTTCCAGAAGAAGCCAGCAAGGTATTCGTAAAATTCAAAGTGAAGGCGTCTACATTATTTTTAAGGGATATTTGCAATGGCTCTTTATTAGCGCTATAGACGAGTCCCTACCACAAAGCATTGATAGTGATACATCTTCACTAACCTGTATTCATATCGTTTCCTCGGGTCAAGAGATTCGGGTTGCTGGTAGCGTCTATATTTTGTGGCAGACGACTGAATACTTCGTGTGACACTGGTTTGAGTGTTTGTGGTTTGCTTGGTTGACGTTTGTTTAACAAATGAATTGTTCGGTTGAAATTATACTGCAACTTGTTTATTCTTTTCGTCCACGATATCTGAAAAACAACATTTTTCGCCAGGGATTAGACACATGCAGTCTGGACATGCATATGCTATAATTGAAATAAATATATTTTAAATGTATTAAAACCAAAACTGTTCTAAGCAGCGAGGTTTGAACAGCGCAACAATACCTTGAAGCCCTGCCTGTTATTATCGGATCTAGATACAAAAAAGGGACAATATATAGCATTAGCGATAAATTACAGCAGTTTCTGCAATCCTCGCGGTAAGAAGGATCTCAGTATGTAGCAAATGTGACAGCTAGGCCCTCGCATATCTGGAATGAGAGCGTGCAGTTATGCATGAAACTGATGAAATGAAACGGTTTAGATGAACTGACGAACAACAGCAGTAGCCTTTGTCGAACACACTAATGGTATACCAGGTGTATCATTATATTTCACACAATCAAATCTTCATTTTCGTAAATTAGATTCAACGCCGTCATTGTTCAGACAATATTAAGTCCTGTCTTGCAGTTCCGGCGTTGATTTCTACTCTCTGTTTGCCGAGCAAAATAGAATGCCACAAATTGAAGTATTTGTAAAGTGGCGTTTTATATTTAACTTACAAGTCCAAAAACTGGAGTTCTTTTGTAGCGGAATTATATCTGACTTTCATGTCAATCTTGTCTCGGAAAAGGCATTCCTGCAAGGTTTTGACTAAAACTAGAATACAGAAAATGGGTTGTTAATATTTTCGACAAAAATGGAAGCGTTTTAGTAGGAAATTCTACTACGAACTTTAAGATCTGCAAGATCAACACAAATGTATTTCGATTAGAAGAAAAACCCTGAGCAAGATTAGGAGTTCCTGTTTGTAATGAGTAAAACGAGTATAACAAAACTCTACAATGTGACTGTTATAAATAGACCCCACCTATCTAGACTTTTTACAGCATTTTAGTTACATAATTGATAACTATGGTAAGATCATAATAGTATGCATGTATTAGAAATTACCCCATAAGTCTGGAAAACGGAGATGTAATGTACTTACAAGCCCAGCTGGAATTTTGCTTCCAGACATCGACTTCGTTGATGTTACTTGCTGCACCCAAGATTCTAATAACTTCGCTGTCACCTGGAAAGTATGTACAAAACACAAATAGGTGAACACAATATAGTAACAAAATAATTCAAAATATAAAAACACATATAAAAAAGGAACTATAACAATTCCGGTTGGGGTTTCTTGAAAAGCTATCATTTCTCAGGTTTAGGATTAAAGTAGTGCATGATTGTGCACAATTCGTGTATTCTAGACATGAAATTGTAACCAACATTTTATCCACGTACCAACCACGGTTGCTCGGTCAAATGGTATCGTCTTATCGTGTGACTCTAACTGTATATTGGCACCATTTAAAATCAGAAGGCAAATTATACTTTTGTGGCTACAGAAGGGAATGAGAAAAAAGACTGAATATTTAGGAATTAGGAATTTTTGGTAGGAAAAACTGATTTTTTAGGTTTCAAATGAAGAAACAAAGGCTAGAATTGCTCGTGAACAGTATTGTGAACAATGTTGTTGAACCATGTTAAACCATTAACAATTATTAAATGAGTTTGAACATGATATAAAGAATTATCAAGCTGAAGTTTGTGGTTATCAACCGAAGCCGAGCTGAGGTTGATAATGACAAACCAAGGCTTGATACTTCTTCATATCAAGTGAAAAGCGAATTGTTTTATCCTTTATTGTTCTCTCGAATTTGGGTCGATTTCTGCTCCTTTAGGACGTTGATGTCTTCGCACTATTATGACACGTTATGACGTAATAACGTGCAAGAAAATTATTGACATGATTGTCAACAACAGTGTTGCAACAGTCTTGATGGTTCAAAAACAACCATTGTTAACAATGCTGTTCACAGGGTGCAGCACAACATTGTTCACTTCTGTTTTAGAAAAACCTGTATCAACATGATGATTTTTACGCGTGTATACCAAATTTACATCTATCCTTGTAAATTTATTTATTATTTTCACATATTTCTTCATCAAGTTTTCCTCTTACTTGCTATTGATAGCGTGCATCAAGGCTGTCCAACCGTAGGGATTATCTCGTATGTTAACATCAGCTCCTTTCTGGATAAGGAATAAGGCAATGCGAAACTGGTTCTTCACCGCTGACCACATCAGTGACGTCATACCGTCTTCCTCTGCGGGCAAAAAAGTTTATTGCATATATATTAAGCACCTCTTGAGTTTTCTATGAATACAGCTGCATGCATGGTCAGAGATGCAAAAAAGCTGCGGGTACGCGGGTGCCACCCGTGAGGAAAGTTTGCTTTCAATGAGGTTTGTGAGGAAGTTTCAAAGTTGAACACTCTTATTGATCACATGCATGTACCAAAAAACCAAATATTTCTTTATGCTGGTTGCCACTTGAGTCAGTGACGTAACGTCCTTTTGAGGAAGGTTTTCAAAACTTGAAATCCCACCGGAGGAAGGTTGAACTCATTTTGCAACTCTGTGCATGGTTAGGAGACAAAGGTTCATTACGATTCTAAGTTGAAACCCGGTTGCAAAATTTCGACTAAAATCTTATATATTCTCAACAGAATTGAACTGCGATTTCGAAGCTGCATGTGTTTGTAAACAACAAAGGAAGGGCATTTTCGCATTATTTCGAGTTTGAACTTTCATCCATAATCTATACGGCTTAGTCCGAGATCCAGAAATTTTGATCTTGGTCATATTGAGAACTTCGCGTGCTTTTTTAAAGATATATAGCACAAATCACAATTGCACAAGTCAGAAAGTTAATGAGACAATGTACCGTTTCATATTCATATTCAGCCGATCAATATTTAGACAATCATTTGACCACAATGTATCACGACAATGTATAGTCATCATGACTTCACTTACTGGTTTCATTCACATCAAAATCACTTTGTAACGCGAGTTCTTGTATTTGCCTTAAACTTCCTAAAATTGAAAGAACCAGAATGAGCGAGAATAAATCAATGAATCTTTCGTCGCATTTCACTTGAATGACTTGATGTAGGACAATTGCTAAGGGTTTACGTAACCTAATAAATTACATGACCTAAATCCATCCCCTGGTTAAATTTCGGGTAATCTAACCGGAACTGGGCTAATTTTTCACTTAACACACTTGGGTTAACATAACTTAATTATTCTCCTAAATTCCTGGTAAAAATGATGAGAATTTGACAAATTTGTTTTTTCTATCACAAGGAAATGTGTTTAATTTCAATCAGGAAGGGGATTAGAATGAGTTCGGTAGACAGTTTAGCAGCTATATCTAAAAAAAATTACAGCTGGCGGGGGGTTCGTAGATTTCTTCATATTAAAAATATATTCATTCATTATAAAAATTAATAATCAATGCATGATTTCATGTATAAATTTGTCATTAGACGTTACCTAGTTTATTCTACTTCTGCTTTTTTTAGAAAAAAAACAGTTTTTTTTATATTAATCTCGTTTTTGTAACTGCTTATCATTTTTTTATCTATTATACATGGGATGCCTATTTAAGCTGGTTAGAAACTGTTGTGAGTGTTTTATTCACAAATAAACCAACGCGCTGACCATACAATGAAACTTTCAAGTTCATTGTATATGGTCAGCAAGTGCGTTTATTTGTAAACAAAACACGAACATAAAGTTCCTAACACTTTTAATATACAATCTGAGTTCATTGATTCCTGCATTGAAGATCCAAGCTTCGCTGCAGCCTGTCATTTTTTAAGAAACCACGATTTTCATGGGTTATTGCGAATAAACTATGATTCCCATGATCTGTCGTCAGGCAAAAAGAAACCACGTGATTGATTTTGACCAATCGCGTGAGTGGATTTAGGCCAATGCACGAAGATTGCATATTAATTACTATCAAAATACAGCAGCGATGAGAAAATATTTTGTGAACCTGTTTTGAAAAATCAACCAAGATGGCGGCAATCGCGAATTAATTAGCCTTTCTCACGATGACAATTGTGTCGCCATTTTGGAGGTACTTTTTTTTAATTGTGGGCGCAAGACCTTGTCAGGGCAGCTGTCTTTAATATTAGGTTTAATTTATTGTTCAAATGGTCTATTGAATCTTTAAAAATGCTTCTTACATTGTAATTATTCTTTAAACGCATTTGAGAAAATGGAAAGTACCCCAAAAATGGCGGATATTTGTCGTCGTGAGAAAGGCTATATTGTGTATATGAGGGCCATTTTATTGGTAAATCGTAGTTATTTCTTTTTAATTTTAAGAAGAATAACATCACAACACGACTGGAAAAACAATAAAAAATACAATAACCTTCTTTGGCAGCTTCGATAAGATCAATCTTTCTGGGCAGCGACTTGCCTATAAAAAAACAAAGCGGAAAACACGTCAGTTATGTATGTTATATCCATGCCGTAATTCATCAGGCCTGTTTCAAACGTCAAACGTTTCCGAATGCAAATGAACTTAAACAAAGCTCATTAACATTAGGTTCGGTACATTTCTGAAACAGGCCTGAAAGGTGCTGTTTTCCTAAATCTGTTGTCTTGCACGTTCTCATTCTTTGAAAGACGATTGGTCGATGTGTAGCCAGTGTAGGGCAGTTTTCTGAACTTCTCAAATTAACCGGATTTCAAGGTCTCATGTTCGCATATTAAAAACGAACTTCGAGGACTGGACGTAGTCAGTGTTGAACAAGTACAATGTCCATCAACACAGGAATGTTCAATTGTTTATTGTGATACTTAATTAGTCTGTAATATATCCTTGTTGCTCATGCGGCTATAGACTAAAAAACATTGCATGGGGTTAATATGAAAAGATTTGAATATTTGCCAAAGCAGTGGTCTCAAGGCTGGGGACTACAATTTCCTTGGTTTATTAAAACTAGTAATTATTGCGATTACTACAATGCGATCAATCAGCACTAGACGCCGATCACTACATTTTTATTTCAACAACTCAGTTGGAAGCATTAAATCGATTAAATAATATATCACTGTAACTTTATAAGTTTCGTATATTAAAAAGTAACCTAGCCATGCAGCCTAACGACGTTAATTGTCCGGCCATGTTAATATTTTGGTGTTATAATACACTGTGGAAACAATCTATTTCGAAGGAAATGAATAATAACAAGAAACTTCGCCTGCATTTCGAAACATAATAATCGTCAGGCCGCCTATACGCTAATGATATATAGTAATCATTTATGGCCCAAAATAAAGTGTTCGGGCAGGACTTTAAGGCCCAAGGTTATACGTCGCATTTTGGTCGCGTCGAATGCAATTTAAACAATAGTTGAGAAGACACAACATATTAAGCTTCGTTATCATCTCATTATCTATTGACTCGTATTGTTTGAATTTCATTCGACGCGACCAAAATGCGACGTTCACAATATGCTATGTCTCGTAAGAAGATCCTAACACATTCACTTTCTCTCAAAGCAGTCTATATACGGAAGTTTATACAGCCACACTTTGTATATAGTGAAACCCTTGGATATCGTCACAATATCTTGACGAGCAACAAGTTATTAATAATAATGATAATATATGTTGTAATATATAACAAGTTATTAATAATAATAATAATATATGTTGTAATATATAACAAGTTAACAAGTTGACGAGCTCATGCAAGTATTGTTTAGAACTTTTCAGTTTAGCTCAAAAGTTCTAAACTCACTCGTCCCCGTGGCATTTATATATACGAATGTAGTGCAGCCAAGGAAGGCCATGCGCATGTAGAGGACATGCACATTCTTTGTATTTAATACCTTACTCGCAATAGTGTTCCATGCACATGCATATAGCAATCCACAATTATAAGTGAAACTTTTACAGTAATTCTTTTTGTTGCAAAGATGCATGTAGACAATAGACCTGTTATAGCTGTAAAGTGAAGAAACTTGTAATGCTGCAAAGTGCAGGGTAAATGTGGTGTATCAATTCTGTTGAGCAATAAAATATATAGTTATAGCCTACTCAATAGTTTTAAACTGATTTTTGTAAAAACCTCTCAAAGTCGTGTTGGCAAAAACAGCAGACCTAATGGTGTAGTCTTACTATGGCTATATCATATATACAGTGACAGTTCGATTATTTTTTTATCTAGCGATGATTTATTACAAGTTTATCACAGATGAGATCTTCGCGCATTGAATCTATTACCAATGAACGTTGTGCTTGGCATTTTATATATGCGTGAAATTGGTCGTTGAATTGAACTGTTCGGTTGGCTTAATACATTGATAATGCAAATAATGTTCTGTATGGCGTTTTTTTTATGATGGCTCATGTAACCTCTTGAGAGTCAACATATACCACTTCCACTTTTCCTTTAGAATCATAGTTTTTGCATGCATGGGTGAAAATTAAATATCGAATTTCAAGCAATTGCTTTTTGCCAATTCGCATGCATGAACGCTTTAAAATTGAGAGATCAATTAAATTAGTTTGTAAGTTCCTTTGTTTGTGATGTTTTTCGCAGAAGTGAGGCCCTGTTTCCAGGTTGACGGATACAAGGTATATCTACCTGTAACTGAATACGCACATTAAAATAATCTTTGCTAACAGCTAGATATATATGTCGGAAAGAATATACTTCCAATTACCCAAAAATGTTCCAGTTAACATTGTATCCGACTACGTGGAAACGGGGCCTGAATCTCGCAGTCGGTTCTAATATATAGCATCGTTTCACTCCAATACACTCAACCATGCTGTTGGAATTTAATAAGCAAAATTTCACACGATTTCTGTATGCGGATAAAGCATTCCTAACAACAAATCTTAGTTGGTTGTATCAGGAAATGTTCACATGTTCCCATTGATTCGATATTGAAAGTTAAGCGTGAAATAAGGTACTAAAATAAGTAAATAATATTATCATAGTCTTTCGTAGACATAGCTGTATGATTCGTGAACGGTCATGCCAACAATAGCTAAGTCACCACGTAAGCGCTTGTTTAGTCTCATATTATGTTTTACATACTTTTTACAAGCTTTGAAACATGCACGATTTAAAAAATTAATGTACAATCTTCATGCCTATTTGTTATAATATGCGCTCCACCACCTTAAAATATCGCACGACATTTGAATTAAACATGCAAGTATAGAACCGTGAAGGAAATGTATTTGTGGTATTAACGCTTTGACAATTCAACTGTTACTTAAGATTCCACAAAAGATTTCGTACTTGAGAGAGAAATCGCCTAAAAATAAACAACCAGTGGCAAAGCCAAACTTGTACATGCAAACGCGAAATTTCATTAGATCTGCATGAAAATCGTTCCATCCAAAGTTTAGCCTCATGGAACTATTGTGCCCTTTTTATGGCAATTTAAAGACTTGGGCTTGTGTTTTAAATGCAGACTATAACAGGTTCATGTGTGAATGAAAAAGTCACACTCCTGCTGAGTATTAATCACGTCCTTCCTCAATTAAAGGTAAAACTTTGGGGGAAGCACTGGAAATTTTAAAGCTCTCAGTCGGGTGGCTATCTGCCAGGCCCGTGGAGCGGCTGCAGAACGATTTTGAACTCTAATCGCAAGCGAGCTTTTAGATTACAGGCTTTTATACAAACGTGCAGCTGCATACCTGGGTCAGAAATGCGTCGCTTCGTGACAGGCTCCAGCTCGTTCTCGACATCTTTTCGTCGCATCTGCCTGGAGATGTCCAGAGCAGTTTGCCCACAGATATTGACGAGATTCGCGTCGGCTCCGTTTTCTAGTAGGATCGTAACAGCAGTCTTATGACCGTTCGACGCAGCGAGCATTAGCGGCGTCCATTTTGTAAGAAGATCGACGCAGTTCACGTTCGCGTCTTGCGAAATCAGAAGTCGTGTCATCTCGTCGTGTCCGTGTTGCACGGCGGCCATAAGCGGCGATCTATTGCAATTCCTGTCCAAAAGATGGCTCTCGTCTACCACACCGTTCACTTCAGCGCCTTTCGAAATCAAAAGCTCGGCGACTTGAATGTGATTGCAACGCGCCGCGCAGTGCAGCGCTGTAGAGCCCAGCCGGTTGGTGTAGGTAACCTCGCCGGGGTCCGAGATGCTTTGTAGCAACGCAGCGACGATCTGAAAGTGTCCATAATAAGACGCGACCATTAGCGGCGTCCAGCCGTAGTCGTTACAAGAGAGAGAAGGCTTCAACCTGGCCCCTTTGCTTATTAAGTATCTGACGATATTTTCGCGGCCATTCGCACTGGCGTGTATCAGCGGCGTGTTTCCACACTCATCGGAGTAATTTACGAGGTCGCTGTTCTCCTGCTTGTTCAAAAACAACTGTACGGCCTCCAAATCGCCGTTCGTAACGGCCAAAATGAATTTCAGTGCTGCCATCGAGTATCAAGTCAGACAAGATACAGAAGATAGAAACATGAACCAACTTGGCAAGGTTCTCATCTTAAATGTCATCTAGTATGCGTAAATCTGTTTAGCACCGCGAAAGGGATTGCTAACTCCGACGCATATCACTTTACCAACCTTTATTCCGATGCATTAGCTTCGTTTCATGGGCAAAAACCTGTGTTGTGACGGTAAATCGACATCTCAAAACGTTAGCGATGAACTGGCTACGAAGCGATACAAGAAGCGTAAAAACGCGCTAAAACATGCGTAGATGAGCTGTGTTGTTGTAGCTGTGGCGCAATGAGACATTTGAGATGAGATGACTTAGATAGAAGGCCTGGGCCTGCGGAGCGCCAGGAAATTATTTGTCAATCTTCGTAATCTCGCGAGTATCTTCTCAAATTTCCAACACTTATCCGCATGCTGCGGTATTTACAATACCTGCTACAACAGGTAAACACGTTCTAGAAGAGTTTCCCTTCGTTAGCATAGCGACAAACGATATAATAATTACGATACGCATAATTTACTATATTTAACGGTTCCTAATGTACTGTTTGTATATAAAATATATACAATCGACACCTTCCGAATTAGATTACGGGCACACAAAACAATAGGTTGAATAACGAGACCGACATGTATGTCATATATTATTAGTAGGGTTGTTTTTTGCCGGAAAGGTAATTCGGGAAGTGACTCTTGTTGCCAAAATAGAATTATTTTATTATTTTGTTTCCACTTAAAACACATTTTCAGATCAGTGGAAATGAGATGTTAATAATAACATCGTTATAATATGGCCTTATTATGAGCATAACTGATCCGACATCTAAGTCAGTAACTGGAATGTCTATAAGAACACGCGCCTTTACATAAATTACAACATTCTTTTCAAGATATTCTGTAGACTTTGGATGTTTTTTAAGGGTCCAGAATTCCTAGGGTAATTCATGGACATATCCCGTATGACATAGGCACAATTTTGATTTAGGCAATATTCTCCGAGAATTTTTCGTAAATGGGTTAATCTTTGTAACAATGCTCTTTCTGGTCAGTGCTTTTAGTGCTTTTAGTCGAAGTTTTACCAGATTTCGTTCCACGGGCTTCGACGTGAATTTCAAACCTTTCTTACAACACTTTTACGAAGTGGTTGTATGAAATCAATTTAGTGGACTAAACCAGTTTGCATACAAATTGTTTCTTATATTCAGGCAGTATTCATAGTAAAGTTAAACCTGGAGCCAGTTGGTATAAAAAGTGATTAGGGTTAACTATAGTTAGGTAGGAACATTATCCAATAAGAAGCGCGTATTTATAAGTTAATCACTATTTAACTACTTTTTAACTGCAGTTAACACTAATTTTAAACAAGATACGAAAACCGCCAATTCAAATCTCCCAGAGGGAGATCAAAACTGCCAATTCAAATCTGAATTTTGCAGCTAACTGTACAATTCTGGGGAGTACTTTAATTAAGTACAAGTTCTTTTGAAGCACAAGCGCAAATATTTGATGGGGAAAAAGTTAAAATATCTCAAAAATATAACAAATAAAAAAGTACTAAGAGAAACAATAAGGCTCTTCTTGTTAAAAACATACAGTATGCATAAAATACCAGTGAGGAAAATTACAGTTATTTACAATATATGTTTGTTAAAATCCATTAAATTTTCTGTCCTGGTATATAAGCATAAAAAACATCATCCATAGTGTCTTGATTGTATCTGCAATTAATGTATCTTGCTAGAAAACTGGCAATGGTTGCTGGGTTAACAGCAAACCAAATCTTTTCTTTAGCACAATTCTCTCTCTCGATACTTTGTCATCCGGTGAAAATCTTGCTGTAAATGTATAGAGGGAATCCAAGGGATCAGATTCATTGCTTACAGTAGATAAATCCTATCTTGGTTTGATTTAGAGGGATTTAAATTTTGCATCAAATTTATCTTTATGACACACTGAGTTATCTATCAATGCTCAACTGGATCCAGCTTGATCCATTCCTGAAAATAACTTTATTATTACAATCCATGATCGAAGAGTTTATACTCGGCTGCATTTCTCAAAATAAAATGTAATGTCAGCCTAACTAACTCAACTGTTTTTCTTACCGGTAGCTTTTTTTGTAAATGAATATTGTAACTGTTGTACTTCAAACATATTTTAAAGAGAAACACCAACGAGTGACATTGATTGATTGACAAAATCATTAAAATATCTGCACAAGTAATCTACTACCAAAAATCTGTTTTGAAACTGACAGAGAATAAATACATGTATAAAGAATATTTAGCCTCAAATATTAGTATATCATGTCTATGATTGTTATATTTTATATGCCCTATATACATATTAAAAAACTGAGCAAAAAACTCTTACCAGGATGTGATGATTTGGTAGTTTTCCCATTTGGATCAACTTTCTATAAAATTCATATTTAGTGAGCTACTGTATGTAAAAATATGATTAATCATTCAAATATGAAGGTGATTCATCCCATTCATGCGACTCAAATGGGGCCAAGGGACTCTTTGAATTTAAAACTGCAGATTTGCCAATAAAAATATGACGGATCTAAAAGGCTGTGTTTATTTATACGTTTAAAAATCCAAAAGTAGAAATGCCCTTTTGTCAAATTCTGCATGCTCGCCCTAAATTGATTCCATTTACTCTGAATTCGCTTCATCAGAGGGTCTTCATCAGAGGTTAGGAATCTTCCAGTAAAATGTCAAAACATTGAAAAGCTTAATGGTATTTTTCAGGCAGCTGCAGCACCAAATTAGAAATATTTCATCCTGTATTATAATAGACTGACCCTTATTGGCCTTAATTAATCTTGTATTTCATATATAGGTTTACATAATTACATTTCATCACCCAAAAAGTCAACATATTCAAACTTCAAAACGTGGCTATATCAGGGTTGAAATGGGTTTAATAAATAGCCATACTTGTGTTAATCAACTTCTTGTTTTTTAAAAATTTTATTATGGAAAATTCCCGCCAAAACGTTTGTAGTTAAATATAATGAGTAATATAAATTATAAAACTGTTCTCTGTAGTGTATTTCCTACTTCAACAAAATGATTTTTAAAACAAGAACACTCGAAGAAACTAAATGTTGAGCGATTATGAGGCAAGAACCTTTACATTTCATAATATTCATATCAATATAAATAAGAACGTTGAATTAGCTAGAAATATATAAACGACTATTCTAAGCATTTATGCGACCGAAATTGCGACAAGAAATGAACAAATGTCAATACTAACCTTCAAAGTGTAGACCCTATTTCCTTGTTCATCAAAATAATGCATCAAATGCATTTTGTTGCAGTGTTTATTGAAAGATTTCAGCAGCTCATGAACAACGTGTAGACCAGAACACGTGCTACTGGGCTAGTTCTTGTTGCAATGCTTATTCTCGAATAATCATTGTCTTTTAAAAAAACACTTTATAAAGCCATAAATTTAGGTACTTGTGTATGCGGGCCCGGTTAGCTCAGTTGGTAGAGCATCAGACTTTTAATCTGAGGGCCAGGGGTTCGAGTCCCCTATCGGGCTGCTAACTTTTTCCTCCTTTTTTTCTCCCCGTAACGACATGAAGATTTATATAAATTTTCAGAAAACACAAAAAAATATAATATTTGCCAGTTCGACATCTTGAAAGCAATTTTTATTGAGATAAATTATTTTTTCTTGCAACTTTCGAAACACTTTTAAACACTCGTTCCCAGGAAACGCCAAACGCACAAGACAAAAGTTTAATTGTATCTTAAAGTTTAAAAAATTCAATAAAACGTTTCTTTCGGTACCCTCTTAGTATCCCAATATCTAAAACTATATTCAATCTAAAGTAAAATATATATATTTCAGATTTCTAATTAGTTGTTATTGCTAGGGAGCGTTGCTTAAGAAAATATTGCGGGCTATGACCAGCTATGTTATTGGCTTTTGAACTACCATGCATGCCCATTGTTAGCATAATAGCTTGTCCTGCTCGAATATAGTAAGCCAATTTGGTTCGTTCGTACAGCTTCATTAAAATGGAGTTTATGTTGAAGTTGAGAAATATCAGCTATTTTCAATATGAGCGATGTTTCACATTAAAAGCCTTCGTTAATCGTTAGGAAATTGTTCTATAAAATCACACTGCGACTACGAGTAGAAAATTCGTCATTTTTGGCATTTTTTTCGTGTTGAGTACGAGTTTGTTGATTAGTTTTGTATTCAAAACTCAAAAGGACTAACGACCACAACCACAAACTTCCTTAGATGGCGCAAGCAAACAGCATTGAATTTGGCGCAAAAATGACCATTCTCCGACTGACTGACTCGTAAAAGCTCGTATGTACAGCTCGTTCGACGACGCTGCCATGCTGTTGACTTTTCTTTAGTTATTTTGAAACAGTTATTAGAGCGTATTCAAAAAATGGCCAATTAGGTGAAGAATAATAGTGGAGGTGCCTGTAGCTCAGGAAACGAGATCGTGACAAGATTGTACAAATTAACGAATTAAATCCCAGCTTTAAAGAGCCTCCTTGATCCTTGTGGCTTTGCTTAAAGTCTCAAATTTCTTTTTTTATAGTTATCACAAGCTGAATCAACGCATGAAAAAATTCAGAAAAATAGCTATTGTTTACACGTATAAAACAATATTCTTAGGCGCATTTGTAATCTTGTGTCTTTTTACCATAACGATGATGGCCATTTTGGACTTTCAACATTAGCTTGCGGTTGCGCAAGCATCCGAGGCGCAAACATCCTGCGGAAAATCAGTGACGTCACAAATAGCTGTCTGGTTCTCGCCGCGACTTGTCAAACACACATTACATCGTTTGTCAGGGGAAACGAAACACCTTAATTTTACAGTATGGCAAACATCGATTCGGATGCCATTCGCCAAGCTTACGAAGACGTAAGGAACGACTCATCTCCCACAGTTTGGTGAGTAAAATATGAATACATCAACTGGAAATGCTACCGGTCCTAAACCAAGTTCGCGGGACGCGAACAGTGGCAAAATTAACCGGCGTTTTGATACAAGCTAGCGCCTGACGCCTGTTCACGCAAACATAGGCTTAGGGACGAAAATTTTGTTACCAAGTACCGCCTTGCGTGGCCAAACTGTCAGATAAGAGTCCCAAATGAATTGTTGTTGCTAGGATAGTGTCTGGCATCACGCAATGTCATAGGGATATTTTAAAATACTAAAATTTACCAGTAATTGTGAAATGCCGTCAGAAACGGAAATGTGTATATAGGTTGGGAGGGGTTTGATATCTTGCTCAATATTTGTATTTATTTTATACAACAGGGCCGTCTTCAAATATGAAGACAAAAAAATCGTCTACACCGGCGATTGTGGGGAAAACTACGATGATTTTTTAAACTTTTGTGAAGGTATTTTGCCCGACATTTATTGTCTGTTTCTAGCATGAGTGTATTGAAAGTACGGATTTCCCCTGACCCCTGTTATATTATCAAATCGAATTCACGCTGAACAACTCCTGAAAGTAAACAATATTCTCCCCTTTTGTTCTGTAGATGACAACCGTATTTACGCATACGTTCGTGTCGAAACTGGGGACGAGATGAGCAAACGGGCTAAATTCGCTTTGATTACATGGTTAGGAAAGGGCGTCTCGGCCATGAATAAAGCTAAAGTCAGCACAGACAAAGCTCTTCTCAAAGAAGCATGTCCGGTAAGACAAATAATTCACAACCCGTAAAATTCATGCCCATATATGTCGATATACTCCGACCTTAAATAAATATTTCGTTTTGTCGCTTGATTCTGTTTGTGTAATTCCAGTCTATATTCCGTTTCACAACAAAAATTACTGGCCACAAAAAATGCAAGTGACACTATAACGAATGGGGCAAAGGTCCTCGAAATAAAATGCTCAAATTTGCAACACTGTCAGACAGGCATTGTATGTACATCGATTGTTCTAGTATGTGTACTGAAGTCATGTGTGAAGTGTATACATGTGTAGTGCAATTCCGTCACTCGCCAGTTTGAAGTTTGCTTGTTGACTCAAAATTAAGTATGTTCTTTGATGAATTCCGTTGATATAGGAGTATAAATGCGATTTAGTATTATTTACCGATAGTTTTAAATGATTTACCTAGGATTACTATTTATATCTTTGCTAAGTGAAAACCCAGATTGACGGTTCACGTGATCATGGGTTTTCCCCAAACATCCATGATGTACGAGTTTATTTCCGCTTATGTCTCGGTTTTCCTTCAAAATTTCAACGCACAACTGAATACGATCGTACTACAAGATGTACTGAAAAAGGCGCTAAGACTAAGTTCATCCTTCGGGTGCATGAGTTATTTACGTAAGGAAATATTGTGCATAAAAGAGCGGCAAAATGAACTATGCATTGCCAATGGAATCTATCCGAAGAGTCCCGTTTGCCATTGATTTGCAAAACTGGGCAAATCTGGCAATCACCGAATTTTCAACCATTCCAAAAGTGTAGCAAAGGTAGTTATCGCCATATTTGCACAATCGGCCATTGCACATTTGGAATTTTTCAGATTTCACTCAGATATGAGAAAAAAATGTTCAACATCAGTGCATTATTGTCGTCATACCTAGCAAGCTGCAAATCTAATGCAATTATGCAAATCTAAGTTCTCATCCGGTTCTTTTGGAAATTATCATCACGAAATCTACTCATTCACGTCAATTCCCAAGGCGGGTCCACTAACTCCACTTTACATTGAGAGATATTGCATCTTTGCAATGAGCAATTGCAATATTAGACAGATATGCATGGACCTTGGAATGATTCCTCTTTCTTGCTGAAAGTTATAGGTGCTATTTTTCTAATCTTAATTATAACCAAAAGTTTGATTTTTATTGATTCTTTTTTCCAGAATTTTGCACTAGAACTGCTTGAAGAAGACAAAGCTGAAATTAGCAAAGAAAAAGTGGTGGAGGCCGTGAAGAAAGCTGGAGGCGCAAATTATGGCACTGGAAATTAAACTTTCACCCGGAAATTTTGAACAAAATATGACTCAAAGAGACGATCCTCTAATTCAAACTGGTTTTGTATTTAAATCATGATTGTAGTATTTTACCCTGTAATAAATTGATTCATCATCAAAATGTGTCTAAATTGTATATCTTGAGGGATACTAATAAAACTAATTCCCCACCCTCTAGTTTTCAAAATTTTTCTATAGTTTGCCTATGACCTTAGTTCGAACAACCGAACACATTTATAGACTTTGTTAGGTAAGTAATAATTGCGTGCTAAGGATATGCTCTTCAAATAAGTTATCCACTTTTGACATTAGTGCATGCTATTGTAATTAAATTGAACCTTGGCTAAACGCTATATAATAGACCTTTTCGGTAATTACGTCACAACATTTTAACATCACCACGTTTCAAATTTAGAACCACCTTAAATGAAATGAATTTCAAATTTCACCCTCACGAACCGCGTGCAAAGATGCAAAACATTCTTCTTCAACACATGCATGAAAAGTATTTTTTGGTTTGACCAATAAATGTGGAAATAAGCCATAACAGGAGGACGAGCCTGAGGGGCCAAGACCGCGAGCCTCGTTCCCTCGTTATGGCTTATTTCCATACTTATTAGTCAAAATGAAAAATTATTTTTCATGCACGGCATATAGAAGGATGTTTTGCATCTTTGCGCATAGCTTGTGCGAGTAAAACTTGAAATCCAACTCATTTAAGGTGGTTCTAAATTTGAAACGATAATCGGTTGTGACGTAGCTAATTACCGAAAAGGTCTATTGCTAAAGATTGTATTATTTACAAATTTATACTTGTCCTGTAAACACTCGCATGCGTCTCCGTTTTTGAACCAAGATAGCAAATTTAGCCGCATCATTGACACAGACTTGACAGCCTCTCTTTGGTTAGCAGTAGTAGTAATAACATAACGTAGCAAAGTCAAGTCATGTTAAGATGGTCTACCACACTAAAAATCACGATTTATCCTGTTTGAAAAATTTCAAGTTATGTAATCTTAAGTTAGGTAATGCATGTACTTTTTGATTATTGATTTAAAAAAACACTGGACAATTCCTACGATGAGGTATATATCGCCTTCTGAAAAGCTTTGTAGCATAAGGTAGAATTCAACAACACCAGGTCCTTTACATGTTGTAACTCCCCCTCATATCTGTATTACCTTTATGTGGATGAATTTAGGTAAATGCATATACTACAACGATAACTACACTGTTTAAAAGTCTCTCAAATTCTAAGACCCATGTGTGTTTTCGAGCAAAAATATGCACCTTTTTCACGTGATGGTTTTCTGGATAATTTCAGTAGCCTAGATGTAGCGCGAGTTCATGATAAGCGGTAAAACGTTAAGGCTGGGCTTTATATATAGTTTGGTTTTCAAATAAACGCAAACACACAACGGTATAAATGTTATATTTGTTACATTATTGCTATTTGAACAGAGGCTTTTTGAATAACCTTGCAAGTATAAAACATAAAGATTAAAGAATTATAAATATACATTTATTAATTATTACATTTCTTAGAATGTTAATTCATATCGGCGAACTGTACTAGCTCTAACTTTACAATAGTTCAATCTTTACACTGATATAGGCAGGCAAATTCTTACATTGGAAAGCGATTGTGGGCATTGTTGAATTGTCAACTGTGTCAAGTTTTTTTACTACCAATTCAGAAAGTCAGAAAATTCATTGATAAACAATCGAAGATGTCCGTTATCTTCAAACACGCAGTGCAAAAAGAGCTTTTTCTCCATATGCCTCTGCTCACATTGCACACCAAACTCCTGTACAAGTTCAGTAATTACTTTGGACTGAAATTGTTCGTAAAGTTCCAGGCTGCGATCGTAAAGAAGAAGAGTGGCTTGCTTTAAATAAGCTCCAAATTTTAACTGTACTTTAACAACAAATGTTTTTCCATCGCGTGGCGGAGGAGGACTGAATTTTGGCCCAATTCCCTCCAAACTTTTGGCGTGTTGTTTAACCATACCATCGTATCCAGACCTTTTCATGGATGTTATAAGTACGCTTGCCTTGTCGCGTAAAACTTTGCAAATTTCATTATGTTTCGACAAATGAACCTTTTCGCAAGACACGTTGCAATACGCAGAAGTAAAGCATTTCCCACATTTTTTCAATTCACGCTCTGAACGACAACTTGAGCAATAAGGGATGGAGAAACTCAACTTTGCTATGTCACCACTTTCCATATTATCGTGTATTTCGTTTTCTTTGCATTTAGCTGATTGGAGGAGCTTGGGCGAATTCAAATATGATTTCATCAAATCCTTGTTTGTACTTTGTGAATATCCTACTTCAAACTTGTTTACTTTCTCTACTAACCCAGGACCAATGTTATCATAAATTTTATTACATTCAAGAACAGATGGGGAGAATTCCTTTCCTGTAGCTCGGTACCCTATTCGAACGCCTCCGCCTTTATTGCGAGAAATTGTATTCACCGATATATTACACCACGAGTTACTCTGAGACCAAATTCCCCACAAACCGTTATCGCAAAAGTGGTTCTCTCGTATATCCGCTTCGGAATCTGTCATGAATATTCCATTTCCATAATTGTCACAAATTCTATTGCGTGTAAGCATGATATCCTTTGACTCCCAAGCAGCGATACCCTCGCGGTCATTTTGTTGAATATCGCAATTAACTGTGACACACTTCGAAGATTTAGGCCCTATCATTAATCCATCTAGACCGTTGTTACTCATGCGACTATTTTTCACCGCCAGCGTTCCGCCTTTGCGTACTTCTAATCCAGCTTTTCCATTGTTACAAAATGAACAGTCACTAACAACCGCATTACCAGGTCCAACACATAACATGCCACCAGCTTTGCTGTTTATAAAATTGCACTGTTCTGCGTTAAATTCCCCAAAATGTGAAACCGCAGCCTCGATTTCATCCCCGCTGGTAAAGTTGCAGTTATGAACCTTTACGTACGAATCGTGGATTGCCAGTAGTTGACCCTTTTCCAAATAGAAAGAAAGATTCGTAATCATGCACTTTTTCTGCAACCGAATGACAGCTTCGCTTCCCAACTTTAAAGTTACTGAACGGTTACTTTTAGTGCCAACAAGGATGCAGCTGTCTAGTACCATATATTCAGATCGAGAAATACAGTAATTTGGTTTGCCTAGAACGATAATCTTTAGCAAATCCAATTGCTCGTTCACTGTTGATGATGAAGCAATGAAATAGAATTCATCCGCACTATCGCATATAAAAATACGTTTTTTCAAATTCGAGAAGTGGTGTTCGAAAGGTTTGAAATGTGAGAAGATAGTCCTACCGTAGTAGAAAGCCAAAGCAGCAGCTATTTCAGCACTAACGTTCTCATTCAAGCCATCAAGGGCCAGAGCTTTTCTTGCATAGCCCTTCCAGCAATCCGGGCAACGCGTAATGTAACTATTCGCGTCCTTCAGAGCATCTTCGTATCGCTTCAATTTAATGTACGCAGTTGCGCGGTTAGTAAGCAACAAAGGATTTAATGCATGATCAGAATCTTTAGCCATGTTTATTGCGGAAGTATAGGCGTCTAATGCTTCAGTGTAGAGACCTTTCTTAAAGCTTTCGTTGCCATCCAATCTTAATTTTTCAATTTTTTCTTTTAAATCATCTAAATCATGGTCATTAGCTTTAGCACTAATCAAGGGCTTAAGAGAAGCTAAAGGAGAAATGCAACATCGTGCAAGCAAGATCTGAAATGACTTTCGTAAGGGGATGATAAGTGGAAACAACAAGTTACTCAATAAATTCGCTATCGTCGTTTCATACTCATCTTGAGGAAGCCAGTCCAATATTCGATAAGCAAAGTTCAAAGTGCGTTTGGCTTCTTCTTGTTTTCCGTTTGCACTCAAATGTACAGCGCATTCGTAAACAAGCTTCGCAGTGGCAAGAAACCACGCTTGATTAAGAGAAGCGGAATCCTGGGTTTTCAACCAATCAAACATGATTCGGCAAAGTCGATGACCATGTACACAAAGTTTAGACCACGTATTCAAGTGAAAGGGGGTTTTGGGTACATCAAAGAAAGAACTGGATTGTTCCACGCCACTTTGCTTATCTAAACCATTAAGATCACTGGGTGAAGGATGTTTAGAAAGTGCATAAGAGAGCATTCGCACAGCATCAATAAAACTCTCTGCTTTCCATGGATTAAGAACTTCTCTGACTAATTCCATAACCAATCGATGGGAGCTGACGGAATGGGTTTCGACAAACGTAAAAAGAGAAAAATCAGTCAAAAGCTTTAGAATCTGTCGACTACCCAATGGCGTAGATGCGAATTTGCAATACGCGGCGTCTTCAATTTTGGGAAGCCCCACGTTGACCAGACATTCTTCAATCTCGTTTACATTATAAAATGAACAAGCATTCATAAATCGAACAGCAGCACGGCCATTTGGGCTCTTCTTGATATATTCCATATTGATAAGCCACGTGGTTTGAACAGCAAGACGTTCCAGTGACTCCTTGCCTGGTGACGCAGGAAGTGCTTCTTTCTGATTCAACAGTTGCAAACGTTCCGATTTATATTGCTCAAGATACGAGGACAAACTACAGTCAAGCATATTAATATAAGCTCCAGCTTGTTCCAAAGCAAGAGGCAATCTCCCCAACTCGTTGCAAAGACTTTCTGCAACAATTTCATCCTTTTGGTGGTTGGTCACGCCAATTCGTGACAGAAGAAATTGCTTAGCTTCATTAAGGTGGAAACATGTCAGCAGGAAACAAGAATCTTCTTGAAAAATTGAAATTTCATTAACAAGACGGTTAGGATTTCGTCTAGTTAGCACAACAAAATGCCCAAACATGTTCTCTTGTGAAACAAGGGAAAGTAACTTGATCGTATTGGGGGAAAGATTAAGTTCATCCAGGCAGTCGAGAACAACGAGGATCGGGTGATCTGAACCACGAATTTTCCTCAAAATATTGGACAAATTTAAATCAAATGACCCCAGAAATGCATCAACCTTAATCGCGATATCATTTATTGACTTGTCCAAAAACGTATCGTCTTCAGCAGAGAGCCAATAAACCCCTCCCTTGTAGAAATCCTTCATCTGATGAGCATATTCGGCAACTAAGCTTGTTTTACCAATCCCACCCATTCCACACACTGCTGCCACCTGAACTTTCTTTTCATCAAAGGTTTCTTCGACATTCAAAATACGTTTAAGCTCCTGGATTTCTTCAGATCGACCAGCAAAGTAACTGTTCCGTGGAGGTGCAGTGAAAGCATATGTATTCCTTTTCTCTTCCGCAATATGACATCTCGACAATTCAGTGGAAAATTTCTGTTCAAGAAGTTGTATTTCTTTCGAATTTCTTTCTATTCTTAAAGAATTTTTGGTTCCTTGAATCTTACACTTTTCGACACTTGTGCGTAAATCTTTAATTTCTTTCTCCATGCTTAACTTTATCTTACTGATATGTGAAAGAAGTACAGTTATCTGAAATGGAAAAAATTACTCAAGCGTCATGCAAGAATATTTACCGCAAATTGCCACTTAAATTTATAGTACATAATAATTTCACCTCTTTCTTTTGTAGCATCGATGTCTCCACGAACTCGTAAAGCTCGTCAACTTTTTCCCGTAGGAAGGTCAAAATTTCAATATTGACAGGTTGACCAAAACATAACTGAAACCCTGCAAAAAGTAATAAAAATTAAAATTTTTATCAATTTTGTAAGCTGTTGACAGTTTTCTCCTTTTACATGCATAAACTTCAAACTTGGATTTGTGCTTTGATTCGCTGTTTTTTATTTTAGCGACGGAGGTGCAAATTCACCTAAGTTTTGTTTTGTTTATTTTTATTATTTTTCGTCGTCGCGAGTGTGTTTTGGCGCGGAATATACTAGTATTTGAAAAGTGTATGTGACCCTTACTTATCTACGTCACAGTTTTGTCCCCCAAGAGTTGTGGTGCACATGCAGCTTAGGCTAATTTTCCGATGCGCGATTTGATTTCGCTCGCATGATACGGCAATTCCTCCAAGAAGAACAAATAAACCGTTCTTTTGATGCTGTTCGATTAAGTTTAGATTGAATTGGGGTAAGAATATCAGTTAATACATGTAGATTCTGGTCCTATTTTAATAATATCGCTGCTACTTCGCCGTTAACAAGATGTGGTCGTGTATGGGCGCGTTGATACGTCGCAGTTTGCAAAGGATTGAAGATTTAATATAACTATATAAGCGCGAATTCCAAAGGAAAAGTTGTAAGACAAAGTGAACGTATCATGCGGTTTATTTATATTTTTGAACAATTGAACTTCAAATTTCGCGATCGAACAACATTTAGGTTCGCAAGGCATCTAAATGAGTATGAACTGTATTGTTTATGTTCAGAAGCTTTATAGTAGCGAGCTTTAGCAGTGACTACGAGTAAGAGTACGAGTACGAGATTCGTCATTCTTGCGCGTTGTTTGCTTACGCCATCAGCCAAAACTCGTGGTCGTTGGGCTTTTGAGTACGAGTTTGTAGGCAAATTTCGTACTCGAAAGCCCAACGACTACGCGTTTTGGCTGATGGCGTAAGCAAACAACGCGCGAGAATGACGAATCTCGTACTCGTAGTCTCTGCTAAAGCTCCCTATTGAGGCGGGCACGTGCGCGGCACGCCAAAGTTAACGCCAGAACAGGCGTCTTGTTACTCCGGCGTCAGCGACGGGAATTCGCCTAGGTTTTGTGTTGTTGTTTTTTTTTGTCGTTTTTTTATTTTTTTTCGTCGTCGCAAGTGTGTTTTGGCGCGAGATATGCTAGACGTATTTGAAGAGCGTATGTGACCGTATTTATCTACGTCACGGTTTTGTCTCCCAAAAGTTGTGGTGCACAGCTCGAAATCTTTGGCTAATTTTCCGATGAAAATCATGCGTCGCTCGCATGATACGGCAATTCCTTCAAGAGGAATAAATAAAACGTTCTTTTGATGGTGTTCGATTAAGTTTAAATTTAATTGTGGTAAGAATATATTTAATACATGTAGATTCTGGTCCTATTTTAATAATATCGCTGCTATTTCGATATTCCAATGAACAAGATGTGCTCGTGTATGGGCGCGTTGACACGTCGCAGTTTGCACAGGATTGAAGATTTAATATAAGCGCGAATACCAAAATGTAAGACAAAGTGAACGTATCATGCGGTTTATTTGCATTTTTGAACAATTGAACTTCTATACTTTTTAAAGTACGATGTGCTCCTGATTGTCGCGATCGAACAACATTTAGATTTTAGGTTCGCAAGGCATCTAAATAAGTATGAACATTTTTTATGTCCCGAAGCTTTAAGCTTTATATTGAAGACTGGCACGTGCAAAGCACGCCGGAGTTAACGCCAGAAGAGGCATATTGTTTGTTTTTAAAATTGCTAGTGATCGAACGCATAGGATTGATCGTTTTCAAATACTTTAAGCATGTAGCTACATACATATACTTGTGTGAAGCAATAATGGTTGTAAATCGTATACAACACTGTCCATCATGTTGGTAGTACGTACGTTTATCATGGTTTAGAACAGGAAACATTGCATGATGATTTAAACATACATATCAATGTAGACGTTCAGTGTCACGGGTTTGCTATGCAATTATCTTAAGCCCCGATGAAACGAGAATGAGACTTGATGAGAGTCGCAACTCTCGCCAGCGTGTTTGACCGCGAACTCTCATGCACTCTTGCGCACTCTCATCAATTCTCATCGACTTTGAACTGGTTCAAATCTTGATGCGAGTTGATGAGAGTTGGGGCGCGTTTGATCGGTCATAAGAGTTGACGAGAGTTGCAAAACAGCTAGCGGTTCGCATTTTGTAGCAGCAGGCTCAGGAAAAAAGTACAACATTAATACAAAATAGTATAAAATAATCCCTGCGTGACTCGCGCGCGGTAACATCTGGTCAACTCTCGCTTCTCATCTCTCATCAACTCTCATTCTCGTTTGACCATCCCGGAAAACTCTCGTGCAAACTCTCGCTTTTTAATCCTCATCAACTCTCATTCGTTTGACCGGGGCTTTACTTTTATTGTTTTCGCATAAAGTAAACAGATTCTTTACCCCATTATAATGAAATTTCTAAGGGGGGGGGGCGGTGTTGGTGCCGGTTCCACCCTCTAGCTAATAAAAAACAATGAAGCAAAAGCCAATAGTCACAGACAAGCTCGTTTAAAAACTGCAATGCGATAAAATTGGCGATAAGAATTTTAGAAAGATAAGAAGCTAGCTAAGATTATATTAATATATAAGTCAAAAATACAGGTTAACTATCTCTAAATGTCAAAATTTGTTTCATTTTTTTTTATTTCTGGGGAGGATTCACACACCCCACCCCCCCCCGAATTTCTGGTACCCAACAGAGCAAAATCTGAAAATCCATTCTTGTTAAATTAATATTTCAAGCAACTTTGCTACAAATTTCTCACCTTTATCTTTCCAACCATTGAGTTCCTTACACAATTTCTGTTCCTCTTCAGGTGAAAGATTCACATTCTTCAGCAAACTTTCCATACAAATAAAAGCAGCATTAAACTTTGCCTCAGTCCAGTTTGCAAAGTTGCAATGTGCCCACTCGTTTCTGATGTCAGACCGGACTGTCTTTGCATGAGCAGCAGCTGCTGTGAATGGAGCAGCTTCAGAAATCACCGATAAGATTGCAGAAATATCCATTGTTTGGTCAAAGCCTGTAAACTTAGACATAAATGGAGGAACAAACAATTTTGCTAAAGACAATGGGTCTTTAACTGCATAATCAAATAATCGTGGTGATTTATGAACATTATTGTTGTTAATATTTTTATACTTGAGGTCCATTCTTGATGGGTGTAACTGTAATTTATGTCTACCATACACTTGCTTGTTGATTTCAGTTGGTGGTTGACATAAAACATTATGCCATTTTGATACTTCAGCTGCAAGGACATTTCTCAATGCAGGAGTAAGAACTTTGGTCAAACATATACCAATGACAACCCAACTTCTTTCCTCGTTTGATATGGACGTACTACTACAAGCACTAGCCATAAATGATCTACAATTGACAGTAAGAAAAAAGATAGAAGTACATTATACCACAATTCATTGCAAGTATCAAACACAAACAACTGGAAAAAATGCAATAAAAATCTGTAGCCCTTCAAAAGAAAATAAAAACATGACAGATAAACTCAATTGCAGTGACATTTAATTGCTAGAGACTAGAGTTGGTCTGTAATTTAATCCATTGCAAAACAATATGAAATACAAATTCAGTTCAGCAATGCACAATTGTATTTCTTTTCCTGGAGGAATTATAGAATACTTGACCAAGCCAACTCTTAACAGTCAATGCCATATAGAACTACCTTTTTTATGATACTTTAATTGGCATTCCAATCTATTGATATTCCAATGAAGAAATGGGAATACCAGAAAATTATACTTACATATATTAAATTAGTTAAGTAAAGATGAATAATGCTACAATAATTTATATACATTGAGTGTTTACTATAAAATACTAAGTGGATCACACAACATTTGTAAATTATACAATCTTTCAGGTACTGTAGTCAATGTCTTTAAATCTGTGAAAATGAATTGTCCACGACAATTACGCAGATGAAGACCAGTAAAACTAATATACGTAATACGTACCAACTCATTTTAATTTATGTATCCATTAAAGAATTCTGGTCTTATCATGAAACATATGATACAGGAACACCAAGCAATCATCTATCGAGGTCAGTCGTCATTTATTGGCATTCGTATTTTCGACGAAAACTGACTCGGTATATCGCTATATCCTAAACGGAGGTAGCTGCGCTGGAGACGCCAGAAGCTTCGAATATCAAAGCTGCGACAACACGGAAGTCGAAGAATTCGGCGGCACTTCAATGACGTCATAGAATAAGAGGACTCTCGTTATTATATAGTCACGTGTTCACAGAAGGAAAAAGTAGGGCAAATAAAATTTGAATATATAGACGAGTGTTATATTTTTTTATGATACAAGGAATTAAGTTACAAAGACAATATTGGGCCAGTGCAGTATAATACAAATGTCTTGACCTTGGCACTATTATAAATGTTTATACCTTCAAAGTGTTTAAAGCATTATGTTGGGCTTGATATTTATAATAAGAATAAAGTTACAAGCAACTATGCATTTGCAGTAATTTTAATACGTTATTGAAAATACGTTTTCAACTGCAAATTATGGCATGAGGGTATATAAAATTAGAAAAATACCCCACTTCATAATAGCTATAACATAATAAATACGTAACTTCAAACAAATTTTCAATTAATGTACGTGATATTTGTGACTACAAATACTTTCACTGTTTCTGCAAAGTAACATAAGCCGCGTTTACACTTCAGGGGTCGGTTGTATCAAAGCTGGATAGCGCTATCCACCGGATAGTGATTTTTTCAACCGTTCTAAAGATGCTTGAGGAGCAATAAAATTTCAGCTTTGGAACCAACAATCGTTAAAGAGGATCCTTAATTTAGGAATACTAAGATTTAATCGAAGTTATACCAAACAACGGGCGATTTTGAGGGGATTCAAAAAACCACTATCCGGTGGATAGTGCTATCCGGCTTTCATACAACTGGCCCCAGGCCTAGACCTGGCCTGGACCAGGTAATATGTGCAACGTTAACATTGTCTTCCTAGGATAACACGCTAAAAAGTAGTAATACTATATGTATCCTATACAAATCATACTATTAAGTTCAAAATTTATCAAAATCTTGCCCCGCAGGTCAGGTCCAGGCCTGGTCCAGGCCACCTTCCGCTGTTGGCCTGGATTTTGCGAATAAACAACGTTCACATCTAGGCCTAGGCCTGGTCCAGGCAAGGTCAAAGCGCGTAGTGTAAACGAAGCTATAGATTCATTTTAGTATGGTTACAATAAGCAAGAGGATTCTGTATAAATGTGTTTACATGCATACACGCGTAAAAACGCACAAGTTGTAACTGGTCTGCAGCAGAGTTGTTACAAGGCAGAGTTGTTCGCACTGCTTGCTCCAATTTGTTGTAACAAGTTTGGGACAAGTTGTTAACAACTTGTAGCAAGTCCGATGGTGCTATCAGACTTGTTACGAGATTGTTCTGACAAGTCTTATACAGATAATATGATACAACAACATTGCTACGAACTTGACAGCACAAGATTGTAGCAATATTGTAACATCATGTTTGTACCAGACTTGTTGGAACAGCCTTGTAGCAAGTCTTTTGATCCAACAAGTTTGCTGCAACTTGTTATAAGTTGTACAAGCAGTGCGAACAAATCTTGTTGCAAGCTTGTGAACAGACTTGCTACAAGTATGATATTTTACGCGTGTATGTCCAATGACGAGAAGGTGACATACGCATTGTTTTGGCCAATCGCATGCGTCCCCGTCTCACACATGCGGCAACCATGGGCGACCACTAGTATTCAAAACTATCAAATCTGCCTCATTTGAATTTTTAATTCGTGTACAATAATAATAACAATATAACAACTTCGCAAAATGTAAACACAAATTAGCCAGGCATGAATCACGCATAGTTCGCTGAAGTTATCGTAGTTCTGTTATGTCAAATCTTTTTTCGAGTTTGAATTTTTGGAGAGGATAAAAAAGGTAGAAAACTGAGTGCTGGTCTCCATAGAAACTCGTGCTCCCGACAAATTCGCTATTAATATACTATTTATATTGTTGAATCTGGCTTATACAAAGACGTATAAAGACACTTGTTATGTAAGAAGTCAGAATATTGATTACCCATGATATCATTTTGCTAGTCGATATTGCATATCCTCAGTAGCGGAAATATAAGGGTTTCGAAACGACGAAAACAGTCTCAAAAAAGTCGCAAAATCGCACAGGTGAGTCACTCGTATGTCTTCAATGTACAATGCTAACAATGGTCTCTAAATATCCCACCGTGACACGATTGAACGAGCTAAAAAGCGTATAATAAGGAAGCATATATTCATAACAAGTTAATTCGTGTATAATGACATTCTGCGATTTAGAATCAGTCGCGTTTGTGGTAAGGATAAACAATTATATATAATTTCAGTCGACTGTGGTGGACATTGTTATCATTTCATTATCAAGTTGATATCTTATATATATTTACGCGGAGGTAAGGCTGACTTTATTTGTAATGATACATTATAGTCTATATTTTGGTATTTTGAACGCATCGCAGAACTTGGTCTTGGGAATGTTAATGCGTCTTTAAGATAGCAGTTTACAAAGACAGTCTTTATTTAATAATAAACTACGACTGTTGCATTTAGTTAAATTTACAGCCACTCGCTCTTTCCTACTGATGCTTTGCTTGGAATACTAAGAATTTAACAACATTCGAATCGTTTTTTTGTTACAAAGGCTAATTTAGGCTGTAGGTTGAACCATTTCTCACAAGGATGTAGGAGAGCAAATCGCTGACGAATTAGGAAGTAAATGTTACAGGGCACAAAAATCTTTACTGTCTTTGCTCTATTCCATTTTTATTACTTAATCTGATATCAGTGATATATAGTTTTGTCCACTTTCCGTGTGTTGTGTACGTACGATTTGCGAACGTCTTGAAAACTTATGCGGAACTGAACATATAACAACCCAGCTTAATATAAGAGTGTCTTCTTATATATCATATATTTCGTCGTCGTTCAAAATACGTGATAACACTTAAACTGCAGTCGTACTTACAAAGCAGGGACCGCGGAGCAGGGGGGCCCAAGACTTCCACTTTCCTCATAGACAAACGTGAAAAGTTACCATTTCCATCTAACAGTATAGCTATACATCCTACATATAGGGTATGTTCTCAGGCAACCCGAGCCCCTCCACTTTTAAACAAGCTCTGCGGTCCCTGCAAAGCTGGGCCAAGAGTGTGATCAGAACTATTTTGCTTGGCATATTTGATGCTATATAGACTATGAAGTTAAAATACACTTGAACACCTCGCGCGGTCAGCCTATGCATGAGCACATAACTGATACAACTGAACACGGCAACACGCATGCAATTCCGCGATCCTATAGCTTGGGTGTCCAGGTAACATTTACCATGCATTCGCAAGTTATCTACGTTCATGGATGATAAGCGTAAAAGATAGATGAATTTATTCATATTTATGAAAGATACAAAAAAAATGCTAAACTATACGTTCAGCCCTATATCCTATATCAAGAACCCTAATATACGTGAGCCAGATTAATATATAAATATCAATTTGTTCATTTCATAGATTTTTTACTGATATACATGATCGGCAAATCATATTGATTTTATCATATGCATTCATGCATTCGGCCGCGTTTAGGTTCTCGCCTTCTCGGGCAAAATGGCATCAGAGAATTTACATTTTTGTTTTTTCGTTTGTCGTTGAATGCGTGCGTGTATGACTGTATGGTAGTTTCCCCTACAACGAATTAAGTGATTAATGATTCGTGCAATGTCATCCTCTGTTCTAAATCACATACATGTATCTATTAACATTCAGTCTAGCTGTAAACTACACGAGAAAAAAATTGAAACTTCAACATATTTTCAAACAATCTAATCTGTGTGACTGTGTGCATGTATAGCCGCGGCTAATGTTGTTATTGTCAGTGCTAATAGTGTTATTGCTACGCAATATATATGATCGACTTCCCAGACACATAATCAACACAAACATATCCCGACTTCCTACCGAAGTTGCTCCGGCATCAAAATCAACAAGCATAAATGTATAAAACGCGAATTTAAGACCAGTTTTGATAAATTTTCTTTCGTTAAAAACATTTCGAACGAGAATTTACAAACAATCGATACTGCATGTCTCAGTCGTATTCAGCTAATATGATAAAAGTTGCATGTCTGATTAACCCCTTTTAAACCCTTGCTAAATCTTGAACTGATTTCTTCACAAAATTGTTGAAATAAACGTTACTAAACTGAAACAAATCGTGATTTCATTATGTTTCGATCGCCTTGAGTTTATAATTGTAAGATTTATTGTTGATGGCAGTGGCTCGATGTCTCACGTCTGGCTTTTGTAAGCCGCCAAAAACAAAACGGAATAGTCATGTTGGCGTTGACATTATCCACTTTTTATAATATATATATTATATATCATTATGGGATCAGGTCTGGACAACGCATTCGCTATACATATGAATAGTCATAATTAATAGACCTTTCTTATAATGACGTCAAACGCGGAAGTCTGATGTCAAAGTCTGATGTTACATGAAATTTGATTGGTTCCGCAAAATTATCGAGCCAATTAAACTTCGTGTAAGATCAGTCTTTCCGCGCTTGACGTCATTATGAAGAAGGTCCATGGCTAACGACTATAGCTACGACGATAGCGACTTTTACTTCAAAAATTTTGCGATGTGTGCATGGGGCTCTGTATTAACCCCGATTCTAACCAGAAATCTATATCTATATGTTCCGACTTGCTCACTATTTGAAGAAAAATTTAAAAATTCGCCAAAGGTAACGAATACATAAGGCGGTAGGCAGCCTCCATTCGTGATTATGTTACTGACTGCAACTTTGCCATTTTTTTATTTAGATATCTGCTTCTTCGTGCACTTTATGCCTTCAGACCACGTGAACGATTACGGTGTATCTTACAAGAATCGAGACGCAAAAATGACCAGCAGTCTTAGTTTTGTGCGAAAACGTTCCTTGACCCTGTTTGCGTTTTCACTGCGCATGTTCTTCATGGGCGTTGAATTTGCCGTTATATTTCCCTCTGTGTGGTTGTATCTGCAAACATTCCACGTCGACTACTGGTACCTTGGCCTGGTATTGTCCGCATATAACATGGTGGGAATAGTTTCGACGGTCTTGGTTGGCCGACTCGCTGATGCGACGAGAAAGATTCGTCTGACAGGGTTTATTTGGAATTTGGCTGAGATCGCAGGGAATTTCGTATACGCCTTGCACTTTCACGTAACCCTCCCACTCTTCGGTCGGATGATTGCCGGGTTCGGGGAGGGTTACATCTCCGCTATGTGGGGAGAATTGGCAAGGGTTACGACCAAGGAACAGAGAACTAGATACTTCGCGATCCTCAAAGGCAGCAACCTTTTAGGTGCGGCCATCGGACCTGCATTGAACTTATTTCTGAAGAAATTTGACTTCTATATCGGAAGTTGGCACATTGATTTTAGGACCTCCCCTGGGTTCTTTATGGGCGCGGTATGGATCGTGCTCACACTGATGATGCTTGTGCTTGTCTACGATCTTTCCTCCGAGATTAAAGCTAAACCTGGGTAATTACTTTATAATGTGTCTTTCATTCACGCATTTCCGATTTCAATTTTTAATTTCGCTTTCGTTTACGCTGTTTCAATTTTCCTGAATGCTCTACGCATGCCGGACGAAGTTCCGAAATTAGCCAGTTTAAGTCCTTTTTAAAAATTTGTCTAGCCAGCCTTCGTACAACCCCCCCCCCCCTATTGTTAATACACCAGCTCTATTGCAGTCGAATTTCACTTATCGATTCCGGCTTATCACTTATTTCATTTATCCATTTTTCATCATTAATTTCACCGATTCATTCTTCATCATTCATTTATCCATCTTGTCTCATACATTATCTTTCTTTTCTATTTTTATCATTTATTTAACTTTTCCATTCTTTATACAATTCATTTTACTTATCCGTTCCAAACAAACTTTACAAGCTAATTGTTGAGGTTTGTCCTAACGTGTTTCATTGACTGCATGCCCCCAATTTCTTCGTCTTCAAGAAAATAGACTTCCAGCAGACAAAGCTAGCATGCAACAAACAATCACAGACGCTCATCTGAATGTATTTCTGTTCCAAGGTACGAATTACTCCTGCAGGAAAATTCGGACGATATCCCAGACGGAGTTGGTTCACTTCTGTCTGGGGCAATCACCCCTCAAGAACCTGGTAAAGAGGAAGCAAAAACCATCGTCGCCGAAGAGGCCACCGAAGTTGACAAATCAGAAAAAACAAGTTTACAAGAAAAATCGGTCGAGCCTGCCATGCTAGGACAACCTCATGAGCCCGCAACATTTAGGTCTGCGATGAACGACATGTTTACAAAGTTCGAAGTAAATGTGCTTGTTTATTTGTTGTTCTTCATGTATGTCACCCACACATGCTTGCAGGGAATAACTCCGTTAGTGGCTGATCACATGTTGCATTGGGACGAGACGACAATCAGCCTTGTGTACACGGTCTGGGGATTGGAAATCATTGTCGTCCTATTGGTGGTATGGTTGGTGGCGCCAAAAATCGACGACCGCGTTATCTTATTGTCAGCGGTAATTTGCGGTGCTCTCGCGTCCGTTAGCCTTATTATCTTGTCTTACTCGAATCCCCTGAGTAAACTTTGTTACTACAGTTTTCTCGTTACGATTTTCCTCGGCGGAGTGGGTATCTCAATAACAGTGGTTGTCGGACGATCACTAGTGTCCAAGCACACGCTGCCGGAGAATCAGGGGCTCGTGCACGCCATTCTTACGTCGTTCAACCGAATGGCTGGTCTTACGGGGCCATTATTCGGCAGCAGTTTGTACACACATAAGACTGTGATGGGTTGCCTGATTGCAGCCGTGCAGTTTATAGGTTTAGTGTTGGTAATCGTAGCATTTCGACGATTGAAAGTTGTAAATAATTAGTTGGTCTTGAGCGTGATAATAATCCGTTGGTGAAAAACTTGCAGTTAGTATAAGATGCTGTGCAGTCTATAAGGATGTAGTAATGTGCATGCTTACTGATTTTAAGATATGAACATAGATTAAATTAATCAGAAATTTCATGACTCGAAGCAAACGAACCTTATTTTAAATTAGACTTGATTGCGTAGCCGATCCGAAAGTGGGAGATTATATATATGACATCTTTGTTTTGTCTTGCGGAGTGAGTGTGATGTTTTTCACAAGTCCAAGTATTGACCTGACAAGAGGCGAGAAGACAAAAACAATCCAAATGGACTGAGTTAACGTTACTTACAGTCAACTTACACCTCAACGTAAAAATCGAAAGACCATTATAAAATTTCTGGCCCCTAGTTATATAGATACTGATAATTGTGTGACAAAGGTATTCGCTCGAGCAACTTGTCATTGGTGCTGCCAAGTATATATTTTTTTGTTTTGAACGTTTTTTTTTGAACTGTTATGTGGTATATACCTGGAATTTTTGACAAAACTTTAATCAAATTTGATTATTGTAATCTCCCCATCCATAGCAAATTTTGAATATCAAACGAATCAAAACGAAAACAGAAAACAGGAAAATAAATTAAACAACCTTGTTGAAGCTGCCACAGTACCGAATATTATTAAAGAAGTACGTGTTATATGAGGTAAGAAACCTTGAAACGGGAGAACGGGACTCGGAAAATGCATGATTCCTCCGTTCCCAATTCCCCGATTCCCAAAAATAGCCGTTACACGATGCAATTTTTCTTGCAACTTGCAAGTCAATTCTACTGTTGGGCGATGTAAATTAGTGAAGAGTCTTCGAAATGTATGCATACGAAAACATCCTTCAAATGGTAAAAGTAAATGTTTTCAAATTTACATATTTCAAAAGTGGAATCGATTTTGCTTCGTTTTCCGTTCTCCACTGCAATCATATTTCATCTAAATAGGATCGTCGAGATTGACATGCGTGAATATCAGCAATAATTCTGTTTTGATTTTGTTTTGTTTTGTTTTGCACGCACGAGCAAATTCGCCACTGACTTGTACTTAATAGAGACAGGTGACGAACAGGTAGCTCAATCGAGCAATACAAATAGAGTTTACACAATATATAACTTGTCAAAAACGTTTAATGAAAGCTTGTGAACTAAAAAGCAAAGTGTCTGGGCTTTAATTGGTTTAATTGACAAGTTTAACAGGCGACAAGTGTATGTTCAGGATTATACGTTTAAATATAAATTAAAATATAAAAGCGACGGACATCTTACCTTTTTTACACTTGATGGCTCACTTCGATATGAGTCCCATTCCATCAGAATTTCGACTTGGCGGGCAAAGGTAACTTTTTCACGACTAAAAGGTATTTTTTTTATTCTTTAATAATCTTTTTTGTTCTCTCAATATTAAACAGAAAATAGCACAAAAGTTAGGTATGTCTAATGTTATGCCAATATAACGGTATGGGACAGATAAATTATGACTAGGATAGGATTTCAAATACATGCCCGTATTGATTTAAATTACTTAAGGGCGAATTATGGACAGATTTTTACGAGAGTTTGTCTTTTAATTCTTTGGAAATAAGTCGTTTACAAAATTATCTAAACAATTGGATGGAGAACAGACGGAGTTAATGCTCTTGCCACTGAGCACTGCACCGGCATCGCATAAGCGTAGGTTCGATTCCTGCCGGAGGAGCGATAGTTGACTAATTTTTCTCAACTGTTTCTGGCTTGAATTGAGTTGTGTATGATTCCACTCGAAATTAAGACTCTTTAAAAACCTTTGCAATTTACCTACACGGAGTGAAGTGCCACAAAATCGTAATAAAACAGATTGTATTATATTGATTGTTCGCTACAGTTATAAATGAATATACCAATTGTTTTAATGTCTATATAATTGGTAAAGACAACCGTACAATTGTTTTTCAACATTTGCAACATTTTGATATTTTGGCTAAATAAAATTAATCAAAAATATACACTTCAATTAACCGACGGTAAACTGGTTACCTGGCCATCCATCCTGAAAAAAATTTTCAATGCTATTTCCTAAAATAAAGTCAGTCTTGCTATGCTATAACCACTGGGACGAATGATTCCGTTTGACAGAAGTATTCTAATCTATGTTGATTTGAGTACTGTTTATGTCTAGTTTCAAACAATATAGAGAATCAGATAACAATAAAGCTTTTTATGATTATCAAACAATTCATTATTAACGAAAACCTATATTCGTTTATTTACCGCCAGATAATCCAGGAGGTTTATGAGCAAACGAAGAGGTTTATGACAAAACAAGTTCGTTATCGTTACTATCATCAACGCAGAAAAAAATGAAGGCCTCTACTTTTGAACGGAAGTTAAGATGGACTTTCTTCGCCTTCTCATTGAGAATGGTGATGATGGGTGTTGAATTTGCAGTAATATTCCCCTCCGTGTGGCTGTACTTGAAAATATTCAATGCAGATTACTGGTATCTAGGCTTGGTCCTCTCTGCTTATAACATGGTCGGCATTGTATCAACTCTACTGGTTGGCCATTTGGCGGACAGCACTGGTCAAATTCGGTTCATGGGATTCCTCTGGAACATTGCGGAGATCTCGGGAAATCTGATATACGCATTCCACTTCCACATTTCCTTTCCGCTGATTGGCCGGATGATCTCGGGCTTCGGCGAGGGTTATATTTCTGCGATGTGGGGCGAAATAGCCCGAATCACGACCGAGGAACAGCGCACCCGATACTTTGCCATTCTCAAAGGCGCAAACCTTCTTGGAACTGCCGTTGGTCCTGCACTCAATCTATTTTTGAAAGAGTTTGATTTCTACATTGGCCAGTGGCACATTGATTTTCGAACTTCGTCTGGCTTTTTCATGGGAATCGTGTGGATTGCCGTGACAATAGTCATGCTGGGTACTGTATTTGACCTTTCCGCTGAGCTTCAGCGAGAAGGTAAGCTGCGCCAGTTTCAAAAGACCGGTCGTTTGGACTGGGACGAAGAGGAAGTAGATGTGGAAGGCAAAGCAGCGAAGCACACCCAAGACGACGGGACGAAACATCCAGGAGGGGAGGACGGAAAAGAAGGATGTGAGAATGAGGGTGTCGAGATTCCAGAAGGTGGTGGGGTTGAAGATCCTGGGGAGAAAAAAGGAGGCGAAGATTCACTGGGTGAGACAAAAAATACTGAAGGTACGACCCCTGAAGAACCAAAGGAAGATAGCTCAGCTAGCAAGAGCGAAGAGATAGGCGACCTTAATCAAGCAGAAAAAGAGAACGGTGATGTGAAATCAAACACAGATTTGGCCGAAGACAACCAGAACACGGATGAGGCCAAGACAGACGCTGTTGTAAAAGGCCTGGACGAAGATGAACCTGAAATACAAGGAACGTTCAAGACGGCCATGTTGGATATGTTCACAAAATTTGAAGTCAACGTGCTCGTCTATTTATTCTTTTTCATGTACGTCACCCACACCTGTCTGCAGGGCATCACTCCCCTGTTTGCTGAACTTATGCTGAAGTGGGACGAAACGAAGACAAGCATTGTCTACACCGCATGGGGTGTGGAAATAATGTTAGTCCTCATAGTAATATGGATAGTAGCCCCATACGTGCCAGATAAGGTGATACTGATTTGGGCCGTCTTTGGCGGGACTTTGGCTTCAGTCAGTCTGGTAGTTTTGACATACTCTGAACCTGAAAGTATGCTATGTTACTATAGTTTTCTCATAACAATATTCCTCGGCGGGATAGGCATTGCAATAACCGTGGTCGTGGGGCGTTCGTTGATCTCAAAACACACCAGCCCCGAGAATCAATGCTTGGTTCACGCTATATTGACCTCGCTGAATCGCATGGCAGGTCTGACTGGCCCTATATTTGGCAGCAGTTTGTACACGAATAAGATATATATGGGTTATATTATCGGAGGAATGCAGCTGATTGGTTTAATCCTTTTACTTGTGGTTTATAAGAAGTTGTGACATTGTAAGCAGACTAATGTTGAAACCGAATTGTGATAGATATTATAGGCCTCGTGTAATATTAAATAGCGGAGGCCTCTTCAAACTGTCGCAATGGAAAATGTGCTGCAGCATGTTTTTCCAACCTTCAGAGTATCCTGTAAATAATGTTGTATAAATATGTTGAAGTATAACAAAGAAATTCGAAGCGATAGCTTCAGTAATAGAAGTATTTATGAGCAATATTCAAGACAGGGGCGCCGGAAATTGTTTAGTGGGGCCGGAAAGGGTCCACTCACCTAACTTAGCGACAACAGGGAGAGGAAGGATGCTCATGAAAGCTTATAAGAATGCACTGATTTGCCGATCTACAGGAAAACATCTTCTCAATGTTGTTATCAGTTAGGTTTAGTGCGATAAATTAAGATTAAGTTGTGAATGCATAATATAATGCTACTACGTAAGGCACCAAAGAGGCAGCAAAGAGGCAGCAAAGGGGGTATCTGTCCTCACTGCCCCCGTGGCCGCATTCAAGAAGGCAAATCGTAACGAAAACTTCACGCCATAATAAATTTGTAACTAAATAATTAGTAAATAATTTTATTTAATAATAATTATTGAATAATTTGTATGTAATATAAAAAATGAATAGTTTCTTAATATGCTTGTCCAATGTACTACCAGTATAACAACACTATGATATGTTTCTCATTTCAGGGGCGTAGAAATAGTGTTCAACTTGGGGGGCGCCGACTTCATGAGGTGCCACCATGGTTGGCGTCGAGCGAGAAAATTTTTGAAATTTATTCCTTTAGATCCTTGCTTTTGTAGTTGTTTTAAGAGCAATTGCGTTAGATGATAACATTTAGCGAAGCAATTGCCCCTGCCTTCCTTCAAAACACCAAAACTCATAACGCTAAAACTATATTGTGATAAACGAAAACTTTTATGCATGAAAGTTTTGATCATATGCATCTATATGTGTTACTACAACCTATAATTATACAATTTCGAATACTCAGTTTGAATTTCAAAGCGTTTTCTTTAAAACTACCGTATTTGGGTGAGCCGAAAGATAAGAGCCGACATAATGCCCAGGGGCTTTTTGTACGAAATCTGGATAGCGGGATAGCGCCATCATCGTAGCGCACAGAATTTTTTTAACCGTGGAGCTAAAAGTTATGAAAGAGGATCTCCAGTTCAGGAATACTAAGTCTATAAGGTTTAAAAAAATTTATACCAAACAACGAGAAAATATAGAGCGATGGAAAAATCCCTTCCAATTGTATGGCGCTGCCCAGCTATCTGGCCGGTCAAATAACAACCATCTTGTCCTATCTGTAATCAAAAGTTCAACTGTTCAACTTTACGAGTACTATTTTAAAAAACACGCTACGTTATACATGCATTCAGTCAATTCAATGCTTAATAACGATATACATTTAATAACGATATATACTAGATCATATGCGTCTGGCGCGTTAGGTAGACAAGAAAACAAGTAAGTAAAGTACGTTTTTCAAGAAACAAATGGAGAGTAATTCAAAATAGCAAAATTTAAATTTCTTTACATGGCGAGAAGTTCAAAATAGCGGAAGAGAAATGTTCTCTAGGACTACTATTTGGGACATTTGTGTTTTGCCGGACATGGTATGATATTTGAGGGTTCTTGAAAAGGGAACTGAATGCATCTTCACACTGATAGAGAAAATTATGCAAGAGAAGTCATTTAATTTTTTATCGTTGTGTTTTTGTAATACTGTTTGGCTGATGCTGCTTGCAAATTCCTACTAAAGAACAGCGCACAGATGTTTGTGTTAACCGGAGAATAAAATGAATAGCACATGGGCGTGAATGCGTGATAATTTCTTTATCATGTGAAAGTGCGTTCAGTTCCTTTTTTAAGCATCTTGAATATTATACCATATCCGCAGCAAAACATAAGTGCATGGTTGTTACTCAAAAGGTTGAATAAATACTAAATAGAAGTCCTATAGATCCAACGTTCTCTTCCGCTAATTTAAATTTTCTATAGATACTGTATACGGTTTACTCCAAGAAGGGAATTGCTTTTTTGACTGAACGAAAAAAGGGAGATACATATAGGTTTACATATTGTTTATAGTCTTATATATTACACATTGTTTATAGCCTTTCTAAACGCCTTGAATATTATACCATATCCGTCGTTTTGAATAAATAGAAGTCCTACAGATGGAACGTTTCTCTTCCGCTAATTTAAATTTTCCAGCTACTGTATATACTCCGAGAAGAGACTGAATCGCTTTTTCAAAGAAATAAAAGAGCTATATACGTGGACTTTTTATGAAACTTATAGTACTTCTTTTTATGATTTCCAGTCTTAGCCAGAGACTCAGAGAGGCCAGAGCCATATATATGTCAAGGTCGTTTGTTCAACCATTTTTCAAGTAGTTTCAATCAATAACAAATAGTTCAAATGAATATATCTGAGTTAACCAATTTTAAATTCTTTACTGTTTTTGCAGTAACACTGTTTTTACAGTAAACTTCCCTTTTTTAGGCCTACCTATTTCTCTTCCTTCAATTAAATCATAACAATTGTTGAAGTGTTGTTAAGTGGTTAAAGCACTCTTAATATAGCATCTCAGGGAAACCTACGCACAAAGCGTGCAGAAACTAAATTATTCGTATTGGATGAAACGTATAAAAGGCCGGCTGTTCGAGTCAATTTCCATTACATTTCGTTTTCTGGTCGCACTGAGTACCTCTGCTGATTTCAAGAAAATACGGTAAAGTATATTATATGAAATTCATAATCTGGTTATATTGTAATACCATGCAACTGCATGACCACATTGATGCAACTTTTATCATCTACTGTCTAGATATGAAGCTGTTTCTGGCTACTTTGGTTGCATTGTTTGCATTGGTAAGCATGATAGTAAACCATGTAGGCATGGCTATCCATTGATCAACTTTGCTTGCTCCTATATGTACCTTATTTTGTTTCGTCATTCTCTATGTCTGTGAAATGCATCAACCATGCTTGGAGACAAAAAGATGAAACAAAAACGTTTTCATTGTGCGTCACAGTGAAATATAATTTAATCTTCTTACCTTAAAATAGACGTTTGCCAATGTGTTGGATTTCAAACGGACTTTTGAGGTATGGTTTTGCGACATGTTTCACGTTTGATTAGCTTTATTACATTAATATTACAAATTTTGATGTGCATGGTAATATCGTCTTCCACCACATGAATTTACATTATATGATTTTCAAAATGACTACCAACTGAACATGTTCCAGCAAGGGTGTAATCGTGAGTGGTTATGTTCTGTATAGACTGACGACAAGAACCGTTTTGAAGCGGCCGGCTTGGTGAGCATGGACGAGTTCGATAAACGAGGGATTCATTTAGACACATGTAAGTTATTAATATAATTCTATAAATTATATATAAATTATCTAGTCTTATTGCTACAATAGTTATAGTGCATTCGATTGTGTCTAACTCGTGCATATACATTCATTAAAAGCAAAGTCTTGTTGTTTTAAAAAGAAAACTGTGGCATTGAAATTTGACATCACACCTCTTAGTGAAATCGCAGTAAAACTGCATTTCAAATAAAAACCGGTTTTTATACAATATGTTCCCAAAATTTTGTCGAAAAAGAATATCCATGGCAATTTTGCAAAGTTTTAGCTAAATATGGACTCTCTGCCACAGATGTCTAACTCCGGTGTGAACAGGGGCGGATCTAGGAATTTTTTTACGTTAGTCAAAATTTTCGTAGGCCAATTTTCGTCATCAATCGTCCTCCCCCCGCCAGTTTACGAAATTTATGAGGCTTTCCAAGCTTAATGCCAGGTTAAAGTCTGCTAAATTCCTAGGGCACAGCTATATTGAATGCCACACAAAACTGACATTGTGTAGGCACTGAAATGGAAGGCTTAAAAAGGGACGTTTTGCGGGTATAAAATGCATGTTTTTATAGCAATAGTCAAATCTCAATAATGGTAGAAATTTACCCCTTCGAACAGACCTCTCAAGAAATTTTCAGCTCAAAATGTTATTGTCTAGTGAAATGTAAGAACACAGGTTTATTACGTTATCATTGAATTTGGTCAAAGCGAAATTGCTTTATATTTATATATTATAATGATTTCGCAAATATCCATAGCTTTCTAAATCTTTCAAACTGCAAATTACAGATTATTACACTAGCTCACAATCTATACAATGCTAGCAAGAAGAATCTGGGTGATGCGAATAATCAATACAAATGAGAATATGAATAGGCTCGAAATTCTAAATCGATTTGACGGGCGACGGGCGAATGCAAATATATGCTAATAACAGCAGCCTCAAAGCCTAGGTAAAATATATAAGCTAACAATAACATACTTAAATTATCGGACCATTGTTTATATGAACTTATAGTATTATCACAGTATAGTTTACATAAACATCAACATTGGATAATTTACCTTATAACAGTACACTTCTCAATTCGTCGAACAGACGAACACATGCGAGTATATTTAATACGAAAACATCCATCTCTCGACATGTTATTTAATAGTGTCATGAATATAGCGCCGGCATTAAAACTGCTCTATACTTGTTTTTCTTTTGAATTCCCTTTCAAAGAACTATACATTCGACTGCAAAACACGGGCTCTGATCGGTCATGATCGGTGATATTACTCACGGTCAAATTAATATAAATGCATAATATAAATATATAAGAAATGCCTGCGGGGGAGGCTAGTCTGAGTCTGATCGCTTGATCGGTCGTGATCGGTCAGGAATTAAACAGCCAATAAGAAATGAAGATCAGACCAACCTCCAAAACGATCACAACTTGTATCGCCATGGAAACTATCGATCTGACCAATCAGATTGATGAAAAACGCCCATAACCAACCTCTAAAACGATCAGACCAAACCTCCAAAACGATCACCATTTTTGTCTCCTTGGAAACCACCGAATGAACCAATCAGATTGACCAGAAACGATCAGGCCAAGCCTCCAGAACGATCACGATTGTGCAGTTTGAAATTTGAATTCAGAGCGGGGACATCAAGAGAGATCAGTGTTAATTTAATTCATTCGACCAGAAAATTAATTATGCCGCTGCAAATTTACAACTGGACTGCGTTCGGAAAAATAAATATTATTTCACTTTCATTGAATTAAATTTGTGCTGAATTTTTACGTTAGTCGCGTGATTGGTGTGACTACCCCTAGATCCGCCCCTGGGTGTGAAGCATTTCTTAAGGCAACAATTAAACCTATCAAGTAATGGACAACGAGAACTATTAATTATTCCATTTGTATAGATTCGAGTTCTCAAGTACTCTTAGCTTTGGAAATTATGAACCAAAAGCATATCGCTATATTCAGTTACCTTGAATTTAAATTGTGCTAGAGTTGTATTTTTTTTACAAAAGCTGGAGCGAGTTCCAGTGAAATAATATAGTTGAAGTACGGTGCTTCACATGCAAAAGTATGAAAGTGCCCAACTTTTCAAAACAGGTCTCTTATAGCAAGTACATTTAATTTATACCCAAAAAATTAAACAATACTATAGCATTTTATTCGTCATGCATGTTATTTCAGTGCAAATTTGAGTCGTGTTGACACAAAATATTTCATTTAGGTGAAAGTGGATATGCTCGCTCAAAGTATTGCACAACTCCTGCCAGAGATTGCTTTGGAGTTACCGGGCAGCTTGTTTCTGTCAATTTCACTAACCCCTTTCAGGCACGGCCAAAGGTGACGATGGGCTATACCCTGATCGACACATACAAAAATACCAATGTTCGCGTTTATTCCGCAATAGAAAGTGTAACAACTGATGGATTCAAGATAAGGTTCAAGCCATGGGATAAGTCTATCACCTATCAACTTGGCGTCAGCTGGATGGCCTGTCCTTGAATGCAAACTTAATTCATACTAAATTCAATATTTGATACTTGGAATAACATATAGTTACTTGGAATAGCGTAGTTTAGATGTATTAGTAATAATAGTGTATGCATGCATTAGCATTTAATATCATGTATACCCAGTTAAAATTTGAGAAAAACAATAAAGGCTAAACCTGTGCAAAAAATTCACGCTGTGTTTTGAAACTTTGTCTTACGCTCATGGAGAAAAGCTCAACAGTTGACATCATTGAAAATACACTGAAAATATACTATCAAATCATAAATCGCACCCCCTCTCCGCCACAAATGTTAATGCTGCTGACTTGTGGAAAATTAAAGACCTAAAATTTCCCAACCGTTTGATTTTCTGTTAATTATGTGAATTTGCTTTTATTTGTGACAATATGCAACGCTTAGAATTCAACATACTACAACAAGCGTAAAAACGCACAAGTTGTAACAAGTCTGCGGCAGAATTGTTACAAGTCTGTTCACAAGCTTGCAACAAGATTTGTTCGCACTGCTTGCTCGAATTTGTTGTAACAAGTTTGGAACAAGCTGTTAACAACTTGTAGCAAGTCCGATTGCACTTTCAGACTTATTACGAGATTGTTCTGCCAAATATGAATGGCATGTTCGCATACATGTATTTGTGCATGGCTGTGTAATTCACTTGTATGTATGTATGTATATGTTTGTATTTAAATTTATTTTAAGACGCTAAGTTCGCGTTCTCTGCGTCACAGATGTTTGCGTTAAGGCAACTAGATTGCACAGATCTCTGAGAAAATTTTGAGACCATATATAGCTTTCTACTGGTCGTTTGTTTAATTGTTTATCAAATTTAATAAAACGAGTATCTTGTAAAGCAGATTCTTTGGCGTTCAGATGCAATCTACTGTTATTATCAAGTCCAGACTCATCAATGCATGCATGACCGCATTGTCAATAAAGGAATAGCCAGATTCATTACATAAACGTTTTAGATCTTCATTTACTTGTTGCATTTTACTCGATACTTCACTGATATCATTCCTTAAAATGATACTTGAAACACTTGATTTAGTTTTAGGAAAATTTTGTTTAATATTAGAGCAGAAACCTTATTTGATGTTCTTTATACACTGTTCACCTGTGTCAGTTGGTAGATTATTCGTCCCGGCGTGCATGATAACATGAGTTGGATGTGACTGGAGAATTATATTCTTTACTTCAGATGCAATTTCCTCCGCTCTTTCGCCTGGAAAGGTTAATTTATTAAATCGTCTACGTGATAGCTTACGAGGTTTGATATTCTTGATCATTGAGGCTCCAACAATGGCAATATTTTGTTTCTTTCCAGATATATTTTCCTTCTGTCGATGATCATTTGGACTTAGATCTGATTCATTTATTTCAGCAGGAACATTGATGACTTCCTCTACACCCAATGGGGAGAAACTTTTCTTGGTCGGGATAGCGGCTCCTACATCCTGAGATGTGGTAGACGATGTCTTGCTTTGATATTTGGTTTCAAGTTTTTTTTTGTATTCTCTCCCTCGGTAGCACCAGTGACAACGTCACTTGTCTTTGCCTCATGAATACGCTGTTGATTAAAGTCATCTTGTAGTATTTTAACCACAGTCAAGAGACTTGCTTTCTCATTTTCTGCTGCTTATTTGCTTCTCTCAAATGCAATATAGTGTTATTTATGTTGATGTTACTCCTAAAGTTCTACGTTCTTTTGGTATAGTTTAGCTTTTCTTGCTTTAAATCATTGATCACTCCTTCTAAGGTTACTATTGAGAAGGGTTTTATTATCCTCTTTTATGACATTTATCTCAAGTGTGATATCGTCAAGTCTAGTTGCCACATTATTAGCAGTCGGTCAAGATCACACTTCAACATGTTAATTTCAGAAGCATAGATAAAATCACATTTAGACCCCGTTTACACTACATAGAACGAAAGTTTCCGGATTTGCAAAATTATCCGGATTCATTGTTACACACATGTATCGGATTCGTCAGGTGTTTACACTACACTTTAGTTGTCTCTGTTTGCGGATTTGTCCGTTTACACTCACATTACTTGTTCTTGGAAAATTGTTTGGTCGTCATATTGAATTTCTTCGGATTCATCGCACAAAGCGTTTACACAAGAAAATTTTCCGGATTCAAATGTTTCTGGATACGAAGTTTCCGCAAATTTTTACGAATTCAAAGTTTTCGGATACGGCTTAAAACCGAGTACATTTTCTATCGGATTCGTTGCTGCATGTGTAAACAGCCACATGAATCCGGTACTAAAACATTCCGCTTTCGTGATGAATCCGGAAACTTTTGCTTTAGTGTAAAGGGGGTCTTAGAATTGTCATTGTCTATACTTCTAAGAATAGATATGTATCTATTGTCTTACTTGCTAATTTATCAAATGAGGGCGGCCCAACAGGCAAATTTGCATCGCACGGCTCGGATGACTGCTCATATGGCTCCTCGAACAATTAAAAACTTCCGAAGGAGAATCGTCTTCGCAAAGTTTCGAATTCTGGCTGCCCGCTAAGTTCTTTATAAAGTCATTCTCATCATCTGTAGAAAGAATTCCTGGCTTGTCCAATCGACCATTACAGTCATTAACCGATTTTGTGTCGAAATCACGGTCAGTAATTTCTCGACTGAATGCTCAAAGTCCAACAAGGGCTTAGCACTGTACAGGGTGTCCCAAAAAAATGTCCCCTCTATTGAAATCAAGCCTTTGTTCGAATCTGATTGCCTTAATATTATGATAAACGCAATTAAAAGCAAGACGCTTTATTTGAATGCCTCAACCTAATAAATATGCTATTTACACAATACTGCGTTGATCATGCATTCAAATTCCAACAAAAGCTTTATTTCAATAGCGGGGACTTTTTTTTGGGACACCCTGTACAGGGTGTCCCAAAAAAAAGTCCCCGTGTCCCAAAAAAAAAAGTCCAAGGGTATTGAAATCACTCATTGTTAAAATTTGAATGCCGTGTGCACGAATTTTAGCCCGTGGGGATTTAATGCAACTCAGTAAAATGCTAAATGCTTTGTGTTGCTACAGAAAGGGGACATGTCGAAGGTCATGGTGATTGAGATGCACATTTAAATATTGTTAATAAAAATCATTTTCGCGTACGAGCAAATTTTACTGCATATGCATGCATAAAAATACTTATGGCAAACATTTACACATTTGTGGGTCCCAACAGAGTGCTTAGGCATTCAAACTCTAACAATTACATTGTTATGGGTGATTTCAATAGTTTTCGTTTTTTTTGGGACACCCTGTATATTGTCGATGCTTTTGCTTTGTATGAAAACGTTAATTCGTAACTCTGTACTCATCTCTCCTTCGAAGTAGAGTTCCACTCTTCGTCTGCCATGTAATTTCCAAAGGTCCATTTACCACTGCTAGGCGAACGCCATGCAGATTGAACTTTCAACCGCTTTTACATCTATTTGACTGAGTGCGAACGCTTTTAAGTCATCAAGGGAGCCACACCATTTTAGCTTATTTCGTATAACCTCAAAATAGCTGTACAAAGTATTTGAACTCTCTAAAGCATATTAAACTAGAATATTCAATATAAGCCGATGAGTCAAGGCCGCTGAATTTCTTAGGAAAAAGTTTGGAGTGCTACATGATAATCGTGGTCAGGCTGGTAGAAGGCTGCTAGAAAAAAAGCAATATTTAATGCTAAGAGGAATGCTTCAAGAATTTATTTGTTGAATGAGGACACGAGATGGCGACGCTATTTGTCGTCGCTACTTTCTCGCTTGTTCTATAATTACAAATATATAAAGTTTTAAATAACGGTTTATTCACAAGCTTCGCTTTATGTTTTCTTCACAATATAATATAAAATAAGCATATTCATCACACCCGGTCGAACGAGAACGAGAAGAAAATATGAAAACAAACATTGTTATGCGCAAAATATATGCGCAGAACACATACATCCGTTTTAATATAGACGAAAAAGCAAAACATTTAAAAAATTAAAGAAAGAATTTGTGCATTAGATTTAGTGTGTATGAATTGCCTAAAATAGACAAAACACTCTTCGACGTTTCGAGCTGAGCGCCTTCGTCAGGAGCTATAGTATGACTAACTCTCCTGACGAAGGCCCTCAGGTCGAAATGTCGAGAAGTGTTTTGTCCATTTTAGGCAGTTGTTATACCAGATTTGATGCTAAGTTGTTTGAAGACGCTGCCACGCTGCTCCCTGGTTATATTGTATATACTGTCGAACCTAAGTCAAATGCAACAAATTAATTCGCATTCTTTCTGCAACGATGATCCTCAATATCCAAAGTGGTATTCTTACACATAAGAGTCTGCACGCGAACATGAAGTTCTTTAATTGATCGTGGATCCAAAGAATGTCCGAAAGCATTCCAACTGAAGATCTCACAGTCTTTGAAAGATGCTACATACCTTCGCATTTTGTTTATTTGATGAAACGAAATGATGTTAGTTGGCTTTACTCCAAGATCTCGCATGGCAACCCCAACGTAGGCATCATCTATGTGGAATGGTTTTCGTATATGGACATAGTTAAATAATTTGTTTAAAAGATCACTGGATAAGATGCAAAATGCCCCGGTTATGAACGTTGGGAATCGCTCTTCTTCATAGTACTTGTAACTCATTGCCCATCTGTGACCAACTCCACGATTTACATTATAACGTGGTGTGTGAGAATGTCCTCCGTAGAAGGGTCTCGGAAGTTTAGCATTCACAAGATACTCCAACACGCGAGGTATACGCACATAAACATCATCGTCTGTTTTCATGGTATATTTTACATCAAATTTGTTCGCCCAAAGATGACCCATGTAGAGTTTGATAATGTTATTAATGTAGTTGTCAGTGATATTGCCTATCAAGATATCATTGTACCGTCTGGCTTCAGCTTCATTTAATTCATCGTCAGGTGTTCCCGGTCCTGCTTTTCCAACAACAAACACCAACAACCATCTTAGATCTTTCAGTCTTCCATCTCCCAATGCTGTAAGTTGTTCGCAATTACCCGTACTTCCCCATGTTTGACGGATAGCTTCGCGGCGTTGGCGGTTCTTTGCGGCAGAATTGACTAATATTATCATAAATATGTTCCGCGTTTCGTCAACTTTCGGCGAAATGTCGGGATTAACGAATCTAAAATTCAAAAAAGGATAGTAATCGTTGACCATGTCAATTGGCGATTCTTTTGGTGAGACTTCGTTCGTTTTTAACTTCATAGAAGAAGAATGAATCGCTCTTGGCGGTCTTGTCGAAGTGGATTGCCCAAAATTATTAGAAATATACGATAGCATGGAAAGAAACAAAAATATAAAGAAGATCAATAACACGAACTTCTTTTTGCGTCGCTTCAAAGACATCATTACGACACACTTGCAAGATTGGCATATACGTTGCAACGTGGCTATATCACGATTCAAAATATGACTGGTCTGACCATTTTGGCCGCTTTATAGAGCAACCGTAGGCACAATCAAAGACTCTTTGTTCGACTTTCAATGCATATTTGTAATTTATCGTTGTCAGTGACGTTGGCAGATTAAAATCAGTTGTTGATTTAACGATGCAAGATATAACGACCGCATAGCAGCAAAACTTTATTAAATGCTCCAGACGTGTAATATGTTGTTGAATAGTTGTTTCATGATGTGCAAGGCAAGCTTCAAGGAGTCAATGTTCACAGCTGGCAAACTGGAAACATCTAAAGTGGTTGTATGTGAATATTATGTTGTTCATATTTCATATACAATCTTCGTGCAATGGCCTAAATCTACTCACACGATTGGTCAAAATCAATCACGTGATTTCTTGTTGCCTGGCGACAGATCATGGGAATCATAATTTATTCGCAATAACCCATGAAAATTGTGGTTTATTCGTGGGAAAATCATGGTTTATTCAAAAATGACAGCCTGCAAAGAAGCTTGGATCTTCAATGCAGCAATCAATTAACTCAGATTCACGATACATTAAAAGGGCTGCTATAAAGATGGGAAACCGATTCCGGGCCAGTTTTTTATCTTCACCAGCGGCGAAGGTCACAGAAAAGACTTTCTCGACTACGACTACGCCAGACAGGGATGCATCTCTGGCGGGGTTTACAACACGTCAGGACCAGGCATGTTTATATCCGTGAATGAAGAAACACCAGAGAGGCAGACATCGACCGTAGGGGTGCGGTTGTGCTATTTTTTTCTCACGGACAACAGTTCGTCCAGTCTCTTTCAGCGCGCAAACGAAGTATTTAATGAATCTACGTGATTGCATGCGCTAGCTTGCGTGCATGCATGTTAAAAATTATCATGCACAATCAAAGCGGGATTCTTTGTAGGACTTTGAATGCGCATATTAGTGAACATGCACAATTCAACGAGAACGAACGAGTAGCCTCATTAACCGAGCGACTCAGTTGTCTGCACTCGTTTAAACTCGCGTGGCTACTGGATGAGACCTTAAATGCCTTAAATATGAATATTCGACAAGCACTTAGACGAATGTGATAATTTTATTTCGTTCCAAGCCGATTAGCATAAACAATTCACTGACAAGGAACAAATATTATGTAAGATTTCAAACCCAGATAGCCCTTTGCTTGCTATGTAATTAAATGCTTTTAAAATATTCTGCAAAAAGCTTTGAAGTCGTTGACTTTGCTACGGACAATGCCTCCTCGTCAAGTTGTAAGGTTAGGAAACGAAGAAAGGAGTATAATTTTGGTATATTTGCTATATTGGTATACCAATTTGTTGAAACTCTCAATTAACAAGGCGGATGATTGCAAAGGGTTTATCTCATCGTTCAATATTACAGTATGTAGTTTTCTAACGATATTTCAATACTTGCTCTAATCGCACGTAAATATACAGAAAAAAAATTGAATAAAACTGTCAACAATTAGTCATCAAGTGCAAAGCAGTCGCGGTTTCTTCTTAAGCTGGTTTTCCACTAGCGATATTTTTCGCGCGAAGCGACTTTATTCCTTTGTATTTGAGCAATTTGTTGCAAATGGTTGCAGTTGAGAGCTCAGAGACAAAAGTAAAATGTCGCTTCGCGCGAAAAATATCGCTAGTGGAAAACCGGCTTAAGTCATCAATCTCAGAAAGAAGTTGTGTTGCTTTGAAAACACTTAAACCGTATGAATGTAAATAGTGATGAATCCCCAAAGAAAACACAGCATAATTATGGCATGGCTATTCAATTTATTTGTAAAAGGTCGAGCCAAACAAAAATTGCATGATTAAACATGTGAAAAATTACAGAGAAATTCATTGAGTAAAATATCGCTACCCGTAAACGTATAAACCGAAACCCTAAGACAGACTGTCTTAGCCTAAGTCCTAACATCAAATGTGTAATGCCGGGTTGAATGTCATTTCGACATTATTTGCATTATGCAAAATTAAGATCTTTGTAATTATGTATTTATAAATGTGTACAAGCAGTTTGGTACAAATGTGTTTTGTTTTATATTAACATAACACTTATTAACATAACTGCATAGTCGTTCGTTCTCGTTGAATTGTGCATGTTCACTATTTAGACTATTATCGTTGGTAAATTATAATTTATTGTTTTTAAAGATCTCAATGGTGAAATATAGTAGCCGAATAGCCAAAAACGTCTTTAGAATATACACCCCAGGGGCCGGTTGTTCGAAAGGCGTTTAACTTAAACGGTGGATATAAGCCAAATTTCAAAAACACTCTCACAGATGTTGTGAATGGTTTAGCCTGCATCTTGTGCGTTAAATATCGCACTTACATTGAAGATTTAACTATTTACATCGAAATATTTTAGCTTAGTTGTTTAATAAATAGATCATTTTGTTTTCTAGTTGAACTTATCCACCGACTAAACGCCTTTCGAACAACCGGCCCCAGATGTGCAATTCTATCCTAAGATGACGGCATAGCATGCATGGAGATATACAGGGTGAGTATAAAAAAACAGACACCTTTGAAATTCAAATTAGCCGCGAACTTATGGCTGGAATTTTACAATTCCCATGACAGACCCATGTGTACAATCAACAAGACGTGGTGGAAAATGGAACAACTGATGGATTCAAGATAAGGTTCAAGCCATGGGATAAGTCTATCACCTATCAACTTGGCGTCAGCTGGATGGCCTGTCCTTGAATGCAAACTTAATTCATACTAAATTCAATATTTGATACTTGGAATAACATATAGTTACTTGGAATAGCGTAGTTTAGTTATATTAGTAATAATAGTATATATGCATTAGCATTTAATACCATGCATGTATACCCAGTAAAAATTTGAGAATAACAATAAAGAATAAACCCGTGCAAAAAATTTACCCTGTGTTTTAAAACTTTGTCTTACGCTCATGGTGAAAATCTCAACAGTTGACATCATTGAAAATACACTGAAAATATACTTTCAAATCATAAATCGCACCCCCTTTCCGCCACAAATGTTGATGCTGCTGACTTGTGGAAAATTAACGACCGAAAATTTCCCAACCGTTTAATTCTCTGTTAATTATGTGGATTTACTTTTATTTGTGACAATACACAACGCTTAGAATTCAACATACCACTACACGCGTAAAAACGCACAAGTTGTAAAAAGTCTGCGGTAGAATTGTTACAAGTCTGTTCACAAGCTTGCAACAAGATTTGTTCGCACTGCTTGCTCTAGTTTGTTGTAACAAGTTTGGATGTTTGTTGTAGCAAGTCCGATTGCACTTTCAGACTTGTTACCAGATTGTTCTGCCAATTATGAATGGCATGTTCGCATACATGTATTTGTGCATGACTGTGTAATTCATTTGTTTGTATATATGTATATGTATGTATTTAATTTCTTTTAAGACGCTAATCTCATCAGCTATATAGCTGGTTTTCGTGAGGGGCGTCTATTTAACTATTTACAGGTATAAAAAAAAGAATCCAAAAAAGAAATAAAACAACTAATTAACATGCACACAAACTAAACAAATATTATTTACAACGAAATTTAAATAAGTCTTTTTGAAACAATATACTAGCTGAATGAGCAGACTTAGCCTCAGCAAGAAAGACTATTCCACTATATCTAAAGCTTCTTTTGACTTTTGAGAAATTCTTTCTTGGGTTTTAGAAGTGAGAGATCTCTATCATACATAGCACTTAAGGTGATAGTCATTTTCATTACTGCTTCGTGCAGAGAATTCTCGAAGACAAGAGGCTGTTCCATTATTAAGGATAGAAAGAATCAATTATTTCGGACACGACACCCCCCCCCCCCCCTTAAATATCTATTACGATTTTTCCGGTACATAGCAAATCCTAGTATTTATTCCTAGTATTTATCAGAGTCATCTATTATAGAGTCATCTATTTTAGACTCATGCATTTATAGCTAGGACATCCAATGTACTTTTTTCTAAAGTCACTCGAAGTTCATAAATATGTTTCAAAAGACTATTATTCAGGGTGGGGATCCAGCACTAGTGCACTAATTTGCATTACAAAACAAAATGCCTATTTTGAGCAGTTTTCTTGTGTCATGCAAATTAGTGCACTAGTGCTGGATCCACCCCTGCAGTATTATTTATGTTTAAGCTGGCAATTCTAAACCCTTTTTAATTAGCAATTTACTTTAAGGGTACAATACATTACTATCGCAATTAACGTTGGGGTAATTATCATTTAACAAGTTCGCCTTCTCTGCGTCACAGATGTTTGAGTTAAGGCAACTAGATTGCACAGATCTCTGAGAAAATTTTGAGACCATACATAGCTTTCTACTGGTCGTTTGTTTTATTGTTTATGAGGCGTTAAAAATTTAATAAAACGAGTATCTAGTAAAGCAGATCCTTTGGCGTTCAGATGCAATCTACTGTTATTATAAAGTCCAGACTCATCAATGCATGCATGACCGCATTGTCAATAAAGGAATAGCCAGATTCATTACATAAACGTTTTAGATCTTCATTTACTTGTTGCATTTTACTCGATACTTCACTGATATCATTCCTTAAAATGATACTTGAAACACTTAATTTAGCCTTAGGAAAATTTTGTTTAATATTAGAACAGAAACCTTATTTGATGTTCTTTATACATGCACTGTTCACCTGTGTCAGTTGGTAGATTATTCGTCCTAGCGTGTATGATAACATGAGTAGGATGTGACTGAAGATTTATATTCTTTACTTCAGACGCAATTCCCTCCGCTCTTTCGCCTGGAAAGGTGAATTTATTAACTCGTCTACGTGATAGCTTACGAGGGTTGATATTCTTGATCATTGAGTCTCCAACAATGGCGATATTTTGTTTCTTTCCAGATATATTTTCCTTCTGTCGATGATCATTTGGACTTAGATCTGATTAATTTATTTCAGCAGGAACATTGATGGCTTCCTCTACACCCAATGGGAAGAAATCTTTCTTGGCCGGGATAGCCGGTCCTACATCCTGAGGTGTGGTAGACGATGTCTTGCTTTGATATTTGGTTTCAAGTTTTTTTGTATTCTCTCCCTCGGTAGCACCAGTGGCAACGTCACTTGTCTTCGCCTCATGAATACGCTGTTGATTAAAGTCATCTTGTAGTATTTTAACCACAGTCAAGAGACTTGCTTTCTTATTTTCTAACTGCTTATTTGCTTCTCTCAAATGCAATATAGTGTTATTTATGTTGATGTTACTCCCGAAGTTCTACGTTCTTTCGGTATAGTTAGCTTTTCTTCTTTTAGATCATTGATCACTCCTTCTAAGGTCACTATTGAGAAGGGTTTATCATTTTTTATGGCATTTATCTCAAGTGTGATATCGTCAAGTCTCGTTGCCACATTATTAGCAAGTCGGTCAAGATCACACTTCAACATGTTAATTTCAGAAGCATAGATAAAATCACATTTAGAGTTGTCATTGTCTATACTCCTGAGAATAGATATGTATCTATTGTCTTACTTGCTAATTTATCAAACGAGGGCGGCCCAACAGGCAAATTTGCATCGCACGGCTCGGATGACTGCTCAGATGGCTTCTCGAACAATTAAAAACTTCCGAAGGAGAATCTTCTTCGCAAAGTTTCGAATTCAGGCTGCCCGCTAAGTTCTTTATAAAGTCATTTTCATCATCTGTAGAAAGATTTCATAGCTTGTCCAACCGACCATTACAGTCATTAACCGATTTTGTGTCGAAATCACGGTCAGTAATTTCTCGAGTGACTGGTCAAAGTCCAACAAGGACTTAGCACTATTGTCGATGCTTTTGCTTTGTATGAAAACGTTAATTCGTAACTCTGTACTCATCTTTCCTTCGAAGTAGAGTTCCACTCTTCGTCTGCCATGATTTCCCAACGTCCATTTACCACCGCTAGCAAACGCCATGCCAAACTTTTTCGTAAGAAATTCAGCAGCGTTGACTCATCGGCTTATATAGAATATTCTAGTTTAATATGCTTAAGACTAGAGGGTTCAAATACTTTGTACAGCTATTTTAAGGTTATATACGAAATAAGCTAAAATGGTGTGGCCCTCTTCATGAAGCGTTCGCACTCAGTCAAATAGATGTAAAAGCGGTAGAAAGTTCAATCTGAGTGCTACATGATAATCGTGGTCAGGCTGGTAGAAGGCTGCTAGAAAAAAAGCAATATTTTATGCTAAGAGGAATGCTTCAAGAATTTATTTGTTGAATAAGGACACGATATGGCGACGCTATTTGTCGTCGCTACTTCTCTCTTTTCCTATATTTACAAATATATAAAGTTTTAAATAACGGTTTATTTACAAGCTTCGCTTTATGTTTTCTTCAAAATACCAGAAGAAAATACGAAAACAAACATTGTTATGCGCAGAATATATGCGCAGAACAAATACATCGGTTTTAATATAGACGAAAAAGCAAAACATTTAAAAAATTAAAGAAAGAATTTGTGTATTAGATTTAGTGTGTATGAACTGCCTAAAATAGACAAAACACTCCTCGACGTTTCGAGCGGAGCGCCTTTGTCAGGAGCTATAGTATGACTAACTCTCCTGACGAAGGCCCTCAGGTCGAAACGTCGAGAAGTGTTTTGTCTATTTTAGGCAGTTGTTATACCAGATTTGATGCTAAGTTGTTTGAAGACGCTGCCACGCTGCTCCCTGGTTATATAGTATACTGTAGAACTTAAGTCAAATGCAACAAATTAATTTGAATTATTTCTGCAACGATGATCCTCAATATTCAAAGTGGTATTCTTACACACAAGAGTCTGCACGCGAACATGAAGTTCTTTAATTGATCGTGGATCCAAAGAATGTCCGAAAGCATTCCAACTGAAGATCTCACAGTCTTTGAAAGATGCTACATACCTTCGCATTGCGTTTATTAAATGAAACGAAATGATGTTAGTTGGCTTTACTCCAAGATCTCGCATGGCAACCCCAACGTACGCATCATCTATGTGGAATGGTTTTCGTATATGGACATAGTTAAATAATTTGTTTAGAAGATCACTGGATAAGATGCAAAATGCCCCGGTTATGAACGTTGGGAATCGCTTTTCTTCATAGTACTTGTAACTAATTGCCCATCTGTGACCAACTTCACGATTTACATTATAACGTGGTGGGTAAGAATGTCCTCCGTAGAAGGGTCTCGGAAGTTTAGCATTCACAAGATACTCCAACACGCGAGGTATACGCACATAAACATCATCGTCTGTTTTCATGGTATATTTTACATCAAATTTGTTCGCCCAAAGATGACCCATGTAGAGTTTGATAATGTTATTCCTGTAGTTTTCAATGATATTGCCTATCAACATATCATTGTACCGTCTGGCTTCAGCTTCATTTAATTCATCGTCACGCGTTCCCGGTCCTGATTTTCCAACAACAAACACCAACAACCATCTTAGATCTTTCAGTCTTCCATCTCCCAATGCTTTAAGTTGTTCGCAATTACCCGTACTTCCCCATGTTTGACGAATAGCTTCGCGACGTTGGCGGTACTTGATTCCCTTTGCGGCAGAATTGACTAATATTATCATAAATATGTTCTGCGTTACGTCAACTTTCGGCGAAATGTCGGGATGAACGAATCTAAAATCCAAAAAAGGATAGTAATCGTTGATCATGTCAATCGGCGATTTTGAGGCATTTAATGAGACTTCGTTCGTTTTTAACTTCATAGAAGAAGAATGAATCGCTCTTGGCGGTCTTGTCGAAGTGGATTGCTCAAAATTGTTAAAAATATACGATAGCATGGAAAGAAACAAAAATATAAAGAAGATCAATAACACGAACTTCTTTTTGTGTCGCTTCAAAGACATCATTACGACACACTTGCAAGATTGGCATATACGTTGCAACGTGGCTATATCACGATTCAAAATATGACTGGTCTGACCATTTTGGCCGCCTCATGGAGCGGCCATAGACACAATCAAAGATTCTTTGTTCGACTTTGAATGCATATTTGTAATTTATCGTTGTCAGTGACGTTGGCAGATTCAAATTTGTTGATTTAACGATGCAAGAAATAGCGACCGCATAGTAACAAAACTTTATTAAATGCTCCAGACGTGCAATATGTTGTTTAATAGTTGTTTCATGATGTGCAAGGCAAGCTTCAAGGAGTCAATGTTCACAGCTGGCAAACTGGAAACGTCTGAAGTGGTTGTATGTGAATATTATGTTGTTCATATTTAATATACAATCTTCGTGCGTCAATCACGTCGTTTCTTGTTGCCTGGCGACAGATCATGGGAATCATAATTTATTCGCAATAACCCATGAAAATCGTGGTTTATTCGTGGGAAAATCATTGTTTATTCAAAAATGACAGCCTGCAAAGAAGCTTGGATCTTCAATGCAGCAATCAATGAACTCAGTTCACGATACATTAAAAGGGCTGCTACAAAGATGGGAAACCGATTCCGGGCCAGATTTTATCTTCACCAGCGGCGAAGGTCACAGAAAGGACTTTCTCGACTACGACTACGCCAGACAGGGATGCATCTCTGACGGGGTTTACATAACGTCGGGACCAGCCATGTTTATATCCGTGAATGAAGAAACACCAGTGAGGCAGACATCGACCGTCGGGGTGCGGATGTGCTATTTTTTTCTCACGGACAACAGTCCGTCCAGTCTCTTTCAGTGCGCAAACGAGGTTAAAACAAAACCGGCTTCCTTGCGTGAAGAAGACTGCGAGCTTCTAATTTTACCTGGTATAACAAGTAAAAACTGTTGTAATGGATAAGCCGTGGTGGTTTTAAAAATGTACACTTGTAAACATGGGACACTTAGACAAGATTTAGTGACAAGTTGTAACGGAATTATTCATTGATATTGTATTAATATCTCGTTTATTTTTATTGCTTGAAAGCCCACTTGGTTCTTTTGGCGAATTAATTGTAAAATAAATATTGAGTTCCGCTTACCACTGGATATTTTCATGCGTCTATAAAACTCGTGGTAAAAATAACGAGTGTAAACTGGTCAAACTTGTGTAAAATGGTAAAACGGTCATCACAAGCCTTCACGTTTCAAACTATGCACTGGTAAATTGGTGGATAAAGAGTTCTTTTAATACTCTTACAAACGAAGTGAATCTTAAGAGGGTAACGTCGACACAATCAAAGATTCTTTGTTGGACTTTGAATGCGCATACTTGGACTATTATCGTCGGCAAATTATAGTTTAAGTGACAAAGTTTTAGAAAATATTTTGGACACAAATAAGAGCGTTGGACACAAATAAAATGCTGAAAGTTACAGTATACATACAAATTATCATGTCGCAAATTTCTAGTAATCAAGTATCAATATTATGTCTGCCAGACACAACTGTCCGCTAAAGAAAAGAGAAGTCCTTGTCGATATATGTCCCTTTATATGATTTTACCGAAAAGGGCACATATGTAAAAACATACTTGGGTTCTCATAAAGGCCTTGCATGCAAGGCTTTGTTTGTGTTTAGCTACCACCAATTTCCCCCTTTTATGGCTACTTAATTTCCTTTATTCTCCAATAACAAGTTAAGTTGTTAACTTAATGTGCACCGTGAAAATATAAGTATAACATCTGGAAAAAAAACAGGAAATTCATGTCACATACAAATATTTGCTTCGCAGATGGTTAATCCATGTGAAAATGCAAATGTGATGTAGTACAAAAAGTAGGCTAATTTCACTGTGTAATCTGGTGCTTAATCAGTTACTGGCTGCGGTTCACCAGTGTGATGTTCTGATTGGCTGGAACATGCAATTTACTCAGTGGCTGTGATTATGGTAGCTACTACCTTCTCTGACACCCATAATGCCCTTAAGTAATCTACCCGAGACTTCACGTTTGTCTTATCTGAGAATACTTGAATTTTCCATCACGAAGGCCTTTGAATGTGAGTCCTAAAGTTGTTTGTAATAGATTTTTATAACGTGAACGTTAGTAAGGTCAATAACTTTGTTATTTATCAAAAAAGCCCCTACACGTAACACGAATAAGAAAGTTTGAATTGTTATTGTCTTCAGGGGCCGCGGAAAATCGTTAAGTGGAGGCAAATATTATTAGCGCTTTCCACTTAGCGTTTGGCACGCATTGAAGAAGCTAGGTGAAAAAATGGAAAGAACTCAGTTTTTCGTATATTCTAGTTCTTGTATATTCTTTTGTCTATTAATTATTATTATATGCCGCGACTTATAAAATATCAACTTCCTTATAGTAAATATCAATTTCCTTTCGAGTAAGTGTGCATGGATCCCGAGGAACTGACTTCCCCGATTAATTTTTTTATTGCCTTTCATCATTGTGACCCTGCGAGTTTCAGGCATTTAGTTTTCCTTCGGATCAATTATAATTATAGGTAGATTTTTATAACGTACACGTTAATAATAAGGTCAATAAACTTGTTATTTGTTAAGAAATCCCCTGCATGCATAAATAAGAGTCATTGAGTTGCTATTATTTTAATTAGTAAATATCAACTTCCTTTCGACTATGGAGTCTGATTCTATATATTGTTATAGGCTGTTGCCATTATAGTCACTGCTGTTCAAAGTTACGATAGACAAGAGTATTCTTGACTATATAGGCTTTGCAGTACAGTTCTAAACTGCAGCAGACAACTACTCAATTAAAGAAGAATGCATCTTCGCTGCTCTTTAGGAAATTTGGAACAGGACTTCAACTTGATCATTGGTCATAAATAATTTTATGCTAGAAAAAAACACACCAAATTTTCAACATATTCCAACCCTTTGCATCTATTCAATCGTAGATTTTATAAGTATCATTTAACTTGCTTTAAACAAAACGTGCGCGATGTTACCCGCAAAAAACGCGACAGTGGAAGGAGCCCTAAGTTCCATTAAGTATCAAATATTATGTCTGCCAGACACAACTGTCCGCTAAAGAAAAGAGAAGTCCTTGTCGGTATATGTCAGTTTATATGATTTTACACTTGAACGAAAGGAAATTAGTATATCCGAAAGGGGCTCATATGTAAAAACATACTTGGGTTCTTATTAAGGTCTTGCAAGGCTTTGTTTGTGATTAGCCACCACCACTTTACTACTGACATTTGTCTTATCTGAGAATTCTTGAATTTTTTATCACGAAGGCCTTGCTTTACTATGAATGTGAGTCCTAAAGTTGTCGATTTTTGTAATAGATTTTTATAACGTGCGTGTGAGTAAGGTCAATGCAACCTTGTTATTTATCAAAAAAGCCCCTACACGAATAAGAAAGTTTGATTTGTTATTGTCTTCATGCAGGGGCCGCGGAAAATCGTTAAGTGGAGGCAAATATATTATTAGCGTTTTTCACTTAGCGTTTGGCACGCCAAAGTCTAAATCCTTATATATTATGTCATATTTGAAGAAGCTAGGTGAAAAAATCGAAAGAACTCAGTTTTTCGTATATTCCAGTTCTTGTATATTCCTTCGTTTATTAATTATTATTACATGCCGCGATTTTTAAAGAGAACTGATTGTATATATTATTATAGGCTGTTGCCACTGCTGCTTAACGAGGATAGACAAAAGTATTTTCGACTAAGGACTTTGCAGTACAGTTCTGAACCACATTAGACGACAACTCGATTGAAGAAGATTGCATCTTCGCTTCTCCTTAGCAATCATGGACTTTAACGTGATCATTGGTCAAACAGACCAAATCTTCAACAGATTCCAACCCTATGCATTTAATCAAACGTTGAATTTATATATAATTAGTATTTAAATGAATTTAAATTAACTTTTACGTGCGTGCATGACTGCATGTTACCCGTTAAGCAGCCCTGAAGGCTAGTTTCCACCAGGAAAAATCAGGAAAAATCTCCTTTGGATCGGAACGGACATAAAAAATTCCTTTCTCGGTGAGTTCTCAGGCGGCGTTTATACAAAGGAAACTTTCCTGTCCGTCCGATCCAAAGGAGAATTTTCCTGAGTGGAAACTGGCCTTAAGTAAGTACCATGTCTGCCAGACACACATGTGCGCTAAATGTCTTGCACTTTCATTCATATAAAGGAATTACTACTGACCTGATTTGAAAGCCTGCTTAGTTCTATCTTAAAAGCCAGCATTTGGTCAACCGTTTTTGACCAACTCTAACCTTGTTTTGTTACAGATAACCCCACCCCACCCCCCCCCCCCTCTTTCAATGTCGCATTTTCTGGTGGAAAAAATGTCGGTAAACAAATCCAAGGCAATGGCTTGTCCGTGGGAGATGAATTTCGACATACAATATTGAAAAGGGGGAAAGGCGGGAATCTCGCCTTTTCAGGCTAAGCGGTCCAATAATTATGTCACATTTGCAACTATATATATGCATATATATGCTGATATATTACTGTCCAGTTCTTTTCACTCTTTTCTCTTATATTCGCCTATTTGAATATTCCATCTGTTTGAAATATTTGTGTATACATGAAACCCATCCTTGTAGCTAAATAAGTTTATATATTGCATAAGACTGTTGTGAACAATACAAGGAAACTACACATTTTGTGAAGTCCTGCTTGAAAGATTTGCTGAGCTAATGACATTTTGAGAGATTCAAGTGTTCATCAATCCGATGATATTGCATGATGGCTTTTTCCACGAAATTATGCATGCTAACTTAAATTCGAATTATTTGTGGGTGGAAGGTATAAAAGAATGTGCTTTGCAGTAAATTTCTATCAGATCTAGTTCCCTTCCTGACCTGTGCACTTCTGCTGATTTCAAGACGTAAAGAACTTCGAAATAAGTAAGTATATAGTATGTAATCTAAACTCGATTTTTTTTTTCAAAATCAATGTAATGGAAATAATATCGACGCTAGTTGGAATAGTATAGAAGTTTGCAATATCTATATATTAATTGTCATTTTCATATAGTATGTATTTAAAAAAAATAGGTTGATTACATTATATATATACTTCGTACTATACCAACAGTCCAACACTGAATTAATATATATGTTATAGATATGCAGCTGTTCCTTGTTAGGGCTTGATTGCATTGTTCTCAATGGTGAGTACAATACTGAATAGACTCCTACTTGTATACGCATTCACCTGCATTGACAGTTTAACCATTTAAAAATTAAACAGTTAAACGTTGCTATTTCATTCAGCCTATATGCATTGTTAGTATATAGTGTTGTCAATAGATATACAGCCGACCATGCTTCGAGACATATTCCTATTTTAAGATAAACTGAAAAAGTTGATAATTAGAAATTCTGAGCTGCACCCTATTTTGAATATAATATAATTCTTTTAAATCAGGCGTGTGGTGACGACTTGGTATTCAAACGGACTGCCGAGGTAGGACTTTGTTAAATTGCTCGCGAAGCTATTGCTCGCATGTGTTCCAGAAGCATGTGTATAGAGAACCATCTGATGTAGCCGTCTTATATTTCGGATATATAACTTCGCGATATTACAAACTATACCAGCGATATACTGACATGTCCACCAGCTTTAATAACAATTCAGTCCAGAAAATTGGCTATTTGTGTCAACCGTTTAAAATAGACACCATGCAATTTTTTTCATTTTGTATAGACTGACGAAAAAGTCCGTTTTGAATCGGCAGGCTTAGTAAGCAATGACGTCGGGACCCAAAAACGCGGCTCGCTTTGTATAGACACCTGTAAGTCAGCGGTTAATAAAATCTCAATTGCATGAGCTATATATTACTATAAACTAAATCCTAAAACTTTGGCCCTTGTGAGGCAAACTTAATCCTGTCCAATGGAAGATATTCTTTTTTTTTCATATTCATTTAGGTGAAAATGGAGTCGTTAAATCAAAGTATTGTACAGGTTATGCAAAGTTTTGTTTCGGTAACGGACAGCTTGTTCCTGTCAAATTCAACAGTCCATTTAAAGTACCGCCGAAGGTAACGATTGGTCTTACCCTGGTCGACACGCACAAAGATTACAATGTTCGCGTTAATGTCGTAGTAGAAAGCGTAACAACTGATGGATTCAACATAAGATTCAAGCCATGGGATCTTTCTATCACCTATCGACTTAACGTCAACTGGATGGCCTGTCCTTGAGCATGAACTGCACCGCCGACGTTAGTTAATCCACAAAAGAACTTAGTTGAGACATAATTTAGTAGCATGTGTATTTTGTGTTCATGTCCCGTGTATTTTCAGTTGTAATTCTGAACTTTTATCATCAAAAAATCTGTTCTAAAATTCGAATTGTTCTTAGGCCTCTGGGAAATGAATTGGCTTCTTGGCCACTTGATTCTTGCAAGATTTTCATGAATGTGTTTACGCGCAATTCGTACTGAGTAACTGCTGCTCCTATATAGCTTCTTTCCAATTTACTCAATATTTTTCGCTTAATCGCACCACTGTTTGGCCTCTAGGTGGCTTCTAGTCCTCTCATGCATTGTTTTATGCTTCCGCCCCTACCATTGAAATGCTAATAGTTATATAAACAGATACTGCTGCAGAACGATGCAGTTTACAACCGACCAACGAAATTTTGCATTGGAACCAAACCGAAACGTGCAGAAAGTGCAAAACGCTGTACGACGTAATTTAGACATCTGTGCCGGCGGGATACTATTACAAGCCCTTTTTAAATTTCTGGAGCAAAGGAGTAAAAGACTTTTGGCTCCAAATATGCCCCTTTTATAAACGCCCTGTATATACGGAGAGTACCACCAAACTCTGTAGTTTTCCTGCCGATTAAGTATAGCCAAGTTCTTTCCCACAATACTATATTCTGTTCAAGTTTCACTTGTAAATAAAACTTTTGCTCGGTTGGAATCCAGACGAAGCGCTGAGGTAAGACTTTAAAGAGACTTGCTTGTTCGTGTTCATAATTATAGCAACAACGTTAACCAACATCTGATAAACTTGTCAATCATATGGTTGGATAATAAATTCCTGACAATGTAATAGATAAAGTTGAAAGCTCGTTGCAATTTATTTCACAAGAATATTAATACGTTTATTAGTACTAGGGCGAAATTTACACTTCAAATCAAACTAGACCTCACTACACTATACTAGACTTGTTGTCTCCCAGTGCAGCTAGTAATTCGGTAGTTGTTTTCCAAGCCGGATTATATAGTTACTGTTTTGATTTCTGAGTAATTTATTTATTTATTTAACTATTTACTCGTTATTACAATTGAAGATAAACAATATTATTAATATACAATATTTAAATAAACAATATTAGAATATTTAAGCATTAAGAAATATACGAGGTGCTGAATAGTACATATCAATCCTGACTTTCTTAGTTTTGTTGAGTTAAAAAAAAATTGTAAATTTAGCGAAGACTTTAGACGGAGGTTGAGTTTGACAGTATTTAAACACGAACAGAACATAAGAATAACAATAAAAATATTTGAACATGAACAGTACAGACAATAATCAACATGAACGCAATAATTACAAAGTACAAACGCGAAATGTTCATGCGTCCAATGTCAGTCTGAGACGTAAGCAGTGGAGATGTATCGAATATAGTAGAATAACTGAAAGGTAGAAATGTAACCAAAAGACTGAAATTATTTAAATTCTAGTGTTGAAATGAGTGGAGACACTCGTCTTGAGCTAGAGTGAACTATAATTATTGCAATTTTGACTGGTCCTAAAAACAGCATTTTGGTCCTAAAAACAGCATTTCATTGTAACACATTTCTTAGTGACCGCGTAAGCGGTCTTGCAGTATGGCACTTTAAACAGACACTTTTCCACGTTTGTGGATTTTCGCGATCGAACACTGTCAATGTTGCTGACATATAGTAGTCAAACAGACTTGAAACTATAGAATGATATGTCTGGATTACGTAATTACTCTGGAAGGGAATTCCTTACACGCGACACTCGTACCATATAGCTGTTCTGGTGACATATAACGTCATTACATTGGGATGTTGTTTGTAACAAGGGAGATGTTATGTGACCGTAAGATTGTTTTTGAAAATAGATTGGTAACTTCTGACTGGTAACCCAATCTATTGTAATGTGTCTTAATTAATTGTCAAATTGGCCTAGTTGTAATGTGTCTTGACAAAGACTGGAAAAAAACCTTGCGTTGAAGCTGTTCAATTTACTACCAACAGCCTAAGGTTACACATTATCAACATGCTTTTCATTCAAAACATAATAACTTCATGTTATTGATTAGTCTTTTCAAAATATTCATATAAAGAGTGTGATTGTTTTGCCGAGAATGTTATGATAATGTGTAAATAACTATCCCACGCAGTGAGTGAGGGTAACTCTATTGGTCTATTTCAGCTGAAAGGGAAGTTCAGATCTGTTCTAGAACACCTTCCGACTTCCTTTCCTCCGTGTATGTAAAAAACTAGCTATTCTAATTCAAAATAAGGGGCGCATAGCTCATGACATTAAAAGTCGGAGTGACAAGTGACAAGTGACAAGACGCATGCACGGGACATATGTGGGGCTTAAATTTAATCGTGAGTCATTTCATCCATTCTGTAAATTTAACATGAATTGCCTGAAAGTATATAAACGCGATTTCTTTAGAATTTCTTCAAACCCGAATTTGCATCCAATCATTTTTGCTTGTGTGTTAGCCAATATTGCAAAATAACAATAAAGTTATAGTTAATAACAATATGGTTAATCTTAAAATAGATATATCAATACGAAGCATTAATTGAAATTCTTATCTTAAACTCGTGCAAGCGAGCAACAGTACCGGCAAAACGGCGAAAATTGTAGAAAAGGACATTTTAAACTGAAAAAAAGCTCTCGCTTCAAACTTCCTTGACTTTGTCTTTGACGACAAACAACTTAATATACAGACACGTAAAAGACGTATATTAAAATACTTAAGGAATTAAGACAGAAATATGCCATTCTTAAACCTGACAAACGCAGCGGAGCTGTATATTGATTAACTTAAATGATTACTTGCACTGTATGATGAATTTGTTCTCTGATCAAACCAAATTTACTACAATCTCTATAGATTCTATACTTTGACAGTTTGACTCAACTTTATACAACACTTCAAAGCTACTTATACCCACGTCATATAATCGTGGGGAGATATCCGAGTCTATGGATATAACGAGTATAATGAAATCTCTCGAGCATACGGTCTTCCTAAACCATAAATCATTTAACAATCAACCTCCTTTTCGACCTATAATTGACACAACAGGTACAGCCTACAGACCCATCAAACGTTAAACGTTAGTATATATATAGTCGAATATATATATATATATATATATATATATATATATATATATATATATATATATATATATATATATATATATACAGTCGTTATCAAAAAGTTTGTCCCGATCAATATAAATAGAAATATATAAATATCAACACGTGACCATTAAACATGCCTTATTTTGATCACTTATCACTTGTTTCTTTATTATTACAATATTGTTCACCTTACTATGACATTTAAGAAATTTTCACGACAGATTTCCAACGATTTCTTATAAAATTAACGTATGTAGTAAAATCACGTGACCGATATTTACGTATTTATATATATTTCCATATGACAACCTTTTTGATAACGACTGTATATATATATATATATATATATATATATATATATATATATATATATATATATATATATATATATATAGTCGTATATATATAGCTGAATTAATGGTTTGATGAATCGCACGGCGGTGCAAATTCTTTAAGGTGGTCCACTACAAAAAATAATGATTTATTCTGTTTTAAAACTGATTTCAAGGGATGCAAACTTAAATGAATCCCTAAGCGATGCTGAATATTCTTTTCCAAAAATATACCAAGAACACGAGAATTAAACAAAAAAATTTATTAATTATAGGTTTTACCCCGAGCAAACAAAAGGAGTCGATTGAAAAATTCTCATTCCCCTTACTTTCGCGCACGATAACTCAAAAAATAATAAAGCTAACTTGATAAAATTTTCATGGCTGACTTTAAAGACAATTCGGAGGAGTGTTGTACACTATTCCGTTCAGTCTAAGTAAAATAGCGATTGGATATTTAAGATAGATCGTAGAAGTTTCATATTAAGAGCCTGCAAAACGTTTAATTCTGTATACAGGTTTTATTTATTTGGAACTATAAATAAAACCAATTCCGTCGTTTTATGGAGCTAAAACCTTTTTTGTATTATCGTGTTTACAAAAATCGTCTATTTTCCATCATTGGGTGTGTCTGGGCTGGGTAACTATAGTGATTGAGGACTCCTACAAGTCTTTTTTCACTCAGAGGAACTTGGCTTGCAATATGGCATGAAAGGATTTTTATATATCTTTCAGAATTAAAGAAAAACATTTTTTGTAGTAGACCACCTTAAACCGGCAACGAGAATCGCCCAATTTAAACAACTACAATGCAATAGGTTTCTAGTTATATCCATTTCAGCGAAGTTGGGTACGATAAGTCAAAGTATTGTACAACAGGCAAAAATTTTTATTTCAGTAGCGACAGGTTGTTCACGTCAAATTAAACAGTCCATTTACAGAAATGCTGTAATTACAGCTTGATTTCACACAAAATTACACTTTATAAGTGCAGTTACAATTATAAACATTCCATTCACACTCTTCCGTAGAAGCTTTTATTTGTGCTGGTATATTTGAATAAGAGGGCAAACGTACGGAAGTCGGGCAGAAATTTGAGAAGTTCGGTCATAAATGAGGTTTATCATGTAATTATTTACCCAGGTCAAATGAGGTTTATCATCTAAATATATACAACCAAACATGCAATGGGCAAATGTTTGGTATCTGTATAGCACTTTTTTACTATAGCACTCTGAATCGACTTGTTTTCTTACCATGCAATAATTCGGGGTGTATTGTTTCCCGAGTCGGATTTTAGTAATTTCCATGCATATTCCAAAATGACGTGAAAAAATGGCGTGGATGCGTCTACATATGGACATGCCACGCTATTTATTCGCCATATTCACCCGCCTTTGCATTGACGTTCGAGTCCTCGTGCTAAATCTCTCTACACTGTATTTCATTGAAGCAAAACATTGCTTTGAAGCTGTTGATAGGTAAGAATTTGACAAGCCTATTGACAATATCAACATACTCATTATTCAAAACATTCACTTCCAATAGTAGTCTTTTTTTAAAGTATTCGGCATAAAAAAGATTTTCCGTTGTTTTGCAGCCAATGGTATAATTACCCAAGTATAGATTACTCTATTTCAGCTGAAAGGGAAGATCAGACCAAAACATGAGAAGGAAATTTAGGCAATTTCAAAAATAGATGTGGGCGTGTTGAAACTATAAAACATCAAGTCTTGGAGTGAATTTCCATCAGATTTTGCTTTCCTCAAGCAGTACGATTTCAAGAATAAATAACTTCTAAACAGGTAAGTGCAGTATGTAATCTATTTACGGGCTGGATGACTGATTTATATATACCATTTATATGCACTGATGTAACTTTACTTTACTCCAGACAAGATATGAAGCTGTTCCTGGCTAGCTTGGTTGCATTGTTCGTATTGGTAAGCTACAAGTTACACTGTTGGAGCCGAGCTCTTGCCGCTTACTTGTTCATAATAGCTACATTAAATGACGTTTAAAAGATGAAGTTAAAAAAACTTTTTCCTTCATGTGCTCTATTTCAAATTTCAATTTTAAAACTTTCAAATTAGACAGTTGCTGAAGAGTTGAAATTCAAACGGACCGGTGAGGTAGGGACTCGAAAAAAACTGTCCAATTTATGAAGTTTTCATGCCTTCTTTGTTCATAGCAAACTATAAGACTAAGCTAAATATATTAAACAGCAACCCGATGTTTGTTTCCTGATATAGACTGAAGACAAGAACCGTTTTCAATCGGCAGGCTTGGTGAGCAATGACGATGGGATCCAAAAACGCGGTTCGCTGTGTATCGACACATGTAAGTTGCTATTATAATTTCAATCGATTTGTTGTTTTGAAATAAATCTCTGATGAATTAATTGAACTAAACTAGCGATATATCAATTGTCAATTTCGCGTATAAACTGTCCTCGTCCACCTAAAAGTTAGCTAAACTATAAAGTGAAATTAAAGTGAAGTGAAATTGGAAGCCGTATGCAGCTCCATACAGCTAGTTAAATTGCAGCAGATACAATTGCATTTATCTACTCCATTTATCCAGAGTTTATTTTTCAAATTTTTTAATGAAATTCTAGGCGAGCACATAAACTGCCGTTCTAGTTGAATTGTCTTAAAAAATCACGCAGGTTCAGGTACATCCGTTTGGGCCTCCGTCTAATCATTTGTTTATGTTTTTTGGCAAGTATGGTACACCGGTCGACAACCAGCTTTGCAACTCGGCGTCAACGTCGATCGCTGACCTGATGACTGTTCTAATCATTTTTTCATCTTTTTTCCAGCTAGAATATAATTTTTACAATGCCGTGATAAATTCATAAAATTAATTATTAAAAAAATATACATGGTGTATAACACTTTTGCAATATTTGCAAAATAATTGCAATATTTTCTTTCGAATCCATTTAGGTGAGAATGGAGTCGTTAAATCAAAGTATTGCACAACTTATGCAAGGTATTGTTTCGGTCACGGGCAGGCCGTTTACATCAGATTCAGCAGTCCATTTAAAAGAACGCCAAAGGTGACGATTGGTCTCACGCTGGTCGACACTCACAAAAATCAAAATGTTCGCGTTTCTGTTAAGGCAGAAAGTGTAACAACTCATGGATTCACCATAAAATTCAAACCATGGGATTTTTCTATCACCTATCAAATTGCCGTCAACTGGATGGCCTGTCCTTGAGCATGAACTACACGCCGATGTTAGTTAATCCACGAAGGAACTTAGTTGAGACATAAATTAGTATCCTGTATGTGCGTGTTGTGTTGTTCATGTCGCGTATTTTCAGTTGTAATTTGATACTTTTATAATCAATAAACCTGTTTAGAAAATCTGTTGTGTTTCTGTTGTATAAGATCGACGTATTTGCAATCCACGTCCCACTAAAGGCAACTTTAGTTAGGCTAGATTTCCACTTGAAGAGAAATAGTTCGCTGGCGAAATATTTGCATATTTTCTTTGAAAATGGAGTCGAGCACGAGTCTTGATTCCGGTCGGGTGTTACAATAAAAGGATATGTATGACCTCGTTCCCTGTTAACTCGGCATGAAGTTCACAAACTATAGGTGCATGGGGACCCAACCAAATTTTGAACCCAACTCCTGGGGCCCGTTGTATCAAGCCTGTTTAGCTTAAACGGTGGATAAGTCAAAATTAAATAACATTCTTACATCTCTCTTGAATGAGTCAACTTGAATAGTATGCATTGAATATGTAGTTGTAAACAGTTTCTTTGTATAAAGATAAAAACATTTAGTTCGCTTGTTGAATAAATGCATGCCAAACTGGGGTTAAAATAACAATTTAAAATACCAGGTGACCTAGCTGTTGCGTTTTTCACGCTCTGTTTTTTTATTTGTGATGTTATAAAAGATTCAAAAGGAAAAATACACAATATTTCCTAAAAGTACCCGTTTGAAACTAAAGCTTTATTTCGGCCGTGGGTAAGCATAGTAATTAGTGAATGAAAGAGTCTATAGGAAATGAGTTAGGGTCAACCACCACGGAGGGAGGGATCTGCGTTAAAATTATATATTCTTTTCAAAAGTTCTTTGTCTCTCTCTTTCTTGATTAATTACTATCCCCTTATGAAGACAGTCATATGCAATAAGTTGTGGAAACACTGCTTATAAGCCATGAGCATACAAGAAGTTCGCATGGATTAATACGAAGAAACTTTAAAGTATAAATGCCTTTCGGTTTATTTCAATGAATATTTTATAGTGTCTAGGGGATCATTTTCATCTCACACGGCTTCAGACTATTTCGTAGAGGACTTAAATAATCACCTGCCATATTTCCATCTGGTTTAACATATTTAATAGTGGGAAAAGAGAAATTAGTTAAAAACATGTTAAGAGATTTCTATTCATAACATAAAATCATAGATAAAATAATATTCCTTTGCTTACAGGTTTAATAACATCTCATGATGAATTCAACGCTTCATTTCAAGAATTTAAACTTGAAAGTAAATTGATTCCTTACGTGTTATTTAGCGGATACTGTAATCAACCTATAACATTGGTGTATCTGTAAAAACCGGTGTATCTGTGAAAACCTGGATCTAATTCATGTAATAGAATTGTATATAGCATAATTCATTTAGACGTTTACATGTTGAAACATTTTGCTGCCATGGAGGCGCTTCATTTGACAAACCTCACCCCAAACACTCAAGCATGCTCGTTTTTTCTTCGCTGACCTCTATATAATAGAGTGCAACGTTATATGTTTTTCTACTAAAGGGCTTTTGTATGAGGCTGGTCTTGCCCTCATCGACAAGCACAAAGATCAAAATATCCACGTTCATGTCGCAGCAAAGGGCGTAATAACCTACGTGTTAGCAATAATAACTTAATAACGTAATAACCTAAATTTCTATCACCTATCAGCTTACCGTTTACTGGATGGCCTACCCTTAGCTATATACGTTGATCGAAGGAACATAATTAAACAATCTGAGAGTGAATTTTCGTGTTAAGGACGTGTAATTTCAATCGTCATATAGAACATAAATAAAGAGTGTATATAAGATGGTTGAACATGACTGAACTGAACGCCGACGTTATATAGTTACTCCGCGAAACAACTCAGTTGAAACATGAATTAGTAACATGTGCATTTTCTGTTTTCGAGACTTTTATCATCAATGGGGGGCTGTTTACATGAGCCCAGTTACCCGAGATTCAACGAACCGTGAGAGGACTTTGAGGTATTAAAATATTAAAGTCTTTTAGAAACCAAACAAGCACATGCTATTGTTGTGGTGATTATACGACTGCCAGGATCATGTTATCTGCTCATTTCAATACCTCAAAATCATCTGACGCTTCGTTGAATCTTTAGTAACCGCGGGGTCATGTAAACAGCCCCAGAATCTGTTCAGAAAATCTGTTGCGAATCCCCTGTAAAAAAGTCATTTGTCGTCTTTGTCTGCGCTCGCTCGCATTACGATAAGAGACGTATTATACACATCATCGCCTGTTAATAGACCCTACCCCTTTTATATAGCTTATAAGCGCGCAATGCGCGACGGTAGGATCAAGGTCTGTTTCCTTCAGTGTGCGCCGTGCTTTAGCCCATTCCCCTGACTTTATTCTTCTGGCAAATAACATTGATATTTCCTATTCTGAAAGCATTTTTGATCAAATGATAGCCATTTATTCGACTGCAGGTTAGTGCAGGTAAGTTTTATATAATTGTAAAGGATCGACATATGTTGTATATAGCTGGTTAGTTTGCGATTTGGTAGTCAGCTATTTTTCGATTAATTTTATTTAGCACATGAATGCGTATGAATGTGGTCGTGTAAGTTTCGTTCATATTACTCACCTGATTGCTAAAAATGCAACCAAGCAAGCGAGGAACAGCTTCATGATCTATAATCTGGTATGATAAAAGTTACATGTGATTGAAGCATTTCAGAATTACATGCAGTTGGTACATATAAGTAAGCTATATTAACACTTTGTGTTATATTAACAGGCATTTTCCAACAATTTTTTTAATACTCTTACCTGTTGTTTGGAAGTTCTTTAGTCTTGAAATCAGTACAGAGTGCAAACTCAAAACAAAATTTTAAAGAAAAATATCCCGAACACACGATCTTTTATAGCACCATTCAAAAGGTATACACATGCATAACTAGTCTTGTTTTCTGGGGCCGGTTGTAAAAAACGATTGGATTGTTAGATGAGAAATAAACGACTCTCATTGGCCAATTCCGTCCCTAACAAAAACTTGGTATTTCCGGCCTTAATTCCTTTGTTTAAGATAAAGAAAACAATGGCTAATTCAATTACATTTGGCTAATTCATTCAGAAATCTAGCTACCAATCCTGTTTGGTTTGTTGTTTAATGGTTTGTTGTTTAATGCAAAGAGCCTGAAGAGGAATGAATTTGTTTTGTCCACATACAGGGTGTCTCAAAAAAAACGAAAACCTTTGAAATCACGCACAACAATTGATGTAATTATTAGAGTTTGAATGCCTATAAGCACTCTGTTGGTGTGTAAATGTTTGCTATAAGCATTTTTATGCATGCATATGATGCAGTAAAATTTGCTTGTACGCAAAAATGATATTTATTAACAATATTTACAATTTACAAATATGGATAACAATATTTAAATGTGTATCTCAAGCATGCACCCTGACCTTCGACATTTTCCCTTTCCCTAGCAACACAAAGCATTTATTTTTTAAAGCTGTCCCCTAGCTGTTAGATGATAAAGATGTATATATGGCATCGTGTGTTCTCACAATTTTGGCTTCCATACTATATGCATGCAGTAATGGAATTGCACAGTACGTATAAGGTTAAGATTCACTTGTTACTTGACCCTGTGGTTGCTGTCGACCGATAGAACCGGAGACGACCGCAATAAAATATCAAATTACTGTAGTTCTGGGGCTGGTTGCATAAAAGCCGAATAGCGCTATCCACCGGATAGTGGTTTTTCAAACCCCCCGTTGTTTGATATAACTTTGATTATATCTTAGTATTCCTAAGTCGAGGATCCTCTTTAATAATTGTTGGCACAAAGCCGAAATTTAATCGCTTTTCGAGCATGTTTAAAACGGTTGAAAAAATCACTATCCGGTGGATAACGCTATCCGGCTTACATACAACGAAATACTTATCATGGAGGGTAAAAAGTAATATACAGTACTGTCCAGAAATCAATAACCTAACAGGATAAATTGCTAACGACTCCTGGCCGGGACGGCTGTATGAAAGCCGGGTAACGCTATATTCACAGCCGTTTAATCGGTCCCGTGTGAACTTATATCAGGCAGTTATGATGGATCTTCTTCGATTGCTTTCCTTTGATCATGAAATGTGTTGAGTCGAGCTAGCTCATCTAATGGCATGCATCGTATATTCTAGTTCTTGTATATTCTTTTGTCTATAATTAATTATTATTATATGCCGCGACTTATAAAATATCAACTTCCTTATAGTAAATATCAATTTCCTTTCGAGTATGTGTGCATGGATCCCGAGGAGCTGACTTCCCCGATTATTTTTTTTATTGCCTTTCATCATTGTGACCCTGCGAGTTTCAGGCATTTAGTTTTCCTTCGGATCAATTATAATTATAGGTAGATTTTTATAACGTACACGTTAATGATAAGGTCAATAAACTTGCTGTTTTTTAAGAAATCCCCTGCATGCATAAATAAGAGTCATTGAGTTGCTATTATCTTAATTAGTTATATTAACTTCCTTTCGACTATGGAGAACTGATTCTATATATTGTTATAGGCTGTTGCCATTATAGTCACTGCTGTTCAAAGTTACGATAGACAAGAGTATTCTTGACTATATAGGCTTTGCAGTGCAGTTCTAAACTGCAGCAGACAACTACTACTCAATTAAAGAAGAATGCATCTTCGCTGCTCTTTAGGAAATTTGGAACAGGACTTCAACGTGATCATTGGTCATAAATAATTTTATGCTAGAAAAAAACACACCAAATTTTCAACATATTCCAACCCTTTGCATCTATTCAATCGTAGATTTTATCAGTATCATTTAACTTGCTTTAAACAAAACGTGCGCGATGTTACCCGCAAAAAACGCGACAGTGCATGGAAGGAGCCCTAAGTTCCATTAAGCATTAACATTATGTCTGCCAAACACAACTGTCCGCTAAAGTCCTTGTCGGTATATGTCCCTTTATATGATTTTACACTTGAACGAAAGGAAATTAGTATATCCGAAAAAGGCTCATATGTAAAAACATACTTGGGTTCTCATTAAGGCCTTGCAAGGCTTCGTTTGTGATTAGCCACCACCAGAGACTTTATACTACTGACATTTATCTTATCTGAGAATTCTTGAATTTTTTATCACGAAGGCCTTGCTTTATTATGAATGTGAGTCCTAAAGTTGTCGTTTTTTGTAATAGATTTTTATAACGTGCGTGTGAGTAAGGTCAATGCAACCTTGTTATTTATCAAAAAAGCCCCTACACGAATAAGAAAGTTTGATTTGTTATTGTCTTCATGCAGGGGCCGCGGAAAATCGTTAAGTGGAGGCAAATATATTATTAGCGTTTTTCACTTAGCGTTTGGCACGCCAAAGTCTAAATCCTTATATATTATGTCATATTTGAAGAAGCTAGGTGAAAAAATCGAAAGAACTCAGTTTTTCGTATATTCTAGTTCTTGTATATTCCTTGGTTTATTAATTATTATTACATGCCACGATTTTTAAAGAGAACTGATTCTATATATTATTATAGGCTGTTGCCACTGCTGCCCAACGAGGATAGACAAAAGTATTTTCGACTAAGGACTTTGCAGTACAGTTCTGAACCACATTAGACGACAACTCAATTGAAGAAGATTGCATCTTCGCTTCTCCTTAGCAATCATGGACTTTAACGTGATCATTGGTCAAACAGACTCCAACCCTATGCATTTAATCAAACGTTGAATTTATATAATAAGTATCATTTAATGAATTTAAATTAACTTTTACGTGCGTGCATGACTGCATGTTACCCGTTAAGCAGCCCTGAAGGCTAGTTTCCACCAGGAAAAATCAGGAAAAATCTCCTTTGGATCGGAACGGACATAAAAAATTCCTTTCTCGGTGAGTTCTTAGGCGGCGTTTATACAAAGGGAACTTTCCTGTCCTGTCCGATCCAAAGGAGAATTTTCCTGAGTGGAAACTAGCCTTAAGTAAGTACCATGTCTGCCAGACACACATGTGCGCTAAATGTCTTGCACTTTCATTCATATAAAGGAATTACTACTGACCTGATTTGAAAGCCGGCTTAATCCTATCTTAAAAGCCAGCATTTGGTCAACCGTTTTTGACCAACTCTAACCTTGTTTTGTTACAGATAACCCCCCACCCTCTTTCAATGTCGCATTTTCTGGTGGAAAAAATGTCGGTAAACAAATCCAAGGCAATGGCTTGTCCGTGGAAGATGAATTTCAACATACAATATTGAAAAGGGGGGAAGGCGGGAATCTCGCCTTTTCAGGCTAAGCGGTCCAATAATTATGTCACATATTGCAACTATATTATATGTATATATAATTATGCTGATATATTACTGTCCAGTTCTTTTCACTCTTTTCTCTTATATTCGCCTATTTGAATATTCCATCTGTTTGTTAATTGTGTATACATGAAACCCATCCTTGTAGCTAAATAAGTTTATTGCATAAGACTGTTGTGATCAATACAAGGAAACTACACATTTTGTGAAGTCCTGCTTAAAAGATTTGCTGAGCTAATGATTGAGAGATTCAAGTGTTCATCAATCCGATGATATTGATGGCTTTTTCCACGAAATTATGCATACTAACTTTTGAATTATTTGTGGGTGGAAGGTATAAAAGAATGTGCTTTGGAGTGAATTTCTATCAGATCGAGTTCCCTTCCTGACCTGTGCGCTTCTGCTGATTTCAAGACGTAAAGAACTTCGAAATAAGTAAGTATATAGTATGTAATCTAAACTCGAATTTTTTTTTCAAAATCCATGTAATGGAAATAATATCGACGCTAGTTGGAATAGTATGGAAGTTGGCAATATCTATATTAATTGTCATTTTCATATAGTATGTATTTAAAAAAAATAGGTTGATTACATTATATATATACTTCGTACTACCAACACTGAATTAATATATATATTATAGATATGCAGCTGTTCCTAGTTGGCTTGATTGCATTGTTCTCATTGGTGAGTACAATAATAGACTCCTACTTGTATACGCATTCACCTGCATTGACAGTTTAACCATTTAAAAATTAAACAGTTAAACGTTGCTATTTCATTCAGCCTATATGCATTGTTGGTATATAGTGTTGTCAATAGATATACAGCCGACCATGCTTCGAAACATATTCCTATTTTAAGATAAACTGAAAAAGTTGATAATTAGAAATTCTGAGCTTCACCCTATTTTGAATATAATATAATTCTTTTAAATCAGGCGTGTGGTGACGACTTGGTATTCAAACGGACTGCCGAGGTAGGACTTTGTTAATTTGCTCGCGAAGCTATTGCTCGCATGTGTTCCAGAAGCATGTGTATAGAGAACCATCTGATATAGCCGTCTTATATTTCGGATAAATAACTTCGCGATATTACAAACTATACCAGCGATATACTGACATGTCCACCAGCTTTAATAACAATTCAGTCCAGAAAATTGGCTATTTGTGTCAACCGTTTAAAGATGAGGTAAAGTCCGTTCTGCGCATATATTCCGCGCATCAACACATTCCATCAGTGGGGGAGCAACTTTTGGAATGTTAATGATATGCGATATTAGCGCGTTGTATTACAAACGGCAGTTCGGGAGCAAAATTATTTTATTTTATATCGCAAGGCGAAGAGGCTCGAATTGCGAGTGACGAAGATAACTTATCTTATCATAAGGCTGCTAGAAAAAGGCAATATTATGCTGAAAGGAATGCTCCAAGAATTTATTTGTTGAATGAGGACCGTACGAGATGGCGGGGCTATTTGTCGTCGCTACAGCCTACAGACGCTACCTAAAGTTTTAAATAACGGCCGGTCTATTTACAAGCTTCGCTTTATATTTTCTTCTAAATGTAATAATATTTTTTTCAAAATATAATATAAAAAAATCATATTCATCATAGATCACAGCAGGTCGAGCGAGAAGAAAATAAGAAAATATAACGACTCATACGTCATGTAAAAATTATATAACCAACATAAACAAACATTGTTATGCGCAGAATATATGCGCAGAACGGACTTTACATCATCTTTAAAATAGACACCATGCAATTTTGTCATTTTGTATAGACTGACGAAAAAGTCCGTTTTGAATCGGCAGGCTTAGTAAGCAATGACGTCGGGATCCAAAAACGCGGCTCGCTTTGTATAGACACCTGTAAGTCAGTGGTTAATAAAATCTTAATTGCATGAGCTATATATTATTATAAACTAAATCCTAAAACTTTGGCCCTTGTAAGGCGAACTTAATCCTGTCAAATGCAAGATATTCTTTTTTTTTCATATTCATTTAGGTGAAAATGGAGTCGTTAAATCAAAGTATTGTACAGGTTATGCAAAGTTTTGTTTCGGTAACGGACAGGTTGTTCCTGTCAAATTCAACAGTCCATTTAAAGTACCGCCGAAGGTAACGATTGGTCTTACCCTGGTCGACACGCACAAAGATTACAATGTTCGCGTTAATGTCGTAGTAGAAAGCGTAACAACTGCTGGATTCAACATAAGATTCAAGCCATGGGATCTTTCTATCACCTATCGACTTAACGTCAACTGGATGGCCTGTCCTTGAGCATGAACTGCACCGCCGACGTTGGTTAATCCACAAAAGAACTTAGTTAACACATAATTTAGTAGCATGTGTATTTTGTGTTCATGTCCCGTGTATTTTCAGTTGTAATTCTGAACTTTTATCCTCAATAAATCTGTTCTAAAATTCAAATTGTTCTTAGGCCTCTCGGAAATGAATTGGCCTCTTGGCCACTTGATTCATAAGTGTGTTTATACGCGCGTTTCCTATTTATTTATTCAATATTTTTCGCTTCGCACCACTGTTTGGCCTCTAGGTGGCTTCCACCCCTATCATTGAACTGATAATAGTTATATGAGCTAAACGGATACTGCTGCAGCCTGCAGAACGGTGCAGTTTACAACCGACCAACGAAATTTTGCATTGGACCCAAACTGAAACATGCAGAAAGTGCAAAACGCTTTACGAAGTAATTTAGACATCTGTGCTGGCGGAATACTATTACAAGCCCTTTTTAAATTTCTGGAGCAAAGGAGTAAAAGACTTTTGGCTCCAAATATGCCCCTTTTATAAACGCCCTGTATATACGGAGAGTACCACTTACCTCTTCACCAAACTCTGTAGTTTTCCTGCCGATTGAGTATAGCTAAGTTCTTTCCCACAATACTATATTCTGTTCAAGTTTCAATTGTAAATAAAACTTTTGCTCGGTTGGAATTCAGACGAATCGCTGAGGTAAGACTTCCAAGAGACTTCAGTGCTTGTCAGTCGTGTTCATAATTATAGCAACAACCGATAAACTTGTCAATCATGGTTGGAGATAAATTCCTGACAATGTAATAGATAATGTTGAAAGCTCTTTGCAATTTATTTCACAAGAATATAAATACGTTTATTACACTTCAAATCACACTAGACCTCACTACACTATACTAGATTTGTTGTCTGCCAATGCAGTAATTCGGGGCATTGTTTTCCAAGCCAGATTATAGTTACTTTGTTTTTATATTGAAAATTCACAGTGAAATGACTCTCGACAGTTGATTTCTGAGTATTTATTTATTTCACTATTTAGTCCGTATTACAATTGAAGATAAACAAGAAAACGACCCAGGAACACAGCCTGAGCAATTACGTTAGTTACCAGGGGCCGGTTGTATCAAGCCCGTTTAGCTTAAACGGTGGTTAATTTCAAAATAGAAAGCAAGTCTATCGTTTTATTCAACAAGCAAACTAAATGTTTTCAACCTTAATACAAAGATACTACATATTCAGTGCATAATATTCAAGTTGACTCATTCAAGAGAGATGTAAGAGTGTTATTTAATTTTGACTTATCCACCGTTTAAGCTAAACGGGCTTGATACAACCGGCCCCTGACATTGGGGATGTTGTATCACTTGTATGTAACAAGGGAGCTGTTATGTGACTGTAAGATTGTGTTTGAAGATGGACTGGTAACCTGCTCGGGAAGGATGGGGACTTTAATGTAGCCGTGTGAGCTTTTAAACAGAAAAGAATGTCAGGATATTTCCAAGGAGGCAAGTCTAGTTCTGTATGATGTGTCTGTGTCGAAGTTAAAGTTAATTGTGACCTTCGCTGCTCTGCGTCTTATTCGTTCGAGCTTCTTGCACAAAGTGATAGTCTGTGGGCTCCAAACTTGCGATGCATATGCACGATGAGATCTGACCAAATCTATTGTAACGTGTCTTAATTAATTGTGAAAATAGGCCTAATTGTAATGTGTCTTGACAATGACTGGAAAAAAAATTGCGTTGAAGCTGTTCAATTTATTACCAACAGCCCAAAGTTACACATTAGCAACATGCTTATCATTCAAAACATAATAACTTCATATTATTGATTAGTCTTTTCAAAATATTCATATAAAGAGTGTGATTGTTTTGCCGACAATGTTATGATAATATGTAAATAACTATCCTACGCAGTGAGGGTCACTCTATTAGTCTATTTCAGCTGAGAGGGAAGATCAGATCTGTTCTAGAACATCTTCCGACTTCCGTTCTTCCATATGTATATGTAAACAACTATTCTAATTCAAAATAAGAGGCGTATGATGACATTAAAAGTCGGAGTGACATGTGACAAGACGCATGCACGGAACATATGTGGGGCTTAAATTCAATCGTGAGTCATTTCATCCATTCCGTAATTCTAACATACATTCCCTGAAAGTATAAACGCGCTTGCTTTAGAATTTCTTCAAACTCAAAATGGAATCCAATCCTTGTCGCTTCTGTGTTACCCATTTGCAAAATTAACAGTAAAGTTATAGTTAATAACATTATTCTTAAAATAGATGTCAATACGAAGCATTGCAATGTTCATCCTAAACTCATCCAAGTGAGCAACAGTACAAAACGGCGAAAATTTTGGGAAAGGACATTTTAAACTGAGGAAAAAAGCTCTCACTTCAAACTTCCTTGACTTTGACGACAAACAACTTAATACATGCAGACACATACCAGACGTATTAAAATACTTAAAAAATTAAGACAGAAATATGCTATTCTTAAACTGACAAAGGCAGCGTTTAAATACTGGAGAAGTTTTATTGATTCTAGTTCAGCTCCGAGGCAAAAATGTTTAGAACAAAATAAAACCAATTCCATCGTTCTATTCCGTCGAGCTAAAACCTACTTTGAGAAGCTCGGTCATAAATGACGTTTATCATCTAATTATTTACAACAAAATATGCAAATAATGGGCAAATATTTGGTATCTATGTTATAGCACTTTTTTACTATAGCACTTCACCTCAAAATCTGTGTCACGACGCTAGATTTGTTGTCTTACCATGCAATAATTCGGGGTATTGTTTCCAAAGCCGGATTCAGTTAGTAATTTTCCATATTCCGAAATGACTTTCCACAGTTGATTTATAAGTAAAAGGCAGATTTAGCCCAAGAGGTGGACGTCAATGAGGACGTGAAAATGGCAGATAAATGGCGTGATGCGTCTATATATGACATGCCACGCTATTTATTCGCCACATTCACCCGCCTTGCCACGAGTCCTCGTGCTAAATCTCTCTACACTGTATTGCATTGAAGTAAAACATTGCGTTGAAGCTGCTGATAGGTAAGAATTTCACAAGCCTATTGACAATATCAACATACTCATTATCAACATACACATACTCATAGACATTAACTTCCTATAGCAGTCTTTTCAAAAGTACTAGGCATGCATAAAAAAGAGTTTGATTGTTTTGCAGGCAATAGTATAATTACCCAAGTATGGATTACTTTATTTCAGCTGAAAGGGAAGGTCAGATCAAAACATGAGAAAAAAATTTAAGCAATTTCAAAAATATATGTGGGCGTGTTGAAACTATAAAACATCGAGTCTTGGAGTGAATTTCCATCAGATTTTGCTTTCCTGTAGCACTACTTCTTCTGATTTCAAGAATAAACCGAACTTCTAAACAGGTAAGTGCAGTATGTAATCTATATATACGGGCTGGATGACTGATTTATATACCATTTATATGCACTGATGTAACTTTACTTTACTCCAGACAAGATAATTATGAAGCTGTTCCTGGCTAGCTTGGTTGCATTGTTCGTGTTGGTAAGTTACAAGTTATACACTGATATACCGCTTACTTGTTTGTTTATAATGGCTACATTAAATGACGTTTAAAAGATGAGGTTAAGATAAATAATTCAATTTTTACACTTCCAAATTAGACGATTGCTGAAGAGCTGAATTTCAAACGGACTGGTGAGGTAAGGGCTAGAAAAAAAAACTGTTCAATTTACGCAAGTTTTGATTCCTGCTTTGTTCATAATAACTACGCAAAAGATATCATAATAAACAGCAACATGTTTTCCCGATGTTTTGTTTTTTCCTGATATAGACTGAAGACAAGAACCGTTTTGAATCGGCAGGCTTGGTGAGCAATGACGTTGGGATCCAAAAACGCGGTTCGCTGTGTATCGACACATGTAAGTTGTTATTATAATTTCAATTGATTTGTTGTTTTGAAATAAATCTCTGATGAATTAATTGAACTAAACTATAGTGATATATATTAATTGTCAACTTAGCTAGTCCTATATATACTCCACGAAAGATTCATAAAATATATAAAATTATATGAAGTATATATAGTGAAGTGAACTAAGAAGCCCTCTCGTATAATGTTAAATTGCAGCAGATTATATATATGTAAAAACAAATCAACTATTATTAACTACTGTATTACTTGTATTGAGCACTCTGGTTTAATTAAATTCTAGTCGAGTGCGTGAAATGTCGTTCTTGTTGAATTGTACGAAAAATCACTCTGATATGCATGCCTGTCAACAGAAATTAAGGCCTGCGTTGGAGACTAAAGGCAATTTTACATCAATTATTTTCATCATCGGTAAATGATGTTCGCAACTTATGACAAGTTTATAAGTTATTGAATATAATTATTCAGGGTGCATGATATAAAAAAGCACAATGTTCATAATAAATGCTTTCTATATGCAATCACAGAAGATCAAATCAATATTTAAGTGTTCCGTTTTTTAACATGCGAAAACATTTTAAGAACTATAACGATTTAATGCGGAAGCGGTTATATAGCTAGCTACGTCCATGCATGGAAGATGTGCTTAATACCACAGAATTCGAAGGTTGTTTTCCAAAAATTCAAAATGAATTTTCATTGAATCACGCATCACACAAATTTTTTGAAAAATTAACAGAATTGCGCAACTAGCTACAATGCAATATTTTTTTCCTATTCATTTAGGTGAAAACGGAGTCGTTAAATCAAAGTATTGTACAACTTATGCAATTAATTGTTTCGGAAGCGGACAGGTTGTTCCTGTCAAATTCAAAAGCCCATTTAAAGTACCGCCAAAGGTGACGATTGGTCTTACTCTGATCGACACTCACAAAGATCAAAATGTTCGCGTTCATGTTAAGGCAGAAAGTGTAACAACTCATGGATTCAACGTAAGATTCAAGCCATGGTTTTATTCTGTCACCTATCAACTTCACGTCAACTGGATGGCCTGTCCTTGAGTGTGAACTGAGCGCTGACGTTATAGTTAATCCACGAGAAAACTTATAGTTTAATAATAAGACGTAAATTAGTGTACCATGCATGCATGGTGTTTTGTGTTCGTGTCGCGTATTTTCAGTTGTAATTCTAGACTTTTATATAACAAATAAACCTGTTCAGCAAATCTGCTCTGTTTCTCTTCTACAACATTGTCGTATTTTGCAATGCACGGCCTGTATGTTAAAAGGCCGTGATCATGCATGATGATATAGAGCGATATATATAGACTAATACTTTCTTGTAGAGCGATCACACATGAACAAATGATTACCTGGAATTGGGTTTTACGAGAAATTGTTGAATAGACAGTTCAAAAGAGATGTTGCCGTAGCGTACGTAACATATACGGTGAAAAAACGACACACCGTCTATGCATCAGCACTCAAAAGCTTGTTCTAGCCAGCTTGCCGTCCGCACGAAACCCGGGGACGCGATCTGATTGGCTACATATTTAATAATAGATTGTGATTGGTTAGTGGGATAAATAATGATTTGATTGGCTAGAGGAAATTAAATATATTTGTAATTATGCAACATGAATCATAATAATCGCCTCAAGAACAACTGGAACAAGATGGCAGTATTTAGCGAGGAGCTTTGGCAACGTGCTTTTACAGAGGTTAAGAATCAGTTTAACATAGAAAACCTGTTGCCTGAACAGATCGAAAGCATCAAGGCATTTGTCTATAGTCGTGGTTCTCTTTCAGGCGTTCTTCAATGTCAGATATTTGTGATATTAATACACGCCGCTTCTTTATACTGGCTCAGTCCGTTCTAAGTCGACAGTGAACGGCAAGCTCTCAAGTTCAGACTGTATATTTTCCTTACTCATTCCTTGAACTAAATATCTATATTTCTCTCGGTTAAACGTTTGCTGGCAGAGGACACAAAACTGCAAACTTGCCGACATAATGATCTACATAAATTCCGATGGCGCATAATTTCACACATAATTTCCGCATTGGCGAAAGCACGCTGCGTCAAATTGCAAATAAATTATTTCGGCGAGTAAATTATAGAACACGTATTTCGACGCTGATGCGCAGACGCTATATATTTCCACAATTATTTAAAATATTTGTAGCCCGAATGCTGGCGCCCGGAAGTTTTTATTTATTACTATATATAGCGTCTGCGCGCAGGCTAATGTTGCCGTAGCTCTTACTGTAAATCTCGTAACTAATGCAGCCTCGTACCCAGGCGCTTTAATAGTAAAATATATAACGTAGCATTCATGTCTTATATAGAGGTCAGCTAAAAAAACGGGTGGTTCTGGCAAATTTATTATCTCGCTTGATCTTAAAACTTGATACATACATATATACACAAACACACATACACAACTTTATTTAAGTGTCAAAATACATGGCTAACCAAGGTCTATTACTTGGGGACACTATTTACTGAGACTATACTTCCAAATATACTATTATATTATATATACTATATCATATAATCTAAAATATATTATGTACATAGGATAAAAACATATACAACGTTATTAATTACTACATAATGCACAATATTTTTAATTATTTATATTTTAATTTTGCTATTTTGTTTCCTCAAAAACCTTTGATATATCACTGTTTTTTACCCCATCTAATTAATCCATATTTTTGCACCTATAACTATCTCAGCGACGAAAAGCGGCAAGTGCTTTTCATACGCTATATATAGTATATATTGAATCTTGGAATAGTTATATCTGCATTTCTCAAGTTTTATATCCGCATTTTTACTAGTGAATAGATCAGATACATATTGTGGGCAAAGATTGTGTTTAGCTATATATACTAGAATTGCCCCATGTCTTGCAATCTTCTATACTCTAGGCTTGATAAATTAGCTCTTCTCGGCAACTCTTCATAAGCAGCCACACTTTCTTTAAAAACTGCCCTTGATGCTCTTTCTTGGACCCGTTCTAATTTTCATTTGTCACTGGCACAACAGAGATGCAACACAATGTGACAATAGACGAGATAAGGTATAAAATAGCGGCCTTATAACTGTAGCTTTACTCTTGTTGGCATCATGTTCTTCATTCTCATAACAACTCCAACTCGCTGGCTGGCTTTCTTACATAGATTGCTATAAGTTAAACATTTACAGAAATGTTACAATTACAGATTGATTTCACACAGTGCAATTTAAATTATTCCCATTCTCCTCCTTCTTTTGTGCTGGTAATGAGGAGAGAGCAGACGTACGGGAGTCGGGAAGAAATTTGAGAAGCTCTGTCATAAAATGTCTCTAATAACGATATTGCGTTTCTATAGATGTAAAAACGTCGAAGCAACTAGTAAGATGAATTATAATATATACTGATATGGCAGAAACAAAAACTGTATCACTACACTAGAATTGTTGATTTGTTGTCCGACATGCATGCAGTAATTCGGATTTTGGAGATTGCTTCCCAAGCCAGATTATAGTTATTCTGTTTGTATTTGCCATGAATATTCTGAAATGACTTTCCACAGCTAAAGTCTAAGTAATAGGAAACCTTTTTAGCAGAAAGACGCATGCATGAACGTCGAAGACGACGTGAAAATGCCGAATAAATGGCGTGATGCGACTATATATGGACATGCAACGCAATTTATACGGCAATTTGACGTCGTCTTTGAAGTTCACATCCTCATGCTAAATCCTAAAGTGCCTTGACGGAGACTGGCAAAAAACCATTTCGTTGAAGCTGTTGATAGGTAAGAATTTGACAAACCTATTGACAACATCAACATACTCATTATTCAACACAAAAACTTCCGATATTATTCTTCTTAAAATATTCATATAAAGAGTCTGATTGTTTGCAGGTAATGGTATAATTATCTCAGTGAGGGTTACTCTATCTCAGCTGAAAAGGGAAGATCAGATCAGTTCTAGAACATCTTCCGACTTCCTTTCCTTTATTTTAGATTATCCTAATTCACAACTGCATATATGCAAGCAATGTAATCGTACAGTGGACAACGTTAAAAGTTTAAAAGCCAAAACAAACAAAATGAATACACAGAAAACTAAAGCTTCGCTTATTCTTCTCTTGCTTTCTCTTGAGCACGTATCGATATTTTGACTTTCTAGGTCCATGTTTAAGCCTAGCGATATCTAGGAGGGCAATTTTGAGCGCAATCAAAAGTTTAAGTACAAAAACGATGATTATCAAGAGATTATTTTTGTCGCTTTTTCTTTTTGAAGCACTCGGCAAAATCTTAAAATAATTTACATTTTTTCAAACAAACCATCACAATTAACGCGAAAAAAAGGATATAGTAAAAGAAACCTAGTAATACTAATTTTAAACGCGGCATTTGAACAGCGACAAATAATGACAATCATACATCCAGTTTTAAAAATGTGTCAAAATTCGCATCAGTCCAAATTTTTACGACTACAATTCCTGTAAAGATAAAAAGCTTATAGAATAAAGGCTCTTTTAAAGCGACTTTCGTTTTGAGGCACTGGACTAGAGTTCACAAATCTGCGTTGCAAATGCATGAAATATTTGATATTATGGAAAATAACCAAGTTTGAACGGTAATCACGTCTTGTGTAACGATCCAGTATAAAATGTTTAAACATTTTCTGTGAGTTAATAAGCTGAAAAATATATACTCACTTACCCGTAGTTTCCCGAAGAAATTTCCTTGCTCCATAGCTGTCTTAAAAATTGACAATATTTTTAACAAGCGTTTTGTGTCATCCTTCCACAGCTTAAAATTGTATCTGGCTGTCCTTGATCAAGATGAAGCTTTAACAATGCAAGTTCGTTGGTCTGAACTTAAAAAAAATGCCTGCTGAAGACAAATCTCAGCAAAATCTCGCTGACTTGCCACATTGAAAACAGGAAAAACCCAGTACGAACGTAAAATTGTAAAAAAAAGCTTTACGCCCGCGATTTTTTGACCAGCGCAAACAAAATTCCCACCTCTTGTTGAGCGCGCCATTGCAAAATACTATTGTCCGCTGGCCTACCGCATTCATGTGCTCACATTATGTGACAAGTTTTCTTTGTTGACGCACACAGAGCAAAAGTCGTACTTTGACAGTTTTTCTATGGCAAGTACACTTGTTGAAAATCAAGTATATATATAATTGTCAAAGTGGGCGTACAGACAAACAATTAAAACTTGTCACATAAAAACTTGTCATAGAATACATGCTCGTCTGTAAGAGGTTTTATATAAGGCCATATCTATAATGTTTTCCTCATATCCACTGAAGACAAAAATCGAACTAAAGACGCTCTATGCGCTTTGTAAGTTAATATTCATAAACTCAGTTGAGTTATATTAATCTGTTACTCATTCAGGTAAATTTCGATTCCTAGGAATAGTGCCATACAAAGAATTTTGTTTAGCCGATAACTTAATTGCCATAGCTGAATTAATGGTTTAATTAATCCCACGTACGTTGGTGCAAATTCTTTAAACCGGTAACCAGAATCGCTTAGCTTAAACAACTACATGCAATGCAATAGGTTTCTTATATATATCCACTTAAGCAAAGTTGGGTACGTTAATTCAAACTAATGTGCAACTTTTTGTACATTGCTCATGTCAAATTCAACAGTTGATTGATTTGAGATATCACACCAAATTACACTCCACTCAGTGCAATTACAATTATAAATATTCCATTTCCACTCTCCTCCGCAAAAGCTTTTGTGTTTGAATTTAAATGACCGAGAAGAAACCAGACGTACGGGAGTCGGGAAGAAATTTGAGAAGCTCTGTCATGAAATGTCCCTAATAACGATATATTGCGTTTTTATAGATGTAAACACGTCCAAGCAACTAGTAAGATGGATTATAATATATACTGATATAGCAGCTTTGAATTCAAAAGGTATATACTCTCTTGAGAACAATGTGTCCTATGGACAACATCAACATACTCATTATTCAAGACAAAAACTTCCGATATTAGTCTTCTGAAAATATTCATTTAAAGAGTCCGATTGTTTTGCAGGTAATGGTATAATTATCTCAGTGGGGGTCACTCTATCTCAGCTGAAAGGGAAGATCAGATCAGTTCTAGAACATCTTCCGACTTCCTTTCCATTTTAGATTGACCTAATTCACAACTGCATGTATGTAAACACCTATTCTAATTCAAAATAAGGGGCTCATTCATTGAAAGTCGGACAAAGTAACCAGACGAGTGCACGAAAAAGATTTAACGGACGCGCTTGCTTTAGAATTTCTTGAAACTTGTAAACAATCAATTTCTACTTGCATTGGCATGCTTTAGCCAATATTGCAAAATTGACAATAAAGTTATAGTTAATAACAATATGGTTAATCTTAAATTAATTATTAATACGAAGTATGATTAATGTGCTTAAAAAAACTGCATAAAATTATACCAAATATACATCAAAAACATTACTAGATAAGCTAGCGTCTTTAACCTAAGACATCGATATTAATAATCTCCTTAATTTTGGATTACTTTGGAAACTCTTTTATGGAATATTACTTTGAACTGATATAACTAGGGAGCAGCGTGGCAGCGTCTTTGAGTAACTTACCATCAAATGTGGTACTCGTATAACAACTGTCGAAACGTCGAGAAGTGTTTTGTCTATTTTAGGCAGTTGTCATACTAACAACATTTGATGCCATTTTAAAATGGTGTAATTAAAGTAGTTCAATTAATTAGTACTTGGCAAGTTTAACTTTAGTTAAAGCACAATACATATTAATATTAAGTTTCGTGAATATATTTGTGGATTTGAGTGTTAGGATTCTTCAGGCTGTAGCTAATATTGTAACGCTGAGTTACGCATTTCTAGTTTTTGTTTCTATAGTCATAGTGACTAAAGTATATACAGTTGAAAGTTAAAAAGAGTATTAAGAAAGAGTTTTGTGTATTATGCATTAAAATACTACGCGGTTTTCGGAATGTTTTCTATATAGTCTGTTAATTGATATATCAAGCAGTGCTTCCTCCTTCAATTGATTTGCTGCATTTTATATTATATACATATCCATTACATATCTATCAAAATTAAAGTGGTTTTAATAAACGGACCTATATATAATGTTTACAACTATAGGCTAAATTAATAAAAAAATAAATAAAATAAGATTTCAAAACACTTTTTAACCAAGAATATGTTAGGTCTCAATGCTATTGTTGGGAACCGGAAATATTGAATTTAAAAAACGCCTTGTTCAAATTTTGGCGACGAATTGTCTCCATCTCACACATTATTTGTTTGCCATGGTTTTAAATGAACATTAACTGGAGTGTGTCCAGAAAAATCCAAAACATGCAAAGAAATTTATAGGCAATTTTAAAAATATGACCAGGAACCGATGAGCAAACCTGATTGGACATTATCTTTAAGATGTCTCAGCAGATCCGACAACTAGATTATGCATGCTGCATGTGGGCGTATAGAAACTATAAAATATCTTGTCTTGGAGTGAATTTCCATCAGATTTTGCTTTCGTGTAGCAGTACATAGGACTTCTCCTGACTTCAAGAATAAACAGGTAAGTGCGGTATGTAATCTATATATACGGGCTGGATAACTGGTTTATGTACCATTTACATGCACTGATGTAACTCTATTTTACTCCAGACAAGATAATTATGAAGCTGTTCATGGCTAGCTTGGTTGCATTGTTCGTGTTGGTAAGTTACAAGTTACACTGATGGAGCCGAGCTCTTGCCGCTGACGTGTTTATAATGGCTACTGTACAATAAATGACATTTAAAAGATGCATCAGGTTAAAATATATCATTCAATTTTCACACTTCCAAATTAGACGGTTGCTGAAGAGCTGAATTTCAAACGGACTGGTGAGGTAGGGGCTCGAAAAACCGTTCAATTTACGCAAGTTTTGATGCCTGCTTTGTTCATAATAACTAAGGAAAAGATATCATAATAAACAGCAACATGTTTTCCCGATGTTTTGTTTTTCCTGATATAGACTGAAGACAAGAACCGTTTTGAATCGGTCGGCTTGGTGAGCAATGACGATGGGATCCAAAAACGCGGTTCGCTGTGTATCGACACATGTAAGTTGCTAGGTCAATTGATTTGCTGTTTTGAGATAACATCTGTAATGAATTAATTGAACTAAACTATAGTGATATATCAATTGTCAACTTCGCGCATAAACTGTCCTCATCCAAGTCTTAGCTAGTCCTATACTCCGCGAAAGAGCTATAATCTATATAAAATTATATGAAGCACAGTGAAGTGAACAAGAAGCCTTCTCGTAATGTTAAATTGCAGCAGATTGTATATATATATATATAATATTATATATTATTATATATATATATTATATATAATATATATATAATATTAAATATATAAATATATATATATATATATATACATATTATATATATATATATATATATATATATATATATATATATATATTAATATATATATATATACAATCTGCCTCATATATACTTATTCAGGGTGCATGATATCATAATAAACTTTTTCTATATGCAATCACAAAAGAATTAAGATCAAATGAGTATTTAAGTGTTCCGTTTTTTAACATGCGAAATAATTTTAAGAACTAACGATCGGGAAGCGGTTATATAACTACGTCCATGGAAGATGTGCGTAATACCAAAGAATTCGAAGGTTGTTTTCCAAAAAAAATCTTGCCGTTAGCCATGCATACAAAGTATTTCGTGGTTTAGTCACTTTATTGTGCAACAAAATTTAAATTTGAATGTTCATTGAATCCCGCATCACACAAATTTTAAGAACAAAACAGAATTGCGCAACTAGCTACAATGCAATATTTTTTTCTGATTCATTTAGGTGAAAACGGAGTCGTTAAATCAAAGTATTGTACAACTTATGCAATTAATTGTTTCGGAAGCGGACAGGTTGTTCCTGTCAAATTCAAAAGCCCATTTAAAGTACCGCCAAAGGTGACGATTGGTCTTACTCTGATCGACACTCACAAAGATCAAAATGTTCGCGTTCATGTTAAGGCAGAAAGCGTAACAACTCATGGATTCAACGTAAGATTCAAGCCATGGTGGTATTCTGTCACCTATCAACTTCACGTCAACTGGATGGCCTGTCCTTGAGTGCGAACTGAGCGCTGGCGTTAGTTAATCCACAAGAAAACTTATAGTTGAGACGCAAAATAGTGTACCATGCATGGGCGTTTTGTGTTTGTGTCGCGTTTTTTCAGTTGTAATTCTAGACTTTTATATAACAAATAAACCTGTTCAGCAAATCTGCTCTGTTTCCTTTGTACAACATTGTCGTATTTTGCAATGCTCGGCCTGCATGTTGAAAGGCCTTGATCATGCATGATGCAATAAACATATATTTCCATCACTGAAATTCTATAATACTCGTTTCTGCTGAATGATCGAAGTCGTAAAGTAAAATCCTGTATCTTGGTACAATTATAATGTCGACTCTCGAGCTATCAAATTCAACTAGCTATATTCATAATTGTTCTACCAATAGTTTTAAATACAACAATTTTTAGCGAAATTTCAATTACTTTTTAAACAGATTCACCTTTAGAAATAAATACTTTCCAATCAAAATCATTTCAACGAAATTGACGGATAAATTCAAAGAGATGTCATACATTTTTTGATAAATCCACATATAAAACTTACAAAATACTTGCATGCTTTAAAATACAAAATCTACCCATTTACCTGTTGAAAAACACTTTAAAAATGCTTCAAAATCGTGGATTTTTTTCATCCATTTGAATGAAAGTTTTTCTATCCGAAGGCATCTTTTACATTATATTTTAATCAATTTTACGAGTCAATTTTTCGTATATTTTCAAGACCATCCAAATGAAAAATATTTAAAAAAAGTTTTATATTTCAAAATATCGGTTATGCTGACGTGAACCCAAATTTCAATTTAGCCAATCGCACGTTTGTAAACGTTTGCTAGTTACCAGTTTTAACTCGTCTTAAACTCACGCATGCGCATAACTTGCAAAAACGTCCAACGTCCATGACATAATGGAGGACAACTTTCATTTCGCATTTGCATTCCCGGGCGTGATTAAAATCTCCGGGCGGAATTAGTACCCTCACCCGGTGCTTCGCACCGGCTCGGGGATTACTTTCTTGTGGGGCGATCACACATGAACAAATGATTACCCGGAATTAGGTCTTAAGGGAAATTTTTGAATAGGCATTTCAAAAGAGATGTTGCCGCAGCCTATACGTAACATTTACGGTGAGAAAACGACACACCATCCAAAAGCTTGTTCTGGCCAGCTTGCCGTCCGCACGAAACCCTGGGGACGCGATCTGATTGGCTTTTTTAACTAGAAATACATTGCATGCAAAGTCCCCTCGCCTGAAGCAATAAACTTATATTTCCATCACTGAAATTCTATAATACTCGTTTCTGCTGAATGATCGAAGCCGTATAAGTAAAATCCTATATCTTGGTACAATTATAAAGTCAACTCTCGAGCTATCACATTCAACTATAATCGTAATTCATTATAAATTGTGCTACAAATTGTTTTAAATACTACAATTTTTAGCGAAATTTCAATTCCTTTTTAAACAGATTGACCTGTAAAAATAAATGCTTTCCCAATCAAAATCGTTTTAACGAAATTGACGAATAAATTCAAAGAGGTGTCGTACGTTTGTTGATAAATCTACAAGTTAAACCATAGGCAGCCCAGACTTTGACTTGCGCGTGTGATACTCGCGCGCGTGTCGCGCTTACGTTGTTTACTTCGTTTATATATTATGACAAGGTAGGAAAGAGTTTATCAAAATATTACAGATATACCTTCGTAAATGTATAATTATCTAAAAAATTACTTGAAGAAACGCCACAAAAACTACAACCTAATAATCGCCGATGATTAAACTACATCATCCTGAAGTTTATCGTCATCTTTTTTGAGATATTAACTAAACGCTCATTGGTTCTCATTTGTGGTCCTGCAGGTAAGCCAATGAGCGTTTAGTCAACAAATCATCAACAGTTTATAATCAACAAACCTGTTTAAAAAATCTGCTGTGTTTCTGTTGTATAAGATCGACGTATTTGCAATCCACGTCCTATTAGAGGCAACTTTAGTTAGGCTAGATTTCCACTTGCACTTGCAGAGAAATAGTTCGCTGGCGAAATATTTGCATAATATGCATAAAAATGAATGGATCGAGTCAAGCACGAATCTTGATTGTGGTCGGGTGTTACAATAAGAGGATATGTATGACCTCGTCCCCTGTTAACTCGGCATGAAATTCACAAACTAGGTGCATGGGGGCCCAACCAAATTTTCAACCCAACTCCTGGAATATTTCGTCCGCGCTTGAATTTCGAAGGGATATTAAACCTCATGGCATGGTTTCATTCGAAATTTCGAGATGATATTTTCTATACATGCAATCCTCGTATGATATTTCAATTACGAAGATTTCCTTTATCCGCGCCCTTCTCGACCATCTTTAATGAGCGAAATTAGAAAAAAAAAACAATTTCTCTGGAGTGTTTTAAAATTCTATTATTTCAGAGGATTATCTTAACTCCCGTTGGAGTTATTTTCAACTATAAATTTAACATCTCATTGGGAACATAACATGCCAAACTGGGGCTAAAATAACAATTTAAAATAACAGGGCGACTTGTTGCGTTTTTCATGCTCTGTTCTTTTATTTGTGATGTTATATGAAAGATTCAAAAGGAAAAATACACAATATTTCCTAAAAGTACCCGTTTGAAACTAAAGCTTTATTTCGGTTGTGGGTAAGCATATTAAATTATATAGTAATCAGCCAATGAAAAAGTCTAGGAAAGGAATTAGAGTCAACCACCAGGGAGGGAGGGATCTGCGTTAGAATTATACAATCTTTTCAAAAGTTCTTTGTCTCTCTCTTTCTTCATTATTATCCCCTTATTGGGGCAGTCATATTTGTGCATGGAAACCCTGCTTATAAGCCATGAGCATACACGAAGTTCGCATTGATTAATACGAAGAAACTTTAAAGTAAATGCCTTTCGCTTTATTTCAATTAATATTTTATAGTGTCTAGGGGATCATTTTTATCTCACACGGCTTCAGACTATTTCGTAGAGGACTTAAATAATCACCTGCCGTATTTACATTTTGTTTAACATATTTAATAGTGGGAAAAGAGAAATCAGTTAAAAACATGTTAAGGGATTTCTATACATAACATAAAATCATAGATAAAATCATACTCCTCTGCTTACAGGTTTATTAACATCTGATGATGAATTCAACACTTCATTTCAAGAATTTAAACTTGAAAGTACATTGATTCCATACGTGTTATTTAGCGGATACTGTAATCAACCAATAACATTGGTGTATCCGTAAAAACCTGGATCTAATGCATGTAATAGAATTGTATATAGTATAATTCATTTAGACGTTTACATGTTGAAACATTTTCCTGCCATGGAGGCGCTTCATAATTAGTCAAACCTCACCCCAAACACTCAAGCATGCTCGTTTTTTCTCCGCTGACCTCTATATAATAGAGTGCGACAAGCACAAAGATCAAAATATCCGCGTTCATGTCGCAGCAAAGGGCGTAATAACCTACGTGTTAGCAATAATAACCTAATAACGTAATAACCTAAATTTCTATCATGCACTTATCAGCTTACCGTTGACTGGATGGCCTACCCTTTAACCTTAGCTAACGTTAATCGAAGGAACATAATTAAACAATCCGAAAGTGCATTTTCGTGTTAAGGACGTGCAATTTCAGTCGTCATATAGAACATAAATAAAGAGTATATATAAGATGGTTGAACATGAATGAACTGAATGCCGACGTTATACTAGTTACTCCGCGAAACAACTCAGTTGAAACATGAATTAGTAACATGTGCATTTTCTGTTTTCGAGACTTTTATTATCAATGAGGGGCTGTTTACATGAGCCCGGTTACCCGAGATTCAACGAAGCGTGAAAGGACTTTGAGGTATTGAAATAAGTCTTTAAGACACCAAACAAGCACATGCTATTGTTGTGGTGATTATACGACTGCCAGGATCATGTTATCTGCTCATTTCAATACTTCAAAATCATCTCACGCTTCGTTGAATCTTGAGTAACCGCGGGCTCATGTAAACAGCCCCTGAATCTGTTCAGAAAATCTGTTGCGATTCCCCAGTAAAAAAGTCATTTGTCGTCTTTTGCCTGCGCTCGTTCGCATTACGATAAGAGACGTATTATACACATCATCGCCTCTTAATAGACCCTACCCCTTTTATATAGCTTTTAAGCGCGCAATGCGCGACGGTAGGATCAAGGTCTGTTTCCTTCAGTGTGCGCCGTGCTTTAGCCCATTCCCCTGACTTTATTCTTCTGGCAAATAACATTGATATTTCCTATATCTGAAAGCATTTTTGATCAAATGATAGCCATTTATTTGACTGCAGGTTAGTGCAGGTAAGTTTTATATAATTGTAAAGGATCGACATATGTTGTATATAGCTGGTTAGTTTGCGATTTGGTAGTCAGCTATTTTTCGATTAATTTTATTTAGCACATGAATGCGTATGAATGTGGTCGTGTAAGTTTCGTTCATATTACTCACCATTGCGAAAAATGCAACCAAGCAAGCGAGGAACAACTTCATCATCTATTATAATCTGGTATGATAAAAGTTACATGTGATTGAAGCATTTCAGAATTACATGCAGTTGGTACATATAAGTCAGGTATATTAACACTTTGTATATTAACAGGCATTTTCCCACAATTTTTTTTATTACCCTTACCTGTTGTTTGGAAGTTCTTTAGTCTTGAAATCAGCAGATTTTGATCAAAGTACAGAGTGCAAACTCACAACAAAATTTTAAAGAAAAATATCCCGAACACACGATCTTTTACAGCACCGCATTCAAAAGGTAACACATGCATAACTAGTCTTGTTTTCTGGGCCGGTTGTAATAAACGATTGGATTGTTAGATGAGAAATAAACGACTCTGATTGGCCAATTCCGTCCCTAACAAAAACTTGGTATTTCCGGCCTTAATTCCTTTGTTTGAAATAAAGAAAACAATGGCTAATTTAATTATATTTGGCTAATTTATTCAGAAATATAGCTACCAATCCTGTTTGGTTTGTTGTTTAATGCAAAGAGCCTGAAGAGGAATGAATTTGTTTTGTCCACATACAGGGTGTCTCAAAAAAACCGAAAACCTTTGAAATCACGCATAACAATTGATGTAATTGTTAGAGTTTGAATGCCTATAAGCACTCTGTTGGGACCCACAGGTGTGTAAATGTTTGCTATAAGCATTTTTATGCATGCATATGATGCAGTAAAATTTGCTTGTACGCAAAAATGATATTTATTAACAATATTTACAATTTACAATATTTGGATAACATGATATATGGATAACAATATTTAAATGTGTATATCAAGCATGCACCCTGACCTTCGACAGTTCCCTTTCCCTAGCAATACAAAGCACTTATTTTTTAAAGCTGTCCCCTAGCTGTTATATGATAAAGATGTATATATAGCATCGTGTGTTCTAACAATTTTGGCATCCATGCTATATGCATGCAGTAATGGAATTGCACAGTACGTATAAGGTTATGATTCACTTGTATACTTAACCCTGTGGTTGCTGTCGACCGATAGAGCCGCAGACGACCGCAATAAAATATCAAACTATACTCGCGGTTAACCGTAGTTCTGGGGCTGGTTGCATGAAAGCCAAATAGCGCTATCCACCGGATAGTGGTTTTTCAAATCCCCTGTTTGATATATCTTAGTATTATATCTTAGTATTCCTAAGTCGAGGATCCTCTTTAATAATTGTTGGCACAAAGCCGAAATTTAATCGCTTTTTGAGCATGTTTAAAACGGTTGAAAAAATCACTATCCGGTCGATAGCGCTATCCGGCTTACATACAACGAAATACTTATCATGGAGGGTAAAAAGTAATATACAGTACTGTCCAGAAATTAATAACCTAACAGGATAAATTGCTAACGACTCCTGGCCGGGACGGCTGTATGAATTATGAAAGCCGGATGGCGCTATATTCACATGAGTCAGGATAGTGGGTTTTTCAACCGTTTAATCGGTTCCGTGTGAACTTATATCAGGCAGTTATGATGGATCTTCTTCGATCGCTTTCTTTTGATCATGAAATATGTTTTGAGTCGAGCTAGCTCATCTAATGGAATGGGATCAGTTCGGTTCATTGTCTGTATTTCAAAGGTAAGCGATCACAAAGAGTCGATCGCCCGACATTTTTCACTGAATGGAAATCGGCATTTATTGTGATAGTGCTACTTTGAATTACCAAACGGGCAAGCTAAAAAATAGCTTGACCAAGATTGGAAATCAAAACCGCGACTTCCGGTTTGCTAGCCCAATGAGCGCTCTTCCTCTGAGGTATTAGGTTAAGCCGTTTAAATTAGTTACAGGAGCATTGCATATCGGACTTCGGATTCCCAACGTGGTCAAGCTAACTTTTTGCCGTGCCCATGCATGCATCACACAGAGTATTCAGGGTATTTCTGTATTACTCAGAGTGTTTCTGTTTACAAAAAAATAATGAAAATTCGAGTAATTACAGCTCTTAACGTAACGTAACACGTTTCTACGTCGTTAATTAAATGGAGCTTTACCGAAAAAAGTCGAGAACTTTCCGAAAGCGCGAACCCAGGGATTAAATTCAATCGGAAATTGATCGGGAAAGTATCTTTTATGCGTCCACGGTGTACTGATACGGTCCGCGGTTCAAATTTTATTAAAAAGAGTAACTAAATAAGGCATTTTGATACCTTGGAGTAGGCCGTGTATCTGTGACGTTGGATACATTCGATACCTTAGCTGTGTTTTGATTGCGCAGTTCGATATCGCTAACAGCAGCATTCTCCTATTATAAACATAAGTCGAACTGAGTGGGCAATGGTAATTCATTCAGAAAACGTACTAAGAAATTTAGTTCATATTTTCGACCAGACCAGTCAAGTTGTAGAGAAGATGTTTTAAAAGAACTTAACAGATGTGTACGGAATTACTGGTCGAGAAGAGGCAATCGTCAGAGCGCCATGCAGTGCGTCAATGTTCGTGTATGCGCGTTCTCAAAGCTGCAATATCCGAAAAGCCAGCTTAACAGATGTGCACTTCATGTTCCTATCAGGTATGAACGATTCTAAACATTTAGTCCCTAACTGTAGTTCCTTGCTAACTCGAACTCCCAAGGGGGAAAAAAAATTGTTCGAGTTAGCGTCTTAGCGAGGGTTCGAGTTAACCGGAGTTTGTGTCAGATTACGTTTATTATAAGTAATACAGTAAGGTATAAAATCCAGTAAAGTAAAAAGCAAATTCCGAATAAACAAGACATCTTGAGAATCAAAATATAATTCAAACAAGACACAGATTGAGACTGTAAATTTTCGACTTTATTACAAAGTCATCTTCAGACAGAATGAAATACAATACTTTACAACGCATATATATACAACACAGAGAGAGAGCGCACGTGTCAATCCAGCATGTAGGCGGAAGGCCGGTAAACCAAGAGAGCGAAACATGATAAGGTTGTGAATAAAACTAAATATATATGCTATATTTACAACAATATGTAAGATAGATTAATTTAAGGAAAGAAAGACCCGACAATTAAAATATAGAGAGATTAATCTCGGATAGATATCGGATATCATGCCTACCAATATGAATGGTCACCGAGAGTGCATGGACAACGTTTTAAAATTAAAAAGATCGAGAGAATATAAAAGGAACTAAAAAAGCTACATCAATAACGACCGTGGCACTACACAAAATCTTTTAAAATTTATAAGCATCTATACACAACACTGATTAAGTTGTTGTTGTTTCGATATAGAAATGCAAATTACCGGTAGTCAAAATGCTATATTCTCACATTTTAAGGTTTGACGATCTACCAATCTAAAACAAAGGTCGAGTTAACGGGATATAATTGACCAAGGGAAATTGGATTTAGTTCGAGTTAGTGAGGAGTTCGAGTTAAGCGAGTTCGAGTTAGCGGGGGACTACTGTATCACTCATATAATTGACTACAGTTTGCGTGACTGCGTGAATATAAATTTTGTGTGTAAATTGTTTTGAATATATTTTAATTTAATTCATACCGTTTGGATTTAAATTAAGTCAAGTTTAATTGCTCACAAGAGGCCTTCAGGACTCGCAAAGCATGCATGTGCTTTCTACATTTAACAAAAATTTGCGTGTTTGGTTAGACAGGATCATAGGATCGCGCCTAATGGCTTTATATGCACGTAATGAATATATCGTCATCGATGATATTTGATATGATTTTCCCCTGATATGGTTTTGCCCTACCCTCGTAGTAAAACTTTTTAGTCTTTGGACATAGTATCGATAAAAAAGTAGTTGTGTTGTTTACACTAGGGACACTGCGGACTGAATCGCGTGAAGTATATTATAGGCAAAACTCGATGGAATCTTTTTGTATTAGGTAGGCAGCAAACTGTCATCAATAACCATTATGGTATATATTTTATTATTTCATCAATTCATCTCTTCAAAAAGGGAACTACTTTCTAAATGTATTGTTATATTCCGCAAGAGAAAAATCCAAAGATATTCACATCAAATAACTGTTAAATAACAATTGCATCTCTAAAATAGACGAAAAAGAGTAAAATCAGAAGTCGTTTGTGGTATTTTATTTGAGGACTTGGTTATTTTCGCGAACTTTGCCCACAATCGCGTTCAGGGAAGCTCGCACACGCTGGTTCCTAATTCAAGGGACTGTATCTTTCGTATTTTCGTTTACTCACGTTTAATTCTCGATCTTATTACATTCAATTTTCGGTTTACAATCTATTCACGATCAGGTCACAATCTATTGACAATCTACTCACAATCCGCTCACAATCACAATCTCAATCTCAAACAATTTAGCTCTCTATTTATAACAACTGGTGACTCCCTTTTGGCACATACAATTTGCAGTTCCGTTCTCTTTCGCGTTATCATTTCTGCGTTATCTTGTTAAGTCCATCGTCCGTTCCAACATAATGTTGGCAAAAACAATCTTTTACTTCACAAACAAATTTAACATAACCTTCTACTTGGCAATAACAACTATTTCACATAACAAACAATCTAACATGACAGTTAACTTGGCAATAACACTATTTTACGCAACTTTTATGACAGTTATATCTAGGGTATAGGCGTGTAAATAACAACAGGTTTTTTGTTATAAAAATGCGAATTAATCCGAACTGTTTGCTTTGTACAGTGATTACATGCAGAGAATTTTGTCGCATAAGAAAATTTAATGATTTAAACCTGACTATATGCTACTTGAAGAATGGTACCACCAGAAGCGAGAGGCATTATTGTCATTTGATAGAGGTGTTATACTTCTACTTTTGAGCAACGAAAGCTAGGCCTGAAATTTCAATGATTTTGGTATTGCATGCTTTTAATGCGCCACGACCATTTAGACGTTTTCATAAGAAATATTCATGTGTTCACTAAAGATATCTGACGTCTTTTTTGAAGAAAACATTTCGTATAACTATGACATGTAAACACTAGTATGCATTACAAGTGTAGATACTTTCATGCAGTATTTGTAATACAAATTGTAATACAATCGATTTGGAAGGTTGACTGTTTTATTTTAAAACGGGCTATTGAAGGAAACATTTTTAGTAATTCATTAATACTTTTTTCCTCAGAGGCTTGGGAAAAAAATGTGATTGGTGCCAGGTTTGTCTTTGCCTGAAATAAAACTTTCTGGTGTGCAACCTTCTTCGACATTACTTGTTTAGCACGTTGTTTTCTTATCGTCATGTAAATTGTATTGTTCGTCCTTTCTGTTCGTCCTTTCTGTTCGTCCTTTCTGTTCGTCTTTTCTGTTCACGTATTCCAAATTAGGCAAGATATTTGTTCAACTGTCTGTTCTTATTTGAAACTCCTGCTTGAGCTAGTGGAGCTTCTTCCTCAGTTGTCCTGTAACAAGTCTTGATTTGCCGAGGAACTGAATTGTCTGTTGAGACGAAAAATGTGTTACAACTTGAATTTTGGGCCTTGGATGTGTAGACACCCCGCCTGGAGAAATGCTGAACAATATTAATCAATCAAGAATCTCATGAATGCTGAACAATATTAATCAATCTTAATCTCAACAAGCGAAATGTCTCAACTGATGAACATATTGTTACTCATCCACACACCCATACTGCCCTAAAGTTTACGCACGCGCGCGCGGCGCGTGGTTCTGCGTGAAAAGATTCCATTGGCTAATTTGCGAGGCAGGAAAAGTTCGGAGAAGCAAAACATTGAAAAAAACATATTTTACAAGCCTAAAAATGGATATCAGGACAATAACAGATGAAATCTTGAACAATATGAATGTGCATAATCTGAGAAACTTTCTCCTAGACAGAGGAATAACAGCTGCGAACTATAACAAAAGGCAGATTTGGTTTTGCTTGCAAAGGCAGCCCTAAAAATAAAGCTTGGCTTGAGTAAATTAAAAGCAAAATACCACCTGATCCTTTGAGTTTACAAGCGGCAGAAATTTCTAGACGCCTTGAAAATATTCCACCTTTTAGCATCAAAGATAATTTATATTCAACTTTTTGATGTTTAAATCAAGCGAATACGACAGACAAAAAATTGCTTCCTACAAAGCATTTGAGGACTATGGACAAGATCAAAATGAAGTTTGGATTGAAAATCTGTTATAGTATCATGGATTTCGAATACTAACATGTCTGAAATGTATAACAATGGTAATCAGTACCACCTACGAAAACGAGTAAATACGTGACCAAGAATTGTGACGATCCTACTAAATCAATGCGTATGAAAAAGTACGGAATGAACTCGCCAAGCTGAATGTTAAAATGGTCAATGATGAGGAAGAAAGCAGAAAAGTTTCGATCTATTTTATCTCACTTAAGCATGAAAGATTTCAGGCAATCCTAGAAAGTGCTTCCTCTGTGTCTTCGTGTGTGGTCCCAAGTCACACTGGAGAACGAGTCGCTATCTAACAATAACGATGTTCTCGCAATTCCAAAACCTTTTGCTTCGCTATGAGCAAATTATAAGGTTAGTGTGGCGTCTCCACGTTTATAGTGGGTGATTCATTTCGAATACGGGCTCCGGGCACTTTTTTTTGCTTTCTTTGTCTTCCTTTATACAATTTAATTTTTCTGTATCGTAAAATACGCGTGATTGAGGGAAATTTCAATTTAAGATGCAGATTTGTTTTATTGCTACCCAACAGGAAGCTACACCTGAAGTGAAAGAATTTACACTTGTAAAACTGATAGAATATGAACGTATATGCATTATTTAAATTGCAAACTTATTTCATCTAGTCTATTTCTTTTCATCAACATATCGTAATACCGAAGATCCACGATCCTCCCTAAACTAAACTAAGCATAGCTGGTAAAGCATCAAATGACCATAGCTTATGATGGTACCAAACAAATACAACTACACTGAATGTGTTTTACGTTTTGCAAAATTAGTGAAACATGTTTTCTTTCCGGTTTTTAATGGCTTGTCAAAATGATGCGCGTGTTTTATAACATATAAATTTGTTGCAACACTGTTCTCTGTATATAGTACGGAAAAAATTCATATTTTTGGACCAGGAACTGGTCCCTAACCGCTGCTGATCTTCTTGTTGTTGTTAGGGGGCGACGCTCTTTAAAAAAACCCTAAGGCTCTAGCATTACTTGTTTGATCGGAATAAAACTTGGCACAATTATTCTAAGCAATATTCCGCATCGACTGACGGAGTTCGAATTTTTACTTTTGACCTTTGAAGCAAGTTACAAGCAATTCTTGATATATTTGCAGCAAATAATATATACAAATCATTAATATTCAGCCTATATATAAGTAAACGGAAACGATTAGAAATACATTGTCCTCTCCATTGTTATATAGATACAATGCAGTTCAGAAATTAAACTCGGTTACGCAGTTCCTGGTCCCTATAGTACGATCGTACTTGTTATAATATCAAATTTAACAAATTAATGACTATCATTACAAAGTACAAACAGTTTCTCTATCTATATGTTTCCACTTGAGTGCACTTGTTTTCACTTTTGTCTCTAATTGGGTCCGCACCCCGAACTTTACTACATTGGACTGATGAAAAGTTATATATCGCATTAACAAATACACGTAGTGTAGCGAAGAATCGATAGTTTACGAATCCACACATGTGCCAAACACATTTTAGGATTGTGTTTAAGAAATGTGAAATGTTCCAAAGACTGTTACAACCTAAAATGCAAAAAGCGACTCAGATTTGCAAAAATCAGGCACAAAAAGGCAATCTCGGTTTGCATAAATAGAGTCGAACTACCGGACAACAACATGACATATATATTTATATGCATGAATAATAGTCGATAGACTTATCATCTGAGTTTTCAACATCCAGGTCACAAGAGTCCTCAGTCTCCAGCAATTTGAGATATTGATTATCTGATTATAGCATTCAGTTGACTTTTCGCGACATTTCCGCAAGCATGATTATTTTGTTGTTCATTTGAGAAAAGCTCACCTTAAATTGATCCGTTTACTATATTTTTATAATAATAATACATACAAAAAGTATTTTGGTGTGCAATGGTGTATATTTATTTTTATATTTACAAATCAACAATTTATAATATACATGCAGCTATTGTAATGTTTAAGGATTGGAGAACCACCTATCCGTTTTTAATTATTTAATAATTCTATCTTTCTGACTTTCATCTCCCTTTCGGGCAGAGTCAGGAAACCACTAGCCTAGTATTTATCACCAGCTTCACCGTCAGGATGATCCATGTGGATATCCTTTTCCTCTTGTAGCGTTTCCTGCTGAGTTTCATCATCTTCTTCTGGCTGAGTCAGCAAGCCATTAGCATCCTCGTATTTATCTCCAGCCTCATCGTCAACCTGATCGATGTGCATATCCTCCACTTCTTCTAGAGTTTCCTCCTCGTCAACCCTTTCCGCCAAGGTTAACAACCCGAGTGCTTTCCCGTATTCATCTCCGTACCACACTTCGGTGCCAGCCTCTACCTCTTTGTACGCCCGGTAGAAAATCTCTCCGTGATACTGGTACGCGATCAGATTCGGCTCATCCTTACCGCGCGCGTGCGCAATTCACATAACGAATCCAGTTACTGTTACTCGGGTCAATCCCATCCACGACACGCGTGGTGTTTTTCCGTTTTTAACTATCTGAATATATGAACGAAAAGAAAAAAGGTTTTTCAGGAAGAAACCTTATATTAGAACATCTATGCAGTAAAACTGCTTTAATAAGACTGAACTCCTAAGGACAGTACTCGAAGAATAGAATAGAATTTTCAGAAATCTTCACCCGATTTGCTTGATTATATCGAATCGATATCACTAAAACTGGTAATGTCTCTAAATCAACTAACTAAATATTGACGGAACTGAATAGAATGATGCTGTCTACGTACTCTGAGCGATTACAGTATCATTTCAGTACTGAAAAATGGCCTTCGAGAGGCCATAGTACTACGAGTATTATTCAATATTATGGGTAAAGCAATGGACCACTTGCATCATTGACCAACTTTTGATTCAGGTGACACTGAAAAAGGGAATTGCATACTAAACTTAAGGTGGTCTTATACATACTATAAATGCCGATAAATGCATACTAAACTTAAGGTGGTCTTATACCAATTTTTTTCACTTTTATTTTGAAAAATATAAAAATCTTTTCATGCTATATTGCAAGCCAAGTTGTTCCGAGTAAAAAAGACTTGTAAGTCTTCAATCACTAAAGTTAACCCTACCAGTTTTTGGCAAACCTCGAATAAATAAAACTTCTCCAGTATTAAACGTTTATAGGCTATATATAAATATAGATCTACTACGATCTACCTAAAATAAACAGTCGCTATTTTACTTAGACTGAACGAAATACAACACTTTTAGGGTTCACGTCCGACACAATCGTCTTTAAAGTCTACCATGAAAATTTCACATTTGAGGACTCCCTGTTCTTCTTCAATCCCAAACTGAACTCTTCGTTGTTCAAAATTCGCTTGCCGTCTTAAGCTGTTTTGCGCCTCAATCACCCAGTCTCTTAATGCAGTATTGCACTCAGCTTTGGTTAGTGTCCACTCATGCAACCGTTGAACCGCTCTCGATCTTGCAAGGCAATTAAAAGCGAAGCGCCGCACCCACGCTGTTATTCTTAGAAGTGTTGATCGACTACTGGAGTTGTCTATCGATATTATGCTATTAATGCTCTCAGCTTCTTGCGTTTCCGTGAGAAGCATATAACTGCCGTCTTTTTCTCTTCAGCCTTACTCTCTTTTGTGCTTGCAGTGCTTTCTGATGGGGGCCATGCGTGTTCGCCTTTAGTCAACCATGATGGGCCGTACCACCATATCTTTTTCATTGCTCAATAATTGCAACGCGGCTATTACTCGAGATCCTATATCTGCCACGTTATGTTCTCCCGGGCAATGTCTCCATTCTCGCTTACTGCTTAATTTTTATATTCATTCACTCTATGGCTCACAAATTGCTTCCATTCCCCTCGATTTTGGACCCAACATAGCGCGGTTTTGCTGTCAAGCCAATATGTTATTTCGCTACCTTCTAACTGCGATCCTAGGGCGTTCTTAATTGTATGCATTAGTCTAACCAGCAGCGTTGCAGACATCAACTTTAGCCTGGGTATCGTTAACGTTTTCAGCGGTGCTACCCTCGACTTGCTCGCGATCAATCGTGCATAATAATCATTCTGCGTCCGGCTTAAAACATGTACACAACAGCTGAATACGTCTTATTGCTCGTATCTGCGAACCCGTGAAATTGGTACTCTAATATCTTCTCTTTCGGACTCTTATACAAACACCTATCGACTTCAATGAATTTCGTTTCACAAAGTTCTTTTAACCATGCGTTTAGTGTCTGCTTTTTCTCTTCATGTAAAAAGTAATTCCATGCCAACTAAAACTGGCGATATAATGGGCTACGTAGTTTTGGGGGCAAACATTCTCGACAATAATTCCTAGCGGGTCGAAAATTCTTGCTAAAAGGCTATATAAGTACATTCCTCTTAGTTGGCTTAAGATTTTCAGCTGCGCTGATTATACTTTCAAAATCAAATCTTATCTTATCACGTTTAGAATCCTATGCTTGCCATGACACAAGAAAACTGCTAAAAATAACCACTTTGTTATGTAATGCAAATTTGTGCACTAGTGCTGGATCCACACCTGCCTTTAAGTATAGATCGTAAGCTAGTTCACTGATGACTGACTTCACTCGTCTCGTCACCTGTAACCATATCGTCCACATAGAAACTCTCAATCATTGTCTCAACAAACTTCGGATCTAATCCCTTATATTTTGAAAAATGATACCTTAAAGTTGCATTTAACTGAAATGGAGAGGAATTTAGCCCAAATACCACTCGACAGAACCTATGAACCTCACTTTCGAACTTTCCACGCATTTTCCACGTCTTTTAACCACAAAAATCGCAAACAATCCCCATCAGCTTTATCAACTTCTATATTTAAAAATGCTTTTTCAATATCGGCAATCATGGCTGCTCTCTTTTGTCTAAAATGTACTAAAATGTCTAAAAGCAACGGGTCCAATGAAGGTCCTACATGTAAACATTCATTTATATAGACGCGCTCTTTTTACCCCCGCTCTTCGCAGAGGCATCGTAGACAATGCGCAGCTTCGTCGTTACTGCGTCCTTTCGCACCACGGCCAGATGTGATAAATAATGCACCTATTCTGCAATTTCTAGTTTCGCGACCTAACCTTTTCAATAACGCCCGAACTTAGTTGCTGTTTTATAATTGCGTCATACTAATTCAAAAGCGCAGGGTCATGCTTAAGCTTCCTAACTTGACCTTTCAGTCGCGATATACACATTTCGTAATTACTTGTCAAGTTGTCGTGACTCTCTTTCCAAGGCAATTTTACTGAATATCTACCTTCGCTGAAGGAAATCGACAAATTCCTCGTGCACCTCATCAACTGGTTGTACACCTAGCGTTTTTAAATCCCTTAATCTTTGAGCATCACATGCAAGACTGCAAGAGGCTCATCCTTTGCTACAAAATTCACATGCGTTACACCCGCGACATGCATGTAGTGCTGCACTGCTGCTCGAATCAAATTGTAGTGGCCCAGAGTCCCAGACAATGTCCAACCTAGCACGGTCTTCACAGCAACGGGGTCGGCCGGCTCGCCACGAATAGTAACCTCAGTTTGAAATTGCCATAAGTAATCTGCCCCAATTAAAATATCTATATCTAGCTCATCTGCCTGCCTGTGAACATCCGAGAACCAAATGTTCTTCAGATGTAGATTGTTTCGTCGGAACCAAGACGACCGGTTAGCACAATTTTAGAATAAGCACATGTCCAAGGAAAACTCGCAAATCGTATTATAAAAAATATTAAACAATTCGATCTCGAATTAGAACAAATTAATACAAAGAATATTAAAAAAAAAACATGCATATGTAGTTCCGATCAAGTTCGCACGTGTGATCTAAATTACAGGGGCGGATCTAGGGGTGATCAGAGCGATCACGCGACTAAGGTAAAAATTGCGAAGAAAAGTGTTTGAATGAAGTAGCAGTCCAGTTGCTAACACGTGCAGTGTATTGAGCTGATCGGGCACTGGTGATGTTTGGCAGTCCAGTTGTTAAAAGAGTTCCGTGACCAGGCCTTCAAGCACGAGCGCGCAGAAAAGCGGTCTTATGCATGAATTTTGCTCGCTTCGTCATCAAATCCCAGTCATCTGATTGGCTGTCTCTCTTTTTGCGCGATCTGTGGGGAGTTCTGATCGGTGAAGCTATCAGGGGCTCGAATTGGGCTATTCAATTGGCTAATTCAAAATCTATCTCAATTCTCATTGGTTGTATTTTTCTGATCGATCAGTGTGATCTGACCTTGACCTGAGAGCGTGCAAACCGCAAGGTTCCTTTTTTCCTTGACCTTTCTGATTGACGTCATCGTCGTTTTGACAGCAACGAAAACTCGAACGATTATTAAACTCAAAAGAAAAATTTTATTATCAAAACTATTTATTAATCATGTCAGATCTTTACAAAGCCGTGAGATGTGCTTTGGAGAAAGACGATCGGCAATATCTTAAAACTATCGAGGCCGATCTGAGGAAGCGAATAGACGCCGCAGCAAAGCGTTCAACTGAGCAATTATTAAACGAACTGAAAAAAACCAGCTTCTGCCTCATGAGAAATTTTGCTGCGAAATTGTACATCCCGGCGTCTGTTCGGCAGACAACAAAGAAGTTTTGTACAGCCTTAAGGTAAACATAACAACATTTTACAAAGATTTCGTGCATTTGTTTATTGGTGATTGTGTAATTTGTGTTAGAACTGTCAAGCTGCACAAGCTATAAAGTAGAAATTTACACGTTGCACGTTGAAATTTACATAGGATTTCGCTTTAATTTGCATATAACTGCGGCGTATGCATACGCTTCAAGAAGAATCGAGCCATCGAGGAGTGTAATAATGTTTTATCACTATTATGTGAACTTCGTGTGTACCTAATACCTTCTGTGAAATGTACAACCCGATGTGTTAGGGTAAAGCTTAGAGCACTAAACTGTGTTTTAATTTCAAAAATAATTATTCAAAACACATAGCAGTAAAGCATACAAGTGGCCATATTTTCTGATTACATTTTAAACAATGAACACAAGTTTATTATATAATAATTCTATAATTATATTGCCAATTATTCATACTTAATGGTTCATGAAAGTGGAACATGATGTTTTTGCTATCAAGCTATCAATTACTAGGTTAATATTTATTCATCTTTACCTAAGTGACTGACTAAGATATACCTAAGTGTAATAAAAAAGTTTCATTCATGCCCTAGTCTCTCTTAGATCTGAAACTACTGGGAACTGCTTGTATATATAAGCTCTGTGTCCTTAGTAGAAGTGGGTAACAATAGCTTAATGGAGCTATTGAGAATTTTGACCTCCATAGAGCTCTTCCTTAATGCTGATTTTTATTCTCAGCACCCTTGTTTTTCTTCTGCTGTGGAAGAGCATGATCAATACTTCAGCAAAAGTATCAATAACCTTTTATCAATGTCTGTTTCTAAGGGATATGTTTATAGATACTGGTTGTACGAAATATGACTTGGTTAGACAGGAAGCTATATATACTTAATTGCAGTGAGAAGAAATGGTCATCCTTTCTCTGTATAATGGGTCTGTATTTAATGGGCTTCAATTTTAAATAGGAATACTTTCACCTATTAATTATCCTGATTGTGAGGAACAAAGAAGTAAATTGCTATTTAATTGCATGATTCAACCACACTTAACTCCAAAGAAAGGTTTGGATGATCTTCATCATATTTTGTTGTGTTGTAAATGTAAGAAACACCAAAATATTCAATCGAACTAGCATATTTGTGGTTGCACCTATGTAAATTTAATCAAGTATGGTTACTTGCAATATGTAAAGCATCATTGCTACTAAATTCACCAATTTCTACAGCAGTGCAAAGATTTGAAGGCGGGTGCTGGGCTACTGCTGAGGCATAAAAACAATCAGCATGTGCTCTTATGGAAAATGCCTGTCTATGTCAGAATCACACAATGTCTTTGTAGTAGTATCATGCTTTTCCTAGGCATGCTGATGAGCCCTGATATTTGGCGAAACATTCACATTGCATCTGCACCCCCCCCCGACGAATGCGACGTCTCCCCCCCCCGAATTTCTTGTTTGAAACTTTTTGACTAAGGTACGAAAAATCCTAGATCCGCCCCTGCTAAATTACCCCTAATAATATTACCTAAACAACAATATAAAATCAATAGCTTACTTCTGTGGCGAGGTCCTCTAAACCACGGAGGAACAGGTTAGCCCGTCGTAGTCTTTCACACAGATACTTCACATACATACATTTACACATTTTCCGTCTCGCTTCTCATATTTGCCTTTCTCACTAATGATATGCTGATGTTATTGCATGCCCTATATGACGTCATGATCAAAGTTCATGTCAAGCCTACTCACATGTCCATCATGCTTAGAGAAGCTGTTGATCCATGGATACCCGTATTTGTACTTTTCAACTTCAACATGCACGTTAGAGATCCGTGAAATTTCGGGTACAACAAAGGCTTCAATTCGAATGGATTTTGCTACCCCCGTGTGAAGCAAATCTATGGAAACAACCTCATGCAACCGCGATCCGCTGGACTGATTTCCGAATGTGTTCAACGCGAACCACTCTTTCCTAACTAACTGACGTTTCGCTGACTTAGCAATCCTACATGTTACGAATGTTTTTTGGCTTGCCGAATCGAAAAGAAACCTAACTCTAGCCTCCCCCCGCCCTCTGACTATGGCTTGGAGAACTACACAGCTGCTGAAGCTCACATGTAGGTTCCCAATTTCGGGCCCGGGAACCTTTTGGTCAACAGGGACTTCTCTTTCGCTTTCTTCACTCTCTTCATACAAAGCTGTGTGATGTTTAACATTTTTCACAAATAATCTCATGTCTACAATCACGGGCCCTATGACCCTTTCTCATGCAGTTAAAGCATCTAGAATATTTAATCAAAATTTGCTTACGTTCCTTAAGTTCCACCTTTTTGCAGTCCTGGTGTCTGTGGTTCCCCAGGCAGAAGGCGCAGCTGTCGACATCATTTCTCTTTACGTGTAAGGCATTTCCCGAACCAAGGCCGTTGTTTTTGCCGTTGAACCTCTTTCTTGGCTCTTCCTCTGGTCAACTATATTCTTCGCGCAACTCCACTTCCCCTTCCAACGCGGCCAACACATCGTTCATGCTCCATTCACCATGGGGTTTGTCTCTTGTGACAGTCAATCGCACAACTTCGGGGATCTTTTCTAAAATCGCTGGCACCACGATATCCGAGTATGAGGCCTCGTCCACCCCAAGGGCTTCCAATCCTCGATAGTGTGTCTCTATTTTGTCGATTAAATGTCTCAATCGTCCGTTGTCTCTTGTGCTGTAAACTGGTTGAACTCTTAGCAACTCCTGTATGCGTGCTCGTCTGATGAGCTTGTCTTTCCCGTACCGTTTGAGCCTATAATCCTATTACAATACCAATTCACATGAGTCTTATACACGCAATTACTGTAGTTATTTCATTGCCAATCACATGCATGCACACTTTTCAATCAATTTATCAGCATAGGCATACCGGACAGCGGGGCAGGGGGGCAATTTCGAGAATCAAGAAATTCGGGCAAAGTTCAGAGTTACTTGGATGGCTAAAATTTTTAAAACCAATTTCATGATATATATCACATCTGTGTATTCTATTTGGCCATTTTTGTTACACTTTCTTGAAAGCACATCCGCACATTGCAAAGTTTATTGTTACAAATCTGGTAAGTTAAAATTCGGGCACACTGTATATAATTATAAAATTCAGGCGATTTTTTTGCCCCCCAAACGAAGTTGCGCCCGTACGCCTATGTTTATCAAAACACATTTGCGCACAAAGGTGAAAGTTATACCAGGCCACGCTATTTTAATGCTTGCTATCTGTAAAGTAATCTGCAAATTCTGAAAGACAAATCTGTTCATGTGCACGTCGTACACATCAAGTCTAACTCTCATTGCATGGTCACATGTCGGTGAAAACGCTTTGTAGCGCTTTTATTTAAATATTTTAGTTGGAAAAATACAAACATAATCCATATTAATCTTGCAATTATTAAAAATGCTAGTTTTTTAGGCCCCCTTGTATGATCAGAAGATTTATACCGCGGATTCGAAAAAAAACAGCGTCCTATATCTAATCCACTTTATTCTTATAGCAAATAAGCTGCAACAAAATCAAATGAATTAAATTGAAATCACAGTTAGATTTGTTCAATTGGAGTGGTTCAAAATTGCGAATTGAAAATCCTGCGTGCTTGAACAATAGTGTATATAGTTTCTTATATAGAAAATTCAGAAGTTACTTTTTGTAGAAATTATACATCCAATACGCTGAGTATGATAAAATGTACCGGACGAATTCGAGCATAGTCCAAAATTCGTTCGGTCCCGTGTGAACGTAGCCTATATAAAACAGTTATGTATGTCCATAAAGGCGAATTTCCCTTCTTCGATCGCTTTCTTTTAGATCATGAAATGTGTTGAGTCGAGCTAGCTCATCTAATAGCATGAATGGGATCAGTTCGGTTCATTGTCTGTATTTCAAAGGTAAGCGATCGCAAAGAGTCGATCGCGCGACATTTTTCACTGAATGGAAATCGGCATTTATTGTGATAGTACTACGTTGAGTTACCAAACGGGCAAGCTAAAAAATAGCTTGACCAAGATTGGAAATCAAAACCGCGACTTTCGGTTTGCTAACCCAATAAGCGCTATTCCTCTGAGGCATTAGGTCAGGCCGTTTAATTAAATTAGTTACAGGAGCATTGCATATCGGACTTCGGATTCCCAACGTGGTGAAGCTAACTTTTTGCCGTGCTCAGTTGTATTACTCAGAGTAGCTTGGGATCAGCCTAGTATCCTATTACAATACCAATTCACACGAGTCTTACACACGCAATTACTGTAATTATTTCATTGCCAATCACATGCACACTTTTCAGTCAATTTATCAGAACACATTCGCGTACAAAGATGAAAGGTATACCAGGCCACGCTATTTTAATGCTTGCTATCTGTAAAGTAATCTGCAAATTCCGAAAGACAAATCTGATCATGTGCACGTCGTACAAAAATAAAAACATAATCAATAGTAATCTGGCAATTATTGAAAATGCTAGTTTTTAGGCCCCCTTGTATGATCAGAAGATTTATACCGCGGATTTAGAAAACTAAAAGCGTCCTGTAAGTAATCCACTTTATTCTTAAACACTTAGTTCTCCAGGTATTTTTAATCGCTCCCTATTGTGTATTCAACAGTACGTGACCTAGCCTCAATTTTAAATTTTTGTCGTTATCAACTTCTTTAGAAATTCATTGTTTAATTTAAACCGATTGGAAAACAAACATTGGCATAGTGGGAGTAAATATCAGACAAGCTGGCTAGGCTAGGTATTAAAGAAACACAAATAGCAAATAAGCTGCAACAAAATGAATTTAATTGAAATTACAGTTAGATTTGTTCAATTGAAGTTGCTCAAAATTGCTAAATGAAAATCTTGCGATCTTGAACAATGGGATAGTTCTCTTAGAAAATTCAGACGTTGCTATTTCTAGAAATTATACATTCAATATACGCTGAGTATAATAAAATTTTTCCTTTCATGTCTAATTAGTCTCTCTCATTGAAACAAAAATTCGATTTTAATTACTTTTTGCGCAACTTTGCATGTACAAACATACTAAATCATGCATGCTATTTTTAATGGGTGGATGGGTAGAAGCTATAAAAGATGGTAAAAGATAGATTTTCATCAGATTTCATTTTCTGCTTCTGTGTATACTTCTGCTGATTTCAGGACCTGAAGAACTTCCAAACAACGAGTAAGCGAAGTGTATAATCCAACTAAGATTCATTACGACAAATTCATAACGCTGTCATTTTAATTATAAACAGATTAAAATATGAAGCTGTTTTTGGCTTACTTGGTTGTATTGTTCGCATTGGTAAGTAAATTGGAGGTCCTTTACAAGTTCATATTTCAAATATTCCACGAAAGCATGGTAGCTAATTTGCTCATTGGAAAATTAACCAAATTATGCAGCAGGAAGGGAACGTTGTTTATAAAAACTCGTCTAAATATTATGAATATGAATGGTGGGTAAATGCATTGGTATGATAGGTCGGGCAATGCTGAAAAAGGTATCGTAATAATTTTAATTGTTTTCTCTTACCCTTGTTCCCTCCTCTACCGTGTTGATATTTCAGAAACTCGATACTGTATCCAGTATTTGAATTGCTTACATTTTCTACACAGGCCTTTGCTGATAAGTTGGAACTCAAACGGACTGCTGAGGTTTGGCTTTTCGCATATCTCTATTTTGTATTTTTCATTTTGCATTGCTGCAAAATTATATGTTTTTACACGTTAACTTGTGCTCAGACTGAGGATCGTAAAATTTTCATTTGTTCTTTCAGTCGGATGACAAGAACCGCTTTGAAGCTAAGGGCTTGGTGAGCAGCGATGAGATAAAAAAACGCGGTTACATCTGTGCGACTTCATGTAAGTTAGTGACAATAATCCCCAAAAATGATTTAATCCTACCTCTATAAAACCTTACGTCTAAATCTTCAATATACTTTAAGTCCCATCGTAGAATAAAAAAATCAGTGCAAACTACAAGATTTTGTCTATGAACTTGCCAATAAATTCCTTTTTCACATGCATTGATGACCAAATGAAACAACGCCATTTATCGCTTGAACTAGCCCAATTATATCAGTAAGTTGGCATTGTTTATATCCTCCGATTTTATGTACAGGTGAAAGTGGGCAAGTTACGTCAAAATATTGTACCACCGCTGCAAAGTATTGTTTCGGCAACGGACAGGTTGTTGATGTCAGATTCGGTACTGCATTTAAAGCACCACCAAAGGTGACTGTTGGCCTTACCCGTATCGACACACACAAAGATCAGAATGTTCGTGTACATGTTCAAGTGGAAAGCATAACAACTTCTGGATTCAACATAAGATTCAAGCCATGGGATTATTCTATTACCTATCAACTAGGCATCAACTGGATGGCCTGTCCTTGAAGACGATCAAAAGCAAGCTGCATGCATTAGTTAATCAACAAGGAAATTTAGTTTAGACTTTAAGGAATCAAGGCATTTTGTGTTTATGTATTTTTCGAGTGTAATTTGCAACGTTTATGGCGAATAAACCTGTTAACAAAATATACGCTGTTGGTTTTTTTCGAGAAATCCGCGCGCCTCTTCGAGGTGAGCGTTTTTTTCATTTTTGGGACAGGAAAGGGAAAGAAAAATACAAGTTCACAAGCGGAGAAATAAATCTTAAACCTGTATATCTCAATATTTTTGGCACAGGAATTACTGTGCTTTAAAGAACTTAAGGGGTTTGTCCGCTGTTTTCGGTGACTGTACATTTTTATATTTTTATAGTCTATTTCTATGTATTTTTCCATCTATATATGATCTATTCGTATATAGTCTATATACATTCCGTATATTCTGTATATTCTTTCTCTCTCTTTAAGTAAAATAAGAGAAAAATAATCTGAGGGGAAATATATATTTGCTTTTTCATATTAAATGATAAAAATTATTTCTAAGTCCCAGATCATAAACTTCTAACTGAGTACGATCCCTATGACACCCCTATGACAATCCGTAATAAACAACGTTTATAAACAAACGATGGGAAAATTGATGATTCCGGCTTTCCCCCCAACCCCCCCCCCCCCCCTTTAAGGTCTTATTTTGAACAACTCTGCATGATCTTCCTACATGAAGTTTACATGAAGTATTTTACCCACCTTACGCTTCGCAAGGATTTCTGGTATACATTTTCAAATTTAAATTTGCATTTTGGCCAAATATAAAAATAAATATTGTGATTGTTGTTCCATTTCGTGTTGCGGTATAGATAATGTGTTGACAAGAGGATAACTCGGTTTGTTTTACGGTTTACGTCGCCGTTAATGATGGCCAATTACAACGGGATAGTTAAATGTGGAAATATGGAATTAAAACTGCCCCGAAAACAACGGAAAGTTTTGAAAAAGGTATTAAACTAATGTTCAATATGGCGGCAAAATGCTTGTGTTATTTGTGCCAATAGAAACGAGTTTTGCCCTTTTTCTTTCAAACGATTTCGTGAATACGTATTTGGTGAAAATATTTTATCTATTGGGCTAACTGCTCCAACATTCATATATGTTCAATTTTGAAAAACACAATGTTAATAGCCATTGGCCACTTTGTTTATATTGCTACATAATATAGGGCTTTGCTATGTTTTGGCAGACGTTCAATTAGGCTTCTCTCTACTTTTTTTAATACATTTTTCAAGAGTAAGACTTTTCATACCTTTTTAATTAAAAGTCTGTTCAACACCAGGTATAACATCTGGGTCTGTAAAGGTCTGTATAACATCTCCCAAAGATAGAATATAATGAATCCCCATGTATTAGCAAGAACATCACATATATGGCTAGCCAACATGCTTTGTGATATATTGGGCTTGCCAGTACTCATTGTGATATGGTCTTTGTGCAAGATCCATAAGCCTTATAACTTATTGACTTAATCATGTCATTTAAAAGCTTGTCCTTCTCGATTTATAGAAAGCATTAATTAATTGATATTTGCAAGCTAGAAGGATATGTGAATGGTAAAATTGCCAAATTTTTATAGATAAAATAGACAGAATTAATTTTCTCTGTTATTTGTTTATACCAAGCAATACAGGGTGTCCCAAAAAAATGTCCCCTCTATTGAAATCAAGCCTTTGTTCGAATCTGATTGCCTTAATATTATGATAAACCCAATTGAAAGCAAGACGCTTTATTTGAATGCCTCAACCTAATAAATATGGTATTTACACACTACTGCGTTGATCATGCATTCAAATTCCAACAAAAGCTTCATTTCAATAGCGGGGACTTTTTTTGGGACACCCTGTATATAAATGTACTGTAATTGATAATTCAAGCCTATACTTGAGAACCATGCATTTCCAGGTTAATTACTAATTGTAACAATGTAATATATGTGCAACATACTGTATACGTCTACATATGGTCTACAAGAATCATTGGTTAATTTTTTCTCACCAAAGGCTTGGAAAAATAAATGGTTTGTTTTACGTCGTCAAACGGCGGGTGGAAGTCCAAGGCTGGAATGCTATCGTAGTGAGGTGGCTTGTCTCAGTGGTCAATGTAAAAGATGGATCTCACTCAAGGATATCACATCAGTAGCAGAAGGAAAATCATCAAGAACTCACACAAATATTTTTGAAATACTTGTGAATAAAAACAAATATGTTTTCTCGGTTGAATCGCTTACGGAGCGAGCTGAGTGGATCTCTATGATAAAGGACATAACATTGCTGAAACAAATGAAAGATATTCCAATTGCTTTGAAAGGAAATGAGTATGAAAATGAGTATGGTAGGTTTGTTTGAAGGGCATCTAGTTATTATTTATGGTTATAATGTACCTAAAAAATATTTAAAGTTCTAGGATTTTTGATGATGTTTGGCTTTTTAGTGAAAAGTGCAGTTGGGTGAAAATATCAACATATGGTGTTTACTATTTTTAGAACTATTTAAAGTAACAGTAATGAACACAAAGGATTCAGAGAGATTGCAAATAGTTGGTGATTATTATCTAAGTGTGGAGCCAAGGTTTTTATGTCTTCATGACATTGAAACTGGTGCTGTTACAACACAGTGGAATCTTCAGTATTTGCCAAGATTCAACTTGAGAAAAGTATCAAAACTGCAGGATCTTGATATGATTCTTGTTATCTGGGCATCAAGGTATGCAGGAATGTTAAGCCATTGGGATTGAAAATAAGATGGTTTTTAATGGTACTAAGAGGTTGTATAACAAGGTTGCTGTTTCTTACTAGACAAAGCAATGTTGATAAATTCTAGGCCCGAATGCAAGCACTTGATGCCTTTGAAACAAGTTGCACGTGTTTACCTGTGGCATTTACTACTTTTAAAATAGGCTATCATTAGATTGAAACGAGGAGTGAAATGTAAAATAATTACCAAACATCACATATTGTTTGCTATTTGTTTATGAACAACTTCTTGTTTTTTCATTTATCAGAGATTGCAAGAGCAGGCATGGTGAATATCACTTTCTGACACGTGAGGGAAAGGAGATTATGACTGCAATCAAGATGGAGACATGTCGCCTAGCAACGGAGAAAATAGAAATGTCTGACGAATCAGCTAGGTCTACATTACAAAATGATCAAACGGCTCATACAACTAATAAAGATGTAATCGAGCCGCAAATCTCATGATAGGCCTACTAAACTGGACTGCGTGGTTACCTTGTGGAACAAGGACCGATTTTTATGGAACCTTTTGATTTAACCACCTCCGCCCAAAATATGGTGAACTTCAGAGTTCAGCCGCATACCGTACGGTTGAGCCAAACAACATGTGCAAGTTTTTTCCTCAAGGGCTCAAATATCTTTTGAAATTTGAAAAGGCTAATTGCAAAACCGTATTGCAGATTAAAATTGCTTTTATAGAAACTGTCGCTCTTTCCGTTTGGTGTTTCACCCCCAAACTCAAAATGTCTTTTGGAATTAATGTTGTAGTGTTGCGCCGTTTAGTATTGTTAAAATATCGTTCATATTGTCCCAATTTCCGGCCAACATTTGTAGGGTTTTTTAAACAAATCACCATGGGCAATGCTCAAGTAATCCATCATACAAACACATTTTTTTAGACGTCTTTTTATAGCGTTGACAACGAAATCTAGTGCCAAAAAGTGTAGAAAACCACATTGGTTCAATCATCTTACGCCTGTGATGATGAAAAGAAAAATTTCTCTTCATATCTCACAATCTTCGATCCCGAGAAACTTGGGCAAGGCGAGGGGGAGAAATGCCTGTTTCTCATGCTTTGCCCCCAAGGCTCCAACGAAAGTTCGTTCTTAAGTTAAGAAAGGACGATTATTGGCCATTCAAAATTCGCTGGAATTTGCTCCCAAAAGCTCAGTGTTTGCTCCTCAATGATCCCAGGCTCCTAGCACCCGCGAAGCACATCGCTATTTTGCAGCGGTATTTCTTAGATCTGTGTCAGTACTTCATGTTATTGAGACTGTAGGCATGCGCAGTTTCTTCCTCTTCCCGTGTGCGTGGCTTTGAAACGACAAAGATTCACACATTGCACTATAAAAAATCATCAAAATGAGCGGCTCTGCAACGTTGGTTGGCGCTATTGTGAAATTCTACGATGAGTACAATCAAAAGACTCCACAGAAAACGAAATTGATCGACGCGTATCTCATGTATATAATGTTTACTGGCATTATTCAGTTTGGTTATTGTCTTCTTGTTGGCACGTTCCCTTTCAATTCATTCTTATCTGGCTTCATTTCGTGCGTGGGATCTTTTATTTTGGCTGGTAAGTCGATGAATATGTTCAAAATGTTTGTGGGTAATCCTATAAAGCTATATTATATTGTTTTCGTAAATATTACTCACTTTGTAGAGATTGAGCAGTAGCTCTGTACTGTTAAACATCAGACTGAGGCTTTTTAGTATGGACCGAGCAATGAAAGAATGAGGTTCTTGCAAAAAACATTGGTCTGATATTTCACCGTAAAGATGAAACAAGCAAGATCAATAATCTGAACATTTATTATATGGATGAACTGCATGAAACATCCAGAATACTGGTCTATACTGATACAAAATATATGGACCACAGTCCAGATATGGGGTTTTTCGGACCACTCATCAACCAATCCGAATAGAGGATCTTGAAAAGCCATATAATAATAGTATAATAATAATAGTCTCATGCAGTTAAAACATAGAAACTCATTTTTGACCTAGCTTGTTTGGTATGCTCTATGAAATATCAGTTCATACTAAAAAGCCTTGGTCTGATATTTCACAGTACAGACCTCATGCTCAGTCAATAATCAGTTATTATTATATGACTAGTGTTTGTTTTTGTAAATCCTGCAATTTGATTGGCTGCTGACGAGGCGGGATTTTCCCATATTGCCCACGAGCAATACGCTCAATTTTTATTGCCCTCGGGAAAAACAACAGCAATTCAAAATGAATTATTATTCGTGTTTATGGTTTTCCCAAATTAAGTCATATAATAAATAACTTACTGACTTTGATTGTTCGGTCTGTACGGTAAAATATCAAACCTCGGTCGTGCCGTATTGACCTCGCTATCGCTCGTACGTATTTTACCGTACAGACCTCACTCTCAGTCAGTAAGTTCTTATTATTTCATCTGAACTGTTCAATTTTATCAATTCAATCCTTGGCATATTATTATTATTATTTTTATTAATTAATTTTTTTAAAGGAATAAACACTTCAGTATGAGATAAACTACTTACTGCTATCAATGTGTGTCCTGTTAAAAAATAGCTTTATATAATAGCTTTAATAGAGTCCAAGGTGACAAGACAACCTTTATTTAGTTACCTCGTACATATAATTACCATTATATAATTTCTGGTATGTTTTCTAGTTTGCTTGAGAATTCAGACCAATCCTACCAATGGTCCAGACTTCAAAGGAATCAGTCCTGAGAGATCTTTTGCTGATTTTATTTTCGCAAGTGTTGTTCTTCACCTTGTAGTCATGAATTTTATTGGTTGATTGGTGTGGACAGTCACCAGCTATAGGTTGCAATAAGAAAAGCAAGTAAAATTACATAAAAATGTGAATAAATAATATTTCTATAACACATATTGGGTGCTGGATGTTCATTACTTACCACCTGGGTGTGATACTGAAGTTTTAGTTTATATAGAATATTAGGTAATTTCTGAATTGGCAGTTTTGAAAAGCATTTTCTTATTCATTAATGCGAGTCTTTTTAACATTTATAATCAATTATCCCTGAACAAAAACTCCAAAAATGGAGAAGCTCTAATAGACATTTCTCTTTTTAGCTTTCGAGCACGCAATGCTTGACGGTAGTTGATTATCAAGCAACTTTGAGTTGCGATATCGCTCTGCTGGAAAGCGATTTTGCCATTCTAAGAAAACCTTGCCGATCCTTTTTGCGTCTTTCTTAAACTAAATCGCTTCTGAACATGGCAAAATCACAACTCAAATTGACCTTGATAATCAAATACCGTCACGCATTGCGCGCTTGAAAGCTAAAAGGGGAATCAAAAGTTCACAAGAATCATTCTGGAATCGCAGCATGTGACAATCTTGACTAAGTGCATATTTATGCTATGGTGACAGATGAGTTAACGTTAGTTATGAGTTATATAACTTATCCATGATCTGGCGTTATCAAGTATTCTATACCTGATGTCGTTTCGAAAAGCCGTCTATAGCTTTGCCGTATGCAAAAGCGTTTTTCGAAGTCTATTTAGCGTTTTTTTGGGTATTACTTGACGAAAAGATGAGTTGGGGCAAGCATATTGAGAAAATTTGTAAAAAAAAGTAGGGGCTAGCTGGGAATAGCTGTTATGAAAATATGCAAATGATTTATAATGCTCTGATACAGCCATATTTTGATTACTGCTCTCCTTTATGGGGAAACAGCTATGGAGCTTTAAAGACAAGCTTCAAAATCGCGCGGCTAGGATAATTGCCGGGGGGAATTATGAAGTCGATTCGGCTGACGTTCTTGCATAGGTAATTTCTGAATTGGCAGTTTTGAAAAGCATTTTGCTTGGAAGCGATTTTGTTTGTAAGAAAACGTTGCCGATTATTTTTGCTTTTTTTCTTAAACTAAATCGCTTCTGAACATGGCGAAATTACAACTCAAATTGACCTTGATAATCAACTGCCGTCATGCATTGCGCGCTTGAAAGCTAAAAGGGGAGTCAGAAGTTCAGAAGAATCATTCTGGAATCACAGCATGTGACAATCTTGACTAAGTGCATATTTATGCTATGGTCACAGATGAGTTAACGTGAGTTATGTTAAAAAAAGTAGGGGCTGGGAATAGCTGTTATGAAAATATGCAAATGATTGTAATGCTCTGATACAGCCATATTTTGATCGCTACTCTGCTTTATGGGGAAACAGCTATGTGGAGCTTTAAAAGACAATTAAGCTTCAAAAATGTCAAAATCGCGCGGCTAGGATAATTGCCGGGGCAAATTATGAAGTAAATTCGGCTGACGTTCTTGCATCTCTCGGGTGGTTAACGTTAGGGTAAAGACGAATAAGTAATCAATCCATATTAATGTATAGAATTTCAGCCTCGAAATCCAGGCGTTTTAATCGTAAAAAAATAATGTAGCAATATGATAAAGCCGACTTATTTTGTGGCTTTAATGCAATCGAAATTCACATTCGTTGAGAAGCAGCGCTTAAAATGCTGTTGAGTTTTGTGAGCTCGAAGAATTTTATCGTCGTTTTACATTCACTAAAGCAATATTGTATCTCTAAAATCTGATGCTTAACAATTTCAATCCGCATAAATTTCACTGTGGATGGGTGGGGCTTTAGAAAAGCAAGATCAAAGACCTTTTTAAAAGAATACAATAAATTGTTTAACCATCTCCTGTTGCGAATAATTAGTTAAAGTTATCTTTCAATACGTATTCGTTGCCATTCGCCTCTTCACTTGGAATTCGCGTTGAGAAGCAACTCTTAAAATGCTGTTGAGTTTTTTGTGAGCAGGCGAAGAATGGACTTCACAATTTTATGGTCGTTTTACATTTACTACAGCAGTATTGTATCTCTAAAATCTGATGCTTAACAATTTCAATCTGCATACCTTTTACTGTGGATGGGTTGATGCTTTCGATAAGCAAGATCAAAGAACTTTTTAAAAGAATACAATAAATGTTTAACCATCCCCTGTTGCGAATAATTAGTTAAGGTTATCTCTCAATACGTATTCGTTGCCATTCGCCTGTTCGCTTGGAATTTGCCTTTGTGAATAACTAAAGAGGGTGTGTGAAGAATCTTCCTGAAGTTGACTGTGAATTGAGAAAGAAAAATAAGAGAGAAAGATATATATTGCTATCCTAGAATCAATCTGGAATCACAGCATGTGACAATCTTGACTAAGTGCATGCGTTATATAACTTATCCATGATCTGGCGCTATCAAGTATTCTACACCCGATGTCGTTTCGAAAAGCCGTCTATAGCTTTGCCGTATGTCAAAGAGCGTTTTCGAAGTCTATTTAAGAATGTAGAAATATTTTCCGTTCTCGTACTCCAAGGTTAGTATCGATTTTTTTAACAAATGTTTGCATTTACTTAAGAGTACTGTTGATTCTGCTACATCATGGCTCTTTTCTTATTATATGTTTCCGTTTGTGAAAATAGCGTTTTATGTAGTAATGCTGATCTACTAGGCGCTGCTGTATCCACAGAGAGAATACGAGCTATGTTTTAAGCCATCATCACTCTTAGAGCTTATATAGTTACAATTTCGGTAAGACATGAATTAGATGTGGCGATTGATATTTTAAGCGAATGGACCATTCCGCAATTGAAATAAGTGTGAACTGACTAGAAAAATTCATCAGTGCAGCTGAAAGAACATCCCACAATAAGCACAATTGGAAAGTTTTGTAGCGAAATTACTCGCAATTTTATGGTCGTTCTACAGGGTGTTTGAAAAAAAACGAAAACCTTTGAAATGACACATAACAATGCAATTGTTAGAGTTTGACTGCCTAAGCACTCTGTTGGGACCCACAGGTGTATAAATGTTTGCCATTAGCATTTTTATGTATGCATATGATGCAGTATTTGCTCGTACGCGAAAATGATAATTATTAACAATATTTACAATTTACAAATATGGATATTTAATAATATTTAAATGTGCATCTCAATCAGCATGACCTTCGACATGTCCCCTTTCTCTAGCAACACAAAGCATTTAGCATTTTACTGAGTTGCATTAAATCCCCACGGGCTAAAATTCGTGCACACAGCACTCAAATTTTAATAATGAGTGATTTCAATAGTTTTCGTTTTTTTTGAGACACTTTGCATGTACATTCAGTAAAGCAGTATTGTATCTCTAAAATCTGATGCTTAACATTTTCAATCCGCATAAATTTCACTGTGGATGGGTGGGGCTTTAGAAAAGCAAGATCAAAGAACTTTTTAAAAGAATACAATAAAATGTTTAACCATCCCCTGTTGCGAATAATTAGTTAAGGTTATCTCTCAATACGTATTCGTTGCCATTCGCCTCTTCGCTTGGAATTCGCGTTGAGAAGCAACTCTTAAAATGATGTTGAGTTTTTTGTGAGCAGGCGAAGAATGGACTTCACAATTTTATGGTCGTTTTACATTCACTAAAGCAGTATTGTAATTCTAAAATCTGATGCTTAACAATTTCAATCTGCACAAATTGCACTGTGGATGGGTGGGGCTTTAGAAAAGCAAGATCAAAGAACTTTTTAAAAGAATACAATAAATGTTTAACCATCCCCTGTTGCGAATAATTAGTTAAGGTTATCTCTCAATACGTATTCGTTGCCATTTGCCTCTTCGCTTGGAATTTGCCAGTGTGAATAACTAAAGAGGGCATGTGAAGAATGTTCCTGAAGTTGTGTGTGAATTGAGAAAGAAAAATAAGAGAGAAAGATATATATTGTTATCCTAGAATCATTCTTGAATCACAGCTTGTGACAATCTTGACTAAGTGCATGAGTTATATAACTTATCCATGATCTGGCGCTATCAAGTATTCTACACCTGATGTCGTTTCGAAAAGCCGTCTATAGCTTTGCCGTATATCAAAGAGCGTTTTCTAAGTCTATTTAGAATGTAGAAATATTTTCCGTTCTCGTACTCCAAGGTTAGTATCGATTTTTTTAACAAGTGTTTGCATTTACTTAAGAGTACTGTTGATTGTGTTACATCATGGCTCTTTTCTTATTATATTTTTTCCGTTTGTAAAAATAGTGTTTTATGTAGTAATGCTGATCCACTAGGCGCTGCTGTATCCACAGAGAGGATACGAGCTATGCTTTGAGCCATCATCACTTCTTAGAGCTCATATAAATGAATAGTTACAATTTCAGTAAGACATGAATTAGATGTGAAATTAATTATTTTAAGGCAATGGACTATTATTCCCCAATTGAAATAAATGTGAAACTAGGAAAATTCATCAGTGCAGCCGAAAGGACATCCCACTGATTCCCAAAATAAACACAATTGCAAAGTTTGGTTGCGAAAGCATAAAACGTGTGAAGAATATCGGCGTCAGCAGTTAGCGACTTAATTTTTTGGGGTATTACTTGACGAAAAGATGAGTTAAGGCGAGCATATTGAAAAAATTGTAAAAAAGCAGGGACTGGGAATAGCTGTTATGAAAAGAGTCAAGCCCTTTATTCCTTTCATACTATGCAAATGATTTATAATGCTCTGATACAGCCATATTTTGATTACTGATCTCCTTTATGGGGAAACAACTATGAAGCTTTAAAAGACAAGCTTCAAAAGTGTCAAAATCGCGCGACTAGGATAATTGCCGTGGAAAATTATGAAGCCGATTCGGCTGACGTTCTTGCATAGTAATTTCTGAATTGGCAGTTTTGAAAAGCATTTTCTCATTCATTAATGCGAGTCTTTCTAATATTTATAATGAATTATCCTTGAACAAGAACTCCGAAAATGGAGAAGCTCTAATAAACATTCTCTTTTTACATGAACATGGCGAAATCACAACTCAAATTGACCTTGATAATTAACTACCGTCACGCATTGCGCGCTTGAAAGCTAAAAGGGGAGTCAGAAGTTCACAAGAATCTTTCTGGAATCACAGCATGTGACAATCTTGACTAAGTGCATATTTATGCTATGGTCACAGATGAGTTAACGTTAGTTATGAGTTATATAACTTATCCATGATCTGGCGCTATCAAGTATTCTATACCTGATGTCGTTTCGAAAAGCCGTCTATAGCTTTGCCGTATATCAAAGAGCGTTTTTCGAAGTCTATTTAAGAATGTAGAAATATTTTCCGTTCTCGTACTCCAAGGTTAGTATCGATTTTTTTAACAAATGTTTGCATTTAAGAGTACGGTTGTTTGTGCTACATCATGGCTCTTTTCTTATTATTTTTTTTCCGTTTGTGAAAATAGCGTTTTATGTAGTAACGCTGATCTACTAGGCGCTGCTGTATCCAAAGAGAGGAAACGAGATATGCTTTAAGCCATCATTACCTCCTAGAGCTTATATAAATGAATAGTTACAATTTCAGTAAGACATGAATTAGATGTTACGATTAATTCTTTTAAGGCAATGGACTATTCCCCAATTGAAATAAATGTGAAACTAGGAAAATTCATCAGTTCAGCTGTAATATCATCCCACAATAAGCACAATTGGAAAGTTTGGTTGCGAAATAATAAAACTTGTGAAGAATATCGCCGTTAGAAGTTGGTGACTTTTTGGGGTGTTACTTGGCGAAAAGATAGGTTGGGGCAAGTATATTGAAAAAAATTGTAAAAAAAAGTAGGGATTGGGAATAGCTGTTATGAAAAGAGTAAAGCCCTTTATTCCCTTTCATACTATGCAAATGATTTATAATGCTCTGATACAGCAATATTTTGATTACTGCTCTCTTTTATGGGGAAACAGCTATGAAGCTTTAAAAGACAAGCTTCAAAAGTGTCAAAATCGCGCGACTAGGATAATTGCCGGGGAAAATTATAAAGCCGATTCGGCTGACGTTCTTGCATAAGTAATTTCCGAATTGGCAGTTTTGAAAAGCATTTTCTCACTCATTAATGCAAGTCTTTCTAATATTTATAATGAATTATCCTTGAACAAGAACTCCGAAAGTGGAGAAGCTCTAATAGACATTCTCTTTTTACAAGAACATGCAAAATCACAACTCAAATTGACTTTGATAATTAAATACCGTCACGCACTGCGCGCTTGAAAGCTAAAAGGGGAGTCAAAGGTTCACAAGAATCATTCTGGAATGACAGCATGTGACAATCTTGACTAAGTGCATATTTATGCTATGGTCACAGATGAGTTAACGTCAGTTATGAGTTATATAACTTATCCATGATCTGGCGCTATCAAGTATTCTATACCTGATGTCGTTTCGAAAAGCCGTCTGTAGCTTTGCCGTATATCAAAGAGCGATGTTCGAAGTCTATTTAAGAAGGTAGAAATATCTTCCGTTCTCGTACTCCAAGGTTAGTATCGATTTTTTTTACAAATGTTTGCATTTACTTAAGTGTACAGTTGATTGTGCTACATCATGGCTCTTTTCTTATTATTTTTTTTCCGTTTGTGAAAATAGCGTTTTATGTAGTAACGCTGATCTACTAGGGGCTGCTGTATCCACAGAGAGGATACGAGATATGCTTTAAGCCATCATTACCTCTTAGAGCTTATATAAATGAATAGTTACAATTTCAGTAAGACATGAATTAGATGTGACGATTAATTATTTTAAGGCAATGGACTATTATTCCCCAATTGAAATAAATGTGAAACTAGGAAAATTCATCCCACAATAAGCACAATTGGAAAGTTTGGTTGCGAAATAATAAAACTTGTGAAGAATATCGTCGTTAGCAGTTGGTGACTTTTTTGGGTATTACTTGGCGAAAAGATAGGTTGGGGCAAGCGTATTGAAAAAAATTATGAAAAAAGTAGGGGCTGGGAATAGCTGTTATGAAAAGAGTCAAGCCCTTTAATCCCTTTCATACTATGCAAATGATTTATAATGCTCTGATACAGCCATATTTTGATTACTGCTCGCTTTTATGAGGAAACAGCTATGGAGCTTTAAAAGACAAGCTTCAAAATGCGCGCTAGGATAATTGCCGGGGAAAATTATGAAGCCGATTCGGCTGACGTTCTTGCATAGGTAATTTCTGAATTGGCAGTTTTGAAAAGCATTTTCTCATTCATTAATGCGAGTCTTTCTAATATTTATAATGAATTATCCTTGAACAAGAACTCCGAAAGTGGAGAAGCTCTAATAGACATTCTCTTTTTACAAGAACATGGCAAAATCACAACTCAAATTGACCTTGATAATTAGCTACCGTCACGCAATGCGCGCTTGAAAACTAAAAGGGGAGTTAAAAGTTCACAAGAATCATTCTGGAATCACAGCATGTGACAATCTTTACTAAGTGTACCGTTGATTTACTTAAGAGTACCGTTGATTGTGCTACATCATGGCTCTTTTCTTATTATATGTTTCCGTTTGTGAAAATAGCGTTTTATATAGTAATGCTGATCCACTATGCGCTGCTGTATCCGGCACAGAGAGGATACGAGCTATGCTTTAAGCCATCATCACTTCTTACAGCTCAGTTTTATAAATGAATAGTTACAATTTCGGTAAGACATGAATTAGATGTGGCGATTAATATTTGAAACGAATGGACTATTCCGCAATTGAAATAAATGTAAACTGACTAGAAAAATTCATCAGTGCAGCTGAAAGAACATCCCACAATAGGCAAAATTGGAAAGTTTAATTTTTTCGATATTCAGTTGACGAAAAGAGGAGTTGGGGGAAGCATATTGAAAACATTTGTAAAAAAAAGTAGGGGCTGGGAATAGCTGCATGTTATGAAAAGAGTCAAGCCCTTTATTCCTTTCATACTATGCAAATGATTTATAATGCTCTGATACAGCCATATTTTGATTACTGCTGTCCTTTATGGGGAAACAGTTATGGAGCTTTAAAAGACGTCAAGCTTCAAAAGTGTCAAAATCGCGCGGCTAGGATAATTGCCGGGAAAATTATGAAGTAAATTCGGCTGACGTTCTTGCATCTCTCGGGTGGTTAACTTTAGAGGAAAGACGAATATGTAATCAATCCATATTAATGTATAGAATCAAGTTAAATAATTTGTCCGCGCCGAACCTGAAAAATCTGAAAAGAATGGACTTCACAATTTTATGTCGTTCTACATCCAGTATAAAGCAGTATATTGTATCTCTAATGTAATGCTTGGCAATTTTATTCTGCATACTTTTTACTGTGTGCGTGTGCTTTAAAAACGCAAGTTCAAAGAAGACAACAATTGTTCAAACCTCGACCCCTGTTGCGAGTAATTAATAAACGTTTATCTCGGCCTCTGGATACGAATTCGTTGCCATTCACCCCTTCGCTTGGAATTTGCCTGTGTGAATAACTAAAGAGGACGTGTAAAGCATTTTCCTGAAGTTGTGTGTGAATTGAGAAAGAAAAATAAGAGAGAAAGATATATATTGTTATCGCAGAATTATTCTAAAATCACAGCATGTGACTTTTTTGACTCCGCATATTTTTGTGTGGTCAGAGATGACTTCGATGATGCGTTATATATATTTATATAATAAAAGCCGTCTATATAGTTATTGTGCAGCATGTCCAAGTGCGTTTTTCAAATTCTATTAGAGAATGTAGCAATGTTTCCTGTATTTGTTTTCCAATCAAGGTTTGTATTGTTTTTAACAAATTAACTTAAGTTAAGAGTACCGTTGATTGTGCTACATCATGGCCTTTTTGCGTATTATGTTTCCATTTGTGTAAATAGCGTTTTATGCAGTAATGCTCATTCACTAGGCTCTGCTGATAACAAGGCAAATGCCAGCTTTGCTTTGATTCGGGCATCACGACTTAGCGCTTAACAGCTCAAAAGTGGACTAGGAAAATGGTTAGCAAAAGATCGAAAGAGTATAATTATTTAGGGCAAGCCTCGCCTCCCGCAAACCGAGTTTCGGCTATTAATGATTTTATAATGAACAAGATGCCCGCGTTCTGGCGTTAACTCCGGTGTGCCGTGCACGTGCCAGTTTTAATATAAAGCTTCTGAACATAAAAAATACAGTTCATACTCATTTTGATGCCTTGCGAACCTAAATGTTGTTCCATCGCGAAATTCAGAAGCACATCGTACTTTAAAAAGTATAGAAGTTCAATTGTTCAAAAATGTAAATAAACCGCATGATACCTTCACTTTGTCTTACACTTTGCCTTTTTAAATCTTCAATCCTGTGCAAAATGTGACGTGTCGACGCGCCCATACACGATCAAATATATTCTTACCCCAATTCAATCTAAACTTAATTCAACAGCATTAAAAGAACGGTTTACTTGTTCATCTTGAAGAAATTGGGTCAAATTGCCGTATCATGCGAGCGAAATCAAATCGCGCGTCGGAAAATTAACAAAAGCTGTGCACCGACAACTCTTTGGAGACAAAATTGTGACGTAGATAAATACGGTCACATATACTTTTCAAATACAAGTATATTTCGCGAATCAATCAATCAATAAAACTTTATTTAACCACGCTACCCTCATCATCTGTCGATGGTTTTCGTGAGGGGCGTCACACAATTACATGCAATAGATTAACTGAGAAACATATGTACAAGTATATAAAAAATAGTATTATAATATAAACGAATAAATATGTAAGTATTAAAGAAGATAAAAACTAGGAATAATCGATGTCTGACTCAGTAGTTACATTATTTTATCATATTTTAAAGATACCTAAAGATTTTTTTTCTTTGCTTGCTTTGGTAGACTATTCCATAACGCAGCCCCACTGTAACCAAATCTCTGTTTTATAAATATTCAGTTTTTGGTTTAGCAAGTGAGAGATTTATGTCGCAATTTCTAAGATTATAATTCCTCATTTTTGTCTCCCTGGTAATAAATTTATGTTTTAAGCTAGGGGGTGAGTGGTTGTTTAGTATTTTAAACATTAATGAAAACAGATTTATTCATTTTATGTCTATCATTCAGATTCTTCCACGACATATTATATAGCATGAAGCAAATCCATCGATCTATAACATCGTAGTTGGCCCCGGTCATAATTCTTGCCGCCCTATTTTGTAGTTTTTGCAATTTTTCAATGAGTAAGCTTCCATAATTATCCCATGCATAAAGGAGAGCAATAACCAAAATATGGGAGCACGAGAGAATTATACAAATTTTGTAAAGTTTCGTACGGTACAAATTGTTTTACTCTTTTAATAATTCCAATGCCGGAGACAACTTTAATTTCTGCATGTTGCATCTATATGCTTATTCCAGCTCATTTTTCGTCTAGTTCTACTCCCAAACAACGAAAAAGAGGAGTAGCAAGTAACAAGTTTATCATTAATCGTTACTTGATTATTCCCAACTTTGTGTTTCAAATTATAAGAAGATCCTATAAACATTGCTTTTGTCTTTTTTGTATGAAGCTGTAATTTGTTTTGGGAGAGCCATTTCACTATATTTTCTAGATCCTGATTAACTCGCATTGCGCAATGCGCAAGCGAGTTCTTAAAATGGGAATCGTTCTTATTAATATTTTTATGGTCGAGAATTTCGCGGGTGTTCTGTTGCTCTCATGCTTTTCAACTTCATGTTGAACCAAAGTTGCTTAATATCGCTATGAATTCTCTGATCAAACTGAGTGCAATCTCAAATCAATCTCACGAGTTCTCACTAGTACTATCAATTGAAAACGATACAACGACGTTGTCAATGAACTGTGCCATGACGTGCTACGAATATCTGAACAAGACTAACTCCACTGTGCAACAAGACTAACTTCACAGTGCAATTAAATTTATCCAATGCTCTCCCCATTTTCACGCCCGTTACGTTCCGTTGCATAGCTGAACAACTATGGCAAGCCTAAACACACGCCTGAGTAAGCGTCTTTTTTGTCATAGCCCTAGCTCGACTCAAGCAATGCGAGTTTAATGCCTAGCAGGCATCTTGTTAAGTTTTGTTATTAGTTCTAAGAAACTTGAAGAAGACGCATATATTTGCGTGTCATCGGCATACATGCCAGGAGTTGAGGTTTTAAACATGCTGGCAAATCATTTTTTTTAAATGTATCCATTCGCCTGATGATCGCCTTGAGCGTGAAACACCGTGTAGCGATGACAATATTTTTTAGAATAATTAAACATTTATTTATTTAATTATATTGCTCTATTTATTGATATTGAGCACTCTTTGTTCAAGTACGGACAATATTATTATTATTATATATAATAATAATATATATATACACTGGCGGTCAAAAAGAACTGCTCAAAACCAGTTAGAATGCTCTCAAATGAACGTAACTGTCCCTCTAACAATATTCATGCAATATAATGCATGTATTTTGCAATACAAAATTCATGAGGGGCGAGGTGATATCAGTTTTATCGCTTGAGGGACGATATCATAGGGATGATATCGTCCTGAATTTATGGGCCATTAATTGCAACCGCCTTTTCCTGTACCTCTCTCAGAAACAGAAACGGCGGAGACCCACCAGCCAGAGTTGTTTTTGCGCCTTTAATTTCATGCATGTTTTCTTCATTTCAGCCCATTTTTTGCAATGGAAGGTACTTTTCAAGGTGGTGTCGCTTTCGGTTTCGGACCTCATAGTGGGAACTTTTCATTCATAATCACCACTGACAATATAGAGGTGGCTAGAGAATTATGTGAACTCGGTGGATACATTGGATTGGGCGTTGGAGTGACTACACTAGGAGTTCTGTTGAGCTATAGGTTGTTAAGACCTTTAATCCAGGATGTTGTTAACGTAGTCTTTGGTTATAATCGAGAAGACCAAGATAATCCGAATGCTGAAGCAGGATCACTACGTGTTAAACTGCGTTGTTTAACAGAAAAGAGATTTCTTGAAATTTTACAAGATTATGAATCCGGAGGAATAAAACAACGTTTGGAAAACGAATTTTCTCAGGTTAAGATCAAAGTTGAAGGTTTGAAGGTTGAGATTAAAAACATGGAAGAAGTAGAAAAAACAAGAGCCGCTATAGTCGAGAGGTAGCTATGTGGAATATATTTTTACCATGAAGCGTTTTCATAGGCTCTTTAATCGCATATCTAAAATTAACAGCACGTGCATTCCCATATGTGGGCATAGGTGCCTATACAACTGCTATTTAATGGAGTTTATTGAATCTTATGAAGAAATATTCCGGTTTTGGTTTAGGAAGTGAGAGATTTATGTCGCCATTTCTAAGAATATAATTCCTCATATTTGTCTCCCTGGTAATGAATTTATGTTTTAAGTTTGGGGGATGAGAGGTTGTTTAGTATTTTAATCATAAAAACAGATTTATTCATTTTATGTCTATCATTCAGATTCTTCCACAACATAGCATGAAGCAAATCTGTTGATCTTACCTTCGTAGGTGGTCCCTTCATAATTCTTGCCGCCCTATTTTGTAGTTTTTGCAATTTTTCAATGAGTAAGCTTCCACAATTATCCCATAAAGGAGAGCAATAATCAAAATATGGGAGCACGAGAGAATTATACAAATTTTGTAAAGTTTCGTACGGTACAAATTGTTTTACTCTTTTAATAATTCCAATGCCGGAGGCAACTTTTTTGCATGTAGCATCTATATGCTTATTCCAGCTCATTTTTCGTCTAGTTCTACTCTCAAAAAGCGAAAAGAGGAGTAGCGAGTAACAGGTTTATCATTAATCATTACTATTACATTGATCATTCCCAACTTTGTGTTTCAAGTTATAAGAAGATCCTATAAACGTCGCAGATAGATAGATAGACAGATAGCTACTGAAAATTCTAGCTTCTAATTATAGAATTGCATATGTTGTGTAATATGACAATTAACGCGACTTAATCGGGGGGAAGCCTTACTAAGAACTCTTGAACCGCTTATTTATTTAAACAAAATGTAATCCCATGCAAATGTAATCATATGTAATTCTAATTAGATTTCGAGTATCTATCTATCAATCTGCGGCCAACGCATCAACAAACTAATAGCTCGCGTGATTTAACTTAAAGTGGCAACTAATTGAAAGAATTTTATTTATAATTGTCATTTTGATGGCAGTTTATGATTAATGGCTTATGCCATCCCCACAACCACCGTGGTATATGTTTGACCAAAGTTCTTACACCTGCATTGAGGGATGTCCTTGCAACTGAAATAACAAAATGAAATAATGATTTGTGTCGACCACCGACTGATATCGACACACAAGTGCAATTTGTGTAGTTACTGATCCTGTTTGAGACAACGTTGTTAACTTCAATTATGATGTATTTGATTCTATAGTGCCATCTCAACCACCGTAATAACGGACGAGGAAAGAAGATGGGTTGTTATTGGTGTGTGTTTGACCAAAGTTCTCCCACCTGCGTTGAGAAATGTCCTGGCAACCGAAATACCAAAATGGCATCATGTTCTATGTCAACCACCGACTGAGATTGACAAACAGGTGTATCACCGACATAAAAAACAGTTGAATCCATCAACTATAAAACTCAACTATAAGAACATTAACAACAATAATGTTCATAAATCACCATGGTTATATGATTATGCAGTTAGAGACCCATTGTCTTTAGCAAAGTTGTTTGTTCAGCCATTAATGTCTAAGTTTACTGGCTTTGACCAAACAATGGATATTTCTGCAATCTTATCATTGATTTGCGAAGCTGCTCCATTTACAGCAGCTGCTGCTGATGCAAAGACAGTCCGGTCTGACATCAGAAACGAGTGGGCACATTGCAACTTTGCAAACTGGACTGAGGCAAAATTTAATGATGCTTTTCTTTGTATGGAAACTTTGCTGAAGAATGTGAATCTCTCACTTGAAAAGGAACAACAAATATGTGATGATCTGAATAGTTGGAAAGATAAAGGTAAAGTGTTAAGCATAAAGGAAATCAAATTTTTCTTCTATTGCGTCCTCGGGTATTACGTATTTAGTGAATCAATAGCAATTTCCTGGCAATTCAGCACGTTGTTCTGGTTAGCTCGTGCAAGAAAGCATTTCTATGAAAATCTAAATATTTTCTGACGTCTTTTGTCAAAATTAATGATTATGATCAGTCAGGTCGTTTTATATAGCATGTAAAGTCAAACTGCATGGGATATAACTTTCTCTTGAAAGTTTTCATACAAAATAATGATCGACATTTTTCTCAGAGTTGCAGTTGTGTTTCCGTAGTCAACCTTTCGACATCCACACCTCGAGTTTACTCAAAGAGCTTGTTGATGAACTTCGTTTATCTGTGCAGACATTGAATTTAGAAGAAAACCAGGTTTGAAAATTACAATTTGCTGACTTGTATACTTGATCGATTGTGTCATCCCATACATATACTAGGAACAATTTAGACCACTTCGTTGTTCATTTAGACTTACTAAAATTTAGTTGTTCTTATAATTCATCCTAATTTATAGCAGAAGTAAAGTAGTTTAGTTGACGTAAATTATTTGCTGTATTACAGCTATTTACAGTACTTTTGAAAATTGACGACCTGCGTCGTCATGTCGAAATAATTGGAACACAAATTGAAAGATATCTTACCGAAAGGGAGCTGCCTTATGTCTTCAGTGCACCGGCACGAAATCTTTATTTTGCTGGTCGGATTAAAGAAATCGAAGAGCTTAAACGTATTTTGAAAGTTGGAGAAACATCGAACGAAAAGAAAGTCCGTGTCGCAGCAGTATGTGGATTGGGTGGAATTGGTAAAACAAGCCTTGTCACCGAGTATGCTCATCAGATGAAGGATTTCTACAAAGGAGGGGTTTATTGGTTCTCTGCTGAAGATGATACGTTTCTTGACAAGTCGGTGAATTATATTTCGTCAGAAATTGTCTCTGGTAATTCATTCAATTCGAATTTGGCACTTCTCCTAAGAAGGATTAGCACAACCAATGACCCATGTCTTATTGTGCTCGACTGCTTGGATCAACTGGAACTTTCATCCAACATGATGGAATTTCTTTCCTTCCCTTCGCACACAAGTATCTGTGGACACTTTGTCGTGATTACCAGGCGAAATCCAGAGCGACTTCTCAATGAAGTTTCGGTTTTTGACGATCAGTGTTATCTTCGATTAGAATGCTTTCAGCCTCAAGAAGCGACGCAATTTCTTTTTTCCAGATCTGGCATAACTCATGATGAAAAACTTGACAGTGATGCTGAATGTCTTTGTGAGGAGCTGGGAAGATTGCCACTTGCCTTGGAACAAGTCGGAGCTTATATTAATAATAGGCGTAAATGTAGTTTTTCTTCATACCTGAAGCAATATAAAGACGAACGCTTGCGACTGCTTGAACAACAAAAAGGGTGCGCTTTTGCACAAGGTAAAGAGTCACTGGATCGTATCGCTGTCCACACAACATGGCGTATCAACATGGAACATATAAAGAAAAGTTCGAACGGCGAGGAAGCTGTACGGTTTTTGAATGCTTGTGCGTTTTTCAATCGAAACGAGATCGAAGAAGAATTGATCAACGTTGGAAAGCCCGAAGTAGAAAGCGTCTCGTATTGTAGATGTGTGTCATCCCCTTTGGGCAGCCGTCAGATTCTGAAATTATTGACCGACTTTTCACTTTTCAAGTATGTCGACGAACACTCTACGTCCGTCAGTACGCATCGCTTGGTCCAGGAACTGGTCAAAGACAGTCTTGATCCTGAGTCGAAAGCTAAAAGTATCACAGACGCTGTTCGGATGCTTTCTTTTGCATTCGCCAAATGTTCTTCACCCAGTCAATTTGTGAATGAAAATAATCCCGAGGAGCAAAACATCGCCTTTTCAGATTTTCAACAACATTCTTCTCAATTCTACATGTGGTCTAAATTTTGTATGCATGGTCATAATCTGTGCAGAAGCATGGAGGATTTGTTGGAGACGCCTGTTTGTCTAGATCCACTGTGGTTTCCTGAAACAGCCAAGATATTTTACGAATGTGCCGTGCACTTGAGTGCTAATCGTAAACAGAAAGAAGCAAAACGTGCTTTGAACTTTGGATATCGCATATTAGACTGGCTTCCGTTGAAAGAATGTGAAAATGTAAAAAGTGATATTTCCAATAATTCCTTGTTTCCACTTCGCATTCCTTTACCCAAGTCCTTTCAGACAGAGATTAATCGATTTTGCTCACCTCCTTTTGTTGGTCATGCAGCTCTCCCTGAACAAACCGCTACAGCGGATGATGAACTTGATGCTGAGCCGAGATCAAAGAAATCGAAAAAAGATGAGAATTCTTCTACCGTTGATTTAACCTCAAGATTGAAAACTAATTTATCGTCTGAGGATGCGGGTGATAAATTAGCGCGTTTTTCAGATTGTTGGAAAGGTTTTGCTGAAGTAGCTTTGGCACTTAAAGACTCGGAGGAAATTGTCCGGGCTGAAATAGCTGCTGCCTTAGCTTTTTATCACAATCCGCATATATTTTCCGGTGATTCTCTATTCAAAGATACTTTCTTGGGTTTGCAGGATCGTATCTTTATTTGTAATTCTGTTGATGAACTTCGAGAAGCGATTTATTTGGACAAATTACAAGACGATGAGTTAAAGATTTTGCTTCTGGGATCACCGGAGTATATCCTAAGTGTTGCAACATTCGCCGAACCCTGGAACAACTGTGTCCTTATTGGAACAAGAAAAAGATGTTCAGTCTCCTTGGAGTTAGATGGAAGCATTAACGTGTTGAAATGCATGCTGGTAAATCTGTCATTCGTTTTTTATGAAGGTCGATTGAATTGTTTGCCTGAGTCCTTTGTTGAATTATTTGGCTGTAAATTCACTTCTCATGGTGATAACACGGACGCCGTAACAACTCGTGGTGATTTGAATGCAAAACAATGCTGTTTCGAATACAGTAAAGGCTGTGGTCTGTCATGTTTTGAGCAAGGCAGCGTTGTCGTGGCAGACAGTTTCTTGCGTGGCAACGGAAAGCACGGTGTTTTAGTCCAAAGCCAAAACAGGTCAAAATCCTGTGTCGTGAGCAAGTGTGATATTCACCACAATTTGCAAAATGGGATTGACGTCTCTGATGCCAATAATCTCACAAATATCTATAAAAATAATGTTTATTCCAATGGTCATAGTGGAGTACGTATACACCGATGTGATGCCGAAATCAAGGAAAACGACATTTCCGACAACGATACGTGGGGAGTTTTCCAGTCTGGAGGAGATTCAATAGATTGCGATATTTCAGTGAATATTTCAATGAATAGGATTTTTCGCAATAACTGTGGTGGAATTCGCTTGGGATATAAGCAGAAGAAAGGGAAAACGGTTGTAGAGAAGAATGAAATTTATGATAATAACGGTCCTGGATATGTGAACGATGTAAACAATTCTCAATACCAAGATAACAATCTCTCCAATAACGTGGAAAGTGAAAACGTCGGTGAGCTAGATTTTTCCGTTCCGTTTTGTTCAAATTGTCATAAAAGAACAGTCAGAAATCTGAACAGTTGTGGCAAGTGCTTTACAGCTGCGTATTGCAACGAGACTTGTCAGAAGAAACATTTCTCAAAGCATGAGATAATATGCGAAGATTTACGCGAGAAGTCAAGTTATTTGATAACTTCATTGGAACCACCTAAAACCGACACATCAAGGCTTAGAGGACGAGAGTTTGGCCCTCCCCGACAAGATAAAACAAGGTTTATAGTTAAAGTGTTTAATATACTTACGGGAGAAGAAGTGGAGAATACCATTATCCTGAAGTATCCTTCACTTGAACGCCCACTACAATTCAATTCCATCGCCATTACAGAGCTTGTTAGAGAGTTTGGGGTTCTACTCGTACGAAAAAATTCAGAAAAAGATCTTTTTCTTTATTGCATCCACGAGAGTGACGGTCAACTTCGACTAATCACAAATGAATTCGCTGAATGAATTCACAAGGTCATGTGGCAACGTGACTGAAGAAAATTATAAGCTTTACCATTAAGCTACAATCAGGTGCAACAATTATTGAGACAATCACATGAATGTTCCTTCTCCCAACAAGGGGGAATTTCGTTTTAGATCAATCTGCAAAGTTTGTTTGCATTTTTAGTAACCCAATCAGAATGCATAAATTTTGACTAAGAAGGTACATTATCTACCATTTTACATGAAGTATTAAAAATTTAGATATTCTGTTTGAAAATCCATCTTGGTCCTTCTCCCCAAATTCAATGTTGCGAGGATGCGTGAAAAGGGAAAATTCGCATACTTTTTTAACATTGACTCTAGTGGGCAACGGGGGGTTAATGCAATGCAATTTGAATAAAAGTTTGAAAAGTCTCATAATTTTTGCACATGGTTGTAGGTCCCGGTTCCTATAGCTAAATTTTAGGCCCCTCCTGAAAAAATTCGTTTTATAAAAGGTGAATCCTTGTTATGGAGCTTCATACCGTCAGTAATGAAAAAATCTTTAGGTGATCTTGCACAACTAAATTGTCCATCATTCATGCCACAAAAGCCTGCACAAATATTCTGCACGAACTTGCACTTGAGTCGCACTGGCGGCCTGGCCCCACCTAGGGTTTTGCAGCCCCAGTTCCCTAAAATTCTGGTCACGCTTCTCTGCTTCCGCCCCGAAAAATTTGGGGTAACGAAAAGAAACACTAGAATGAACGGGAATTGTTTACTTAACAACTTTCTCACACAGCAATATAGCAATAGCAATACAGCAAGATATAAAATAGTTTGCTTTAACACGCTTCGTAATACTTACTCGCTATATAGGACGATTAGTAACGTTTTTTATAGGTGTATAGATAGATGCATGTATAGAGTTTATGTATAGATTTTATGCACAATAGAGTGATGAAATAAAAAGAATTCTTCACTGATTGAATTAACTTTATTCACGTGTGAAAAATTGCCATACACAACTTTTGTTTGGACGTACGATTTTCATCACATGCGAATATTTGTCGTTTAGCATTGTGGCGGCAATTTGTTTACATTTTTTTTCAAGATGGCGTCGAGATAGTCGAAATACAGAAGTGAGATTCAAGACATAATTCTAAAATTGAAATGTCAAGACATTTTTGGATTCCACATATATTAAAATCTTTCGGAAAGAATATCTAAAAGTGTTTCGATCGTTGTCGACTTGATCTCTAAACAAATTTAATTAATAAACAAATTACTTGATAGTTGGCTCGTTTGTAGGATTTTAGTAATCTCTACGTACGTTAACTTTTACTTTGACGTATTAAAATATAGGCCTTAAGAAACGAGCATATTATACATGTTATTGTCGAAAAGACCACACCGCCTGGGTTGTGTTATTCATTTATTTCAATACCTTTACAGCGCTTTTATACGATAATTTTTTTCTAACCGGGTGCAAACAAAGAGATGAGTTTTGAATTCATTTTATTATGTCGCTTTGCCATAGGAAGCCCAGACAAATGAGTTGAAGTCAATAGAAATCCGTAAAACATTTGAGATATGTGTTAAAATAAATTAAAGATTTATGTGTTATAAATTTTCTACAAAACTACTGTTAGAACCATGTATGTAGCGTGCTCCAGTGGCGCTGCCATTTGACTATGCAACTAGCGACGTAACTTACTATATTATTGGGAAGGATGGAAACTCTCGCCTCAATTTTCAACATGTTGACAAATTAAAACACAAATTACTATAGTAAAACGGCCCGTCGACTGCTAAATGCCTACCGTAGGTTTAAGTTGAATAATCAAACTATACTTTCATAACAAAAATGATGCTGAATTCAAAGGAAAGCGATGGAAAAACGTACACAAATTTTGTAAATTGCCCGAAATTTTCGTGCATTCATGCGGGATGTAATTACCTACCATGCAAAATGGCGGCCGGCAGAAGAATCTGATTGGTTGAGAAAGTAAGCAAAGTATGATCGACCAATCAGATTGGTCGAGAAAGGTAAGCAAAGAATGATCGACCAATCAGATTCTTCTGCCGGCCGCCATTTTTGGTAGGTACTTACATCCCGCATGAATTCACGAAAATATCGGGCAATTTACAAAATTTGTGTACGTTTTTCCAGCGCTTTCCTTTGAATTCAGCATTATTTTTGTTATGAAAGTATAGTTTGATTATTCAACTTAAACCTACGGTAGGCATTTAGCAGTCGACGTGCCGTTTTACTATAGTAATTTGTGTTTTAATTTGTCAACATGTTGAAAATTGAGGCGAGAGTTTCCATCCTTCCCAATAATATAGTAAACGTCGCTAGTTGCATAGTCAAATGGCAGGGCCACTGGAGCACGCTACATGCATGGTTCTAACAGTAGTTTTGTAGCCTGCGCACAGACGTAATGTATTACATACTTTAATTTATTTTAACACATATCTCAAGTGTTTTACGGATTTTTATTGACTTCAAATCATTTGTCTGGGTTTCCTATGGCTTTGCCTGAACAACTTTATTCTGCTGTGGATGATCACTATAAATATCGCTAAATACGCTGAATTGCTCGTTTCATTTTCATTTCGTTTTCGCATTTCTATTATTCCTAGATATTTTTTAATTCATACGGCAAGCCCTGCACTCCTCAGCTATATTTTTTCCTGTTTTTGCTAGCATCAAACAAGTTCATGAACCCGTTCTTAAAAAGTCAAATGGGACATTGCCCTAAAGGTTTTGTTGAAATCGACATCATTAAATCGATTTTTCTTTCGATTTACTCAATAAATTTCAACATGACACTTGCCAAAAAAACACACTGTCAGATAAATGATGGTCGCTTTCAAATTCAGATGGCCAAGAATGAAAGAATGAACATCCTCTGCTCTGTAGCGGGATATCAGTTTCGTTATTGTATCATACTACTAAAGTGTTTGAGTGCGTAGGCGTCAATGATGCCTTGTGATGTACATAATAACTACACGCAAATTTTCGAAGAAATTGTTGGTCTGAGGGAAGGAAATAATAACTAAGAAGGCGTTTAACCCAACTAAGAAGGCATTTAAAAGAAATTTTCTTCGGCTGCTAATGCTGATCGTTTCAGGATTCTATTGGACGAAGACTTAAGGTGAGCAACATTATTCGCTTGTAGTTATAAACAGTATGCACCTAATGCACGTGTAATGTGTGTTAGCATAGAGATTATATGCCGTGTATTTACTTGTCGGGAACTGAGTGTTTAGACAAACGGAGGAGGACTTTATGACGAATGATCTCATCGGCACAATATATCAGCAAATTAAAGAATAAACATTGCGAAACAAAACGGCGTATCACCTGATATGGGTTTTTGTTTGCATGAAGCTAGTTTAATATGTTGTCCTCTACGTGCAAGGCGGGAAGCGTAGTTCGGACGATAAATATTAAAGCACAACGCAGTTCTTTTAATAAAGCCATAAAAGGCAATTTAGAACACTGATTCAAAAAGTATAGAAATATATTTGATAGTGACGTTTCGCGACTTTCATCTTAAGACGACTTTCATCTTAAGACATCTTGATAATTTACATGCGAAATTTGAATATGTATACTATTAATAAATTTACAAGGTATTAAATTACAAAGAATAAAAGCAAGGACAGCGTCACAGCGTAAGGACAAAACAATACATAAGAGGGTCCGGAAGCTTCTATGTGGGAGTGGAACTGGACATAACAGGGCGGGAAGGCTTTTTTTCCAGTGATGGGAGATTTCCCAGAATATCAGAACACTTGACAAAATCTCTCATCACTTGGAAACAGACTTTCAGCCAAGTTGTTTCAAGTCTTGTGACTTACGCTCAACTTTATATTGCTATATTAGCGTCAAGTGAGTCTTATGAGTGAGTGAAATCTTCGCTCTAGTGAAGTATTTTACGCGAGAAACATGTCCAAAATGTCGGAGTATGGTTATACACAATATTTTAAACGCAACATGCATTTAATAGATACTCAACAACAACAACATTTAGGAGTCCATGCTTGTCGTCTGTCCAAAAAAGTTCTCTTTCTTTTTTGCTTTCGATTTGGTAGATTTTTGTTTCTGATTCGACATCCCCACATGTGACACATGAGTGTGTACGGCGGGGATCAAATGACTGTGGACGTGGATAAATATTTAACGGAGAAATATTTTTGCGTTTTCAAATTCTTCCGGCATCGTGTAGGTTGTCCTAAGTTAAGACGAAACGTCACTATCAAATATGTTTTTATTATTTTATACTTTTTAAATTGTCGAAATGTCTTTTATGGCTTTACGAAAAAACACTATGTTGGGATTTCATATTTATTTTCGGAAGAAGCTAGTTTAATTTGTACCTTATAGCCTCATTGTTCGTCTTTTAGAACTGTTCCTATTATTTTTGTATTCCGTACGAAGGCAAACCCAAAGGTATATACTTTCTCCGTATACATTAAAAAAATGCATTTAATTCAGGGTGTATTGCCGAAATCTTTACAAAGAGGGAGGGAACTATTTTCCCTTTCCATTTAGTTCTAAATATTTCAAGGTTGTAAATGAGAATATTTCTGGCTATGTTCAGACAACAATGAGTGTTTTGAATACTGGAAGTAAAGACAAAATAACACCCAGGCTATTTCTCATTAGCGAAATGGCTTAATTTTACCATCATTAGGTTCTTGTATATACACGCATTACAGATGAAACGGGTAAAGTACCTGTGATTTCGGAGACAGTAGAATTTTGACTTGATCCTGATGATAGAATTGACTTTTTGTCTTCATTTTATCTTCATGAAAGAAGTCTATAATTTCTTGTCCAGAGTTTGTCAACTTGCTGATCATCTTTAAAACAGCAATTGTGTGTTCCTCACGACTTTGTTCACTACAATTATGTTCGATACGATTTGTAGATTGATGATGGCCAGTGCCATGCCCACGACTACCATAACTCATGAAGAAAGAAGATGGCTTGTTATTGGTTTGTGTCTGGCCAAAGTTCTTACACCTGCATTGAGAAATATCGTTGCAACCGAAATACCAAAATGGCATCAGGTTTTATGTCGACCACCGACTGAGATTGACAAACAAGTGTATGGTCGACATGAAAAACAGTTGAATCCATCAACTATGGACCTCAACTATAAAAATATTAACAACAATAATGTTAATAGATCACCACGATTATTTGACTATGCAGTTAAAGACCCACTGTCTTTAGCAAAGTTGTTTGTTCTTCCATTTATGTCCAAGTTTACTGGCTTTGACCAAACAATGGATATTTCTGCAATCTTATCAGTGATTTGTGAAGCTGCTCCATTTACAGCAGCTGCTGCTCATGCAAAGATAGTCCGGTCTGACATCAGAAACGAGTGGGCACATTGCAACTTTGCAAACTGGACTGAGGCAAGGTTTACTGCTGCTTTTTTTTGTATGGAAACTTTGCTGAAGAATGTGAATCTTTCACCTGAAGAGGAACAACAAATGTGTGATGATCTGAATAACTGGAAAGATAAAGGTAAAGTGTTAACTATAAAGAAAATCAAATTTTTCTTCTGTTGGAACCTTTTTTGAATGAACGCGTCCTCGGGCATGTCGTACTTAGTAAATCAATAGCAATTTTCTGGCAATCCAGCACGTTGTTCTGGGGTTAGGTCGTGCATGAAAGCATTTCTATAAAAACCTAAATATTTTCTGACGTCTTTTGTCAAAATTCATGATTATTACTCAGGTCGTTTTATATAGTAAGTAAAATCAAAGTTTTCATACAAAATAATGATCGACATTTTTCTCAGGGTTGAAGTGTTGTTTCCGTAGTCAACCTGTCGACATCCACACACCGAGTTTATTACTCGAAGAGAGTGTTCATGAACTTCGTTTATCTGTGCAGACATTGAATTTAGAAGAAAACCAGGTATGAAAATTACATTATTCGATGACTTGTAGTCTTGTATACTTGATCGATTGTTTCATCCCATACATATACTAGGTACAATTAAGACCACTTCGTCGTAAATCAATTAGACTAACTAAAATGCAGTTGTTTGGCTTATTATGCATCCTAATTTATAGCAGACGTAAAGTAGTTTAGTTGACGTAAATTATTTGCTGTATATCAGGTGTCTACAGTACTTTTGAATATCGACAAGATACAGTCAAAACTAAGAAAGGAGATTGACGAACTGCGTGGTCATGTCAAAAGAATTGAAATACAGGCAAATGATAATTATAGAGAGATAGAGCTTCTCAAGGGGGAACGATCTTTTGGTCAACTTGCAAGATATATTATCGAAAAGGAGGAGCTGCCTTATGTCTTCAGTGCACCGGGACGAAATCGTTATTTTGCTGGTCGGATTGAAGAAATCGAAGAGCTTAAACGCATTTTGAAAGTCGAACAAACCTCCAACGAAAAGAAAGTACGTGTCGCAGCAGTATGTGGATTGGGTGGAATTGGTAAAACAAGCCTTGTCACCGAGTATGCCCATCAGATGAAGGATTTCTACCAAGGAGGGGTTTATTGGTTCTCTGCTGAAGATGATAAGTTTCTTGACCAGTCGGTTAATGATATTGCATCAAAAATTGTCTCTGATAATTCATTCAACTCGAATTTGGCATTTGTCCTGCGAAAAATTAGCACAACTAATGACCCATGTCTTATTGTGCTCGACTGCTTGGATCAACTGGAACTTTCATCCAACATGATGGAATTTCTTTCCTTCCCTTCTCACACAAGTATCTGTGGACACTTTGTCGTGATTACCAGGCGAAATCCAGGGCGACTTCTCAATGAAGTCTCCGTTTTTGATGATCAGTGTTTTCTTCAATTAAAATGCTTTCAGCGTCAGGAGGCGACGCAATTTCTTTTTTCCAGATCTGGCATAACTTATGATGAAAACCTTGACAGTGATGCTGAATGTCTTTGTGAAGAGCTGGAAAGATTGCCACTTGCTTTGGAACAAGTCGGAGCTTCTATTAAAATGCTTAAATGTAGTTTTTCTTCATACCTGGAGCAATATAAAGACGAACGCTTGCGACTGCTTGAACAGCAAAAAGGGCGCCCCGTAGCACCGGGTAAAGAGTCACTGAAACGTATCGCTGTCCACACAACATGGCGTATCAACATGGAACATATAAAGAAAAGTTCGAACGGCGAGGAAGCAGTACGGTTTTTGAATGCTTGTGCGTTTTTCAATCGAAACGAAATCGAAGAAGAATTGATCAACGTTGGAAAGCCCGAAGTGGAAGGCGTCTCGTATCGTAGATGTGTGTCATCACCTTTGGGCAGCCGTCAGATTCTGAAATTATTGACCGACTTTTCACTTTTCAAGTATGTCGACGAAAACTCTAAGTCCGTCAGTACGCATCGCTTGGTCCAGGAACTTGTCAAAGACAGTCTTGATCTTGAGTCGAAAGCAAAAAGTATCACAGACGCTGTTCGGATGCTTTCTTTTGCATTCGCCAAATGTTCTTCACCCGGTCAATTTGTAATGGTGATGGAAAATAATCCCGAGGAGCAAAACATCGCCTTTCCAGATTTTCAACAACATTCTTCTCCATTCTACATGTGGTCTAAATTTTGTATGCATGGTCATAATCTGTGCAGAAGCATGGAGGATTTGTTGGAGACGCCCGTTTTTCTAGATCCACTGTGGTTTCCTGAAACAGCCAAGATATTTTACGAATGTGCCGTGCACTTGAGTGCTAATCGTAAACAGAAAGAAGCAAAACGTGCTTTGAACTTCGGATATCGCATATTAGACTGGCTGCCGTCAAAAGAATGTGAAAGTATAAAAAGTGATATTTCGAATAATTCCTTGTTCCCACTTCGTATTCCTTTACCCAAGTCCTTTCAAACAGAGATTAATCGATTTTGCTCACCTCCTTTAGCTGGTCATCCAGCTCTCCCTGAACAAACCGCTACAGCGGAAGATGAACTTGATGCTAAGTCGAGATCAAAGAAATCGAAGAAAGACGGGAGCAAAGGTTTTGAAGAAGTATGTGGCGGGATCCGGAATTCTTCTACCGGTGATTTGACATCAAAAATTCAATGGAAAAATTTATCATCCGAGGATGTGAATGATAAATTGACGCGTTCTTCAGATTGGTGGAAAGGTTTTGCTGAAGTAGCTTTGGCACTTAAAGACTCGGGTGAAAATATCTGTGCTGAAATAGCTGCTGCTTTAGCTTTTTATCACAATCCGGATATATTTTCCGGTGATTCTCCATTCAAAAATACTTTCTTGGACTTGCAGGATCGTATTTTTATTTGTAATTCTGTTGACAAACTTCGAGAAGCGATTTATTGGGATGAATTACAAGACGATGAGTTAAAGTTTTTGCTTCTGGGGTCACCGGAGTATATCCTAAATGTTCCAACATTCGCTCAACCCTGGAACAACTGCGTCCTTGTTGGAACAAGAAAAAGATGTTCAGTCACCTTGGAGTTAGATGGAAGCATTGACGTGTTGAAATGCATGCTGGTAAATCTGTCATTCGTTTTTTATGAAGGTCGATTGAATTGTTTGCCTGAGTCCTTTGTTAAATTACTGGGCTGTAAATTCACTTCTAATGGTGAAGACACGGACGCCGTAACAACTAGTGGTGATTTGAATGCAGAACAATGCTGTTTCGAATACAGTAAAGGCTGTGGTTTGTCATGTCTTGAGCAAGGCAGGGTTGTCGTGGCAGACAGTTTCTTTCGTGGCAACGGAAAGCACGGGTTATTAGTCCAAAGTCAAAACAGGTCAAAATTGTGTGTCGTGAGGAAGTGTGATATTCACCACAATTTGCAAAATGGGATTGACGTCTCTGATGCCAAAATTTGCACAAATATGTATAAAAATAATATTTATTGCAATGGTCATAGTGGAGTGCGTATACACCGATGTGATGCCGAAATCAAGGAAAACGATATTTTTGTCAACGATACGTGGGGAGTTTTCCAGTCAGGAGGAAACTCGATAGATTGCGATATATCAGTGAATATTTCAATGAATAGAATTTTTCGCAATAACTGTGGTGGAATTCGCTTGGGATATAAGCAGAAGAAAGGGAAAACGGTTGTGGAGAAGAATGAAATTTATGATAACAACGGTCCTGGATATGTGAACGATGTAAACAATTCTCAATACCAAGATAACAATCTCTCCAATAACATGGAAAGTGAAAACGTCGGTGAGCTAGATTTTTCTGTTCCATTTTGTTCAAATTGTCATAAAAGAACAGTCAGAAATCTGAACAGTTGTGGCAAGTGCTTTACAGCTGCGTATTGCAACGAAACTTGTCAGAAGAACCATTTCTCAAAGCATAAGACAATATGCGAAGATTTACGTGAGAAATCAAGTTATTTGATAACTTCAATGGAACCACCAAAAACCGACATATCAATGCTTAGAGGACGAGAGTTTGGCCCTCCGCCACAAGATGAAACAAGGTTTATAGTTCAAGTGTTTAATATACTCACGGGAGACAAAGTGGAGAATACCATTATCCTGAATGATCGTTCACTTGAACGTCCACTACAATTCAATTCCATCGCCATTACTGAGCTTATTAGAGAGTTTGGGGTTTTACGCGAGCGAAAAAATTCAGAAAAAGATCTTTTTCTTTATTGCATCAACGAGAGTGACGATCAACTTCGACTAATCACAAATCAATTCGCTGAATGAATTCACAAGGTCAGGTGGCAACGTGACTGAAGAAAATTATAAGCTTTGAGTGCGTCTGGCGTAACTATTGGGATTGAAGACTACTACAAATGTTTTTTTCACTCAGAGCAACTTGGCTTGCAAAATGGCATGAAAAAATATTTTATTCAAAATAAAAGAGAAATATTTTTGGCATAAGACAACCTTAACATCATGGTTCCATCTTAAAACACAAAAAAGAAAAAGCTAAAAAGAAAAGGCTTTATATTTTCCCAGAGCCATACAGCATGCATGCAATTATTATAACAAAGGTAAAAAGTAGTTTTGAAAATAAGCTTTTTCCTGTTCCCTCAGAATACTTTTATGATAGTTTCTCTTCTTGCATTCATTAACAAGGTAAACCATTAATGTTCTATGTGTCTTGAGATACGACAGAGAATGATATATAATAGGTATCCATTAATGTCGTTTGGTATCACTCGCCATGCAGAATTATCAAGGCCCACACACCAACCCTATATTTTGTATAATTAGGAGCCATATCTCTGTGACTATAGAACTCTCTGCAAATAATTTAGCCCTGACCACCTTAACAATAATGATTATGCTACAATGTTTGCTACTATGCCGTAATTCTCAATACTTAGACTTTAAATTCGGCAAGCTAAAAGATTTATAAATACTCAACAAAATATCTCTTGCACAAAAGATTTGAAGCTTGCACACGGCAAAAACAAATCATCTGAAAATGTCTCAAAATGGCCATTTTACGGTGGCAGATGCATACGAAGAGCCTTCAAAAGTTTCCAAAACCGATATTGGAAGAAAAATTGAACTTGTTTTCAACTTATTTGATAGTATTTTCTTTGATAGCAGTTTCTGAATACTAGGATTCAAATGTGAGCAACTGATGAGATATTTGACTTCCAACACCAATTTCTGCGGTGTCGTCCATATCCTGTGTAACCACTTTGACACTGGCAGTTGAATGAACCTGGAGTGTTGGTACAATTTGCATCTTTGTCACATATTTCTGTCGTTCCTTTCCCCCATTCATCAACATCTAGAATACATCATTTAATTTTAATAGTTGATACTAAAGGAATACCAAATGATTTTCCGTGCAGGATTGCGTGATCCATGCACGCGGGATGTTGCGAGACTTTCGGAAAGCGTGAAAATACACGAGCCGTAGGCGAGTGTATTTTCACGCTTTCCGAAAGTCGAGCAACATCCCAAGTGCATGGATCACGCAATCCTGCACGGAAAATCATTTGGTAATTGTTTTATAAAATAACTGTAGTGAAACAACGGTTAACTTTATTAAAATTATATTTCGCGTGCAGGATTGTCTAAAACGCGTGCAGGATTGTCTGATCCTGCACGGCTATTGACCAATCACATTGCGTGTTTCACTATAGTTATTATATAAAGTAAGTTCCAATATAACCAAAGAGTAGCGTGGCAGCGTCTTCAAACAACTTAGCATCAAATGTGGTATAACAACTGCCTAAATAGACAAACACTTCTCGACGTTTCGACCTGAGAGCCTTCGTCATACTAACTCTCCTGACGAAAGCCCTCAGGTCAAAACGTCGAGAAGTGTTTTGTCTATTTAGGCAGTTTTTATACCACATTTGATGCTAGTTAATACAGTATATTTGAGTTCTCGGTGATAAAAACGTTTATCAGCATGACAAAATTACTGCATGCTGATTGGCTGAGAGTTGTTTCATTACTTGTACTGTAGTACAATAGACTCTTCCTGTAATTACGTCGAAACTTTACCGTTTCTAGTTTAGAACCACCTTAAATGAAGTCTTACTTTGACGAGCTATTGTGGAAAGGTGCAAAACATCCTTCTTCAACGCATGCTATTCCGCCGAAATGTTAAATAAACGACCGAAAAACTTATCCTTAAACATAAATAATATTCCTCAATTTAAATGGGAGGATATTGTAGACAAAGAGGAAATTGGATGTGGCAGTTTTGGTGTGATTTAAGGTGATATAAGGACACGTAATGTAGTTAGCTACAACAATAATTCTATGACTTTGAGCAAGAGGCATTATAGCTATAGCTATAATTTTGTTATTGTGTATTCTTTCTTTTATACTAATACTGTGGTATAAAAAATTAGTATAGACTTATGAGCGATCCTTCATTTATGAATATATGTATAATTTACGTTGACTCCGTGTTTTCCAAACATTTATACTCCGTGTTTTCCATGTTTTTGGCAGACTACGTGTTTTTCAATATTATTACGTCAGACTCCGTAATTTTGACACCGGGACTCCGGCTCCGAAACTCCCGCTCCGGAACTCCGACTCCGTGTTATCCATGTTGTGATGTGGCAACGTTGAATCAAAGCTAGATATTTATTTCACCCGCTCCTCGTTTTGCAAAATAAAGTCATCCTATTGGCTGAACACTCCCGGCCTGACAGCTCAACATTGCTTCTGATTGGACGAGCATAGTAATTTGAATAATATGATTAATTCTTTCCTTTCATTTCTGATGTTCAGGCTCAGGAGAAGAGATTAATCATATTATTTCATATTATTTAAATTACTATGAACGTCCAATCAGAAGCGTTGTTGAGCTGTCAGGTCGGGAGTGTTCATCCAATAGGATGACTTTATTTTGCAGACACGAGGAGCGGGTGAAATGAATATGTGCTTTTGATTCCCGTTTGAGACATCATTTCAACGCTGGTCTTCGAAGAATAAAAGTGAGTCTCCTCCATGCCAAGAAAATTTCAACAGAAATTGCTATCAGATTGCTATCGTCTTCAGCAGAAGAGAAGTTTAATAGAAGTTTACTATCTCTGACAGACTGTCGTTGGTGTAATACCAGGTAATATGCCTTTCCCTTTGCGTGTTTTATCTGCTTGTTTCATCGTGAGCTTTTGGGCTTGAGGTTCCACGTGTCTTTAGTTCACGTCTTGTAATGCCTCTCTCGTGTTTTGTTCAGCTTCAAATGCATACTTGTATAGCACTAACGTAGCTTTTATTCTTTTCATGCAGAATTTTGACGTATTAAAGCGAAGTTACACGATGAAATTTGTGAACAAGAGATTGACGACCGATGAATTGTGGCTGAACTGGCTCAAGATAACTCGCCTTTGAAGAGAAAGCAAGTCTAGGCTTTTTCTGGGGAATATTGATGATATGAGAAAGGTAATATACGTCAAATCTTACCGTTGAGCCGCTAACCTTCCCTCTAACCACACGCAAATTACGTTTGAATTGAGTTCTAAAGACCTAAGCAGTGAACTAATGGTGCATGCCTTTTATTCTTCCAGGTGGAGTTTGAGAGCTTAAAACCAAACTGAATGAAGTGAAGTGGGCAAAAAGTCCGTTACCGTAGCTGGAATTGCCCGAGACGACTCGCATTTGACTCAAGATAACTCGCCTTTGAAGAGAAAGCACGTCTACGCATTTTCTTGGGACTTGTTGATGATATGAGAAAGGTAATATACGCTAAATCGTATGTGAGCCGCTAACCTTTGCTCCAATCGCAAGCAATTACCTTTGAATTGAGTTATAAAGACCAAACCAGTAAACTAACATTGCCTTTTGTTCTTCCAGGTGGAGTTTAAAAGCTAAAACCAAACCGAATATAGAAATGAGCTGGGAAAGAAAACCCATAGCTGAAATTCCCCGAGATGACTCGCATTTAAAGAGACGGCAAGTCCAAAGCTGCTCTTAAACACTTGTTGCTGAAATGAACAGGTAATTTTGGGTCTATTTTATTCAAAATAGGATGGGAAAACTTGAAACGCTTGATCAGGCATCATGCGTTCTCTCAACTGAATAATCACACCGCAAGTTTTCTCCCGATATTTAAGCTCCCTTCATCGAAGATAAATCTTTAAAATCACTGTCTATAACAAGCATTCTTTTGGTTTTATTGCAGGTAGCGATTTAGCGGGTCAAGCTATTTGAAACAACGACAAAACCTGTTCACAATAAAACGTGAGTATTAAGCAATTAAACATTTTAGATAAACCGAACAATGGGGAGTTTATGCATGATTCAGGTCAAGAACGACAACGGCCGCATGATAATTTAATATGAATAATGGCAAGGAAATACTTGAAATCCCAGAGAGGTTTTATAGATGTTGTTTTGGGTCTGTTTACAATCCCGATTTTACGCGTGTTTCTTCTCGATAAAAATGTAGTTTGCTTATTTCTTTAATCTTATTTCAGGTTGATGGGCTCTGTTGAGCTATTACCGACAAGCCAAATCGACGGTAAATCTACGTCTAAAGTATGCAATCTCGACGGCAAATCTACGCCTAATGTAAGCCAACTCTACGGCAAATCTACGCCTAATGTAGGCAACCTCGACGGCACTCTACGCCTAATGTAGGCAACCTCGACGGCAAATCTACGCCTAATTTAGGCAACCTCGACGGCAAATCTACGCCTAATGTAAGCCAACTCTACGGCAAATCTACGCCTAATGTAGGCAATCTCGACGGCACTCTACGCCTAATGTAGGCAACCTCGACGGCAAATCTACGCCTAATGTAGGCAACTTCGACGGCAAATCTACGCCTAATGTAGGCAACCTCGACGGCAAATCTACGCCTAAAGTAGGCAACCTCGACGGCAAATCTACGCCTAATGTAGGCAACCTCGACGGCACTCTACGCCTAATGTAGGCAACCTCGACGGCACTCTACGCCTAATGTAGGCAACCTCGACGGCACTCTACGCCTAATGTAGGCAACCTCGACGGCAAATCTACGCCTAATGTAGGCAACCTCGACGGCACTCTACGCCTAATGTAGGCAACCTCGACGGCACTCTACGCCTAATGTAGGCAACCTCGACGGCACTCTACGCCTAATGTAGGCAACCTCGACGGCACTCTACGCCTAATGTAGGCAACTTCGACGGCACTCTACGCCTAATGTAGGCAACCTCGACGGCAAATCTACGCCTAATGTAGGCCAACTCGACGCCTAATATACGCCAAAACTACGCCAAATCGACGCCAAAAAGCAACGTTCAGCGATGCCCGGGCATCGTTACAGGTTAGAGTAGCCTGGTGGTCAAAAAATGTGCATGCAGGGGTTAGTCTGTGCATGATTAACTTAACGAAGTTAACTAATTTAGTTAACGAACTTAAGTTAAATAAGTTTTAAATTCAGTTAACTAAGTTCTGGCCACCAGGAACATAGCTAATGCATGATGCATGTGAGCAAACGTTTCTTAAATTCGGTTAGATATCTTAATCGGTTTTGCGCTTAGGACTGCTCGCCTGTGCTTAGGGCTGCGCTAAGGTTTAGGTTGATAATTTGCTTGTTAAAACTTAAAACATCACAACTGTTATATATACCCATATTTCACCTAAGAAATGGCTAAAACGCCATACACATGCACTAACACAAATCACAGCCACAAATGGCAGACATAATCCCATAGGTTCTTTCCTCTTTCTCCATCTTGTCCTGATTGAAATCAACTTCGGCTCTTGAAATCCGGTCAATTGCGGCTTTCGGAATCAACATAGTAAAATGATAACTATAGGGTCACCATTCGGTCTGGTTGTAAAATTATTTGTATGTAAATACGTTTTTGATTTCTCAGCAAACATTGTAAATATACGATTATATCTTAATGCCTTACTATATTTTGTAATTGAACATATAATATTGTGTATATTTATGAAAAAACATGATTTATATCAAAATATGAACAGATACAAGACATCATGCACTATATATACCTCAAGATACTGTAGTTGCACATAAAATGGACACGCACAGGAGTAAATACATTGATGCAAACCATGGCCGCTATAATGGCTTCTAGTTTATCTCTTTTATCTCTTGCATTCACTTAAGGCTACAGTTAATATTCAAGCCAGAAACATTGATTTTACGGTATATCTTATACTGTCTTGCTATTCTGAAATACATGAATTTATGCAATCAAAGTTAACACACATGCACATGCTCTCTAGTTAGAAACCAATTACGAGACAAACATTGGCAGTGGCATTGTAACTTTATTATTTTTCCAAGGTCTCTGTGAGATTTCCAATCATTTAGCTTCGTCGAGCAGTGCTTATGAAAAGTAAGGCGCCACTTTTTGTCTGTACTGTTTGACTTTGCTATGTGGTTCGAAGTGTCAGCAGGTATCTTGGGATATCTAATAACGTTGCAGTGTTATTTTCATTGCTGTTTCTATAAGAGCAGCTTGCTTTGGCTTTATGCCTTAGCTCTAAAAGTTTTTAAACCAGATTTTCAAAAAAAAAATGTACTCCTGTGGCTGTTTCTATAAGAGCAGCTTGCTTTGGCTATATGCCTTGGCTTTGAAAGTATTAGTCCAGTTCCTCTGAAAAAAATTGTACTCTTGGTGCTGTTTCTATAAGGGCAGCTTGCTTCGGGAATATCCCTTGGTTCAACGAGTGTTGACTGAATTTTTTGAGAAAAAAATGTTTACATTCGATGCTGCCCTTGGTTTCGATACTTTGTTGCTTTGGCTATATACCTCAGCCTCAAAAATATAAAGTCAATTTCTTGCATGGTATTTTTTTCGAAACCTTGTTTCTACAAGGGCAACATGCTCTGGCTATATGCCTAAAATCTAAAATGTCCAATGAAGTTTTCAAGGACAATTGTGTATACCTTCATGCTGTTTCTATAAGGGCTCATGAAATATCAAGTTAACTTGATCCTTGAAATATATATGCACAGTTTGACATCTTAAAACGAAAATATTAGGAACACTGCCTATGATTTGTCAGCAGAATAATTTTAGTTTTTGGACGAACGTAAATAAGTGCTCTGAACTCAGGCATTTTTGTGTATATTATATTAGGTCCTCGTTCTCATTTAAGCTTTATTCAGTACTCTACCATAGTTAGTGGGTTAAGTCTATAAAGAGCAAAAAAACACACGATGATACGCGACTTAGAAACACTTAGCTACTTACATGAATGCATGTTTTACTGATCTGTCTTAGCATTAAGAAACGCAACAGCACACTGTACAAAGACATGCATGCACAATTCATACTAAAATATGCCAAACATTTAACCTGCACTGTTCTATAAATTTAAATGTCATGATCTTAAACGCACCTGCTTTGTAACCGGTTTTAGATAGTAATAGTTTAATGTCTTCGTATATTAATGATGTACTATATGTAAAGAAAACACACACGCTTTGTAATACATGCTTAGTGAAGTATTAATAAAAATAGGACCAAAATTGTCCGTCTCCTCTCTCTTGATTTCAATATCTTTAAACACACACACACACACACTTTGTTGTAATACATGAATTTGTTTTAATAAAATCTCAAACTTGTGTACTTTGTGTTTAATTCCGGCTTTCGGTGAGGGTTTTTCTCCAGGCACTCTGGTTTCCCTCGTGAAAAAACAGTGTCCGTGTGTTCGGAACCGTGTTTACGGTTGGTTTTCCATACGAAAATTGAACTTTTCACGACTAAAATTGCATGAAAGTTAAACATTTTTGTTGACAATTTATATCCGCATAATTGGTATGTCTCATTATACGCGATAAAAAGTTAGGAATATTTTCGCAACCCAGTAGACTTTTAATGTCTGACGTGAACGCCCTGAGAATTGAAAACATAATGGTCTAATGAAAGCTGACTTGTACACACGGTTACTGGGTTCAATTCCCGGAACACTGATCTTTGTCGCGATGAACTTCATGTTCTTCGATAAAAGCATGCAAAGCTTCGTCTTTATAAAGACTATAATTTCACTTGACGAGTTGTTGATGAGCACTTCATTGATTTTGAAAGACGTGATACAGACGTGATACTTGATGCTGAGTCGAGATCAAAGAAATCGAAGAAAGACGAGAACAAAGGTTTCGAAGTATGTGACGGGAATTTTTCTACCGTTGATTTCACCACAAAATGGAAAATTTTATCGTCCGAGGATGCGAGTGATAACTTAGCGCGTTTTTCAGATTGTTGGAAAGGTTTTGCTGAAGTAGCTTTGGCACTTAAAGACTCGGGTAAAATCGTCTGTGCTGAAATAGCTGCTGCTTTAGCTATTTATCACATTCCGAATATATTTTCCGGTTATTCTCCATTCAAAGATACTTTTTTGGACTTGCAGGATCGTATTTTTTATTTGTAATTCTGTTGATGAACTTCGAGAAGCGATTTATTCGGATGAATTGCAAGACGAAGAGTTGAAGTTTTTGCTTCTGGAATCACCGGAGTATATCCTAAGTGTTGCAACATTCGCCCAACCTTGGAACAACTGTGTCCTTGTTGGAACAAGAAAAAGATGTTCAGTCTCCTTGGAGTTAGATGGAAGCATTGACGTATTGAAATGCATGCTGGTAAATCTGTCATTCGTTTTTTATGAAGGTCGATTGAATTGTTTGCCTGAGTCTTTTGTTAAATTACTTGGCTGTAAATTCACTTCTCATGGTGAAGACACGGACGCCGTAACAACTAGTGGTGATTTGAATGCAGAACAATGCTATTTTGAATACAATAAAGGCTGCGGTCTGTCATGTCTTGGACAAGGCAGCGTTGTCGTGGCAGACAGTTTCTTTCGTGGCAACGGAAAGCACGGTGTTTTAGTCCAAAGCCAAAACAGGTCCAAATCCTCTGTCGTGAGGAAGTGTGATATTCACCACAATTTGCAAAATGGGATTGACGTCTCTGATGCCAAAATTAGCACAAATATCTATACAAATAATGTTTATTGCAATGGTCATAGTGGAGTATGTATACATCGATGTGATGCCAAAATCAAGGAGAACGACACTTTTGACAACGACACGTGGGGAGTTTTCCAGTCTGGAAGAAATTCGACAAATTGCGATACATCAGTGAATATTTCAATGAATAGGATTTTTCACAATGACTGTGGTGGAATTCGCTTAGGATATAAGCAGAAGAAAGGGAAAACGGTTGTAGAGATTAATGAAATTTATGATAATAACGGTCCTGAATATGTGAACGATGTAAACAATTCTCAATACCAAGATAACAATCTCTCCAATAACATGCAAAGTGAAAACGTCAGTGAGCTAGATTTTTCCGTTCCATTTTGTTCAAATTGTCATACGAAGAGAACAGTCAGAAATCTGAACAGTTGTGCCAAGTGGTTTACAGCTGCGTATTGCAACGGAACTTGTCAGAACTGAGAAGCATTTCTCAAAGCATAAGACAATATGCGAAGATTTACGTGAGAAGTCAAGTTATTTGATAACTTCAATGGAACCACCAAAAACCGACATATCAATGCTTAAAGGACGAGAGTTTGGCCCTCCGCCACAAGATGAAACAAGGTTTATAGTTCAAGTGCATGTTTAATATACTTACGCGAGAAAAAGTGGAGAATACCATTATCCTGAACCATCGTTCACTTGAACACCCACTACAATTCAGTTCCATCGCCATTACTGAGCTTATTAGAGAGTTTGGGGTTCTACGCGAGCGAAAAAATTCAGAAAAAGATCTTTTTCTTTATTGCATGCTCGAGAGTGAAGGTAAACTTCGGCTAATCACAAATAAATTTGCTGAATGAATTCACAAGGTCAGGTGGCAACATTACTGAAGAAAACACGCTTCGTAATACTTACTACGTAACCTTTAAAACTAAACCTTTTTATAGGTGTATACATACATTTTTTATGCACAGTAGAATAATGAAATAAATAGGGAATATTATATGCATGGTTACGCGGAAATATGGACTTTATTTCTCGCGTTGAAGAGAATATTGCTAACGAGTGGACGAGTGAGTTTAGGGCACATATATTTAAAATAAATGTTCAGTAAAATGCACTTATAGTCATAGTGTCTTGAACGTGTATAGGAATATAGTATGAAATAAAAACACACGAAAACAGAAACTAAAAAGATTTTTGATTGCTCAAACATATTTCCTACGCGGTGTTTGATTGGCTTAGGAAAATTATATTTTTATACGTAAAAATATAGTATTTATTACGGGTGTTTAAATACGATTTTTCTCGGTGGTGTAAAACTTTATACACATTGTTCATATAATAAAAAGCATTCTTCACTAAGTAAATTAACTTTATGCAATTTGATTGGTCGAACGATTTTGTGGGAAAATGCCATGCACGGCTTTTGATTGGATGTAAGATTTTCATCACTTGTGAAATTTGTCGTCTAGCATTGTGGCGGCAATTTGTTTACACGTTTTTCAAGATGGCGTCGAAATAGCGGAAATATGGGAGTGAGACTGGAGACATTATTTTCAAATTCAAATCTCAAGACATTTTTTACATTCCACATATAATAAAATCTTTCGGAAAGGATATCTAAATTTCGTCGAACAAAATTATGAAGAAACTAAACGGTAATAAATATTTTAGGTTTTTTGCTCGCCGGGTGTATTTTTGTTTTTAAAAATGTGTCGATCGCTGTCAATTGATCTCTATGAAAATTTAATAAGCAAATTACTTCATAGTTGGCTTGTTTTTACGATCTTATATACAGTAATCACTAAAAAGCATGTTATTATATAGCAATATACAGCACTAGACTGTGGCTAGTATAAGCCAACTCAGTTGAGGGATTCAAATATTTAATCCCATGTGAAATAATTCACTGATAATCAAGATTGCTTGAAAATGGACTTAATTAAACGTCGATCAATGCGTTGCCGGGTGATGTGTTAAAGATTGGGTTTTACTGAGGGGCAACAGCTGGGCATTTTGTTGTCGCTGTCTAAAAATTGCGGGCGCATTTCTTCAAAAAGAATTTTAATTCTTCGAACGCCAAAAACATGTATTTTGAGGAGCTTTTTCTCCTTTTTTACTGGTTTGTTCATGGAAATAAAAGGGTGTATTCAAAGATTACGTTCCCGTGCTTGCATACTGGGGTATAACGACATTCTCGTGTAAATATTTGCGAAGGATTTTTATTTGCAAATGGGCGACAAGTTGAAGTATTTCACTCATTGTCAAAGTTTCAGGACCAGGCTACAGCAGTATGCAAACAACGAATTAACCGTATTTTACTCTTGACAGAAGCTGACATATTGTTGTTTCCACAGGTGTGTTCATTAATCTATTTGTCCCTTCTCACGCGAAATAATAAGTACCTTAACATGCATTTTTCCATAGAAATAACACCTTTTCCTCCTTCGATTTCGTGAAAACTGACCTTTGCCTTCAGTTATAAAGTATATTTTATGAAAGTTAAATCATGTTTTGTTTTATTGAAACATTAGCCACTCATGGGAAAAATGCTCTAGATGTTGTAATTTCACAAACCACTTTAATATGCTCTGAAAATGCCATGTTGTAACATACTTAGGAACTTCCTCTGTTTGATGTAAAAATTGCTGCAAAAGTGATTTTAATATGTCCAAGTATTGGTTGTTATGAATTATGAAAAGTCCTATTGATTTGGTAAGTTTTAAGAATCTAACCGCAAACTCTAATATGGGCATGCTTGCTTTGTGAAATTATGTGATGCTGTGGCACATATATAAAAATATTTTAAAATTTTTACCAGTGCCTCTCTCCGAAACATGGCTTATAACTATTCATATTGTTCAAACCTCATAAAAAAGTTAGTGGGCATGCTGAGAAAAATGCGCACAATACTTATTTTTGTCTGTAAACAAACATATAAATTAGCCTGTGGGATATGTTACTTCCTATTTCTGATCATTTAACTAGAGTATAATAAAATTATTTGAGCAAAAATTTAGTATAACATTGCTTGCATCAAAATACAATAATGAGGAATCCTTAGAACCTTTTATGACATGATCTTTAGTACCTTTAGACCTAGAGGAAAAGGTGTTATTTCTATGGAAAAATGCATGTTAAGGTACTTATTATTTCGCGTGAGAAGGGACAAATAGATTAATGAACACACCTGTGGAAACAACAATATGTCAGCTTCTGTCAAGAGTAAAATAGGGTAATTCTCATACTTGTAGCCTGGTCCTGAAACTTTGACAATGAGTGAAATACTTCAACTTGTCGCCCATTTGCAAATAAAAATCCTTCGCAAATATTTACGCGAGAATGTCGTTATACCCCAGTATGCAAGCACGGGAACGTAATCTTTGAATACACCCTTTTATTTCCATGAACAAACCAGTAAAAAAGGAGAAAAAGCTCCTCAAAATACATGTTTTTGGCGTTCGAAGAATTAAAATTCTTTTTGAAGAAATGCGCCCGCAATTTTTAGACAGCGACAACACAAAATGCCCAGCTGTTCTGAGGGGCTTGTTTACATTAGCCCGGTTACCCGAGATTCAACGAAGCGTGAGATGATTTTGAGGTATTGAAATGAGCAGATAACATGATCCTGGCAGTCGTATAATTAATCACCACAACAATAGCATGTGTTTGTTTGGTGTCATATATAAAGACTTATTTCAATACCCCAAAGTCCTCTCACGCTTCGTTGAATCTCGGGTAACCGGGCTCATGTAAACAGCCCATGAATGCGACTAGTGCGAAGGGTATACACAGATTAGACTGTATTCTATAATTTCTATAATTTATTGGAAAAATCCTTGATAAAAGCAACCTCGTGACGTTTTAGTTCCGCTTTGATATTTGCTGCCGAGCGTAGCGAGGCAGCACACTATTCTTGACACGGCAGAGATTTCTCCAGAGTTCATTCGACCCATTCTTCCGCGCCGAACTATGTATAGTCGAAATCTCGATTCGTGTCCGTTTGTCCGGATGTCTGCATTTTCCGGGCCAAAGTTCGATCATCAAGTCACTTTTAAAATTGGGGGGAGTGGACAAAATATTAGAGCCGTCGGTACTGGACAAATGGGATATGCAGAGATATGTTTTTTTTCTGCTTTCATACAGATACATATACATGAAGGCGATGCATGAACGTTCATTGTTCAATCTTAGAGGAGTCCTTTCATGTGTTAATCGGCTACATGATTCTCAAAGCAATGTTCTCATCTGAATCTAGAGCGGTGCTTTCATTAGTTTATCGGCTATAGCTCATATACCCTAGCGAATGGATATTGTTAATCACGTAATTGTATACGCAGAATTGGAACAGAAGATAGACATTTTTAGAACAAGGATATATTTCTTCCCGCACTTAGACAGAGCGGTGCCTTCATTAGTTGATCGGATATAGCCTATATGGTTCATATATGACAAATATTGAATATATTATAGCTTATATACCTAAGCGAATGGATATTGTAATGTCCAGACCGGACGCGATTTGACAACGCGACGCGATTTTACGATTTTCACTGACCGATAACTTTGATCCTGGTTCAAATCCTGCATATATTTAGACGCGCTATAACATTTTAACAGAAGATAGACATTCTCAGAACAAGGATATATTTTTGCCGCTCTTATATAGATACGTATACATCAAGCGATGTTCTTATCTCAATCTAGAGCGGTGCTTTCATTAGTTTATCGGCTATAGCTTATATGGTTCTTATATGTCAAATATTGAATATATTATAGCTCATATACCCAAGCGAATGGATATTGTTAATCACGTAATTGTATACGCTGTAACACAGGATCGGAACAGAAGATAGACATTTTCAGAACAAGGATATATTTCTTCCCGCACTTAGACAGATACATATACATCAAGGCGATGAATTTTTATTGTCAATCTAGCGCGGTGCTTTTATGAATTTATCGTACTTTTATGAAATTTCGTACCACAACGTCAGCTGTTGCTAAGCATTTACAACATTGTCATTGAATTCATAATCATTACGAATTCTCGAGTATAGTTACTGAATGGAAAAGACTTGAACAAGTGATTTGCTCGAACTTTGCACTTCACATCATAGTGATTTTATTAATTAAACACATTGCAATTTTATTCCTTGACCTTGCAACGCTTTGCCTTTCGGTTCCATACTGAGCAAATTTAGGAACACTATTTTAATGTTCGTGAATGAAATTACTTAGATATTAGCAAGTTTCCTTGGAATAGGTTGAATCTTTCTTTGCATATTCGCGTTTATAAACTGATTAGAAGCGTAAAAAATCGCCGCTCGGAACGGAATGTGTAGGCAACGTGAAACGCTGCTGCGACAAATTGCACTTCGAAAACATTTTTAATAGTGAATACAATCATGATGTGTATTAGTTTGTTGAAACACAGTAACAGGAATATTGCATTTTTGTCCTATTTTATATAAATGTTTACAGTGTTACCTTGTATCTTTGAATTTATCCACTGGATAGTGGATTTAAACCACCTCCGGACCTTAGATAAATTTATCCGGTAGATAGCGATTTTTATCCGCTGGATAACGTTATCCAAGCTTCGTGCAACACAAATCACACGCTGGATAAAACTTATCCGTTGGATAGCGAGTTATCCGTTGGATAGCGACTTATCCACCTTTCGAACAACCGGCCCCAGTTCCACAAATTGAATAACGATCTTTTAAAAATGAATACTGTAAGAAAATACAAGACAAGCTTAAACTAAAATCATTATGAAAGGAAAATGAACCATAATAGTTTAGTCGAAACAAATTTCAAAATGTCGATCTCGCTAGTCGATTGTTGTGCTCGTATAAACATATAAACAACCAATTCAGAAAATTCCGCATTCTGCCTTTAATCCTTGGCCTTACCGGGGATGTTAAGGCAGCAATTTCCTTGCGATAGTAACTCCTAGAAATTTCTAATTTCTGGAGTATGTGAAATAGTGAAAATTTAGGCGACCATGATGTCGTACTGTTCGGTCGTATTGTCGTCTGTCGACCATGATGTCGATATATTAACGTACTGTTTGAGGGAATTGTTAGTCTGAGGCGAAGGGAAATAAAACACAACTGAGAAGGCGTTCAAAAAGAGCTACCTTTGCCTTTGGCCGCTAATGATGATCCATTCGGTGTTTTGACGAAGACTTGAGGTTGAGTATCATATTTGAAAATTATATGCACTGACACTTTATTTACTTGTCTGGAATTAAGTATTCAGACATACAGGGTGGATTTTATGACGAACAGTCCCATAATATTGGGCAAATTAGGAAATAAACATTGTGAAACAAAACGTTGTATCTCTTCTGAGACTCTTCAAAACGTTGATTTTCTTCAGTCTTTTGTTACAAATCAGGCTCTGGTTACACGCAGCTAGTTTTATTTGTATTTAATTAACTTCCTTGTTAGTCTTTCATAACTGTTCCTATTATCAGTTGTATTCCTACAAAGCCAAGGGAATAATTTTCTAGGTCGTCCTATATACCTCTAGGTCGTCCTTATTAATAACTACCATTATTGCCACTGTATATATATATATATATATATATATATATATATATATATATATATATATATATATATATATATATATTTATATATACAGCGTTATTGTTATTATAATCGATATTTCACGGTTGGAGTAAATATGGATTTTATATGGCGAACACAATTCATATCTTCGAGCGAACCGTGTAATGTTCTGTTTATTATATACCAATATGAACTAAAATGAAAGTGACAAAAATACACACAAAGACGACAAGTAAGACGCCGCGAAAGACCATTATAAAAGCGAATATTTTTGTGGGTAGCCTGCGCATGCGCGGCTAACCACTATGTAGTCGAAAAAGTGTCCGGATGTTTGTGTGTGTGTGTGTGGGTGCCACATCTTCGGTAATCGTCGGATATACGAAAGATGACGAACGGTGGTTCTTCTACATCCGGAAAATTTCGTTGTTTTCAAAGGACGGAAGCAACCGAAGTCACGTTAAACAAGCGAAGGCGAGTACATTAAAGACGAAAAAGCGGTGATCGGTGAGCGTTGAATCTACAACTACAAAGTTACACTAATAGAAAATAAATAAAACATTACCTTACTCGGCAAATGGTAGTAACAAGTTGCCCTGTTTTATAAATTATAATGCAATATTTCACCGGTCAATTTCTTGCTTGGGGACATGCAGCTATTTAATAAACCAAATACATTAATACCTGTCCTGTTTTATGAATTATATCAATTTCTTGGTTGTGGACATGCAGCTATTAAACCAAATGCTTTGGAGTTTAAAAAGAAGCTTTTATTTGAACATAACTAACAAAACATATCTTTAAAATATTGTTCAGTTACATAGATGAGTCCTTTGAAATTGTTATGCTGAAATGTTTGAAACAATTTTGGACTCTTTGTTATATATATGTGACTGTAAACAAGAACAAAGTTCTCTGGTAACCTTACTGGTAAATGCTACTCATACCTTCCTGGTAACTACTACTGAGCAATACACATTTATATCAATGATGAATATATGATGGCATTCAATGTTGACTGATTGTCAGGCTGATTACCACAGTGATAAGATACTGTCAACTGATAAATTTAAGCTTTTTGGACCTACGAACTGGTGCTATTATGTTCAGCTAATTGATGCTGATAAGTTATCTGTAATAAACATTGCAAACCACCTGTAGCTTCTAATGGATCAATGAAATCATCTTCAGTTATAATGGTGAAACGTATTGCCAATAAACTTTGGAAAACAAGTGGTATAATCTTACTGGAACAATAATGTTTAACCTTTATTGACATAACTATAACATTGATTTATCAACAAAATAGCCAACCTTGTATGTAACAAAGACATGCTGATAATCAAAAGACGTCAAAACGAAATAATTCGAAAAAGTCTGAAACCTTCTTTTTCTCCTTCTAAACTAAGCTTTACGTTATCAGACAATATGTGCCGCCATCCCAGAACCTTACTCTCTTTTTTGTTCTCTTCACCTAGCTATTCTGCTTAAAAAAGTTTATTTCCTATCTCTTGTAAAAATACTTTTATATATGTTTTGATCTGTCTAAAATGTATTCAATACAATAAAATATTATAATATATAGATTGTGTAATAAATTGACTTCGTTATAACTGTATTCAACCAGCTAACTATAGGGCGTTTATTCCCTTGTCTATGGCATTAGAACATAAGACTAGAAAATAATATTTTATTGCATCAGTTGATATTTACTTGCCACTATAGCAGCTTTATCGCAGTTAATAATGTTTTACAGGCTACCCACATGTACGCATTGCGTACCTATTTTTTAAGTTGTAACCTAAACTTTTCTGAAAGTAGAATAAATTTACTTTTCTGAAGATGTCTTTTAAGTGTTTTAATTTGCATTTCCAACGTTAATTGCGGAAAAATTTCGAAACTTGTTATGTCACTCCTAAACGTGACATATACGGAAAATACGCGCACTGTATCCCGAATGGAGTGGCGTATGAGTTCTGCATATTTATTAAGACCAGCATATTTAATGCAATGTGATACGAGTGTCCCTCGTATACACAGTAAAAACATGTAAAGCACAGAACCCATGATGCATTCAGTTCAGGGGCGTGTTGCCAAACCTTAAAAACGGGAGGACTCTCTGATGTATATGACCAGGGCCCCTTTTAGCCTGCTTTCCATTTAATCGTGATTGTAGTAGTAGTAGTGGTAAAACTTTATTTAAAAATCACACGCTAGCCTCGTCAACTGTAAGCTGGTTTCCACGAGGGGCATGTGAGCAACATAATTTAATATACAATTATATACATTTACATTAAATACAAGATATCTTCAATACACTACATACAACGACAGATATAACTACAGGACATGCACAAGTAGTTAAGTTTAAAATTACAGAACAACTAGAAGTAGAAACTTAGAAATCAGATATTTAGAAAGCGTGAGCACGAATTCCATTTTTAAAATTTGACAATGTATCCGAATTACGCACATCTGCAGGTAAAGAATTCCAGACTTTAGCCCCGTCATAGGAAAAACTTTTCTTTAGGTTTTCTGTTTTCGGCTGAGGCAACTGCAGCGAAGTAGAAGAACCCCTGAGGTTACGATGAGTGATATTTCGTTTACATTCAAACAATTCCGTAAGTGAACTCGGAGCCATATTATTTAGAACCTTGTACATTGTTTTTGCTTTGGACTTGGCTCGTCGAGTCTCAATATAGAAGCCTATTTGAAAGTCCGACACCTAAGGTATCCCATACCTCACTGCAATAATCAAAATGAGGATTAATTAAGGCATTGTAGATAGAAATCAAGGTGTCTCGATCAACGAAATCACGAATTTTCCTAATACCCCCTATTCATGAGGTAACTTTTTTAGCGACTTTATCAATATGTTTATTCCTGGATAGTTTCTCATCAATTTCGTGAACATGTCAAAAAGCTGATGCAGTAGAATTTTTCTGACTGTGTATACTATGTTGAGTTAACAATGATCCATGTCGGCACGAAATTTCTCGAAATACTCAGTGATCTGTTCTAAATAAAATTTAAAGTATGAATAACGATAAAATAAAAACTAATGTTTACCTTCGGTAGAAATCGATAGTTCAGACGTCCCGCGTGGGATACAGACATTGCGTAATTTCCTCGCAATATGGGGGGGGGGGTGTTACCTACTTCTGTCCCACTATGCAATTCGTGTAAATTTTTGTGTTGCCATCCCTCAAGTTTGGGAATGTTTTAAAAGTGAAACAGGCTGTTCGGATAAGTCTCCTTTCTGACGTTGTCTTTAGAATCATATCTGCATATCGATACAGATGAGCTCACGATCAGCCGATTCATTCAGTCAATTATGATGCATTTGATTTTAGATTAATGATGGCTAGTGCCAACCCAACAACCACAATAACGGATGAAGAAAGAAGATGGGTTGTTATTGGAGTGTGCTTGACCAAAGTTTTCACACCTGCGTTAAGAAATGTCCTGGCAACGGAAATACCAAAATGGCATCAGGTTCTATGTCAACCACCGACTGACATTGACAAACAAGTGTATGGCCGATATAAAAAACAGTTGAGTCCATCAACTATAAACCTCAACTATAAAAATATTAACAACAATAATGTTCATAAATCACCACGGTTATATGATTATGCAGTTAAAGACCCATTGTCTTTGGCAAAGTTGTTTGTTCAGCCATTTATGTCCAAGTTCACTGGCTTTGACGAAACAATGGATACTTCTGCAATATTATCAGTGATTTGCGAAGCTGCTCCATTTACAGCAGCTGCTGCTGATGCAAAGACAGTCCGGTCTGACATCAGAAACGAGTGGGCACATTGCAACTTTGCAAACTGGACTGAGGCAAAGTTTAATGCTGCTTTTCTTTGCATGGAAACTTTGCTGAAGAATGTGAATCTTCCACCTGAAGAGGAACAACAAATGTGTGATGATCTGAATAGCTGGAAAGATAAAGGTAAAATATTTTTTATATCTTTGGTATAATTCATGATTATCACTCAGGGCGTTTCATATAGTATGCAAAATCAAACATGCAGGGATATAAGTTTTTTTTGCGGTGGCCAATTGGATCAGGCGTTTTCGCTGCTGCACAAGATTTATATATAAATTATGTTTAACATTTTTCAGGTTTGCAGTTGTGTTTCAATAGTCAACTTGTTGACATCCACGTACCGAGTTTACTCAAAGAGAGTGTCGATGAACTTCGTTTATCTCTGCAGACATTGAATTTAGAGAAGGAACAGGTTTGTCGATTATTTTATTCGCTGACTTGAGTAATTGAACGTTTTTGTCATCCCATATACAATTTAGACCGTTTCGCCATAAATCACGAGACTCACTAAGATGCAGTTAGTTGTTCTGATTGTCTTATAATTCATCCTAATTTATAGCAGAATTTAGTTAACATAAACTTTGCCGTATTACAGGTGTCTACAGTACTTTTGAATATCGATGAGATACAGTCAAAATTGAAAAAAGAAATTGACGACCTGCGTGAGAAAGTCGAAAAAATTGAAATACAGGCAAATGATAATTATAAAGAGATAGAGCTTCTCAAGGAGGAACGATTTTTTGGTCAACTTGCAAGATATATTGCCGAAAAGGAGAAGCTGCCCTATGTCTTCAGTGCACCGGCACGAAATCGTTATTTTGCTGGTCGGATTGAAGAAATGAAAAAGCTTAAACATATTTTGAAAGTCGAAGAAACGTCGAACGAAAAGAAAGTACGTGTCGCAGCAGTATGTGGATTGGGTGGAATTGGTAAAACAAGCCTTGTCACCGAGTATGCTCATCAGATGAAGGATTTCTACCAAGGAGGGGTTTATTGGTTCTCTGCTGAAGATGATAAGTTTCTTGACAAGTCGGTGAATGATATTGCGTCAAAAATTGTTGCTGTCTCCGATAATTCATTCAATTCGGATTTAGGATTTATCCTAAGAAGGATTAGCACAACCAATGACCCATGTCTTATTGTGCTCGACTGCTTGGATCAACTGGAACTTTCATCCAACATGATGGAATTTCTTTCCTTCCCTTCGCACACAAGTATCTGTGGACACTTTGTCGTGATTACCAGGCGAAATCCAGAGCGACTTATCAATGAAATGTCGGTTTTGGACGATCAGTCATATCTTCAATTGAAGTGCTTTCAGCTTGAAGAAGCGAAGCAATTTCTTTTTTCTAGATCTGGCATAACGCATGATGAAAACGTTGACAGTGACGCTGAATGTCTTTGTGAAGAGCTGGGAAGATTGCCACTTGCTTTGGAGCAAGTCGGATCTTATATTAAAATGCTTAAATGTAGTTTTTCTTCATATCTGGAGCAATATAAAGACGAAAGCTTGCGACTGCTTGAACAGCAAAAAGGGAGCCCGGTAGCACCAGGTAAAGAGTCACTGGAACGTATCGCTGTCCACACAACATGGCGTATCAACATGGAGCATATAAAGAAAAGTTCGAACGGCGAGGAAGCTGTACGGTTTTTGAATGCTTGTGCGTTTTTCAATCGAAACGAGATTGAAGAAGAATTGATCAACGTTGGAAAACCCGAAGTAGAAGGCGTCTCGTATCGTAAATGTGTGTCATCGCCTTTGGGTAGCCGTCAGACTCTAAAATTATTGACCGACTTTTCCCTTTTCAATTATGTCGATTTACACACTAGATCCGTCACAACCCATCGTTTGGTCCAGGAATTGGTAAAAGAAAGTCTTGATACTGAATCGAAAGCAAAGAGTTTCACTGATGCTATGCGGATGCTTTCGTATGCATTCACCAAATGTTCTTCACCAAACGATTTTGTGAAGGTGAATGAGGATAATGACGATGAGCAATACATGGCTATTTCAGATTTCCAGCAGAATTCATCCCAATTCTACATGTGGTCTAAATTTTGTATGCATGGCCATAAACTTTGCCAAAGTTTGGAGAATTTCTTGCAAATTCCCGTTTGCCTGGAGGCATTGTGGTTTCCTGAAACAGCCAAGATGTTTTACGAATGTGCCGTTCATTTGAGTGCAAATCGTAAACAGAATGAAGCAAAACGCACTTTGAACTTTAGCTACCGTATATTAGACTGGCTGCCGTCGAAGGAGTGTGAAACAATAAACCGTGATCTTTCAAAGTTGTTTCCTCTTCATATTCCTTTACCAAAGCAATTGCGGGTCGAGATCCGACGATTTTGCGCGCCACCTTCTGTTTATCATCAAGCTCTGACTAAGCAACCTGCTCCAAGAGATCGTGATCTTGACCAAGTGAGAATTCCGAGATCAAAGAATGGCGTAAATAACAAAGAGGATGATGAAAAGTTTTCGTTAGAAGATTCAAATGACATAACACTTCGTCCAGATTGTTGGAAAGGTTATGCTGAGAGGGCTCTGGCATTTAAACGCTCGGATGAGAAATTCTGTGCTGAAATAGCTGCTGCTTTAGCTTTTTATCACAATAGGAATATTTTTTCTAATTATTTTGCTGTCAACGACTCTCTCTTGGACCTTCAGCATCGTATTCTAATATGCGATTCTGTGGATGAACTGCGAGAAGCCATTTATTCGCATGAACAAGACGATGAGTTGAAATTTCTGCTTTTGGGATCACCAGAGTACATCCTAAATGTTGCAACATTCGCCCGACCCTGGAACAACTGCGTCCTTGTTGGAGCAAGAAAAATTTGTCCCGTTTCAATGAAGTTAGATGGCAGCATTGTCTTGTTAAAATGCATGCTAGTAAATCTGTCATTTTATTTTGATAAAGGTCAATTGAATTGTTTGTCTGAGTCGTTCGTCAAATTGTTAGGCTGTAACTTCACTTCTGGCGATGAAGAAACGGCGCGTAACAACTCGTGGTATTTTAATGCAGAACAATGCAAATTCGAATACAGTAAAGGTGTTGGTCTCTTTTGTTGTAAACCGGGGAACGTTGTTGTTGCTGACTGTTCCTTTCGTTTCAATAGAAAGGAAGGGCTAGTAATAGAAAGCACGTTGGCATTACAAAGCGATGCATTAACATTTAGTGCGATTGATTGCGATGTTCACCATAATGGGCTGGACGGGATTTTGATATTCCAAACTGCGAATGTCACACTTTCACGTAATAACGTCTATTCCAATGGTCATAGTGGAATATTTGTCAACGCTGTGCGGCGAAAATAAGAGAAAATAACGTTTTTGATAACGATTCGTGGGGCATTTACTCTAGATGTTGTTCAAGTTGCAATATATCAAACAACAAGATATTTCGCAATAGAAATGGAGGAATTCGTATAGTAGATGAAGAATTTGCTCCATTTGTCGTCGAACGGAATACAATTTACGATAATGGTGGCCCTGGATTTATGCAAAATGTAAATGGTAAACCAGATTTCAGGGATGCGAATTTAACGTCTTCTGATTCTTCGCTCTTTACAATATACAAAGATAACGAAGTCTGGAAAAACGCGGACACTGAAAATGTTGATGAGTTGCACTTTTCCGTCCCGTATTGTTCACATTGTCATAAGAAAAGCCAAATTTGCGCCTGTAACAAGTGTTTTACTGCCACATATTGCAGCCGAACTTGTAAAAAAAAACATTTGTCAAAGCATAAGAAGATTTGCAAAATCTTACGCGAAAGGTCAAGTTATTTGATCACCTCCATGCAAGAGACTAGTTCCAATTATATTCAAGGTATTGATTATCGAACAATGTATTTTCGAAGCTTCAGTCAACCCCCGCCACGAGATGGGTCGAGGTTTATTGTTAAAGTCTTTAATATATATAGAAGTCCAGAACACGTTGGTGAAGAAGGGGAAAGCACCCTCGTTCTGTTTGATCGTTCCCTTCAGCTTCTGGTGAGATTCAATTCCATCGTCATCACTGAGCTTGTTAGAGAATTCGGAGTCTTGTGCGAGCGAAAAGTTTCAGAGAAAAAACTTTTTTTTCATTGCCAGTTCGAAGGCCAGAGACATCTTCGACTTATCACAAATGAATTTGCTGAATTTCAAGATTGGTAAATCCATATGTTTCACTCTGTGTATATGAAGTGAATCATCACCTGATAATGATTAATTGTTTATAGCGATTAATTGTGATATTCACAATAATGGGCTTACCATGATCTTGATCTTTGCTGCAATATATCACGCAGATGCATGATAACCTTTATTTCAATGCCCACCGTTGATTTACGAGAATGCTACAACAATTCGTGGGGAATTTTCAGGAGATATAGCTCAGGTTGCCATGTATCAACGAACAGCATTCTTCGAAAAAAGAATGGAGGGATTAGTGCGGGAGGTCGAGGTCCAAAAAAGAGTTCCATGGGTCGTTGAACTGAAAAAACGTTATGATAATGATCGCCTTCTAATGTTCATCCACCACGAGATGGAACGAAGTTTGTTGAAGTCATCAATATATTTACAAGTAGGAAACACAGGGGCAAAGAGCGGGAAGCACCCTTCTGCTGTACCATGGTAATATATAGCTAATCTTGAACTTTTAGCAGTGACTTTTATTTTTAGTTTTATCGTTATTACCGAGCTTGTTGGAGTACTCGCATTACCAGTTCAGATACAAAAGACGGTTTCTACTAATTACAAATGAATTTGCTGATTTCGAAATTGGTAAATCTATGCGTTTAAATCTATATGAACGCAATTACAGAGCTTAGTCTGTAATTCACTCATTTGAGATACGCCTTATGATGGAACTTATAATTAATAATAATTAAATTCGGTTTTCGATCACGACCAACTGAGGCTGTTTTGTTATTTTTTAAATATTAAAAATTACAATTTTATTCGCTTGCTTTTGCGTTTTCCCACGTCTCCGATCCCTTAGGACGGTGTTTTGGCTATTGGCGTGACGTCATAATGTGGAGTACGTCTATTTATCACGTTATGACGTATTGCGTAGAATCCCGTACATAAAACTCGTTTCTTATGTTGTGACATGACTCGGACATGACGATTTACACATAGCTGTTAGCCAATCCAGTCGAATCAGTTGAGGCTGTAAATTATTTCAAATAAATAATAATAGTGCGCAAGCTGCAATTTATAATTTTAAATTAACACAGCGTTACGGCATTGCATTTCAATTTTTTTATTTATTATTAGCATGGATAGTTTTATTATCCATGTTAATAGCGTGCTAAAATTACTGGATGCTGATTGGTTGAGTGGAGTACAATTATTTCATTACTTTTATGCAGTACAATTAATGATTTTGCCAAAATAATCAAAATGACGGAAAGTTTTTTGCATACAAACTAAACAGCCCTGGAAGAACTAAAAAAGGTCAGAAAAGTGAGTAAACGAAAATACTGCCCAAAGTACAAAACAATGGATAGAAGTCTAGCAGGACTGTATTTTTACAAGAATCTATGGACTATCGTGTTTGTGTTGAAAATTACGCTCGCAAAGTTCGCGATAAAGCGCCATGAAAGTTGTACGATTTTATTATTATTACTATTTTATTTTTTGCGCTAGCAAAAATATTTACAGCGAAAAAAATGTCATCTATGTTATTTACTGGAAAGTGAATGCAGCTGCTGTTTTTGCAAATCGAAGCAAAGCGTCTTCAAACTGACGGTGCTCGAAGTTGATTATGAGAGACATTCACATCAAAACCGCGTTGAACCACTTACAACTACTGACGGTACAGTGATATTTATACCACAGGTTTTTGCATTATATAACAAACACGGCAGCCCCATAAATATACCACTAAAGAAGTTCCAGTTTACGTAATTGCAATGAGTTTTATTACAAGAATGTAGATGACCTAAAATTTTATGTACAGACTACAGAACATGATCTGATTCTCTTCATTATGTGTGCAATATGAACTTCGTTGAACATTCCAACCTTTATCAAGCTATTTTTTCATTGAGAATTAAATCAATTAAGTACTCATCATGCCACTAGGTACACTAGAACCCAGGATTTCTGCAGGATTGCCATCGCCTTTTAATACAGCAATACACTTCCAGTTATCAAGATAGTTAGCTAGAACAAATAGAATAATCAGAATCATAACATAATCATAAATTTAGAGATAGATTTTGTAGTATTTGTCTATATGTGATGGTGCTATTTTCATAGTACATGAACCTTAGTAGCGTGGAGCATTACCTTTCCAAAGTCGTACACTACCATCATCACCAGAAGAGGCTAATATGGTCCCCGTTACATTCCACTGTAACCTCCATACCTAAAGTGTATAAATTCAATTTTCCAGCGAAACATTGTGATTAATACTGTTGGAAAACTTGCAGCAAGTAAATCTAGTTTGTACTTTTCTCGAGGTTTCATAATTCGCGTGACTTTTAAATCTATGTGCTCTGATTTGAGGTATTCAGTTATGACAATTATGTCAGCGTTTATAATTCAAACCTTTCCGTGTTCTTTAAATTGAGCAACCATATTGACAGAAAACTTTGACGACGATTGAGTTTCTTTGCTGTAAATAAAAACCTACACCCTGCAGTTTACCAATTTACAATTGATTTGGTTCATCACATCGATGTTCATCAGGCCCTTATGTAACCAAAAGGCAACTGATACTTCGAGCCCCAGATCTCTAAACAGTGGTGTGCTAGGTAATATGCATCTGGGAATATCAATTATGTCCCCATGTAGGCCACACTTAGTGCCAAACCCAAACATGCTTAATAAAAAAACAAATTTATGCCTTCATAACCGTACCTATTCGGATTATTAGTGTTAGGTTCAAGTGTTGCAATCTTGACATCGTTGCAAGCGATACCTAACAAGTGATAGGATCTAAAAAACAGAAAGTAACCGGTCACTGTTATGTATATGTTGTGATAGGTTATTTCGGGGTCACGTGACAACAAGTGAAGAAATGTTGCTAATTCTGAAAACAAAATGGGACTGAAACTTTAAAATTGTCTCGCAAAATCATTGAGACTTTCGGAAAAAAAACGTTGTGGACATTAATATACACTGAGTGCATGAATCGCTTTCACCTGCCAAGATTTGGAGCAAACTCCACATCGTGGACTGGTTCTGTTATTCCATCTAACGTTTTAACTTTTTGCCACTTTCTGAAAAAATAAAAAATCCCGATCACTTGATTTGAGTTACTTCTACAGGCTTAAAAAAATTAATAGCCTTGAATAGGAACTTTTTGGTTGAAAACTTTACATCCAGACAAATGTATGTCGCTTACTGCATGATGTGTTATCTCTCACAATTCCTCTACAAATTTGTAGCAGACATTCCACGAGAACCCAAACTTTACTAGTATAAATATAAGCTTTTAATACCAGGGTCAGGGGCCCAGGGTTGAAGGCCAACAATCAAACCTAGTTATGAGTTTCAAGAATTTGCGCTAGGTGGTATATAAAAGACAAGAAAAGTAATTGATTTTCTCGTTGACTTGACAAAATCAACTGTAAGACGCAGGGACGTAACTGGAACGATAATTAGGGGGGGGGGTGAGGTGGATGTTATTCATATAATGATTCAGTTAATCCCGAAAGACATCTATTGCAGATTTCTTAAGCTATTACACTTACAATGAAAAGAAATCCGTCAGGCAGAACTGTATATATGAATAAACACTCCCCTCCGCCCATACACCCGTTATCGTTCCAGTTACGCGCCTGATAAAGTGGAACGTATGCAGGCAACGACAATGTACCCTTGAACTGTGGGTGAACAGTGTAGGTAGTTTCGTTTATACTTCAATGCAATGTACATGTACATGGGCATAGTCATTTTCGGTGAGTAAAATTGACCAACCTAGAAATTTCACTATATTCTTGTATTTGTACTTTTCCTCCAGACGAGTGATTAGCGTCGTCACTACCAACTGCGATCATCGGAGCGTAGTTTCTGTGACAAACCATAATTCAGGTGACAAAGTATTCTTTTTATACGTTTATATAATTAAAACGTTTCTTTTTTCAGTGAAAATCGCAATTCACCTTGATGGATTCCAGGATATGCAACTGCAGCTTAATTTACATTTGATCTCGTGCTACAGAATATCACAGAATCAAACAGTTTTGAAAGACAAGGTGACGTACACTGGGCCATAGAAATGAAGGCAAATATTATATGCTGCATGCAGATGATGTAATGTTACAGTGTGTGAAATATTCGTGCTTTTGTTTAACTTCTGTTTACGCCACAAGGCACAGCGCATTCAAAATACCCCCAAATTAGGTTGGTAAACGTGTTTGTATAACCATAATATTTTCAGGGCTGATAACGGGGAATTTCTTTTTAAACCAATCAGCATATTTGTTTACATTTTGCAGGCAAAGCCAATCAGAATGCCTAAATTTTAAATACTTCGTGTAAATTTGTAAATAATGTACCTTTTCACCGGAAGCAGTCAAAATGTATGCTTACTGAAAATGAATATGTAAACAAACTTGCTGATTGGTTTAGAACGAAATTCTCCTTGTTAGGCCTGATACTACCACTATTAGCCAGAGATGTTTTGTCTAAATAAGGCATCTGCTAACTTATGATTTAAAACTTACCATCAATGTCCAGTGACTTAAATTAGCTATATTTGCAGCCTCATAAATTCTTACAATTCCATCTTTAGAACAAGTAGCCTAAAAAATGTATGTTTCAATCGACATATGCAAAAATCATTTTGTTTTGTTGCCAACATTTATTGACTATTTATAATCAAATACCTAAAACTGGTTGTAAGGTTCTAAAAACTTGTTTAGATTTGATTTGTAAACCATTTTACTTTATTATACAGAGTTAATTTTTTAATATTTTTTTTTTCTGTGTAATGGTTCTGAAAGACCTTTATGTATGTTAATATATCAAGGATGTGAAGTTACAACTGAAGATAATGAAATAGATCATGCTATGTTGATATCAGTTCTAATGTATTTGCTGTTACAAATCATTTAAGATTGAACAAATGGAGACTCATATCATTATCATTATGTATGTATAATATTTGTTTTCACTTCTAACATTTTTATTGAAAGTTTAAATTTGCCTGGGTTTGTTTAGCCTGCAACGCAGACTATATATTGGGGTATATATACCCCAATATATAGTCTGCGTTGCAGGCTAGGGTTTGTTGTGAAGACAGATATTGGAAACAAAGAGAATAATTTACCAGTTGTAAATTGAGATGCCGTGGGGCAAATTTTACATCTGTCACAGATGTTCTACTGTCCACCAGCCCTGCTTTTCTTTCCTGAATTAAAACCAAGTTAATATCTGATAATTACAATGGAATTATTGATAGTGACAACAAATATCAGTCTATACATTACCCAGAAGCTTTGACCTCTCAGTGTCCCTGTTCCACGTCGGGTTTCTGTTGCAACTACAGAAATTTAAACCTCAGTATATATTTACTTTAAACCTCAGTAAATATTTACTGTGCACTCTTTTAGAAAACAGTAAGATTACATGAAGTCACACTTCAATTGCCTCAGGTATGTAAAATAATGTCCAGAATCTTACTGTATGTCAAAGATAACAAAAATTTCTAATACATAACGTTGCTTGTCATGAAAAATTACAGTAACATTTATTGTTAGGCTAGATGAGTAAGTTATAAGGCATGCACATATGGTGTGTTCGTGTGTAAATTATGTTTTAATGATTTGAAGTAGTTTAAATTCTTCAACAAACATGATCCTGGCATGCATGTAAATACCAAGTTCATATAACTTTTCAAGAAACTGAACATACTCTGTTCCTCCCATACAGCAGCTGTATTATCAAATGAACATGTTGCTAGCACTTGACCAAACTCTGGATGTGCCCAAGTTACCCGCCACACAGAGCCATAGTGAGTCTGAAAAAGGTACATGGGGCAGATAGACTGTAACTGAATGCATTTCAACACTGCTGCAATTTTTGCAACTTGTGAGCACTCTTATTGTACATTGTGTGCAATTGTTTTGATATTAAACATGTAAAAATAAAAAATTTTCCTTTTTTACCTTCCAACTTGATGTGCATTTCCATTCTCCATCCTCACCCAGATCCCATACCTTTTGAATCAGAATTATTGTCAGGCTAACTTCAGGATTATGCACCCTGTGTATTTAAGTTGCATTTAGTGGTGATACAGTAAGTGCAGAATCAGCAATCTATAATTATCCCATTAACTTGCAATGCACCTAAACTAGATGTGCCTTACTTTGTACAATGTTACTATTTTACTGTCTAATACCAGATAATATATTTTACTCATCAGAAGCTAGAGTACTGCTCTTATAAATATTTAGCTTTCAATCTACCAGGTGTACGTAATGTACCCTACTTAGTATTGTACTTTGTGTCTCTGTCAAATGCCAGATTATTTTATTCATCAGTAAGAGCCCTGCCATTCAGCTAAATAATTTACCCCAAGACCCCTACCTAATTTAGTATTTTACCCTAACGCCAGCTGATTTTACTCATCAGTTGAAGCATACTGTGATTACTGTCAGTTAATAATTATAAAATCTAACTGAATTACCAAAACCCTTAGCTTTAATGCTCCCAGGTGCACCTACTTTAATATTTTACTCTGCCTAATGTCATATGATTTTACTCATCACTTGACCATTAAAGAGTACTGCCAGTTAATAAGTTACCAAAACTAACCTATTAGCTTGCAGTGCACCCAGATGTACACTAATTTAGTATTTTACTCTAACGCCAAATGAGTTTACTCCTCAATTGAAGCATACTGCCAGTTAATGAGTTAATGTGAGCACTGCTCAGGAGCGCTGAGAAGCATCGAGAGCAACTCATATAAACCACGGCGAATATGTTAATCTAGCATTATAATACTGAGTATATATAGATGTACCTTCACTGTCTGATCACTTGAGCATGTGGCCATTCTACGACCATGAAAATCAAACGAAACATCGTGAATCAAGTCTTTGTGATCCGAAGGAATTTCTTTCGCCGCTAACATTTTTTTATCCGATTTTATTAATATGAAAACAAAATAATTTAGGAAAAATCACGAACTTTCTCTTCCACTGCTTTGATGTGCCGTCTTGGAAAATGCTTCGGATTAGGCCTTTACTTCAAGTAATTCCAAATATAGATTAAACATTACTTTTTTATTTTAGACTTTTCTTTTTTTTTTAATTCTAGTGACTTTTTCTTATTTTACTACATTAGAGTCAACTATTATTTGTTATTTCTTTTGGAAATTGTTAGTTGATCAAGATACATTTCCACCAACAACATTTATCGATTAATCGATATTGCATGTTGCGATGTTGGTTCACTCTCCCCCCTGTTGGTATAAATAAAGCAACAAACTTGAAATGGCGCATAACTATAACATGAGGTGTTCTAAATTTTACATATCGATAACTGCGTTGCATTGTGTGTAAATATTAGCTTTTTTAATTTCTCGTGTCGTATCCCGTCGATATTTTGGCGACGATGTTTGTCTTCGGTGTTAAATTGAAAGTTTCAAAAGAGCTTAGAAATTTAAGATTGATTGATGGCGTTTTCTCCACTCAATATCGTGATCAATATTTATGTCGTTGAATGATGGAGTGTGATGATAAAATTAGACATGCTGAGAACTCAAAGTTCATGTTTATAAACAATTATTTCAGCCACGTTTAAAATTGGCTGTGTTTGAACAATGACCTCTCCGATCTTATGCGCTGTGCTCTTCAAATTTTGTCTACCCATCATTTTGGTTGCAGGTAAGACAATTATTAAATTTAAAGACTATTTTTATATGGTTTGATATATAACAAATAGCAATCCTTTTGAAATTTACTATCAATGAACATGCCATGAAATTTGAATTGTTTCAGCGGTCCATTGCAAAATAGCATAATATGTGTGTTTCCGAGCACTACAATCTTTCCTTATATATTTAGAATTCAACCACCATTCAAATTCAAAACCAAATTTCACAAGAAACATAAGTATAAGCCTATAAGGATGTCTTGAAGCACAGTAATATTACTGCAGTCATAGAGATATTCCCAAGCGGTATTGCTGTCCCATAATGCAAAGACTTCCTTAGACCAAAGTGTCCCTAATTAACATAAAAAGCTTAACTAAAGTAGTTGTCCCAATGTATAAAGCCTCATCAATGACTAGAAAATAAAATTGCAAAATTTGCATCAGAAAAGTTGGCAAGATGGGTCAGGCTGGCAATTTTCAGTCGTTAATTAGATTCAAAGGCTTGTGCAAGATATTTTAAGGGTAGATCGATATGCAGACATTCTGTTCTGCATGTCTCTTGTAAACGTTCATGGCAATTACCAGGACCTACTGGTTTGAAAATTGCTCATATTTCATTTGTTCGGAATTCTTAAGGACCTAAATTCCGGTTATTTAATTAATTATTTTATGTTTATACACATTGCAAACCAAATATACTGTGTTGGATATATGACAGACAGTAGAAAACTTTTATACAATGAAAGTTCAGAGTGCATACAAAGTGTTACTGGATATTAGACACTTTAACTCATTATTAGGGCATCTAGAAAATATTTTTGTAATTCAGAAATCAGATATTTGCCTGTAATACTGTAGATTTATTCAACAAAGTTTCTCAAGTACTGAAAGTGAAATAGAAAGTATAGGAATGCACTTGCAGTGATATTGGCATGTTTTGAAAAAATTATTTGCCACCTTAAATCATCAGGATTTAGGATATAGTTTTTCCAAGACACTGCATGATAGCCTTTGCTTGTAAATAACCTATAATTGAGACTGAATTTTGTGCAGAAACATTTCAGAAAACAAGCCTGAATATATAAAACAATACCAAAGGGAAAACTTGCTTCTAAAATGGCATAAACTTTAAATTTTAAATTAGTTCAATAATTGTGCCTTTGTGGAGATTAATCAATTTTATATATACCTGAACCAAAAATATAATTTGCAGTTATAAAAAGAAAGTAAAAGACCTAAATATGTCCTTTGAATTATAATAAATCGGCGCTGCAAAGTTGAAAGTCGAAAAGCAGTTACAGTTTCAACAAAAATACATCTGAAAATACCTTTGATAGTGTTTTTCCCCTTCTACTAATGACTTTGAAATTTGAATCATCAAATATTGAAATTTCCCACGATGAAAAGGATTATTTCATGCTTTTTTAAACAGAATTTCAACCACGACTTACCCTGACTTCGTTTCGTTTTTTCCCCGCGCGGCAAACTTTCACGTGACCAATTAGTTGCGTTTAGGAGAAATTAATTTTTTATCAGCATCGAAAAAACGTATTAATCATTTTATAGTACAGAAATACAAAAATTTCTTATTGTTTTGCGTTTTGAAATTCTCATTCCAAATATCGTCGAGGCTATGTCATAAACTGGCGAAATTAACACGAAATACAGTATAAAGCAGGCATGATTTAAGTACAACAGTCGTTTCGACCGCAAACATCAAAGGAGAGTTATTCGGTTGGCTTTTCCTTTTATATTCATGCCATTCTTTAACATTTAATAATGATGCAAATTTTTCTTCTTTTAGCTTTCATATTTAGATTTAATGGATTCTCTCTGTTGTACCTGTGTTGTTTCTTTTGTATTCCACTTCTGCCAAGCCCATCGGTTAGAAATTGCCGAGGTAAGAAAAACGGCCGGCGAAGAGTCAGGTTGACGATATGTAGTCAGGCCATCCTGGGTTCAATCTATTTTTAAGTTCGAAGATTTATGTACAGATTTTTTAAGCGAGTAATCCCCTCCACAATTGCACGTTGCGTGACATGTTGTTTAAGTTTCGAAACTTTCAAAGAAAATCCAAGGAGTTTCTGAGAATTTGCCAAAAATTTAATGGCATTTCAAGGGTTCTTGAAATATAACGAGCTCAAGGAGCTCAAGAAGGTGCATGAATTTCTTGGCTGCGTTATTACTTGAAATGACAAAAACTGATGATTTGCTTTGATTCGAATTGACAACAACAATTTATTTAATTGTTGCGAATGTACATCGTGTAACATGTTTCTCACGTCAGTAAATGCCCAATTATAATGTTTGTGTGTTGTGAAAAAAATTCTCTTTTTGCAGGTAAAGGAACTACAATTTCATTTCTGAAGGCTCTGATATTCCTGTCTGGGTTAGCGTCAGTTGCACAAATTGTTTTTCAAATCATACTTGGTTCTTTGTCCCCATATGGACACTTTTTGGAGAGATGTAAGTAAATATCGGTCTGAACTAGCTTTAAGTCTAAAGATGAACAAGATTTCTCAAATAAATTTCGATAAGTGCTACTTTCTTCTCCGTCATTTTGTGGCTTCTTTAAAATAGGTTCTCTGCTTGAAGAAGTTTTACGAGAAATTGGCTTGAACAGGTTTGTGTGCCATTTGTTTTTATCGCTTGATAGTTTCAGCCAGGCGCACAAATTTCAATGCAATACGAGGAGACAGCTCAAAGCAAGCATCTATAAAATGCCTGAAAAGATAAACTCTCTGATAAGAAGTGAAGAGTTGTTATTGAAAATGCGTATGATTTTACACATTTTCTTTCTAGATTCGACAATGTTTCTGCCTTGGATATTTTCCGTTTGCTTTTGCCGGATTTGATCATTTTGGTATTTTCCATATTCTGCTGGATAAACACCAGAGCGTTGGGACGTTTGCGTACAAATAACGTCAACGAGGGATCGAACCGAGATAAAACTTTCAACATCAGTTCCAACATAAGAAATTACGTTCTACCATATTTGGTATTGCTTCTGCTTCTAGTGGCGGGAATATCTGTACCATGCCTGATATCCTGTGTGTATTTTCTGTTGTTCTTGTTGTTCGGCACGATGTGGTCTATGCATAAGACATTGCATTCGCATTACTGGACGACGTTGTTTCGAGTCAGACTATTTCTTATGATTTATTCTGGATCGCATCTCCTGGTGTTGTATTTCTATCAGTTTCAGTTTTTCCAGTCGTCGTTACCAGTGAAATCTTTGCCAGCGAGGTAAGTGCAATTTTCTGGTCTCTGTTGGACACGACCAAAATGTGACACACAAATATAAACAGTACTGCATGCATGTATGACGAAAAGATAGCAGTTTACTGAATCACATTGAAGAACTAATCATGATGGTGTTAAGTCCTTATTTCCCTTTAGACTTCTAGGATTGGTTGGTTTTGTCGAAACAAGATGTAATAATCCACAGGCTCTTCATTATCGAGGTGAAGATCTGGACTGGCCTCATTTTGTATTGGTCGCCGTCGTTGTGACCCTCTACTGGTTCCTTGCCACGGAAATCAGATACGATAACACCGATCAGGTCTGGCAGTTTGAAAGTTCATCCAGTCGTAAATATATTATTAATTTAGCAGTTCAATCGCGAATATTGTTAAGATAGAAATTTATAGAAGTACATGTATAAATGTAGTAAATATTGTTAAGATCATTTACACAGTAGTCCATCCATAAGTTATAAATATTGTTAAGATAGTTTAGTACTTAATTCAATCGTAGATATTGTTACGATAGTGTAGTGGCTCAATCTTACGTATTTTTTGTTATACTTCATTTAGCATGGTGATAAATGTGACGAAGAGGCGGAACAGGCTTCAGAACAAGACGATGAAGAAGCGGAAGCCGCAAGAAACGGCAGCGAAGATCGTCCAAAACTGACCGTGAAAGAGACAGTATTTAGTATTCTATCTTTCTTCATGGCGCAAAGTTACATTGCTTCTCTAATCATCATGATGGTGAGTGTACTGTAGGCTGAACCAATAACACGTTCTCGCTGAGCTAATGGGGAAATTTACGTGAAATTGTCATGGGTATATATGGCGTGATATGCACATCCACGGTAGTGCTTACGCCATACATATCCACGACATTTTCCCGGCGTCTTATAGGTTCTTGTTTGCTATATATTTCACTAATACATGATGTAAAGTGTGTCGCTAAAAGTTAGCCTAACATAAGTCATATTCAAACAGCTTGATTCCAATTGGGGTATTTAGTTTCTGGGAACATTCTGTGTAGAAAATAAAGCCTTTAGAGAAAGGTGATAGCTTAATGATAAAGCTTTTTATAATCTATAAAACCCCGTTCAGAAATTCACCTTGTAAAGAATTCAAAAACATTAGTCAAACTCTATTCGTTGTCTAGAAAAAAGCTGGCTTAAAAACTATTATTGAGAGAGTTTCAGCCGATGCTACTGTATCATTTCATTTCCAGGCATGGAGTATTATCTACCATTCTTGGTTGACTTTTGTCCTGCTGCTCTGGGCTTGCCTAATCTGGATAACACCTTTCGCTCGGTCCTTTTGTATGGTAACTTCGCCATATCTGGTAATATATGCCGAGGTGTTACTACTCATACAATATATTTATGGCCTGGATTTGAACGACGACGAGCTACCGATGAAGAGCGCGTCAGGCGAACTGGATTACGAGGAATTGGGACTCAAAAAATGGAGATACCCCTGTGTGCATTTGGCTGTACAGGTAAAGAGTATTGAAAGATGGAGCTGTCCATTCTGTTACCTGTAGCGTGTTCGTAGCTTAGCTGTTTTGACGTGAAAATTCTTCTCATACTTTTTAGAATGATCTTTTCAGGGTTTCAACAGTAATTCTGTCTGTTCAATTCATCAGCGTTCTTTATCAATAGAAATTTATTTGTTTTTTTAGACTCTATTCACGTGGATCTTCTGGATCACACATCACCAGTACGTCAAAGAGAAGCAAAGCCGGACGGATGGAGAAGAATTCGCACTGCGACCAATCTTCATCGCGTTAACAAGAATGGGTAAGTGAATCTACAGTGTCGATCGAGGGGACTAATCTCCCCAAGGTCGAACTAAGTTGTGTTATGTACAGGCTTTTGAACCCCACCCAAAACGCTTGCTTTGACGAAATCAGAGTTTGTTTTGAAAACAGTGTTACCCCCCTGTCTGTCCGTGTTTTATACATAACCTAATCCATCATTAAAAGCGTTCCGTTCTTACATTTAGTTACGGGGGGCCAAGCTCAGATGGCTGCTCCAGCAGAAGGTACAAATTTTATATTCCTAAGCTACATGCACCTACTAATTACGTATGTTACATCAAAATTACGTATGTTACATCATCGTGATACACCAAATCCGCACGTAAACAAACAATGCGAGTCGAAGTTGTAATTAGGAACTGTCAACCGCAACTAAATGTTTTATTATTATTTCACAATTACTCGCCAAAGGCAGCGTAAACATCGCTGAATCAAACAAAAACGAGAAGAAGTTTTTTCCAGTAATATTTACTGAACCTGTATAAGTATGTACAATGGTGATAATATGAGATAGTGTCCAGACAATGCAAGATAAAGTATAAAAAATTCTCCAAGGTGGTTTTTAGCTCAAAGACAAGGCAAAAATCTTGTAGCTCATCACAGTACATCTTGTAGCTATGATATAAACGTGAATTATACTTTTACGTGCATTAAATCACTTCTGACTATTCAGAGAAAGATGTTGCATAATCGTTTTCATCCCATAGGCAATGAAACGTCTCAAAGCATTCCAGATACCGGCGATACAACTGTTGATGTGATATTTATGAGATGGATAAAATCGGTGCTCAGTAAATACTGGATCCTAGTTTGTTGTGGTGCTTTCCTATTGGTCGGTCTCCAGAATGACGTATCAATGTACCAAATTGGGTACATGGCCATATTTCTGTTCCTGTTCGTATGTTATCAGGTATTTGATTGCTCTGTTGTTTCTTACTTGTGTAGTACGTATGCTATAGAACCGCGGTTTCCTGAATTACCTAAAATTGCACTTTTTGTGCCTTCTCCAGATTTTCAAATTCCATGCCTAATCATTCTTCTTTATAGGTCTCGTTTTCATTTTGGCGTGTGATCCTGCGTCCTGTGTGGTGGGCGATGGTGATTTACTCTGTGTGCATTTTGCTGGTTATATACACGTACCAGTTCGAAAATATGCCAATGTACTGGCAAAATACGACGCATCTTTCTCAAGAATGGTTAGTTGTATTTCTTTAACTGCAGTCTGCATTTGACCAAGAACTAGCACTATTCATATGTCGAATGAATGAAAGAAATTAAAATACTATTAAGTGGTAATTTATCATTTTATTGTTCGTAATTTGATTTATGCTACGTGCATGCATGTGATTGCAATGGCCATGTTCTATTAATTGGTCTTTGACTTGGTAAATTCATGAATGTTTTGTTTTCGATAGCAAATTTAAATTGTATGTTTTCGCAGGTTATACGACCTGGGTCTTCGTCAGCATACAAAAGCTAGTCTGCTGCTAGAACTTTTGACTCCAACCGCTTTCTCAGTAATAATTGTCATCCAACTGCATTTCTTCTATCGGCCATTCATGGCCATGATTGACCTTCGTCCACCGCGCCAAGAGGTCAGGCCAACAACTGATGAGGAGAGGGTCTCCCTCACTCTTTCAAATGATCAAGATGAAGGGGAATTTATCCCATTATCTAATATGAGAGCAGCAAATGGCACTGCGTCCAATCAGGAGGCATTTTATGGTAGAGATGAGAATGATTTGACGCCACCCCAGAAAGCGTGGTTGTTAGAGTGTTATAACCACATGACTGTATTGTTGTGGAGATTGGGTGAACTTCACATGGCCAAAGTCATCAGCTTCACTTTGATTTGCGTCGTTTTATCGAAGGTACAGTATGTATTCAAATTTAGATCACCAGTAGGTACTGTAATCCTTTGAATACCATCCCTAAAATGCTATTACAAATGTTCAAACATATATACTGTATCTATGTCATAAAGTATGTATATATGTATGTTTTGTGGAGGGATTTCCCAAACTTTTAAACCCGGAATTTTGAGCCCTTTCAATTTTTTATTACTTTACAAAAGAAAGCTTTGCAAATGCATACGTACAAGATCTTATGGAGCTCTAATTCTAGTGCAGTCACTTATTTATTTTATATAAAAAACATACAAATGAACTTCTTTATTTGTGTAGCTACGTTCGTAGGTAACTTGAAAACAACCTTCAGTTTCATTGATTGTGGTATACATTCGAAATGATGTTCTTTTTTAATCATTGATTGTAGGTTTGTGCCATAAATGCCGTAATCATTGTTTTGCTGGCTATAGCAATGCCTTCTGGTATCATTCAAAGAGCATTGTCGTACTGTTTTCTAATATGGAGTTCTTTGGTCATCTTGGCAAAGATGTGTTATCAGTTACAGTTCGTTCAAGAAGATGTATTTCAGCATAACTGTTCCAATATGGTAGGAATCTTTTTAATATATTTTATGTTGAAAAACGTGTGTGAAAATTAAATGTCGTCTTTATACTATGATGTACATAAGTGGTACTTACTCGGAAACTTTTGTATTTGATGATGAAAGCATAAGTGCATAACTCAAATTTTTTCTAGCTGAACATTTAATTTAATACGGGAATTGTCTATTACAAGTCACTTCTTTTAAAATGATTGATCTGTATTTGTTTTTCGAAATGTATGCGGATTTAAATGTCCGCCTTTTTCTTATTGTAGGTGTTCCGTCGATCTAACGTTGTCAACCACTTCACTAACAATGCATTATGGGTTGGCTTTTATAAAACGGAAAATATATCCGCTGACATACAGGTACTTTGTCACTGCATATTTCGTGTCTCAGGAACTATGCTGTACTCTACACTATAGCAATATATTTGTTAAAAACGTGCTGTTGTGATTCTGTTGTATAACTAGATTAATCTGGAATGTGTTTTGTGTTTTTATTTCATAAGGGGTATCTTTTCATTGTTTTCGTGATCGTTTTTCAAACAGTCATAACGCATCATCAGGTGAGATTGAAGAAAATAGCTGTGTGCTCGGGTTCCTTGTTTGTGATTGAAAAATCTCCCTAAATTTAGAAGTTCCTATGAACGTTTTCATGCATACAATTTTCATACACTCTTCTTACATGCACACCTGCATCGGGTGAGGTCTTGCGTATAATATTACTTTTTGCTCTGACACAAAAAATTTTCATTAAATCGAAGTACTTGGATTCGGTATAGTTATTATAAATAATAAGGCCAGTTTATCCTGGTAAAGTTCCCGCATTCATGCAAAGTAACAAATCATGTAGTCATGTTTGATATTACCACGTACGTTTCATGTACACCTAAATGAAGAAAGGTTTTCGTCTGCAAATGTTCCGAATACTCCATCTGAATTTGTCATGCCGTTTGTCTCTCCTTATATATTAACATTACCCTCTGTTTTAGAAATTGTGCCGTATTAAATACTGTTCAAGGGAAATACCGAAAGGAATATTGTTTCCAGACAGCGTCGAATTGGAGCATGCCGACAAGGGTTTGGCGGAGATGTTCAAATATCTTTGCAATAAATTTTTCTATAATTTTGGATGGGAGGTAATTACATCATAGCTTTGTCCAACTTTAACTGTCGTGTAAATATCTCATGCCTGTAGATTTTATTTTTGTCGAGGTAGGCAATCTTCAAACGGACCTAGGGTTAGAAAGTGGGGCTATTATTTTTATTGAGTTTGGAGTTCAACCGACCTTCAAAGCACGGTTAATTCCCTGGACACCTCTTACCCAGTCTTCGGTCCCTTATCCCAGTTTGTATTTTATCCATCGTGGCCCACGTGTGCGCACCCCCTGTGCACCCTCTCAATGAATCCTACACTGTGGTGTGAATGACCCTAACCCAGTTATAATCCCAATAAGCCTTAATCTCCAGTCTCTAATTCCAGGTGTGTGTTGTATCCATCGTGATAAACATGGGTGTTCGTTGTGATGCAGTCTCTGTTGTATATTCCTTCTGGCTGGGAACCTTTCTCATGCTTGGTCGTAAAAAATCATCGTCCATATGGAGACTGTATCTTCTGTTTCTTGCTATAATGTTACCCGTACAGTATGTTCTTGTCTTGGGATGGCCTCCTGGGCTCTGCACAGGTAATGATAACTATATGCAATTTGTTATCGCTAAGTTCCAATGTTTTAAAACTAACGAATGTTTTAAAATGATAAAGAGATGAAATAAAATTATTGTATTCTAAATACGATGCATAATTTGTTTATTCAATTTATAGGGTATCCATGGACAACACGACTTGACCATAATCTGATCCATTGGATGTTCCTAACTGATCCCGAGGATCCCCAAAATGCTAAATTGTTATTAGGTAAGTTTGTTGTGTTTGATAAAACAGTAAAAACATTTAATAATTACCGTAATTTATAGTGTCTAAGGCTTTGACCAAGGGACGGTTGAAGAATTTACAAACCGCTTTAGTTTGACTAACATGCTTTCCTTTATCATGGAATTTGTAAAATCTATCACAGGCTGTAACAGTACATTAATCCCGATGTGAAAACAATGCTTTTAGTGCCATCACTCTGATCTATGCAGACATAGATTAGCGAGGTTGTGATTTGTTTATCGCTTGTGGACGAAAGAGCAGTTTAAAACTGATGCAGTATTATACATAACTATTTATCATATGGCAAAGGAGTTGAAAAACTTTTGACTAATTCTTCGCTGGTTTGAGACATTGTTAGCCCTGTGCAATATGTACTTATAAAAGACAAGTCAAACATGATTATGACTTTTTTAGTTTCATAGATATGTACCTTGGTCACAATAAAATCTATTTATTTGCAGTTGATTTTTTCCAACTTCTGCTGGCTTGCTGTCAGCAAAAGGTGTTCGCAAACGAGCGAACAGAACCGACCACCGAACCTGTACCGAATGATTCTCCAAGTCATGTCAACATTCAAGAGACAAGAAGTAACAGATTTAACTCGTCAGATTTTATGAGAAACAAAACGTGGTTGGATATGTTTAAGGTATATTCGTGGCTTTTCCTCAATTGTTGAGCATGCATGGATTTTAGATAAGGTGAAAAGTTTTTGGCTCGAAACCTAGTCATAGCTCTGTTCCGGGATTGTGCATACGTAAAGCTGGTTCCCACTCCCGGACCGTATCGGACAGAAAAGTTCTTTTATCCGTTTGTTCGCAACCAAAACTTAACGTTTTAAACACAAAAAACCCATTTGATCCGGTCCGGGGCATGATTTTTTTCAGTGGAAAGCTGCCTTAAACAAGATTTTAATGAATCAATATATAGGAAGAAATTTTCTTTGTATATACTTTACACCGGTGAAGATAAAGATTTCTTAATATTGATAAATCGCGCTACTAAGGGAGGGGAGAACGAATTTTAGAGAAAATTTCATAACCAGCGGCTATCTTTTGTTTTTATTCGCTGAAATTAACCTGGCCTTCGCACCGCCTGACTGTACACCAGGCACAAATTACAGGTTCATTCACGAGTAAACTTTACTTTTTACAGATTTTTTTATTTCAACACATTTACTGGGTCACGTTGACCGTAGTGTACATCACGGTGCAGAGCACCATCAGTATTTTCAACTTTGGTTTTATACTCGGCTGTTTCTTCTTCCTGTGGCACGGGCAATCACTTTATCTTCATACGAAGTTGATTTATTGGTGGAAGATATTTATGGGTTATAATTTCTTCGTTCTCTTTCTCAAAGTTTGTTTACAAGTAAGTTAACAGAATTTCCGCATTCCGAAAACGCATTTTGAATTTCGTCCAAAAATAGAAGTTATAATCTGTAACAGTTCACCTGATCATATCAGAGATAGCGATACCATTATTTCATTTATCACCAGTGTTTCCTCCATAATAATAAAATTATTATCGCTGTGTCATCACTGGGAAGACGTTTCATGATACCCAAGAATGCTTAACGAAATCATTTCAAAATTATCAAATAACACATTATAATGTTTTTTAGCTGGTGTCCTGCGTTTGGATTGACGATGTTAAAGAGTACAGCGGATGCTACGTCCTACAGTTACTGAGTCTTTACTGCCTACGTCAGGCTGGGTATACGTACAGACCGCTGACACTCGCCGAACGTGACTGCATATCTCCAGATGATACCGGCCTTTCTATGGACTGCGCATGTTTCGTATTCCTGTTGATACAGTATCGGATCTTCACCAGTGACTATTTCTATTATGTCAAAAGGGAATTGAGAGAACAAGCAGAAATGGCTTCCTGGTAATGTGCTCAATTTTTTTGTTTTAGCTTTAAATTTTAGGGCATGCAGGCGATTGTATATGGAAGGCGTTAGGTCTAATAGCGAGGAGGAATGTTCTGATGAAAGAGTTTCTCAACAGATTCTCGTCTGTTTCACGATTCTGTATAAGTGGTATTGGAAAAAGATCAATGTTGTTAATTTTTCTTTTTGAAAAATATAGGGGAGCTCAATTTATTGACCAACAACTTAAGGCGAATCTGGAGGCCGTGAAGAAAAGGGATGAAGAAGAAATGTCAAAAATAAAGCGAAGGTAACAGGAATGATTTGATCACTTTTTCCAATGTACTACACACTGCTCACCAAAATCCATTATACTAGCTGAAGCTAAATTTACTTCAACGAGAGGTCGAATGTTGAAAGTCAAATGTATTAATGAGACTAGTGTAAATGAAGCATTATATATATATACAATCGCCGTATTGCAACATCAAACGAAAAGATAAAAGCAATTTGCGGACGAGACTTTTCAAATGGGCATATCTTATTTTCTTGTTCAGTGTGAAAAAACTAAAGAACAAGCGAACACTGCAACACAGGGCACAGGAACCCAAGTCACATTACGAAGGTATACGAAAAACTTTAGATTAGATTTATTTGTGCCTGTTAAATATAAAATGTTGCTAGAAGATCTTTAAAGATAATATTTTTACTGGAATTCTTCAAAAGTATAGTATATCCAGCCACCAATCGTTTTGATATTACATGCCCTATTGTCAAAATCCTTTGTCTATCGGAAAATAATACCATGGATCTCGATTCTTAGTAGCTAGTGTGAATAAGGCCTTAGTTTCAGGTAATCTTAGCACTTGAACAATATAAACATGTACGGAATTACTGTAAGCGTCACTTTTGTTTTCTTTTAAGCGATATATTCTGGCGGTTATTACCAGTTTGAAAGCGGAGAAGAATCAGGTTCTGATTCCGACAGCAATTCTGATGAATTCCCACAGGATCGCGGTAGTCGTGGCTCCAATGAATTTAATGGTTTGTACTATAAACGTAATTTTAACACGATAAAGTGCTGATTGAATGGGATCGAATGAATATGAAATAGATATGAATTAAGTGGAACTGAAAGAGGTAGATGAGATGGAGTGGAATGGGATAAATTGAAATCGGATAAACGAAGTGGGGACCGGTTAGAATGGAGTGGAATAGGGTGACGCGGAATAGAATGAAGTGGAATATATTGAAGTGGAGTAGAATAAAAGTGGAATATAGTAAATTAGAATGATATTGTGATTGAGTAAAATGAAGAAGGATAGAATAAAGTAAAGTATAAGTGAAGTAGAATAAAATGAAGCTAAATGAAGTGGAGTAGAATGATATAGGATCGAAGGAGCAGAATCAACATAGATTATGATGGGTTAAGACTGATGTAGATTAGTTTTAATCCCTTACAATAAATAGCTAGGCTTATCTTGATCGATGCCGTGGTTTGTTTTGTTTTTAGAAAATGGAAGTGAATCGGAAGAATTCGTGAAAGAGGAAGATAAACAGAGTGAGAAAGAAACGTCTGTTGGACAAGAGCAAGACCAGCCAACGGATTCCCAAAGCAACACTTCTCAAACAACACGTGCGCGTGTCGTAAAGAAACTAAAATCCGTATTGAAATTATTCCTAGTTTATGGAAAGTGGGTTTTGGATAAATTGATTGGTTTCCTCAATCTACTTAGCAAGGATTATCGAGCTGTTGCCAGACAGCTCAAGAAAGCTCGAAAAGAAAAGAGACAAATGGAAATAATCAGGGAATACAATAATAGATCACGTGAAATGATGGCTTCAGAGTCGATTGATGACGATTCAGTGGATGCAAAGGTGTGATGAGTTACATTCGTTTTCATGAAAAATGTTTTTTCCACTAAGTAAATTTAATGTTTGCACATATATTCATGAAATAGAGTAACTTTTCGGTCGGATTGAGTAGCGTCGCTTTTGAAAATGAAAGATAGAATTTGTGTTCAGCCAGAACAAACTGTTTAAAATTGTTGTACTTAATCATTATTTTATGGACCTTCAAAATGATCGTTTGTAACATACAATATATTATGTAATGTCAGTAAACGAAGTAATTGCAAACAATGTTGTAACATTTCCTATTCATGTTTCCAGTTGATCAATTTGCAAGATGATACCATATCCTGGACTAGTATAACGACGGGTGAAGTTGACACGATTGAAGGAGGTTCCATACCAAACTGGCGTCTCATGAAATTCGTCCGGGCTTTGTATTACGCTATCATTTCCCAAACGAATTACCTTTGCTTCCTGATGATGATCATCAATCACGTCGTGTACGCGTCGGTATTGTCCATGGCATTTCCATTGTTCATCTTCCTTTGGGGAATGTTATCCATTCCACGACCCACGAAGATGTTTTGGATCACGGTCATAACCTACACGCAATTCGTCATCATCATCAAGTATATCTTCAAATTTGAGTTCATTCATTTCAACGACTGTAGCAGCACGATCGAACTAAGAAATGATCCCCTGTGTCCAGCGAGAATATTTGAAATAGAAAGAGACGGAGCGACTACCGCGTACGATTTATTGCTGTTGTTAGCAATTTTCTTCCATCGCTATGCATTACAGGTAAGGCAATCACAATTCGTTCTTTCCAATAATAATTTCCTAATTTTTCATTCGAACATGGTCAGAGAATGCTTCTGTTTGCTCTGTATACTGGATTATTAAAAATTTTTTATAGTGTTAAACACTTAGTTCCTAATGAAGAGCGATTGAGTTTAGGTGCAATGATATTGTCCCAATATTTAGATCAACAGTTTAGGTGTAATGATATTGTCCCAATGATATAGATCTTACGTGGTGAATTTTATATCTGGGCTACTCAACCAACCAACCAATCTAGATATTTTCGTGCACACCAACATGACCCTTATTTAACATCGATGGATTCTTAATGATTTCACAAGCACTATCTATTTTTTATATATATATTTTGTCTACATAGGCTCATGGTTTGTGGAGAGGTCGATTAAGCTCAGAATTTGGGAATGCTTTTGGACGTAATTCCTCTTCAAATGTGGAAAATGGTAAGTTTTTTACGTTGAATTGTTTAACAAGATGACAAGAATTGTAGGCATGAAGTAAAGAATCTTCGCTTCTCTTTTTCACGCACGTAGATTCCACTACAGTTGATTCTCGGGGCGACGCTAGATCGGATGATGGTACCGTTTCGGTGGTAGGAAAATGTTATTTATTTATTTATTTATTTATTTATTCAACTTTTCCATAATGCTGGATCTAGGTCCCAGTTGCTTTTTATAACTATATTACCTAAACCTGTTGTAGTTATAGCTTTTAAACACATTCAATTGGCAAGGGCATCCACAAGTACCTCCTTGCTTCCCTTTTTTTTCAGCATAGAGAGTATGCTTATCTGCCCGCGATTAGAAATATTCTACTTTTCTCATCGAGCTGATTTTGATTCAATTGTCTTAGGAAGAAGACCAGGAGAGACTTGAAGAAGGTCCCGAGAAACATAAAGGGTATTTTATTTATTTTATTTATCATATTTAGCTTATATTATTTAGCTTAGACTTATATGGATTACGTAGTAAATAAAGTGTACACTATGTAACCAATATACCTACATCTGACCTGGGTCAGTTGTATAAAAGGCTAGTTAACTTTTGACCGTAGTTAAGGACAGAATTAACATAGTAGTTACTTTACAGTAACAATTAACAAGCGATAAAATGTCTATGTATGTAGGATTGTCAAGAATGTGGTCACGTTTATCCACCGAATGGTCGATCCAAACATCGGATCTGGTGCCACTGATGTGTATGGTGCAATGTTTGGCTGCCAATTTATTATCTTTCTCATCATTCTTTTCAGTTGGTCAGCGTTTGCTGAAGCTGAGGTACTCACTATAGTGCAATTTTGTGCGTCAACATATTAGCAAGCTTGTTTTTTCCTGTTAATCACTTTAGACAAAGAAAAACTGCTTGTAAACTACATATAGTGATATTATATATGTGTATTTTAACTACAGTATCTTTCCAATCACATTGGAAAGATACTGTAGTTAAAACACAAATATCAAGAGCCCGTGCATTGCATCGTGACATAAATTGCTTATAATGTTATACTGACAAAATTTAGGTCCCGAATATTTGTGTCATAATATTCTTGTAATATTACAAAGTGTATAAAGAACTTAAATCATAAGTTTGTAGGAATAACGCCCCCTGTGTTCCTACAAACTTATGATTCAAGATCTTTGTTTTGCGCGCGATTTTGAAGACATGTATAAACTTTTCGTAATGTTTTGCCGACACTATGGTATATATCAACTAACGGAAAAGATCATTTCCCCCTTTTTTAGCCGAGTTCCGATGCGAATTTCGCCCAGATTATCGAAAAGAATGTTGTACCCAGAACGTTTCTCTACATGGTTCTCACTCAGTTTGTCCTAATCATGATTGACAGGTACGTCAAGTGTGTTGTGTATTTATGACGGCTAGATTATAGCTTTCTATTGTAAATTTTCGAAGCGAGCTTCAGATTGGAATTTGGATTGGATAGCCATGGGAATTAAGATTATGTCTCGTGTTAATTCTATTTATTCTATTTAATGTTTGATGATGTATAATACCGATTTCAGAGCTCTGTATCTTCGAAAATTTGTTCTTGGCAAATTGTTTTATCTCGTGGTGCTGGTCATCTCGTTTCATATTTTTATGTTCTTTGTCGTTCCCTATCTTACTAAAAGGTAAGAGCTAAGAGCTGTGGTAGGTTTCCTTGTGGCTGTATTCATTAAGTAAAATCTTACATCTCTTGTTTTTTAGGCGATTCCAAGACAACGTTCCTGCGATATTCCTCTATCTTTTTAAATGTTTATATTTTGGCTTTTCCTCGTATCAAGTACGCTGTGGTTACCCAACGAGGATTCTGGGAAATTTTTTGACAAAAAATTTTACGTTGATAAATGTAGTTCTGTTTCAAGCGTAAGTTATCTCTTGTATTTTTGAGCATGTTTTCGTTTTATTAAACTGTCATCCTCTATAGTCGTATATTTTGTTTCGGGGGATGGTTCGTATCATCATAGCGAAACCATTGGTTCTTACAAACTTTAGTCTTGTTTTGCGTAATTTGTAACAGACCTTTCGCTTTTTATTGAATGTGTTTGTAAACTATACATTTTTATGGCTCGAAATTTGTTCAAGTTTGCTCTTTGTTTTTCAATATCCTAACATTTCTTTCGTGTTTTTTTTAATTCATTTTGAAAGAATTCAAACAATACCGTTCGTATTGGAGTTACGTAGTTTACTTGACTGGGTCTGTACAGACAGTACGCTGACCTTGTTCCACTGGCTCAAGATGGAAGATATCTACGCGAATATTTACATCTTAAAATGTTATCGTACCGCTGAAAAGGTGAAGTCACTTTTCTATATAGAACCGTTGTGGTGCTTCGACTACACCCTAGCCTCTAGTTGCATTCTGCAAAGTAAAACGAGTTTCGTTTATACCTCATCATGCTTCTAAATCACACGCTTCTCTCTCTCTTTATCAGGAGTTTGATTGTATGGTGGAGTAAAATTATGGCCTAATATTAAACTTCATCAGTGAAAATTAGTTATGTTCTTTTTAGACGCCATGGTTTCGACATGATCGTGGCGCCCAGTATCCGTCTCTCAACAAGTGGGCCGTCGGTGGTTTCCTAGTGCTCCTGCTGATTTTGATTATTTGGTTCCCATTATTGTTCATGTCCTATATCAACTCGGTGTACACCAGCAATACTCCTACTGATGCCACATTCACATTGACCATTGGCGGTTATCAGGTAAAACTTTTACCGCGTAAAATGCTTTCATTTAAACGATTTTTCTTAACACTCAAATATTTATTTTTTGCTCGTTCATTGTCAACCATTTTCCCATTGTGTATTCGACAAAACGTTGTTCGGTTTTTTTGTTGTTCCTGTTTTTTTGTTGTTCCTGTTTGTTTTTTTTTTTTTTTTTTTTTTTTTTGCTTTATTTGCTTTTAATGTTCTCGTAATTTTGCATGGTAATATCAGAATACAAATATAAATTAGCTGTACCTACAAACTAATTTACTTATGTTATTTGCTTTTGTTGTTGTTGTTGTTGTTGTTGTTGCATGTTGTGGTGGTTGCTGTTTTTTTGTTGTTGCCGTTTGTTATTTGTTGTTGCTGTTTGGTTGTTGTTGTTTGGTTATTGTTTTTGTTTGGTTTTTGTTGTGTGGTTGTTGTTCTTGTTTGGTTGTTGTTTGGTTGTTCTTGTTTGGTTGTTGTTGTTTGTTTATTGTTGTTTGTTTATTGTTGTTTGGTTGTTGTTGTTGCTGTTACTCTTGCTGTTGTTGTTGTTGATGATGTTTATGTTTTTAATGTTTTGATGTTGTTGTTATTGTTATTGTCTATGTTGATTTTATCCTGTCGCTATCATACCTGGCTATTTTTCGAATGCAGTGCAAGTATATTTAATATGACTTTTATAGCCTTTGTTCAAAGTCAGTGCCCAGCAGCAGTTCTTGAAAGTTTTGACTGATTCAGAAATAGAATATATCAAATCCAGTAATAGACCGTATCAAGGCTCGTCGCAAAACCAGGTAAGAATTGTGTTGTTGCCCTGATATTGCCACTAGCTATATTTCGTTTCTAAAAACACCAACACCTTCATCCTGATAAGGATTAAACCGTTACAAATACTTTGTATTGTCTATATATACTTACATTTATCGTTTTCAGATTGACAGTTTTCTGGAAAATTACAAAGCAAAAGGAAATGTAGTTTTAGTTCGTGTTAGTGGTAACTCGAGCTCAATTTGGACAATCAGTCCGCCATCAAGGAAATATTTAGTTAATGATTTATTGTCGAATAATACGAATGTCACATTGCGTTTTCAATGGGAATTTACACGGTGAGTGAGAGATTGCAACTTTTTGTTTTGTTCCCACATATAAGCCTGTTAAAGCAGAATCTGCATTGATCTGCTAAAAGATAAATGTGTCTTCTTTAACAGAGTTTAACTTATGACTAGTGTATTCCCATTTGTAGTATTGGGGGTGGTTATTGGAGCATTGGTTGTAGATGTTTCCTGTGCATGGAACCTATGATATAGATAGGAAATTTAAATTTTCAAAAAATACAGAATATCAATGTACCAATTTTAGAGAACCACTGACCGCATTAGTTCAAGAAACGATATCTGGAGTGAATTCAATCGTACTCAGTCCCAATGACACAGTGCGAACACATCTTGGCAATATGTTAGTGGATTCTGCTAGCAGGGGACAAGATGAAATGTAAGTTATTACATTGAATTATACTAAAAACAAGATGATTTTTTTAAGTGAATCTAAATAAGAATGTGTAAAAACATCGCAATATTTAGTGAAAAGTTGAACATTATCAACACTATCGACAAAGAACTCAGAAACATTAGAGGTTATATTTACAAGCAATGGAGATATTTGAAAGTTTATTATCATAGGAATATTCAAATCATTATCCATTTTCCAGAACGATCAAGAATCTTTTCCCGACATTTATTCGCGTGCCAGCGAGCGGTCAGGCCACGGCGTTGACTGAGCTGTTTAATGCGAGTTACGTTGACTGTGGAATAAAAGTGAGAGTTGGTTCAGTTCCCAACGTCACCGGCGAAGTCGAATGGTGGGAATTGACTCAGAAGAGCCCCAGACCAATATTTGACTCAAGTCAATCCACATCAGATCTGGAAGTTATAACATTCAATGATTTTGTTCCACCTTTGCATTTTTCCTTTTTCGCCAGTACTGGGTGAGTTTTTTGTGCTTATTTTTTGCTTTTCTTTTCTTAATCTACTGTAACTTTACTTCAGCCAAATACTTATCAGCAAAAATGTAGATATTTTTCAACATTATTCATCGTGTAGCTCTTACAAGCAATCGCGCGCGGTTCAAAAATCCTTGCTTTTTGTTTACCAAATTCGAGACAAATTTAATATGGCGGATTGATAAGTATACAACGAGTGTTGCGAAATACATTTTGAATATGTAGAAGGAAAGGAGAAAGTATGTATAGGGGATAAATTATGAATTATTAAATAAGGTAAGACAAATATCAAGGGCTGATGATTTCAATGTTTGCAAAATTCTGCGTACCATATCACAGACCATATATGCAGATTCAAACCTTCTCGAACCGCACATTCACAATCGGCATAATAGGTAATTCTACAGGGTGTCCCAAAAAAAACCCAAAGCTATTGAAATTACCCATAACAATGTAATAGCTAGAATGCCTATATAAGCACCTTGTTCAGACCCACAAATGTAGAAACGTTTGACATAAGCCTTTCTATGCATGATGACAGTAAAATTTGTAACATGCGATAAAATTATTTTTATTACCAATATTTACACATTTCATTACCAATATTTACAATTTTGAATGTTACAATATTTAAATTTACAACTGAAGCACCATAACCTTGAACATGTCCCTCTTCGAGAAGAAGTCATTTTAACAATTGGGGTGTATAAAAAAACTGCAACCTTAGAAATTCGCAGCAGCCTACGATATTTTTTATTGAGTAGAAGCGAACATATATGAATATTAAGTGTTGGCTGTGTTGTAGTTTTTTTATACACCCTGTAGGTGAAGATATAGCGTAGGTCTCATTCTTGGACAATACTACATGTACAGGATGTCCCAAAACAAAAACTATTGAAATCTGTAGTTTACTTACCATGCATCATCAACATTTTCCTGGGCGCCTGCATTGACCTTAATGCATGGTTACAACGCGTGCTCGTTATACCTGTAATTACCCTTACGGCCTTATACCATGCATTTAATCTTGTTTCAATGATTTACAGGATAATCGGTTTATACGTTGGATTCGTTTGGTTGGTCGGCAAGTTTGTTCGTTTGTTTTTCACGTCGATATCATATCGTATCATGTTCGACGAGATGCCGGATGTGGACAAAGTCTTCAAGTTGTGTTTAGATATTTACATGGTGAGAGAGACGAAGGAATTTGAACTCGAAGAAGATCTATTTGCAAAATTGATGTTCCTTTATCGCTCTCCAGAGACGTTGATAAAATGGACGAAGTACAAGAGGGATTAGGTATATTTTATTACAAAGATAAAGAATTCTAAAAATTAGATAGCTTTGACTATAAATTGCTGCTACAAAGCTGTTTCACTTAGTCCAATTTGGCGACGAAAAAATTCTGCGGAAATTGTCGTGGTCTTGCTGCAAAGAATAGTAAAATCTACCTGGTGCATGTGCCCAGAAAGTACACACTTTGAGAAATAAGTTTTTTTTTGTTTTGATGTCTTATTAAAATGGTGAACCAGCGTGACCAGGTTATTTAAGGTCTCGTATGCACTCATATTTATTATTTTATATATTCACCTTTTACGCTTTCGTAAGTATGCATTTAGGTCGTTACAACAGAAAACTGATTTTAATAATCAATAAGTCCTTTTGTAGGGACACCCTGCATTGAAATCGGCAAAGCCTACCAAAGACTGTATAGTCTATGAATTCAAATTGGCCATAATTATTGTGCTTTTAACTAGCCTATCTTTAAGGGGCTGTTTACATGAGCCCGGTTACCCGAGATTCAACGAAGTGTGAGATGATTTTGAAGTATTGAAATGAGCAGATAACATGATTCTGGTAGTCGTATAGTCACCACAACAATAGCATGTGCTTGTTTGGTGTCATAAAGACTTATTTCAATACCTCAAAGTCCTCTCACGCTTCGTTGAATCTCGGGTAACCGGGCTCATGTAAACAGCCCCTTTGTCAGGTATATTTCATAGAATTTGCGTGCATGGCTATTGTAATTTGAATGTCGAATTGAACGGGCAAAACGAATATTTATATGATTATGCTCTTATCTCATCTAGTATAGTTCGCTCCTGTGTGTGAAATATGATTTGTAAAATAATTTATTTATGAATAGAATCAGCAATGTGTGGACGCTGACAAAGATTATTTTATGATGGAGCTTTGAGACTACGAAGTAGTTGTTAATTGATGGGAACCCTTTAATTTAATATCCTTCCGTTGGAGGGTACTACATGCAGTACAATTTAATTTTCCCATAGTCAACAAAATAGCAGAAAGGCATTGAATATAAGCAAGAGAACCCTGGTCCTGGTTTTTAATTTAATTCTCCCAAAATAAACAAAATGGCGGATAAATATTAAAATACAAGCAAGATTTTTCAAGTTAATTAACGCTGAACGAAAATACTGATAGTACACTAATTCTTCTCTTTGACACGAAAAACTTATTTTTATTTTATCTTGCTAATAGTATCAAATAATCAGACTATTGTATGTACGTCAATTTGAATGCAACGGATGTCTTATGCCAAACAAAGTTAAACAGAAATCTACGGTGTAGTTTCTTTTTACTTCTAATATGACTAATATATAGCTACAGCACGGGAACTGTGGAGCCAGGTAGCTACCGATGCATTCGTTCATGCGAGGGAAAGCGTTTTAAAAACTAATAAAGAAATTTTTACCCCTTTTCGGTTGATTTAAGTTCGTCTTAAATTGACAAATATCAGCTTAAATCTGCCAAACTGACTGGAATCGATTAACCAACCACTAAAACATTAGGATTAATTATGACTAATGTTATGACCCGGATTTCCTTATTGGAAGTACACCATGTTTTGATTGATTCTTCGCTTACCGCGTGGAAGTAGCTGCAATTGTACAAAGAAATAATTTAACACTACTGAAATGCACATTAAATGATGTCCTGCCACTAGCATGCATTGTGTCGGTAATCGTTGTCGGCGTAATATACGTACAATGATGTAAAGTAATACCATGGTAAAAAGGTATAGCCTGACTAATACAGTGATTAACCATTTTGAAATTGAAAATGTGCATGTTTGCTTGAACTATTCCACTTGCATCCACATTCCAAAACGATTCAAATATAACCAGTAGTGTGCTTGGAGCCCGTCATTCCGTGTCCTTAAATTTGGCTTGAATCCAACGCAATTTTAAAGTGATAATTTCATGTCCAGAATCCACGAATATAATCCTGGATTCTAATCCTTTAGTATAAGTAGTTGGATAAGGGTTAGGGTCAGGTTTGGGATTAAAAGCTAGGATTATATTCGTGGATCTGGACATGAAATTATTACCATTTTTAAGTGTTTTTGGATTAAAGCATGGTTGCACATGAATGATCGCTTGCATTGTGTGTGGCGCTTGTACGTGTAGCATGTTAAAGCAACTGACACAACCAAGCCTCTGTGTGATAAATTTATTTATAAATGGAGAATTTGGCAGGCGACCGCAGCAGAAAACAAGTCATTGTACTTTTAGGACCAAGTGGATGTGGTAAAACAACGTTTTGCTTAAAGAGAAATGTAGGACAACTTCCACGTCATGCTCAAAGTATGTTTTTGTCAACCGGAGATGAACTTCGCAAAGGAAGTTGTATCAGTCCATGGCTGAAGTCTAATGTGACAGAGATAAAAGAATATTGCCATAACATGATTTGTAACACATTCGTGGATTTTAAAGAATCGACGAAACACGAACTTATTTTGGATTGTGTTAAAGACTTAAACGATGCAGAGTTTGTCGCAACACAAGCAAATATAAATGGCCTTGAAATAACCCGAGCATTTTTATTTGATATCGATGAAGAGGAATTAAAACTAAACTGGCAGAGTCGCGCAGAAAATAAAGATATGTTGCGAATGATGTTCGATTCTCCCCATGAATATTATTTTAAGTGGAAGAGGGAATCAGTTGACATGATTAACTATTACACGAAATTAAACTTGCTTTCCAAAATTCCTGGTATCGATCTACAGTTTTGGAATCGTAATGAGGATAAGTCATTTTATGACTATCCAATCTGCCTGCCGCCAAATAACCTGCAATTCATGCTTCTGGATTCCAAACGAATACAAAATGTGTTCCAAAAGTTGCTTTCGATTTTGAATATTTGCCAGTTTCAATTTGCTCTTCCGGCCAGCTTTGTGCATAGCAACCGTGATGTCAACTGGATTGCGAACCCAGCACGTTACTATGTTACCGTTAAGGCAGATGGTGTACGTTGTCTTTTGCTCAAAATCCAAGATGGAGCTTACTTTATCACCAGAAGGAATGAGATTTATCCTTGCCACATCGAAGATGATCAGTTGCCTGACAACACTGTTCTCGATGGAGAATTATTGCCTTCTACATTCATCTCAGAAATTCAGGCTAAGATAAGCCCATGTCAGCTTAAGAACAATGTCTTTCTGGTGTTCGATGTTCTTGCACTGTCAGGGGATGTCTTGTGGAAATGGCCATTCAGTATTAGACGGGAATGCCTTGATAAACTGCCAATCAGGAAAGATATTGTTGGTCTGATGAAGCAAGCATCAGTAAGTGATCAATTTTTACCTGAGGATATGTCATATGACGAAGGCGAATTGCTCACAGTCCATTGTGCAATCAAAGGACATCGTCCATCCACACCAGACGACATTCAAAGATGTCTTCAGTCTGCATTTCCATATCCTTTTGACGGATTGATTTTTACACCGGACAAAGCCTATATCTTTGGACGCGATCCATTGATGTTTAAATGGCAAAATGAAGATGATTTACACTGTGATTTACAACTGGATTCTACTGGAAATGAATCAGACAGTTCTGATGTATTTAAATGTCGTTGGAATGCAACCAAGAGTTCCTGGGACGCACTTTTTGTGCGCTATGATAAGAATGCACCTGAATCCATTGAGACCGTTGCCCATTTAGAGAAGATATGTCAAAAACCATTCACAAAGGAGAACCTTCTGTCAAACCTTGCTCAACATCGAAGCATCATGAATGTGACAGATATATCTGCCGGTGATCATCCAGCTAATAGTCTTTCATTTGATGAACTGTTCTTTAAGATTGAAGATTTAGTCAAAGTTGGTAAAGTTGATAAAACCGTTGATTCAGCCACAGGTCTAGAAATCTTCACCTATCATCGCTCCACAGCTTTGTTCAGTGATCCCATTGTTCGTCTTTCTCGTGGCCTCGTTCTTCATCCACCATCAAAGACTGTCGTTACAAGGCCTTTCGTCAGATTCGAATTCTTTGAAGGTAAATTCATATATTAAACTACATTTTGCAGTCGATTTTAGTATAGGTAATCATGCGGTAGGAATAACTTTTGGGATATAATTTTCAATGCTGGTATAAGTAGAATACGATTTGTTCATTGTCAAAACACTTCTGCCAGGCTTTCAATATTTTGTACCTTTGCCTGTATTTGCGTTTACCTTTCTGGCTTTTTTAGTTTTACGCTGTCTAGTTTGTATGCAAATAGCTGTTCTCCTGTCAACGAATCAGCATATGTAGTAATTTTATCATGCTAGCTACTAATGAACGGCTTTTCTTTTTACAGATACTGGCAGTCGTGATCCTAATGAAATGGTTGAAGCTACTATAAAATATGATGGATCACTTGGAATTGCATTCTTGTGGAACAAGGAAGTTTTGGTGACGACCAAACGAAGAATGGATTCAAATCAAGCGATTTGGGCGAAACAATGGATCAAAGATCACTGTAACCTCTCCATGTTTCAAGCAGGATATACATATCTGTTTGAAATTATTTACCAGAATAACACCGTTATTGTGAGCTATTTCTTTGAAGGTCTTGTCTTGCTTACTATCAATGACGAAAAAGGTCGTGAATTATCGTACAACACAATGCTGCGTTTTGCCAGAGCTACTGGGTTCTTTATGGTAACACCACGCATAACTGCTCCGTATTCAGAGGTACTTTGGTACTGCGGTGGGATTGAATCGAGTAAAGAAAGAACGACATCTCCCAACCTGCCTTCATCTACTTCAGGAGCTATGCCAGTTAATAAAAAGCGACAAGAAGGATGGGTTATAAAGTTCAGTGATGGTACTAGACAGAAGATCGTCTACAACTGGTGGAAGAATGCATCAAAACTTGCACAAATTGTTCACCCTCGAGTTGTCTGGTCGTTGCTTAGGCATGGCAAAATCAAAGAGGTGTTTGAAAATGCACCAAATCACATTCGGGTTGAGATTCGTCGCATGGTGCAAGCAATCGGAGGCAAGTTTGAAGAAACGTTGCACCTGGTCGAAAGCTGTCTTAAAAGGTCCCGTTCTGAAGATTTATTTATGATTACGGAAGACCGGTGGAAAGAAAAATCAAATCACAATGATCTTGATGAGTTCACGATATCAATAAAAGACGACGATCCCAGCAAGGATAGTTTGCGCCAACTTGTTTCTGAACTCAAGCCATACCGCCATGTGGTAAATAAAAGGCCACTGCTAGAATATCCACCAGTTAGCATTACAATGCAAACTTTCCACCATAACTCTTCGCCGAAAGTCAATCTTTCGCCATTTTTTGATTCTTCAAAACTCAACTTTCTCCGGTTACCAATTCTCGATTTCATTCCTCCAACATCACTGGATTTGGAAGGTTATGAACTTAGCGAAAACTTCAGGCAGACATGGTGCAAGGGATGGAAAAACCTTACGATGACTGCCCATTGGCAAGTTGTACAAAGAGTTTTGCAAGGATTTAACAGCTTTCCATTACTCCTTCACATGCCCGTTGAAATACTCATCAGGATTTTACATCTTCTTGATCACTCAAGCTTAACATCGTTGGCAAAAGTGTGCGTCCATTTAAGGCAAGTCATAAAATCCTGTAGATCACAGCTGTTGTACAAGAAATTTGAGAACTTTGAGTATGAACTGTCTGAAGACGAGTCGTGGACTATAAATTATAGGGACTTCTATGATCCCGAAAACGAAGTATACATTTACCATGACAGTGATGGTTACCTTCAGTGCGGCTAATCTTCCTGAAACCGTGTAGACCTTCAAGAGACACTGGGAATCCTGTGTGAGGGGCATATTGGAAAGCAACTAGATGATAACCAAAACATTTAAAATTCAAGTAAAGAATTCAACTTGTCGTATATTATCAGTCATATAAATTTGATACAGTATAAAACATTATACAATTAATGTATGCTCCCGAGGGAAATAGAGATTGGAATTTTGTTTTTCCAAGAGTCGGAATATTGAGACTCATTTCCCGAGGGAAATAGTGAGTTTTGAGACATTGAGAGAATATTGAGACATGAAAGTCAAGGGAAAACAAAACTCACTATTTCCCGAGGTATAGTGTACATTAAGTGCTTTGTTATATAGGAACAAAAACATACATGTTACACAACAATTTTATTTCAAAAAACACTTTGTTATGACAATATGCGCGTAAAAATTTTTCACTTGTTCCCCTGGCGGGAAACATTGCATTTATTTAAAGCCTTTAAATGGCTTTATGTTTGAGAGTGAGTTTTTTTCGGCTGCTCGATGTCATAGTTGGAATAAATTATGCATTTAATAAGGATGCAGTAAATGAAGCTCAAATATCGTGCCAAACTCCTTTTTTTTTAAATCTTGCATTCTAGATCGGTTATATTACAACGTAGAGTAATGCTGGTAATTACATTTATCGCAAATGCTTGGTATGAGAAATGCCGCGATTCAGAGATTCAAGCTCTATTTAAATTTTAGAGCGTAAAAACGTCCCCGCCCCATGCCTTACCAATTAAAAAAATTCCCTCGCCTTGAGGTCTGCTGAGGCTTTTCTTCCTTGACAGAAATGATCAACGATTTTCAATCCTTAGAATTTTTGCTCTTGATACCAAAGGCTGTTTTCCACTAGGCTGATTTTCTTGCTCGACGCGAAACGATATCTGCAATACGCGGTGATGTGGTTGGTTTAAGAAAAAAATCGTCGCGAAAAAGTGAAATCGCTTCCTACTTTTCGCGCTAATATATTCGCCTAGTGGAAAACGGGCTTAAAAACTTCCAAAAACGACCCCGTGCTGTGTTATGGGGAATTCCCAGTACCTTGTAAGCTTTTCTATTGCAAACAGTTCTAGTATCAGAGTATCTACGCCGTCAAAATGTTCCAACAGGATGATGTGCAAAGGTTATATTTTATATAGGTTTGCCATTAAACACTTGATTACGCGGGAGGAAATTCAGAAAAATACGTGTTGGGGAATCCCCTAGACGTGACGCGATTAATTCCAAACTGAATCCACTATTATACCAAGCTGAACGTATTTAAAAAATAGTGTGGAAAGTAACACCTTCCGTCAGAAGTTGCAATCCACGAGAATTTCTTGTATTTTTTCAATTATATCTGTATTTTCTCAATTATATCTATATTGCGTTTTGGGGAAATACCTACACGAGATTCTACCCTCTACGGGTTAATGAACATCAAAACAATCGTCCAATTACATGCTTCCTGCTTACATTGTTGGTTTGGCTTTAAAAGGAACTGTTCTAATATTCACTTAACCTGGAAATGCCATAAAAAGTATCTTGGAATTATATCTACTGAATTTCAAGGAGTAAAGTATTCGTATTAAACCCAATAAGAAGACTATATTAAGGTATTAAAGCAACGAATTATGCAAATATATAATGAACCGGATTTATTGTGACATATTGGTGTGATTGTTGCAAAGTAAATCTTTAAATTTACAATGTAGCTACTTAATTGTTTGAGAGTGTGGCATTTTTTCGCTCTAATCGTTGATAGATAGTTGTAGATTTCATAAATGATTGCGCTAAAATTGCAAAAGTTGCCACCTGAATATCATGTGACACACGTAAACATTGTATTGACAGATTGCTATTCAAAAACAAAGCACTATATAATAGTATAGTATTTTGTTTACAGAACACTATCCATTTTTCACTCACTTTCCATCTTCATATCATGTGTGTTCTTACGTGTCATCTGCTTTCTGTTAATGATTGTTTTGAATTTGGATGTTTGCTGCGTTCAACTTAAAAGACATATTTCGTTCGATAATTGCATGTGCTTTGGCACGTTCCGAGCGCATAGCAACAATAATTCTCGCTGATATAATCATTATCTTGCACTTGATATCATGGTGAAGTATATAAACAGACATGCTGTTTTGTTTTGATCTCAACAGTGCTGTTTATATTATTCTAAGAATTGAAATAACAACTAGAGTTGATGCATTATTTATTTATATGTTGAATTATTATAACTAATTTTCGCAACATTGTCATTTAGCCTATCTATGCCCGTGAACAGCAATTTTCAGAGTAATCAATTTGAGCTTGTTTGCGTAATGCGATGTAAGACAAAAATGTGTTTGGACATATGCCAATGTTCTCCTGGTCCCTTGAGGGATCTCAGACGTCTATGAAGTCGTCTCTAAGGCCGGTTTTCCACTAGCGATTTTTTTTCGCGCGAAGCGACATTTTACTTTTGTTTCAGAGCTCTCAACTGCAACGATCTGGAACAAATTGCTCAAATACAAAGGAATAAAGTCGCTTCGCGCGAAAAATATCGCTAGTTGGAAACCGGCTTAAATGGTGGCATAAAGAATATGTAGCAGGTGTCAAGGTCATTAGTGTTAATTAAAGGATGTGCACTGCTGCTCGCGGTTCGAGAGTCGAGAGTAAAAAGTCGTGCGTCGAGGGTAAAGTAATAAGTCGAAAAATTGAAATTATTACTACGGTTACGTATTTTACGACTAACGACATATTGGGTTTTTTTACAATTCTAGACAAACCTTTCGAGGAAACAACTATAAAGCATCTGAAAGATCCGACGGTGCTGGACAAAAACTTTAACCATGAATCCCCAACACGAACCCCTTAAAATTGAAGTGCCTCTCAACGAAATTAGCTCACCTAACCCCATTAAGAATGTTAAAGAAGGAATTTTAAAGAAGGTGGTAGCTTTTATTTGTGCATTGCTTAACACGGCTGGTGGAACATTGGAGTTAATCAATGACCGTCAGAGTAAAACAGGCCGTGAAAATGACCCCAAACAGTCAGAATTTATTCGAATGGTTGAACAACAACTCATTAGTAAAATAGGTTCAAAGCTAGTCACTAACAATACTAGCTTTGACGAACAATTTCAGGACAAGATAGTCTGCAAAGTCAAAAAGTCTTCGTCCATTATCACAATAAATTACAACTTGTACCTACGAAGTGAAAAGCAGGTAATTCTCGTCGCTCCCTACGAGGATATCAAAGACATTTTGCGCAGGAAGGTTATCTTTGAACCAGTAATCGCTGACTCACACCACAAGGTATTCATAATGAAGAAATATTGTGGCTTTCCAGAAAATAAAGTTACTGAATTAAAGTGCGTGAGTGCAAGTTCATCGAAGGTGAAAAAGCAAGCAGCTGATCGCATAGCTGGTGAAGATAATCGATTCAGTTGCTATGTCTCCGCTTTCGCCAACAACATCGGAGGTCATATCTATTATGGTATTGAAGACGACGGAATTGTTAAAGGACAGTTGTTAAATAACAAAGAGGAAAAGGAAGATATTATTCGGAAAGTTGAAAAAGCCATCCTCAAAATGATCTGGCCGGAAAATGTCGGCAAACCGAAACGAGGCGAACAGTGGGAAATATTCTTCGAGCCCGTGGTAGACGATTTCTCGATTGCTATCCCATTAACCTTTGTGATTGTCATCTTTATCGCTCCTTGTCCGGGTGGCGTGTTCACTAAGAAACCGGAGTGTTATCAAATGGTTGAGGGAGGACTTCAAGAGATGTCGTTTGCCTCTTGGAGGAATGGAATATTAAAGGAAGACGTTGTGCCACATCTAGTCCCGCGTATCCTGTGGAGTTCAGACGAGATAAAGCAACGTTGCACTCGTACGAGCAACGATCTGATGGACCTAATCAACAACGGTGAGTGGGGTAAGTTGGAGAAGATGGCAAAACTGTTTGAAAGCCAAGTTTCCGGAAGACAGGATTGCGCAGCATTGGAGGTGTTGTTGACAATCTATTCAAAACGCGTCATCGCATGCTCGCGTCAAAGTTATTTCACACAAGCTCGAAAATTTCTTAACAATTTCAACAAAATTTTAAAGAATGTCGACGATTCGCCTTTTTTCAATGCATTGGCAGCGTATCTGGAAATAGTTATTAGGCGGAATAAGAAAGACTTCGGCGGTATCGAAGAGGTGATGAAGGATGCTTTAACAAAAGCAGAATCAATCGAAAGCGGCTTTCTTACGGCTGCGATTCACGTGCTGGTAGCGACGGTTAGTTCATTCAATGATCAAGAACCTGGTTTAGCCATTGCCCAGCAAAGACTTTGCGAATTAGCCATTGAACACCTCCGGGCGGTCGAACCGACTTCTGTATCAAGAGACATGGAACAAAAGGCATACATCACCCTAGTGTTTTCCTACCTTAAATGCCTCCTTTCGAAAGATTTAATTCTAGATGGAAGATGTACAGAGGAAGGTATGAAAAAAGCAAAATACGCCCTGACAGCGTTGAATGAATTGAAGATGGAATGCCCGCTGAGTCGTTTTCGGGAGATTCAGGCAAAACTTGCGGAGGCTGTTCTTTATTATCGACAGTCGCAGCATAAAGAACCAACCGAAGCGAGGCATTTCTTGAAATGTTCTTTTACTTCCGCCCGTGATGCGAAAGATCTTGCCAAGAAGTTGAAATTCGGTGAAATGGAATGCTGGTCAGATACACTCATTTCGAAGTGTACAGGGGAACTCGTCCTTATGCGTTGCCCGATAATTGCCAGAAATTAAATCGCTGTTGAAGGCCGTTTGTGAAAGACACAAGCACGTGACAAGTATACGTGGCAGGCTCTGCGCAGGCAGAACTGTCTTTGAAATTCTGCTCATGCGCCCGTGACGAACTTCAAAAACATAGCGCGCGGGCTGAATCCTGGGGCACACTAGTGAACTTAGCGCGTACACTGTCACTCGTGACAAAATTGTCACCTACACATATTCCTATAGTCTGCGTGGGGGAATGTGAAAATACCTCAGTTTGGTCCCCGCAGACCAGGAATATGTGTAGGTATAATTGTCACGAGTGACATGTGTGCGAGCTAAGTTCACCAGTTTGTCCCAGGCTCGAGAAGACGTATATAAAGGCAAATTACCTCTGGCCAAGAGACGTTAAAACAAAGCTATACTAATATTTTAGTGTTCATTGACTCCGAAAACAATTAATTTTTAAAGACATGAATAGCTACAGTATATACGTAAACTTAAAATTTTCCGATAGTGAGACTGAATCGACAGCGGCTACCAAGCTGATCAGAGTAAAAAATCAACCAATGTGGAGCCGGAACATCGCAAAACTAAATTAACATTTCTTTTATTTCAAATAACTTCAGCGCTCAGTTTTAGAGGTATGATTTAGCATGATATGCGTATATTTGTATTCTTAACAAAACCATATATGATCAGTTGCATAAACCGATGCTTTACTGGAATGATCGCTTTGCATTTAATTTTAAAATGTACAAGTATATTTGCTGAAAAGTATTCTCAGCTTTCATACCCCATACATGCAACTTTTTGTACAATAATTATCAGTTTGTATGAGTACAAGACGTGTATTTATAAACACGCTTTCGGTTATATGCTGTTTTTTAAAGAATGCCACATGTTTATGTAGCTATAATATAACATTTATAGTGCTGATCGGTCGAGAAGTGTGTTTCTATTTAACAATTAGTCGCTGAAGGCGAGGTGATTAAATATTCACTGAGCCGAAGTCGAAGTGAATATTATACACTTAATGTATGCTCCGGAGGGAAATAGTGAGTTTTGTTTTCCTAGGAGTCTGAATGTTTCCCGTTACAAAGTCGAGGCCAGGGAAACATTGAGACTCGAGGAAAAACAAAACTCACTATTTCCTGAGGTAGTGTACTTTACTTTTACTTTGTTATGACAAGAAGCAGGCAACAATTTTTCACTTGTCTTCCTGGCGGGAAACATTGCATTTATTTAAAGTCGTGTGACTACGAATGAACCAATCACATTTAAAATACACAGCACTTATATAACACAGGCTGTTAATCACCGAGCTTGAGGCGAGTAGTTGTTTTGTTATAAATTTCTGGGTGTTTACAAAAAATAATCATTTCATAAAAATTTCTTCAAATTACTTCAAATTTCTTATTTGAAAAACAACAACAAAAAGCTATACTCACCAATCAGTGACTATCACTGCAGAGACAGTAAATCTTGACTAATCAGAATGCAGGAAAATCAATAGTCTCCTCGAAATTTATACTAAAACTGCATAGAAACACAGAAAATGTTTTATATTTCTTAAATAGTGAATAGAACCATATCTCAGTACAATACGAAGATATTTACACGGATGCTGCATGGTTACCATCTGAAAACACAAAAGTATAGACTGGGAGCGGGGGTTATTCTAAGGAAATTTTACAATTCCAGTAGACTACAAACAGCTACGTCTGTCAGTATATTAAATATGTCCTTACTGTCTGCTCAGTGTTCACTCACTTCACTGTTCTCACTTACTGTTGTGACAAACGATATGACAAATGACATAAGACAAATGATGCAAAATATTCATGCCAAACAAGCATACAAAAATACAATGAAATGAAATAGAATGACTGTATCGGTGTAATCGGCAAAACTGTTTTGATTTTTGGATCATGACAACTGATGTACTGATGTACTACATTTTATTATAAAAAATAAAAATATGATTTATTTCAAAAACTATTTTGTAGTTTTCTCTACAATGGTAGTATATATCAATTCCAATAATATTCATTTCCAACTCCAAGAAGTGGCAGCAAATCCAGCTTAGAATAACCCCTGACTGGGAGTTGAATAGAAACCATTGCAGTTATAAATGAAATGTATTTAAACCGATTTGCGTCATTTTCACTGATACGCCGTAAAATCCTGCATAGTGGGGTTCTTTTTATAAAACACTTTAATTTTAAATCAACGGGCTCAATTTCCTTAATTTTTACCATTCGAGGAACCAACCAAGTGACGGTTTAAGAATTTGGCTGTTAAATAGTAAACGTTAACAGCGTCTGCGAAATATCTACCTGCTGCATGTTTCAGCCAATCTAAGCCTAAGGACTTATATATTATGGAAGTTAGCGTTCCAATCCTAGTGTTTCCTTTTGACGCAACATTTTGATGAACGTATATAGCTTGCTTTCAGGATTGTTTATTTTTGTGTATATAATCTGAGGCTATAATTACAACCAATGTACGATAAATATGCTATATATAAAGTTTAAGTATAGTTAAATGTCAAAATACAAGTTCAATTAGACTCGCATTGTCCGACCACGTCCGTTCCTTTCTTTTTAAACAATAAAACTATCAAAACTTTAAGCAAGCGAAATATAAAAACGTTCCTTTTACGATATGCCGCCATTTTTTGTCCCAGTATACTTTGGGCGACTAGTCCCTTGTAACTCAACACCTAGTAATGTTGAATGTTTACTGTATCAACTGCTGGCTACCGCAATAATGGCGTATATACCGGACATCCTCAGCCAAAAGAAAATCGTTGTACTACTCGGTCCCTCTGGGTGTGGAAAAACGGAATTTGGCCGCATGAGAAACTCCAGAGCGAGTCCATTTCATCCTGCAAGTGTGTTTCTGTCCACTGGAGATAAACTCCGCGAAGTAAATTGGATTCGTGCATCGCGAGCTCGAGAGCCCAACATGACAGCAATAAAAGAATATTGCTATGAGTTAATTAGTAAAACCTTTATGGATTTCAAAGTGTCGAAGCAACCCGAACTTATTTTGGATTGTGTTACAAACTTGAACGATTCGGAGTTTGTAGCAAGCCAAGCTAGTAAGAATGGTCTTGAAATAACCCGAGCAGTGTTATTTGATATCGGTGAAGAACAATTAATAAAAAACTGGGAGAATTACGCTAAAAACGATGACTTGTATTTGATGGAAATGATGCTTGATTCTCCCCATGAATATTATCTTAAGTGGAGGAGGGAATCAGTTGACATGATTAACTATTACACGAAATTAAACTTGCTTTCCAAAATTCCTGGTATCGATCTACAATCTTTGCATCGTAATGAGGATAAGTCATTTTATGACTATCCAATCTGCCTGCCGCCAAATAACCTGCAATTCATGCTTCTGGATTCCAAACGAATACAAAATGTGTTCCAAAAGTTGCTTTCGATTTTGAATATTTGCCAGTTTCAATTTGCTCTTCCGGCCAGCTTTGTCCATAGCAACCGTGATGTCAACTGGATTGCAAACCCAGCACGTTACTATGTTACCGTTAAAGCAGATGGTGTACGTTGTCTTTTGCTCAAAATCCAAGATGGAACCTGCTTCATCACCAGAAGGAATGAGATTTATCCTTGCCACATCGAAGATGATCAGTTGCCTGACAACACTGTTCTCGATGGAGAATTATTGCCTTCTACATTCATCTCAGAAATTCAGGCTAAGATAAGCCCATGTCAGCTTAAAAACAATGTCTTTCTGGTGTTCGATGTTCTTGCACTGTCAGGGGATGTCTTGTGGAAATGGCCATTCAGTATTAGACGGGAATGCCTTGATAAACTGCCAATCAGGAAAGATATTGTTGATCTGATGAAGCAAGCATCAGTAAGTGATCAATTTTTACCTGAAGATATGTCATATGATGATGGCAAAATGCTCACTGTCCATTGTGCAATCAAAGGACATCGTCCATCCACACCAGACGACATTCAAAGATGTCTTCAGTCTGCATTTCCATATCCTTTTGACGGATTGATTTTTACACCGGATAAAGCCTATATCTTTGGACGCGATCCATTGATGTTCAAATGGCAAAATGAAGATGATTTACACTGTGATTTACAATTGAATCCTACAGGAGATAAATCAGACAGTTTTGATGTATTCAAATGTCGTTGGAATGCAACCAAAAGTTCCTGGGACGCACTTTTTGTGCGCTATGATAAGGATGCACCGGATTCTGTTGATATCGTTGCCCATTTAGAGAAGATATGTCAACAACCATTCACAAAGGACAACCTTCTGTCAAACCTTGCTCAGCATCGAAGCGTCACGAATGTGACAGGTATATCTGCTGGTGATCGTCCAACTAATAGTCTTTCATTTGATGAACTGTTCTTAAAGATTGAAGATTTAGTCAAAGTTGGTAAAGTTGATAAAACCGTTGATTCAGTCACAGGTCTAGAAATGTTCATCTATGATCGCTCCACAGCTTCGTTCAGTGATCCAATCGTTCTTCTTTGTCGTGGTCTTGTTCTTCATCCACCATCGAAGACTGTCGTTACAAGGCCTTTCATCAAATTCCTTGAACGTAAGTAAATTTCATGTTTAATTAATTTGGATGCATGTTTACTTACCATTAAAGCATTAATTTTATAATTATACATAAACATAAACTAATATAAATTGATAATCGCTATAGCCATCTCTTTGAAAAAACATGTCAAGAAACATCTTTAGAATTATTAATAAGCAAGAAAAATGGCAGGCCTTCAAAATTGAGCCTAAGCAGTACTATTATAAATTATATTATTATATATTCTGCAATTAAGGTCAACTAATATAACTGTACATATAATTTTAAATAAATAATGTATAAATTTTTAAACTGTCTCGTACCCATTTTTATGCTACATCGGTTGTGGATGACAAATTTCCTTTTTATAGATGCTGGCAGTCGTGATCCTAATGAAATGGTTGAAGCTACTATAAAATATGATGGATCTCTTGGAATTGCATTTTTGTGGGATAACGATGTTTTGGTGACGACCAAACGAAGAATGGATTCAAAACAAGCGATATGGGCGAAACAATGGATCAAAGATCACTGTAACCTCTCCATGTTTCAAGCAGGATATACATATCTGTTTGAAATTATCTACCAGAATAACACCGTTATTGTGAACTATTTCTTTGAAGGTCTTGTTTTGCTTGCTATCAATGACGAAAAAGGTCACGAATTACCTTACAACACAATGCTGCATTTTGCCAGAGCTACGGGGTTCTTTATGGTAACACCACGCATAACTGCTCCGTATTCAGAAGTACTTTGGTACTGTGGTGGAATTAGATCGAACGGAGGAACAATATCTCCCAACCTACCTTCATTTACTTCAGGAGCTCTGCCAGTTAATAAAAAGCGACAAGAAGGATGGGTTGTAAAGTTCAGTGATGGAAGTAGACAGAAGATCGTCTACAGCTGGTGGAAGAATACATCCAAACTTGCACAACTTGTTCACCCTCAAGTTGTCTGGTTGTTGCTCAAGCATGATAAAATCAAAGTGGCTTTTGAAAATGCACCAAATCACTTTTACGTCGAAATCCTTCGCATGGTGCAAGCAATCAGAGTCAATTTTTTGAAAACTTTGCTATCTGTTCAAAGATGCCTTGGAACGTCCAATAGGTACAACAAAAAACGGTCCCGACGTGCTAAACGGTTGAAAAATAAATCAGTTAGCGAGACTGATGTTCCTAAAAAAGGAAAGTTGACGATAGTAATAGAGGACAGACTGGACAGAATCGCAAGTATTAATAATTTATTTAAGCTTGTTTCCGAGCTTAAACCATATCACGATCTTATTTCTTCGTCAAATACTAATCGGTCGCCTTTTTATAATCAATTGAAACTTAACTCTCTCCGGTTACCAATTCTGAATTACATATACCCAAAGTCTTTTGTTTTGGAAGGTTATGAACCTTGCGACAACTTCAAGCAGACATGGTGCAAGGGATGGCAAGACCTTTCGATGGATGTCCACCAATGGCAGTTTGTGCAGACAGCCTTGCAAAGAAATAAGAGGCTTCCTAACTTCCTCCAATTGCCTGCTGAAATAGTTGTTATGATTTTAAATCTTCTTGACCACGCAAGCTTGGCATCCATGGCTAAGGTTTGCGCTTATTTGCGGCAAATCATAAAACCCTGTAGAGCACGCTTGTTGCACAAGACGGTTTTGCGCCCTGCAATTGTAATAAGGAGTCTCCCCGCGGAAAAGTGGCAGGAGAGAAATCGTTCAACTTATGCATCTGACAATGACGATGATGTTTACCTTTCTGATGACGAGTGGCGTCATCCTTACGAGGGGCGTCATTATGAGCCATAGATACAGATAGATACAATCGACCTTTTTTATAGATGATTCATGATCAAACGCTGTCATTTAATGTCAGTAATTAGTAATACTTTTGAGGACACGTAGTGTCAATTTTTTTGAAAACGCCTTGTACTGAATAAATTTTAAGTAAAGTCGGGTTGAGTATGTTACTCCGGTAATTATGATTACCTAAAATCTATTGTGCTTAAGATGAGATAATGAGATTGGCCCGATTTATACTAGAGACGGATCATCCGTGTGGACGAACTTGGGCAAAAAAAATAGTTCATCTGTTTGGTTTTTTGGGACACCCTCTATAATTCCAAAAGAGCAAACCAATTGTTCGTTTTCCCTGCTTGTACTATGTGGTATGTTAAATTATAGATAGAATAGTGAGTTTTTATCTCATTCCTGTACTTGCGACAAATATGTAAGTCGTGAAGACAACTGTACCTCATAGGTGCAACTATATTGGTACAATAATTATCAGACTATCAGTTTGTATGGGTACAACGTCGGTTACCAGATGATCTGAAAACACTGGAGTGAGCTGGGCGTGATATCGAATTAGAAACCACTGCTTAATCAAAACTACTTAATTTATAGTGAAATAAGTATAAGGTTGAAATTATACATTGGTACGTTATAATAATAAGGCACAATAGATTTTAGTTCTAGGCACAGACTTACACTAAATGGAAGAAGATTGTTCTGGTAGTATATATAGGTCAGTGGTTCCAGACCTTCTTCCCCAGGTAAAACAAAAACCCCCGTATATTTACAAGCGTCTCTTACAACTTCGCATACATGTCTTTTAACTAAATTTAAACATCTTTTTTTATTAATTTCATCTCGAAAGTCCGACTCTCAAAACAAACGAGTTTCACTTTCTCTCCGCCCGGGTGTGCGACGCCTTCAAGTACGATCATCTTTCGGAACAGTTTTTAAAAGCGTTTCACAACAAATCAATTTCTTTCGCAGATCCCGACATTCATCCTCCATCAACTTCCTTTTGTTGTTATTACTTGACATCCGGTTTCTCACCGTGCGTAGCTCCTTTTTCAACTTCTTCATATCTCGTCTTTTTTGTTCAATAGTCCTCCGCAGAATTCGTTCTTGGTTAAGGCCCTCCATGCGGCTCTCCTCAAATTCTGAAAAGTAAGCATGCCATACAGTGTGTCCCAAAAACGTGACACTATAGAAATTATCCTATTGTTTTATATTCTATGCCTGAGCGCTACGCTAAATCAACAGATGCATGCATAGACATCAGCTTCTTGAATATTAAATAGCAGTCCACTAACAATAAAATCATGGCTCAACTGGCAAAACAGAGTCTTTGTAGTATAATTCCATTAAATTCCCTTGTGCGTAATCACGCGCGTTTAAATTCCCTTGTGCGTAATCACGAGGTTTAAAAACACTGTGATAATTGCTATAGTGTCACTTTTTTTGGGACACACTGTAGATCACCTTTCTCTAATAAACGCCTTTCTGTAATAAACGCCTATTTCTAATAAACTCCTGTCTCTAGTAAACGCCTTTTTCTAATAAACGCCTCCCTAACAATCGATCTCTTATTCGCGGTTTATTGACTTGTTTTGAGGCAAAAATAAGCACGAAGCTTATCGTTACCATTGACGCTTACTTGTTATTGATTCTGTAATCTGCTGTATTCGCTTCAAGTGTCCATCTTTTGTTCTTGTTATGACGTCACTAAGGTTTGGCAACACTCCAGCTTCTTTCATGACTTCCATCAGTTTTAATTGGTCAGAATCTGAAACACGGTTAACAATCACTACATAAAGTAGTCGACAAATCGAGCATGGAGATTTTCTCAATCGGTTTTGGTTGAATATGAGATCCGAATAAACAAATCCCTGTTTATAAGCATACAGACACGAGTACCATATCTCGAGTTTCTCATGATAAAAATATTGGGAAAGTTGCCACGCTACTAGCTGTTTGTCCGGGTTCGTATGTTATTTTGGAGCATTTATGAATTTTTAAGAAAAGCATGCAAAAAATTAACGTTAAATCATAGACAGACCTTCTTTAGTTTGATCTTCGTTATTATTATTAGTGGCGATAGTGTTCTCGTCGTTGTCATCCTGTCAAAACAGAAGCTGCAAGTTAGTGAAAGTACTGAAAAAAACAATCCCAAATAAAAATGGTTGATCTCCACTTGACTCGCCTTGCACGAGCGCATTTTATACGCTGTAATGTAATCATATTTTTGCGAATTTAAATGCTAAAGACTAGAAAATGAAAATTTTGGAGTATTTCATAATATTTTCAAAATATACGGTCAGAGATTTGCAAAATGAATACTTCATGTAGCTACCCCGGAACACGTGCACATCCCCAAGTCATCTTCATCATCTTCATCATGTTTAATTTCTTCTTCTGTCGCTAGTCTTTGCAAAGCGATATTTTGTTGCTCTAATGGAGTCGAAGCATGTTCACCGAAACAGTTGAGTATCGAGGAAGAGTGACTGGACGTCTCGTCATCCTGAAAATATCCGCATTAAAATAGCTATATTAACCACGCTTGCATGCTCTTGTCAGCTACCTCTGTAGCTCAATGGCAAGAGCACCGGCTAGAATTTGAAGTGTGTATAATTCCACTCGAAAAAGACCCTTAAACCTCTAGAATTTCCCAGCATCGAGTGAAGTGCTAAAAATCATAACTGATTTTAAAATAGCTATAACCTATTTTGGCGGGAAAATTTTAAGGACTTCCGTTTTGGCGGGAGAATTTAACTTGAACGGCGGGAAACGTTCGGACTAGAAACCCGTCTGTGACTGATTCACAGCAGACGAAACTTTCCGTCTTACATGATTTTTCTGTCTATACTGAGACGGGTTTCCCGTCTGTAATATAGCTGAATCGGTTATTAAGCTATAGCTACCTCTGAATCGAGAAGGAAAATATTCTCAACATCAACATTGTCCAACTCGTCGGTTTCATTCGATTTGCTGCTCTTCTCGGAGTCCTTGCTCGGACTAATTATTTGCTGTGAGCGTAATGACGATTTCTCCAAATCGCCTTCATTTCCACGACAAAACATACTCAACGACGCCATCGTACTGTAATAAGTCGACCTTCTCTCGGACCTACGTTTTTTCGAATCCTCGTTTATCACCATGTTACTTCGGTACTCGCTGTTGTTCAGAAACACTCCACAACCCCGGAGAAAGGAGCCCCTCAAAGCGTTAGCGACATGGACGAGTCCATGACGCTCTGCGTTATCCAGGGGCCCGATGTTTAACTTATTTACAATCATACTATCGGCACCCATGTCCATGAGTTGTTCTATCATCGTAACTGACTTGCAGCCAGAGGCGAGGAGATTAAGAACCGTATCGCCCGAACCGTTTTGGGCATTTAGACACGCGAGTTTTTCGTTATATGGAAGTTTTTTAACCTCCGACAGCATACTAAGAAGGACGTTTTCATACAGTTTGTAACATTTATTTTGTAAAATACAACCTGCTGCTAGGTGGAGTGGTGTTTCTTGTCTATGATTGCCCATCGCCAGACAATCCCGAAAATATGGCAGCAGAGTTTCAAACCTTTGCATGGACCATCGTCCGCTTTTGGTCGCGGTAAGGTCAGGTAGAGTGACTAAAGCTCGGTGGACACAGGTCTCCTTGGTCTCTTTAGTTTGGACAGTCGGACTGAACCCTAAAGGCAGAAACAACATGTAAGATGGAATCCACACCAGAATTGAGCTTTCCAACACACAGAAAAATTAGACTTAAAATTAAAATTAAAATTAAAAAATCGAGACAAGAAAATTACACTGACAAAATTAAGTATAAAACTTTATCTTTAAATTAAAATGCCAACTCCTTTATGCCTGGTTTCCATTTATTTGTGAGTGTACTATGAACATGTCAAGGTGGCTGATGTGATAGAATATTTCTATGTGTGTGCCATCATCACCAATGACTGATTAGAAAACAGAAAAAAAGACATTTACATCCTGACTATTTCTCATGGGTGAAAATGACTTGTTGACAACAATCACTAAATGGAAATCAGGCGTTAGTAAGAGCTGGTTTCCACAAAGGGCATGATGGATTAAAACATTATGGTTTAATGCATCATGGATTAATACATGATAGATTAAAACATGATGGATTGGAGGCTTTCTTTACTCCTCAATTGCCAATAACTTTGTTGTGCATGGGTCCCCTTCTCAACCTATTGCTTAAAGATAATTCACACTTGTAACTGATAAGCATTTCTTTGTACCCGCTGTATTACAACATTTCTTACACTGTCAATAGCCAATCAATTATCCTGGATCCTCTCTAGAGGATTGTGGGCTTGTGTGAACAACATTGGGATATTAGTTAACAATTCCTATTATCTTATATTGCAATAGTAACTAATTACGTTCTATCCATATTTTTTTTGTACATGTAATCATCACTAAATCTTGCAAGGTACTAGTAGAGATCAGGGGTACACATGAGAACAATGGCAGGACGACAATTCAGGACGACCCATAATGTATTCATATGAGTGCGGATAGATATTTTACACAAGAGGTTAATTTTGACTTGAGGTTTACAAGTGAATACCCAGATTAGCCCAAAGTACTGTACTGAAATTGATTAGCTCAGGGTACCGAAATGAAAAAGTTAGAACTGATTATAAAAATAAGGTCTTTGGACAGTTGCCTCTTTACATTTAGAATTCATGTTGTTTTATATACAAACCCTGGTCAAGTAACCAGCGAACTGTGCGTATTTTACCCAGTACACATGCCCAGTGCAGTAAAGGGAATCGAAATTCGACATTCTCCTCCATAATATCGGTGTTTATGTCCCAGCCTTTCAACCTGTGCTTATCTATCACGCTCTTCAGCAGTTCGTGATCTTCGGAAAAGCGAGGGCATATCGTCTCCGATTCCCTCGTGTTTAAAAGAGTGACCAATAACTCGTGATGTTTATAGCCCTTGTCGCAGGGACGACAAAAAGGCGTGCATTTAATAGACATTTTGCTTTTTATGAACCTAGAAAACTTGCATTACTCCGACGCTCTCGTAATTGTTCCATCCAAACAGTGTTTCCAAACCATGAGAAATAGGCATGCGATGTAAAGATTTCCCAGTCGAAACATTCGCTTGTTGATTCCTCAATTTCAGGAGTTTCTTGCTCAAATTATTGCAAATTCCAAATTTTGAAGGCGTATTTTTTGAAATATAAAGATGTGCTATGACCGGTTTAGTATTATCAATCTTGCTTATTATAGGCTTAAATGCTTATTATCTCAGGCAAGAATCAGGAAACTTGTTATATCCAAAATTCACTTGATACCATTCTTGATAAGTAAGATTTCCTTGATATGTGTTCACAAATTTCTAAAAATAGAATTTGAGCAGATTTCCCACAAACCAGAGACTGCTGTTCGATAGTCAACATTTGAAAGCCTGGGTACGAGGTTGATGTTGGATGGTAGGACCGGGTAGGTAGGACCAGTGAACTGGTAGGACCCATTACCTCTGTCACTCATCACTGAAGTGCGGGGTTGAGTAACTGGTGATTGCTACTATGTTGACCAGATGTAGTCTCTCATCCCTTGATAGAAAGATATACCTTTTTAACCTTCCACGGAGGCATGTAAAAGCATCCAGAAAACTTGCTGCATCAGCAACTGGGTATTGTGTCAACCTTGTCAGGTAAAACATACTTAGTGCATTAGTTTGGAGTTTAGAGTTAATAAGTTAGTTCCATGATTCAAAAATAGATAATTAATGTGCAGATGATGTAGTCATTAAAGAGTGGCCTCAAATTGATGTAATATCTTTAGGCAATATGATTTTGAAAATTACCTTTGCTGTCTTTTGGTTAACAAGCAGAGACGTCCAGCCATATTTGCCATCAGGGCTTTCAATGTAGAGATAGCAAAAGTAAGTGCAGTCAATTTAAATTAGCTCTTCTATTATAATTCTTTTGTGATATTGAGGAAATTTAGGTTTATTTCAAGATTATTAATTTTATCAGATATGTGATTCTACTACTGTTGAAACAATTGGTAAAATGAAGATACAATTCTGGAGAGATACTCTAGATAGTATTTTTACAAAGGTAATGCTTTAGAAAGATTTGGAAACTATATGTCATTTAGTGGGAATGATCATGTCAGTTTTTTAATTGATTGACTGGTTTATTTGTGTAATTTTCTGGTGAAGATTTCAAAATAAAATTGATACAAAATGGTTTAAATTAATGTCCTTTTTGTTTTTTAAGGGAAATTGCCCTGATCACCCTGTTTCAAAAATGCTTCAAAATGTAGGTAACTACAGTTATACATTTTAATTTATCTTTCAGTGCCGTAATTGAAAAGATAATCTAAATGCTATTTCCTACCTACCACCTACAATAACATGCAATGACTAGTATTATAAAATTAATGTCATAATTTTTTTTGTAATTATTTAGTTTATATTGTCTGTTGTTTAGGCTGTTGAAGATTATAATCTGTCAAAACATTGGTTCACCAGAATACTAGATGGTCGGGTAAGGATTGTCATAAAATAGGTTTAGATTGTGCAAAATTTTATGTTTTGAACTAAAAATAGCAGGTGTTAGTAATGAAAATCGATTTGACTCTTGAAAATTTAAATTACTATATATGCATTGCTTTAATTTATTTTTTAATCACTATACAAAATATCTTTTGTTTTAGGAGGAAAATTTACATGACAATCCATTTAGTAACATTGAAGATCTTGAAAATTATGCAGAAAAAACAATTTCCTCAATTTTGTATTTGACACTTGAAGGATTAGGTAGGCATGGCTTTTGAGAAATGCTGTTAGAAATATACCATTGTCCATACTGCCAGAATTTGAGCCTTTTTCTTGCAAACATCAATTAACTGTTTTGCCCTGCTCACCTACTAGGTGTGAAAGATACGAATGCAGATCATTGCGCAAGTCATTTAGGAAAGGCCATTGGTATCGTGACTTTATTACGTTCAACGCTATATCATGCAAAGTCAAGACGAGTGTTGTGGCCAAGCGATGTCCTAATACAGGTGTGTAATACCAGAGTACGTTATACTTCTCGACCTTGGTAGTAAAAGTCGAATATACCAGAATATGATTAGCCTGTGCACTGACGGATAAAATAGTAAAGGTCGAATGTAACAGAATGTAGTATATTCGACCTGGTAACCTAGTATATCTCGACCTTGGTAATAAAAATTAGTTAAGGTCGAATATACCGAAATATGTATGTTGTATTTGACCTTGGTAATAAAAAAATAGAGAGCCAAACATGCTGGAAACTTTACATTGGACAAGCATTTGACCATTAAACAGCGTGGTTATCCATTTCAAAAAATTTGACATCATAACCAAAGCATTGTTATATAGTTTAATGTTTGTATATGAGCGCCAAACATGCTGGAAACTTTACATAGAACAAGCATTTGACCATTACAACAACGTGGTTATCCATTTCAAAATATTTGACATCATAACCAAAGCATGGTTATATTGTTCAATGTTTGTATATGAGCACGAAGCATGCTGGAAACTTTACATGGGACAAGCATTTGACCATTAAAACAGCGTGGTTATCCATTTCAAAATATTTGACATCATAACCAAAGCATGGTTATATAGTTTAATGTTTGTATATGAGCGCCAAACATGCTGGAAACTTTACATAGGACAAGCATTTGACCGTTAAAACAGCGTGGTTATCCATTTAAAAAAATTTGACATCATAACCAAAGCATGGCTATATTGTTTAATGTTTGTATATGAGCGCCATGCAAACATGCTGGAAACTTTACAAAGTATCTACTTTTTCCGAAGAATCCTTAAATTGGAAAACATTAATTTGCGGTCATTTCAGTGGCCTATGTATATTTCAAAATTTTCCCGGACTCTCCTAGCAGGTGCGGGGTTCCGAGCCCCAGTAATACGAAAAACGCGTGGAGACAAAAAAGTAGTGTCTAGTGAACGTCGAATATACTGCGGAATATGGTATACTCGACCATGGCCGAATATTTAAGGGTTAGAGGCTGTTGTGAGTTTTTATTTCACAAATAAACGCACGCGCTGACCATACAATGAACGAGAAAAGTTCGAATATACCGGAATATGGTATACTCGGACCTGGCATGGTGATGAAAAATTAGTGATGGTCGAATATGCTAAAATATGCTTATTATGATACTATACTCGACCGTAATAATAAAAACTGTTAAAGTCGAATGTAACGCAATATCGTATACTCGTCCTTGGTAATAAAAAATAATTTAGTGATAGTAGTAATAATTTTTCAATTTGGAGATTAGAATTTACACCGTCGCCTAAAATTGGCTAAAGACAACTCTATTTTTGTAGCAACAACTTTCTCAAGAAGATGTTCTTCGTGGCAAGAATCTTCCCGCAATCAAAGAAGCCACATATCAGTTGGCCAGTCGAGCGCATGTGCATCTAAATAAAGTATGATATTTTCGACTAAAGCATGCATCTGATCTTTTAATAGTAATGAACGACTGGCCGTCTATCAAGGTCACAACAACATTAAAGTACGAAACATTTTAGGTGGCGAATTTTTCCCGTTAAATTTGATTTTTGCCTATTATGCCGACATTAAAAGCGTTAACCATTGCATTCGATTGAGAAAACTCCTGTGCTTTAGGCTAGAGCACTCAGTAGTGGTGTTCCAAAATTGGGATTTCGAAGTTTTCTTCCAGCGGTAAGTATATAATTTTCCACCAATGATATTTATGTATAATCAATTTCATCCAATGAGGGAGCAGCGCTGCTTTTTGAACTTTCTGGATATTAATAAATAGTCAAAGCCCTGGACCGAAGGCTTTAACTTGCAATGTTGAGAATGCAAAATCATGCTACTTGACAAAGCTAACTTTTGCCTTGTAGGTATCATGCAACAGTTTCTTGGAAAGCTTACAGCAAGCGGACTTTGAAATATTCGATTCCAAACTACAACAAAGAAACAATCTTCTTCCAATATTACTTCTTCGAGCAATGTGGAGGGGAACGTTCTAAAAAGGTACGTTTTTTAAGTTTCAATTATCTAATCAATCCTTTCGAGAAAAGTGTGCACCTGTATGCGCCCGTTTGTCCGAGCGCCCGATTGGGGATCAGGTATCTTAGAGTATATACAGTAATATACTGTTCTGAATATCTGATCGGGCCGAATTAGTAAAATCTACCACACATCATGTATGCTGAGTGTTACATGAAGTACTTCATATTATCACAATCTATTACCATAAGCGACTATGAAATTCTTTATTCAAAACACAAGCATGGCACATATATAGCTAACGCTTTGTCTATTACACTGAACTCTACTCTATAAAAATTTACACATACTAAAAACGCATGGTCCCGTACGATCTTGCTTGCGCGATTTACTGATGAAAAAACGAGCGACAAGTTTAAAGTAAAATCTATGATACAAATAATAAAATTTACAAGCTGCGTGGTTGTCTATTTCGGCCGAAAGATATTTGATTTGTCAATATACGCTCTTCTGGGATTTGCGACGCCATCTTGTTTTGGCAATTACAGTAGCTACTTCCTTACATTCTGCTATAACTCTGGCTAAAATTTTTTATATTATGTTTTTCTCACTTCTCCATTACAAGTTCTGCTAACGACCGAAGTGTTGATCAGCATTTTATGAGGAATTTTCTCAAAGTACGCATCATAGAATAACCTCAAAATTTTCAAGAGCCGAAGTTATATGAAATGAAGAGAATGATAATTACAGTTTTGTCGAGGATCTTTTTCGTTCGTTGAAGATTTATGTGCTCTGAGCAGCTGGTAAGAGAAGGAGAGTGAAACTACTGTAGTATAAATAATTAGGTGCTGCTCGGCCATTTTGACTACTGTATTTAGGTTTGTCCTATGAAAAAATAATGGCATTAACGCATTAAAAATATTTTCACGCTAAACAAAACCCGCGTCGCGAACCCCGAACAGCTTCTACGGTATAAAATAGGCAAATTCTATTTACATGCAAGTCGAATTTCCATCCAACCCTAAATTACCGTCATCTATAAGCAAATGACTTCACCCCCTCCAATCACCACACAGTCTGTGGTTTCAGCTCGGGATTTTGAAAATGATTTTGAGCAAATTTCCTTGTCCAGTCCCGAGCGACTATATTAAAATATCCATTGTCCTCCACATACATCCTGCCTACTGTGTGCTCCATGCACACGTGACAGTAAGGGTCGGTTAAAAGGGATTGGATACTAACCAACACCTTCGGTATGGTTAGCGCCAGGCTCCAATTGGCTCTTAGGCAATCAATCCCAATATCCCCATGGCGGTTTATGTTCGGGTGTAGAATTCGCGTTAGAAATCGGACGCGCGGAGGCATCATGGGGTAGCTTCGTGGCAACTCTAAATGAAGGTAAAAAACGCCATTTTCGTACACCGAGTCGGGCGGTCCCGCAATCGAGGCTTGCCAATTCGAGTACTCGTCGTCGATCGGACAGGCCCGGATCCCGTCGGGCGGATCGACCAATAGCTGCTTGAGTTCGCTGCGTAATCGTTTGTTTCTCCACGAGTTCGGCACGTCGTCTGCCACAACTCTCTAAATTTTAAGAAAAAATGTTGATAACTGCAGTGAAACACGCAAATTTATGGCTCAAGATGAATAAAATTTGTCAAATTTTGCGCGCTGGTCCTCGAAAAGACCCGATTTTTCGACAGTTAAGCGATAAAAGACCATCGATATAAATAAAACCTGGATACGAAGATTAGATACTTTACTGAAATATATATAGACCAGTGCCAGGGCACAGCCAATCAGAACACAGAACAATGCAAAATTTGATCGAGAGCGGGAAAAATTCTTTCATTTCAATTTTCAACCAACAAGAGGCGTGTATTGTAGCACAAAATCAAGGCTTGTAGGGTTTATTATCCAGGTAAAGTTTATCTTCGCATTTCCTAAGACTAAACGTTATAGTATATACGTGTTGAGCAGGCTAAGTTTGCATTGCAGCCTCGTAATGTCTAATGTTTCAAACTTGTTTGATATTCGTCATTCGAACCTAACTCATACAAGTGCAAACGATCTTGGTTTTTTAGATTTGTATAAAGATCTTTCATGCTCCATTGTCAGAGCTTTTGTCAGAGCTTTTGTCAGAGCTGTTATGGTCCAACATGTCTACAATATGAGGCTTGCCATCAAAGTTTGAAGTAGGCATGAATTGCACAACCTTCACTGGTTTCAATTGTTTGTTGGATATCATATGATATGGAGAATGAGTTGCAATTACAACCAAACAATTACAGTTAAATCTATGGATTTGGCAAAATGGCCTAGCTCTTACCCTCACAAATCCTTCTTCAAGACAAGGAACACATGTTGAGGATTCCACCCTGGTGAATATTAAAGTAAGAATTATTTACCTGAAATAAAGTGTGTTTTCAGTAGTTTTTATGCAACATTATTATGCGACACAAGAAAGGGGACAGCTAGGTTATTTATTGTGCTAAAATTGCAAAAAAGTACCAACGTAATGAGCCTTTAAAATAATTAAGCCTTTGTCATGACCATCCCATATTTATAGGGTGCTTTTAAAAGGTTGAAATTATAATAACATGTGAAAAGCAATTTTTAAGAATCAGCAGACCATTAAAATTAATAAATTTAACTTAAAATTAAACAAATGTTGCCTAATTAACAAATCCTTAAAAAATATCCAAAAATTGGTGGCTGATTTTTCATCATATGAAAGGCTAATTAACCTATAAACTAGCCAGCATTGCCAAGATATTGCACTGTTGTGAGTTGCCCAATGCACACATTCATAGTCATTGCATGAATTTGATGGGTTTCTTAGTAGCATATCAGCATAGCAATTGTTTGCTTTTAGTTAATTAAGCTAAAGAAACAGGCAAAAAAAGAGAAGTATTGGCCTTAAGCTAATGTTCTGCCTTTTACTAATGACTTACATTTTGACATAGAGATCTCTCCAGCATTCAACAACCCCAACAGGGAGAAACAATGGCCATTTCTTTTCAAACAAAACACTCCAATTTTCCATCCCTTCAGTAAGCATTTTCCATCTTTTGCATACTTGGGCTGCTTTGCACAATCCAATTTCATCCAAATACAAGAAAATGCGGAGTAAAACTAGCAGTTGAAAAATTATAGAATTCATAGTTAATCACAGTAATTTTTATATGTATATCACTTGTTTTTTCTCACTTCACACTCAAATTGGCAGGACAAGTATGGCAATTTGGGCCCATTAAACAACACAAATAAACCTGATCAAGTACATTTAGGCTGTCTAAATCAGACCTTGTTCACCTACTGAATTGCCATCAGTGCAAACCTATTTTGACTCAACTGAATATTTCAGATTTGTCAAATATCAGATCTGTCAGATGTTGTTCAAACAGGAATATAGTACAGTTTACTAGCTTGTACTATACTTTTTTTGACATATGTAGTACATATGACTGAAATAGGCAATTACATCTATAAGGTGATGTTCTAAAAGTGTTAACACTATTAAATATAACTGCTTTAGAACTGCGAAATCCACATGAATTACTAGAATCTCTAAATGAGCTAAAAAGGATTCCATATGCAAGCATACTGTGTTGCTTAATATGCTAATTTTCAGGCAGCTATTTTGAAAGGCTTCCATATGGTTGGTTTTCACCTCCTATGGTTGGTTTTCACCTGGTTTTTTAGCACATGGCTGACCTGACTCCTATGTATTCTTCTATAACTGGAATCGTGCATGCATCACATTGAATAATTGCATGTGACACATGACCTATTCGTTCTTCCTAGCAGATAGCGATTCAGAAGTTGTACTAGATTCTGGAGATCTGCATGGTAATGCTCAGACTTGATCATCACAATGAATCTGGAACTGTTTTGGGATAATTCTCAGTCATACTCCAGAAACAGTTCCTTGATGCGCTGAATATAACCTCGCTATCTCCAGCTCTCTGCCACAACTTTGGAATGGTCATAAAAGCAATTACCCTCTGTTGGCATTAGTTCAACAAAATCATCTGTGATCGTTGATTTAACATCTTCGAGGCACGTTGCATTATCCTGAATCACATCTTTGTCGTAAATAGCCATTTGTGCAAGACCTAACAGTTCGTCGTCTTCATCTTCTTCACCCTCGGAATCCGAGAAACACAGTATCGTTCGCTGTCTCGCCATTTGCTCAGCTGACGAGCATTGAGCAGTGTTTACACTTTCATTTCTGAACGTCCCGTCTTTACCGCAGCGATGCCGTGGCTTGCAGGTAGGCCAACCTGGACGCCTGTATTGACTGTAAGGTATATATTTCTCCTTATCCTTAGATTTGCTCCGAATTTCGTCAAATTCTCTTTGTAAGATCGTGTATTCCGGATACATAAACGAATGACAGCGCCTGCACAATGGCCCGTGCGAAGGGCTTCGTAACACGATATCACATACAACGCAGACTTGTGAGACTTCGTCGTACACCAGGTAATCTTCTATATCCGATTCTGCATCCTCGTTTTCATCGCTTTCCGTTATTTCGTCCTCGTCCGGGGGCAATGGTGTCCTACAGGCTTGCAAAAACAACTCTTCGCCTTCCATTTTCGAGTCGAACAACAAACAATGTTTCCACTTCGAATACCGGTATTTCTGGTTTTGTACACAAGTTTCTGAGAGTGTAGTAAAAGAAAGAACAGTGTACATTTTTGCTTATATCTTGCCTAAATTCTCTCCCTTAGAATAACTCCGTGCTAATTGCCATCATTGTACAGTGGTAAAAATTTGCTAAAAAAACTAAAAACTATGTTAAAACCGGCAGCCTTGATCCTTGCAGAGTTACACTACATTATATAATCGTTTCCTTTGTGATCAATCTTGTTTATGCTAATTCTAAACATCTCTCAATATCGCAATACGAACAATTAATGTCGAACAGTCTAGTAACATGTTATATTGTTATTTTGTTTCTCGTGACGTTTCGAGCTCTTGTTTTTTTGGAAGTATTTTGTGACACACCGTTTTCGAGGATTTCGGTCGAGAAAGATCTGAACATGGCGTGTAAATTCACCATAATTTGCTACCACGACAGCATGTTGAAATGAATTTATGTAAAAACATGCAAATGCCTAATGTATATATTCAGGAAATCGAAAGACTAAAAAGAAAATGTTTTGAGATGGAGACGGAAGCACCTGTAAATTCTATTGTGGCCCGTTTGTCACTGGTCCTCAATAAGGAAATTCCAACTTCCAAGTATTCATTTCCGAGAAACCCGGTTGTTTTGTCAGAAAAAATTGATGATTTAATGATCAAGAAGTTTTCAGTTTTATTTTATTTTTTAAAACAGAGTTTCGATTTCACATTAGTCAACATTATTTGCTTTCCAAATGGCGGGGACAGTTCGTATTTCGCCGGACGAATTGGTCGACGTTTTAGCAAAATTAGCAAAGGACAATAATCTTCAAGTGTCAGTGAAACAGAGTTTAAAAGGAGGGGTTATTGCTGGAACCGGAGCTACGGTTGGAGGATTGCTTGGAGGTCCAATTGGCATCGGTGTTGGTGCCACGATTGGTAAGTTACGCACTTTTTAATATTCCACATAGAATGTAGTTCTTATCAACTTGAGAATTCTGCGTCGTTTGTTGTGAGCCTGTGGCAAAGGTACAACTATAATGATAATAACTTGTAATTGATACAAATAGGGGATACATTCGCATTGTATTGTTCTCGTACTACCTATGAATATAAAAGTCCCAGTTGGTGGCTCGTTCACGAATCAACTGTCACGAATTGTATTTGTAGTATTGTTTACAGTCGGTCACATGTACATTGTACAAAACGAATACACCTATAATAACCTTTTAGGCTGTACATAAACCTTTCCAACAAACATAACATCTACAAACTGGTATATAGATGATAAATTAGGTTTTCACTTTTGTTATTTGAAATATAAAATAAGTACTGCATAGCAAGGATCGAAAGTAAAATACGTGAATGTATTATCCCAAAATTGAGGGTTTGTAGACTTGAGTACACCCTTAAAGAAGACTGTGTTATGTCTGTTGAATTTGTATTTACTATTATCATTATATCTACGCAAAATTGTCAGAGTGGTTTTCCTATATTTTACTATCCTATTGTAATTTATTACATTAGTCACGGGGTCATGCTAAAATTCAATCTAAAAGCTAGCTATGAAGTTGACACCAAAAAGAAAATACAATATTACTGAACACTTTTCTTTGTGTATTCTAATTGGTATATATCATTTTTTCATTGAGGTGGCATGATTGGTGCATGGTCAACAAGTGGAACATTCAGGTCAGTGTACTCAATATTACAAGAACTAACTCCAATTGAGAAGGAGAAAATGCATCGATCCATCATGACAGCTATTGGAGATGTGGGCCTGTTGGATCTTGTTGCCTTTGCAGCACTGATAGCCACAGATCAAGTGTATAAACAGCAAATGCTTGGGGCTATGTTTGAATACTTTAAAAATGAATTTCAAATGGAAATTGTTGAGTAGTTTGTGGAAAATGTAAATTGCATGCATTAGTACTATAAATAGTATTTGTACATTTACTGGAAACTTTACCATATTCAGACATTCTGCTTTGCGATCTTATTCAAACCAGAATTTTCTTTCAATTAGGCATATATTAGTATTTGTAGTATGCTGAACTATTAGTGTAATACCGTTTATAAGAGAAATTATGCCATAGAAAAATATTTTTACAATCAATTGTTTATTGGTGTTTATGATTTGCATGTTTGGTCTACTCATAACAATTTTGGTTTACTGATTTAAAATAACATTTCAATAAAATGACTATAAATACTAATCTATAAATATTTCTCCAGCATTCTCTTGCTAAATCATAAGTCTGTTTGTTCTACTATAATTACAAACTATACATTTCAAATTTTTTTGCCATGTTTTTGAAAATCATTTTTTTAAACTAATATTTCCAGGCGATGAAGTTGACACTGACGAATAAATTACATTTGATCAAAGCTCATCATCGTCATTGTTTGAACTAAGCAAATTCATCTGATCCTCCCTACGAGATTTGCCAGGTCTTCGAGAAACAACAATTCTATCTGCAGATCTTCCACAAAACGTCACAAATAGCATTATGAAGTTGACTAACAGGCTTATGACAAGAAGAGCATCCATCCATGCATAGTTTTTGATCAAAAATCTAGAGAATATATGAAGTGATAAAATTCTAACTTCTAACGTCTGTGGCATGCTGTAAAGTACAGGAATTTACATAATTTGACACTTATTATGTATCTGTGTTAAAACGTTTGACATGAGCATCTCAAAATTGTTTTGTCCACACTTCTGTCTAAAATTGCAACCATAAACTATGCTATCAGGTATATAATGGTGTGAGAATGTACATTGATTTGTCTTTTAAATTTTGCATCAAAAGTTGTTATTTTTGGCTTGGTATTTTGTAGGCCAGGCAAGTTAATACACAGAAATACTGTACCAATGGCACTTAACATGAAACATGATTATAATTTACCTTTTGATTATTTCTTTAGTTGTTTCATTTCTTGAAGGCATTGAACAATTCCCAGCCATTGCTACAAAGAAGAAAGACTAGGTTTATCAGGGTTTAGGTATAAGTAATGTGCATCCAGCTATTTTTTCACTTACAGCTATTGCAAATGGGCAAGATGACTTCTGTGGCATTTATTTTATCACATGACATTCCACTGCATCTTTGTTGTGAACATGATGGTCCACTCCATGGATCTTTGCATATGCATTGGCCTTTGCTTCCACATTCACCATGTCCATTGCAGTCAGGTGGGCTGCACACTTTGTCATGAACACACAGTATTGTACTCACTTTCCTTGCACAGAGATAACCATTACTATGTGATGAAAATATATGTTACAGGCTAGCTTACTGCTCATTTTTGAGATTTTCTGTGCAGCTGAAAATTATTCTGAATAATCACTTCGTACATCTCCCTCCCCAATGTCTGGATTAGGACTTACCATTGGTCGGATGGATAATTGATGAGCATGCCATTCTCAACAAATGTTGTTGAACCTCCTCCATCAAGATTGATTGCATTCACCAAACCATAAGACTTCAAGATTTTGCCAAAATCATAAAGAGTCAGTCTATAAAGAAAGTGTTTTTAAAATACTCATGACTAATGGAATATTGTGCACCTATTCATTGCCTCAAGCAACATACAGCTTTCTGGTTGGTGATTGGAGACTTAACCTAACCTTTAACTTCCCCAAATTAGCATGCTTTTAAATGTATTTGACTTTAACTTCCCCAAATTAGCATGCTTATAAATCCTTATAAATATAAGTTTGACTAATGTAAATACTAGATGAAGGTAGACATTGCCCCAAAAAAATTAATTTGCTCTGTTTTCTGAAAGATGTCTGGAGTCAGGACCCTTATAATCCCCTGGATGGCCCCGCCTTGTAAATTAGTCTCGAATTTATATTACACAAATTTCATGTCTACGATGGTTACTTCGTCTGTTAAGAGCATCATTTGGACACACTTGATTTCAGACGTTTAATTTGTCTAGAGTTTTGTCCCACCATTTTATCTTATTCATGAGACAACTTTAATTCCCTACATCTTAAAGGTCTGCCCTACAGGTGTATCAAGATTAATCAATGAATTTGTTAAATCACCCTCTGTGATGTGTTTTTCCATCAACTTGTACAATAATCACTCGTCCTTTCTTATCATGTCCCACAGCTGTTCTGCCTGATAAAACTTCTGCAAACTGCTTGAGTGTGCCAGTCTCCTCTGTATCTTGGCATTCTGCCTTGATACTCTCATTGACATACAACTTTCCATTTCTTAATATCCAAATGACACCTGTCACCAGCTGGTAATACTCTGAAGCACCATTCCCAGGGGTTACATCATGTTCAGACAGATAACCCACAACAAGACTGCCATTTTTGAGTATCCCAAAGTTGGCATTTTGCATGCCTTTTGCATCCCTGACAAGCTTTCCATTACTAACGATATTACCCAAGCAACTGCCATCGCGTGTATTGAAGAAACCAGCATTCACTGAAAACCGACAATTCATTTGCTCTGATGTTCTGGCCACAGTTGATCGTAGATTTCCCGCACATCCTCCTGGCTTCTGGGGTTCAAGGACAGATAAACTTTCAAATGGATTTGAGATTGTAACAATATGTCCATTCACATAATTATCTCCCTTCGATGTCTTCACCTTTTTAAAGAATGAATTGAACACGTATGGAGTCTTCTTTTGCTTTGTTTTTTTCGCAACAGAGTAAGTTTCGAATGTCGTGTTTCCGTATAAAATCGGCTGACAATCCCTCACGTGACGATGATGGTCAAATTTGCGAATTTTCGATGTAATTTCTCGACGATTTCTGTACGAAGCTAACAGCACATCCAAGGGATCTTCTTCCATTTGCAAAGTCCGCTGAAAATGCAATGAAATCAATAAAACCCAAAGCATCTTTCCTTGAAATAACCTGTCCCAAACTCTCAAAGACGTCGCCATATTGATTTACATAGTTACACTTACACGGGCAGGCGGGTTAAATGATGATGACGGCAAGGTCGACGGGCCTGCATATCAATACTTCGCAGAACAATATGCAACGTGTTTGAATCTGACATTGCACAGATCAATGTTTAAAAACTCCTATACCAAAAGCAAAATGCCAAAAGACCTTTCCTCCCTACCTTTTGAGCGCGCAATGCGAAATCTAGCAGGTCAAAGTGACTTTCATAATCATTACTTGGGGAAAGGTTTACCGAGAGATGACTGGCGACGCTCATTCTTTCAGTTTGATATTTTTCGTTAAAAAAACGTAACAAGTTCCTTGTCTTGGTACGCGGGGATTTCCCTCAACACCACAACAGATCAAAATAACATAAACTACCTCACGCCATAACAACTACAGGGGGTCATCGAGGAAAAATTGGGGAGCGCGCTAATGGGGGGCAAATCAAAGTCCCGGATGTTCACTTATTCACGATGTCCGAGGCCAAAATATGTCGTTTTAAACGATTTTTTCTGATTCTAAATGTTTTTTCCCTACAATATCATTTCAGGATGTCTAAGGTAGTAAAACCAGTTCCAAAAAGCACTATTTTTCATTAAAAAACCGACAAAGCGATCTAAAAAACGAATATAATTTTTTAAATACAAATATTAGTTGTTGCTAAAGTGGTTGCTAAGGAGGCATTGATCTAGCCAATCAGCGCTTGGCTTGGCATCCGGGACTTGAATTTGCCCCCCATTATCGTGCTCCCTTTTTCGACTGATCATGTTTCCGATACCAAAGCCTCCTCTAGTGTTATTTATAATCTCTGTGATAACAACGACTTGTTATACTTGTGCAGCTCGAAAAGCGTATTCTCAAACTGTCGAAAATGTTCCTCCGGAAATTTCTTTTTCTCAGAGATCACCAATCTGTCGCACTTGGCTTCTGCTTGCTGCTCGTTAGTCAGCTAGTACTGGGCAATTGCAAAGTGGAACCCGGAACTGAACGAAGGCGATACGAAAGTGCATTCGAGAATCTCTTCAAGAAAGGAGGAGATGCTGTCGTGCAACTCGCTAATTTTCATATGGCAACTAAAGACATCAAGGATTTGCAACGTAATACGGGTGAAGCCATGACTTTAGTGAAAGCGAATGCAGATAAAGTCGCAATCGGTCTAGGGGTTGTTGCTTCGAGCTGGCTTTTGTACCAAAGCATCGTGCTTGGGAACGAAATCGAGATGTTTTTCGATGATATCGACGAGCTAAAGGGCCAGTTTCATTCCTACTACTTCATGAAGGTGCCTCGATTGGAGGAATTATACCATAAGGCCAGAGAAATTGCAGGGACTGATGATCCAGTGGGGCAGAGAGAATATTTCCGCACTCTCTACAAAGAGTTGATGAAATATCACCAAGAACTGGAAACAATCCTGGACAAAGTTGATGATATCATTACTGATATTAACAAAGGCTGTAATGACGCTGTCAAAAACTCTGCGTTGTCTGGCACTATTGCCGTGCTGGCAGGCATCGCCTTCGTAACAGGCGGTCCAGTTGCCCTATCGCCAGTGATGTGGAAAGGTGGTCTCGCGGTTACAATGGGATTTTCGGGAATTTCAGTTGGGTTGTCACTAAAGAATGCGCGAGACCTTCAGATGATATCCAAAAAACTGGTGATTCTCAAACTGGACCTGAGGAAGCTCAAAAACCACGTGATGTCTAAGATGATCGAGATAATCTCTTTCGTGTAAACAAATCATGATATCGGCCTTAGAAACAATCCATAGTCACTCAAGAATTGATTAATCATTAGTTGCTTGTTCTGCATGTCAAATAATGTGTGATTATATCATTAGGTATTTGTAGACCATTACAAAGTTGTAATTCATTGCAAGATTTCTGTGTTTTTCAATATAGAGTGCAGGGTTTTAAATTTTTTTATTAAAGAAAAAAGTTCCGGAGTTTACACCATCGTCGGGTTACAGATTATGTACATTCTTTAACTGAATATTTTTTTCGTTTTTGTAAAAAAAGAGTACAGGAATATAAGCGTTATATATTCAAACAATTGCGTGGCATTTCACATTATTCACTTGAACAGGAATGCACGCTTCTTTATCCAACTTCGGGTCGAAGTTGGATTTTGACCAGTTATCTGGGTGTAGTCGTTGAGATTCGTTTGGTCCGTAACGTTGCTGCGGGCGTCGATGAGACGATACAACTCCAAAATCGCTTTCGCTCTGTTCTTGGAGAAGTCGTGTGTCTGGAGGAAGGCTGTCGTGTCTTCGTAGGACGTGCGAACGTATCCAACATGGCGGCCAAGCGCCTCCCTGAAAAATTCCACTATTTCGTTGTAGGTGACACGATCACTTACTATGGTGTATATCTTCCCCGCGTGGCGCTGAGGGGATGCGAGGATTACAGCCGCTGCGGTTGAAGCGTCGCCCGTGACAACTCCGCTAAACGGTGCGTCTGGGTCCAACGGCCAATAAATTGTTGACATGTTTTTAATTGTATCTTGGTGGGCCAGGAGATTGGCAATCAGGATTGGCAAACGAAGGACGGTGTATGGGACATTGAGCTTCGAAATGGCGGTCTCAATCTTGCTGTACTGCTTGCCAAAAATGGTATCGGGCCTCTGTGCTGCGACAAGGCTGTATATCAAAATGTGTTTCGCGCCTGCCTCTTTGGCCGCTTCCGCTGTGGCAATGGTCAGTTCAGCTCGCATTCCCACGCCATAATCCGAGCTGATTATAAAAACTGAAGTGACATCTTTGAAGAGTTTCCTGAGTCGATCTTTCTTTCCTAATTCTGCTTGATAAACAGTCACTCCAGCAAGCGACCTCAAACTCTTAGCTTTGCCAGGAACTCGTACGCCGACTCGAATGTCCAACGTTTTACCATGCTTTGCGGACAATGCGTATATCGCCATTTTACCAAGGAATCCATCTGCACCAACCACAAATACAACAGGCTTCGCCTTTTCTGGTTCAGCGGTTGAAATTTGCCGGGCTAAAACGAAAGATCGTACGATTAAATGCAAGTCTTTTAGGGTAAATGCCAGCGCACTAAGTTAAGTGCTCATACTGCCTACCAACACATGGAACGTGAGTGAAGTTATCCCTTTAGCCGAGGAGTTATTATCAAAATAAATAACTACATCTAAAGTAAAACTCTTTGTCTAGACGATATCGCTTCATGCCGACGTGTTTGAATTATTTTGGAATGCCGAATCACTGACATCAACATATAATTTAAGTGAAGCACGCCTGGCTTTAATATGCAATTCTTTTAGCTGTGAGACGTAACTACATTTTTTTAAAATCTGTGTTTCGGTGACAGAAAAGTTCAATGTAGGCGTCAATATTGCTCCTGATTTAAAAGTGGCCCGTATGCAAACCGGCGAAGTCCAGAATTAACATATTTTCAAAAAAATTTATTGTAAAAGGAACCACATTGTCAACACCATAGTCAACACGGGATAACTATTAGAGGCTATGCGCACGATACAACAACTTGACAAAGAAAAACTAAGCATCGTAATAAGAATATTTTTCTAGGAATATATTTTACTTGAATCGTGAACGGTTGTTAATTCAATGTGAATGTGAAAGGCTTTACTGTTTTTGATCACTCGGAAATAGGCCGAATTCTTTCGTAAACGCGATTTGAAATGGGTAGAGTCATTAGGCGCCATCTCGGTTGATTTCACATAGTTTCCTTCTTCTCAAGAGAACATATATCGAGTTATTTCCCCGTTTTTTTTTTCAACTTAAAATTAAATGCGCACGATAAAACAGAGATTTTTTCCTTTATAATGTAGGAATAAAACATTACCAGATTATAGTAGAATACAAATTCTCCCTACCTATATACAGTAATAACTTATGTTGCCTATAGCAGCAAAAATCCTGAGTGTCAAAATCAAGCAAGCAAGTGCAGTATTGAGTTGTTTTTTTACGAGCGTTCATAAACTGTTCAAATGTTCATAAGCAACCAGTAAGCATAAAAGGGAAATTCACTTATATTTTTTTGCTCTTTTCCAGCAATCAATTCATCATGGGTTAGCCAATTAAATTGTCTGTTTGATACGATTTATGCTATAATATTGCGAGACGTCACCCTACGTCCCTATTTGTGACGCCCCCTTCAGTTGAAGTAGCTAGAATCACATCTTATCCTATAATGCTATTATACAACTATAACACGCCCATTTCCTGTTATGATTAAACACCTGAAACTTTCTGAATCCGTCTCGGTATGTATAAATGACTTAACTTGTATAAATAAACTGCATGGCTTACCATCACACGGCTAAACCTAAACCAACTCGAATCACGATAGCAGAATGAAATTGACAAATTACAAAAGCCGAGCTTGGCAGATGACTTACAAAGCATTCAGAAAACAATTACTTCTAACAATTGCGAGAAAAAGACTTGTTTACATCATGACATGCAATTAAACTCTTCATGGGGCGTTTTTGAAGTGTTTACTATAGCTATATGCTCTGGACATTTGAGAATTGTCTTGTCAAAAATATTTTGCATAGTGACATGTTGGTTTCCTTTTTTTTCCTTTATTCGCGTGTGCTAGATATTTTTAGCTCTCTCGCGTATACTGTTTCTTTGCATAAAGTAATATTAATAGTATTTTGTACTTGAACGGCAAAACGTTATATTTCAATAAAATCAGTTTTAGTACATAAATTGTTATTTTTGAAGTTCTGAATTATCCGTAATTTTATTAGTAAAAAATTACAATGTAGTTGTTTTCGTGGTAAGTGGATGATTGTTATATAACAATTATTATATCTCAACTTGGCTCATGGTGATTAGAAAACATTATCGCGATTAAACAAAAGTTCAAAAGTGGCTATTTTCAGTTATTTTAATTAACGAGATCATAATAAACAACATCCTCAAAACCCAAAATGCCATCTAAATAATCCACTATAATCCTCTTTTCGGGGTCAATTAATCCGTATTCCTATGTACGTATAATATCAAATATTCCATAATCCTACCTAAAAAGGCCTCTCCTGAATTACTGCGATCAAAAATTTTGTATTAAGACTTGCCTAAATCAACACGTTCAAAATTGAATCAATTTCAAAAGAGGTCCATTACTCTGCAAAGTTTCAAAATATGTCGGTCTCAAAATGGCGGTGATCTGCGTGTGGGAGGTATAATCTCCCTAATTAACTTCGGCGGAACACGCAAAAGAACGCTTCCTGCAAGCGCCTCGCAGTTTAAACAAGAAGAATTGCTTAACACATGCTACATACACACGAGAAATGACTTACTTTGCGATATCGTTGTGGTCAGAAGCGAAAACAAAAATATTCTAGAAAATTTTGCATGCACAATTAAACAAACAAAATATTATGCAGGCTATAGCCCCGTTTACACTACAGTCAATTTATCGGCAAGGCACGGCTAAAATTGGTACCTGTGCCCAGTTTTACTAGTGCTCAGGCTACCAAACAAAGGCCAGGCACGGATGAAATGGACAGGGGTACCCATTTTAGCCGTGCCGTGCCAATAAATCGAGTGTAGTGTAAAGGGGGCTTATCTAAATGCCTAGCCCAGGTTAACAACGGAATGAAAACTCTGACCACAAAATACATGTAATGTTTTCTACAAATCTATTGATTTATAAGCAAATTTGCGAACTGTTTTTCGTAGCTTTACGGCTGTTTTTTGTGATTCTCCTTCCAAGTTCCATTGAGTTTGATAATCAGCTATACCGTTACGCACTGCGCGCATGAAAGGTAATTAAAGAGTCTGTGTGAAAAATAACGGTTTAACGTAATGTATAAAACCGCGGCAAATATCGTCTGTCATTACACCGCGCACTCGGACGATTGTTTAAAATAGCGCGCGCAAATAATGAATTAAAGGTTTAAAGCGAAATACAAAGGCAGTTTTGATGTAGTAAGTATCGAGTTCTGCATTCAAGAGAATATAAAAATTTACCCCTAAGTTATTAACTAAAAAATTAAATTCTAAGGACGAATTTGCCAGACCGGATGAAAGAAATATTAAGGGGCTGTTTTTTATCACCTTCAAGGTCATTCTAAAAGGGGAACGCGATCTTTTTACGTTGTTATCACAGTGGTGGGCTGACTGAGCTTATGCATCCTAAAAAAATCGCTACGAGAAACACGTTTTGGAGGCGTTTTGCGGAATGGCCGTGAGATAAACGCTTTTACCGGGAATTGTGTGGCACACGTATATTATCGTGTTGCCAAGAAATACGAATGGGCACTGAAACTCAGTGATGATGATTGAAGGGTTCATCCTGATAGAATTTTTTCCCATTTTATAACTAACTATAGGCAAACGAATGAAGTTGCCGGTGATATTTGGATGTACAATGAAAGGGTTGAACATTTTACAAGGTGTAAAAGGAGTATTGTTTTTTTGATATGCAGAAAGGTCTAGAATGCGTGCATACATTCAGGTGTTGAAAAACGAATACCAAATATATTAGCAAAGCTTTTTTAAACATTTTTAACATTTTTCACGGAAACTACCCAGTGTGACTATATATGAATATTGTATAACCAAAATTGCTCAAAATTTAGTTAGACTGCAACTTTCTGGTATATAAATTTGGTAATTATTAAGATCAAGTGGGGCTGTCTGTGCATCCGACCGAATTTGGTAATAAAAATTACCAGATCTGGTCACACTGAAACTACGTAGTATACTAAAATGATATTTTTTGACCACAGAACATATAATTATATACTCCGGGTAGCCTCTCTCGTGTAGGCGAAGTAGTACTAAGTAAGACTTTATATGTAAAAGAAAGGTAAAATTGGTACTGAACATTTACAGACAAATTGCCACTAACTGTTGGTATTACCACAATTGGTACACGCCTATCCCAAAAATTGTATCACAGTGTTATTTGAATAATGCATGCAAACACAAGCTTTTATACTTACCACTATGCAAGGGATTCGTTTTTCCAAAACTTATCCATACCATGAACAAGCAAGAAAACTGGAGCATGAATTGAAGACCCATATCGTTCTAACCTCACACGGATGGATTGTCGTTGATGTTTACTTCTTCTGCGTACACGATCCGAACTGAAGAGTTGCATCGTCTGAATAGGTGTTTATATAACTCCCAGGCCAACTTATTTTCAAGGTCAGGTTACTCAAGTGTGTCCAAGGCCAAAATATGTTTAATTAATTGGAATTTTGGCACATCAACAATTCGTCGATCGTGCAAACCAACAGGGGGTATGCTTGTAGACTGCTACCCCACCACCATATTCCTTACCCGAACAACCGGGGACCCATGCTCCTGATGTGAGACACGCCATCATGAAACATTCGTAATATTTTTATCGTTATGACAGGGATATTTCATTGGTAAAATAAGCCAGACCTTTTCTGCTGCTCTTCGCCGCACTTTTGGAAAGCTCAAAAGCTTCCTATGCAACGTATAACCGCTTCCGATCAATCACGTCTGCATGAACTATATTACGCAAAGAAATACGTGATGTAGATCAACATAGGCAACAAAAGCCCTTACATGGCGAGATAATGCGCAAATAAATGCGTCAAAATATGCTGTCCTCCGCAACATGTTCCATGCGAGTGATGCGACATGTAAGGGCTACCAATCGGAAGAGTTAGTCCTATATAGCGGAATCAAGAGAGAGCGGGTGAGCTAGAGAGTCGCAGTGCAATTGAAATCGTGGTTTTCAGATTTGGCGAGTATACTATGGCTATGAACGTCTCAGACTATCATAGCTATACAGGCGTGCTAGGTGAATAAATCGTCTGTGTCCCTGGACGTTCTCATGAGCGAAACGGCTGCTAAACAATAAAATCCATGAACGTGCACAAAACAATTGAATATTTAAAGAAGTTCAAGAGAGACGCTGCGACGTTCCGCGATAACGTCAATTCCAACCTCCTAACGTCCTTTAGAAACGCCGACGCTTGACTTGATTAAGAGCTTGGTTACAGAAGAATAATCAATTTTATGTCAGAAAAAGCACACCAATTAAATCAACAGAATCCAACCCTATATTCATCTATGCAATCGTTGATTTAATAAGTATCATTGAATTATTTTAAACTTTTACGTGCGTATAAAGGCTATTCTCCATTACCGTCCGCTTCACTCGCGCGGGCGAAGCGGCTTTTGAAAATCTGCCCATGCGACCGTGACCGCCCGGAAAAACAAAGCGCGCTTCGCCCGCGCGGGCGGAGCGTGCGTAATGGAGAATCGCCTTAACGTATACGTAGAAAAATCGCCGCGACAGTGGAAAGCAGGCTTCACTGATCGATAGGAGTTTTCGAATTTGAAAGACTAATACTAAATTATTTTTCAGGAACGATTAACTTTTTCAAAGGTTCAGACGTTGACGTTTCGAAAGGCCAGAAACATACTCTCTTGAGCTTATTTAAATATTATAATAACTAAAGTCGCCATGCAATCATACAAGAAAATTATTATTTAAATATATTCATTTCTTTTGTGATGTAATGTGTACCAGCGGTTGCCAATGGCGTTAGTGTTGTGAAATCGTCCCTATTTTCAACGGACAATGGGTATAAGATACAGGAGCCTTATCGATTTTATCCCTTCTCCTCTCAATGCCAGGAAAAATATCATAACGATTAACAATGTCCAAAGTATAGGTTTAATCCATGTAAACACACTTTTATTAATGCTATAATTTCCAGTAAGCAATTCAAAATCTGTTACTTTGTTTAAGTTATAAGTTAAACGGTGCACGATAACAAACTCAAACACTTATCGAAAACGCAGTTTCTTTTACGCGTTAACCCAAAATTCTATAACAATATATGCAGTCAATTATAATATATTTAACGTATTTAGGACAAATAGCTAGTGTATATCCAAATAGTCAATATTTTGACAATATCTATATAGTTCTTTATAATTGTTACAATTAACTTAATTGTAATATTTAATGCATGTATGTAGGAACGAATAGCGTATTTAAATTATCCTGTTACTATATATTTGTTTTTAATAGAGTTACAATAAATATAATATAAAGAAAATATAAATATAAAGCATTCACTTCGGTGCAATTTTATATATTAGTTAATAAACCTTTAATAATGATAATAATAATACTAAAGGCTGCATGCTTTCCAGTTACGCGTTTTTTATACGCAGGTAAACACACGGAAAATTTGAAATGCTTCTAAATTTTTATGATCTAACATCGATGCAGGTCTACAAGTGCATATGCGAAAAACGAAGTTCTTTCGGTTTTTTCAAAGGTAACATATATAAGGATTTAGACTTTTACGTGCGTATGAAAAACGTGCATATTTTTCCAAGTTTGCGCAAATTGCCCAAGATGACGCAATTATTCACGTTAACTACTCCCAATTTCATCAATCAATGTATTTATTTCCCATATAGGAACAGGTTTGTTGCCATAGGAATTAATCAAATGCATTGATTTGTATGCTGTGTATTTCTCTCTAATCGATCGACCTGTAAAAACTGATAAAGACTAATATCAACTATTGGAAGGAAGAATAAATGTAAAATCCCCCCGTGTAATTTTGGGCAGTGTCGCAGCTCCTTGCAAGAATGATTTTCATTGGCTGGACTTTGCCAAATACATTTCCGTTTCAACCAATAACATAGCTTCGTTCTTTAGAAAGGCATAGAAAAGCTAATATCCAATTGGACGAAATCGTCCGAGAGCTGCGACGTGTCCCGCGTAATTTTATGTATAATCTCGCGAACTCGTTGAATTGAGAAGTTTTTCGTCAACCTACTTCAAAATTCCTACTTCATGCAATCAATCATTCATTTACTCAATCAATCAAATCGCTTTCAATTTATAAACACTGCAAACCTTTGGGCTTTGGCGTTACAATCCGTTTAAAAAACCAATGATAACAAATGATTATGGTACTGCATGTTTTACAAGTAATAATGAGATTGAGATAAAAGCCGCCAGATTGGAAAGAGTTGACGCGTGCACGTAATCCTACAAACAACCCTGAAAGCTTCCACTTAAGAGTCAATATTTACTGTCAACAAATTAAACACCAAGGAAACGCGTAACGGGCTTAGCCAATTAAACTGATGCATGCATACAAACACATTGCCATTGGTAAATATCTGAACGATATATATTCAAAAGCTGCAAGCACTTAGTCTGCAGCAGCTGGTTGTATAAAACTCTTTAACTACATTTTGCATAGTTAAATCCTAGTTAACTCAGAAATACATGCATGACGACCCGGATTTGCCAATTTTGCCCTTAACTACACTTAAAAGTTAACTAGTCAGTAAAATTAATTTTATACAACTGGCCGCATAACGGCAGATCCATACAGATATATTGATTTTACAATTTCGTCAAACGGCTTATACTAATATAATAGTAAAGCCCAGTTTACACTACACTCAATTTATTGGCACGGCACGGCTAAAATGGGTATACCCGTGCCCAATTTTACTAGTGCTCAGGCTACCAAAACAAAGGCCGGGCGCGGATGAAATGGGCACGGGTACCCATTTTAGCCGTGCCGTGCCAATAAATTGAGTATAGTGTAAAGGGGGCTTAAATGCAGATGTATAGACCCTATATGCAACGAGGACAAGTACATGCAAAATTGACAAATTCATCATAAAGAAGTAATTTATTGAAAATTTGAACACTAGAAACAAAGGAATATCAATCTGTCATGTTTGTGTGTAGTTAGGAACAGGTATAGTTAGAGAGTGTTATTTTTCGACCTTTTAGCAAAAAGAGTGCGTGTATTATAAAGCAATATAGTTTTGTCAATGACCGATCTTAATTTGCGTAGTAACCATGCATGTACAGATGTATTTTGCAAACATGGTTGAAAGATAAGATTAAGCCGATTAACTGTACATGTGGGTTGAACGAGGATATGCGTGCAGATCCTTGGCAGAGCTAAGGAGGGTAATGGGTGTAGAAAAAAGATATATAGTAATATACTTAACGTGAGTGATACTTAACTGAATCTTAACTGAAATGAGGCCTAATGAAAATGGCATATAAATTCTGAGATAACATGCATAGCTATATGAAACATTGTTTTGCAACGGACTTTAATAGTTGTTGGCGTCAAAATATATATTGGGTTTTTTTTAGGCACCGCAGGCATTCTTGCATGAATGGACTACTTTTGACCACTGCTGTGTTTTTTCTGTTTACATGCGGCGTGCAATTTTTTTTTCATTTTAACACTTATAAAGGTCCATAAACACATTCCCTGGCTGTAGTCGTTATACCATGCATATATACAAGTTTTCCAGTTGTTCAATAAAAAGGCTCGTTTTTATATAGGAGAAATACCATGAGAAAAACTATAATTTCGGCGAAAATGTTCTAGTCTTCTTAAGACCGGACATCGAGTTTTACTATACATGATCTTCGTATAGCTATAACTTTTTCCCGTCACTATATCGAAGATGATTAAGCCTGTATATCAGCACCGTCAATTAAATCTCCAAGTACTAAGAATTAGAATTGCATGTTTGTAATATATGACTTGGCCAGCTTGCCGACGTTTCAACTACTTGACCTCCATCCCCCCACTCGTGGATATAAGTCGATTACTATCAAAACCTCTTCGTTTGTTTATAGATGTTCTGCATACTTTAGCTGTTCTAGCCGTTCAAGAATTCAGTTGGAAAGTAAGACCTTAAAAGATTTTTTTCTTAAGAAAATGTCCAGTCAGCTTATAATAGATACTAAGCTTATAATAAATATAAGCTCTTGAAATATTAGAATAATGTAGCTTTGCATTAACAAAAGACTATATAGTATAATCTGCTGTCCCCTTTGATTCTTAATGAAAGAAAACACTAAAGTCTACATGTCTATACCATACATTTGCTATACTTTAAAGCCTGTATTCTGCTCTCGGACAAACCACGCGTTATCGACAATGGAAATTAGGGAAATAGTAAAATCTGTTTTTCACGCGCTTTGAAACATATATATAGCCACGTTTATCGCTTGTCAATTTCTTGTCGAATTTTGCAATATAACGCCAATTTTTGCCGTACGAAATTCCATATAATCTGATCAGAATTTTCCGATATCCGCCACATTACGTTTGCCTCATCGATACACAAGCAAAATTAAACAATATATATGTAGTGGTAATGTAAAGACTCAGTTGTGTATATTAAATGTATAGGTGCAGATTAAATTTTATATACAGTCTTTTGCATTGGACTCGCAAACCAAAGGTCGCGGGCTCGATTCCCTTCGTGGCCAAACTTTTCAGCTTGCCTGGTTGCATGGTGACTCAGAGTAGCAACATCACATATACATATAATACATTTAATATATATGTATATATATATCAAAAACCCCACAATTATTCTGTGTATGCGGAACTTTTTGAACTGGAATCTAAATTCTTTTGCCAGATTGGACTGTTTAAATAAATATATTTGGCAATGTTTGGATGCATCTACAGCGTTAATTGGCAAGCTTCGGCTAGCGCGCGTAGCCGCGTAGGGCGTAGCAATTTAAGGTCGCGATGAATCATGTCAAAATTTCTGCGGTTTTTTACGTGTTTAAAATTTTGTTACTGAGATTGTACTCTGTCCATGACAGTAAATGAGGATTTCAGGGCACCGTACCTGTGGAATGCGGAATTCACAGAATGGCAATCTAATTTATCATCTCGCGTACTCGTGACTGTGTGGGGGCTGGTTTCGTGAAGGTACCTAATGCCTGGTCCATTTGTGGCTGGTGTCATGTAGAATATTTCTATGTGCATGTGCAATCGACAGTGACCGATTTGAATACAGAAATAAAGACGAATTTACATCTGCATGGAGGCTATTTCTCATCGATGAAAATGATTTGTTCACGACAATTTCGACCAAGCAGCAAATGCTCTAACAAGCACTTGTGTAATGTGATTTATTTCCCGCTTAAACTGACCGTTTGTGGTTTGGGTATTTGGTCTTTGTTAGTTTTCGATTTGCTGCTGGCCATTGACCACCTTTCCCTTATCGCGTGCACTCCATTATCTGTCGGTCTTTTAGATAGGGCGCCAAACCCATCATATAGGATTTTTAATTATCGTCGGCCAGGCGTATCCCCTTGGGGGTACACCTTGCCTTTAGGCTTAGTAGTCTATTTATAAGATCACATTACATAAATTTCTTATTTCCTTCGTAGATATTTGGTTTTATGAACTCATCCAAAAACTCTCTCGCAATTTAATTTATCATCTACATGTGACTTTGTGGAGGCTGTGACTTAGGTAGTTCAAAATTCATCAACCTCAAATTTTATCCGTACCAAACCTAAATTTGAGCGTAATTTAAACACTGCAGTATATTATAGTCATGGAACCCAAAATTGTGGTAAACCCAAATTAAGTTTAAAGCAAAAAACGCAAACGGAGTTGAACGACTTTGCTAAGTATACAGTAAGTTTGATAATGATATTATAAATACCCAAACAAACCCACAAATTATTCTTAATCGAGTGAAATATCAAAAAATACTAGTTGATTCACTTGTAATCTTCTAATAGCTAGCTATTTAAGCCATGCATTGAGGTTATTTCCATTGTCTTGTACAGTCACTAAAACTAAGATAAGTTCTTTACAATGTCGGCGTTATATAGACATAGCACACGAAATTCCGATTGACCAATACGTATATTATATTTAAAACTGACATAAGGTCTAAAACATGTTTTAAAAAATGTGTTACATATTATATAGACGCTGATTACATGCGAGCTATATAGAAGTATTTTAAATCGCAATGTACGTTTGATAATGATCAAGCATATATAAAGTCATATTTTTGGCGGATTAAATCGATGATTCGATAACATGAAATGAGCAATCTTGAAGTATTCTAAAGCTGCACTGAGCCTTTAATCCATGCGACACATGATAGTTAGAAGTTACTTATTATAGCTCTTGCTTTTAGATACGAGGTATATGCTTAGCGCAAGAATATTGCTTGCGTTGTCCCATGTGGAAAATTCTTTATGACATCTTGGACAACAAACCTTTGAAATGGTTCCAGTGAATTTGGTCACCGGCGATTCTTTCTTGCATTTCGGGCAGGTGTATTCGGCTCCTTTTTGTAAGCCTTCTAATGATTTCGTTAACTTTGCTGTTAATTCGTACCCACGTTGTTGGTAATTTTTTTTCTCTGTTTCGCTGAGATCATTCAACGTCCAGTTAACATCAAAGAATTCTAACTGAAGCACTTGGTCATTTTGTATCTTGAAGAATCCGTTGTCGGCCCACTCTGCTCCCTGGGAATTCATGAAGGTCAAGCATTTGCTGTTGTAACTTGTCAAAACGACGGCGTGACCAGATGTGCTAGATTCTTCAGATGTTGGACGTTTACGAACATCAAGTACCTCTTGCGTGAGCACACCAGCTGGATTGTGTTTGTAAAAACTAGAGAAAATCTCCCATTCATCATCAGTTAAACGAAATCTTGCAACAACAAAGCGTTTCTCTACAATGGCCTTCTTTGCTCCGATGATGTCTACTTCTTCGCTATATAACCGATATTGCGGGCAAATGTTTTTTAGAACTTTGCAGGTATTGGCACCACGTTCTCCATAGGCCCTGATTATTTCATCTTTCAACGTGTGAAAATCTGGACAGCCCTCGTCGCGACCGTAGATTCGCTGCATTGCTAAATGAAGCACAGCAGCTACTGCGTGCGCGTAGCACGTGTCCTTCTGTTGATTCTTTGGTGTAAATGTAGTTGTCGTTTTGTTGATGTACATATCCAGGTCAACAGAAGCAAGAAGCTCGGGAAGTGCATCTTGGCTAAACAACACATCTTTAATTATTTCGCAAAACTCCCTAAAACAATTTTATCAAAACTGTTAATTTCCTATATGGTAGGGTCACACACCGTTTTCGACTCTGCGCATGGATGCCCCCCTGTATGACGCACTATCTATGTTGAAAATTGTTGACAGTTATACAACTGAGTGTTATGTAAAGGATACGCCTGCCAGTAGACGCAGAAACAACTGTAAGTAATGAAATTTCCAAAACCCTTGCCATAATAATTATAAAAGCTACGACTGATAGTCCGATCAAAAAAAAATTAATAAATTGCAACCGCGCTGTTTTATAATTTATATGCAAACAACTAAAAGAAGAGGTTGATCTACAGGCCTTGCGAACTGATTAAAAGTGAAATTCTACGAATTTCTCATGTGTTGTTATATTTCACAATGAGAACAATTTCATGTACATTACCTTAGGTTATCTGGGTGATTGATTTGAATGAACAACTTCGTTTCATTGTTGGTGATATCGAGCGTCCATTCACGTTTCGCCAAAATTGCTCTTGGTAGGAGTTGTGTTGATACTTTAGAGCTCAACGAGAACAGGAACTTGGCTCCAGGCTCCCAATCATTTTCCATTTTGTCGTACAGTCGCTTCGGTTCGATATCAGTGGATCTCGTGATAAAACACGTCACGACTTTGACACCAGCATCCCTAAACTGGGAAGTAATTTGTTCAATTTGAACAGTGTCGTCATTTTTTCCGTCAGTTGGCTCACCGTCCGATAACACGAAAAGTATTTTATTCTCACAAATTTCCCGTTTAAACAGAGTTACGGCGACTTTGAGCGACTGATATAATGGTGTTAGGCCATAAATGAAGGGTTCGATGCTGGTCAGAAGCTCTCTTTGTCGGGCTGAAGAAAGTTCTTTTGTTTCCCCAATATAGCCATGAATAATGCGAGAAGCATCGTGCACACTGAAGATCGATTTATATATATCTACGTCTTGTAGAATCAGATGGACATCTTTGCCACTGGCCAGAGAGTGCCTTGTTTTTTGCTTCGAAGTGCCCGTTAATTGGCCGAAATTATTAATTAACTTCCATTTGCCTTTTGAAGTAAGGTAAGTTCTTGCTTTCTCTACAACATCCTTAATATCCTGTTCGTTTGCTGGTCTGATACGACTCATAAGAGAAGCAGTTAATGCATTTCTTTTGATTCCACCCTGATTTGTCCCAGAAACACCCTCATCCTTTCTTTCTTGTTCCCTGTCACGAACACTGTGTGGCAAAATATCTTGGACGAACGTACGTAAAAAATCCTTGTCATCCTTTAAATTGAGCAAAATTGTTTTCGCCTTGTAATCACTTACTGTTTTTTGAATGAGTGTTATATCTCTTGCCCATATTCGTATGTTGCGGGCGCCATTGTTCTGGAGAATATCGAAAATGTCATTGATGGTTTCTTTAGTTGCTGGTTCTTCCACAATCGCTTTGATTTGCTCAACAGTTCCGATAACGTCAAATATTTCTTTGGCATGCCGACCAGCAACTAATGCCCCGACGCCGATGGCGAATACCTTTGCATCATCGTGAATGAAGTAATCAATAACTTGAAATATCGATTGAGCCCAAGGCCCAACTCTTTCGTCCGGCTCGCCTTTAATTTTTCCCCGCATAGACCGAGACACGTCAAGTATCATTCCAGTTAGTGACATTTTTCCGTGCTCCAATTTCAGAATTTTATTTTGCGAAATAACTTATAACAACGCGTTGCACTGATTCGAAGTTTCTCATTGCATCATGAATTTGCGTCTAAAAAAGTGACAAAAATGTGGCGATTGCGCAACTTGGTAGGTTAAAATTATTATTTTAATACACGGGCAGCAAAAATATTAATATAAAATATTGATGATGCATGGAATACTTTGTTTAAACATGCAGGCAACCAGGCTAAACTATATATCAGTATGGACTATGGTGGTCATGTTCAATCATCCATTATTTTAAAACTCGACCATGCATCTACAATGATTTTTGAATTGCTGAAGACTGTGGTAAAACAACTGCCGCTAAAATAAAACAAGAACACCTCGCAACGTTTTGACCTAAGAACCTTCGTTTTCGAAAGTCTTTGAGTTTTTTTTTAACTCAGGCATTTGACGCATGCTCGTTATTCAGATTGATTCCATTCACAAGTAAAATGAATTCTGTGGGCAGTATTATATCTCGCGGTGAATTACATATTCGGAAGCTGTTGAAATATTCCCATGCAATCACACTCGTCATGCAATTTTACATAATAAATACGCCAAATTTAATTAAAAACACTCAAGTTTCGATATTTTGTAATATTCAATATAAGTCATTGCAGTCTAAGTAACGCCTAAAATAGACCTAAGAATGAAAACTTCTTTAGTTGTTTTCTTGGGGGACACTATCCGCGAGGGGGGACATAATCCGCTGGCGTAGATAGTTCCGTGATACTTTCTCCGGGGGACACTATCCCCTAGGATAGCGGCTTGAACGTCAAAGCTGCGAAGTAATCATTAGTGTGGTTTTGCCGGTACAACAACAACAAGGTATAAAGGGGAAACTCGTGAAATATGCTTAATGCATGCATATAAAAATGGTATAACAGTATAACATTGAATTTTCTGTTTTCGATAGGAATAAATTCAAAGGGCTATGCACGTTCATGCACGAGACATAACTTGTAGTCTGCTTACCATGTCTGTACCGCAATACATAAAAGTCAACACCCACTTTCATATATTTCCTGAACCTGATGCGATAACATATTGGGGAATTTATTGTATGTATAAGAAGACATCAACGAAAGTATTTTCTCAACACTTATATACCCAATGACATTTATATGTGCTAGCCGTCTAATGGTAATATAGGCGATTATGTTTACGGCGAAGCGCAAACGGCCAACTTAAATTCGTATTCGCGAGATAGCTTATTATTAATCAGCTAACTCGACGTTGGAAAATCTTGACCATGAAAATGGAATCATGAAATGTGAACTAAGCTGTCGAAAATTGTACGGTTTACTTTTTAATGTGATTCCGCTTCGGGGTACTGGTTTGTCGTTAATGTCAATCTTAAGGTTTCTATAACCTAATTTAATCCTAAAGCCTCCAAACCCGCGAATAAACCTCAATTCACCCTTGAAGTCTGAACTCCCCAAACCCGCGATTTAACCTCAATTCACGCCTTTATAGAGTTTATGGAAATTTCGTTTATTAAATATTGCTTGAGAAAAAGAGAAGGTTACGGGTAAATCAATATTAAAACTTTACTTACAGTGTTATGTATCCAGGTAAGTTTTCTATATGATCATATAGTCAAGTCCATCAAGCAACGATGGGCCTGTCAGAGCTGAAAATCACATCATGACACATATCTCATTAGATACAGATTCGCCCGGTGTGTATAACGTTAATACGAGCTCACTTCGTTGCGCTATACCTGCCTTTCTGTTAAATCTATATGGCAATTGATAAGTTCGGTACAATTATATACGACAGATTATTATTTATTGGCATTGTGTAAACGCAAATTGCGTATCGTTTCACATGCAGAGAGTAAAATATTCCTGCTGTGGCTGGCATGATAACATCCAGGATGCATGCAGTCGTCAATTGAAATAACATTTCGTTCGAGACGAATTGAACAATGATACATATAATCGATAATAGCCTTTACACATACCGATATTTCTAAATAGCTAAAATATAATTTTACGCAATATAGTTCCAACCATTAGTTATGATTCAAGAATTTAAAATAGCCTTGAGATAAAGGAATGTTTTATTTCAATGAATTTGTGTACAAGAACTCGATATGGGAAACGTGCATGTGGCGGTGTGGGAGAACTGAAGTTGATCTGAGTTGTCATGGTAATGAAATGTGCAACGTAAGTACATTTATATAATCACATATAATCTATTGCATGAAGGCGGAAATTAACAAACAGTTATTTTAATTTTCACTAGCGTGACTCAGATGATTAAAATTACAGGTTTCCAGCACCTAGCTGTGAAGATCATTTCCAGGTTTAAATCTTTTTAGTATCGTGTGAAACTCTCGTTTTAGGCTAAGAGAGACTGCACATGCAATTCCGCAGTGAAGTAGATTGTTTGTTTTTAGTGTTGTGACACTAACGGCTTTGCAGTATAGATTAATTGATATGCAGCAACCTCGCAAGCGAGGCTTTTTTAGCGTGGGTCGTGCAGATTCGTCAATTTTTTTGTAAAGGGGCTCACCCTGGAAGGCCAAATGTATACAATACCAATTTTGTTTACTTCTCATTATCAAAAAAATATATTTTTACGAGCTTTCAGCTATTATCAAGCTTACTAAGCGTTTCGTGAATTCAGTTTAACGGCACATCAAATTCTCCTGGACTGCACCAGTTAGCCCCGCAGAGTACTTCGGACCACGCACCTGCCGCGTGATCATGACACAGCATCATTACGTAATTATTGCTCCGTTGTCACGACTAAATAAAAACGAAAAACCTGTAGCGTTTGCAGGTACATAACGTGTAATACGACACAACAAATTCATTCAGATAAGACAATTCTGATGTCCTCAATTGTGCTGAACATCGTCAGTGTAGCGACTGGAACTGTTGTGAACAGCGTTTGTGATCACGTCGCAGGCCGACTGAGACACGGGGATTGTACGGACGAAAAATGTCGACAGTTGATAGTTCGGGAACTCGACGAAATAAAGACAAAAATCGACGGTTTGGCTCGTAAGGATCTGCAAAGTAGTGTCTGTTTCCTTAAAGATGGTCTGTGCCTTCTAAATCATGCATTTGAAGGCGCAGCAAACGACATTGAAGACAATAAACCCTTGGACTCTTCCGAACAAAGTGAAGATTCATCTTTTGCACTTGCAGAACATGATGATGAATTGCGTTCTCAAATATCAGCATTCAACAAAGCCTTAGCCCGCTCGCCACAGACGCTGACTGTCAGGTCCAAGGAACGTTTTACGTCGGCAAAGTTGTCCTTCGAAAACGCCTATTCGAAGGCAACCGAAGCCTTCAACAACGAAGCTCTGAGCACGACAGAAAGGATTTTGGCGACGAAACTACGAGTTGTTTCAAGGATGTTGCAGTGCTTGCATGAGGATCCCGAGATGGCGATGGCTTTTTGTAAACTATATTTGCAGCAATTGCACGAACTTCCTGCCGTCAGAAAACGCTTTGTCGTCTTTTTTCGAAACAAAGTGAAGTCAAAATTGAGCCAAAGAAAAAGAGGCGAAAACATTCGCTGTGTGATGGAGCTAAGCTACGCTTTGTACGAATACGCGAAACTTTTCGCCAGAACCGGTCTCGACGTTTTGGGAAGTTGGCCGATAATAAAGCTACGTAGGAAGGCAATTAATCCTTTGCTGATGCCCAATAAAGTCCTTAAAAAGATGCTGAAACATGGCGTACGTTCGCCCAATCAGTTTCTCTTCGACCAAATCGACAACTCTTCATGCATTGCGGTGAATAGTAAAGGAGAAATTGTCGCGAAAAACAACAGCGGAAATAGTTTAGAAGTGCTTGGGACCGACAGTAAAGTTTTAGGGTCGTTTTGCTTTGATTCAGAGGCTGACGGTTTTGAAATACTCGCACTGGCTACGGATTCGGACGATTTTGTGTACGCCGTAACTCGTTATAAGAATAAGTCACACGATTTGTTTTGCTACAAGTTGTACATATTTGGCGTTGACCTTGGATATGTCGAGAAACAGTTCTATCTGGAGTGTCTTACAGGTGCCGGGGAAGGTCATCACATAGTTTGCCTTGCTGTTTGTCCCAGCAGTAAGAATATCCTAGTCACAAAACAAGACGACGCGAAGGTCTTTGTTTTTTATCCCAATGGTGAGTCAAGAAACAGCTTTGGGCTACAAGCCTGGAATTTGATCAGAGATCTTGAAATTTCTGCGAGAGGCGAAGTCGCTGCTGCCGAACTTGTGGGAAAGACAGTTGGAATTTACACGCAAGATGGGACATTGAAACATGAGATAACGTTGCCCGGCTTACATAAAGTATGCGGGCTTGCATTCGATCGTGTTGACAATACTGTAGTGGTCCTTACAGAGGTTCTTACTGGCTGTTTTCATGAATATCGTTTATTAAGTTATTCTGAGTCTGGGGAATTGTTAAGAAGTTTGGTTTTACCACGACAGAAGAAAGACGTTGGTTATCATCTGACGTCACATCCAAAGGGTCCACTGGCTGTGGTACATAAAACTGGAGTTATATTTCTTCATCATTGAGTAACCTAATGCTTGTTACGTTTTGAACTCTCCACCTATCTCCTAGTAATTCCTCCGAACGAAAATTTTATGTAAGCTTTATAACTATATTAAAAATGAATTTATGTTTATCGTTTAGGATGAATCATGCATGGGGTGTTCTTAACCTTATGATTTCCTCAAGCCTCGTTCCCAGGCTCTTTGAAGTACTTCGCGGTACTTTCCGCCACAAAATCCAGTGAGTGGGCATTTCTTTTAGGTCGGTACTTTAGAATTCTAATAGTTCTTAAATCGACAAAAAAAACAAATAAACACTATAATGAGCCATTTAAAACTAATTTTATTTATTTAAGTCCCCTTTATTCAGAATGTTATCTTTATCTCTAGGCTAACAATTCGTATCACAATATTACTTATAAATCAAAGAATTAAAATGCTTGTGGAGGATCTTTTTTCTCAATTGCGACATCTCTAAAGCAAAAAGATAATAAGCTTGTTTAATGACTTCAACAACGGCCGTGTTTATTCATAAACGTCCGGTGAAATCTGCAAAATTAATGTCAAATTATCCTTACGATCTTTACTGGCTTCAAATAGAATGTTTTTTCACGTGATAATGCAGTAGCCATGCAGTATACCTTGCATTTAGAAGTAGCTAATTGTTATTGGTGGAGTAGGGAAGTAAAGAAACTTGAATGAAATGTTACTGAACTTGGTAGAAAACTTTTTCTCTTTAGAAGCAAGTTTTAAATCATTCCACTGAGGAACTCAAGTGTACAAACAGGGAAACGTTTGCAAGGCGAATATTTCTCTGAAATTCAGAATTTTTGAAAATAGCGCACCTCCATCTCATATCATATAATACAATATAATTGTTGCAGAATGATTGCGTATTATATTGTATATTTATAATGCCCATTGGGTTTAGCTAATCGCCTGGTTTCTAAAAACGCATCACATGCATGCACTCGATCGAACTCATTGTCATTGAGTGTGACATCTTTAATCACTTCGTTGCTATTTCCTAGCGGTATTTCATTTTAGATTTGATTTTTCGGCAATGTTTTACTTGAGGATTACGATTTCTGCGTGGCATTCAATAAGTGTGAGCGCACGAGTGTCACGTCATATGCAGGCGAGTGTTTTCTTGCAATTCACCCCATGACGATACATACTGTAGCTATACATACCAATTAGTCTTTACAACAAGCCTTGTTTGTATCCAAAGTGCAGTATTTTGAAGTACTGCAGTCGTGTGTTCCTGACGGGCATGGATCATCTATGTAGTAGCAAGTGCATTCAGGATAATCACAGAATTCTTTTTCTCTGGCTGAAATGTTAAGCGTAATGATGGCCAAGGTTATTTATGCATAACTTTATATATATATATATATATATATATATTTATATATATATATATATATATATATATATATTGTGATATATATTGTGATTCATACTGTGAATCAGGTAGACTCATATAACTGATGCATTTAGAGGAAATATCTTCAGAAAGGTTTCGAAATACAATAAAGCGGAAATTGATTTTCAGCCGTTCTGTGCATGCAACGTTTTGAAGCAGTAGCTCTCTTGGGAGTTGATCAATGCATGGTGCATGAGATAGGGAAAAATTTATTGACTCTTATTACTTTACCACTTCAGCGAAAAGTTATTTTATAAGGTGTACAAATGTATAACCACAAATATAAATTTATATGCATGGGGTAAAACGTTTATGAGGACGATCGAAAAAGACCAAATGTGGGATGTTCCTTTGCGAGGAATAAATCCCGCCCATATATAAACTAAATTAATTAAGATGTTTCGAACATGACATGTAATTTCAAAATTACGAAAAGGGGCTGAAGATGTAGAGTTTAACTGTTTAACAGGCCTGAGTCCTCAAACGTATACACTCGTGTTATATCTTAATCAATTCATTCCCATTAACTGTCCATTTCTATATACAAAATACTTTGTTATTGACTAAGTATACGTACGTTTTTTATAGCAACAAGGTTTGTTCGTGTCGAGGGTGCAATAATATGTGTTACTGCATTCGCTCATTCCAGTTGGACAAGGGTCATTCTTGTAATAACAAATACAGTTGGGTTGATCACAGAATATCTTGTCTGAAAACACAATTATTATCATTACTATTATTATTATTTGATAATAGAGAGAAAATGGACTGTTTAAGAAAAATTACAACAATTAGTATTAGAACCAATTATATCTTCTGTCGCCGAAGTAAGGTGTGGGAACGGTCCTGAATTATTGCAAGTTATGCAAATCGTCGTATTGTTTTATATCGTATTATTATATAGCTTAATACTAATATTATGGTAGTGGTTGAAGATTGAAGTATAGTCCCTTTATAAGTTACCTGTTTAAAAGAAAATGATACTAATAAAGCTTTCAGTATTAAATGGTTACACTTCTTCGCAGTTTAATATTGAATGACAAAACGTTTACAACAGGGACACTACATATTAAGAAACGATCGGTATTTATCAATCGAAACACTCATTTAAACTCACAAGCTTGTTCATTTATGCTTTGAAATAAAAGTTGAATTTTGGTTAAAAATATGATTTCCTGATGTTTGAAAACTCCCCCTAGCTGCTTGTCCAATATTAATAATTATTAATCCCGAATTTATTAAATAAGGCCTTATTACTATTATGTTCAATTTCAAACAAGTCAAAAATTTTTAAGGTGATGCATGTTTACGTATTTTATATACCTTTTCCCATGCTGGTATTATAGCTGCTAGTAATGTTATTAAGTAAACGTATTACGGAGAAAAATTCAATGCTGTTGCATGTTATATAATTACATATTGCTGAGAATTATAAAATGACTCGACTCTCTATAGTATTAATTGAGGATTCAGGTTACTCTAATCTCCATATTCATCGTGTATCATATTCATCCAAATCAAGACTTGCGGATAAGCTAAGACACTGGAAACAAACTAGTATAATGTACCTCGCTAAAGCAGTTTTGATCGACCTACCTTGGTCGTAAAATCTGAACGACCTGTCCCGGGTTCTCGCTGTAGCGAGCACCGCCACCAACAACACCAGGAAAGAACCTATTTCAACTTTCATTCTTTTCTTTTAGCCTATAGTCAATAAAACCAGCGTGTGGTTGGGCAAAGTGTATATCGTCCATCTTCGTGCATGTAGTAGGGCGTACGATAGGGCGTACCATGGCCCCTTAGCTTGAAAACCCATCATGTATATAAATGTATTATGATTAACACAATGAATTACGACTTACTTTGTTCTCCACTGCTAGTTAGTCGCCTTCAGGTCTTGTGAATGAACTGCAAGCTGCTGTTACGCTCTTTTTGTGTCCTCCGTGTGATCATTTAAGCCATGAATAAGTAACAAACCAGAACTGGTACCGCCTACCTGACCGGACCCACGATCACTTGAGATGCGACGTCTCGCTTTCTCTGAAGTATTTCACCATTCCTCCCCCTCACACAGCATGAATGGCAATTTGAACTTAACATTAATAAAATAGGACGGTGTTTGTTGCAAGAACTAGCAATATATTAGAATTTTAGGATAAAAACGGAATCGCGCTTTTGCATTTGTGCATCATGGTGCCGCCAACTTGGTTTTGACAGGAAAAAATATTTTTTTTTGCGGAAGTTTAAAGTAAATTAAATCATCATGATATTGATCGCTCTTAAAGTATTGTTTTCGCTGGAAAACAGAATGAATTATTATTACCGTATTCACGGATATTTTGAGAGGGTAAAAGTTTTGGGGTATACTATTGCACTGTTATCAACACGTACTCTCTTATATATACTCTCTTATATAATCTAATAATATATATAAATATAAACACACAAGTTCTAAACCACACTAATTTATGTAATATATATATATATATACATTATATATATAACAGATCGTTGACGTTGTACATTTTATATAGCGCCCGAATAGTGCAGGACTGTTTTGCAAAGTAACATAATTTCACTCTAGGTCGTTTTCAAATGTAATTTTTTTTCTCGAGTGCGTATATTAATTTCAAATTAAATATGGTGATCAAAATTTGAGCATGCACATTTGCTTCTCCAAACACTTCTTAATAATATTGCTCGTGCCTGTTTATGTAATATATTGACAATAGAAGATGTTCTACCGTATTATTTCCTTCATTTATGTTTTTACGGGTGGTTTAATTGATTGGAATTTATGTTTATCTATAGATCTAAAGGCTCATCTTTTTATAGATGCATTTTACGAGTAATTAGTTATGAATGCCCTGAAATATATACGAGCTCCGACTTGAACATCCGTAACTTATGCCTATATAGGTCAAACGTCGCCGCTCTTCTCATGCATGCACCGAACCTAATACATTTGTTTGAGTTCACTTGCATTAGGTTCGGTGCATGAGAAGAGCGACGTTTGAATTGCTTCGTAATTTTCTTGAAAGTGGTTTCTCCGGCTAACAGGGTAATTCTGCAATAACTATCTAAAGGCTAATCTTTTGATAAATCAAGTATGATTTTTGGCACTTCACTCGATGCACGTCAATTCTAGAGGTTTATAAGGGTCTTAATTTCGAGTGCATGGAATTATACATACTTCAAATTCAAGCCAGGAACAGTTGATGGAAAAATTAGTCAACTAGTTGCTTTATTTACGATTAATTAGTGATGAATAAGAGCTCGTATATACGAGTATATTTGAACACCCGTTACTAATTCACTCGTTCACGTCGATCAGAAGACGAAAATCGAACTATAAAATCCAGTAAAAATTTCAAGTGTAAACAGGCGTCCAATTTACAAATTTACCTAAAAAATTTCGTGGTGAACTAATATTTAATTAATTTCCTTATCAGCGGAAACTTCTCGTTTTCTCCATAATCTGTCGACCGTGTTACCCTTGCCAATATAGTTTCCGGAATTCGCGTTCATTTTGAAAACTTCTGAAGACGGTAGAGATTAATGAGCTGTCTAATGTTCAGCTGTGCCTGCATGATATTTTATCGAGTTTACAAACTGGAAATTAACGTAGTGGTAAATTTACTTTTCGAACTTAATTTTGCCAATTCGAATTTAATGCAAATGTGTACATACCCCATAGTAAGCGTTATAGCTTCTCATTTTTTACTGTTACCGGTTGCTTATATAATAGGGTCTGATCAGCAAAAGTGTAATTAAACTATTGCAAACATGTTCGACTTGACTAATGACTATACGAGCAATTTTCAGCTAGTGCGGATGAAATAATTTTTTACATCACGTGAAATGTATGAAATAGAAATATGATACAAGTGAGGTAATTTCATTATTTACTCGCAAGATATACAACACTCGGGATATGAAGAATGAATACATAATAAGTATGATTCGCCATATAAAATCACAGCAAAAGTTGCAAATGTAAACAGGCCACAACGTCCAAGGACCGGTTTTAGAAAACTCTTTAACTAATACGAATTCAAGGTATCGAATACGAATTCAAGGTATACCGACCTCATAGAAAGCATTATAGCTACTCGTTTCTCTACAGTTACTGCTAACTGCGATTTCTTACCACGCCGCAGTAGGTCAAACTGATTTAAAACTCTATCAGACTAACCAATCGCAAGCGCAATGTCAATGATAGGTTGACCAAAGGCAACGGTAGTGGTGGTAGGGTATATAGTCGCCTGAATCTCAACCTTACCACATTCACTGATGTGAAATGATCACGATGAAAATTCTTCTGTGTTTTCCGTATTTACATTTCTTACATAAACCGAAATGTTATTGTATAGAAACATTAGAAAACCCTAAGAAGGAAAAAATACTGTAGCTTCAAAATCCTCTTCTTTTGTATGATAATTAAAAGGTATTTAATAAGTAATAGCAGCACATGGTAACGCCAAATGCACACGCAAACACTTAAAATACATCGTCTCGCTTTTTAACTCCTTCTCATGCATGTTATGACACCTCCCCTCTGTGCAACATGAAAGACCGTTTAAATTTAACACCAAAATAATAAAACACCAATGCGAATTTAATGCGAATGTGTACAAACCCCATAGTAAGCATTATAGCTTCTCGTTTTTTATTGTTACCAGTTGCTTTTAATAGGGTCTGATCAGCACAAGAGTAATTAAACTATTGCAAACATGTTTCGACTTGACTACGCGCAATTTTCAGTGCGAAATAATTATTTACATCACGTGAAATGTATGAAATAGAAATATGATACAAGTGAGGTAATTTTATTATTTACTCACGAGATAGACAGCATTCGGGATATAAGATAATAAGAATACATAATAAGTATGACTCCCCATAAAATCGCGGCAAAAGTTGCAAATGTAAACAAGCCTCAATTAATGTTTAGGGGCCGGTTGTATAAAACTCTTCAACTGCATTTTGCTTAGGGTAAATCAATTACGATTTTGTGGCACTTCACTCGATGTAGCTATATTCTAAAGGTTTTTAAAGGGTCTTACACAACTCAATTCAAGCCAGGAACAGTTGAGAAAAATGAGTCAACTATCGGTCCTCCGACAGAAATCGTACCCACGCTTATGCGATGCCGGTGCAGAGGTCTTGCCACTGAGATACAGAGGTAGCTGATAAGAGCAAGCGTGGTTAATGTGTATTTGGAGGTGGTCATGCCGAGAATAGGTGAGGGAAAATCAATTACGATTTCGTGGTACTTCACTCGATGTAGGTTAAAATACATCTTATTATTTCCGTCACGAAATCCAGTGAGTGGGCATTTGCTTTAGATTGTGTGATTGATACGCAGCCAAATCGCGACGGTCTTTGTTTTTTATTCTTTGTTTTTTATCCCAATGGCGAGTCAAGAAACAGCTTTGGGCTGCCAGGCTGGAATTTGATCAGAGATCTTGAAATTTCTGCGAGAGGCAAAGTCGCTGCTGCCGAACTTGTGGGAAAGACAGTTGGAATTTACACCCAAGGTGGGGCACTGAAACATGAGATAACGTTGCCCGGCTTACATAAAGTATGCGGACTTGCATTCGATCGTGTTGACAATACTGTAGTGGTTCTTACAGAGGTCCTTACTGGCTGTTTTCATGAATATCGTTTATTAGGTTATTCTGGGTCTGGGGAATTGTTAAGAAGTTTGGTTTTACCACGACAGAAGAAAGACGTTGGTTATCATCTGACGTCACATCCAAAGGGTCCACTGGCTGTTGTACATAAAACTGGAGTTATATTTCTTCATCATTGAGTAACCTAATGCTTGTTACGTTTTGAACTCTCCACCTATCTCTTAATAATTCCTCCGAACGAAAATTTTATGTAAGCTTTATAACTATATTAAAAGAGGATGAATTTATGTTTATCGTTTAAGATGAATCATGCGTGGGGTGTTCTTAATCTTATGATTTCCGCCAGCCTCGTTCTCAGGCTCGTTGAAATACTTCGCGGAGAAAGCACAATGCGCCCGGGGAGTGCTTGTGCACAAAATTCAGTCAGTGGGTATTTCCTTAGATCGGGACTTTAGAATTCTGATAGTTCTTAAATCGACAAAACTGAAGCCAAATAAACACAGAGTAATGATTTAAGTCTTCTTCCTTCAGAATGATATTTTTATCTCTACGCTAACAATTCGTATAACAATATTGCTTTAAATCGATAAATCAAAATGCTTGTGGAGGATTTTTTCTCAATTGCGACATCTCTAAAGCAAAAAGATAAAAGAATACAGGCGAATGTTTTCTCGCGAGTTATCATGCACATGTGTTAACGATCAATACTGTACATACCAATTAGTCTCGGCAACAAGCCTTGTTTGTTTCCAAAGTGCAATATTTTGAAGTACTGCACTGGTGTGTTTCAGGCGGACATGGGTCATTTTTGTAAACGCAAATGCATTCAGGATAATCACAGAATTCTCTGGCTGAAATGTTAAGCGTAATGATGGCCAACGTTACTTATGCAGAATTACATAATGCGTTGTAAGTAGATTAGACGGCGGGGGGAGGGGGCGAAATTATTTTCCGGGCCTGTGGACATGCAGATAACTAGACGTTGTTGAGGGTTTCCATGCAAAAGGTAATTTTCAAGACAGTCACCAGACCTAAAATGGAATGTTTATCAAGCTTTTGTATTACATGAAAGCAGACAATATCTTACAGTCTCCTTAATTTAGACACTAAATTTCCATATATAATTTCCAAACTGTGAGCAAGCTAGCTCCAATGGACCATTCAAAAAAGTTTGGTGGCGAAATATTGTAAAGAATATTGCATGTAAAGTGTGAGGAACGTCAGCGTGAAAAGTGCTAACGCTTTTTCGAACGTGATACTAACGCACGGCGATATATATTTTGTATGCTCTTTCCAGCTGTATTCCCAAAACTGATGAGTTTTCCTAGTTTAGAATTTACTTTAATAAGGATGTAGTCCGTTAATATCTATACTGTGGCAAGAACTAAAAAAGGAAATTGAATTCCAGTGCCAATCCCGTTTATCAGCAGCATGATTTATCATAGCAATATGATTGAGTCTGATTACTTTACCACCAGGGCGAAATAAATTCCTACATAATCTCTAAACTAAATGAAGATGTTTCAGACATTGATATCATGCATTTTGGAAGGTTAAAAAGAGGGGTGTGAAGCCTCCCAACTTAATGTAGATTTTTAACCCGGGTAGGGCAGTCCCCCCTCCTCCTGAGATAACACACCAGTCTCATGACATCTTGATCGATTCATTCCATTATTGTCAACTTCAAGACCGATTTCAATATTTTTTGGCGTATACAAAATACATTGTTATTGCCTAGCTATACATATACGTACGTGTGTTATAACAACAAGGTTGGTTCGTGCTGAGAGTGCAATAATCCGTAGTGTTGCAGTTGCTCGTTCCTTCAGGACAAGGGTCACCCTCGTAATAACAAATGCAATCGGGATAGTCACAGAATGTCTTGCCTGTAAATACAATTATATGTTAGCAAAATGAGTGATCACAGTGGAGAAAGTCCTGCAGTATTTATGTAGGATGAGTTTGAATATTTCTACCAAACATTACGGCTAAAATTTGAACGATACAGTTTTCAATCCCTGGTTTTGTTTTTGATTTTCGCTGGAAAACATGAAGAATACTGTACATGCAGAGGAAATGCAACTGTTCGCAAGAAACGAACAGTATTTATATCAACCAAAGGCCTGCATTAAAATCACAAGTTTGTTTAATTCCTAGTTTAATTCCTAATCAGCAAATATGACAAAACACAAAAGCTCTCAGTCAGGAGAAGTTTTTAGTTCTCCTGGATTACTCTTAACATTAGCAATTTTTTAACATTATAGTTAATTTCGCGCAAGTCACAATTTTTTTAAGACGATGCATTTTTACGAATTTCAAACTTCGGTCCTATGATAAATAAAACTTAATGTAGATATGATTTAACTCCTTTATATTATACGTACCACTGGTCCAAGACAAGGCAGAAATGGCCAGAAGAAATACAAGAAGTTTAGCCTCCATTTATGTATATTTCAAATATATATAACTTCAAATACTGACACAATACAAAATTAAGAGTCAAGCTTAGTCGGTGTCAACGCGTTCTCTTGTGAGTTGTGTAAGCAACAATTGCCTGACATCAATATGCTGGTTGAAATTTGTGTACACATGCACGGTTCCTTTTTTGGCGGATTAGGTTACACATGAAGTTTAAACAAAGATCTGTGCAAACATCTTTGCTTGGTGTTTCCTAATCTACGTCTGGATAAACATGAATCGCCTGATCATGCAAGAATTCTGTGAATAGACCCTTTTCATAATGACGTCAAACGCGGAAAGTATGATGTTACACGAAGTTTGATTGGCACGATAGTTTTGTGGAGCCAATCAAATTTCGTGTAACATCAGACTTCTAGCATAAGAAAGGTCTATTGCTCAATGTTTGCATAATGAGTTTCCCTGCAGAGTCATTGCATGCCGTTTATCACGACTTTCTAATATATTTTGTTACGATAGACAAACAATAAAAAATATGTTGTTGCGAAAATCGTTATAAAGCACAACGACTGCATTAGTAAACACTAGTTGAGCCATTATCTGACGAAGTACCTTCTGCTTAATGCTTAATGCGTGGTTGATACCCTCCAAATGGTTTGATTTCAATCAGGAGATTGCAATTGACCATTTAACAGGACGGGTAAGAAGGCCTTTCAGTCAGTTCTGGAATTTCATAATTAATAATGAGACATTTCATGCAAGATTTGGGGAATCGGTTTCATATCTTTTGAGACGAATTACCAACAGACGAACGAGACGACGTTAATACATACTCCCACAGCCGTTTAAGCATTAATTATAAATGACAAACGTCAAACACAACTGCGAAGCTGTATTTACTGTTTGGCTAAATACATGCATCAGCAATCTCCTTGCTTTCTTACATCACTGATGACTAAAGTGAGAACGTTTATAATTTCGCGAAAAAACAAATTAATAAATTTGTAATTAATAAATTAATTAAAAAATAATTTATTAATAAATTATTAAATAAATTCAATAATCTCTTCATTGTATAGAAGTTCATTCGCTTAAATCGGTTGTCACAAGCAAGGTTTTGAATACATTTTCAACTTGATTACTCCTTATCTCGGTTTTTGACTGATCGGATTTGAAATCATATCGTCCACTCCTTTGCTCTTGAAACAACAGAAGAGTATAGAAAATAGTCGTCGATGAAATGTCTTTGATTTTGCTCTTTAGCCACCAGTTTTGTCTTTCAGTCGTTTCTCGTTCATGTCGACTTTTCTCTTTTTCTTCTTTCCTTTGTTTATCCTCATCGCTTCACATTTACTTTTCTCGTGTTCATCTTCTCTTTCGGGCGGCAGACTGCTATCAGTCGTGACAATTTTACCATCTAATGAACCAAATGAATGAAAGAGGCATTGGTAATTAAGGATTAAAGTTGCTTTGCTGTAGACGGCTTGCCCGAAATACATTACGCGAGTTCATTTCTCACAAAACTGTTTTATTAGTGCAGGCGAATCACATCTGGACTCAGTTACCCAATACTTTTATAGAAAAACATTAAGGTACCATGTGGTAATCTATACTTGGAGGATCTATCTCTATCATTCAATTACAATAACTATTTTGACTCACCCTCGTTTTCGTACTGTTGTTTGGAAAATGAATCCAGACGTCGACAACCTTCAACAGCTTCGAAATCACTTGGACTTTTGAAAGAATCTCAAATTCTTCCTTGGTAGAGTTGGCTGATGGATTCTGTTCCACAATGATGGTCGTCGGCAGACGATGATCGACGTGTTCCGAAGACATCGCACATTCGATGTTCACGCATCCGGGACGAGGTAACTCGCACTCAAGTGGAGACCCGGTCACGCTCGACACAGGAGTGGAGTTTGCCTCAGATCCGAATAAATGAACATCGTCTGTGCTTTGTCCTACAGAACCAGTTCGGTGCATGCCTTTCTCAGCAACATTCTTCTCAACTATCTCTTCATCAATTTGCACCAAAGGAGCGAGATTGTCCACGTTTAAATCTTCGCTGGTCTCGTCAGCGTCGTCCTTCTCATCTCCTGTAAAAGACGCAGACATGTTGAGGTTATTTATTCGTTAACTTTTTTAGATATGCGAGATAATCAAAAGGTGAGAGGAGTGCAGACTTGTAGCGTTTAAAATTGTATTTACCGTCGAAGTCGGATGATGGCCGGTTGATTCGCTTCTGACTTATGAAAAACGTCACTATCTCGTGCTGCATTGTCTTCATCGAATGTCAAGTGCGTCTCTTTCATGTGTAGATCGTCGACTGGTTTTGGCAATTATTCTTCACCAGCCACCACCGTCTGTCCCATTGCCTTTGCGAGGTTCTCCTTTGGCACAGACAACAAGTTCCTCAGTGCTTTCTTGGAGGCTTGCGTCAGAATTACAATCCACATTTTGCGCTGCATCCTTGCAGTCAGTATCGCCCAAGCCACTAGAGAGTGCTTGGATCAGCTGATTTACTCGAATGCTTGCATCATTATTGATAGGAAATTCGAGGGTTCCACTTAACTTCGAAGATTTTCCATCAAGATGTTGGCGATCTAAAAGAAAACAATACGGATGTAAATCTTCTAAAAATCGTTAGGAAAAGGTTGCGCACGTGAGTTGCCGCGGCACAAAGTTAATTAGTTGCATCGCAACGACTCAGTTGTGCGCTTAATTGCAAAATAATTTCAATAAATATTAAAATCCTTCATTCGTACCTTCATTTGGTTCTCTCGCAAACAAACCTTTTAACTCTTGCAATTAACTCTTGAACACGGGTTTTGGTGTCGCCAACATTTTTCTTTGAGCCTTTGATAGTTTTCAAGAGTTTTTGCATCGCCATAAATATTCAATTTTTCTAAATCGTGAACTAAAACTTCAGCAAAGTCTTCTTCACTCTCGGTATTATCGCAACGCACTGATTCATCTTTGTACTCGGCTCCAGCTACGATTCTTTCCAGCTCGCAAAAAACAATTCAGGAAAATTTGAATTTCGCACGGAGAACGTTACGAATTAAACGCCCAGTTCGCAGTCAAGTCAAATCAATCAATTAAGACAAATGTAATTATGACATCACACTCCTAATATAGCTTGCGCGAAAGACCGGGGATAATGGGTAACCAATTACCCATCAATTGTGACATCATTGAATGGTAAACTAGAACTCGGGCTGCCGATTAATTGCCCAAACCGCGAGTTAGGTTCTAAATTTTCATTTATTTCTTAGTTCAGATGCGGCAAAAGAAATCACGTAGCAATTTTGGGCGTATAGTCAGAATAGCCTTTGTATAGTCAGAATAAAAATTATCGGATAAAAAATCCTGTAATTCCTTTATATATATTAAAATCTAATCCTAAACACAAAGCTAATCTTAATCCATAATCTTAACCCTTCTCTTAAACCCGAATGTTAATCCTAACTGTTACACTGCAAAACACTGTTATACAACATCGTTGATCTCCTTTTAATATTATATATTACCGATTATATTTCAAATATATTGATACCATTAACATTTACATTTATTCGTATTAGCTGATGTTCGTGTGATTATATCCAAGGTTGTTTTATTTATTAAGGTTTTCAAATTTCGATGATTAGGTCTGTAATTATACTATAAACAATTACATCTTATCTTTAATGTATTTACTCTGAAATGTATAAAGGTCATTATATTCCGAGACTTTTAATGTCAAAACGGCTGAAATAACAGAATTTAAAGAATCGTGGGTCATAAAAGAGGGTTAACGGGAAGCCTTGATAAGGACCAAACTCCATTGTCGGAGAATCCATGTCTGAGCTCAACGTTTCTTGTGGGATGGTGGTTGCCAGCTGGGGAGAAGGTAGGTCTTGTTGGTTATACTGGTCCTTTTCTGTCTCATCCATCTCATTCCATTTTTCCTGCAAATCTTGTAGGCCTTTGTGGTTTTCTGGTTTGTTGAAGTGAGCGAAGCAAGGTGAGAAGAAAGCCTCCGAAGCTTTCTCATTGTGGCCGCAGGCAGATTGTACAGTCACAGTACAACCATTCTGATTCCACGGCGCTGGTGTGCGTTCAAACTCTTTCAAATCTTCAACCAACATCCCGGAGTAACAACTGTCCGCTATAACTATGAGATGCTTGTTCTTCTTCGTGGATTGTTTTGTCAAAGCTGCGGTCCACAGTTCAAGAAGGGCGGCTAAATCGCAAAAACCAAATTTGTGCAAGCAAAACTCGCCACCTTTTAGAGGTCGTTCTAACTTTATTTGCCTTGTTGCAGGCTTAAGAATCTCTTTGGAAATTCCAACGGAATCAAGATCAGGGGAAGCCAAGCAATCAAACTTTTGTCTCATCACGGATGCTTCTTCAATTGTAAGGCCATGGCCAGTGTAATAAAACATCACCGTTTCTGGGTCCGAATCTGATCGACTGCGGAATGGATCGAGCAAAGTGTTAAACGCCACATCGACAATTGTTTCAAACTTCTCTGGAGTTATCCATTCATCTGCGGATTTAATCGCTTTCTTAAGATCGAAACACTCCGAATGCTTCAGCCAGTCATAAACCGGCTTGAAATCCAACGGAGAAATGGACTGACAAAGTGGAGGATCCAATTTCTCGGGAGAATATAGTATGACGCTTGCAGGACGCTGATGCAACCAGGTTTGGTGAAGATGTTTGATGTTTCGCGTCGAAAGTATTCGCCCAATTTGACGCGGTGGGTTTCCAAAAGCACGAAGAAATTTCATTGTTCCGAATACAGTATTTTTCTTGCTTAAGAATTACGTTTATCTTGAAAAGCGACTCTTGTTGTACTCAAAAGATCGGTCTACTGATTAATGTGGTTGAATAGGCGTTAGGACGCGCTTTCTATTAAAGCCTGAACAATAGGTGGAAAACCTGTTCGTTTCGTATTCATTTATGCATATAGCCAGCGTTTTCAACGAATCGGAGTCATTTCTGTGTAATCAACGTTTATTGAGAGCGTTGGGACGCTCTTTACAAAATGAATGTTTTCCCAAACACAAACCCGAAGAGCCAATAAAACATTGAGTTTCGCTTTCGTGTCATTTTCTCGTTAACATATGAAAGACAAAACAAAACCAGACATTCTCTGCAATTTCCCTCTATAGAGGAGCTTTTTCGAAAGGGTAATTAAATTCTTGGATATACTTTCTTGGATAAATTTTATATACTTGTGTGAATTCTTAACTCTATGTAATATAGTTATTTATAGACATGCATGATGACATTATCTTAATTGGGAGACTACGAGAAGAGAGCAATAACAAAGTGCTAGAATAAACATATTGTATCATATTCTGTTTAACGAAGAAATAATATAGAAGCAAACATTACAATGGCGACGAGTGAAAATCCACCGGCAACAACGATAATAGTGGTCTACAACCATTTCCACCGTTCAATCCAAATGCCGATCAAGCAACACTCGGTACTGGATGGCGAAAATGGCAACGAAGATTTGACAATCTTCTGGGTAGTCTTCGAGAGGAAGACCCAAAATGTTAAACGAGCTCTACTTCTTACGTACATCGGTGAAGATGGCAGCGATATTTTACAGGAGAGGAATACAGGAGAGGAATATGACACGGCAATCCAACGCCTAACTGAACATTTTGCGCCAGCGGAAAACAAAGACATGGCTATATTTAATTTCCGGCAAATAACGCAGCAAAGTGGCGAACCCATTGACGAATTTAAAAACGAAACCCGCTTTACTTTGTTATGACAAGAAGCGGGCAACAATTTTTCACCTGTTTTCCTGGCGGGAAACATTGCATTTATTTAAAGTCTTGTGACTACGAATGAACCAATCACATTTAAATACACAGCACCTGTACAACAATGAAACTTATTCCTACTGTTATTAAAAGATTACTACATGCAATTTGTGTGCTTTATTTTTTTATCATAAATTGCATCAAATGTGGTATTGTTTATATTAAACATTTTAAATTTGACACTAGTACTGCATAGTTTTCACAGTATAAAATAATGGGTCGTATGACTTTTTCTCGAGTTTATAATTACCATTAAGGATATCCGCAGACTATTTTGGCAATGCAGAAAACTTCAGACACGTATGTGAACAGAAGTTTAAAAAATCGGCATCAGGAAAGAGGGTTAACGGGAAGCCTTTGCCAGGAAATTGACGGAGCTCTATCGTTAAACGATCTAGATCTATATTTGAGTTCAACTTGTCTAGTGGGATGGTGGTTGCTACTTGGGGTGACGTTGGTTTTGTAAAATTTTTCACATCTTGTTTTTATCTTTAATCTGGAAGACATTTACGTTTTCGGTTTTGTTGAAGTGGGCAAATCAAAGTAAGAAACGAATCTCCAAACTCGTCTCGTCGCGCGCGTTAGTTGCCACGGCGCAATGCATGCTAATTAGTTGCAGAGCAACGAGAATTTTTTGCGGCGCAAGAGAACACTCGGTTGTGCGCTTAATTGCAAAATAATTGCAATTAATATTGAAATCCTTCATTTTTACCTTCATTTAGCTCTCTCGCAAACAAACCTTTTAACTCTTGAACACGGACTGGTGTCGCCATGTGACATTTCTCTTCGAGGCTTTGATAATTTCTTCAAGAATTTTTGCATCACCATAAATATTCAATTTTGCTAAATCGTGAACTAAAACTTCAGCAAAGTCTTTTTTACCCTCGCGGTGTTATCGCGATGCACTGATGCATCTTCGTACTGGGTTTCAGCCACGATTCTTTTATCACTAGTTTCCATCTCGCTAAAAACAATTCAGGAAAATTTGAATTTCGCACGGAAAACATAGCGAATTAAACGTGCGGTAAAGTTCAGTCAATCAATTATGACAAATGTAATTATGACATCACAATCCTGATATAGCTTGCGCAAAAGACCACAGAATTGGGTAATCAGTTAGCCATCAATTGTGTCGTCATTTAATGGTAAACTAGAACTCGGGCTGCCGACTAATTGCCCAAACCGCGAGTTACGTTTTTAATTTTCATTTTATTTCCTTGTTCAGATGAAGCAAAGGAAAATAACGTAGCAATTCTGGGCCTATGCACCGTCAGAATGAAAATTATCTGATAAAAAATCCTGTAATTCCTTTATATATATTATAATCTAATCCTAAACCCAAAGCTAATCTTAATCCATAATCTTAACCCTTCTCTTAAACCCGAATGTTAATCCTAACTGTTACACTGCAAAACACTGTTATACAACATCGTTGATCGCCTTTTTATATTATATATTATCGATTATATTTCAGCTATATTAATACCATTAACATTTACATTTATTCGTATTAGCTGATGTTCGTGTGATTATATCCAAGGTTGTTTTACTTATTAAGGTTTTCAAACAATTATATCTTATCTTTGATGTATTTACTCTGAAATGTATAAAGGTCATTATATTCAGAAACTTTTAATGTCAAAACGGCTCAAATAACAGAATTTAAAGAATCGTGGATCATAAAAGAGGGTTAACGGGAAGCCTTGATAAGGACCAAACTCCATTGTCAGAAGATCCATGTCTGAGCTGAACGTTTCTTGTGGGATGGTGGTTGCCAGCTGCGGAGAAGGTAGGTCTGGTTGGTTGTACTTATCCTTTTCTGTCTCATCCATCTCATTCCATTTTTCCTTCAAATCCTGTAGGCCTTCGTGATTTTCTGGTTTGTTGAAGTGAGCGAAGCAAGGTGAGAAGAAAGCCTCCAAAGCCTTCTCATTGTGGCCGCAGGCAGATTGTACTGTCACAGTACAACCATTCTGATTCCACGGCGCTGGTGTGCGTTCAAACTCTTTCAAATCTTCAACCAACATCCCGGAGTAACAACTGTCCGCTATAACTATGAGATGCTTGTTCTTCTTCGTGGATTGTTTTGTCAAAGCTGCGGTCCACAGTTCAAGAAGGGCGGCTAAATCGCAAAAACCAAATTTGTGCAAGCGAAACTCGCCACCTTTTAGAGGTCGTTGTAACTTTATGTGCCTTGCTGCGGGCTTAAGAATCTCTTTGGAAATTCCAACGGAATCAAGATCAGGGGAAGCCAAGCAGTCAAACTTTTGTCTCATCACGGATGCTTCTTCAATTGTAAGGCCATGGCCAGTGTAATAAAACATCACCGTTTCTGGGTCCGAATCTGATCGACTGCGGAATGGATCGAGCAAAGTGTTAAACGCCACATCGACAATTGTTTCAAACTTCTCTGGAGTTATCCACTCATCTGCGGATTTAATCGCTTTCTTAAGATCGAAACACTCCGAATGCTTCAGCCAGTCATAAACCGGCTTGAAATCCAACGGAGAAATGGACTGACAAAGTGGAAGAACCAATTTCTGGGGAGAATATAGTATGACGCTAGCAGGACGCTGGTGCAACAAGGCTTGGTGAAGATGTTTGATGTTTCGTGTCGAAAGTATTCGCCCAATTTGACGCGGTGGGTTTCCAAAAGCACGAAGAAATTTCATTGTTCAGAATACAGTCTTTTTCTTGCTTAATAATTACGTTTATCTTGAAAAGCGACTCTTGTTGTACTTAAAAGATCGGTCTACTGATTAATGTGGCTGAATCGGCGTTGAGACGCGCTTTCTATCAAAGCCTGAGCAATTATAGGAGGCAAACCTGTTCGTTTCGTATTCATTTATGTATATAGCCAGCGTTTTCAACGAATCCGAATCATTTCTGTGTGATCAGCGTTTATTGAGAGCGTTGGGACGCTCTTTACAAAATGAATGTTTTCCAAAACACAAACCCGAAGAGCCAATAAAACATTGAGTTTCGCTTTCGTGTAAATTTTATGTAAATCGATTAATTTTGTGCACCATGGGTATCTCATGATAAACATATTATTTCAAATTTTATAAAAACCTTGTTCGCATGCATGTGAACTAATACTCCGTGTTATAACGTCCCTATTATAAATTAAGGTTTCGTTTTCCCTTTTGTTGCCTTTTGAAAAGCAAATCACACCTGTCGGTCCCGTGTAAACACGCCGCGAGGTGCACGTTATGTTATAAACATACCTGCAATTTAATTATAGTGTTTCAGTTAGCCACTGAGAAAAATGCTATTTAAACACATGTAAAAATATACGACTGTTTTATGTGTGAATAAAAAAACAATCGTCGAGCCAGTCAATCGAACGCCGCGCCTATATAAAATTTATTTGGCCAATCACAAAACAAGTGTGATATACTTGCATGTTTCTTCACATTAATTTACTTCTAAAGCACCAACAGCATGATTTAAATGTGTATTATGATTTTATTTACATATTTATCTTAAGTTTCTACATTTCCACGCAACATTTTATATTCTCTCTTTCATCCTCTCTTTTTTAATATTAAGTAATTACTGATGGAAATGATGGAAATTACCCCACGGAACGTTGTTGTTGTTGGGGCTAGCGTGTAGGAAACTTTAGATAAGCTACGACTACAATATTTTTCATATAATATATTCGCTTCTAAAAGCCTAATAATATACTGCGTGGATTGGTGCACCTGTTGTTATAAAGATATGCATGCATAACAGGGACCGGTGGTTAAGTTCAAAATAGAAAGCAAGTCTATCTTTTTATTAAACAAGCAAACTAAATAACTTTAACCTTAATACAACGATACTGTTTACAAATTACATATCCAGTGCATAATATTCACGTTGACTCATTCAAGAGAGATGTAAGAGTGTTATTTAATTTAAACTTAACCACCGTTCAAGCTAAACGGGCTTGATACAACCGGCCCCTGCATGGGTTGCAAATCTTTTTTTATACACGTACTCGGTGAATTCAATGGAAAAAGGATCATCTGGCATGATCAGATATTTTTAAAAACCGTAGAAGATTTGGAATTAATGCAGGAAAAATCAGACACGTATGTAAACAGAAGTTAAAAAAATCGGCATCAGGAAAGAGGGTTAACGGGAAGCCTTGGCTAGGAAAATGACGGAACTCCATCGTTAAACGATCTACATTTGAGTTCAACTTGTCTAGTGGGATGGTTGTTGCTACTTGGGGTGACGGTAGGTCTTGTAAATTTTTTTTCATCTTGTTTTTATCTTCATCGCGCATTCCGTTCCACTTTTTCTTTAAATCTCGAAGACATTTACGGTTTTCGGGTTTGTTGAAGTGGGCAAAACAAGGTGAGAAAAGAGTCTCCAAACTCGTCTGGTCACTTCTACAAGCAGATTGTACTGTCACAGTACAACCGTTCTGATTCCACGGTGCTGGTGTAGGTGCCAACTTTTGTAAATCGTCAACCAACATCCCGGAGAAACAACTGTCCGCTATAACTATGAGATGTTTGTTCTTCTTCGTGGATTGTCTTGTCAAAGCTGTGGTCCACAGTTCAAGAAGGCCTTGCAAGTCACAATAACCAAATTGGTGCAAGCAAAACTCGCCACCTTTTAGAGATCGTTCTGGCTTTATATACCTTGCTGCGGGCTTAAGAATCTTCTTGGAAATTCCAACGGAATCAAGATCAGGGGAAGAGAAGTAGTCAAACTTTTGTCTCATCACGGACGCTTGTTTGATTGTAAGACCGTGGCCAGTGTAATAAAACAGCACCGTTTCTGGATCCGAATCTGATTGACTGCGGAATGGATCGAGCAAAGTGTTAAACGCCACATCGACAATTGTTTCAAACTTCTCTGAAGTTATCCGCTCATCTGCGGAATTAATCGCTTTCTTAAAATCGAAACACTCCGAATGCTTCAGCCAGTCATAAACCGGCTTGAAATCCAACGAAGAAGCGGACTGACAAACTGGAAGATTCAATTTCTCGGGAGAATATAGTATGACGCTTGAAGGACGATGGTGCAACCAGGTTTGGTGAAGATGTTTGATGTTTCGCGTCGAAAGTATTCGCCCAATTTGACGCGGTGAGTTTCCAAAAGCACGAAGAAATTTCATTGTTCAGAATACGGTCTTTTTCTTGCTTAAGAATTGCGTTTATCTTGAAAAGCGACTCTTGTTGTACTTAAAAGATCGGTCTACTGATTAATGTTGTTGAATAGGGTTTGGGACGCGCTTTCTATATCAAAGCCTGAGCAATTAAAGGTGGCAAACCTGTTCGTTTCGTATTCATTTATGTATATACCCAGCGTTTTCCACGAATCCGAATCATTTCTGTGTAATCAGTGTTTATTGAGAGCGTTGGGACGCTCTTTACAATTGAATGTTTTTCCAAACACAAACCCGAAGGGCCAATAAAACATTCAGTTTCGCTTTCGTGTAAATTTTATGTAAATTGATTAATTTTGTGCGCCATGGGTATGGGTATGTTCTCTTTAAAGTATATGAGGCAAAACAAAACCAGGCATAAAAAATTATAGAAAATAAAAATTCTCGGTAATTCCCCTCTATATTTATATATAGAGGGGCTTTTACGAAAGAGCAAATTAAATTCTTGTGGGATACTTTCAAGAATAAATTTTATATACTTGTGTGAATTCTTAACTACTGAATACAATTCTATATTTGCTGTATATTTATATAGAAAATATCTATATCACATTAAACATATTATTTCAAATTTTATAAAAACCTTGTTCGCATGCATGTGAACTATTACTCCGTTTTATAACGTCCCTATTATAAGGTTTCGTTTTCGCTTTTGTTGCCTGTTTATTATCTTTTCAAAAGCAAATCACACCTGTCGGTCCCGTGTAAACACGCGAGGTGCACGTCATCTTATAAACATACCTGCAATTTATTTAGTGTTTCAGTTAGCCACTGAGAAAAATGCTATTCAAACACATGTAAAAATATACGACAGTTTTATGTGTGAATAAAAAAAAGAATCAATCGTCGAGCCAGTCAATCGAACCCCGCGCCAAAAATATGTTTGACCAATCACAGAACAAGTGTAATATACTTGCATGTTTCTTCACATTGATTTACTTCTGAAGCACCAAAAGCATTATTTAAATACTTATTATGATTTTATTTACATATTTTTCTTAAGTTTCTACATTTCCACGCAACATTTAATATTTTCTTTTTAATCCTCTCTTTTTTAATATTAAGTAATTACTGATTTAGCGTTAGCATGTGCAATGCCCCACGGAAAGTTGTTGTTGTTGGGGCTAGCGTGTAGGAAACTTTAGATAAGCTACGACTACGAGATTTTTCATATAATATTCGCTTCTAAAAGTTTAATAATACAGCGCGAGGATTGGTGCAACTGTTGTTATAAAGATATGCATGGCATGAAATATAACAGATCATTAAGACGCCGATGATTTATGATATGCGTGTATTTAAAGTTTTAAATAGTGTGAGAAAGGGCATTTGCCAATTAATAGTAGAAAAGCACTCCGTATATAGCCCAAGAAAACGTTTATATTCAGTTTTTCCCTCATTAATAAAGAAGTTTATTAATTTATGGCGCGTTGATTACTAAAAGCACATGTAGAGTATACATACTCATTACATGTTTTATAATTTCATTCTTAAAAGGATTAATTATTCATGAATTTCACAATATATTGAAGTTTATTCCTATACTGTTATTAATATCATAAATCGCATTAAATGTGGTATTATTGTACACCATATAACACATTTTAAATTTTAACTATTATTGTATATGACTTCTTCTCGTGTTTATTACCTTGGAAACATCATCAGGTTGAAAAGTATATAAACAGAAGTTAAAAAAATCGGCATCAGGAAAGAGGGTTAACGGGAAGCCTTGGCCAGGAAAATGACGGAAATCCATCGTTAAACGATCTACATTTGAGTTCCACTTGTCTAGTGGGATGGTGGTTTCTACTTGGGGTGACGGTAGGTAATCTAAATTTTTTCTCATCTTGTTTTTATCTTCATCGTGCATTCCGTTCCACTTTTTTTTTAAATATCGAAGAAATTTACGGTTTTCGGGTTTGTTGAAGTGGGCAAAACAAGGTGAGAAAAAAGTCATTAAACTCTTCTCGTCGCTTCTACAAGCAGATTGTACTGTCACATGACAACCGTTCTGATTCCACGGTGCTGGTGTGCGTGCCAACTTTTGTAAATCGTCAACCAACATCCCGGAGTAACAACTGTCCGCTATGACTATGAGATGCTTGTTCTTCTTCGTTGATTGTCTTGTCAAAGCTATAGTCCACAGCTCAAGAAGGCCTTTCAAGTCACAAAAACCAAATTGGTGCAACCAAAACTCGCCACCTTTTAGAGGTCGTTCTGGCTTTATATACCTTGCTGCGGGCTTAAGAATCTCCTTGGAAATTCCAACGGAATCAAGATCAGGGGAAGACAAGCAGTCAAACTTTTGTGTCATCATGGTTGCATCTTCAATTGTAAGGCCATGGCCAGTGTAATAAAACAGCACCGTTTCTGGGTCCGAATCTGATTGACTGCGGAATGGATCTAGCAAAGTTTTAAACGCCACATCGACAATTTTTTTAAACTTCTCTTGAGTTATCCGTTCATCTGTGTAATCAACCGCATTCTTAAGATCGAAATACTCCGAATGCGTCAGCCAGTCATAAACCGTCTTGAAATCCAACGAGGAAGCGGACTGAAAAACTGGAAGATTCAATTTCTTAGGAGAATATAGTATGACGCTTGCAGAACGCTGATGCAACCAGGCTTGGTGAAGATGTTTGATATTTCGCGTCGAAAGTATTCGCCCAATTTGACGCGGCGGGTTTCCAAAAGCACGAAGAAATTTCATTGTTCAGAATACGGTCTTTTTCTTGCTTATACGTTTATCTTGAAAAGTGACTCTTGTAACATTTAAAAGATCGGTCTACGAGTGAATGTGGTTGAATAAGCGTTTGGACGCACTTTATTTCAAAGCAAATGCAAAACCGAGCAGTAGGTGGCAAACCTGTTCGTTTCGTATGCATTTAGCCAGCGTTTTCGACCAATCGGGAATCATTTCTATCTATCAGTGTTTATTGAGGACGTTGGATTTCTCTTTACAATTTGAATGTTTTCCCAAACACAAACACGTGGAGCCAGTAAAACATCGAGTTTCGCTTTCGTGTAAATTAGCTAATTAAATTCTTGGAATTGACAAATTCTTTCTATACTTCTGTAAATTCTTAACTACTGCATGGATACAATTCTGATACTTGCTATATATTTATATGACTGAAGACTATATGTTCATGCATGTGAACTATTTAAAGAACAAGTTGTAAAGCTTGATTTTTCAAATTAATTTACTTTTGAAGCACCAACAGCATGTTTAAAATGTGCATGTGGTATGATATTTTTAAATATTTTTCTTAAGTTTCTATATTCCCACGCAACCATTTAATATTCTCTCTTTATCCTCTTTTTTTTTAAATTATGTTATTACTGACTAACCGGTAAAAATGCCCCACGGAAAGCTTTTGTTGTTGTTGGGGCTAGCGTGTTTATAAGGAACTTTAAATTCGCCAAGACTACGATATTTCTCATGTAATATTCGCCTTTAAAAGCTTTTAAAAGTACGTGGCCATGGATTGGTGCAACTGTTGTGATAAAGATGTTATGTCCAAAATAATGAATGATAAAAGCCTAGACAAACATCTCGTAGTCGCATTAGATTTTTACGGCGTAGCGAATCTATATAAAGTCCTCTTATTAAACAGAGGGGTCATTTGTCTGCGCATGCGCTTGTAGGAAATAGCGTGGAGTACACGAGACGCACAATTTTTACGGGCAATTTAAATAAAATTTCGCGGGAATAATAAACAAACTTCTTGTGTAAATAAATTTACTGCGATATAAAAAAGGTGATAAAACTTTCAACAGGTGTTTTAAAACTGACAAACAAATACGTGAACGAAGAGATGATGATGATGTTGATATTTATTGATATTGTATATTATCGATTATATTTCAGATATATTAATACCATTAACATGTACATTTATTCGTATTAGCTGATGTTCGTGTGATTATATCCAAGGTTGTTTTACTTATTAAGGTTTTTAAATTTCGATGATCGGGTCTGTAATTATACTCTATAATGTATCTACTCTAAAATGTATAAAGGTTATTAAATTCCCTGACTTTTAATGTTTTAACGGCTGAAATAACAGAATTTAAAGAATCCTGGGTCATAAAAGAGGTTTAACGGGAAGCCTTGATAAGGACCAAACTCCATTGTCAGAGACTCCATGTCTGAGCTCAACGTTTCTTGTGGGATGGTGGTTGCCAACTGGGGAGAAGGTAGGTCTAGTTGGTTGTACTGGTCCTTTTCTGTCTGATCCATCTCATTCCATTTTTCTTTCAAATCTTGTAGGCCTTCGTGATTTTCTGGTTTGTTGAAGTGGGCAAAACAAGGTGAAAATAGAGTCTTAAAACTCGTCTGGTCACTTCTAGAAGCAGATTGTACTGTCACAGTACATCCGTTCTGATTCCACGGTGCTGGTGTGCGTGCCAACTTCATCAAATCTTCAACCAACATCCCGGAGTAACAACTGTCCGCTATTACGATGAGATGCTTGTTCTTCTTCGTGGATTGTTTTGTCAAAGCTATAGTCCACAGCTCAAGAAGGCCTTCCAAGTCACAATAACCAAATTGGTGCAAGCAAAACTCACCACCTTTTAAAGGTCGTTCTGGCTTTATATACCTTGCTGCAGGCTTAAGAATCTCCTTGGAAATTCCAATGGAATCAAGATCAGGGGAAGCCAACCAGTCAAACTTTTGACTCATCTTGGATGCTTGTTCAATTGTAAGACCGTGGCCAGTGTAATAAAACAGCACCGTTTCTGGATCCGAATCTGATTGACTGCGGAATGGATCGAGCAAAGTGTTAAACGCCACATCGACAATTGTTTGAAACTTCTCTGGAGTTATCCGCTCATCTGCGGAATTAATCGCCTCCGTAAGATCGAAACACTCCGAATGCTTCAGCCAGTCATAAACCGGCTTGAAATCAAACGAAGAAATGGACTTACAAACTGAAAGATCCAATTTCTGGGGAGAATGTAGTATGACGCTTGCAGGACGCTGGTGCAACAAGGCTTGGTGAAGATGTTTGATGTTTCGATTCGAAAGTATTCGCCCAATTTGACGCGGTGAGTTTCCAAGAGTAGGAAGAAATTTCATTATTCAAAATACGGTCTTTTTCTTGCTTAAGAATTACGTTTATCTTGAAAAGCGACTCTTGTAGCATATGAAAGATCGGTCTGCGGGTGAATGTGGTTGAATAAGCGTTTGGACGCACTTTATATCAAAGCAAATGCAAAACCGAGCAGTAGGTGGCAAAACAGGCAAATCTGTTCGTTTCCGTTTTTAGCGAGCGTTTTCGACGAATCGGGAATCATTTCTAAGTATCAGTGTTTATTGAGAACGTTGGGTTTCTCTTTACAATTTGAATGTTTTCCCAAACACAAACACGTGGAGCCAGTAAAACATCGAGTTTCGCTTTCGTGTAAATATCGAAAAAGTAATTAAATTCTTGGAATTGACAATTATATACTACTTTGAATTCTTAACCAGCAGCATGTTTAAAATGTGCATGTGGTATGATTTTCTTTACATATTTTTCTTAAGTTTCTATATTCCCACGCAACCATTTAATATTCTCTCTTTATCCTCTTTTTTTAAAATTATGTAATTACTGACTAACCGGTAAAATGCCCCACGGAAAGCTTTTGTTGTTTTGGGGCTAGCGTGTTTATAGGGAACTTTAGATTCGCTACGACTACGATATTTCTCATGTAATATTCGCCTCTAAAAGCTTTTAAAAGTACAATCTATTGATTATTGCAACTGTTGTATCAGTAAACTCTATATATATGGAAGGCTCGCTCCAGTTCAAAGTGTGAAGCCAAACATGGCGGATCATGAACCAGACCTCCACGAAGCGTAAAATGCGCGAAGCGCGTGAGAAAATTAAAAACACGAATTATAAAACAATGACGAAAAATAAAAAAGCTAACATTTCGGACGTTACAAAGTTTTTAAAAATGAATACATACAATTTGTTACAACCTTACCTGGCAATGTTATTTTTTCTAGAGAGGTAACTTATGCCGTATATTTGTGTTGTCTTTACAAAACTGACCGAGTTCCACTCCTACACGTTGCCGTCATATTGAATTTTAACCGCTTGTGCGTGGAGGTTTGGTTCGGTACCCAAGCAACTTCACTTACAGATTACGCAATGTACTAGAGTGAGCTTCCATATATATAGATTTCCCTGGTTATGTCTAAATAACGAATGATAAAAGCCTATACAAACTATATAAGCTCCTCTTATTAAACAGAGGGGTCATTTGTCTGCGCATGCGCTGGTAGGAAATAACGTGGAGTACACGAGACGCGCAATTTTTGCGTGAAATTTAAATAAAATTTCGCGGTAATAATAAACAAACTCCTTGTGTAAATAAATTTACTGCGATATAAAAAAGGTGATAAAACTTTCAACCGGTGTTTTAAAACTGATAAAGAAATACGTGCACGGAGAGCAGTTTTGTTATGCCAGCCAAATGTCAAAGGCCAAATGACTGAATTCTTAGACTTAGTATTGTGATATTTTCGAATATTTAATTCCAGTGAAATATGCAATTGCAACTTTACTCTCTTTAATGTGGTTCTTTCCGAATTTTTGATCGTATAAAAACTATAGTTTTATATAGACAATATATTTAGCATTTAAAATAAGCATGAATTTTTGTGGTGATGTAAGGCTAATTTTTTTTGCAAAACGCGATCGAGATGGAGAAACGCTAAAATCAATTCAGCACGATTCAATAATTAGAAATCGCGCTTATTACTGATTATTTTAAAGATAGACATTTAACCTAGTTCGCTTGGAACTCATCCTACTATAAAAACATAAAATGGAAAAACATGCTGCAACGAAAAACGACCATGATGTCTCGGAACATGAGTCTCGGAACTGTCAATTTCCACCGAAAGGTCAGTTCCTGTGCAAAGATCGCTACTTTGCCGAATTTTCCTCCAGTTGATCATAGTGCAATTAGGTCAAGAACTATAAATACTTCAACATGAAAAGAGTAAAAAAACTGGTGATAAAGGCTAGATTGGAGCTTTTTGTGAAGAGTTTTTGCATCGCCATAAATATCCAATTTTTCTAAATCGTAAACTAAAACTTCAGCAAAGTCTTCTTCACTCTCGGTGTTATCGCAATGCACTGATTCATCTTCGTACTCGGTTCCAGCCACGATTCTTTTATCACTTTCCATCTCGCAAGAAACAACTCAGGAAAATTTGAATTTCGCACGGAAAACGTGACGAATTAAACGCGCAGTAAAGTTCAATCAATCAATTATGACAAAGGTAATTATGACATCACACTCCTGATATAGCTTGAGCGAAAGACCGAGGATTATGGGTAATCAATTAGAGCCGTCAATTGTTACATCATTTAATGGTAAACTAGGATTCGGATTGATGGTTGATCGCCCAAATCGCGAGTTAGGTTTTTAATTTTCACTTCATTTCTTTGTTTAATAAAAGATGCGGCCAAAGAAATTACGTAGCAAATCTGGCCCTATGTAGAGACAAAATTATCCGAATTATAACTCCTTTATAAATATTATAATCCAATTCTAAACCCAAATCTAATTTTCATCCGTAATCTTAACCTTTCTCTTAAACGCGAATGTTAATAAGTCCTAACTATTACACTGCAAAACACATGTGTTGTATACACTGTTATAAACACTGCATGCAAAACACAAATGAATTAATACCATTAACATTAACATTTACAACTATTCTTATTGTTATTAAAAGATTATCACCGTCATACATTATCTATAATAAATTGCATAAATGCGGTAAGTAAACAGTATACTGCCAACTTTTTAGAATATAATATACCGGATTTTATGACACTTGAGAATACTTTCTTTCTCTAGATTATATTAAAAAGTTGCATTTTAAAATTCAAAATGATATACTTTATAGTTTTCAAAGTATAATACGATGGATCTTACGACTTTTTTCTCGAGTTTGATAACCATTAATGATATTGCTAGACTAATCTGACATTACAAGCCTGCAAGATCAGATGATAAAGATAACAAGCAGAAATTGAAAAATTTGGCATCACGAAAGAGGGTTAACGGGAAGCCTTGGCCAGGAAAATAACGGGACTCCATCGTTAAACGATCCGCATTTGAGTTCAACTTGTCTAGTGGGATGGTGGTTCCTACTTGGGGTGACGGTAGGTAATCTAATTTTTTTCTCATCTTTTTTTTATCTTCATCGCGCATTCCGTTCCACTTTCTTTTTAAATATCGAAGAAATTTACGGTTTTCCAGTTTGTTGAAGTGGGCAAAACAGGGTGAAAAAAGAGTCTTAAAACTCATCTCGTCGCTTCTACAAGAAGATTGTACTGTCACAGTACAACCGTTCTGATTCCACGGTGCTGGTGTGCGTGCCAACTTTTGTAAATCTTTAACCAACATCCCGGAGTAACAACTGTCCGCTATAACTATGAGATGTTTGTTCTTCTTCGTGGATTGTTTTGTCAAAGCTGTGGTCCACAGTTCAAGAAGGCCTTCCAAGTCACAAAAACCAAATTGGTGCAAGCAAAACTCGCCACCTTTTAGAGGTCGTTCTGGTTTTATATACCTTGCCGCGGGCTTAAGAATCTCCTTGGAAATTCCAACGGAATCAAGATCAGGGGAAGACAAGCGGTCAAACTTTTGTCTCATCACGGATTCTTGTTCAATTGTAAGACCGTAGCCAGTGTAATAAAACAGCACCGTTTCTGGATCCGAATCTGATTGACTGCGGAATGGATCGAGCAAAGTGTTAAACGCCACATCGACAATTGTCTCAAACTTCTCTGAAGTTATCCGCTCATCTGCGGAATTAGTCGCGTTCTTAAGATCGAAACACTCCGAATGCTTCAGCCAGTCATAAACCGTCTTGAAATCCAACGAAGAAATGCACTGAGAAACTGGAAGATTCAATTTCTGGGGAGAATATAGTATGACGCTTGCAGGACGCTGTTGCAACAAGGCTTGGTGAAGATGTTTGATGTTTCGCGTCGAAAGTATTTGCCCAATTTGACGCGGTGGGTTTCCAAAAGCACGCAGAAATTTCATTGTTCAGAATACGGTCTTTTTCTTGATTAAGAATTACGTTTAAAAGCGACCCTTGAAAAGCGACTCTTGTAGCATTTGAAAGATCGGTCTACGGGTGAATGTGGTTGAATAAGCGTTTGGACGGACTTTATATGAAAGCAAATGCAAAACCGAGCTACTGGTGGCAAATCTGTTCGTTTCGAATACATTTAGCGAGCGTTTTCGACCAATCGGAAATCATTTCTATATAACAGTGTTTATTGAGAACGTTGGGTTTCTTTTTACAATTTGAATGTTTTCTCAAACACAAAACACGTGGAGCCAGTAAAATATCGAGTTTCGCTTTCGTGTAAACTTTTCGAAAAAGTAATTAAATTCTTCGAATTGAAAAATTCTTTATATACTCTGAATTCCTCACCAGCAGCATGTTTAAAATGTGCATGTGGTATGATTTTCTTTACATATTTTTTTTAAGTTTCTACATTTCCACGCAACCATGCATTTAATATTCTCTTTTTAAATTATGTTATTACTGCATGAGTAACCGGTAAAAATGCCCCACTGAAAGCTTTTGTTGTTGTTGGACCTAGCGTGTTTTTAGGGAACTTTAGATTCGCCAAGACTACGATATTTCTTGTATAATATTCGCCTTTAAAAGCTTATTAAGGTACGTGGCCATGGATTGGTGCAACTGTTGTGATAAAAATGTTATGTCCAAAATAACAAATGATAAAATCCTATACAAACATCTCGTAGTCGCATTAGATTTTGACGACGTAGCGAATCTATATAAGGTCCTCTTGTTAAACAGAGGGGTAATTTGTCTGCGCATGCGCTTGTAGGAAATAGCGTTGAGTACACGAGACGCGCAATTTTCGCGGGCAATTTAAATAAAATTTCGAGAGAATAATAAACAAACTGCTTGTGTAAATGAATTTACTGCGATATACAAAAGGTGATAAAACTTTCAACAGGTGTTTTAAAACTGACAAACAAATACGTGAACGAAGAGATGATGATGATGTTGATATTTGATCCATTGGTTTTCTCGCAAACAAACCTTTCGCTCTTGAACACGGGCTGGTGTCGCCAACCTATTTTTTGGGGCTTTGATAATTTTGTCAAGAGTTTTTGCATCGCCCTTAATTTTCTAATTTTTTTAAATCGTAAACTAAAACTTCAGCAAATTTTTTTTCACTCTCGGTGTTATCGCAATGCACTGATTCATCTTCGTACTGGGTTCCAGCCACGATTGTTTTATCACTTTCCATCTCGCAAAAAACAATTCAGGAAAATTTGAATTTCGCACGGAAAACGTGACGAATTAAACGCGCAATAAAGTTCAATCAATCAATTATGACAAAGGTAATTATGACATCACACTCCTGATATAGCTTGCGCGAAAGACCGAGGATTATGGGTAATCAATTAGCCATCAATTGTGACATCATTGAATGGTATAAACTAGAAATCGGGCTGCCGATTAATTGCCCAAACCGAGAGTTAGGTTCTAAATTTTCATTTTATTTCCTTAAGTCTTTGCCAGGAAATTGACGGAACTCCAACGTTAATGATCTAGATCTATTATTTGAGTTCAACTTATCTAGTGGGATGGTGGTTGCTCCTTTGGGGGACGGTAGGTTATGTAAAATTTTTCTCATCTTGTTTTTTTTATCTTCATCGCGCATTTTAATTGCAAAATAATTTGAAGAAGTATTGAAATCCTTCATATGTACCTTCAATTCGGATTCTCTCGCAGACAAACCATTTAACTCTTGAACACGGGCTGGTGTCGCCAACTTTTTTCTTTGGGGCTTAGATAATTTTGTCAAGAGTTTTTGCATTGCCATCGCTATAAAATTTTAAGATTCAATTTTTTTAAATCGTAAAATAAAACTTCAGCAAAGTCTTCTTCACTCTCGGTGTTATCGCAATGCACTGATTCATCTTCGTACTCGGTTCCAGCCACGATTCTTTTATCACTTTCCATTTTGCAAGAAACAACTCAGGAAAATTTGAATTTCGCACGGAAAACGTAACGAATTAAACGTGCGCAGTAAAGTTCAGTCAATCAATTATGACAAAAGGGTATTATGACATCACGCCTCTTATATTGCTTGGGCGAAGGACCGAGATTATGGGTAATCAATTAGAACGATCAATTGTTACATCATTTTATAGTAAACTAGGATTCGGATTGATGGTTAATCGCCCAAACCGCAAGTTAGGTTTTTAATTTTCACTTCATTTCTTTGTTTAATAACAGATGCGGCCAAAGAAATTACGTAGCAAATCTGGTCCTATGTATAGACAGAATTATCCGAATTATAACTCCTTTATACATATTATAATCTAATCCTAAACCCAAATCCAATCTTTATCCATAATCTTAACCTTTCACTGAAACTCGAATGTTAATCCCATCTATTACACTGCAAAACAAGTGTGTTGTATTTGTTTATAGTGTTATAAACACTGTAAAACACAGATGTAATAATACCATTAACATTAACATTTACAATTATTCTTATTGTTATTAAACGATTACCACCGTCAGACATTATCTATAATAAATTGCATTAAATGCAGTAAGTAAAAAGTATAATGCCAAGTTTTTAGAATACAATATACCGGATCTTATTACCTTTTTATCGAGTTTGATAACCATTAAGGATATTGCTATACTAATCTGACGGCGGAATAAATCGAGCAAAGTGTTAAACGCCATATCGACAATTGTTTTAGACTTCTCTTGAGTTATCCGTTCATCTGTGTAATTAACCGCATTTTTAAGATTGAAACACTCCGAATGCTTCAGCCAGTCATAAACCACCTTGAAATTCGAAGAAGAATTGGACTGACAAACTGGAAAATCCAAGGGAGAATATAGTATGACGTTTGTAGGACGCTGGGGCAACCAGGTTTTGTGAAGATGTTTGATGTTTCGCGTCGAAAGTATTCGCCCGATTTGACGCGGTGAGTTTCCAAAAGCACGCAAAAATTTCATTGTTCAGAATACGGTCTTTTTCTTGCTTAAGAATTACTTTTATCTTGAAAAGCGACTCTTGTAGCATTTCAAAGATCGGTCTACGGATGAATGTGGTTGAATAAGCGTTTGGACGCACTTTATATCAAAGCAAATGCAAAAACCGAGCTACTGGTGGCAAACCTGGTCGTTTCGTATGCATTTAGCCAGCGTTTTCGACCAATCGGGAGTCATTTCTATTTATCAGTGTTTATTGAAAACGTGGGGTTTCTCTTTACAATTTGAATGTTTTCCCAAACACAATCACGTGGCCACATCGACAATTGTTTCCACGAATCGGAGTCATTTCTGTGTAATCAAGGTTTATTGAGAGCGTTGGGACGCTCTTTACAAAATGAATGTTTTCCCAAACACAAACCCGAAGGGCCAATAAAACATTGAGTTTCGCTTTCGTGTAAATTTTTCGTAACTTCATTAATTTTGGGCACCAGGCAAGTTCTCGTTAACATATAAAGGCAAAACAAAACCAGACATCATATTTATAGAAAATTAAAATTCTCATTAATTTCCCTCTTTATAGAAAGGCTTTTTCGAAAGAGTAATTAAATTCATGGATACTTTTTGAATAAATTTTATATACTTGTGTGAATTCTTAACTATACTGAATACAATTCTATATTAGCTGTATATTTATATGAAAAAGATCTAGATTACATTGTTCGCATGCATGTGAACTAAGGCCTGTTTTCCACTTCAACCGTGCAATTTTATATTCTCTCTTTCATCCTCTCTTTTTTAATATTAAGTAATTACTGATTAAAAGGTAAAAACGCCCCACGGAAAGTTGTTGTTGTTGTTGGAGCTAGCGTGTAGGAAACTTTAGATAAGCTACGACTACAATATTTTTCATACATTATTCGATCGCTTCTAAAAGCTTAATAATACAGCGCGAGGATTGGTGCAACTGTTCTTACAAAGATATGGCGTGAAATATAACAGATCAATTGCAAGACGCCGATCATTTATCATATGCGTGCATTTAAAGTTTTAAACAGTGTGAGAAAGGGCATTTGCCAATTAATCAGTAGTCGAAAAGCACTCCGTATATATAACCTAACAAGACGTTTATATTCAGTTTTTCCTTCATTAAAGAAGTTTGTTCATTTATGGCGCGTTGATTGCTAAAAGCACATGCAGAGTACACTCATTACATGTTTTATAATTTCATTCTTAAAAGGAATAATTATTCATGAATTTTACAATATGCAATTACATCGATTACATCAGATACATTGAAGTTTATTCCTATACTGTTATTAATATCATAAATTGCATTAAATGTGGTATTATTGTACACCAGATTATATGACACATTTTGAATTTTAACTAGTTTTGTATGACTTTTCCTCGAGTTTATTACCATTAAGGATATCGGCGGGCTATTTTGGTGATGCAGGAAAGAACACAAGGTCCCAAACTATATAAACAGAAGTTAAAAAAATCGGCATCAGGAAAGAGGGTTAACGGGAAGCCTTGGCCAGGAAATTGACGGAACTCCATCGTTAAACGATCCACATTTGAGTTCCACTTGTCTAATGGGATGGTTGTTGCTACTTGGGGTGACCGCAGGCCATGTAATTTTTTTCTTATTATGCTTTTATCTTCATCGCGCATTCCGTTCCACTTTTTTTCTAAATCTCGAAGACGTTTACGGTTTTCCGGTTTGTTGAAGTAGGCAAAACAAGGTGAAAAAAGAGTTTTCAAACTCGTCTCGTCACTTCTGCAAGCAGATTGTACTGTCACAGTACAACCGTTCTGATTCCACGGTGCTGGTGTGCGTGCCAACTTCTTCAAATCTTTAACCAACATCCCGGAGTAACAACTGTCCGCTATTACAACGAGATGCTTGTTCTTCTTTGTGGATTGTCTTGTCAAAGCTATAGTCCACAGCTCAAGAAGGCCTTCCAAGTCACAATAACGAAATTGGTGCAAGCAAAACTCGCCACCTTTTACAGGTCGTTCTGGCTTTATATGCCTTGATGCGGGCTTAAGAATCTCCTTGGAAATTCCAACGGAATGAAGATCAGGGGAAGACAAGCAGTCAAACTTTTGTCTCATCACGGACGCTTGTTCAATTGTAAGACCATGGCCAGTGTAATAAAACAGCACCGTTTGTGGGTCCGAATCTGATTGACTGCGGAATGGATCGAGCAAAGTGTTAAACGCCACATCGACAATTGTTTCAAACTTCTCTGGAGTTATCCACTCATCTGCGGAATTAATCGCTTTCTTAAGATCGAAACACTCCGAATGCTTCAGCCAGTCATAAACCGGCTTGAAATCCAACGAAGAGATGCACTGAGAAACTGAAAGATCCAATTTTTGCGGAGAATATAGTATGACGCTTCCAGGACGCTGGTGCAACCAGGTTTGGTGAAGATGTTTGATGTTTCTTGTCGAAAGTATTCGCCCAATTTGACGCGGTGGGTTTCCAAAAGAACGCAGAAATTGCATTGTTCAGAATACGGTCTTTTTCTCACTTAAGAATTACGTTTATCTTGAAAAGTGACTCTTGTAGCATTTGAAAGATCGGTTTACGGGTGAATGTGGTTGAATAAGCGTTTGGACGCACTTTATATCAAAGCAAATGCAAAACCGAGCTACTGGTGGCAAATCTGTTCGCTTCCGTTTTTAGCCAGCGTTTTCGACGAATCGGGAATCATTTCTATGTATTAGTGTTTATTGAGAGCGTTGGGTTTCTCTTTACAATTTGCATGTTTATGGAGCCAGTGAAACATCGAGTTTCGCTTTCGTGTAAATATTTCGAAAAAGTAATTAAATTCTTGGACTGACTGACAATTATATACTTCTTTGAATTCTTAACCAGCAGCATGTTTAAAATGTGCATGTGGTATGATTTTTTTACATATTTTTCTTTAGTTTCTATATTCCCAGGCAACTTTGATATTCTCACTTTATCCTCTTTTTTTAAAAATCATTTAATTACTGACTAACTGGTAAAGTGCCCCACGGAAAGGTTGGGGCTAGCCTGTTTATAGGGAACTTTAGATTCGCTACGACCACGATATTTCTCATATAATTTTCGCCTCTAGCTTTTCAAAGTACATGGCGATGGATTGGTGCAACTGTTGTGATAAGGATGTTATGTCCAGTGAACTCTATATATATGAAAGGCTCGCTTCAGTTCAAAGTGTAAAGCCAAACATGGCGGATCATGAACGCTGCTTGGGTACCGAATCAGACCTCCACGAAGCGTGAATAATAAACAAACTGCTTTTGTAAATAAATTAACTGCGATATAAAAAGGGTGAGAAAACTTTCAACAGGTGTTTTAAAATTGATAAAAAAAATACGTGCACGGAGAGCAGTTTTGTTATGACAGCCGAATGCATGTCAAAGGCCAAATGACTGAATTCTTAGTATTGTGACATTTTCGAATATTTATTTCCAGTTAAATATACAATTGCAACTTTACTGTCTTTAAAGTGGCTCTTTCCGAATTTTTGATCGTATAAAAACTAGATACTTCAACATGAAAAGAGTAAAAAAAGTGGTGATAAAGGCTAGAAAAGGCCTTTTTGTGAAGAGTTTTTGCATCGCCATAAATACTCAATTATTCTAAATCGTAAACTAAAACTTCAGCAAAGTCTTCTTCACTCTCGGTGTTATCGCAATGCACTGATTCATCTTCGTTCTGGGTTCCAGCCACGATTGTTTTATCACTTACCATCTCGCAAGAAACAATTCAGGAAAATTTGAATTTCGCACGGAAAACGTAACGAATTAAACGTGCGCAGTGTTCAGTCAATCAATTATGACAAAGGGTATTATGACATCACGCTTCTTATATTCCTTGCGCGAAAGACCGGGATTATGGGTAATCAATTAGAGCGATCAATTGTTACATCATTTTATGGTAAACTAGGATTCGGATTGATGGTTGATCGCCCAAATGACGAGTTAGGTTTTTAATTTTCACTTCATTTCTTTGTTTAATAACAGATGCGGCCAAAGAAATTACGTAGCAAATCTGGTCCTATGTATAGACAGAATTATCCGAATTATAACTCTTTTATACATATTATAATCTAATCCTAAACCCAAATCCAATCTTTATCCATAATCTTAACCTTTCACTGAAACTCGAATGTTAATCCCAACTATTACACTGCAAAACATGTGTGTTGTATTTGTTTATTTAAGAATTAAAAAACGAGTCGCGTGCCTTTATGGTGTAATAATGCACGATGGGGGAATGTTGGGAGAATAAGGGAGAAGCTTGCAACTGATTAATTGCCCAAACCGAGAGTTAGGTTCTAGGTTTTCATTTTATTTCCTTATGTGTTTGCCAGGAAATTGAAGGATCTCCAACGTTAATGATCTAGATCTATTATTTGAGTTCAACTTTGGGGGACGGTAGGTTATATAAATGTATACTGTAATTCTTTTGTAATATAAGAAGAAATTATAGGGCAACAACAAAATTTACTTATTTGATCAATAATGAAATTCTCCTTACATGTTATTTAAGATGTTCTTTAAATATTGAATTTATAATTTGTTTACTTTCAGCAAGAGGCGGGAAAATTTCAAAAGCCAGAAGCGTGCATTATGGCCTCACAATGCACGCGCGGTAGCCAATCAAATTGCTCGTTATATCATACTTATATTATAAAGTGTTATAAACACTGTAAAACACAAATGAATTAATACCATTAACATTAACATTTACAATTATTCTTATTGTTATTAAAAGATTACCAGCGTCATACATTATCTATAATAAATTGCATTAAATCCCGTAAGTAAACAGTATAATGCCAAGTTTTTAGAATATAATATACCGGATCTTATTACCTTTTTATCGAGTTTGATAACCATTAAGGATATTGCTAGACTAATCTGACGGCGTAATGAATCGAGCAAAGTGTTAAACGCCACATCGACAATTGTTTTAGACTTCTCTTGAGTCATCCGTTCATCTGTGTAATCAACCGCATTCTTAAGACTGAAACACTCCGAATGCTTCAGCCAGTCATAAACCGCCTTGAAATTCGAAGAAGAATTGGACTGACAAACTGGAAGATCCAAGGGAGAATATAGTATGACGCTTGCAGGACGCTGGGGCAACCAGCGGCGGGGGTCAAGATCTTTGATGTTTTGCATCGAAAGTATTTGCCCAATTTGACGCGGTGGGTTTCGAAAAGCATGCAGAAAATTCATTGTTCAGAATACGGTCTTTTTCTTGCTTAAGAATTACGTTTATCTTGAAAACGACTCTCTTAGTCTTTACCTAAAAGATCGGTCTACTGATTAATGTGGTTGAATAGACGTTGGGAAGCGCTTTCTATCAAAGCCTGAGCAATATATTATAGGTGCCAAATCTGTTCGTTTCGTACCATGTATGTATATAGTCAGCGTTTTCCACGAATCCGAATAATTTCTGTGTAATCAACGCTTATTGAGAGCGTTGGGACGCTCTTTACAAAATGAATGTTTTCCCAAACACAAACCTGAAGAGCAAATAAAACAATTAATGAGTTTCGCTTTCGTGTAAATTTTTCGTAAATTCATTAATTTTGTGCACCAGGCAAGTTCTCTTTAACATATAAAAGGCAAAACAAAACCAGACATCATAAATTATAGAAAATTAAAATTTTCTGGGGGTAATTTCCCTCTTTATAGAAAGGCTTTTTCGAAAGAGTAATTAAATTCATGGGTACTTTTTTGGATAAATTTCTGTGTGAATTCTTAACTATACTGAATACAATTCTATATTTGCTGTATATTTATATGAAAAAGATCTATATTACATTAAACCTATTATTTCAAATTTTATACAAACCTTGTTCGCATGCATGTGAACTAAGGCCTGTTTTCCACTTCAACCGTGCAATTTAATATTTTCTCTTTCATCCTCTCTTTTTTAAAATTAAGTAATTACTGATTAAGCGGTAAAAATGCCCCACGGAAGGTTGTTGTTGTTGTTGGGGCAAGCGTGTAGGAAACTTTAGATAAGCTACGACTACAATATTTTTCATATAATTTCGCTTCTAAAAGCTTAATAATATAGCGCGAGGATTGGTGCAACTGTTGTTACAAAGATATGGCGTGAAATATAACAGATCAATTGCAAGACATCGATGATTTATCATATGCGTGCATTTAAAGTTTTAAATAGTGTGAGAAAGGGCATTTGCCAATTAATAGTAGAAAAGTACTCCGTATATAGCCTAACAAAACGTTTATATTCAGTTTTTCCTGCATTAAAGAAGTTTATTCATTTATGGCGCGTTGATTGCTAAAAACACATGCAGAGTACACTCATCACATGTGTTCATGAATTTTACAATATTCAATTACATCGATTACATCAGATATATTGAAGTTTATTCCTATACTGTTATTAATATCTATATTATAAATTACATTAAATGTGGTATTATTGTACAGCAGATTATATGACACATTTTAGATTTTAACTAGTCTTGTATGACTTTTCCTCGAGTTTATTACCATTAAGGATATCGGCAGGCTATTTTGGCGATGCAGGAAACAACACAAGGTGCCAAACTATATAAACAGAAGTTAAAAAAATCGGCATCAGGAAAGAGGGTTAACGGGAAGCCTTGACCAGGAAAATGACGGAACTCCATCGTTAAACGATCTACATTTGAGTTCAACTTGTCTAGTGGGATGGTTGTTGCTATTTGGGGTGACCGTAGGCCATATAATTTTTTTCTCATCTTGTTTTTCTTTTCATCGCGCATTCCGTTCCACTTTTTTTCTAAATCTCGAAGACGTTTACGGTTTTCCGGTTTGTTAAAGTGGACAAAACAAGGTGAGAAAAGAGCCTTTACACTCGTCTCGTCGCTTCTAGAAGCAGATTGTACTGTCACAGTACAACCGTTCTGATTCCACGGTGCTGGTGTGCGTGCCAACTTTTGTAAATCTTTAACCAACATCCCGGAGTTACAACTGTCCGCTATAACTACGAGATGCTTGTTCTTCTTCGTGGATTGTTTTGTCAAAGCTATAGTCCACAGCTCAAGAAGGCCTTCCAAGTCACAATAACCAAATTTGTGCAAACAAAATTCACCACCTTTTAGAGGTCGTTCTGGCTTTATATATCTTGCCGCGGGTTTAAGAATCTCCTTGGAAATTCCAACGGAATCGAGATCAGGGGAAGAGAAGTAGTCAAACTTTTGTCTCATCATGGACGCTTGTTTAATTGTAAGACCGTGGCCAGTGTAATAAAACAGCACCGTTTCTGGCTCCGAATCTGATTGACTGCGGAATGGATCGAGCAAGATGTTAAACGCCACATCGACAATTGTTTCAAACTTCTCTGGAGTTATCCACACATCTGCGGAATTGATCACCTCCTTAAGATCGAAACACTCCGAATGCTTCAGCAAGTCATAAACCGGCTTGAAATCCAACGAAGAAATGCACTTATAAACTGAAGGATCCAATTTCTTGGGAGAATATAGTATGACGCTTGCAGGACGCTGGTGCAACCAGGTTTGGTGAAGATGTTTGATGTTTTGCGTCGAAAGTATTCGCCCAATTTGACGCAGTGGGTTTCCAAAAGCACGCAGAAATTTCATTGTTCAGAATACAGTCTTTTTCTTGCTTAAGAATTACGTTTATCTTGAAAAGCGACTCTTGTTGTACCTAAAAGATCGGTCTACTGATCAATGTGGTTGAATATGCGTTTGGACGAACTTTATATCAAAGCAATTGCAAAACCGAGCAGTAGGTGGTAAATCTGTTCGTTTCGTATGCGTTTAGCGAGCGTTTTCGACCAATCGGGAATCATTTCTATCTATCAGTGTTTATTGAGGACGTTGGGTTTCTTTTTACAATTTGAATGTTGTTCCAAGCACAAACACGTGGAGCCAGTAAAACATCGAGTTTCGCTTTTGTGTAAAGTAATTATAAATTCTTGGAATTGACAAATTCTTTCTATACTTCAGTGAATTCTTAACTACTGCATGGATACAATTCTAATACTTGCTATATATTCATATGACTAAAGACTATATGTTCATGCATGTGAACTATTTAAAGATGAGTGAAGCTGCCAATGAGATACATGTTTTAAAGAATAAGCCTGAAGGTGATGTTGCTGACTGCGGCGTATCATGTGATGGTAGCTGGCAGAGACGAGGATATGCATCTCTAAATGGTTGTGTCACTGCGATCTCCATGGACACAGGAAAAGTTGTCGATGTTGAAGTGCTCTGTAGATTTTGCAAGCAATGTAAGAAGCATGAGGAGGATGATGACACACCAAAGAACAATGCTCGGGAAATTGACCACAAGACAAAGTGTAAAGTTAATTTTGAAGGATCAGCACCAGCGATGGAACCAGAAGGAGTTGTTAGAATTTTTCAACGTTCTGTGAAGGAGAAGAAGCTGCGGTACACAGAGTATTTTGGTGATGGGACAGCAAGAGCCATGGTGTTGTCAAAGATGTGTACCTCAGTGGTGATGATGGTGTGAAGGTGGCAAAAAAAGAGTGTGTTGGCCACGTGCAAAAAAGGGTCGGTACGGCTCTTCGGAAATTTCGCAAAGAGAATAAAGGCATGGGTGGAAAGGGTAAGCTAACTGACAAGATGATAGACAAGCTTCAAAACTATTATGGAATAGCAATTAGAAGCAACCCTGGAAACCTGGATGCAATGAAGAAGGCAATATTGGCTAGCTTATTCCACTGTGCCTCGTCAGAAAACAACAAGTGGCACACTGCCTACTGCCCAGCTGGTGAAGATAGCTGGTGTGGCTTTATGAGAGACAAAGCAACAGGGACAAATGAATATAAGCATGGTAAAAGCTTACCCATCTCTGTTGTGACAGCAATGAAGCCAATATATGCTAGGTTAAGTGATAATGAGTTATTATCAAAGTGCCTTGACTGCAAAACACAGAACCAAAATGAATCATTCAATGGCATGGTGTGGAATCGTTTGCCAAAGCAGGTGTTTGTTGGTTCTGATGTGCTGCATTTGGGTGTTTATGATGCTGTTTCCCACTTCAACATTGGTGCTAGTGCTTCTATCAAGACACTTAAGAAGATGGGTATTAGTAGTGGTGACTGGTGTTCAACAAGGTGCTCCTTGGCTGATCAGCAACACGTAAAAGGCGCTGAGAGAAAATCAGCAGGGAAGGTGAAGAACAGAAGAAGACTGGTTAGAGCAAAAAGAAAGTCCAAGGGAGACAAGCAGAAGCAACAGAAGGACCAACATATGCCTGTGGAGAATTTTAGGCTCATCAGTGAAGATTAAATGTACTTTCTTACTGGTTCTCAACGTGCAAAACTTTAAAGTTAATTGATGCAATTTTGAATTTCTACCCAAATAGCCATACGGAAAAAATGATATCTCCTAAAATAATGGACCAATTGACTTGAAATTTTCTGTGAATATGTGTTATGTATCTATCCTGTGAACTAGGATCTTTTGGATATGTTGAATGAACTAGGCACAATCACTGTTTGTAGGAGAAAAAACGGATGGAAAATACATGTAACATGTTTTTGTTCTTAAAAAAGTAGCTAAAACTCAATATTTTTAAAAGATCCTAGTTCACAGCATTGATCTGATATAACAGTATCTATTTTCATCAATTTTGAACAATTATCACCTAAAATGGCTTTGTAATCATTTTTAGCGCAACCCCATTGTTATAGCTGCTGGGGGTAATTATCTTAATAACCATGGCAACAAGTGTTCTTAAAACTGAGTCATTCCTCATCAATTTGTCAGAAGAAATGTTTCATGCAAAAAAATTTATTAAAAATCGCATTTAAGCAAATAAAATTAATTTGATATTTATTTTTACTCGGGCTACTGTGGTAGCCGAGTCTAGGTTTCGCGAATATTATTTTTTTCGTGTCGCAGGCTTAGTCTTCCGCGCAGACAATCGCGTATTTACAGACAATACAGTGTATCAATATAGCTCAGTTTCAGTGCAGTGTATTTATTGAGCCCGAGTTAACGCCTGCCGGGCGTCTTGTTATATCTTAATATTAATTTATTGTAAAATTTAGCAAATACAACCTGCCTTAGCTTACCTTGTTCAGAACAAATCAATGATTTCAAATAAGCTTCTTTGTGAGTGAGTTTTTATGAAATACGTAATTTAGACTGCGCAATGAAAATTAAATATTTACGATTTCTAAAGTTGTAACCTGTTTGCATGGCTATTGTATTTCATAATAATAATTGCGAGTGTTTCCTTTGTAAGCGAGTCCCCATGTAAATAATGGGGACTTGTGTGTAAATTTCACGATTGTTCAGTGATATTATGATAGTGATAAAACGCCTTTCATTTTGATGTGTTGATAATGGGTGCAGGTAAATTCTCTTTCAACTTTCTATTCACCTGTTGTTATGCAAGTTTCTATTCACCTGTTATTATGCAAGTTTCTATTCACCTGTTGTTATGCTGAATGATGATGATCTTTGAATGTCTCGTACTTAATAATCACTGGTCAGTATATGACTATATGGAGATGAGTCCTGAAATGAAACGTTAAATTACGTTGTTGTAAAGTTGAAAAGGAAAAAACATTTACAGCCATCCATTAATATTTTTAGTATTTTTAAAAGAAAATTTGCGGTTGTTCAACTTGCGGTTCCACAACCAAACACTGCATTTCAATAGCTTTTAAGCGCGCAATGCGTGATGGTAGTTGATTATAAGTTAATTTGAGTTGTGGTTTCGCCATGTTTAGGAGCGATTGTATTTTAACAAAGAAGCAAGAAGAATCGGCATTGCAATCGAGAAAATGTTTAAATGTTTCCATGATGTACTTCATGCCGCATGACATGTAACACCACAACGTTATGTACTCTCGAGTATTACCCTTGGATGATTAATTGACTTGTCATTGCAATGCAACCGCAACTTAATCACAAACACAATAAAAGTATAAAATTAAAATAAAATATCGATCATCATAATTTTATGAAATTCCAATCTCAAAGCCAGAGTTGAGAGATTTTGTTCAGACTGAGATTATTTATAAGTTTATATGAATCATAGATCTATAATTGACCATATATATTTAGAGACAAATAATAACATGGAAGACTGCCCTAAAAAGTGTGTCAGTCAGTCAGTGTTTAATTTTTAGTTTAGTTGGTTTAAAAGTTCAAAATAGACAATAAAACTAAAAGTATAATTATGGGAATTTGGAATGATACACATGCATATTGTGTATCTTAAGGTTTGTTCACACGAACCAATTTTGTTGGATCCAATTCACCTCTGATGGATGTTTTATAGTCTGTTGTCTTAGCAATCCACTGAAGCCAATGCACTACTGCTTTGTCAATAACCGACTATATTTCATAACGTCAGAACTCAGAAGTGAATTGGATCCAACAAAATTGGATGGTGTGAACAGACTTTATATATGCATAAATTTGATCCAATATAACCAAGGAGCAGCGTGACCAAACTTCCGAGTCTTCAAACAACTTAGCATCAAATGTGGTATTTAACAACTGCCAAAATAGACAAAACACTTCTCGACGTTTCGACCTGAGGGCCTTCGTCAGGAGAGTTAGTACTAACTCATACTAACTCTCCTGACGAAGGCCCTCAGCTCGAAACGTCGAGAAGTGTTTTGTCTATTTTGGCAGTTGTTAAATACCACATTTGATGCTAAGTTACATAAATTTGAGTTCACCCAACCGATATTCACGATATCAGGATTTTTGCTTTATCGGTTGCTGGGTGAAAACCTTGGCTTGACAATAGTCTCAAGGATGTTGAAACTATGCAACTTGAACCACTCCAATTACATCTCTTTGCATTTAAACAAAAACGTATGCCCTATTTGTTTGACGTCGTTAATACATTAAAAACATTTTACGTCAGAGAAAATAGAATTTAACTTGTATTAATATTTAACTTACTTTATTCGGTGCACATCCTTGTCCTTGATATACGAAACAGGTTCTGCTATACAACGTTTTTAAAACGTCTAGAATTTAGACTACGCATGCAATGTTACATTCATTAAATATTTATAATTTCTAAAACGAAGTTGCATGATTCTAAAAATGATAACATATGTAGACCACCAGGAGCTTTATCGCAATATTGAAAACAATTAAAAACAGTTTGAAACCTAATTGGATTTTTGTATTTTCAAAATAAGTTATGTATTTCTTACGCTTTTTTGGCTTTTAGATGTCGATGTAATATCTAACCTGCTCAGTGCTCATTTCTATGCATGCATGGCCACTTTGTGCTTGTAAACTACATTAGTAATCAATGTAAACCATTAGATTTCGTTTTGCATATATGTGGAAGGGAGGTCTCTTTCGTTTTATTTAATTTATTCCTATGACTTAGTCTCGACAGGTGTGTGAGAGTGTCTTTATTTTGTCCTTAAACTGCATGTGTCATACAAAATTGCTTGTGCATTGGTGGTTAGTCTGTTCATTGAAACGTGTTTCCGTGTTAAATTGCGTCTAGAATTTTTCTTTACAAACTTAATACAATGACCATACTTATGTGTATAGAAAGTTATGCATTCTTTATCTCAAACATTTCATTGCTTTTTTCAATCAGCTAAATACTATTGAATATTTTTTGTTTAAAAACTGAAATAATAATATTTTAGAAAAAAGTATACGTGGCACAACCGTGGCAAGGCTTAAACCACAGTTAAACCAACCCGTCATGCAACATCCTCTTCATTTGCATCCTCGTTTTCCCGATGGCTATGTTTCAAGATATAGAAATCGTCCGGGCGTAGTGAAATCTCAAAAATTCGTTTGTTGATAATTTTAATTCAGTGAAAACGTAGGCATAGGGCGACTCATAAATGGGTTCAGTTCCTTTAGGAAACCTCAAGTTTTTGAATCAATTCCGCCAAGTCAAAACAATTTCTGTCCATCACTAGCTTAGATTGACAGGCCCTGGGCAAGAGGTTGATAGGTTGCGACCACTGAGCTATAATAGGGAGTTTGAGCAAGGCAACGAAGTACGAAGACGAAGACAAACTTCACAATTTTAAAACGTCTGCGCATCATTTGCGCATACTCCGCTTAAACGCGAATGTTAATCCAAACTATTACACTGCAAAACACGTGTGTTGTATACATTGTTATAAACACTGTAAAACACAGATATATTAATACCATTAATATTAACATTTACAATTATTCTTATTGTTATTAAAAGATTACCACCGTCATACATTATCTATAATAATATGCATTAAATGCATCCCGTAAGTAAACAGTACTGATACTGCCAAGTTTTTAGAATATAATATACCCGGGTTTTATGACACTTGAGAATAATTTGGTTTTCTGGATTATATTAAAAAGTCGCATTTTAAGATTCAAAATAATATACTTTATAGTTTTTAAAGTATAATATGATGGGTCTTATCACTTTTTCTCGAGTTTGATAACTATTAAGGAATAAGGATATTAATTGCTAGGCCAATCTGACATTACAAGCGTGCAAGATCAAATGGATTAAGCCAACAGAATTTAAAAAATTCGGCATCACGAAAGAGTGTTAACGGGAAGCCTTGGCCAGGAATCTCATGAAACATCATCGTTAGACGATCTACATTTGGGTTCAACTTGTCTAGTGGGATGGTGGTTGCTACTTGGGGTGACGGGAGGGTACGGAAACGTTTTCTGAACTCGCTTTTATGTTCATCGCGCATTCCGATCCACTTTTCTTTTAAATTTCGAAGATGTTCACGGTTTTCGGGTTTGTTGAAGTGAACAAAGCAAGATGAGAAATCAGGTTTGAAAAATGCTTCGTCGCTTCTAGAAGCAGATTGTACTGTCACAGTACAACCATTCTCGTTCCACGGCGCGGCTTTGCGTTTCAACTTCTTCAAATCTTCAACAAACATCCCAGAGTAACAACTGTCCGCTATTACAATGAGATGCTTGTTCTTCTTCGTGGATTGTTTTGTCAAAGCTATAGTCCACAGCTCAAGAAGGCCTTCCAAGTCACAATAACCAAACTGGCGCAAGTAAAACTCACCACCTTTCAGAGGTCGTTCTGGCTTTATGTATTCTGCTGCGGGCCCGAGCATCTCTCTGGAGATTCCAACATCATCCAGCTTAAGCTGAGGTCCGGGGGAGCTGGTGTGCAGTGAATTCTCATCTTTTCCACTTGGCTTTGACTTCCTTAAGCCATGGCCAGTATAGTAAAACAGCACTGTCTCCGGGTCTGATTGACTGCGGAATTTCGGATCGAGTAGGGTATTAAACGCAACACGAACAATGTTTTGAAACTTCTCTCGAGTCACCACTGCGGAGTCAATCGTTTTTTTAAGATTGAAATGGGTCGTAGAACTTAACCAGTCATAAACATTTTGAAAGTCGGTTTTCAATTTTGGCGGAGGACCCGATAAATCTACCCTTCCAGGTGAATCTAACTTCCTTGGAGAATATAGTAAAACGCTGGCAAGAGGTCCATGGTGTATTGTTGCTTTTTGAAGACGTTTGATATTTTGGTTCGAAAGTATTCGCCCAATTTGACGGTGGTTTCCCAAAGCGCAAAGAAAATTCATCGTTGTGAATGCAGTCCAATCAATATTTGCAAAAAGAATAACCTCTTGTAACCACTCTTGTAACGACGGTTTGCTGCTGGATCGGTGTATGGATGAATGCAGTTTAATAAGTATAGGGACGCACTTTATACCGCGCAAATGCAAAGCTATATGAGCAGGTATTGGTGACGAAACGCTTCGTTTGGTATGCATTTTCGAAGAATCGATACGTAATTCTGTGTAATCAGTGCCAAGTGAAAGCGTTGCGACGCTATTTACATTTCTTTCCCAAACACAGAAACGAACGTAGTGAAGCGGCGAACATGAAGTTCACTTTCGCTATCGTGTTAAATGTTAATCTTCTGCAAGACATATTTGCACAAAACGTATATGATTTAAAAAGATTTTGTTAAAACATGCAGTGAATCCTTACTAAAAGAGGCCAGTGTTTGTTAACAAAGACTTCTTGTACTTGCATTTGTGCATTCTTTAGAATAATAAATACACTCGTATATACTGGCAAAAAGAATTATCTTCACCCGGAAGCGTTTACAAGATCGTTCTGTGGATGAATGTGGACATCAGTAGCTCATTAATGTCATCAATAGGCATGAGGATGTTCTTTAGCACAACACTTGCCTGTAAAAATATTTTGATAGCAAGAATACTGTGAATGTGAATATCCTTTTTTGGTATCTTAGATTATTTATATCGTATGCCACAATGGTGGTCAGGCAATTATGGACTAACTACTGCAAGGAAGTCCTCCACAGTTCCCTGGTAAAGCAAAGTTATTAGCAAAGCTCGGTGATACAATTAGTATAGGTAATTTGTGGTAAAACGTATTGGGTTCGCTGTGCCGCCCTGGCTGCTGTTCGGTTTCCAAGAGGAAGACGCCATAATCACTTCACAACAACTTGTAGGGCAACAAATTGATCAAAGATGGGATGTTTACAATCTTCCGAAACAAAATCTGAACAAGAAAATGACAATGCCGAAACTAAACCGAAAGTTTATAGCTGGTATGTATCGGTGAATATGTTTATTGCATTGTTAATAATGCTTTAATTTGAGTATTTGGATATTTTGTGTGAGATATGGCATATCAATGTGTATATTTGGATTGTAATATAGCAGAACTGATATAAACTTCTGAGATCGTTTCGTTCTGTGAAAGACAAAGCATAAAAACGTTAAATTCACAAGCTTGGGACTTCCACGATTGGATTGTAAAGCTTTCAAATGCAAACAAATATATTTCATAGGTTCTTCATAGGTGGGCAGATGTTCATGTCGAAAACACATTCAGGCCAGCGACTTTCATGTCTGCGTAATCAAATTAGGACGAACTCCGTGTACATTGATTCGTACGACTGCAGTTAAATAAAATAGCTGCAGAGCATAAAAGCCCCCAATGTACATTTAATTTCTTGGCAGTTGGCACAGCATGGCCAAAATTGGCACCGATGCAGATTTCATCTTTGCTCAACCTTTGTATTAATAGGTTTCATGGCAAATAGGTACTCTTACCAAACACCATACATGCTTGACCTAATTACCAATACATTAGGTAGAACATGTATGAAGTTTGGTATTCATGAGTACTCCTTTGCAATACTGTATTCTTATAGCTGTCCCCATAAATTACCCCAAGTATGACTAATATGGAATGCTTAGAAGAAAATATACTAGGTCTAAGAAAAAGCTGGTCCATGAATAAAATGTTATTCTGGAGAATGAATAACTTACTTGAATTGATAGTTAATTAATTAACCTAGCAGTATTCTATAGTTGCAGTGCCTCTATGCATACAAGCAATGTCATTCAATTGCTACCTTCACAATAGGTAAACCATAGCGACCATTTTATAGGGAAAAACGAGGCAATATTGATCCAAATGATTACATCACAGAACAACTAAAGGATGAGACTGTTGGAAAGTTGCCTGGGAAACTAAATGGTCAACAGTACATCATCCAAAATTGTGAGGTCAGTAGTTAACTCAAGTTACTCAACCCTTGATTTGTACATTTGTACAAGTGATGTAAAAGTAAAAATTCCTGATAAAATTCTCTTATAGCAAATAACCTCCCGATTTCCTTTTTTTTCATTCAGGGATGTAAGATATACATATTTGATCACACTGCTACAGTCACTGTTGATGATTGTGTGGATTGTAAGATATTCCTTGGACCCAGTAAAGGCAGGTATGTGGGTGACTCGGGTGTTTGTGTGCAGGGGCCGGTTGTATGAAAGCTGGATAGCGCTATCCACCGAATAGTGAATTTTTCAACTGTTCTAAAAATGCTCGAAAAGCAATAAAATTTCAGCTTTGGGATGAAAAATTATTAAAGAGGGTCCCTAATACTAAGATTTAATCGAAGTTATACCACAAAACGGGCAATTTTGAAGCGATTGAAAAAACCACTATCTGGTGGATAGCGCTATCCTGTTTTCATACAACCAGCCCCAGATATTTATTTACATATTACTGCCACTGAATTCCATTCTTATTTTTCAGTGTTTACATTAGAGATTGCAAAGATTGCAGTTTTGTCCTAGCTTGTCAGCAATTTAGGTAAGGAACACTGTATTCTTATACAATGAACAGAATATTTGTGTTTTGTAACATTTTTACAAAGTAACTATTTCAACTTTTTGTTTAATATATTTTAGGACGAGAGATTGTAAAAGGCTGGATATCTTTCTGTGCTGTAACACTCAGCCTATCATAGAGTCTTCAACTGGCATGAAGTTTGCTTGTTTCCAATATAACTACCCTGAATTAGAAGGTAGGGAATGTCTATTGAGTAAAATGGATTTATGGATAATTTATAGTAGGATATATGATGAAACGTTAAGTAAAATAATATATAAAATAACATGCATATTTCAATAAGGCCATCTAAACACAGAAATTTATTTCGCTTTTAGAAATCAAACTTGGAAATAAAACAATTACTTAATGGTTTCCTGTGTTTGGATGGCCTGATCCAAACACTTGGGAATGTGGTTGGAGTTAAACCTCTCGCAAAAAAAGAGTTTTTTGGCTCGCTTTTCTAAACTCTCGCAAGATTCCTGCGTTCTTGGATCAGGCCATCCAAACACAGAAACCAACAAGTAATTGTTTATTATAAGTTGTGTTTCATCATCAAACCATCTTTTGCTTTTATATAGATCAGTTTGATGCAGCTGGTCTCAGTCTCTATAACAATAACTGGAGCAGTATTCATGACTTTACGCCCGCTGCTGACGTTGAAACATGGTCACTTTTACCAGAGGTATTGTTTAAAGTACTTAGTAATCTATCCTGGGCACAGTTAACCTTGTCTTCCATCACATGTTACATCGTAGTCTATTACTGTCATCTTACATTTCTACATATAAAACCGTTCACAAAAGGTGATGTGCTTGTGCAGTCCATAATGTAAACAAATGTTTTGCTTACATTTCAAATTTGTTTGACCAACTTTAGCCGATTTACTTGTTTAAATATTTCTCAAAAAATGTGCTGTATATACTTTTCATATCTAAGACGATATGACAAATGCTTGAACACCAAATACAATATGTTTTCAACTCTAGAATGCGAAAGTTTCAGACTATGTTCCATTACCACCTGTTGATTCCTTTCCTGAGATAGAAGTTTCAGCAGATTCGGATTCCAGCATTGTTCCTTTGACTTTGGGTAGCAGAAGGAAAAAATCAGATGAGGTATTCAAGAAAGTCATAAATCTGTACATATTTCCATTCTCTCTATTTTTACTTGCATGAAAAACTTGTTTAACATAATAATAAAGTGAAGTGTAAATCCGTTTTTCAAGATATCAAATGGGGTTGTATTCTCTATAGTTGTATAATTTATTAAATTACTTGTTCAGTAGTAAAAAACGTTTAAGCGATGTTTTTCAAAAACGACTCTGCTTTGTTTTCAGTCATGTTTGGTTGTGTTCTATCCAGGACCAGAAGCAAGAAACAATGTAAAATCGTACTTGCGGGAAGTTAAAACGAAGGTACTAAGATATTTCATAATTAGTATATCCTTTGGTACATAAGTTTAATATTGCTAGTTCTATAGATAGGGTGAGTAGTTTTGTCAATACTGAGCCTTCACTACTTCCACTTTTATTGGTCAGCGAACATTCGCTTTTTGATACTTCGTTTTATTGGACTACTTTTAACAACATCATATGAACGCATAGACCTCGTATCAACTGGTTCAAACCAAAGAGGTTCAAATGACCATTGAAGATGCCCAAAGGGTGTTTGGAAGTGAACACGATGGAAGCAGTATTCAACAAGGTACATATAGTCAATAATGAATCATAACCATGTGCAGCCACGACCATGTACAAAGTTGTATGATATTATTTCTATGCTCTTTCAACGATTGTCGAATGTCTACTTCTGCATCTTAATACCTCTGCGTTTTATATTTCGTAATATTTCTTATTTCTCTGTTCTCGTATTATAGTCTGTGTTTTTCCTTATAGTTCTTGTAATTCGCTCCGCTTGTTTTAGGTGCTGTCATTGGTTTAGAAATCAACGGCGATGGCTGCGTGAAGACTTGCAATGAATTGTTGGACACGTTATTGGAAGGGAGAAACAAATCTGAACTTGTGTTTATATCAAGAAGTAAAGAGAAGTCAGCTAAAAATATAGATGATTTTTATAATTTTGTCGATATGACCATGTCATAACACAGTGCTGCACATGCATAGATTGTAAAATATTGTATTAATTGTATAGAATATAGAAGTTTATTATATTAATTTATATCTTGCAAAATAATGTGCGATGACTACCTGCGATTCATTTGAAATCAATTAAAGTTAGGGTCTTTCTGAGTAACTTTGTATTTGATAACTACAGGGTGTCCAAAAAGTCCCCTCTATTGAAATCAAGCCTTTGTTAGAATTTGATTGCCGTAATATTATGATAAACCCAATTGAAAGCAGGACGCTTTATTTGAATGCCTCAACCTAATAACTATGCTATTTACACACTACTGCTTTGATCATGCATTCAAATTCCAACAAAAGCTTCATTTCAATAGGGGGGACACCCTGTACATAAGGGCTTCGGTGTGCATCAGTCAAACTTACTCAGTAAACTTTAAATCAGATATTCATGAAGTTGCATAATTCAATGAGGCCTATGGAGTATGGGGTGCTTCAATAGAAATTTAAATTGTTTTTCTAAAGGAAAGAAAGGTTAAACGACTTCTTAAAGCACAGACGTATAATTAGTGGCACAAGGCGTTGAATGTATCTACTTATGCAAATTTAGCGCTTTCAGGTTTTCTAATGCACGTTGCCGTTGGTGGAATAATCGGCAAAAGCTATCTTGAAATTTTGTGGTTTTACCATTAACTTAGAATGAGAGAACTTGGTAAATGTATTATGAATAGTTTTGGCCCTGGGTTTAACGTCTTTAATTGCTGCCTTTGGCTTTTGTTGCCGGCGAAAATACTCGATATGTTTCCTAAAGCTCATGCCCTACATCTACAACCTTGCTGAACAGCGATTTGTATCTAGGTGATCATAGTAACTGGTAAGATTTGAGCATTTGTTTTATTCTCTTTATTATATAGCTATGGATTTTAGTGTACCTTTGTCGTGTCATATTCCAGTGCTTTATGGTACGTTGTGCATTTTGAAATAAACAAGTATATTTAGAGAGGTTTTTTATCATTATGACCGTAATGCACAACTTGCAAAATGGTGGCCATGATGGTGGCAAATTCATGACGAATAAATCAAACTCTTTTGGTGAAATTCATTTGACTTCCCTGAAAACCATTAGACAGGGATTTGATTTCCTTTTTTAAGATAATAACCAACATGTATAGCTGATACTCTTGATTGAGTTGCACGTTGTCATTGACATTGACCATGTACTTTGCTTCAGCGAAATACACGGTTTAATATTATTTGAATGACAGAAGGTTTTATAAACTAGGATTCCTTAATTGTCAAGGAATCTTGCGTGCAATGTATTATACGCGTGCCTTTAAAGATAAACAAGTTAGGTTATATATAACCATGGTTATTTATATTCAAATGGTGAATATAACATCGTCTAAATTAGCGTGATTACTGATATATCCTTTGTGTTTTATTATTTTCAAAAGTTCAAGATTTTGATTTGTTATACCAGGACATTAGTTTTAGATTTTATGTTTAATGATAAATATCAAATCGCAGTTCATTTCTTTTGTCAAAAAAAAAAGCAAGTTTCTCCTAAATCGGCTTACTTTCTCAGTCCTGCTCACAGCCGAGAGACAAACATTATTTTACACTTTTGTGTTGAAACACGACAATGTCATTCTTTACCAGATGTTTTTGCAAAAACCACTCAAGACAGGACAGTTAGGAATTGGAACTGTTTGGTTTTAATATCAAAAAATAGAAAACTATTACATAATGGCTTTTAATGCTGCTTTTATTTCGTCAACATCCAGTTTTTATAGAAAAAATGTACGACTCCAGGCCTACGCTTTTTCACAAAAAACTCTTGTGTTCAAAGCAATCATATAATCGCGCACAGAAACAATGAGAAATTTCGTTTTTAACTAATCGCCATAAACAAATTTTCTGATTGGCGAAAACGAAATTCCTCATTGTTGGGCGCAGGTCTTTTCGCCTGATCCTCACATTGCCCTATCTAAAACTAATTTTAAAATTATGCTAAATAATCGCTTCTATCTTGTATAGTATATCCCATCCAACTTTACAAAAATGTGCCAAATTTAGGATTTAGAATTCAATTTAGTTCATAGATCTATTTCCAGTAAATCGTCGTCATCCGTGCAGCTGTGCCGGTCGCCTCGTTTTAGTGTTCGTGATGATTTGGTCATTTGTGTCCATCTAAACATATAAAAAGCGTTTGAGAAGGGTTGTTTAAAGGTGGGGTAGTGAGTGGAACTTAGTCAGGTTAAATTGGTGCCAAATCATTGGGATATCTACGTGGTACATGTCGTGATTTTAAATAGTGGACTGTTTTTTGGGGGAAATGTACTAATTCCTCGCGTGCTACATCTGCAATGTACATTTCCAATAGGTAAATTAGCGTTATTATGATTTGCGGAACATATACTTATTACCCAGTTCACCACGATTTTAATGATTTCGTCATCGTTCACGTTCCCACTTTTAAATCTCATGACTCCTAGTGCATCATTTATGGTCATGAATGTCATGAATTCTCTATTCGGTCTTTGCACTCCTGCAAGATGGTCTGCTGCGTGGCATGTTTTAAATAGGGAAATCGCCTCCTCAAAAGGCGCGTTTACACTTGCAATTTTTTCTGCGATTTTATGTGCGATTCTCTTCTTTTGATAGATGTAAACGAGTGAATTCGTTATGTTCAAATAAGACCTCTTATATATCAGAGCAGTTGTAACTGATCACTTGTTCACATCCATCAAAAGAAGAAAATCTCACGTAAAGTGGCAGCAAAATTCGCAAGCTAGTGTAAACAGGCGTTTCGATGTATTGTTTCACAATAATCTAAGAAGTCAACCCGCAATCTAGGTAACATAGCTACATGTAAGCTAGGTTTATACCTGTTTTAGCCTATCAAATCACCCATACTGTCCATGTTGGGTCATTTTCATTACACCTGATAAAACACCCCTTATTAACACTTCTCATAAAGAACATTTACATGTCGATTTAAAGCGATAAGTCAGTGATATCGATCATCAGACATTACCGAGCGAAAATGCTCAACTATACAGTGAGTAGCTAGTATATTATAAATCTGTATAGACTTCATTTCCCTATAACGGATATTAAAAATCTTTTGCAAAGGTTTCCAGACTGGTTTAGTAGGTCACAAACATTTATTATGTTCATCTTTTTACCTGGACTGTAAATGTTCCATCTGGACTCGAAGCACGTGACATTGTTGGGTTTGATCGTCCAATTGTCTCTGTAATTTTCGAGATAAATTTTCTTTTTGGTCAACCTGTTAATTACAAATGTCGTGATGTATCAGACAATTAAATACTGTGAACCCAGCAGCCATTGCTTATGGTTAGCATATAAGAAATCTATATGTTTGCCTGTGGTTTGGTTTTAAAACAATGTGCATGTTTGTACTGGATCCATCAAGTTTTTCATAATCTTATACCGTAAACTCTAATGATGATGAGAGATAATTGTCAAAAGTTAATTTTGGACCAAGCACTTTTACATCTTATTTTTTAACTCTCCATATATCGTTTCAAGTATTCTTAAAAAGTTGAATTTCAATCCTAACGCGTTCTTAGCTCCTAAACCAATTTGGTGAAAATAGTAATTTTTTTTTATATTTTGAGTCAGATACATTATTATAATCTAAAAGGAACCTCGTCTTCGGCTGTGGTTAGTTTCATTTTGAGTTCGTCAACTCTTCCGCGAAGTTTTTTAATCTCATCTTCATGTTGATCCACCCGTGTCTTGTTGTGCAAAATATCTTCTTTCTGTAAGGTAAATCCTTGAAACTTTCAACTTTCAACACACGGCAAGTGGTGTTCTGAACATTACACCCCCTAGAACTAGTCCCTACGGCATTCAATATTAATGCGTTGTTTATTTTGGTTAGACAAAAATCTTTTCACTCAAATATCGTGGCCTAGCTTCAATGCGATAATGTCGCATAGAATGAATGGAGGTTATCTGCATGGACTTACTTTGTCTTGGTAAACTTTTTTTAACTTCATGTGAGCCAGTTTTAAATCAGCCAGCTCCTATATATATGGTGTGTTCAAGAAATAGACGATTAACTTGTATATTAGGTAACTTATCATGATTTGATAATAAGCTTGATATTGCAAATCAAAAATGAAGCCAGAATTAATGCACTTTAGTTGACCCCAAACGTCTTCATAAGCCAAGTATTTTGAGATCTGATAAAAACAGAGCACTTAACCATCAAATTACACTCAGAAAAACCCACCCTTGGGTTCGCGTGATGTGAAAATTCTCTTAAATTGGATCTCCGGAAGTTCAGTTACTCCGGCTATGTTTTTAATGGGTAACTGTATCCAGTGCACGATCAATTCAGCTGTACATATAGACCTAAGTGGCTTATCCATAAAGTGGTTGAAACAAAACTTTGCTCTAGATATAGACCACCCTACACGATAAATTTCCATAATTTTTCCGTATTCAGTATTATAGAAGAGAACTATTCAGCAACTCTCGCCATAAGTTCAATAGCTGCATGCCTGCATGTGTGGTCTGAAGCAAGTGGAATTGTGGACAGTGTAGAAATAATGTTTTTTCAGTAATCACCTTCGACCTCAAAATTTCATGCTAAAAACTGAAATTCAATTATTTTTTTTCATAAAGAGGGATATTCTACTTAACGTCTATAGCCTGTGAGAAAGAATTTAACCCTCTTGACTTTAGGTAGCCTGAAAAAATTTCTGTGTATGGCATTGTTTGCTATTTTTTTTTAATTCATTACTTTGCTATGTATTCACATACATGCAAACTTCATGAACAACAAGGTACTATAGAAGCATGCTGACCTTTTTCTTGTCTTCAAGCTCTGTTTGGACTTGCTTTAGTTTGAAATCGGTAGCCTGTGTGATTTCATCCACTTTCGTCTTCATTTCATTGCTTAAGTCCTGCAACGGGCGGGGACAAAGAATGGAGAATCATGGGGCCGTTTGTACAAAAGCGGGGGGATATAGCGCTATCAAACGGATTTTTTCAACCGTATAGTTGAAAAACGATTTACAAACCAACATAACTACAGATATTGGTCAAATGAATAAATATAAGGAGAAACAAAAATTATGTTTATGGCAGTTTATCAAGATTAAGCTAAACTTTATATACTATTTATAGCGATTTCAATAAAAAGATTCATAGAAATTAATGATATTAAATTTGCAACGACATGCTGAGTGGAAATCTTAGTCGAATTCTATAGTCGAATCGAATTCTGGCCGTTACGTGGCTCAATCCACATGCACTGGTATTATTTACCACTTTAAGATCATTCTTCCAATGCATCACCCCTCCACCTCTTAGGGGAAGGGGGTAAGCACTCCTGCCTCTATCTGCCGTTGCAACATAGAACATTATAGCGCTCGTAGCAGTAAGATGTAGTTTTAATTACCGTTATTTGATGACGAAGTTTCTTATTTTCCCTTTCTGCATTTAACTTTTGGGTTTCTAATTTCTCGCGTTTGTTCCATTCTGAGGCATTGTCTTTTTGTAATCTCTCGATCTGAGAAAGACGGGAAACACGAGAAATGAGCTGAAGATAAACATTAGGGGGATTTAGTCGAGACGCGTCCTTGTCATCAAAGACGGTATGACATGGCGAAGTGTACATTAGTTTATCTCACACTGTGTTAAGCCACTTTCGATTGAGGAGAGCAATCTCAATTAGGACAATCGGCGACATAAACAAACAACTTCATACGAAAGATTGATTGAATGCAAGCAAACTTTTATTAAGTTCATTAATTGTTTGTCTTATCAATTTAATTAAGATTTTGCCGGTGTAAATCGGGATTATATGCAGGGAAAATTCTGTTTTAATAGAAAGCAAATACATATTATAGCTATCACTTCTTCCGCTTTGTCGGAACAGCAGGTTTTGGAACAACAGGAGGTAAAAATATATAATTCAGGGTAGTAAACAGGTCATAACGAAATCAATATTTGCTCAGTTTCTTTGCAAATGAATTTTTATCTTTTAATGGCCGTCATCTTTCGCATTACGAAAGACTACGAGACAAATCTTAATGTGATGTTTATTTTATAATAAATTTACCTCTAGCCGAAGGTCTTTGACTTTTCTATCCACGCTATTGGTGCTGTAGGCAACACGAACGTTTCCGTTAGGAATCTTATCGTTACTTGCATTCGCTTTTTCATTTTCTTTCTTTTCCAACTCTTCTTTTAAACAATTCAACTGAAGATATACAAAGGGAACAGTGCATGAAAGTCATAAAAAACCCAAATACGGTTTGTACCCTATAGCTATATTCAATGGTCTAGAAGACTAGAACTGCTACATTTTTTATGCATGGGATTAGCCTTTATAATCACTGATATTCATCATTTTAGGAATATTTTTTTACAAATATAATGTAAAGTATCCCAAAAATTTTCCGATAAAATGTCGAAATTTCTCATAATTATATATTGTACTTCTATAGGTAACAAATACGGTCCATAAAAGGTCACACTCTCAGGTAGTCTTTACAAATATGTAATTGTGTAAAATGGATTCGAGATGTTGAAATCGAACGCGCGACACGAAAGAGCTAATTCACTGTTATATATAGTTCAAAGATGCATGCATGCATCCAGCATATTCGTTGAGAAAAAAAGCTATATAGACACCTTGAGATTACCATGAATCAACATATCGGGAAATTTGCCAACTTTTGAATGTCTTTAGTTGTAAACTAAACGTATGTACAAACATTTATTTCTTCCTTACTTCGTTTATTGCGTTCTCCTTGGCATTCGTTTCATCCAGAAGGGAAGTTTTCAAATCTTCTATGTCTGCTGTGAGTTTGTCGACTGTTTTTGATAAATTTTCCTTCGACCTAAAATCGATGCGTGAATATTTATCAGGTCAACATCAAACCCATATAAGGCAACTTGTTGAATTTTATGGCCTCATTATATTTATCGGTAAATTGCCTTCGTTTTATAGCGAGAAATGGCACTCGTTGCTGGTGGTAGGTCATGGCCTCTTGTGAGAAATATGAGAGTCGATAATGTAAGGCGTGTTTGAAGTAAACAGGCGTGCAACTTTGACATAAATACTTTGTGATGGTGAAATATAATATTCAAAACATACGTAAAACTGTACATCTTGTAATCCCAAGACTTAAGATGACAAAACACCAAATTTACGTTTGCCGTGCATGCTTATAGGATTTTGAAATGAAGCCGAATGAGACCGACAACTTGTTGTCCTGTTATGATGCTCGAAATGATTGGGTTTACCAAATGTTGCTCAATTTTTGAAGTAATGTGTTTCTAATTTTCCTATAAAAAACATTCTAGATAAAAAGTCAAGCCGGAAGAATGATTATTCCTCTATAAATCGGTTGCAAGCGCATGCATCACTGGCACAAGTGTATCATTTTGCGCAGAGAAAACGTTTCCCAAGCTAATCTTAATTATCATTCTCATCTGTTAAATCTTTTGGGCATTTTATCAAAACAAAATAGCGATATGCGTTTAAAAACAACATTCATGTTTTCCAGGGTAAATTTCCAGGGCACCATTTCATATGCTTGATAACGCTTTCTGTCCGAAATCGCATCGGCCAAGTTTGTACAATTAAACAGTTATATGATTCTTCGTAATATGACGTCGCTAAAAGCTGACCGCAACAGCCCGGAACTAATAAGCATTGTAATACGAATGCCAAATTTTCTCATTACATCTGATATAATCATGATATCTCCTTTTAATAAGTTCAAGCTTTAACACTTACCGTATTTCCTCTGTGACTTGGGACTCGGTATTTTGAAGCTTTTCTTTCAAACTTTCCAACTCTTTTTTCATTTCACTCAAAAAACTGTCGTCTTCTCTCGTTTTCTTGCAACCATCAAGCATCACCGCATTCTGTTCTTGAGCAGAATTTAAAGATTGCTCTACATCCAAGAATTTCTTATCGGCTTCGTGGGCTTTGGTTATCTCAACAAAAGCCTGTGCGTCAGTTATTAAAGCTGCCATGCTGCCGTCCTTTGGGGGCTTTTCATCTTGTGAAATTTCTGTCGCGTCCGTCTGGGATTTTACCATGCTCGAGAGATGCATATTTGAGCCATCCACGATCCTCATTGGCGGCACAAACGCGCGTCGATCTCGCCTCAGCTCCGCGGCCATTTTTTCGACGTCTTTGCGAAGTTGAGTATTGCCTTCTCTGAACTCGTTCCTCTCTCGTTTCAGCTGATAAATTTCATGGTTGGCATCATCGAGTCTCTGTTTGAGGACTTTAATATCGTCCCTAGCTTTGTTGCGCTCGTTCTTCACTTGCCCCCATTTCTCTCGCCAATTTGCCGTGCAATCCGACCACCAGCGCATCGTCTTCTCCATTTGAACCGCGCGAATCTTCGCTTCGTGAAGCTCGTTTAGTTGTAACTGTTCTGAGCTGTTGAACGCCGCGCTGTCAGGACTATCCTCTTTGTGCAAACTCGGATTCATTTTCGCACACGACGATTTGCTTGTTTGAAAATTTAGTCCTCCTTGGCCGTTGGCATAGTCCGGTGCAGTCGATAGCGACCTAACTTCGTATCCTTCGAGCATGTTTTGCATAGATCAGAGCGAGATACGGTTCACTTCGAACTATGTTTGATATTTGAACATGCCCAGGTGTATACCATACCCCGCCTGCTGATAGTTTAAGTGAAATGGAGTGGCAAGGTTGAATAAGGTTAAATAAATATTGATTGACGCGCTCAACACTTTCGAGTGGAGAACTCGAGAATGGAGCGAGGGTCGTGGCGTTACGTGGTGATTTATCAAAGTCCTATTGAAAAAATTCTTCTTGGAATTAATGGATTGGTCTTGGTCACTCTCTGAATCAGAATTAGAGTCGCGGCTGGGATTGGGATTATGGATTGATTAGGCAAGTATAAATTAAGATTGATTCGAAGAGAATTCAGCGCTTAAACTATCGTATTTATCTTCAGCAAATATATTCTGATTGAAGTTTGAATCGACTGAAATACAAGGTTACTGTATTTGTCAATTTTTCCTCGATTATAAGCTGGAAACGGCCAGGATTATCCTTAGGATTAGGTCTAGCATTTGGATTAGGATTTCAGTGGTTTTAGCATTTGGCTTATCCGTATGGAACTGCATATAGGATTTGTTATGCGCCTTAAAACCATCGTTTCTTATACGCCAAACTGTTCCGGCCCGCAAACATGGCAAATCTTGTGAATGGGAATTTGGACTGACCGCCATGGCACATGCTGTCTGGTTTGTTACACGATACCTTTCTCAGTTCCCACGCTCCACGCCTCCTGTTGTTTGGTCTATTTTAGCACGACACCATTAAAGGAATACTGACATGTAATCATGAACTTTTAACGTACGAATTCTGTTCATTTGACTTTATGACATTTTAAGTGCTTTTAAGAAATGATGCATGTGAATTCCTGATCAGACCTTCACGCGGCCCGTTGTTTGTTGAATTCTTGCTTAAAATTCTCAGGTGCGGCCGATAATGTGCTGATAAGGCTGTCAAATTGTTCTGTCTAGAAATCACGAGGAAGCGAACAGAGGAAGGTCATCGAAGACAAAACACGTCGTGACAAAACCAAATATTTTTTCTGTCTGGAAATACTTCCGACCGCAATCATGGTCATAAGCCGGGCGTACGCAGAGCATGAGAATGACTAATGGCCGTATTCCAAACCACGCGACATTGAAATTTATCCAGAAATCTTATCGTAACACGTTTCATCCTTAGTCTGCATATCTGTCTGTAAGGTATTGTCGCAAATTAACGTTTATTACTAATGACACAAATGCTAATAAACGTTGATGCTTTAAGAATTCACTCATGCTCATGCATCAAAGCTCTTGAGACCACAGTCATAAATAATTGCGAATTTAATACCTGTAATTATTGTATGTCATTGCGTATGTCTTTTGTCCCTCTTCTGTTTTTCTGTTTCCCCATGCACTTCCTCCTCCTATGAGGACTGTCATGACGCAGTTGGATTTGTAAAAACACTGGATCAAATATTTGAACCCAGATAACTGGATGATGAAAGCAAAACCTCAGAAAAACTTAGTTTTGCTTACTTGTTTACGATATTTTTCTCAAATTTGAGGTCAAAATCACGAATCTTTTACAATCACTATAACATTTTTACCATATATTAGAAAATATAACATTTCGTAGACAGGTTAACCCGAGCTGACAGTCATCCCAAGCTCGTGTAAAAAGGCCTGTGACATATTGAACATTTTTGATGTAGCGACACGACCCCTCCCCCCCCCGACTCTTTCCCTGAAGGATCGCGGGCTCTGGTTGCGATCGAGATTAGCCTCGTTCGCGTCAACACGGGTCGCAATATCAAACTACACTACAGAAAATTTGTAACGTATTTAACGGACGTGTAATGTTACTATTTATCAGCACGTGAATTTAGGTGAGTTTAACTACATCACGCAAAGTGAAATGTTCAACCGTCTGTTCAACCGACCTTAGGAAATCCTTCAATATCGCTAAATTTAAGTTCCCGAAGTTTTCCGTTACATTTAAAGGTCATGTGAAGGATGACTACACCTGAAGACTACGTCTTATATTAGAAAATGCATTGTTTATTAATTTGTTTTTATAGTGATTATAATTGTTTACATACGTATATATCGAGAACTGGCTTTTATTACATTTTTATGGATATTCCAAACCAACCTCTTCTAAAACACGATTCATTCATAAGCTGTTTCTTTTGCAAATTACTTGACTACATTGTTGAGAAAGTTTGTTTTTCTATCAGTAACACAGTTGCCTAGGTTTCATTTATTCTAACATAGACGTTAAATCACGTTATTTCCACAGGGATTTCTACAGGGATCAGGGGTATTTAGTTCTAAATGTCCTCGTGAATAAATAATCATGGACGTTTAAAACTCAATTTCCATATTTGGTAATTCACTATAGAAGTTAGTAGAACTAAACCTTCCTTCAACTCCTTATTTCCTCGCTGCCCATCTTCTTACCAGAAATATTCCAATCATTGAACCATTGGCAATCGCATAAACACATTACGGTCGACCAAAGCGTCTATAAATTTGTCACTTTCGCTGACTATGTTGTTACAAACTAAACGCATGCTTTGATTGATATTAGTGATTAAGCAACCCTTAACCCTCGAAACCAATCAGTTTGCGCTTTGGGAAAACTATCCGTTTACTTAATAATTAGTATATATTGTTCCTACGATACATGATTTTCGTTTGATAACGAGTGTCAAAAATCTATTATTTTCTTTTCCACAATAACTGCAGAAGCGGCCATTCTCGGCTCCGCCATTGAAGGTAATCTATTCCAAGAATTAGATAAAAAGTTGAAACAATACACCACGTCATCGTCGTCCACCACAGCACCAAAAACAAACAGCTTGTCTTCATGACAAACAGCGCAACAACAACTTTCATTTGTTTCCATGGACGTTAAGAATCTACTTTGGCCAGTTTTGTGATCGTACTCAACGATTTCTTCAACTATGATACCTTCTTCGCCCTGCCCACCAATCAACAGCATGTTGTCACCTCGGCGAACTGTCGCCATCACATAAACAGGAGATGGTAATGGTGGCATTTCGATGCATTCGTTTTTTGGTATGTCGAATATTTCCACGCTAGATTCCACTTCCTTTTCATCGTTCAGTCCACCAGCGATTAGGACCTTATCTTCAAATAACTCCACTCCAGGGAGAACTCGCTTCTTTTTCATGTGACCAAGCAACTTGGACGAATAAGGTGGAACAAGGAGCAGCTCGTAGATCGTGTCCAGAGTAGTACTATCTGCAGTGGAACCGCCAAAAATCAGCAAATTATTGCCATGGACGACGCACTGGTGACCAGCCACCTTTATAGGCATATTTGCGGCAAACTTCTCCCATTTTTTAGCATTTCCTTTCAAATCCAATACTTCTATGGTATCTGTACTATCACCAAGGCTAGAACTGATAGCTCCACCACAAACGATTATCTGGTTCTGGAAAAGTACCGCTGCAGATGAAAGTCGCCCTATTTCCAACTCACCCAGTGGAGTCCAGGTTTCGTCAAACAAGTTGAATCGCTCAACGGTTGAGAGAATTTCAGATTCATGACCCATACCACCAATAACAACAATATCAATGTTCCTGGTGTCGGGAACATCGCCAACGTTTCCACAAGATTTTTCGAGATTTTCCAATGAAACGGCCATTTGGCTCACCCCATTCACCAATTCATGCTGTGTGTCTCTTGTAGCTTCTTCGTTTAAATCTCGTCGTAATACGCAGCCATGCGCATCATATTCGTGTTGAGGCATCTTCTTGCCACATACGACACACGTAGCTGCCTTGAAGCGACATAAGTCGAGCTCGTGTCTCTTGACGTCGCGTTTATTGACCACATCATTGCATCCCTTGTTGGAATAGGAGACTGGCGTGAACTCACAGTTCTCAACGTGTTTCTTATCACAATTGATCTTATAACGTGAAAGGGAATCACCGAAAATTATCGGTGCCTCTGAGAATGTCTCAACAGTCAGTTTCTCACAGACTGGACAACTGTGCGAGGTCTTCTCCATGTATTCCTCGATGCAACGGGAACAAAAATAATGTTTATTATTCTCACATTGCATGGGATATTTTAAAACACCAAAGCAGATACAGCACTTGGAGCCCTCAATAGTTGAACGAAACCGAGTTGGGTCGTAACCCTCTGCCATTATAATAACCAGGCAAGGTCTTTTTAACGACACAACCACACAATCGCGCCACTCTTACACAGCCTCTTCACATACTGCCTTGATCAATTTGTAAAGCGGAATTTAGCGTTCAAGATCGCTCCTTACTAACTCATGACCATGGTGAGCAGTTATCACGTTATCTTTTAAGAAATCTAAATTGCGTAGTGATAAATTAGAGCGATAATTATTGCAACCATATTTGGAGAACTATTTCCTCAACATACTAATTATTCGGTTGCAAAACACAAAGAAAATCATCACCGTATCGTTATTTTGAGACACGCAGTAAACAGAAGGAACTTCTCATTAATTATTTTGGATACAAATGTGTTTCAGAAGTTGTATATCGAATCCGAAAGCCTCTCATTACTGAATACTGGTTGCATAAATACATTCAAACTGTATCAGAACTGGTCGCTTTATTTTTAGTGCAAAAAATATGAATTTTCAATTGGTAATTTATATCAGATACACCACAGGAAGAAATATTTGCATTCTAGACGCCGAAATTTGTATTTTGAAGGTCATATTTTCCAATGTTTTGGCATATTTAGCGTCTTGAAGTCGCAATTAAGAAACTTCGCGTCTTCTCTGATTAATCCAAGTTATCAGTACATAACAAGTCACACTCAATGTGCTTTTGTTCAAATTCCTGACATTCTTGGATTAAAAAGCGCTTTATTCTTGGTAGCCCAAAAGTATTTAATCCAGTTTGATACTGCGGTCTATGACGCACGAATACTTTAAAATCAATAATTTTTGCACTGAATTTTTTGTGACGTACGTTGACACGGATCGCAATATAAGACTGGACACCAATACGTTTAGGCTACCCAGGGTTTTGGATTCTGATTTTGATTTTAAACACATTTTCAAGGATTGTTTATCAATCATTGCCTACTGATTATAATTGGTTCCATATTTTGAGAAACTAGCTTTTATTACAGTTTAATGGATATATATCAAACATCCTGTAAAACACAATTTCTTAATCGGCATTTTTTTTGGCAAATTTACTTAACTTACATTATTGAGAAAATTTGTTTTGCTAGTAATAAGTGTTTATTGTTCATACATATTTTCCCTTTATGTCAAACGAGTGTCAAAAATCCGCTAAATTTTTCTTTTCCACAATAACTACAGAAGCGGAGATTCTCGTCTCTGTCGTTGCAGGCAATTTACTCCAAGAATTAGATAAAAAGTTGAAACAATACACCGCTTTATTGTCATCCCTCGTAGTACCAAAAACAAAAAGTGTGTTTTCATGACAAACAGCGCAACAAAGAATTTGCTCTTTTTCCATGGTTAATACAACTTTACTTTGGCCAGTTTTGTGATCGTACTCAATGATCTCTTTACTGTCGTTATCTTCCTTGTCCGACCCTCCAATCAACAGCATGCTGTCACCGCGGCGAACTGTCGCCATAGAAGAAACAGGAGATGGTAATGGTGGCATTTCAATGCATTTGTTTCTTGTTATGTCGAATATTTCCACGCTAGATTCCGTTCCTTTGCCAACTCCACCAGCGATTAGGACTTTATTATCAAATAACTCCACGCCATGACCAGCTCGTTTCTTTTTCATGTGACCAAGCAACTTGGACGAATAAGGTGGAACAAGGAGCAGCTCGTAGATCATATCCAGATTTGTTTCATCGTCTGTGCAACCGCCAAAAATCAGCAAACTATTCCCATAGACGACGCACTTGTGACCAGCCACCTTTATGGGCATATTGGCAGCAAACGTCTTCCAATATGGGGTGTTTTCTTTCAGATCTAGTACTTCTATGGTATCTGTAGCATATTTTGAGTCGTCTCCGGTACATCCACCACAAACAAATATCTGGTTCTCGTAAAGAACTGCTGCAGATAAACATCGCCCTATTTCTAACTCACCCAGTGGAGTCCAGGTTTGGTTGAACAAATTGAATCGCTCAACAGAAGAAAGAGACTTTGATTCAGGACCCATACCACCAATAACAACAATATCAATGTTTCTGGTGTTAAGAACATCGCCTACTTTTCGATAGGATTTTTCGAGATTTTTCAATGCAGCGGTCACATGTCTCATCCCATTCACCAATTCATGTTGTGTGGCTCTTGTATCCGCCAAATCTTTCTTCATTTCGTTTAAATCTCGTCGTAATACGCAGCCATGCGCATCATATTCGTGTCGAGGCATCTTCTTGCCACAGACGACACACGTAGCTGCCTTGAAGCGACATAACTCGAGCTCGTGTCTCTTGACATCGCGTTTATTGACCACGTCATTGCATCCCTTGTTGGAACAGGAGACTGGCGCGAACTCACAGTTCTCAACGTGTTTCTTCAGGGCTCCGAGCTCAAGTACAGCGTCACAGCCTCTCTCTTTGTGATCACAATTGATCTTATAACGTGAAACGCAATCAGCGACAATTCTTGGAGCTTTTCGCAATGTCTCAACAGTCAGTTTATCTTGACAGACTGGACAACTCTGCGAGGTCTTCTCAAGGTGTTTCTTGATACAACAGGAACAAAAATAATGTTCGTTATTCTCACATTGCATAGGATTTTTTAAAACACCAAGGCAGATACAGCAGATGAAGCCCTCGTCGATAGTTGAGCGAAACCGAGTTGGGTCGTAACCTTCAGCCATAATTATACTCAAACATGGTCTTTTTCACGACACAGTTGATTCATTTTTGCAAAACTTCTTCACATATTGTCTTGCTTACTTAAAGCAGAATTTAGCGATAAATATCGCTCCTTACTGTTTCATGATCATGGGCAGTTTGATAGTTTACCCAGAATTGGTCTTCTAAGAAATGCAAATTTCCTAGCGATAAATTGGAGCGGCATCTATTGCAACCATATATGGATAACTATTTCTTTAGTCTAATAATGATTTTGTCGCAAAACATAAAGGAAATCAGCGTGTCGTTATTTCGAAACACACAGTAAACAGAAGAAATTTTTGATTACCTATATTTTGGATACAAATCAGTTTTATATCAAATCCGAAAGCTTTCATTAAGAATACTGGTTGCATAAAAATTTAATACATTCAAACTATGTCTTTAAAACTTTACCATTCGCTTCTCAGTACTCTCTGTGTAAATTTCCTTAAGAATATATGCACTATTGTTATGAGCAATTAATAATATGAATCAGATACACAACAGAACGAAATATTAGCATTTCTGCTGCCAAAATTGTTGATTGTATTTTTTAGGCATATTCTCGAATGTTTTGGCACATTTCGCGGCTTGAAGTCGCAAGAAACATCGCGTCTTCTCTGATTAAACCAAGTTATCAGTCCATAACAAGTCATACTCAATGTCATTGTTCACATTCCTGACATTCTTTGATTAAAAAGCACTTTATTTTAGGTAGGTAGCTCATGGAGTATTTAGTCCAGTTTCATACTGAGGTCTGTGACACACGAATACAAATCAGTAATTTACGTGACGTGCACGACACGGATCGCAATATAAGACTGGACACCAATACTTTTGGGCTACTGGGGTTTTTGAAGGTGTCGTAACTTGATGATTTAAATCGATGTAATTTTCTAGTAAAGTTTTTATTTTATGTTTCTACTCCTCGCTTACAATACTAATGTTATTTTCCCAAGCCTTATCTTAATCATATGCATGCGCTGTTCACGTGTCCGTCATTTCTAAATATACTATACGACATCCCTCCCTTTTTTGGAAAGTTTCACTATTCAAAAAAATATCAATTGTTAGATGTTAACGAGTGTAAACGCCACTGACTAAAGTGTTTTTCATTCGTTTACTCATGCTTGAAATAGTTTGGCGGTTTCCTCTGCCTGGTGGATCTTCTTAGAGGTGGGTCTGGTGGGTTTGGTGGTAAGGGTTGCGGTGGGGCTTCTTGCTCATCACCAGTTGAATTGTAGGGTGGTATGAGATCTTCTAAGTCTTCATCGTTGGGTTGTTCTGCGGTTGGCGCATTTGGTTGATTAAACTCTTTCACATGAGATGAATTTCGGCGATAGATTTGTCCGGTTTTGCTTCGCATAACAATCTGAGAGCCGTTGATGCTGATTATTGTGAGAGGGTCCGGGTTGAACGTTGTTGAAAATTTATTGATATGTGGTTGTTTTAATAGGACCAATTCGCCTTTCTTAAATTGATGGGGTTTGGCCCTTCTTTTCTTGTCAGCTAGCACTTTGGACTTCCGTTTCGAAACTGCATCAGTTTTCTTGATCTCACTGGCAAGTGGGTTGCTGGGTGGTTGTTGGATACTAGGTATCTTGGTTCGCAACTCTCGGTTCATTAGAAGTAATGCTGGTGTTTTCCCTGTTGTGCGATGGGGGGTTGTGCGATAGTTTCGAAGCATTATCGGAATGGATTCCTTCCAATTCTTTCCTTCAACTAAGGCGGTTTGGATAAACTTCAGAAGGATCTGGTTGAATCGTTCCACTAATCCATTCGCCTGGGGCCAGTATTCATTGACTGTACGTGGTTTGATTCCCCAATCCTTGAGGGTATTTCTGAATTCCACAGAGGTGGAGTAGGTTGCTTTATCGGTTTGCAGTGTGACGGGATAACCGTGAGTGGCAAACACAGAATCTAACCATTTGAGGATTCTTGCTGATGTGGTGGTCGTAACAACTTCTACTTCGACCCATCGAGAGTAGTAATCGATCAAGACTAATGCATAGTCTCCGGTTGGAAATGGACCACAGATGTCGAGGGCTAGATATTCCCAGGGGCCACTCGGTAGTGGAGTTGAGTTGAGTGGGGTTGGTTTGGTTGGTTGGCCAGTTACTTGACAAGGGTGACAGCGTTTAACGAGTGTCTCTACGTCTTTATCCATACCAGGCCACCATAACTTTGATCTGAGTCGATGTTTGCAACGGGTGATTCCTGCGTGATCCTCGTGAGCTGCTGTGATGGCTTTCGTGCGCAATTCGTTTGGAAGAACTATTCGAGTTCCACGGAGAACGATGTCGTTTGCCACGCATAGCTCGCTAGCTACGCCTTTAAAACTACTGGGGAGTTTGTATGGGGTATTTTCAGTGATGCATTTTCGAACAAGCTGCAGTTCTGGGTCATGGATAGAAGCTGAGCGAATTTCTTCTGTGTCGATTGCTCGAGGTGACATGTGTTGGGCGATAAGGTTAACATATCTGTCGGCACTGTTGTCGCGCTTTGATGGTGGTTGTTTTGGTGTCAATCTTGATAGGGAATCTGCTAGGTTTTGAGGACCTGGACGGTATACAATTTCGAAATCGTATTCTTGCAATCGAAGTTGCCATCTCTCGATGCGAGCTGGAGGTGGTTTACTTGATTTAGGCTGGAAGATATATTCAAGGGGTTTATGGTCAGCTTCAAGCTCAAATTTTCTGCCAAACAGGTACATGTGAAAATGTTCACATCGGAATACGAGTGCGAGAGCTTCCTTTTCGATGTGACCATACTTGACTTCCGTAGTGGTGAGTGAACGGCTTCCATAAGCGACTGGACGGTAGTTGGTGTCAGGTTGTTGTTGTAGGAGTATGGCGCCAACTGCCCAAGGAGAAGCATCAACTACCAGCTTGGTTGGTGCGTTCAGATCATAATGGGCTAAAACAGGTGCGGTGTTGATGATGGCTTTGAGTTGTTGGAATGCTCTTTCTTGTTCTTTGTTCCATTCAAAGGGAATATTCGATTTGGTGAGCTTTCGCAGCGGTTGGGTGATGGTGCTATAATCTGGAATATAGCGTGAGCAATAGTTCGTTAAGCCAATGAAAGAACGAACTTCAGATGCGCATTTCGGATGTGGAGCTTGTGCAATTGCCTCAATCTTTTTCGGGTCAGGTCGGATCCCTTTAGCAGACACAATGTGTCCAAAAACGTTGATCTCTGGCTGGGCAAAGGAGCACTTTGGAAACTTGAGTGTTAATCCGCTGGACTGTAGGGTGGTGAATAACCTTTCAAGGTGAGCCATGTGGGTTGACAGGTCCTTTGACCAAAGCCAGATGTTATCCGAGATGTTTTCGCAGTTAGGAATTCCTCTTATGAGCTCGTGAATCTTTTCGTGGAAGTACTCGCTAGATGGGCAAGCTCCCATGACGAGCCGGGTGAACTGGTGAGGACCGTCGTCAGGGGTTGGAAACGCTGTGATGAAACGGGATTCAGGTGCGAGAGATAGTTGAAGGTATCCCTGTGATAGGTCGAGTTCTGTAAAAACTGTGGCTCCTTGCATCTTCTGTAGGATTTCATTTACGGTTGGAATTTGGATACGTCTTCGTTTGAGGGCTGTATTTGCTTTTTCATGTCGACAACTAAACGAACATCACCACATTTCTTTGGAATGACAACAAGGGGTGATAACCATGGTGTTGCACCTTCGATCTTTTCTATTATGCCTTGTTGGCGCATTTCTTCTAGCTTCTTGTTCACAACTTGTTTCATGCTGTGTGGGATTCGTCGAGCTGACTGTGCAATAGGCGTGATTGTCTCATCGATTTCGAGCTTGATTTCACAGTTCTTTAGATGACCAGTTCCTGTGAATAATGGTTGGTGTTTCTGAATTAGTGCCTCGATTTCTGGTGGAATATCACCGTTTGTTGCCAGGTTGTTCACTTCGATTGTTAATATACCAAGTTCAGTGGATGTTTTGTAGCTGAGCAAATTCTGTGTTTCAGACTTGGTGACTTGAAATGTTGCGTTGGTTGTGTGCTGTTTACAGTGCACGGTGATATCAAACTGCCCTTCCATTTCGATTGGTGAGGTGCTTCCATACGGGAAAACTTTGGTCTTTGATGGTGATAGCTTGATGCTTTTATTCTTAGCTTGCAATTGTTTAAAAGTGCTGTTGTTAATTAGATTCACAGATGAACCTGAGTCAACGATTAGTCGTACTGGGATGTTTTCAATCTGAACTGTGACTGTGGGTGCTTTTTGTGAGTTTGTCATGTTAAAGATGAATTCTTCATCAGAATCTTCAGAAGATGACCTCGCTTCTGTTTGGAGCTGTCGAATTTTTGCTGGATCTTCTATCGGGGTTGACAAACAATGCTTGGCGAAATGACCGATTTTCTGGCATTTGTGACAGGTTTTTCCGTGTGCGGGGCAATTTGTTTTGCCTCCTTCGTGTGGAAATTGTCCTCCACAATTCCTGCATTGTTTATTTGATGATTTTCGCGGGTTATACTCATACTGTTGTTTCTTGTGTTGACCTTGAGTGTGAGGATTATAATAACGGGGTCGTTGATGTCGTTGACGTTGTTTTTTTTTGAAGGGAATATGCTTGATTCACCGTTGCTCCGGATTCGCTTCCTTGTGTGCGTTCGATCTTCTTGGAGTCAATATCCGTCTTTTCCAATGTGTTTCCGTACGTTAAAAGAGCTTGGAGTGTCATAGTTTCGCGTAGAGCTTTACGACGTAATCTTGAATCAGTTGTTTTATGAATAATGTGCGTCTTGATTTCGCGATCTTCGTCATGAAACTCGCAGGATTTTGCTTTTTCTCTTAATCGACGATAAAAGGCATTTAGGGTCTCTCCTTGTTCTTGCTTCATTTCGCGAAACTCAAAGATAGCCATGTCTGTGTTGCTTGTAGGTTCGAAATACTCGGTTAATTTGGACACGGCGGTTTCGTACTCGTCTCCGGTTTCAGGCAGTGTGTCGAAAATATCATTCGTTGTTTCGCCGACATAAGTGAGAAGTAAACCACGTTTTACTTTCGAATCGAATTCGCGTAAACTGATAAGTAAGTTTTCAAATCGTTTGATCCATTTTCTCCAGCGTTGTCCCACTGTAGAGCGGTCTTTATGGGGGTCAAACGGTGCAAAAGGTGGTAAGCCGCTTCGAGGGGCTCCCGTGTTCAACGAACCAATTGCTTGCTGAATTGCCTGTAATTCTGGACTGCTTTCGCTTTGCTGAGACGTTGTAGCGTCTGTTGGTGGTTCAGGCGGTGGCATTCTTCTTTTCTCGTCGCCAAATGTCGTAACTTGATGATTTAAATCGATGTAATTTTCTAGTAAAGTTTTTATTTTATGTTTCTACTCCTCGCTTACAATACTAATGTTATTTTCCCAAGCCTTATCTTAATCATATGCATGCGCTGTTCACGTGTCCGTCATTTCTAAATATACTATACGACAGAAGGCAAGGTGAATATCGCGAATAAGACGAAGACGAAGTCGAGGTTTTTGTTCGGTGATATTCACCGAGCCAGGGGTGAATAATTGTTTTAGTTTATCAAAGGTGATTTAGTGAGAAAGCGAATCTGTTGTAGAAAATACATGTTTTACAAACGTAAACAAATATCTCGACAGTTTTGTTAAAAAACGTTCTAGAAAGTAGTTTTTACCTTGAGAATTATTTAGGCCTAATTTTTTCGCTTCTTTTGTGCTTTTAGGTACTCTGTTTTCGGCAATTATGAGAGTGTGTGCTCATGAAGTCGACCACTGACCAGTACTGCTGACTGCATTTCTGGCATTTACTCTCAAATTCGTCAGCAGATCTGAATTGACGTGCCACGCTCGTCGCTTATTATAAGTGCACAAGCAGGCATTCCAGGTATATATATAGATATATCAGTTTAAGGGCTGTTTATACATGAGCCCGGTTATCCGAAATTCGACGAAGCGTGAGAGGACTATAAAGTATTGAAATAAGTCTTTATCACACCAAACAAGCACATGCTACAACCTTGTTCCACTGATCTCCTTGTTCCCAGGATCTATTGTTGTGGTGATTATACGACTGCCAGGATCATGTTACCTGCTTATTTCAATACCTCAAAATCATCTCACACTTCGTTGAATCTCGCGTAACCGGGCTCATGTAAACACCCCCTCAATGGTTGTGAGATATCGTGAATAAATTCCCGCGCAAGCAATTAACTTGTGCATTGAAACCGATTAAAACTGATTAGTTTCTAATCCCTCGAGTATTCGGGTTTTTCATTATTATGAAATATTTTAAATGTTGTATGCATTAACTAAATCATCCATCAACGGACACATGACTCATGTGAAGCGCTTTTAAAGTAAAACTGTATACACCCTAACTGGCCTAACAGGCACGGTCACGGGACGTAGACATAATAATCTCATTCAAGTGGTATTTTATAAATTAATTTTGGGAATGTGAAGAAAATTTCTGGCGAGCGTAATTTTTAAATGTGTAATGCTTAATATACAAATCCAATTGTTTTAAAGATCAAGTACAGTTTCCAAACGAAAATGTTTTTTCATTTTTGAAATGCCAGGTTTTCTTCAAAAAGAATAATAATATCACATGTAGCTACTAGAAAAGGCATTCCTATTAAAGTATGAAGTTTCTAAATTACGCACGGGAAATATAGGAAAAAAGGCTCTTAAATCGCAGAAACCTTGCAGATACTTGAGCACATTCCGAAAAAAAGGTAATCCTAGTTGATATGTAAATTCACTTGGTTTATTTTTATTAGGAAAATGTCTTGTTACACTTTTCAATACATTAAGGCGTATTTCTTAATGGCAATATGTATTTTTCATTAGTCAATGTCAAGCTGAATTGTGTAAAAAAATCCTTACTCCAGAAGAACTGCCAAAGCGAAACCTCGTTTCTCTGCTGGTAAAGGTAATTATTTCCAAGAATTTGATAGAAAGTTGAAAGAATTCACGAATTGCGTATCGTCCTTTGTAAGACTAATTACAAAAAGCGTATTTTCATGGCAAACAGCGCAACAATCAATTGCCTCCGATTCCATGGATAATAAAACTTTACTCTGACCAGTTTTGACATCGTACTCGATGAACAATTTGCTGGCGTTACGTGTTTTGTCCAGTCCTCTGATTAAAAGCATGCTGTCGCCGCGGCGAACTGTCGCCATAAAAGTAACAGGAGATGGTAATGGTGGCATTTCGATACATTCGTTTCTTGTTATGTCGAATATTTCAACGCTGGATTCCACTTCTTCATTGTTAACTCCACCAGCGATTAGGACTTTATTATCAAATAACTCCACGCCATGACCAGCTCGTTTCTTTCTCATGTGACCAAGCAACTTGGACGAATAAGGTGGGACAAGGAGCAGCTCGTAGATCGTATCCAGATTTGTTTCATCATCTGTGAAACCGCCAATAATCAGCAAGCTATTGCCATGAACGACGCACTTGTGACCAGCCACCTTTATAGGCATATTGGCAGGAAACTTCTTCCATTCTGGGGCGTTTCCTTTCAGATCTAATACTTCTATGGTATCTGTAGTATCTTTTAAGACGTGTCTGGTACATCCACCACAAACTAATATCTGGTTCTCGAAAAGTACTGCTGCAGATAAATGTCGTCCGATTTTCAACTCACCCAGTGGAGTCCAGGTTTGGTTAAACAAATTGAATTGCTCAACAGAAAAAAGAGACTGAGATTGAGGACACACACCACCAATAACAACAATATTAGTGTTCCTGGTGTTGAGAACATCGTTTACATTTCGACATGAATTTTCAAGATTTTTCATTGCAGCGGTCATTCGTCTTATCTCATTCAGCACTTCATGTTGTGTGGCTCTCATGTCCGCCAAATCTTTCTTCATTTCGTTTAAATCTCGTCGTAATACGCAGCCATGCGCATCATATTCGTGTCGAGGCATCTTCTTGCCACAGACGACACACGTAGCTGCCTTGAAGCGACATAACTCGAGCTCGTGTCTCTTGACGTCGCGTTTATTGACCACATCATTGCATCCCTTGTTGGAACAGGAGACTTGTGCGAACTCACAGTTCTCAACGTGTTTCTTCAGCGCTCCGAGCTCAAGTTCAGCGTCACAGCCTCTCTCTTTGTTATCACAATTGATCTTATAACGTGAAACGCAATCAGCGACAATTCTTGGAGCTTTTCGTAATGTCTCAACAGTCAGTTTATTTTGACAGACTGGACAACTTTGCGAGGTCTTCTCAAGGTGTTTCTTGATACAACAGGAACAAAAATAATGTTCGTTATTCTCACATTGCATAGGATCTTTTAAAACACCAAGGCAGATACAGCAGATGAAGCTCTCGTCAACAGTTGAACGAAACCGAGTTGGGTCATAACCCTCAGCCATAATAATACTCAGACATGGGGGTTTTTTACATTTTCTTCTTTACATTATTGTCTTGGACACGTTAGTTTTTCATTAATGCAAAATTATAGCAGAATAGAGCGATGAAAATCGTTCCTTTTGGTCTTGTGACCATGAGTACTTTGATATTTGTACGCAGAATTGATCTTCTAAGAAATGCAAATTGCGAAAGCGAGGTCATAACCTTTGTAACCATATTTGGATAACTACAGGATATTATTTTACGTATCGAACATATTTACATTATCGAGTAAAAACTTTTCGTTTATATTATGCAGGCGATATCAAAAGACAAAATAGATGCAGCAGATGGCTCTTCAAGAACTGATGCAATTTTAAATCACTTTGCTTTTATGTTTCACTTATCCAGCCGATTTACTTTGAATACGTCACGAATACGTCTTGCAAAGCCATAGCTTGTATATAATCGCGAAGATCAAATTAGATTGGACAGTGTGAGAGTATGTAAGCTGAGATTATCCTATTTTTCTTGTCTTTCAATCTCATGGCTTCCAATTATAATATAACGAAACTATCCAATACAACAATCCTATACAACAACTGAATTCCACTGAGCTATCGAATGTAACGATCTGCTTTTTGGATTGCGGATTACAATTTCCAAATTCTTCGAATCCGTATTTCCTTGCCCGATTACGATATCAATCCCCTCGGATTCTGGATTTAACATCTTGGAACACAGATCCCAAAGAAGTACTAATTCAGTAACTTTATCATAAACCTTACTCCTTTCTCTGACCCTAATCCATTCCCAACTACTAACACTAGGGATTAAATTCTGGATTATATTAGTGGATTCTGGACTTGGGATTATCACCCGCGAAGATATCGATTACACTCTCTGATCTCATGACGCACTGGATGTTGAAACAAACCTATCGAAATATAGCCAGAATTATGAATTGCTGGACAACCAATTGGATAACTACAGGATATTATTTTACGTATCGAACATATTAACATTTATTGAGTAAAAACTTTTCGTTTATATTATGCAGGCGATATCGAAAGACAAAATAGATGCAGCAGATGGCTCTTCGAGAACTGCTACTATTTATGAAATTTTAAATCACTTTGCTTTTATTTTCCATTTACTAATATTAGTTACAGCTATATATACGTGATATCCAGCCGATTTACTTTGGATACGTCACAAACACGTCTGGCAAATCCATAGCTTAATCCCGCGAAGATCCAAATTAGATTGTACAATGTGACAGTATGTAAGCTGAAATTATCCGATTTTTCTTGTGTTTCAAACTCATGGCTTCCAATTACAGTGTGACAGGATTTGGTCATAAACATCCCCACCAAATATATGCCAGGAGGGGGGATTCCAACTAGATTTCAGCATGGTAACACTGCTTATATCTGCTTCCAAATTCATGCGTTGGGTTCTTGAGTTTTTCTAAATGCATTTTGAAAATATTTTAGGTAACCTCTTGCTCAAAACATCGAACATTTGAGTACTTGCTTTATGATCATATTAATAATATAATTATGCTTCAATGCTTATATAATAATAAATTAATTGCACCCTTTTCCAGTTAATTCTTTGCAATCACTTGTAAACACTCATGATTTTGGCATTAATTGCACTCCTATTCGTTCTATTACCATGATTAATTTGCAGCCGTTCGTTGACTCACTCCTAGGGTAGAATTGCGGAAATAAATCTCCTCGTTCGTTTACAATACAAAAATAGTACTTTATTTCTCTTTCACACGTATTTTAACATAGTTCAATAAATGATAAATGTATGAAATTTGACAGTAAAAACAAATATAACGAAACTATCCTATACAACAAGTCAACAATGTTTTATTCTGTGATTCAACTTAAGAATTGGTTGTTAAAGAGGTGTTGATATGAGCAGATAAATATTGTATGAACCTAATAAGGCAATGACTATTATAAGAAGATCAATGTGTTTTCTAAAACCTCAAGTCTGAATTCCACTGAGCTAACGATCTTCTTTTTGGATTGCGGATTATAATTTCCAAATTCTTCGAATCCGTATTTCCTTGCCCGATTACGATATCAATCCCCTCGGATTCCGGATTTAACATTTTGGAACTCAGATCTCAAACAGGTACCAATTCAGTAACTTAATCATAAACCTGACTCCTTTCCCTGACCCTAATCCATTCCAAACTACTAACACTGTGGATTAAATTCTGGATTATATTAGTGGATTCTGGACTTGGGATTATCACCTGCGAAGATATTGATTACACTCTTTGATGTCATGAAGCACTAGATGTTGAAACAAACCTATCAAAATATAGCCAGAATTATGAACTGCTGGATAACCATACCAGAGAGAAATACCCTATCGACGTCGCTATCATTGCACGACTCTAAGATTGATTCCAAACATGATACAAATTAAAATAAGTAATTTCGCAGAATTCAGAAAGACCAGTCGAGAGGTTCGCGTGATGATCATTAATCACACCCAAAGATTGTGCCTTATTTTAGAGAATGCAATATCACCGTGCGTATAGCTGTTTAATCCAGCGGCGGCGGCGAGGCAGTTTTTGTAAACCAGAGCATTCACAGCCCTAATACACATTTGCATTGCTTATTGATTATTTTCCTACTGATTATCATTACTTACATTTATTGAGAAACTGTCTTTTATTACGATTTTATAGATTTTTTAAAAAAAACTTTCTAAATCTGTGCAACACAATGCATTAATTAATAACATTTTCTTTTGCAAATTTGCATTATTGGGAAAATTTGTTGAGGTAGTAATAAGTATTTATTGTTCATATACGTGTTTTTCCTTTATGTCAAACGAATGTCAAAAGTTTAAATTTTTCTTTTCCACAATAACTGCAGAAGCGGAAATTCTCGCCTCTGCCATTGCAGGCAATTTATTCCAAGAATTAGTTAAAAAGTTAAGACAACGCACGAACTGATCGTCGTCCTTCGTAGCACCAAAAACAAAAACTGTGTTTTCATGACAAACAGCGCAACAACAATTTTGCTTTGTTTCCATTGTCAATAGAACTTTACTCCGACCAGTTTTGAAATCGTACTCAATGATCTCTTTACGGACGTTGTTTTCTGCGTCCAACCCTCCAATCAACAGCATGCCGTCACCACGGCGAACTGTCGCCATAGAAGAAACAGGAGATGGTAATGGTGGCATTCCAATGCATTTGTTTCTTGTTATGTCGAATATTTCCACGCTAGATTCCGTTCCTTTGTCATCGTTAACACCACCAGCGATTAGGACTTTATTATCAAATAACTGTACTTTATGGAGAGCTCGTTTCTTCTTCATATGACACAGCAACTTGGAAGAATAAGGTGGAACAAGAAGCAGCTCGTATATTGTATCCAGACCCTTTTCACCATTTGTGCAACCGCCAATAATCAGCAAGCTATTGCCATGGATGACGCACTGGTGACCAGCCACCTTTATAGGCATATTGGCGGCAAACTCCTTCCATTCTGGGGTGTTTCCTTTCAGATCTAGTACTTCTATGGTATCTGTAGTGTCTTTTAAGATGTCGCTGGTACATCCACCACAAACAAATATCTGATTCTCGAAAAGAACTGCTGCAAATAAACATCGCCCTATTTTCAACTCACCCAGTGAAGTCCAGGTTTGATTAAACAAATTGAATCGCTCAACAGAAGAAAGAGGCTGAGATTCAGCATCCTCACCACCAATAACAACAATATCAATGTTCCGGGTATTGAGAACATCGCCTACTTTTCGACAAGATTTTTCGAGATTTTTCATTGCAGCGGTCATTTGTCTCATCTCATTTAGCACTTCATGTTGTGTGGCTCTCATGTCCACCAAATCTTTCTTAATTTTTTTTAAATTTCGTCGTAATACGCAGCCATGCGCATCATATTCGTGTTGAGGCATCTTCTTGCCACAGACGACACACGTAGCTGCCTTGAAGCGACATAACTCGAGCTCGTGTCTCTTGACGTCGCGTTCATTGACAACATCATTGCATCCCTTGTTGGAACAGAAGACTGGCGCGAACTCACAGTTCTCAACGTGTTTCTTCAGCGCTCCGAGCTCAAGTACAGCGTCACAGCCTCTCTCTTTGTTATCACAATCGATCTTATAACGTGAAACGCAATAGGCGACAATTCTTGGAGCTTTTCGCAATGTCTCAACAGTCAGTTTATCTTGACAGACTGGACAACTCTGCGAGGTCTTTTCAAGGTGTTTCTTGATACAACAGGAACAAAAATAATGTTCGTTATTCTCACATTGCATAGGATCTTTTAAAACACCAAGGCAGATACAGCAGATGAAGCCGTCGTCAACAGTTGAACGAAACCGTGTTGTGTCGTAACCCTCAGCCATAATTATACTCAGACATGGTGTTTTTCCTGCCAGAATCGAGTCATTCTTTTACTACTGTTCACATATATTGTTTTGCTCGCGTTTTTTATTGATATAAAGCAATAAAAAGCGTTGCTTTCAGTCTCATAAACAGGGAGAGTTTAATAATTAATAGCTTACTCGGAATAGGCGCTCTTCCAAGGAATGGCGGAATGCAAATTACATAATAGATATAGTAATAAATTGGAACGACATGCAGCCACCTGCAAGAGGTTTTAGACATAGTTTTAATGTGTTTTACACAACCGGTAGTAAACACTTTCTGATTTCAAGTACAACCTCTTAAACAAATATGTCATTCGAAATAATCGATTTGAAAATTCTGTCTGTTTACTTATTCCATAGAATACAAGGGAAGACCGAATAGATTGGGTAATGTGAGAGTAGGTCAGTTGAGATTTTCCTATTTTTCTTTAATAGTTTCTGTAACTGTATAGAAACATAGGAAAAAATATTTTCTAATTCTTTTATAATATAACTCAATAAAAAGATTTTATAATTCGAACAAATATTATAATTCGATTCAATTACAAATTCTCATTACATCGCTTCGCTTGTCAAGTTCGGCGGGAAAACTCCCGTGTTTCTATACAGTTATAGAAACACGCTTCTCGACCAATCAGCACGCGCGTACTATAAATGTTATTTTATAATATATTATATTAATATAATCATGGTTTGATACTTATATAATAGTAAATAGACATAAATCTCCTCGTTCGGTTACTATACGAAAATAGTACTTTATTTCTCTTTCACGCGTATTTGTAACATAGTACAATCAATAATAAATATATGATATTTAACAGTAATAACAAATATACCGAAACTATCCTATACAACAATGTTTTGTTTTGTGATTCAACTTAAGAATTGGTTCTTAAAAGACCTGTAGACAGGAGCAGAGGAATACAATATGAACTTAATAAAAAGTTTCACTGTTCTAAACTTCCACTGTGCTAAAGATCTGTTTTTGGATTCCGGATTAGTATTTCCGAATCCCTGGAATCCGAATTCCCTTGCCCGATTACGTTCAATCCTCGTGTTCCGGATCTTGAGCACGGGTCCCAAAGAGGTAATAATTACGTGTTCAGAATCCACCAATATAACACCAACCTTAATCATGGCTTAAACCCTTACTATTACTAATACTAATACTAGGGATTAGATTATATTCGTGGATTCTGGACCTGGGATTACCACCCCCGAAGATATCAATTAAATTCACTAATCTCATGATGCAATGGATATTGTAACACTTAGGCGTCGCTATCATTGCACGACTCTAAGATTGATATGAAACATGATACAAACTAACAACAAGTTTTTGAATACGGTGAGCTTTAGCTTGACGTTTACGACAACCCTCTAACGAAAAACAAACAAAAAATTCATTTCGAATTTTCAAAACAAATGCTAGGTTTCTGAGGCCGAGAAAATTGGTGCATTATTTTTAAACGTAGAGTAACTACTGAGACAAATTGTGGCCGAGAAAGTGCCAAAAATCAAAATTTTAAATGTTATTTGAAATTAGCCGTTTGCTGTTCGCGGTTTGTCATATTTGGTAAGCTAAAAGTCTCTAATATCAACAAGTAAACGCTGGTTTTTGAGACTTTCTTAAAATAAAAATGTTGGTGCAATCGCTATAAATGGTCGATAGTATGACTACGGGAAAATGAAAACGTGTAAAATTATTAAAAAAATATTATTACGCTATCCCATCAGGCCTCAAATCCAAGTAGATACATATCATCAGACAATTTGTCTGTTTGTATGTAGAATTTTCACCATTGTTAAATCGTTTTGAAATGGTCGACACGTGCATGACGTAACTTTTAATAAATAACAATGGGATATTTTGGCCGATTAAATTGGGCTTCTCAAAAGGATACATTATAGTCATTGTGAACAAAATGTTGAAATAAATAGACAAGGCTGTGGTTCGTTGTCTGGCATAATGAGATATCTTACTAATTATTGGAATTACATCGACCCAGAATAAATAACACACCAGATGTTTATCCTCGCAGATATTCGGCCAGAAATTATTGAAATCTTTACTTTGATTCCACCAAGACGTTCATTGCGAGATTAAACATCTGTACGTTATGTAATCTGTTTTGTCCGAAATTGCAGAGGCCTGATTCGAGGTAACAAAAAAGCCCCGTTATCAGCAGAGCAAGTCTAAGATAGATACCCGGGCCCAATTTATTCGTACCAGGGGCCGGTTGTATAGAAAGGTAGTTAACTTTAAACTTATAGTTAGTGGCAGAATTGGCAAATCAGAGTGCTGAATTTCTGAGCTAACTGCGATTTAACTACGCAAAATGTAATTAAGAGTTTCATACAACCAGCCCCAGGCCTTTGTATTGGTAGCCTGATCACTAATGAAATTGCATACGGGTACCAATTTTAGCCGTGCTGTGCCAATACATTAACTGTATATAGTGTAAATGGGCTAAAAAAAAGCAGCAGTCGATATACCTATGGGCAGTTCTGATTCGTTTTCAGGCAAATCGACATACCACCATCTTTATTTCAGCGAATTAGACCCACTATTACGATTTGCACTTTCACTTTTTGCACTATTTAATTTCGTTCCAAGACAAGCCAAGCATGTCTTTAGATTGGCAACCTCTCGGTTTAATGTCTAAGTGTTTTAAACAGTGATTTAAAAATACGTTTCTACCAGATGATGATTTTGCTTCGTGTTTCCATTCATTTCATGGTAATTTCCATTTGCCTCCGCGTCCTTTTCGTTTACAATCAATGTTTGTGCTGCATGCGTCGGGCTGTCCATGGACAGCGGATTTTCCCAGGTACGCCACGTTGCCCAACCAAAGTATTGTAATATGGCGACCAATGGAATTAATAGAATGGAGATTAATGTCATTGCAATGCCAATAAATACTGCCCAAGGCGGAAATTGTAAACCTGTCATCATACCCTAAAGAAACGTGCACGCATGTTAATAATTTATCTTCTTTATCATTTTTTTATCCCCACAAATCCCATAATTCATCTTCTATCCCTGTCTACCCTATATGCGTGATTCAATAAAAATTTGCGAAATAAAATTTCGAAACAATTTAAGAAATGAGCAAAGTATTAGATAGGACAAATGAAATGGATTTCCTGGATGGATTCAAATGTTCATCTAAATATTCAATCGAAACAATTCAATATATTTATTGTCTACGGATTAGATCTCGACTTCTTGATCGATTGCTCGAGACATTGATCATAGATGGTAGCACGGGTGGTATAGGGAAGGACAACATAAGTGACTAACTGTTGTCATCATTAATTCTCTGAACATCTGTGATTAAATCACAGGTGCTAATGTAATGAAACCCATGCATCAATAAAAAGCACATGATGGTTGTTATAGTAGATAACGATCAACGGTATTGCTTGTGAGAAGACGTGAACTGAGTTTTGTACTCTGGTGAGGTTAATCTGTTTCATATGGGTCTTACTTTTCTGGTCCTGGCATCGTACGTCATGGGTTCCTTCGTCATGGAAACAAATGATGAAATAAGGATGGCCAGAATTAAACAAGGCGATATGACCATCCAGCATGCTTTCCACCAAATTCCTGGTGGCGAGCCGTTCATAAAACGTATGTCTTCACTGAATCTGGAAAGAAATGGGCAATTTTAAATTTCAACCTAGTTTGCCCAGGGCATAAGATGAAACTATACTGATATGGACATGGCAAAAGAACTGCTTTTTAATATGACATTATGGCGACTATTAATAATAATAGTTCTTCGCAAACCTTTTGTATCCGTAGAACCAGGTGACCGATACAAATTCACAAATTGCAATGACCAGTAGGGACATATTAGCTGAGAATTTGTCAAACAATTGCACGACATAACTACCAGAATCTTGTACCATTGACAGACCCAGTAGAAAACATGTGATACAGATACCTCCTGAGGGAATCAAATAGATTTTAAAACATTAGAATGACTGAAGCCAAGGCCTTTCTGAGTTCCAGCGCAAGCTATGGATTTGGAGTGAAGCTTTGGATTAGAATGAAACTATAAATTAGTATGAATTTTTGGATTAGAATGAAACTATAAATTAGTATGAATTTTTGGATTAGAATGAAACTATAAATTAGTATGAATTTTTGGATTAGAATGAAACTATAAATTAGTATAAATTTTTGGATTAGAATGAAACTATAAATTAGTATGAATTTTGGATTAGAATGAAACTATAAATTAGTATAAATTTTTGGATTAGAATGAAACTATAAATTAGTATGAATTTTTGGATTAGAATGAAACTTGGATTGGAACGAAACTATGGATTTGAATGAATCTATGGAATAGAATGAAACTATGGATTAAAATGAAACTATGATTTAGCATGGCATGAATCTATGGCGGGATTGGGATGAAACTATGGATTGGAATAAATCTATGGATTAGAATGAATCTATGGATTAGAATGAATTAATGCGATGGAATAAAATTATGGATTTAAATTACTTTATGAACTTGCTATGGAATTAAACAGCCAAAATGAACTCTGATGGTGAAAGCAATTTCTTTTGAGAAAGCTGACGCACCTGATATGTACTCAATTCTGACTTTGGACAACCTTTTCAAGTCAGCCAGGGAAGCAGAAACACTTTCCAGTCCTCCAAAAAGGCTGTCTATTCCAAGCGTTAAACACATGAGAAAGAACATGACAGACCAGACTGGTGCAGCAGGCATGCTGCGGATCGCATCTGAAAATGCTATGAATACTAAGCCAGGTCCCAGGGCCGCCTAAAAGATGAAAAGAAATTTATAATATAACATTTATAGTACGCGCGTGCTGATTGGGCGAGAAGCGTGTTTCTATAACTGTATAGAAACACGGGAATTTTCCCGCCGAACTTGACAAGTGAAGCGATGTTATGAGAATTTGAATCGAATTATAATATTTGTACAAAATCTTTTTATCGAGTTATATTGTAAAAGAAATAGAAAACATTTTTTCCTGTGTTTCAATACAGTTATAGGTGGGAGTTTGGGAGAACTCGAACTGAATAACGTGATTATATCTCGTTCCCCCAAACTCTCACGCGTGTTTCTATAACTGTATAGAAACACGGAAAATGTTTTCTATTTCTTAAATAGAACATATATCGGTGATATACAACTAAACTTCCGGTGGGGCAATGCCTTTTCTTCCTGAGGAAACATGATTAGCTTTATAGTGGAAGATGAACAGCGGCGTAGCCAGAACGATAATTGGGGGGGGGGTCCATATTCATATATTCGTGATACACAGGATTAATTTCTTTTCAAATCAATTGTCTTTACAGTCTGTTTGCATGAATATATGAATATGGACCCCCCCCAATTATCGATGCTGGCTACGCCACTGAAGATGAATTTTAAATGGAATAGTGAACTTTAACAGAAAGCAAGGAATACAAGATATGTAAAAAACATATTTCGTGTCAAATCGATCGCCCTCTCGTTTATCGTTCCTAGCTCACTGCTTCTGGCTAATGTAATTGTCATCTAGACCAGTGGTCAAGTACAGCGCTTGACTTTAGCAAGTAAAAATCTTGTGGACTTAAAACATCAAAGGTACCGACTCAAGATGCGCTTTTGATCATATATTTCTTCCGTGATGATGTTTACCTGAGAAACAAACGACGAACTCATCGTCTATGTCCCTTCATCTATAACTCACGGTTCCAAAATTCAACATGTTGTGATTAACTGTACTTTCACAAAAAAGTATATACGTAGATAGATCTGAAACCACACTCAAATCTGGTCTCTGCCGTGGATCAAAGAGGATTTTGAAGCACTCACCCTTTGGAGGTGTTCATCAAAGTCACAGAGTTTGGCTGTGTTATTTTTTCCCGCATTTCCAGCCAGACATTGCTGCACACTTATCGTGGCTCTAAAATAAGATAAACAGTTTGCAATTACTACTATATAGTTAACACAGGATTATTTAAAACGGTTCCCGACTGGCGACACTTTTAGGTAAAGGTAGATGAACTTCGATAGTTATTATATTAGCAGACAAATAAGAATCTACAAATATAACTAGCCATGCAGATGAAAGCAATGGGGTAAAGCTTAGAAAACCTGGCTGGGTAATGAAATCCTTTGCCATGAACCTTCATACAAAAAGTTATCGAATAAAATGCGATCGGATATGGGATATTGGGTCTGAGTTTGGCATTAAGTTCTGCTATCGCTCTTTCTGACATTGTAGAGCCTAGCCTTGAGTCCTTGACCGAGCTTACCTAAAACCGAGTATAGAGAATACGACGATCGATGCAAATAGTGATGTCGCAGAATTCACAAGTGAAATTGTGATTGCATCTTTCAAAGTGTTCTGATTCGTTGGATTGTAACTTGCAAACGCTAAAATACAGCCAAACGCCAGTCCGGTGGAATAGAAGATTTGCGACGCTGCCTCCATCCAGATAAGAGGATCTGCCAGTTTATCCCACTAGAAATTTAAAGATTTTGTTAAAAAGACTTTTCAGAACTCTTTCAATGTACTAATTTTTTTTCCTTCACTAATGTTTTTTGTTCATGGTTCTTTTTATATGCCCGTCTATAATTCCAATATACTAACTCTCCTGACGAAGGGCCTCAGTTCGAAAGTGTTTTGTCTATTTTAGGCAGTTGATGTACCACATTTGATGCTAAGACACTATTTATTTCCACAATATTAACTGTAGTGTCCCACAGGACTTCCAAGAGTGCTACCGTTGAAAATTAATCCGGATCAATTTCGCCCAAAATCAAAATTCAATTAAGACTATTATCGTATACACGGTAGCTGATATTTAATACACAAATTGCATTATAATCCATTTTTTGTCCAGGCAAAAATTCCCGAAGAAAAAAATGATACTATATATTGTTGGTATTTCATTTACCATGCGGTGTGTCTTGGCCTTAATTATCATGCAAAGCAAAACAGTGTGGACAAGGTCATATATGACCTGACATGTTTTTGCACAAAAAAAATTTGCATGTAAAAAATCGTGTTTCTCGTCCAACGAATGTCAAAAGCAATCTTGAGGGTGAAACGGAATGCTAACGTTTAAGATTTTTTAAATTAGTTTCGCTGACATGTTTGCAGACTGCTGGTGCCATGGCTCTTAATATATCGCACGCATCATTTGAGATCAATAGAAATCAGTTTTAATTGCTGACAGATATTTAACTTCCAATGTTCCTTTAGTTGAAAGTCCTTAATTTATGTTACGGCGGTTTCTTTGATGGTAAATGGCTGCTGATTCTCATCCGAACCCTATTTTCAACCGTGCAACCACGATAATGCTTTACCCATTGATTCGCTTTGCAATCTTCTTACAACTTGCAATGCCATTCTACTTTTGAGAGTTGTAAATTAGTAAAAATCTATCGAAATGTACAAATAGGAAAACACCGTTGAGTGTAATCAACACAAAGTTTAGTAGTTTCCAAATTTACATTTCTTAAAGTAGAATTGCATTCTAAGATGTAAAAAAAATTCGCTGTGTAGCATGCGCTTTGCATGGTCAAATTTTGTGTTTTTGACCTTGTTTCTTCCTTGAATATGGACAGTTATTAGCATAGAAATCCCGGCTAACCTGTGGCGTGAAAAGATGTTTTACGCCTCTGTCAAAACCCTCCAACGTCATTCCACGTATGAAGAAGGCTGTGAGTACAACATAAGGAAAGGTCGCCGTGAAATATACAACCTAACGACATGAAAATAGAATGAATTATACAATAAAATCTATTACTCTTCCTACATTTCTCCCCAAAGAAACTCAAACTTTTTATAAAAATATATTCAAGTAAACACGCTTTTGAAACATGAAATATTTTGCTCTTAAAATAACAAGTTGTGGCCAAAAAGCTAGAGCTACAGTGAAAAGGTGAATATGCAAATGATAACAGGAATTTTGCGTGTATTTTCTAAACAGCTCGTGTGCAAATTTATGCCCCGTCCACACGACGCCTAAAGAATTTGAAAACGCAAGAATATTCTTACGGTTACGCGTATCGTCCACACGTATCCGACGTTTTCGCCCACTGAAAACGGAAGAATCTTGAAACGCTCTCCAGAGTGGACGAACTTGAAAATGACGGCTGAACGGATACGTCTGGATAGCCTTGCCAAATAATTTTGAAAACTATGACGTCACGTATCAAGTCGTTTCCATATTAATGAGGCTTGTTTCAAGTCTCGTGGCTTATGCTCAACTTTATATTGCTATATTAGCCTCAAATTAGTTTAATTTAGGTTATTTTCATGGTGAGTAAAATCTTCGCCGTTTTTGCGTTTTCAAATTCTTCCGACATCGTGTAGTCAGGTTAGAGACTTGTATAGAGACATATACGTGTCCATTTTATGTCGTATTATCAGAGAAGTGAAGCTCTTAGCGTAACTACAAGGGCAGACAGTTGTAGACGCATGCATTGCAAATCAACTCAGGGAGCATTGTGCACCTCTGAGGATAGCTCACCTTTCCTGACGACTTAATCCCTCTAATGACACAGACATAGATGACAATCCATGCCGTGATGTAGCATAAAGTTATTTTCCAATTCCAAGTCGTGGTCTCGTCGATGCTTTCCGATACGTTGAGAGTCTCGCGGAAGAAAAAGTACGAAATTGAGCTGCTGTTTGCACATTCCGGCACGGGAATATCAAAAGTTTGATTCGAGGTAGAATTGAACGACTTCCGAGTCGGGCATTTGGACCAAGGCAATGTACTCCTAAACGAACTGAAGAGATAAAACAGGCACCATGATATCACGATGCTGTAATAACTGGCGGTGAATATGCAAATTACCACCGAGGCCAGGCCGACGCCGCCCATGTATGGGGAAATCGTACTCCAGGCAACGAGAGATCCCTTCTTTAGTCGTTGCCCAACGCTCAGTTCCAGGTAAAGTAGCGGTATGCCCTCGACGATCAACATAATGATGTATGGTAAGAGAAACGCACCTTGAATAAGGAAATACTCCATGTAACTTACAGCACAGTAGTGGAAACATGCGTTTTTCAGTTGGTGTGATCCGAAGTAAGGGGAAGGGTGATCTTTTATAGCATAGGGGGTTAGAAAATTGCTGGGTGAGGTTAAATGTCTGGTAGAAAGATAAGTCTAAAGCATTCCATAAAAACTTTCACTAGACAACTTTCTATTAAACAATATAAACAAGTTAAACAGAACAAAACACGACAGATCAATCCATAGCATAACTATCAACTATTAACAACATGAGCAAGGATAAGATGCGACAGCACAAAAAATGCGAATCAACGTGGTTACAAAAAAGCACTTATATGCTCTCTTAAAAAAAATTGGTCTCGGGAATAGAAAACTTTGAATTTTCATAGAACTAGGTCTTAACTATATATAGCATTTGAATGGAAACGTAGTTGCCAATTGAAGTTATATATATTTATATATATATATATATACATTTGTCAATGAATGTTCTCCGGATTTAAAATTGTTTTTTATTGAGCTTTCGACTCGGTACTTCGAGTCTTCTTCAGAATATCTAAATTATTTACATGCATGTGTATAGCTTTATATATAGTATACAGAGTCTTAAAGAACAGCGCGAAACTTAAATATATAAAGCTATACACATGCATGTAAATAATTTAGATATTCTGAAGAAGACTCGAAGTACCGAGTCGAAAGCTCAATAAAAAACAATTTTAAATCCGGAGAACATTCATTGACAAACAAATATGCCTGGATTACAAATTTTTAAATATATATATATATATATAGATCAGTTACATCGATTGCCTGAAATTGCAAAGTTACATAAATTCGGCCTGAGATTCAAACGCACAACTTTGAACAGCATCTGTGTGGTCTGCTGAGCTATTGAAACACCGTAGCCACTTAAGAAAACGGAACCACGCATGCTTCAAAGGCTTTGAATAAAACACCAACGCATTAAAGTGGTAAGATCAAACACAATAACGAGTTTTTTAAGAAGCATTTTTAGTGATTCCGAACGCAAATTGCAACCGGAAAAAGAAAGAGTTTTTGTCCATTGATAATTTCAATACCCTCAAAATCTCCAGCTGAGATCTGATGTTTGGTTCGCGAAGGATTAACCGACAATGTTATATGGATTGATTCAGGTCTGAAGTGCATGAAAAATCTTGGTTTAAGAAGATTTTTGGCAGCATCCTTGCATTTGAACGTTAATTCATGCGCCTAGTACCTGCTATTTGAGGACGTGCAGAAACTGATATGCCTACGTTTTAGCACCGCAAGAGCTCAATCCTAAAAGAATGCTTTATTTATATTTCATTTTAAAATGGTATTGTTATGCAAAAACGTCAATATTCTCCCTTGACACCAATTAAATAAAAGTTGACGACATTGTTGCGCGTATTATCGTTGCTATTTGTTGTTTTCAAGTGCTTGAAGAGGACCAACCGTTACTTACATTCGTATACTTGTTCATTTTGAAAAGTTTTTGATTGTTTGCACAAGGGGAAAGATTGAAATGATAATAAAATAAAAGTTCGCATCGCTTAAGTTTTAAAAGGGCACGAGTCTTAATGTTTCTTAAATATCATCACGTATAAAATAGTTCGGACTTTTTGATAGAGCTGATTGTGCAAAGGTGTGCTATCAAGCACACCTGTGCTATGATCAAGTGAGCTCTCTTCTTTGGCCTCATTCTTGGGTATATAATAATCCTAATTGATTGTACATGATGTAAAACATTGCATGCACACGATAACGATGCAACCTCCATTTATTACTGATGTCAATTTCAATTAGGGTAGGAACCTGCTGGTGCTTTTGAAAAGCCAATGCACGCTCGTTGACGGCCAATAATGTACTAATTAACTTAATAACTCTCCAATTTATAATGTCTTGTAATATGGATTCAAATAAAATTCGACGCTTCAAATTGATTGGATTGCATAATTTATGCACGTTTTTGGTGGACCGTTGTCAGTATGTCTGAGTGGGTAGTCTAGGTCTGAGTCGGTACTCTAGGTGTAGTTTCCGAGTGGGTACTCTAGATCTAGTCTCTGAGTGGGTACTCTGGGTTTAGTCTCTGAGTCGGTACTCTAGGTGTAGTTTCCGAGTGGGTACTCTAGATCTAGTCTCTGAGTGGGTACTCTGGGTTTAGTCTCTGAGTGGGTAGTCTAGGTCTGAGTGGGTACTCTGGGTGTAGTCTCTGAGTGGGTACTCTAGGTCCAGTCTGTGAGTGGGTAGTCTAGGTGTAGTCTCTGAGTGGGTACTCAGGGTTTAGTCTCTGAGTGGGTAGTCTAGGTGTAGTCTCTGAGTGGGTACTCTAGATATAGTCTCTGAGTGGGTAGTCTAGGTCTGAGTGGGTACTCTGGGTGTAATCTCTGAGTAGGTACTCTAGGTCCAGTCTCTGAGTGGGTACTCTAGATATAGTCTCTGAGTGGGTAGTCTAGGTGTAGTCTCTGAGTGTTACTCTAGATGTAATCTCTGAGTACCCACCTCAGGTGTAGTGAGTGGGTAGTCTAGGTGTAGTTTCCGAGTGGGTAGTCTAGGTGCAGTCTCTGAGTGGGTACTCTGACTGATTTTCTCACAAGTAAACCCTCAACAACACGTACGTAGTTTTTGTGATGAAATACAATATGGCTGTGTCCTACAGCAGTTAAATGAACAATCATAATGGGATTGTATGCAGTCTTTGATTGGGTATTCCGGTTTCATCTGCGAATCGCAGAGAAAATAGCCTGTGGTGTTTACTCATGTAGAACTGGAGACAGCTATAGCCAGTGAACCTCTCAAGAACTGATATGCAGTTTGTGCGATCAAGTGGGAGTAGAAATTGAGACTTTAAATTTGCACTTTTATTAGCCAGTGATTGCCGACCTAATGTACGCTCCTTCGGTAGAACATAATTAAACATCTTCCGGTTTTGATTCCCACCGTAGTCATGCACCATATTTCAGCTTGCTTATTTGATCCTAGGCCACACTGTCAAAATCTGTGTGATCACAGTTGGAATTTTTCATTGGGAAGTCCTCGGAAGAATTTGTCCCAAGAGTTTGTTCTACATGTTTATGAATGCTTTAGTTTCTAGCAGATTCTTAGCAAAACGTAGCAATGGCTTTAGCAAAACACAAACTGTGACCAGGTCACCACAGAAACTTTGACAGGGCAAAGCGGTCCCTATACTCCGGGCAACATCACATCACAACAACCTGTGATGTCCATAATTTCTTGTTGTTTACGAGATCAACCGTGAACAATTCATCAACTTCGAATGTTATTTCGTTTCGAAAACAACCGCTGGGTTCTCGTCGTTTTCTCACAAAGACATAATTTATGATTAGTACACAGTGGTTATGATAGCCGGCTGGTTTACACCTTGTGTCTTTCAAACAGTTTTTGATCTCCCTTGAACTCCCAACAAAAGCGCCAACGTCGACTCGCCAGGAGTATTTGCGTGTAACTGTAGTACAGAGAGCGTGCACCGTAGGGCTCAAATTGTCGTATAGCCTCGCGCGCAAGATATTCGCTCAAAGTTTCTCATTTGATTTTAAACTGTTTCATCTCGCTTCAGCAGTCTTTTGCATTCGGTCTGTAAAAGATGCTTGTGTAGGGCCGAATATACTGGAACTGGAAATCGTTTTGTTTATACAAACTGCTGTTGGAATTTGGAAACATAGTTATTACTCCAGATTAAACCAGAATATTTCTTACAGCTATTGTCATATGTATTTGGAAATTCGATAAGTACTAGGGCTAACATCAATTTCATGATTTATATTTCCGACATAGTCTGGTTTTGGTTAACCTGAAAGTGAAAGACTATTGAAGCTTATCAAACCAAATCGACACTGACTGACCTGCTTGACTAATGATATAGTGTTCAAAGATTCAGGATTGGGAAGGGGCCAAAAGTAAACAGTACATGATTTCTCTCCTAGCAAATAGGCGTACCTGGGTAGGGAGATTGCTGATACAGGGCGGTGGACCCCAAAAAACAACTTGTACGTCTGCAATTGGTGCTCTCTCAGAGGAGAGGGGAAACCTTGAGTCCTGTCCCCTCAACTTATATACCCATCAAATTCTTAAGCATGTACGCCTATACTATAGTGCATAATAAGATCCTGCTGAGCTATTTAAACCGAACCCTACTCCTCCAGTAAATGCTATGCATAAGCTTTCATCATGATGAATCGACCACAATTGTTTTTGCGATGTTTACAACATTAAACTGAAGAAGAGGGTGTTATGTACCTGAGTAGCTCTGACGTCCGCATAAATTTAGAATTTCTTTGCAATCATTGTGAGCCGGAGTCTCAAAGGTACCGGTTATCTCCACCAAGGTCATGCAGTAGCTAAGTGCTTGAAATTGCACGAGAATTACACGAGAATTACAATAATTTTTTCATTGACCGCGTTTGAACTTGGTTTTTTTTTTCACAAATAGGCCGATTGAGTGGTTTTAGTTCGAAGGAAATGTGAAAGTGCTTAGTTATTTTCGGTTTCGACGCAAACCAATCCACGTCAGCTCGGAGGACTATAGCGTACAAAATTATCCATGCATGTGAACGATTTGTAAACGTTCTTGTCTGTGGCTGTGCCGACATTAGAATCTATCACAAGCTTGTTTGAAAATTGCAGACTGAACTTGTCATTCAACTTGGCATTATTAGAAATTCCAAACCCGCCGTACCCGTTCGCCGGCTAGAGAACTGCCTGCGACCGATGCACCCGATGTATAATACCCTGACTACTTTTCTCGATCGATAGCAGGGCTTTTTCCTTGATCAGTTCATTTATATACTATATAAAGTCATTTGGGGATATATACGGGTTTATTGTATAGTTCATTTGCATGCAGTATGTCGCCCTTCTTCGATGAACGTTTTACGATTTTTGTTTGATATTCCAACCACTTAGGTCAGCAAAAAATCACTTAGAATTTAGCTGGTACCGGCGAGCAATTTACCGCAAACAAGGCACTGTATCATTCGATCAGATAGACCTTATCATGGCTATATTCCTTTGTAAATAGCATGCTGATATCCAAACAGGTTATGAAAGTTATTTCGTCGTAACTGATTATCGCCACATAATGGCATAAAAATTGTTCTCATTTTTTTAACAGCGGGGCCCATTGTCAGCGCGCTTGTCGTGGACTAAACGACGCGCTCTGTTTGTTTTGCATTTGTGGTGCCCAGCGTAGAGTTAAAGAGCAGTGAAATGATTCTCATTAAAACTGAAACGAAGCCGCAGACTATAAGCTACGGTTTCAATTTGTTTTTGTTTCCAGTTTCGAACTTGTTAATCCGAATTTGCCATTCAGACCGCGGAGTTGTTTTTTTGTGACAGCATCCTAATCCCGACTAAATCGCTGAGCTTGCCTTTACACAAATATTTAAATACCAGTCATTTGATTCATCGGCTGCTGTGTGGTCTCAGTAAATACACCTATTAAGGATCGCACATAAGGCACGCGGTCGATACATGTTATAAAACATTGTTGATTTGTTTTCACAAATATTTCGAAAGCAACGTGATATACATGAGCAAAAAAATGGAAGAAAGAATTCCAAGCTAATAACGCTTAAGCCTTAAGACTTTTAACATGGCATTGGACACATTCAACATATTTCCGTGCGTTTGCAACCTGTAAAGCCTTTGAAGTTCAAGCGATTAAACTTTCATAATAAAACCTTTTCTCCAAAACTTTTCTACGCCTAATGCTTTGGTATATTTTCTACCTTAAGCTATCACATCACGCTTATTTACCAAGAGAATTTGTTGATGTGATGTTGTAATAATAACATAAACGATTCGTCTTAGTTTAGTAACTTTGAAAAGCCGGCAAAAATCCCCAGACAATTATAGTAGCAATTAAGTATGAATGTAGCAATTATGATTAATCGGTTGTCTAAAACCCGAATTCTAATTGCGGGCGTTGGAGATAAAGCGTCGGAACGTTCTCAAACAAGGCGGAATTCACATTCAGTGTGAATGCTTCTTCACCTCTCGTCTTCTCGTCAGAATTGCTGCATGTCTTGAATGAGTTTTGGATTGTGTAAAATCAAATTACAATGTACCTAAACCGAAGTTAACTAAGAAGAAAAACTGTTGCTTTGACTAACGTTTAGAGCTGATTGAAAACGAAATGATTTCCGTTATGATGAGTTGTAAAACTAGCATCCAAACAACATTTTCCGCTCCGTCGCAGCGCTGAGCCTGAAGTGTGTTCAATCCACAAGAAAAGCAAGCGTCTAGCTTCTGTTGAAACTCAATTACGCCCACTATAGCTAAAAGCAGGTAAAAACGTTGTTAAAAAGATATAAGAATTAAGCCAAGCTTACCTCCCCCGTTCTTATAACAGAGACCGGGGAATCTCCAAATATTCCCAAGACCGACGGCAAATCCGATCGTTGCGAGGAGGAATTGAACCTTGTTATCCCATTTATCGCGGGTCCTCTGCTTTCCCGAGATTTCTATCATCGTCGAAGTCTGCGAAACCGAGTGGGAAGGAGAGTTTGGAGCACCGTCGTCGCTTGTCAGCGCTTGTGTAAGCATATCGCCCATGTCGAAGCTGTTCGAGGCGGTTGTCCGGCTTTTTTCTGCTCGGTTTTTGGGCGAACGATCGCCGGTTTGGCGGACTTGATACTTTGTATTCGATGTGACAACCAGGTGTTCGACTAAGATGGTTTCGAATCACAGGAGGCCAATGTAGAGTTAGTCCATTCTTCCTGTACGTGTGTTGTATAGTTAACGCGATGAGCAGTTGTTCGATTTAAGACTTCTCATTTCCGCCGAGGGTACAATGTCACAGCTTCGCACACAGGAAGTTCGTACGGCGAAGAATGCAAAATGAACGATTTTATCAAATGGCTTTCTTCACTGTGCTATCAGCGGCCAGAACAGCATGTATCGGCCGGCTAAAGAAGGCGTTTCGATGCTCGCGAGTAGCCTGGATCTGTCATTAGTGTTGCTTGCATTTGTGATGATTTATGATATGCCACGCTCGCTAATGGTAACAATTAAGGTACTCCAGTGAACCGCCCTGTCGCCAGGAAGCTGACAACAGCTTTATAATAGCGTTCGAGTGCAATTCGTCTTGCGGCTCTGCTTGTAAACAGCTAGGGCACTTGAACTTCACCAGACAGGATGTTCTGCACTAATGATATCCCTCTGCATGTTGGCAACGAATCCTGACAGTGACCAAGTGTTTTAACAGTCTCAAACCACAGGTCACCCGTCAGGAGCACTGAAGTTTCTACTCTAAATTATGCATCAGCATAACAAAAATCAGTCGAGCCGCCATCTCGGCAATTTACGAGAGTTTAATCAAAGCTTACGATTTCCACCCACGATTTGCGGCGCGAAAAACTCGGTTTGATGCAAAATACGAGCAGCACATTCATCAGGCATAATGCTAAATGACTTTCAAACTTCCAATGTGAAAATTGAGACGGAATTAAGGAATGAGCTATCATATATATTATTCAACCTGAGGTTTTGATTTATCTAAAAACGCTTGTGGTTGAAATTTAGGGCACGCAACATTTTCTTATCCATATTTATAATATTAAGACTAGTACTGTCAGTCTTGCAATAAATCAGTTAAGAAATACCAGCCCATATCAATCTATAGCAATTGTGTACAACAGTACAAATGTTCCGGGCAAAAAGACGTGTACATGAGCTCAGAAACTATGCGATTTTGAGTCAAGCATGCTGGCGCCTCGTGGGTTAGTAAAACCTGTAAAAAGCGGACCGAATAATATGTACTCATACAGGGAGTATACTTAATACTCGTCGAACTGATGGTTTGGTACAGAACATCTTACTCCTAAAATTTTAAAATAAACCTGATTTCTCTCACTTTAAGTGCGCGCAAATGTAATAAAAATAACTTGTAACTTACACCAAAATGCCAAATGATAAAAATTAAAGTACAACTCTATATGAAGACTCGAACAGGTATAGGCCACAGGACTTGAATTACAAACAAGTCTTAATTGAACCGAAATGAATCTATCCTGTATAATTATTTGACTAATGAAATAAATGAATAAAAAAATGTATCCGTCTAGACGTACCTCGGCGAGAAAAAAAAATTAGTTCAACCTATTTTTGCCGTCGGCGTTCAAACCGCCAACCAGGCACGTTATAGGATCTGACCTATATATATACTAGATATAGGTCAGTGGTTAAAACTGACGTCATGCGCATAACCGCGCCTTCAACCTATTTTTGCCGTCGGCGTTCAAACCACCAACCAGGCACGTTATAGGATCTGACCTATATATATACTAGATATAGGTCAGTGGTTAAAACTGACGTCATGCGCATAACCGAATTCATAGCAAACACTCTGACACTGACTCTGATTAGCAATACCAGCAACATTCTGATTGTATTGATGAAACACAGAAAAATTATACTAAATGAAACGTCGCCCCTACCTCGTTGGTTGCCGTCGCCCGACAGTTCAGTACCAAAACGTTTTGAATCTCTAAATTCCTTTTCCAGATATTCAAATTTTGATTTTATTTGGCTGCAGAAACTGTTGTTAGGGTGGTAAAGAGTATTTTCGTAAGCCTTTGTCTTATATCTCTAGCGATAATCCGAGAAATGCGAAAGTGATACGCATTCATAAGGCGTGGTTGATGATAGAGTCGTGATTGATGTAGAGTCGTAATATGTGCACCTTTGGCCACGATTCAAAACAATAGTTAATGAAATGATAAACCTCATTAAGCCTCATTATCATCTCATCTATTGTTTGAATTGCATTCGAACGCGACCAAAATGCGACGTATAACCTAGGCCTTAGGGTACGTAGAGTTAGGAATTGCAATGATCAGCATTTATGGAATAATGTTATTACGCATGTGCGAGGGGTCATCACTCGTATCCAGAGTAGTATATCTTTTGACCATTCCAGTAAAGTAGCAAAATGTTGCAAATTAGTACCAGCTTTACTGTTACGGAATATATTTCTTTGATCTTGTCCGCCAACCACATTTTAACGCCACCTCCTGCCTGAGACATCTGTTTGTCACTGCAATATGAGGGAAATAGAGCTGGACAGGGGGGGAAGATGAGATTCGAGAACAATCAGTACTATACAAGACAAAACAAAGGAGTCTGATATTTTTCATTTTTCATCTTAGGGTAAATGAAATATTGCGATCAACATCTCCAGTAAGTAATAATAATGACATACTTTGCATGTGCATGCTTTTAATATTCGAAATGTAATTTTATAAAATACATTTAATTTGAATTGAGATCGTGGTTTATTATATATACGTGTTATGCTCTAAGTACAGTACATATAGCCCCCTCGTGTAGCTGTTGTGTAATTTTTTTTAAGTCTAAGATCATTATCCAGATCAAAATAGTCTCGGAGGCATTGTCCCACGTTCCTAGGCTTTTCATTTAATACATTTGCGCTCAAATTTGGCAATAAATCTGAGCATATTCACTTTCTGTGGGGCAAAAGTACAGTACCCATACCAGGGCCCAAGGATACACAAATCGTCAAGTAACGTTTGCAGCCACTGTAATTTAGCCAAGCGATTGAAAGCATTAGTTTGTAGTAAACTGCAATGACCTAGTATCACCTATTTTGCAACTAAACAGTTTTGGCAAATACAGTAACAATGTGATTTCACAAACAATAATAAGCAGTATTTTTGCAATGCATTGGCCCTTAGTCTTTGATTGGGAGATGAACTGTTATCTATGAGATCTCTCCAAGAGCTACCAGTGTAGGCATAGTGTTTGGATTAGGTATGGGGATTTATGGTTAGGTACATTGTTTGCAATCTTAGACATACTGGTAGTTATTTAGTTTATTAAATTCTATCATAGTAAGTATTGCTGCTTATTACACCAATGGCGGCAATGCTTTCCTTTTTTTCCTCAATGTCAGTGGTCCACCAGGATTTAATTTTCTGCAGGGCAGTGGACAAACAATTATTTCCAGACATTTACACCAGGCAACATTGTAAATGTATGTCAAGCACATTGACAAAAATATAATGAAATTTCACTGAATTATCAAAGAGAATTTGGATTGTAATTGGGTCCTGGCTTCTTGCATGCTGGATGTATCTTGTGTAATATATCAACAAACAAAAGTAAACATAGAGATAAAAACTATTTCCAGAGTAGTAAAAATGGGTAAGTTATGAAATTGTATGAGCTTAATCACTGCACCAGTGTATATTATATTTGTCGTTTACAATTATATCTTTTGACTATACCATTGCACTTTTATTTTGGTAGCTGAACAATGCTTTCATTATCAAGAATATGTCGACCTTTTTTAACTGCTGTTCTGCAAAGGTGCAGTTCTCAGAAATTCAAAGGCCAGGCTGCCCGAGCAATTCAAACAAGAACAGAAACAAAATATAGCAGAAATGTGTTTTGGGGTTGTGCAATTGCAGGCTCGCTTGGTACTGGGTTTCTCTTCTTGTATGGTCAAGATTCACTGAATGCTTGGTCTTTATCTAAGGAAAATCCATCTCCACCCTCTTCGCCTTTGTATTCAAAAGAGGATGTGGCAAAACACAACTCTCCACAAAACGGTATCTGGGTGACATATGGAGGGCAAGTATATGATATCACAGAGTTTGTGGGTGTACACCCTGGGGGAGATAAGATTCTGTTGGCAGCTGGGGGAGCACTTGAGCCTTTCTGGGCTATGTACGCAGTACATCAAACTGATGAAGTTTTCAAGATGTTAGAAGAATATTGCATTGGAGAACTAAAGGTATGGCCTTCATGTCCAATTGTTAAGTTAGGCATATCCTGGTGAGATTCTTGTGCACCTTCTCTGAGATTTTGTCTCCTGCTAAATATTTGTTCACTTCATCAAAGTTATACAATAAGTTAAACAATAATGTTTGTGCTTCTGGTATCACTGACAAATGTAGTAAAATTGAGTGGTATTAGACCATAAATAACAAGATATGGCTGAATTTCATCATTATCTTTTTTCCAACCTTCCCAAATCTGTGCACCAAAATCCATTGTGTTGAGTTATGTACAATCATGCTATAAGTGGACACCCTAAAAAGCCTATACCTACATATAACTGAAAGCATCTAACTGTGACATATGAATAGGGTGAAATTATATTGAGAGTAAATAGTTTTTAAGACACATAAAAAGCTTATATTTCTGTGTAAGGTATTACATTGCTATAATATCTGCAAAATATAAAGAAAATCTCGAGTTAGCGCCAGCAGCTCCTTAATTAACATTAAGAGAAGGAGCCTTCGCTGATAAAAAGTGAAGATTTCATGTAGCATTGTTTTTTAACCACGGGCCTATACGAGATATAGTATAGACTATTATAGGTCAGTGACTGAACCTCTTCTTTTTGACGTATTTTTACCCTGATTCTAATCAACATAACCCTAGAAAGGTGTTTCTCTGTCATTGAAAACCCGCTAAATTGATTTTAAGGCGGAAGATAAGAAGTCTGTAGTTGATACGAACGACCCATACCGCAATGACCCAGAACGCCACCCGTCGCTTGTCGTACGCTCCAAGAAACCGTTCAACGCGGAAACCCCCCTAACCTTACTGGGGGACAGCCTAGTCACACCTAATTCCCTCTTCTACGTACGAAACCATTTGCCGGTTCCCGAAGTTGACCCGAAAACCTACCGACTTGAAGTGAATCTCGGAAATGGAACTAAGCCACGTAGCTTAAGTCTGGACGAACTGAAGACGAAATTCAAGCAACACACTTTGACTGTTGCGATTCAATGCGCTGGTAACAGACGCGATGAAATGAACGGTATTAAGAAAGTGAAGGGCCTCACCTGGGCCGAGGGGGCTATAGGGAATGCTCAGTGGACTGGGGTCAAATTACGTGACGTATTACTCGAGGCTGGATTCAAGGAAAGCGAGATTGACGCGGCAAAGCATGTTCAGTTTGAAGGTATGGACGTTGACGTTGCAAAAGCCCCGTACGGTGCTTCCGTGTCTCTTGGAAAGGCCTTGGATCCTCAGAGCGACACGCTGATCGCATTTGCCATGAACGGTGAAGATATCCCTAAGGACCACGGTTATCCCGTGCGGATCATCATCCCGGGTGTGGTCGGTGCGAGGCAGGTGAAGTGGTTGAATAGAATCGTGATTGCTGACGAAGAAAGCCGTTGTCACTGGCAACGCAATGATTACAAGGGATTCTCACCGAGCACCGACTGGGACACTGTTGACTTCACTTCGATGCCCTCGATTCAGGACCTGCCTGTGCAGTCGGCCATATGTGAACCCGCCAACGGCGCGGTTCTGGAGGCTGGTACTGAAGAGTTTACCGTCAAAGGATATGCGTGGAGCGGTGGTGGTCGAGGCATCGTAAGAGTCGATGTTTCACCTGATGGAGGTAGGTGTGCAGGATAATGTCTGGCTTAGAGTCAAAGTTTTTGTGATAACAATAGAGATTCTGCCCAAGTGGAACCGTAATTGCCAGGCGATATACTGACCAGGGAGCTACGTGTTAGCGTCTTCAAACAACTGCCAAAAATAGACAAAAAAATTTTTTCGACCTAAGGGCCTTAGTCTGGAGAGTTAGTTCTTCTAGTTATTCCTTTGTTACGAGAGAGAACTCTCCTGACGAAAACCCTTAGGTCGAAACCTCAAGAAATTTTTGTTGTCTATTTTAGGCAGTTGTTATACGACATTTAATGCGACATAATTGACAAAGGGTTATTAATTCACTCCAATGTTTGTCAAACATTATTTAAACTGAAGAAAGTTTACCCGTGCTAAATTTCAACGATGTCATTGCAAACATTTTGACTGAAATTTTGAACTCTCAAGGACTTGATGCTGTGTACAGTAACTGTGACAAAGTCGTGATGACGAGACTCTCGATAAGTAACTCAGAAAAGCAGTTGATTAGTTCGGCCTGGTGATAACATGGATATTTCATGCAAACACTCTACCATTTCCACCGCTGCGTAAATTTTCAAAAACATGATCAAAAAGACTGAGCAAAGAATTCTATTGGTCGACTTTTCAAACCATGTCATGATGGACCATATCTAGCTCCGGTTTAACATAATTTCGTCCATCTTATAGGAAAGACGTGGCAAATCGCTGAACTAAAGAAGTCCGAGCAACCTGAAGGCAGGGCCTGGGGCTGGACTCTTTGGGAGGCAGCCATTCCAGTCCAGAATCGGGATACTGTCGAAGTTTGCTGTAAAGCTATAGATTCATCCTACAATAGTCAACCAGAAAATGTTGCTCCGATATGGAATTTGCGCGGTGTCTTATCCACTGCTTGGCACAGAGTTAAGGTGACAGTGCCACCAGATGAAGAATGACAATTTGACCCTGGTTAGCTGGAAATTATGTTAATTCCTAATGTGATCGAAAAATATTAAAATATTACTTTCACTTATTAAACACAATATAGTAAAGACATCAGTAAATTATGAAGATAGCTAGCTTGGCACAGGCAGATATTGTATATTTTTATATTATAACAATACAAAACAAGCAGTTTGGCCGTAGCTTCGGGTAACGTCTCAGTCAAGAGTGGCATAAAAACTGACTAAAATAGGCCTTTGTCAGGAGTCATACTAGCCTACCTGACGATAAAGGCCCTTAGGTCGAAGCGTCGAGACGTTTTTTGATTTCTAATTTTGGGAGTCGTTATAACTGTAGGGGAAAATACTTCTAATACCCTTGAAAGTGCAACAAAAATTTGCTCAGAAAATACCGAAGACGCAAAGAAGCGCCTTCAGAGGCGTTGCCGGGTGCAAGTCTGTCTATGCCTAAAAATATCACAAAGTTCCTAATATTATATATCTTCTATGCAGGCTTAATGAGAATTAGTTTGAATCAGTTTATCATGATTTATGAATAATGCTATGTTTTATTAGTTGGTAGTAAGGCTATGAGCTTTTATTGTATAGAATAGATCAGTTTTTTATATCATCAAGTACACTTCGTTGTGTTACTGTTCATGAGAAAAGATTGCTTTTCTGAAGTTTTTCTATTTTTATGTTTATCTGAATAATTATATGCATAGAGCTACTAAATAAAATTTATCTGTTTTTCCACAACTAAGCCGATGGCAACGTCTTGTACAACATGCATCACTACGCACGAGTTTAGTTTTGGTACGAATGAAATTGATACGGAGAAATTAGGACCGTATAATTAGGTAGTCATAATTTCATGATTAAAAATAGTTTATAAACAGATAAAATTGGTATACTGATGAAATTTGACTGGCTTTTGGGCAAACAAAACTTCATACGTATATACCAATTTCTTGTGTAATATACGCATTATCAAAAATTGTGCGTCGTAGTGTAAATAGGGCTTGAGTTAACTTAGTCGAGTTTAAGTCGAGTTTAATACGAACAATTGCGTGATATTTTGGTGCTATTTATTATACCAGGGCTTCTATGCCGGGGGTTTTTTCTCGGTATTGATAATGTTCTTACCGGTGTCTTTTCCCCGACCGCAAACGGTGATGTACAAAACCTTGTAATATGAGTGGCTTTGGACTCTCAGATTTGTGCAACGCATGACGGCCTAAAACGTGGGCAAAACAACTGCAAATAACTTTATTTATTTTGCAATGCTTTTTACAACAAACAAACAATTGAGGAACGTCTTCTAAAGGAGTGCATGCGAGATTTTCCGCTTATTTTTAAACCCAGATTTTGATGCACGTTTGATGTTGCAGACGTTTGAATCAAAGGAGCGATAACAAATAGTTCATGCTGTGAAAACAACCTAACAATTTAACCGACTAGCTTTAAGTTGGATGCGTTCCTGTCCGCTTGAAAGTATGTTTTTAGGTAAAGCCCTCGAAATTTGAGCTGATGGGCAATTTTGCTGCGGATTTCAGCAAGCAATAACGATCTTTTGACAGAGAAAAGTTTGGAATTTGTTACAAAACAGATCGCATTAGAGTCGAGCATTTTCCCAGCGAAGTGTCAAAAACCGGCTGGATACCGATTTACGGTTGTCATGCAAATTACGATCATAACATTTTGGGGGTAATTAAAATTTGTTCAAGCGATTTTGTCACTTTCCTTGGCGTTGTCTTTGCGTTTAGAGCTGAGTATCGAACGCGTTCATAAAATCTTACCACCATGTCTCTTAGCGACGACGAGATAGCCGAAATCAAGGATACGTTTTTGATGTTCGATACAACGGGTAATGACAAAGTCACGGTCGACGAGGTTGGCAACATTATGCGTTCTTGCGGGCTGAATCCAATGGGCGAAGAGATTGACAAGTTCGTGGACGAACTGGGCAAAGGAGCAGAGATCGATTTCGAGCAGTACCTCGGTTTCCACGAGGAATGCTCGAAAAAGGGAAACACCGGCACAATCGAGGGCTTTATGGAAGCGTGGAAGTGTTTCGACCACGAGGGAAACGGCTTCGTTGGCAACGCAGAGATTCGCCATGTCTTGACGAGCATGGGGGATAGGATGACCGACGAAGATGTCGATGAAATTCTCGAGGGCAAAGAAGACGCCGAAGGTCTAGTAAACTACGAAGAATTTAGTAAATTTGTCATGTCTGGTTGAGCTCCGCGATTTAGAAACATTTGGCACTCGTGATTTTGACTATTTCTGCAAACAGACGCGCGGACTTGTGTTTAGGATCTCTGTTTTAGGTTTTTGTATCAATAACAAATTTTATAGACTTTATATTTCTATAAACTACTGCTATATGGTTGAACCAGGCAAATTTAGAACTTCTCGCAGTCTTTTCTGCAAAACAGACGAACAGAATTTTAGTTCATGTTGGGGGGCGTTATTTCCTTTACAGGTTTTGACATGTCCCAGTTTTGTCACCTTTTTGTATTGATTCATTGTGTATTTTTATTGCTGTATAAATATTATAAGTATATTTTGCCTCGCTCGACTTTTTTGTAGTTTTGAACAAAACTCAATGACAATGAGGTTTACTACGGCAGGTTACCACCATATATGGACAATTTTCTCGATCGCAAAGATCGCCGCGGTGAATGTCCAATATATCTATCCGGAGCATATCTTTAATACCGATGGTATGTAAAATTGGCCGCTGTCAAAATGGGGCTGTGAATGGATGCTAAAATGGTGTTAAAAATTGAATTAAGCGTCGTTGATTACGGGTTTCTTTGGATTTACAGAAACTGAATGAACGAATTCAATTCATTTAACACAATTCAAAATTATTGGTGACTGATTAATCGATAACAATCTATATGTAAACATTTCCAGGTAATTAATACGCATGAAAATGCCATTGGCATTGACTTCATAAGGCTAAAGTGTTTATTCAGCTTTTTCCACGTTTGATGGAAGATTCATGGAAGACTCATTTTGGCTTGGATGGATAAAAATCGGAATGAGGTGCTACAAAGTCAAAAAGCAAAATTATTTCATGTTTTGTGCAATTTACGCGGCAGGGAATTAATAAAGTCCTTGGACTCCAAAGAACTGATAAATTCTAGAAATTCACTTTATCAAGTCTGTGCGTTAATTTCAATATAAACTAAAATAACTTTAAACATATTAGTAATCACGACCTCGTTACCAGGGCCTTTGGGACTTTATATGGGCGGTGGGGCTGGGGCGAGAGAAAAGGCCCTGGTAACGAGGTTCTAGTAATCAGTCCTTACAACGATGGAACTCCGAAAGGTCGCCGTATTTTGGTCTGTTAAGCAACACTGTACTCAGACTCATTTAGTTTTTTTGTTTGCTTATGACGTAATGATGTCACAACCCGTCATATTGATTCTGCTAAGTGTACTTATACTTTTCAAGAGAACAAACGATTGGGTTTACTTTCTCTTATTGATTATTTGGCGAGTCCTCTACACTGACGTCATAACGAAAGATCTTTGGCAGACTGGTTCAAGCAGAATAAATTTCATGTTAATGAAAGTCAAGGTAACCACCTGAATAACGGTCAAGGTTATAACGGCTAAGTTTTCAAGTCAAGTTGATAAGTGTCAAGTTGATAAGTGTCAAGTTGATAAGTTAAAGTTAATATTAAAGCCAAGTTTAAAATGTTTTGTTGAAATTTTAAAAACTGCATGTTAGGGTCAAGATGCCAGTAGAAATTTAACTGTATTTCACTGAGAAAATATGCACAGGATGTGAGGATGAGTTTAACATCATTTCGAGTCACAAGCTGACAAGCTTACGTTTACCACCGAATTTTGACCCAAAATTGTGTCGTTGAAAAAGCAAGCTGAAATATTTCGATGCAAATAGTGTAATTTTCATTGGAAGTACATCATAAGATGTAGGTTCTTAAATTTGCTCAACCTCTGCAATCTCGTTCCCCGAGCCCGCGATTTCTCTGGCCAGAAAACAAAGGTTCTGGAATAATCGAAATCAGAAATGATTCCGATTGGTCGTTCACGCCGTTTCAATTTTGAAATACAAAAAACCGTTATAAACCGGAACCAGGATATCTGGCTTCCGGTTTGTATTATTCCAGAGCCTTTGTTTTCTTGCCAGAGAAATCGCGGGCTCGGGGAACGAGATTGCTTTCGAGCAACCGGCCCCTCGCCCCTCAGCCTAGTCCCTAGGCCTCATTGCGCGGGTTTTAAAATCAGTGACGTAACCGACGTATAAGAGGCCTAGGGACTAGGCTGCTTGCCCCTGCTCATCTAATAGCGTACGAGACTACGAGATTGGGGGCTGCGCAAACGCAAACGACGAGGGGCTGCTCGCCCCTGTTCATCTGGCAAGTACGAGATTCACCTTGGTACGAGATTAGCTCAGTGAACGCAAATAAGAGTTTACTGGATTAGCTTGCTCTACAAGAGCCACTTTAAATAAATTGGTTTGTAGGTACACCACGTAAGTATTTAATAGAGAGGTTAAGATACCCCAGTTCCGGTGTACGGGTACGGATAACCTTATTTTGTTCAGTGAATTTCCATCAGTGTTTCGCAATTAATTCGACAATTCTTTTCCAGTAGACTTTAGCCTCTTGAGGTAAAAATGATTTGTATTATGAAACGTGCAAACAACAAGAAATTCCAATGAATAAATTATGGCTACCCGTACCCGTACCCGGGGTATCTTAACCTCTCTAACACTGCAAAGGTTTCGGTCCGTTAAACCACATCCGGGCCTTCATCACCAGAAGCATATTATAAGAGCCACTTTGCTGCTTATACACGACGTAACTCTCTGGTACTAAATCACACCGCTGTTTGTGCGCTGGCTCAAGTGGGGGATTCACTGGTCAGCGAAGAAAATAGACACAAAAAGTTTAATAAATTTTATTTCGTTTGCTGCTCGTAAAGTATGTATTCTGATCTGTTTTTCAACGTCGACGGTGGCTATTTAGAGGGTTTAGTTCGTGGATTTAGATCAGGTATTCTTAGGAGGACGGATTATCATAATCTTGAGCAATGCGAGACATTGGAAGGTTGGTATTTTAAATGAATTATACAATACATTTGTTTCTTTCATGGCGGTCATGTGATTGATGTTTGTGCTTTCTTTCTCATATTTTTCTCTCGCGTATTGATATGTCGTATCAAAATTTCTACTTTGTTATTTGTGTGTGTTACTTTGTTTTATGCGTCATGGTTGTCATCGGCTGACAGATTTTTCTCTGCAATTTCAGGCTTTCAGCCTTTTTAAAGATGTACAAAAAATTGTAATAATTAAATTATTAACTATCCAGTTTTTGTATTTGTCGTTTCTGTTAGGCAGACTTCAAGATTGCAAATTGAGCGGTCAAAATTTAAAAACAATCATATTAAACAAGCAGAAGACATCAAAATCCCTAATATTTCGGTTGCACAAATCACAATGTTTACTGGTCTACTAGACACTTCACAGACTTCATGACACACAGACTTCACAATACAGATCAAAGGTATATTGTAAGCACCCCTGGTTATAGATATTATTCTTTTCTAGACCTAAAACTCCACCTACAGAGTACAGATTATGGTAGTTTTCTTCAAAATGAGGCTGGTCCTCTTTCTGTCTCTGTGATTGACGATAGACTCAGAGAAAAGATGGTTGCAGAATTTCGACATTTAAGGAATCAAGCTGTTGAACCACTGGCAACGTTTATGGATTATGTTACGTATGTATCATTGAAGCTATGTTATTACAGTTGACTTCATGACTCATTATAAACCCATTTCAAACATAGTTTAGCACATTTGAGTGTGAAAATTGTGAAAATTATCTAAAACTTTCACTTCTGAATTACATGCAGTTGGCTGTTAATGATGATGAACATTTGGCCTATCCATCGACCATAGTTACATCACATTTTATAGCCAGTCTTTATTTACCACTACGGTACCTGCTAGGTTATTCCAGCTGGTTTAACTAAGACAGACGTAAACAGTTTAAAGCAATAGGAGGAGGATCAAGGCACTAGGCTCTTGCGGCAGTTTTCCACTGTCACTTTTTTGCACATACATACATGCACGTAAAAGTTTAAAATCATTTGAATGATACTTATAAAATCTACAATTGAATAGATGCATGTAGGGTTGGACTCAATGATTTGGTATTTTTTATTCTGGCATAAAATTAATTATATAACAACTTAGAAGGTTTTAGGCTTTTATGTGCGTGCACAGTGTACGTACATACTTGCGAAAAATGCGACAGTGGAAAGCAGCCCTAATTCCCGATCTTTTTTAGGGTATACATAGTCCATGAAATTTGTCATTTTTGTTTTCCATAGGTACAGTTATATGATAGACAACATAATTTTACTGATAACTGGCACACTTCACGAAAGAACTATTACAGAACTAATTCCAAAATGTCATCCACTTGGAAGTTTTGAGGAAATGGCCTCAATCAATATTGCGTCAACCCCAGTTGAGCTTTACAATGCTGTTTTAGTTGATACACCACTAGGTAAGTTAGAAGGGTGTACCGGTATGTAATTGGTGACAGTTTGCAATCACTAGGGAAACATCAGTGGGAACAGAGTGGTTATAAGATGTTGCTTCACAAAAATCTATTGATATTTTTCTGCCTTATTTTATGTCCTGGTAGAAACAATCCATACTGGAGTAAATTAAAGCTAGTACCTATAATAAATAGGTTATAGTTTATAATGTAAAAAGTGAATCATGAATGATCAAGAACATCAATAAACACAGACCCATGTTTGACAACATAAATTGCTCATATATGAAATCTTTTAAAATTTGCTGGGGAATTTTTACTTCCAAAGTCTGAAAAAAATTTGGGCTGGAGTTTCCTGACAGGTAGACAAATTAAACAGAGAATATTTAAGGAAAAGAGAGCAAATGTTTTCTCAACAATATTTCCTCCTTTGCGCTGACTTTTAAAAGAGTTTGTGAAAAAATGAAAATAATATAATGCAAAAATAAAACAATGTGAAAAAACCTTTGAAAAAAGGTTTTAAATGGCACTTTACCATTACACAATAACCTCACTATATATAGATTACTGCAATACATATGTATACCCCAAAATTTAGCCAAAGGCAGACCTAGTTAATCTTTTTTCATATTTCATCTCATATTTCTAGCACCATTCTTTGTGAAGTGCATATCCGAGCAAGATTTGGATGAAATGAACATAGAGATTATTCGTAATACATTATACAAGGTCATACGCATTCTTTTAGTTCCATGTTATTTCCTGTGAACTAAGCTCAAAACTTTTTGATATCCTATATATAGCCTTTTTGCTTATTTTTTCTTTAAATATTTTAGGCATACCTCGGAAATTTCTACAAATTTTGTGAGGACCTCGGTGGCGTGACAGCGGAAGTGATGTGCCCAATCTTACAGGTAAAATATTACAGGTCTTTCCTTTATTAAAATGCGATGCAAATGGACCATTCCCGTATTAAAGTAAATCCTGAACTAGGAAAATTTGTCGGTTCTGAGGTATAAAGCTGGAGAGAGCATGCCAAAATTAATAAAAAGGGAAAGTTTGGTTGCGAAATGTTGACCCAAATTTTTTATAAATTAGTATTAAGTTTACCAAACGTTACCAATTCTCGAATTTATACAAAATTTGCCAACTTCGCATGCTGATATTTTTCACATTCTACAATATTTCGCCACCAAACTTTCCCATTTTACTAATTTTAGGATGCTCTTTCCAGCTGTATACCTCAGAACCGACGAATTTTCCTAGTTCAGTATTTTAATAGGGTCCATTGCGTTCACGTGTTTATTTCGAAATTAGTTTTTAAATGATTTTTCACTTCTTCCATGAACTTTGCACAAAAACTAAGAACGGAAGATTGTAGTGTGAATTAACACTTACCAGCACTGACTTGCACTGACAATATTTGTACGATCGTATCTATCGCGCGAGAAAAACGGATTCTTCGTCCTCGTTCTTGTGTGTGAATAAGTACATAGCACTGCACGTGTAGTTTAATTGTAGACAAAATCAAAACTTTACCGCCGCACCAAAAGTCACCAAAGCCTTTCAGTTTCATGTTTCTTGCTTGAGCGAGATCAAAAACGATAAAAATAATTCAACCCATCCGATAGTGGGAATCCTTTGTTGTTTAATTAGTGGAGCAAAGCCTTCAGTTTCATGTTTCTTGCTTGAGCGAGAACAAAAACGGTAAGAATAATTCAGCCCATCCGATAGCGGGAATCCTTTGTTGTTTAATTAGTGGAAGCCATGCATTTATCTGTCTCGTTTGACCAGACGTTTTGTCGCCAGAATTTCGAATAGTGTTCTGTCATTTTGGTTTGCTCTTTAGTTAGTTTAGCTTTTCTCTGTTTTTTAGCCGCTATTTTTTAAATGTTCACACGCCAGTCCGGTCTCTTTTGCAGTAGGCCTTTTTAGGAACTCTTTATGCTTCACTAAAGTCCATGACCATGTAATAATTACGTTGTTCTACGTCGATCCTTGCGTGTACGACGTCATTTTTAACTTTTAAGCGATTTTAGTCGGCAGACTGCAATCGGAATATATCAAAACAGTTTGATATTTGCGAATTAAAAATTAAAATCGGCCGACTAAAATCGTACGACAAAAATTGCGTCGTGCATGTGCGCCTGTATGGCTTAAACTGCTAAAGCCTAAAGCCTAGTAAAGGCCCAATATTTTATAGCATTTGTTCGCAAAGGAAAAAAATGAAAATCATTTGTGTTCTAAAATTGCACAATAATAACAGGGCGTTTTCATTTGATCTTTTCTACCTTCCGTTTCTAGTATCTTCTGTAAATCACTTTACTTCAAACCATTATTAGCCGGCTTTCATGGTGGCGATATAAGGCCACTTGAGGCCAAGGCATGACAGGGGGTTGTTATAATGTTTGAGTGAATACGAAATCTAGATTAGAATTAGATTTTGCAAATTAAAAAAGCGAAAATTACTGCATAGAAACAGTTTCCAAGAAACGTAGACTTTTTAAAAACACACCTCTTATGCTAAGTATTGTCATTGATAAACATCATTCATATTGACTTTATTGTGGTCATAAACATGGATGACAAGCAGTCAAGGAAAATGTTTTTTCAGACAGAAATGCGTGACTGTATATTTTATAGCTTGTCTACAATATAGGACCGTTCCAAAAAATACGTGACGCTCTTTTCCCTTTTTAGCCTTTTTAACGCCCACCTCCCTCTCCGTGACGTTGTTTGACGATTAAAAATATACTTTGAGTTTGACTTCAGAACTAATACCTTTTAGGGTAATTTTAACCTTTTTGAATTTACCTCCTAGAAAGTTACGTGACGCTAAACAACATATACCCCCTCCCAATTCCCCTCCCACCACTGATCTAATAGTACACTGCATAATAAATTCATCGGTTCCTCCTCCACGCACAAAATATTAGATGATTCATGTATATCCGATTCACTGATATCAAATAATCGTAACGCTCGTATTTCCACAAGACTAATTTTTCTGCCCGAAGCGTAAGCAAAATCATACCGCAATGTGTTTGATTTTTAAAAGATGGAAAACGTTGCGGCAAACATTCTTCGTCGTTTTCTACTGAGCTTGGCCAATTTGTGTTTTCAAAACTATTTTTTTGCAACTTTGTCATCCGGCAACATATTGTCATTAGTGACTAAAGGAATACTAAATGGTTTTCCGTGCAGGGTTGCGTGATACTGCATGCACGCGGGAAGTTGCGAGACTTTCGGAAAGCGTGAAAAAGGACGAAAGTCGAGCAATTTTCAAAGTGCAGTATCACGCAATCCTGCATGGAAAACTATTTAGTATTTTCTTTATAAAATGACTACAATGAAACGACGGTCCAATTTCCCGCGCAAAGCGGCATTGTAAACTTTCCGTGCAGGATTGTCTCATACTGCACGCCTACGAACCAATAAAATTGCGTGTTTCATTGTAGTTATTATATAAACCCCTTTACTCCCCGTGACACCCTCTCAAACACCCCCACCTCAGAGCGTCACGTATTTTGGGAACGGTTGCTAAATTAAATCGGTCTTCTTTACGATGACGAATATTCGCCATTTTGAGGTACGTCTGGAACTGGTTTTAACGATATTTAAAGCAATTTTTAAGAATCAAAAGACCATGTATATGCAAAATAAATTTTGTCTAAAATTAAAACAACTGCCGTTACGAGATCTTACGCGCGTGATTTTGAAAACCTCTACCCCAAAATGGCGTATTTTCCATCGTGCAGAGAAAGACTAATTAGTTTGATGCGTGGTCTTGTTTTTTTTTTGACAAAAATTTTCTTTTATAATTTGTAGTTCGAAGCAGACAGGCGAGCATTCATGATCACCATCAATTCGTTTGGTACAGAACTCAGTAAAGATGATCGGGTTAAACTATTTCCAACGTGTGGTAAACTGAATCCCGAAGGTTTGGCGGTCCTTGCAAATGCCGATGAATATGACCAAGTGAAGGCAGTCGCTGATTATTACGCGGTAAGTCATGCATGCTGTTTCGGGAGGCATTCTTCACTACACTAGATGTATTGGGTCGGCACGGATAAAATGGTTACCCGCGTGCCCATTTCATCCGTGCTCGGCCTTTGTTTTGGTAGCCTGAGCACTAATAAAATTGGGCACGGGTACCCATTTTAGCCGTGCCGTGCCAATGAATTGAATGTGGTGTAAACAGTAAACGGGACTCTTATTCCAAGCCGAGGGTCGGAAAGTTATCAGTTTCCCACTGCTACTTGCAATGAAGATAACTCTTGTTAACAGCTTTACAGTTTTTATATGGTTTACTGTTTTTACATTGTACTTTCATTTGCACAGGACTACCGGAGATTGTTCGACGGAGCTGGTACTAACCCCGGTGAAAAGACCCTCGAAGATAGGTTCTTCGAGCACGAGGTAAAGCTCAACACCCTTGCGTTCGAACGGCAGTTTCATTTTGGTGTCTTTTATGCGTTTGTTAAGCTGAAAGAACAGGAGAGTCGGAATATAATATGGATTGCTGAGTGTATTGCGCAGAGGAATAAGGCAAAGATTGACAACTATATACCTATATTTTGACGGCAGAAGCTACGAAATGCACTGATAACTAAAATAATTGTAGTAATTTAATAAGCAATGTCATAAAAATTATGCATTAATGATCAATCAATAATCCTGGACAAACTAGGGACTACAAAGCCTAATTTATAGACACAACGAGTTTTCGCCACATCGACTAAGTAGTTCGCTACCATTGTATATAGAAATAAAAAAACTCGGTTCAGTGAATGAATTAATTAACACCACACGTGCCAGTCGACCAAAATCAGGACCAATCAGAAGCATACTTTGTCCGCAAACTTCGCCATAACTCAGACCTTTTAGAAAGGTCTATATACAATTGATCCTAGCGGAAAGTTTGAACCAATTTTCAAGTCTTCTGTGCCTAAATCTTTCGAGAAATTCTATTATTTTGTTTACAGAAAAGGTTTCATTCATCAGCCATGCAGGTGAATATTTAAATACAATTTTGGGTCCTAAGCAATGACACACGTAATTTTATCACGCTATGACGTCATCATTTGCTTATTGCCCAATGTATCAAGTTTTCAACAAAGTTGATGCTAAGTGAAATCTTTTTCAAGAAAAATTCTTCTTATCTTCTCCTCAGCATTGATTTTGTTCAAGTTTATTTTCTTTCCATTTTTCAACCTTATTTTCAAAATTTCAAATCTACTTTTACAAACATTTACTCTTTTGGTTCGAGTAAGGCTCTGGTTAAAGTGGTTCATAAAGGACTGGCCGATATGTTCGTCGTTTGGGACAGTAGCGTACGAGACACGATAATTGGGGGGGGGGGGCAAATATTCACATATTCGTATTAACAGACCTATAAAGACAATCGATTTGAAAAGAAATTAATCTTGAGCAACATGAATATATGAATATGTGCCGCCCAAATATCGTGTCTCGTACGCCACTGATTTGGGGGTTATTTTAACTTACTGAACGCTTGTAGAGAATTATGAACCTCGATAATTGCAATGCCAAGCCACGTGCATGATCCAACACCAGTTTTCTTCCTGATCCATTTTATAATGAAAAGCAACACACAGAGTTTATCACAATTACCATTAAGGTCTTTTCACATGATCCAATTCACTTCTGACGTATGGAATGTAGTCTGTTAGTGATCAAGCAGTAATGCACTGGCTTTTTTTATTCACTGCCCATATCAATGCAACAGACTGCAACACATCCATCAGAGGTGAATTGAATCCAACAAGATTGGATCGTGTGAACAGACCTTTACTTAGGTACCCAGCCAAAACTAATGACTTTGAAAGTGAGAAAAATACACGTACGTTTTGCAGTAAGAATGGGTCCGGATGCACAGTACAATATATATATATATAAGAAGCTTGGAAATACTCCATTTCACCTGGAGCAATATCACCCTCATCTATTCACGCTGAATGCAGAGCGCTCAATGTTTGACTCAGCATTCAACAAAATTATTCCAGTTGATTATAGATATCAGATGCTCATTTCTTTTAGCACATTTGTGCTTCAGTCCAGACGTTATATACAGCTCAAAGATTACTATTATTATTCCGTCACTGATTTAAAAAAAAATTGTGTTCAATTCATTTGTGGTTCAATCGCGTGCGTGTATCTGCACACGCGACCACGCCACGAGATATAAATAGAATTATATCTAAATATAGAATCACTTGTATATTAATAGATGTGATGTAAACAAAGGCTTATTGAATTTGTTCTGAAGGCTGAGTGAGTGTGTTTAAATATTAAATATAAAATTTCGGTTTGTGTATATTAAACAAATGATTGGCATAGTTACAAGGACGTTCGGTTGAGAAATATTAATTTTGTACACGCGTATAACAGCTTTCAACTAAACGGGGTTTTTTTAGCAATGCACTGTTTATTGAAATCGTACGGCACACTGGGTTCGTAATTGAAAATTGTAATTGTCTCAAACCCTTTGCTTGAGCAGTAAAGTCATCGGGAAAGTTTAGGAAAAACGAAAATGCGCCGGAAAGCGTTCGGTTTGATGCCGTCAAGTCCGAGGGCAAGTCTCAGTGATTTCAATTTCAAGTCGCCGTTCTTGTCGCCGTTCTTGGTCTTCTTGTCGCCGACTTTTCTCCTTGCTCCTTGACCTTGTTCATCCCTCGCTCTTTGCAGAATGCGATAAATCTCTCCAGGACCTTTTTACGGAAATTATACTTTTCCAATCCGCCGGGGATGACGGTCGAAAATATCGACCGATATTGAGCATTCTCAACTTCATGCAAATGCGCGCGAAGTGCCAGTCCCGTTACATTACCTAGTTACTTAATTGCAAACTTTCCTCAAAAGTAAATATTGCGATCATTGTCGCCCCGTGAGGATATTCCCACCAACACTCTCTCACGACACTGTGTGTATACTGTATGTATGCATTATAAAAGATCAAGCATGTTTGCCAAGTGAAACCAGATTACTAAACGATGCATGCAGTTTGCAGACTGTATGACTACGTCTATGATAAACAATCCTTGGGCGGATCGCTTGCTTTCTTTGAAGAGGTATCTTCGTGAAATTTCCTGTCTCATCTGAACGCCGCGAGTGATAAACAGTTAGATCAAGACCAGGGCTTAGTTGTGTGAACGATATTTTTGCGTACACAAATGCGGGAGTGTCACGCGTGCACTGTCCATCATGGAATTGAGGAAGTAAAGTGACGAGCCTATCAGAATCGAGATGAACAATGTCTGGACGAAGCCACCAGGTGTTTTTTGAATATAATTTTAAAATGTGCAGAAGGCGAAGCATTATATTTAACGGTATCGAACAGATGCAAGTGCGTTTTAGTTTATTTTCTCATCTCCCTGTTTGGAGAGTGCACATAAAATTTCTGCCATGTTGCGCTGCTGTATTGTGTTAAAAAAAGGAGAGCCGCAAGTGTCCTCGATGTTTAAATTCAGAGCTTTTTTTGTGCAGCTAAAGTCTAAGAATTGCAAAGTGCTGTTGCCTAGCAACTGAGAAATGCTTTCAAGTTATCAACCAAAGATCTTGTTCGCAGCGCTGCACTTGAGCTGTACTCAGTGTGGAACTGCCGGCTTTTCATTGCATGTTGAACGAAATCGGCCGACTTTGTTCCAAATAGGGAATTCCTGCTCCCTTTCCCAAACGGTTCTTATTTGCCATGTTTGAGTGGCATCTTAAATTGTGTTCCCTTAAGCATGCAAATTTAAATTCAAACATGCTTTATCGAGGACAATGCTGAGAATTTTCGGTGAAACGGTCAGACAACTAGCTCAGGCAATTCATCAACAATGTTCAGCAGCCATGCAATGAAAATGTTCGAAATAGTTTTCGAAAATTCTTGGAATAGTTCACGTTGAATTCATGACTGCTGTAAGTTGTTCCAGAATTCTTTGTTGCGCTGCTTGTCGCATGAAAACAATTACAAATGGCATAACTCCTCTGCCACTGCACAAACGAAGCTCCAGAGCGAACAGGCTTTGGGATTTCGGCTCAACACTGCATGGCATGACAACTTGTACGTTATAAGCCGCCAAACTGGTAAAGTTTGCTAAGCTGCCCAAACTTCAAATTCAACGCACATGAAATTGACTGCTGCTTCGATTGCAATGTTTCTGAAGAACATTTACTGTTGCTAAATATCAGCCGTAAACTGTATTATATTTGCTATTCTAAGCTCAAAATGTACTGCAGGCTTAAAGCCGACTCATCCTATCACATTTGTGTCATTATTGTTTTAACAAGAGCTTAAAATAGCCATGGCTGGCTAAAAATAGAAACAGCAGTTGGCATGCGCTGTTGTGTGATACTTTTCTCTGATATGCAAAGCGGTTCAGTCTAGGTAAACCGGTCGCGATTTAAGCCGCTTGAGAAGCGACAAAACCGGCTATATTTGATCGCTAACGATATTACACTAAACAAGGAGTATACGAGAACGTTTTCCGAGTGTTCCAGCGACGAACGACGGCCGAAATTTCGTATATTGCACAAGGAAATCGAGCGATGTTTGTCGCTCTAATTTTGTTCTATATATTGGCTGCATACAATCAGGCCAACGGCACATGCGCAGACCACACCCTATATTCGGCGAACGGCTCAGCTCACAGCGACTGACTGCTTGCGAGCTTCAACTAGCCTCAACACAAAGTTTTTACTCAAAACTACGACGGGGGCGTTCTCCGTTTTTGCTGCTCGCACTTTTAGTGCGATGGGGTGTTTTGGGCCAGGACATACAGAGCAAGAAAGGGAAGAGCATAAACGACAGAAACATAATAGCAAGGAAATCGAAAAACAGTTGAAAAAGGATAAATTAACATTTCGTGCCACACATCGACTCCTTTTGCTTGGTAACATATTAAACATCATTCCTTGTTGTTTTATTGACCTTACAAGTTGGCAATGGCTTGGACTATCGATCGAAATTTATATGTGTTCTTTCTTCTCGTTAAGGTGCTGGCGAATCGGGCAAGAGTACAATTGTAAAACAGATGAGAATTCTTCACGTCAATGGCTTCGATGATCTGTAAGTCGCCGCTTTCCTTCTCGACTTTACACGGCTCTGCCGAGCTATCGGCCGATTATAATGGCGAAATTTTGCCCCTTCACGGGCCCTGTAGCTCGATCTGTTTACTTAAATCTTACACGAGATGTATGTTCTTATAATTTAGCGAAAAGAAGCAGAAAGTTGAAGATATCAAGCGAAATATACGCGATGCAATATTGGTGCGTATGAATTCAAATTAGTGTCCTATTTATACGAGTTTTGCAAAGCGGCAGGCAAGCGATGTCGATGCATTTAAGTCGTTTGCCTTGCCCTTTGTGACAGCTAAAAAACGATTGTTGCATTTCTAGACGATTACAGGGGCTATGAGCACCCTAACGCCGCCGGTCAAGATAGGAGATCCGAATAATCAAAGTCGAATTGACTACATACACGAAGTGGCCACAGCACCCGATTTTGATTACCCACCGGTGAGCGAAAAATGTTATATTTTTGTGTCTTTCACTACCAAACAGCCGTGATTTATACAAAATATACGTCTCTGGTGTACGAGCTTGCTTTTTGGGCTAAAATCTAGCACGAATCGGCGCTGTAAAGCGGCAAATATTGAGCCAATCGCAGCAAGATTTGTGGCCCTCGAGTTGGCTTGTAGACCATAGCGACACGGCTGCTTCCAAGGAAGAACCTTTTGTCTTCGATGTTTCAATTAAGCGTTCGCGAACAAATCGCTTGTGTTTTGTAGGATTTTTTCGATGGTACGATCATTTTATGGAAGGATAGCGGGGTTCAAGAGTGCTTTGAACGATCCAACGAATACCAACTCATAGATTGTGCACAGTAGTAAGTAAATTTTATATATTTATCATTTGAAAACATTCGGTATAGAATAGCCAGCCGAACAGCGGCCCGACATTAGTCGCAATTTCACTCGGGCCTTCGCTGTTCGCTCGCCCAGAAATGCCTTCTGGAATCGCTTCAAAACAAACACAATACAGAAGCATATTCTTGGCGAGATTTCTGGCCCGTAATAAAGCAGTGCTGGCTTCTGACGGACTGTAAAATCTACGATGTTTACAATTTGACAAATGCTTGCATGTATGCCATATTTGCTACTTAAATAGCAGGCTGAACGAAAGTCATAAATGCCGAATAAAGACAGCGTTGTTTTTGAAACATTTCGAGCAAGCTTGAAACGCTTGTTGTTATTTTGGCCTCGTTATAGATTACCGAGGCAGGCTATGTCTCTAGCTTCTTCCTGTCTGACTGACTAGATTGCACTGTTTTTATGCTAGAACATTACAAAGCCGGTCGCTATTTTATTATATTTTAGCCATAAATTATGGCTCTTTATTAGTTTTAAAGCTGGGGATTCGACAATTCGTTGCATGCACGTTGCTAGGAAAGTTTGTGTCAAACGAGTGAGTCGTGGTCATGCTAAACGTTCGAGTCTTTCCTGCCTAAACCAGTAGAGGGGCTTTCCTTAGTTTCACCCATTGTATTTTATATTTATGCTAGAGGGCAGCCTGTGAAATTTGTGTATGCTGTATAATATGAGCACGCATTATATCTCGTCGTTTTGTGCCTCTTGGAGAAAACCAGGAGATGATTTTTGAACTGTATCTACGAGCTGTTGCCCGTTTAAATGCTAAGCTGGCTTTCCCAGCCTGAGATATTTTGATTATGTTTCATTATTATGCTGGCTTTGCTGTTGCTATTTTGAGACCTTAATTGCTTAGCAAAGGGGGAAATGCAAAACTGTTTCAACAAGTTGCTCGCATGGTCTACTGCTCTGGTACTTCAGCTTTTGCCTGGGGCCAAAAGGATGAGCATATTTTAGTCATCTTGTGTGGACACATGGAGAATTTAGGCTGTGGTCTGGTCATGTATTTAACCTATAGGAAGTTTATTCATAAATGCAGCCCTTTTTCATTTTACACATAACCTACATTATGCACATATATGAAATTGTTGACAATTCCAGTTTTGCCTGTTAAACATTCTGTTAAAGTGCTTTATGCTATCATAATTTGGGTTCATGCTATTGTGAATCTGCTTATACAGATAGATGCTATATGTATACCTAACCGTTGTGGGTAGTTTAATGAGTAGATGTTAAGGTACATGAAAAGCATTATGGCCGTTGTATTCTTCCACTGTACCAAATTCTGTTGCCAGCGTAGGCGATGTATTAACTTCAAATGCACGTATTTATGAATCATTCTAGGAAATAAAGCTCTTTGGATTTATTTTGCAAAAACTGATTTCTTGACTTTCTTGTGGCAGCCCTACACAGGGATATCCGTATAATAAAGTCAATTGATGTCAATAAAGTAGTTGCTAAGAAGTTGGTAGATGATTAATGCATACTATTTCAGGAAAATAACAACATTGCCATAAAATTTCAGTGACTTGGCACAGATAGTTTTACACAGCACATAATTTTTGCTAAGCTATTCCCTTCCAAAGTTTGTTTTGAAAGTTTGTTGAGAACTTTTAATGCTGAAACATATACAATGTGTTCAGTAAAGTTAATGTCAGGTTGGCTGCAGAAGCAAAGGTTACTAATAGAGTAACAAAATACAGCTTACAAAAATGTTTGTCATTTCCATGTATCATGATCTTTTGAACTTCACAAGCTGCAGCTTTTGTGCACTAGTTTCTTACTCTATGCTCTGGAGTGCTGAATTGTAACACTAGCTGGTTTAGTAGTTTGGCATTTGAGGGTAATCATTAAGTTTCAACTCTTCCAAATTTCTTAAGATATTCGACTGCAAAAAGCATGCCACTCTTGATAGTTTTTCTACGGTGCTCGGTGGCTACTGCTAAGCTATTTTGGCCTAAGTTTCAGATGTCAAAATTAATTTGGGAAATATTGTTTTCAAACTGTGGCAGTACAACAATGTATTGATGGAGGAAATACTTATTACCAATTATATTCTTAAATTACACAATATGAAATAAAATATCCATCAGGGACCAGAGAAAAGAATATAACATAAAACTGTTTTAGTCTCTTCCAATTTCTGAGAATTCTTTCTGGTTGAAACATTACTATAGGTAGCATTGAATTTCTCTTTGGAAAATTAAAAACTTTCAGTATTTTTCCCAGTATGTAGGAAACATGCATATATGCTTTTTAAAACCAACTTCAAATCCTTTGTTATGCCTAGATCTAATTTTAATTGTTTACTGTGCAGTTGTTTGGTAAAGGCTTAATTCTATTGTATAAGAAAACTAATCTGAGTATTTTTTTCTCAGAATATTTATTTTTGCTATCCACAGCTGTGTTGAAAGGAAATGTTATTATCTCACCCCAAAAATAGCTTGTTCAAATCTGTATACAATTATTAGATGCAGTAAAACCAAGATTCTCAACGATAGAAATTTCTGGACCTTTGATTCCATGTGTATTTTTCTAAATATAGACATTAAATTTGTCTCTAATATTTCAAAAACTTCAAAACTCCCCAATTTGGGAATGGAGAAATATAACTACTACTGCTGTATTTGTGTTATCTGTCTGCCCAAGAGAAACCCTATACAGTGGAAGGCAGACAAATTTAAGCCAAGAAAGAAAGTTATGCATGAAAAAAAGTTTGTTTCTTGTAAATGTGGACATGTCATTTCATGTGATGCTTAATTTTAAAATTAGGGCCCTTAGGTGAAGCAGTCATTTAAATCCATACCACCTATCAACAATAAAGGGTGGTGTTAATGTCATTTAGTCACCTGATTCTACAACTAAAATGTATTCTGAGAATATACCCTGTTGATTTTAACATGTACAGTGCATGACAAAGTGTTTGTTGATTTATCTTTTGCCCGTACAAGGATAACTCATTTCTGATACATCCAAAAAAAGTGACCATACCACTTTCCTGAATCATGATGCATTTTTGGTGAACTGTATTAGGAACTGGTGTTGCCTTTTGGATGTACACCTGTGACCATTATTGGCATTGTGCAATACAACAGTACTGGCAAAATGCCTTTAGGGAAGATCAATGCACGTTAGCAGACTAAATTATATTGTCTGCCTTCAACAAGGATAAGATAAATTTAGCATATGCGTTCTTACTGTATTAAAACCCTTATTTTATCAGTTGGCACAGGTGCTAATGTATTGCAACAGACTATATAGCAAAAATATTTACACTATCTTTATAGATGTCTTTGTTTAGTATTTCTATACATTTATGCTATTGATTATATTGTTGCTGTAATCGTTTGGGTGTAATTACGCTTACTACTTTTACAGTAGGAAGAGTTTAAGTCATAAATCATGAATTTTTTGTTCCTTTTCATGGCGAATCTAATTTTAAGAAATCACTCCGTAAATATATCATTAGGCCAGCTTTGAGTGGTATTTCCTGTTGTATAATAACTTTGTGGGATTGTTGAGTCTATTGAAGCGTCATGTAATGTAACACTAAATGATAAGGTTGCAAAATATAAAAAAACACACCAGTGCATGTAGGTGGTGCATGCATCTATAAATAATATTTACAATGCAAGTTGATTAGAGCCATTTTGAAAGTTAGCAACTTTTATGTGAATTCTTGTGTAATTTCTAAAAGGCATTTTACAAACTTGTAGTACATCTTCGATTCAATCTTTGGGTCATTTAGTAAGAATTCTCATCGTTTCCTATTTCCACATTTTATTTGTTCATCTGTGCATGCAGACAGCAACATTGTCAATGAAAACTTTCCAAGACAAACACTTGTACAAACTTTGTCTTGCTAGACTTTGAATACGTTGACGGTCGTACGCTGTATCAGCCACACACGTGATAGAAAATATTAGGGAAAAGGCCAAATAGATTTGTCATGGAAGAAGGGTGTTTGTTTGAAAACTCTTTATCTACTTTGGTCTATGATTCACAAAATATATTTAAGATTAGTGGTCAAAGTTTGAGTATATTTCGCAAAGAAACTCATGATGGGAAGACAGTATGTTTGACAGATATATCAAATGAAGGAAGGCTTGAAATTTTGTCTAAAATTACGAAAGCAATGGGGGTAACAACAGGCGAAATCTACTGAGATTAGATGATACAGAAAATTCTTCCTGTTGGCTTTTGATGCGTCAAAAATTACTAAAAAGAGAAGATTCGTTTCACTTGTCCTTCTTACTATCACTTATACCATTATTCAGTGAATGTCTGTTGATAAATGGGAACCTGATGTGTTAAAAGTGCGGAGCATCTTAGATATTCTTTATATGTATAGCATTTTCTCATTACTTTTGTTTTATAACTATGAATTATGCCTTGGGGGATGTTCTGTGCAGATGTTGAATTTAACTTCAAGTTAATTATAATCCTTTCAACCTACATCATCGAGCCTGATTCACGTGGGAACTTTCTAGAAAAGTCGTACTGTAATGTAATTGTAACATTTGCATGAACGCTGTATAGAAAGCTGTATGTGTATTTCGCTAATGTCCTCCTCCGCAGGTTAAGAGCCGAGCAACAAAACGCAAGTTTTGTCAATCGTCGAGCAAATTTGTTTTGTCGTGCTCTACAAAACAGAAGTAGGAACCGAATGATTTTCGCATGCCTGCGAATATTAAATTAAGGGTTGTTTACCGTTTGTTTAGTTTTCCGTTTGATATCTTGATTTTAAAGCCTGTAACAGAAGTAGGAACCGAATGATGTTCGCAAGCCTGCGAATATTGAATTAAGGGTAGTTGTCTACCGTTTGTTTAGTTTACCGTTTGGTATTTTGGTTCTAGAAGCCTGTACGGGCCTGTACGGGCTTTTATCGCTGAATTATAGTTGTGGTATAGTTACATTGTTTCATTAGAGAATAAGTATATGTGCTTTTTTGCATGGTAACGGCTAACGCCAAGAAAAAAATACTTAACACATTCTTAGACACCTTGCAATGCATGGTTCACGCCAATTTCTGCGAAAAGCAACATTCCATTTGCTTGATTTCGTGGAATGCTAATTGTTGCATTAGAAATCGATAGCGTATATCCGCAACGTTACATTTCGCAGATGGTAGGCCATTTAATATGTTTGCCACGTACACCGACACGCATTATATACAATACTGCAGATAATGTGAAATGGAATTTGCTGATCTAAGGAATTTTATGTTTATGAGTCATCTTAGATCACCAGGAAAAAAAACAGGATATGGGGTTCAAATGTTACTTATACGTCTATAATGTATTGTTGTGAGATTCCTGTAGTTGCAGTGAGTGCTAGCAGATATTTTGTTGAAATAATATGTTTAATACTCGTAATATTCGAGGTTCCGTGGTAACGATATATATAAGCTTTCGATAATATTTAAACGTTGTATTTTTTATCTACTTTAGTATGGTGCATGTGTTAATAGTTTATCATCGCATCATTTCATGCCTTTCCGAATACCTGTAACCTTTTATAATATACTTACAGGAGCCTGTATAGTGTACATCGTTAATCACAATTTATCATTGATGTGTTACATTTTTGGAGTGTAGTTGGATGCATTACACGCATGATAAGGGCAAGGGTAGAAGGCTGGTACATTTGCACATGCATGGTTCGGTAGTTTCCTGTATATACAAAGCAAACTATTGTGCTAGGGGCAAACTCGTTTGAACAGAAATAGAAAGTAGAAACAAGTTAATAGACACTTGTTCTCGAGCAATGAAAACCGGGCTATTTTCGAGCTAGTTTCGAGTTAGTTTCCAAGCTATTAATTGCTTTATGTGTACTCAAGAAGTGTCTATTTGTTGTGCAAGCTATTTCCACTGCCGTTTCTATGGAAATCCAATGCAATTTGTCTGGTTTCCATGCAATAGTGTAAATGACGAATGTCGATATATCATATGCAAAGAAATTACAAATTTACCCATTTCATTTACATATTTTTTTGCTATATGACATTACAAGACACCGGTATCACTTTCAAGCGGTCAGTTAAAAATAGACCACCAGGAGAAATGATAGACCTCGTGGTTTCGTAAATATATGTGTTGCTAAGCGAGAATATAAAAATTTGTTTACTAGGGATAAGTGTTTACAAAGTACATTTGCACATGCTTTTATAACATACGGCAAGACGAGCATACTATTTTTGGCGACCGCCCTTTTATCTCGTCGGTGCCGCCATGCACGTTCATTTCTGTTTTACGCACGTTCTTAAAATAGCTCTTTACAAACCACTCGAGTTCTTGTAGTCAAAGCAGAATCGGCGCAAAATATCATAAGGCTATTTGTCTATGTTTACACTGTATGCGTAGTATATAGTAGAAGTTTCTATTGTTTAAGAAAAGTACAACAGTTTGTGTAATTATACCCACAGTAAAACGGCTTATCGAAGACCAAAATGCATCTCAGGTTTGAAAACTTTTTTATTTGACATTGGAAGGACGAGCATCTAGCGTTGTTTTTCGATGCAGCTGTGTGGTCAAATAAATAAATTCCGAAAGCAAATTAAATTTACGAAAGCAAGCACTTTCTTGGAAAAGTGCATTTTGACTAAATCAATATCATCTGCAAATAATAAAGTTGTAAACAACGCATTTGTGTAGGATTATTTGTATGGGGCACAAGGATGTTTATTTTGCCTCCTAGGTTACATAATAAGAAATTGTATTGTTTGTTATGTTTTCTTATTATTACGTTGCTTGAAACTAGGGACAAAACTGGAGTGGAAATTTTAAAGTATAATTTCTTCGTTTCAGTATATAGTAACATTAATTGTTGTTGAATTGTATTGGCAAGGTTGTGGGCGTTGTCGTGAATAAAAAGGGCGTAAGTTAATATAGCATGGAATTTACGTGTATATTTATTTCTGTGGCATAAATTTTATTCGGTCATTTAGAAGTTTTTTAAAAAACTAAATCAAACTAATGCAAAACTAAGTTCACGTGGTGTTTCCACAAACAAACGTACAAAATAAAATTCATCAACTATTGGTTTAAAAATTTGCTCGTATTCAGTTAACGAGACCTAGTTCAGGTTCACATCCACCTGAGCTTTACCTTAATTTACCAGATGAATGGGCTGGACTAAGTTCCGAAATATCACGTATTCGAACCGTCTTAACCTAGTCTAATAACTCAGTGGGAAGAGCATTGGTCTAATAAACTTAAGGTCGCGGGTTCGATTTGCACTGTGGGCGGAAAGAATTCTTTAGCTTACCCTGATTAAATTCATTGATAACAACAACCTCATATAATATGTACTTTTTGAGAGTATGCATGTTGCAGTCAAACTAATATTGGTAAACTTTTGCACTCTGAATGTTTACTATAAAGAAATATCTGGCAGAAGTCTAATCAAGAATTATACCCACAGCAATTTTTATATCAATAGCTATCGTGCAAATTACATTTACAAATTATATGATAATGGGTCCTGGTTAAAGTGACCCCTGTACTCTTCTATTTCTAATCTTTGAAGAGTGAGCATTTCAAAAGTGGCTAATAGGAAAATAGCACCCAATGGCTAATAGGAAAATAGCATGTTTGCATAGAAAGGGTCTATAGAAACCATCAATTCTCTATATAGCAACGTTGTTATGACATTTTAAAAACGTTTTCACACTGTGGAGTAACATGTCGATAGCCCGAAATATTGTAAACATTGTTGAAAACACAACGTTTAGCTCTTAGACTCCAGAGAATTGAATCCAAATTGTTATGAAAGCGATTTCTGTAAGGCTTCACCATCCGTATACAACCCAATTATGACGGTTAAGTTGTCACGCTTGGTTTAATAGTTTGATCCCGCGAAACTCGATTTGAGCAATGCCGTGTTTCCCAGTTCCTATACGTATTCTCGCACAGGCGACTTCGTGAACGCCACTGGCATTTTAGCACCTTGTTTATTTTAGTGCAACGCGTGTCGTTGCTAACGTTTGTCTAACTTGCAATTGTAATTTATTCAGATATTTCCAATTTTCCATATTTCAAGTGTCTCGTGTCGTTGCACAGCTGTGCACATCTGTCCACTAGATATATTTACAAATTGTTGTGCTCTATATACTCCACGTCCAAAAATAGTATCTTGATAATGGGCTGTAAATACCAGGCCATCCTCGAGGGGGGGGGGGCACCTGACCTAATAACAACCAGTGTTTTCCTCACACCCCCCGTTCTCCTAGCACAGACCGAAAAGCAATGTGACAAAATCTGGTAATTTTTTTACCAGATCCAGTCGGATGAATTAGCCCTACCTGATTTTAATAATTACAGCATTTGGATCAGGGGGGATCTGACTAGATTTGTGATGCCCACTGAAAATCGGAAAAAGCGATAGGTCGCGCATGCGTGCTGGGGTAAATCCCTTCGACACATTTTGATATAAGACTTTTTAGTGTTTATAAAGAAAAATCACGCACTTGTACCATACCAAATCAGTGTTTGCACATGGCGAAATTCTGTTATATCTTCATTATTAAACTCTATTCAGGTGTAAATCATTAATATGAGAAGCGTTAAGCGTAAGAATATACAATGTATTTTGTCCCCATTTAGATTACACTGGATTCACATGGTCACGACATCAAACTGACCTTAAAATGTCAATGTCAAAAGGAGTTTTTTACCCCCAAAAGTATAATATAGCATGATTTTTTTAACATGATCTGCCAAATGATAAAATTCTGGGAGTCAGAGATACCATAAAACAACTTAAACTGATGTCGTGACCATGTGAATCCGGTATAACGGGGTCTTTGTTGTGGATGTACATATAATATACACAGTTATAGCTAAGTCTTCGAACTCCTGTGCTTGAATGTAGTTGATTTGATTAATATTTGAACGCTCCGAAGCTAACCTATAGCCAGGAGGTTTTTAACATAAAACTACTTTCATAAGTTTCAAGTAGCCCCAAATATGGTTTAAATGGTAGGAAGATCTGGGTATTCTAGTTCATTCTCAGATTTACATATCACTGCAAAGGCTGTAGAATGTGTTCTCTTTAGTGCCGACTCCAATCGTTGCAGCTCTAGGTTTCAATGTGGTGGCATGTTCTAGCGCTAACCCTTGTAGAGTCATTGAGACATACTCTCATATTTAGATTGCAAAGTTTCAAAATGCTGTTGCAAAATGTTTCTGGGCGTGACAAAACATGCATGTGATTAGTATATTTGATATTTGATATTTATAGTTTTTGAGTATTTTTAGCAAACTCTTTAGAGAAAAAAGATCATATGATGTGCACCCAGTTCTAATTCTTCCGGCAAATTGTCAAATATTTTTTTATCCATTTCGATATAAGTAGCCAGATCTATAAATACGCGAGACATGGGGTTTCCGTTTGTTTCTCTTGAAGCCTAAGAGTTCTTTTTGCGTTTTGAGTCGTCTTCAAGCACCGTTCTGTACCAGGTCAATATATTTTTACTCTCACAGAATCTGTTTGTTTCGAAGGCAGTCAAGCCGGAAATCCGGGAAATCGTTCTGCCTCGTTATTTCGATCGTGTTCAAGTTATTAATAAGCAAGGCTACATGGCTTTTGGTGTGTTATGTATTAAATATACTTTGTATGTTAAGGATGACTCGCTAGGAATAGATTGTTGAAAGTTATTTTTTCCCTAAGAACGTGTGACTGGGCAAAATGTGAAGTTAATATACTCGTCCTGTTTATACACGCTAACCATACGTAACTACTAGAAAATTATTACGTAACTACTTTTTTGCGTTCATTTTCTTATTATACTAGATTATTAAATACTGCAAAGCTTTCGGTCCATTAACCCGGGCCTTTATCAGTGCAATTGATATCATATTAATATAATATTGATATAATAATATTGCACTGATGAGGGTCCGGGTTAACGACCGAAAGCTTTGCAGTATTAAATACTTACGTGGTGCACCTACAAACTAATTTACTTATTAAACTAACAAGAATAAGATCTATAAGATTTCGTAAAATTGTCAGCATGTCCATGAAATATAAGACTATTCTGATAATCAATACAATAACACCGAATCACCGACAGATAAGTCAATAAAGGAATTCGTATCACCAGAGGTGAAAGAATTGACAGGCCTTTTTAGGATTTCGAGTACCTTCCCGCCCTACGAAACAAATGCCTGTCAGAATTTCCGGGGCTCATGAGACAACCTTAAATCGTGCCTATATATGTGTAACACTAGCTGTTATGAATCTTATCTACATTCATATACGCATGTATATATTCTCTCACGCTAAAGTGCAACAATGTTTTGAAACAGCAAATAAATTAACAGTGGCCTTTATGACCTGCAATTTCTATTTTCGAACAGTTCCAAGTTGATCTCACTTGTGAGTGAAAGAAATGAATTCTAATTGATTTTGTTTATGTGCATTAAACATTTACATATTCGCCCTGGTCGACCCTGCTATATAGTTTAAGTCAAGTCATATCGTACTTCTTATTAATAATTGTGAAGTATTATACATCGATCTAATTTTGAAATGGTAGAATCTCAATTTTCTTTGCAATCGACTTTCACAGTCATCATATACAGTTTCTTGTAGAGTCTAGGGGAGAACCTTCCCGCTTAATGTCTTGATCAAATCAATAGAGACGATGCAGGAAGAATTAAGGCACAAAATAGCGGATAATTTTAAGATCTAAGAAGAAAATCATTATCTCGAATCAAGTGTCTGTGAAAGTGGCGAAAAAATCTTTTCAGAACATTTCGTGACTAATATTTCATGCAATTGACTGCATACACCCCTTCGATATAATCACATATGAATATTTTTGGGACACCTTGGATACCATAAGGACACATGTTAATGACGATGATTGTCGTGATAATGAGAATGATGTAGACCTTTGTTAAGACGGACAATACAGGCTGGAATCGAATGTGTTCGATTCGTGCGTCCAGCATTCCCCCATCTTCTGGCACAACTCTGCCCTCATATAGAATAAGATATGTATGCACATGATGTTATGCAAAAGATTGTGTACAATAAATATAGCCTTAATATAGAATTCTTTGTTGTGCGGCTAAATATATCTCGATCGCTCTTGTGACCAGGAAGCCATATAATTGAGTGTTTAATTATCATGTGAATTCAAGCTTTGCAACTTGAAAGAGTTGCAGTTTTAATTTTGATTCTTTCTTGTCAGCAATTTCAAGCTTAGCATTTTTTAACACAATCAAGTTATATACATGCACTTCGTTCGTGGCGAAATCTTTTCGGTTGATCTTAGTGAAGTATAGCATCAAATGTGGTATAACAACTGCCTAAATAGACAAAACACTTCTCGACGTTTCGACCTGAGGGCCTTCGTCAGGAGAGTTAGTACGAAGAGAGAGTTACTGACTCTCCTGACGAAGGCCCTCAGGTCGAAATGTCGAGAAGTGTTTTGTCTATTTAGGCAGTTGTTATACCACATTTGATGCTAAGTTGTTTGAAGACGCTGCCACGCTGCTCCTTGGTTATATTAGTGAAGTATAACATTTCACGTTGGATATATAAATTCATTTTCAAGCGCCTATATGTCATAATTTCTCGAAATATCTTAAAACTATAGTTAGATTATTTTAAGCACTTTTCTCTGAACTTATAATTTCTTCACAATATTTGACTTTCGAATCAGAATGGTCTTCCATGCATGGTTGTGATTGACGTGATCTTTTGAACGTCGATTCCTGTCCTAATCCTGATATTTCTATATGAAAGTCCAAATCGCAAATTGTGAATAATCTCTTTGACTTTATTCTTGCACTGTTTTCAAGAAACTGGAAACGATTTTGAGTTGATATAGGCACTTCAGTACAACGTGTATACTGCATGTGAAATGACTCGATTTCTTGAATTTTAGAATACTCGAGAAACACATAAAATGCATGCGTGCATGCATGTATATTGACACTAACAATTATCATTTCTCGTGAACATTTGCCGAATTCCATCAATAGCCATGATTATTTTGCGTTGGCGTATACAAGTGCAAGAGGTTTATAATTTTTTTCCACCCAAGGGGTATGCCAAGGGCGAATGCAGTTCCACGTTGGCGTAAAACGTGGGCATTTTATAATAACATGTTATTAACTTAATGATAAAATGTAAATTACTGCTGAAGCCAGACAAAAATCTCGCCAGTACAAAGGAGTCGACTTGCAGCACAAGAAGCGGCTTATTTATAAAAAAGTGATAAAAATAACTCTCCCGTGAATCCTATCTTTTTAATTAATGGATATCAGACAATTTGTGTTTTTTTTTTTAAATCTGTGTGGTTAAAAATAGGAACGGGAATTTGTAAAGGAAGTTTTAGAAACAATTTTCATCCGAGTCTACACTAAATTTCATTAATTCAAATGAGCATGCAGGGCCTGCCCAGACAGGGTTTCACAATCCTTTAGATTATTATTCCGTCTGAATGATAACTTTTTTCTTGAAATTTTGTCTCCCGCGAAGGACTTTAATCACAATTTACGATAACGGTTCATGAGTTAATCAATTACTCGGTATATTATGTAAAATCATTTTGCCAAATTTATACAAAACCGAGGAATTGTATTTGACTCTTCTTTAAAAAATAGTTGAAAATGCGCAAATTAAAATACCTAAAAAAAATCGAGCGATTTCAAGAACGTTCAAAGGTCACAACTTTACGTGTTGGTGCATGCACGTGATTTCCTCACGTGATGATGCGAAAAAGGATAAAAGGCCTAATTGCGGCACGTGGTATTCTCTCGACCAATAAAAAACACCAGAGAAGGAGAGGGGACTTTCTATTGATATACAATGATATTCTGTGCTTCGCAAGGCATTACTAGACAAGATCAAGCCTTTTTTCTAAATACTAACCTAGAAGTTTATAGGCATTTGAATACGGACGCGAGCAATTATTTTCGCATTTTGCATTTTTGTTTTATTATTCGAATATTCCTCAAATTCCTAATTCCTATTCGAATATTCTCAATTGAGATGATGTTTTGTGTTCATTGTTGTCGTGTGCTCTATTGTCTATTGTTGCTTGTTTATATTTTAAACACCGAATTCAAAAATAGCAATCCTGCTCCAAGGGGACGTGCGAGTGATATCTCATCGACATCGCGCAACAGGTCTTTGTAGAAAGATACGCGTCAATAAATCATATTTCGGGCCCTTCGTTCCACTTATAACTAGACTCATATAAATCATGCGATGGCAATATACCCCTATTCTTTGAAAAGATTAAACAAGGACCTTGTTAATCCCTGACGTCAGAATTACGTCTGACTTACGTAAATTGTTCACAATGAAATGAAAAACTGCAAATTTAAACAAAGCTCTCTATAGAAATGGCCAACATTCAGAAAGAGCTAGATGCTTAATATAGAGAAAGAGAGAAAGATGCTTAATATTATCTATAAACAACATCATTAATATAACAATAGAGTTGAAATCATAAAAAATTAACAGGCAGCCCCATGAAAAGGGTAGTCTTTTGTAATGAAAATATATAGTCTCACGATAAAAACATTATAACTTAAAACATTATACAGGGTGTATCAAAAAAATTCGAATCGAAATTTTTTATATACACACTGTAGTGCAAGCCTATCGTTCTAGTGCCTTTTACAATTTTTCTTTAGTTTATTGCATTCGGCAAAGAAGATTTGGTCGTGTAAAAATGATATAATTTGCTCCTGTCAATCAACTAATTCTTATTTTCTTTTCAGTTTTTTAGACAGAGTAGAATTAGTACGACAACCGTCATACATGCCTTCAGACCAGGTAAAAAATGTATTCTTGAAAATTATCATCTACTTGTATTTGATCAATCAAGTCGGGACACATTTAGTAGTCATGAGGTTAAACCTTTTCTGATTTTGGTATTTTTTACAGGACCTGCTAAGATGTCGTGTTCTGACGTCTGGTATAGTCGAAACGAAGTTTCAAGTCGATAAAGTTAATTTTCAGTACGTGCTTTTCAATGCTGTTTGTTGCAACATTTTACTTCAGGGACCGGTTGTTCAAAGCTAGTTTAGCGCTAACCCAAGGGATATTATATTCAAGAGTTTTAGTCTATGTGCTTTTGAGCCACTGTTCGTTGTAAAACGTTTAGAAAATTTGACTTCTATTGGTCCTAATTGGGGCCGCGGTTGTTCGAAAGGCGTTAAGTTTAACGGTGGATAAGTTCAAAATGGAAAACAAAACTATATATTTATTGAACAACTGAGCTGAAATATTTCGATGTAAATAGCTTAATTTTCAATGGAAGTACATATTTAATGCGTAAAATGCAGATTTAGTCATTCACAAGATAAGATGTGTGAGAGTAATTTTAAACTTTGGCTTATCCACCGTTCAAGCTAAACGCCTTTCGAACAACCGGCCCCTGAAATAATTTATGAAAAATTGATTATGAACTTTGCAAACAGGAGGTTAAAAAAATAATGTAAAGATTTGCTTAACCCAGGGTTAAGCTAACCGGCTTTTGAACAACCGGCCCCAGTTGATTGCATTGATAAGTCCTCCTGCAAGTTAATTTGCCAGGGCAAAACCTATTTACCTGGCCGATCGCAATAACCTTTAATTTTTCCTAACTAACCTGACAAATTGAAGCAAACCTGTCCCGCATTCACTAGCTCAACATAATTGATTCCCTTGCTTTTGTTTTCCCGCTTAGTATGTTCGATGTAGGAGGACAAAGGGACGAAAGAAGAAAGTGGATTCAATGTTTTAATGGTTGGTATTACCCATATATTTCACAGATAGTAAAATGCTATGTATAGATTCAATAGATTGGATGGAACCAGCCGGCGTACAAACTAACAAATCCATGCTTTTTTCTAAATTTCGATAGATGTCACGGCGATTATTTATGTGGTGGCGTGCAGTAGTTACAATCTCGTATTGAGAGAAGACCCAAGTCAGGTAATATAAATACAGAGATGATTATTAACTGCTGTAATTTGTTAGACACAATACGAAATTGTTAGTTCTAACCTTTTACCAACTATTGCATTAAAGCTCTATAGTCAGTTTCACGGTCAGCAATGCTGTACATGCATTTTTGATCAATTAGATCAATGGCACTTATTTGAAACATATTTCAAGTAACATATTTTAAGTAACAGTAATAATTTTTCATTTGTAGAATCGATTAAGAGAATCATTGGATCTTTTCAAAAGTATTTGGAATAACAGGTATAGTATGCCATTTCTCTCCCCTCTTCCCTAGAACGAGGAGGGATTTTGTTTCATATTTGCTGATTGGTCTAAAACGAAATTCCTCCTGGAAATATCATATTTGTGTCTGTGATCAGCTCTAAAAATGTTTCAAAAGCAATGTCTTTATTTAATCTTGGTTTTATTTATAACCCGTATTAAACCGCTAACGGTCTCCTTTTCCATTTTATTTAGATGGTTAAAAACAATTTCAGTTATCCTATTTTTAAACAAGCAAGATCTGTTACGTGATAAAGTACGGGCAGGCAAATCAAAAATTGAAGATTATTTTCCAGATTTCGCTAGATACAGGACACCACCTGATGGTAAGTCAGTACTGCTTGCTATCATAACCCTAGAGGAAACCTGTAGAATCTCCCTGGGGGAGACATGAAATCTCGTTATGCCCATCGTGTTGCACTTCTTACTAAAAGGCGGAAGCTTCGAATTATTTAGCCTTCCAGTTTACTTATAGTTCAGTGGCTGCACTATAGTTCAGTGGTTGCACCCAGTGTGCTTTCCAATCTGATGTTTTGATTTTCCTTGTTGACAGCAACGTCCGAACCAGATGATGACGAGCAGGTTACAAGAGCGAAATATTTTATCCGAGACGAATTTCTAGTAAGTTCCCATTGTTTACTGAACCGTTTTTGTATGGAAACAACGTTTCCAGTTTGGCAAGTTTGGGAAACATTAGTTAAGAACAATGTTACCTGGTTTTGCCAACTTTAGCGAAAGTTGGCAACATAACAAAGTTTTTGCTTTGCTGTGGAAGAATGTTTCCTGCTGGTTCAGGAAATATGATTTCTGTATTGGCCTTTTCCTAAAAGATATTACCGTAAAAAGGTCTAAGATTAAGATACTTGGAAGTATTTCCTTTTAAAATCAACTTCCAGGGTGAAAAGTTTTTAGTTTTTGTATCCAATCAAAAGCTACATGCGTTTACAACTCTGTTATGAGTCGCATTACGTTTAAATTTTGAAAGAACTTTCGGGAAAATATTTTCGGTGAAGTCGACATTAATTCGCTACTCAGATTTTGAGAGGTAGGTGCCTGCATGCTATTGGACTTAACATATCGGTAATTTTACCAAACCTCAGTTCCTATTATTAAACTTAAATGGGTTTGAAACCTGCAACCGGAAATTTAAAGCCAGCTTTTAATTCTCAGTTCGAAAGCTTATATGCAGCTTTAATATATCCTTTTCGACCAATCAGCGCGCGTATATATACTATAACCGCTTTATTGTAACGACTGTTGCATTGTTCGTTTGTAGCGGATCAGTACGGCAAACGGTGACGGTAAACATTACTGCTATCCTCATTTCACGTGTGCTGTGGATACGGAAAACATCAGAAGAGTATTTAATGACTGCCGTGACATTATACAAAGAATGCATCTCCGTCAATACGAACTACTCTGACTTGAGGTGACCATAGGAGATTTAGTACACAATGGCTTGCAGCTGAACTGCTAAATTTAACTGCTGCAGTCAAAACGTAGACTAAATCTCCGTATATTTGGACCCCGTGTGAATAAGTAAATATAATTATTAGATTTATATAATAACGCTCATCTGCGACCCTTTATTTGCTGACGAGCTCTTCAACGGTTGAAAATTTCCTCGTCGTCATCGTGGTTGATCAGACCGACCCCCGTCCGTTGCATATTGTAATTTGATCGGATCATCAATTTGCGCATGCGCTTTGTACAAAGTCTACTGACCTGTAGTATCGCGGTGACCATTTCGCTCGCCGTGGCGAATTGGTCAGCCGATGTAGTAAGGCCAGTTTTCGGAAGTGCAGGAACCATTCTACAAACACTACCCCAGGAATGAGATACTTCAGCGCCCCCCCCCCCCTTTCCGTAGTAACGTATTAACGGACCAAATAATAATTTGAGTGAGATTGTTTGAGATAACTCCGCATGCATGTGTAAATATTTTCAGTTTGCGAAAGGTTAGAATGGAACATCCTTTTCATTGGATAATTCTAATGCTTCGTTCTTTAGTTCTATTCCTTCGTTAAACGAGACCAATTTATAACACTCAACGTATTAGGTATTTGATATTTCGATAATAACCAATCAGTTCTCTGTGATTGTTCTAGAGATGGTAAATAACCGATGATAATAATTCTCTATTACCCAGGGTTTCTTTCGTTTTCTTTTGTATAAGAATATTTTTTACCCAACCTCGAGTTGCATTTCAATATCAATTTTCGACAATAATTTGAGTGTAGGTTAGCTGGAAAGTTGTCGAAGCAACAATTTTTCTCATATGTACAAATCAAATTATTATTCGTAAAATTTCCGTATTCTTGCATTAAGTTTATCAATATTTTTGCCGCAAAGCTTCAGTCTTCTTTATTCGACCTCTGACTAGGTTAATAAATAAGCTGTGTGTTTCAAGCACTGACCTCTGCCATTGACTGGACGAAATTGCCGCTGGGGATTCGCCCAATTTTAGTAAAAAGATATTTCCAGAAAGCAAAAACGTGAACCTGATGGACATGTGGGTTAATCGATGCAAAAGTTTTGTTACTTTTACGTGTAAATTAATCCAGTCCTTGGGAGGTCAGTGTCTTCCAGTGGAACGTGAACTGTGTTCGGTTCCTGCACTTCCTCAGATCATTGTCATGAAATCAAGGGTTAATCCCACAATTCCAAGATGCTGGTTCATCTCAACGAGAGCTTAGTTGGTGTCCTGGCTCACGCATGTAGAGACTTTAAGCGATGAAACTTTAGTGAGACAAAAATGTCGAGAGCAGTTCGACTACAGAGCGGGAAGGCGTTAATGAATGATGCACTGTTGACCAATTTGTAAATTCCCCTAACTGCTCACCAGATGTAATAGTGTAAGTGTACGATAGTGAAAAGAAATGAGAATACTGTATTTGATCAACGTAGCTCGAATTCGCTTAAGTAGGTAAATTCTAGTAAAATATCAGTAGCAAAACCTGAATGGATTTCTAGTGTGTGTTTTGTTGTCTCTCAGAATTGCAAAATAGGACTTTTTTGCACCTTTTTTTTTTACAAAGCCCTTGGAGTCGACTTGACTAGAGTTCCTAGTATATCCCAAAAGGGCGAATTCTGGAAAGAGTCCTGTGGTCCTATTCGAAACCATTACGTCCTCTTCCGGTTTACCTCGGTGTTTACTACGCACAGAAAAAACGAAATGTTTGAGGTAATGGTTAAATGAAATTCGAAAAGTTGAAGGGACGATTGGTTTTAGCAGGGGCGGCGAACACATTTTATTGGGGGGGGGGCTAAATTTAGAAATGTAAAATTAGGGCTAAGTTTAAAAATGACTAAGTGGAATCACAAACCGCAAACGACATAGTTACATGGCTAAATCCCCCTTAGCCTCCCCCCCCGTTCCGCCTCTGAGTTTTTGTATTGTGCTAATCCTATAAAAGCTGTTTGTGATGTCACTTTAACACCGTAATCGACAAAAATATTGCGAGCATCCATTTAGCGCGTGCCAAAGCAGGGAAATGGAGGACAGTTAGCAAAGTTTTAAAAGTTTTAGCAGATATACCAACTTTCCTATTTCTTTATCCCCATTGTCTAAACGCGATAAATATTTTTAATACTACAGTTAAGGATCCCTTGAAAATGACCGAACTGCTATGAAATGAAAATACTTTGATGAATAAACTGCCAAGTTTTTCATTCAAAGCTTGGGTCACTTATTCTATTTCGCAAAAAACCCTCTCAGCCTCAATGAACCCTTGACTGTCTTGAACAATGTTTTGAAAGCGATCGCTTAACTTTAAGGCGGGAATTATACATGATATGACATCGACCCCTGACGCTAAAATGATGTTATTCATTATACTCATTATCCTGGTTAAATATGGAGGCTTTCTAAGCAACGAAAATGCATTCTCCTAATCATTGTTTTAATAACATCAAATTAGCAGGCCACTTACTGTTTGGAAATGTTCATTAGGTTCTCAGCTTCATCGTTAATTTTGTTTTCACTTGGCGTTTGTGGTTTGACCCCCTGGCCCCAAGAAACTGCGTTCAATATTGGGATAAGTGACATGACACACGACATTAGCTACATGTGTCAATTTCTTGACGATATTATTTCACAAAATGTGGCAATAGCGGTCAATTTTTTACCTTTCGACAAGATTGTAGTCATTATAAATTGCTTTTCATTCAATTGAATTACTTAAAACAATTTATAAACCATCATTTTTTCATTTTTTATGGTACTTTGCCATTTACAATGTTAAAATTAGATTGAAGAGTTCACCGAACATGACTGCGAATTTTGAATTACAAGGCTTGCAAGGTTCTTGCAAATTACAAAGTTCTTGTGCTTAGTTACTCAAAATCCAATGAATTTTTAGTTTAAAGTGCAATATTTCACACATGAAATGCATCCTAAAATGTAACGAAGTTTTTGTGAATATGATGTAAATATTAAGAACTATATATATATATAGTTAGAGTGCTTGGGTTTGATCAGGGGCCGGTTGTATGGTTGTATCAAGCCCGTTTAGCTTAAACGGTGGTTAAGTTCAAAATAAAATTGAAGAAGTATCGTTTTATGAGCAAACTAAAGGATTTTAACCTTAATACAACCTTATTGCTGCTTACAACTACATATTCAGTGCGTAATATTCAAGGTAACTCATTCAAGAGAGTGGTATGTAATTTTGACTTATGCACCGTTAAAGTTAAACGGGCTTGATAAAACCAGCCCCTGAATAACAAACTGGATTAAACTTTTACATAACATATATATTGGGAAAAATGTAATCTCAAATCACTTTTTCCATTCTGCATTGATCGTTTACCCTTATGAACCTTTTTCAAAGGCAGGCAGATCGAACTTCATAGTATAAAGCTTGTGTCCAATAGAGCGGATTGCAAAACTTTTTAAAGAACTTTTTTCGTTTCTTGGTTTTGAATTTGCCAACTAAGTTGGACTATTGGAGAGTCGAATTTTAAAAAAACAACTTTAAAAAAAGTAACTAGAGGATTATTATGTATTGCTCCACGCAGCTATAATTATAAAGTTGCCTTTCAGCATCAATGGCTTGCCAAACGTGTGCGTTTAAAAACATAGTTATTTAGGAAATAATGAGTTAATGCAGTTTGTCAATTATATCTAAATTATTATTTTTGCGTGAATTGTTTTCAAATATGCATCTAGGCCAAATCAACAGCTTGCGACTAAGAAAAACAGATATATCGATAAATTTTCCCGACGATTTGTAACCTCAATCATTTTGGAACTTTATAAATGGAAAAATTCGTACGTAATTTGTGTAGTGTGCTGCATGTATCTCACTGAAGTTTTGAAACACGTGTGTAAGGTGTGTTTGCTTTTTCTAATCTTTGTGCTTTGTGGCAAAGAATAATAATAACATGATATATTGATGAACAATGCCAATGGGAATTTAAGTATTCTGAAGTCTGAATATAATATAGGATTGCGTTATCTGATTGGTCGAGAATTTTACCACAAAGCTTTCATTGGTTGAAACGCTAACAAGCACATTTCCCTACGCTGGCAGGCTTGAGTGAGTAAATTTATAGCGTGAACGACACTTGTCGTTAGACACGCTTCAGTCGTGACAGGTTTTCATCGGCATTGACCGAGCGAGGTTTACAAACGATTTGAAATGGGATTTCAACATTACATCGTCTCCTTCATCATATCTTGTGTATGTTTTGCGAAATGCGCAGAGATAAGTCTGCGAGGCAAGGAGTACATCAAATTCGATCTCCTTGGAACAAACACTAGCATATATGGGACCAGGGATACGCTAAGCTTACGATTTAAGACGTTCGAACCGCACGGCTTGTTATTTTATGCCCACGGAGTTACCGGTTACGTAACATTGGAGTTGTATCATTGCAAACTGAGGTGAGTACGGACTATTTTTCAGTCTATATAATCGATAAAGTTTGTCAGAATGATTCCTGTTAGGGATTTTCGACGCAAATTTGAGCATTGCTTTGCAATATTTACTACATGCAGTATTTTTATCTGTAAAATTTATGAGGTAAATTTAACCGTCAGCCTGGCTGCATTGTATATTATGTAAAGACAAATTGTCCAGCAAATTGCAAATGACCTGTGCGCATGACTTTTCCTGAGCTAACTATATATATGAATCATTTCTAGTAAAGAAGCTCAACCAAATGCTTGCATGCATGCCTCAATTATTTAGGTACAACGACGTTCTTTAGTTATGCCTCACTAAAAGACAACAACAAAACCGAAATAGATCCGCAAGAATTTCCTATTGTACCTGAATATTATGCAAAGTGTCTTTTGAACCTAAAGTTTCGTTAAAAGGTCTTAAAAGTCGTGTGCAAATAGTCTCTTGGCGTTATAATTTGGTAAATTAGCACCCCAGCTGCATTAATTCCTAGAGAAAGCACGCATGCATGTCAGTATTCACAGTACCCACTTCGCTCGCCACAGAGCTGTGTCTGTGAGTCCAAAGTTGCTTTCGGGAATTCATCGGTTTTATAGCATTTATATAAATAATAGGTTAAGGTTTACCGGCACGCCAAAATAAAACAGATCAATTGACACGATGAGATTGAAATTTGCGAACCCTGCGCGTTGTTATTAATTTGTTTTGACTTCGAATTTACCTTCAAAATTTTCGCGATTAAAGGCTAGTTTCCATCCAGAAAAATTCTCCTTTGGATCGGACAGGACAGGAAAGTTTCCTTTGTATAAACGCCGCCTGAGAACTCACCGACAAAGGAAATTTTCCTGTCCGTTCCGATCCAAAGGAGATTTTTCCGGAGTGGAAACTAGCCTTAAGAGGGTTGCTTAGGGGTTAGGGTTATAGTAAATAAGGTATGGCAGGATGGCCTTACGAGTGTATAGTGTCTTCGGCTTGAACCGACTTGGCCTTTACGTCTAGATTAGATTACCTTGTTTTCATGTGTCGATAGTTTTAAACGAATTTGATCTTCAACCCAAAAGCATATATACAAGTGGTGTGCTCATGGCCCTTGTATATGTCATGCGCCTTATACTTGGCAATGTGTTAAATGTGTTAAATGATAAGGATCATATAGATGTTATAGCTGAAGCATAATCCCGACACAAGATATAAGATGTATTACAAACTGCATCTAAGATGAAAAAACAATACTCAATGCTGGAGTTTTGAATGATAATAGACAGGGCGGGAATGTATGTTAATTTTAATATTCGAAAGGAGGGACCTTGTTTTATGGGCTTTGCTGTATATATAAATAACTTTTATGGCGTATTTTTGGCTTGTTAAGGGAGGGGTTATTGTACAGTACGGCCGTTTTCATGAATTTATTGCTATTTTATCGCTTTTAATTGTGCGTGATAAAGACATTTGCTTTTCGCTTGCGATAAAGACGTTTTCATTGTGAAGGCAGGTGGTTTTAGGAAGATCTCTTGTAGATTGCTGGGATAAATATCTTAATTTGACTGAATGTTAATTGGCAACCGTGGTGTGCTGTTCGCGTGCGCGTTGCCTTACTCGGGATTTGGTTTCTTTGTTTTCAAACAAAAATACTGCGAACTTTGCTAAATCTCATTTAATTCATTTGAAATTCAACTCACCGCAAAGAAAATTTAAGAAAAGTATTTTACTTGGTATTAGCCTGTATGAAAAGAGTGAGTCCGTGGCTGTATAATCCGCCATTGGGCAATATTTTAAAACCGTATCATGATAGAAAGAATACAGGCGATATGTTAAGCGTTTGCAAAATAGTTTGAAAATTAAATTTATTTAGACTTTTCTTTCTAAGGATGATAGACGTCTCTTTTGTATGTTCCAGCAATAATCATTAAAACCGCACTTAATTAGGCCCTTTTCCGCGTCGCATTTCGTCTTCATGCAACAATATTTGATCTTCCATTGAAAAGCTTGTTCGTGATGCCAGAGTTGCTAAGCTGCTAACTTTGCTCGATTCTTCACTGACTTATAGCTAAACTCACACTGATAACATTGTTCGGATCTGATGTAGAAAATGGGATTTAAACGCTTGTCGTGCAATGGTTGGGGAAAATGTATTAATAAGTGATGGTCGGAAAGTTGGTACCCCCATGAAACTGTTGCATGAAATTTACCGAACTCTAATCAACTCGCTTTAGGAGTCTCAAACAGAAACGTGAAATGAATGTGGTGCAAACAGCATGGGCTTAATTTCCCCACTTTTAAACAAGAATGTGAATTCGAACTCAACAAAATCTAGGGAAGAAGTTTACTTATGCTCCACTCTTTATTGGTTTTAGTTTTGCCGTTTTCGAGCGAAACGAACTTGCGTAAATTTGCGCAACTAAAGTTACTACCTCTAGTAGTGCATATAGCCCATTGTCAGCTGGCGTTGCAGTAGTGTTAGCGTACCAGAGTTAATTGCGGTTAAAAACGATAAAATATTCAAAAGAAAACAATTAGTGCTTTGTGATGGAAAAGCCTAGAGCTATTCAATTGCACTGCACAGCTCTGCTATCAAAACATGTTCGTTAATCAACTCGTGTGTTTAGCAAGAACTACGGCGCGCCCTGCACTTACCCAGCAAGTTTCTCTAATAAGTGTGTGAATACTGTACCCATGACTGCATTTCAATTTTCGCATCCTATTTACGACATTGCACGTCATCACTAAATTGTCCTGTCAATATGCGCGCGCGCACCCTTCGTGATAAAGACACGGGCGATCTCATCTCCCATAGTTGTGGGATCGAGTTAACCGCTTTCCTGGCACTTTTTCAAAAAGGATAAGACCCTTGCATTTTGCTATAAATCGAGCCACGGATATATTATCATATATATACTAAGGCTGGGTCCCGCATCTGTTATGAATAATTAAAGCCCATAGCGGCCTTGTTGAATGGTCCCACTTAAATCTAATTTGCTGTTGTTGAGATGTCTAAAGAGGCTCTATACGTTTTTAGTTATTTCCGCTGGGAAGGGTAAATATTTCCCATGTAATCACTTATCATCAGTAGCCTCTTTCCTTCTAAATTTGGGGGGTGAGTAACCATTGAACATGGCGGTCATAACCTGTCTTTGTATCTCAATGGTCAAGCCTGTTAATACCGCTTAGACAAAACGCTAAATTGTACGATAAACTGATGTGTAGTCTTTCATCTCCTCTCAGTATAGAGATTATCACATGCATGAATATAAGAAAATTTCCATATTTCGCCATTCCGCAAGGAATTCGGTCATTTCCATTCTTCACAGACGTTCATAATAATTCTGCGAAACTACACATTATGTAAATTTCTTGTCAAATATAAGCAGATATAAAAAAGTTCACCTCTTTAATAATTGAAAGCACTCCAAATCATTAGCAATAATTTAATTAATTTTGCCCAACGAAAGTGGAATCTTGATGACTAAAGGGGCAAAACGGAGATCAAAACAACATTATAGTCGTTTAGTTGTAAATTTCCTTGACCGCCTGGTCATTGTGTGCGGCGACACAAATGGGCAATTATAAAGGTCACCAAGAGTTTATTTTTCCGAGCTCTGCTGGCTTGCAATTCCAGGGGGCAAGGAATCGGTACCAATCTCGTAAACTCTACTTTAAAACGTACACAATTCCGTGGCATGCATGCCGAGAAATTAAATAAAGGGTGCGTATGTTCATTTAAAACAATGTAAGGGCAATATAATTGTTGTTTGTGAAGTTTTTTGCCTATCTGTGAAAGAAATGGAAAATATGAAAACAAATGATTCGTGATTCGTGATTCGTTTTTGAGGGGAAAATGTTTGCTTTCATAGTGCACTTGTAAACATCTTGAAACGGTATATTTCTATATATAAATAGGAATATAATTCCTATTTTCATGATATGTTAAGCAAAATACAAAGGCCAAATTGAGGCTTTTTCCTTTTATTGCTTTTTGCTGATCAGTTTATTGGGCTCAATGGTCGGAAGGCATAGGCAAAAATATGTGGGCGTTGAACGAGAAAGAACAGTCAAGTCCTCAGTTGGGAGATCTTAGAAGTAGTATATCATTGCTTTCTATCGCCATAGGGACTATGAATGTGAATTGAGGTCATACAGGGGAAAACGAGGGCACATTACCCCTTTATTAAAGTACATGCAAGGTTTCAGCCGAGTTTTTCCCATCTTTTTGAAGCGCGAGCGTTTTAGTTACATTTCTATATTTAGATACACAATAAACATGGCGCAAGAGTTCTCAGTCGTATTTGGCGACAAGCTTTGCGACAATGAATGGCATAGCGTCGTCATAACCCGTGACAAGCAGAAGCTCGCCATCCACTTGGACAAAGAACCGCCAAAACTCGTCCAGATCAAGATGCTAAAAAAATTTGACGCCCAGGAGACGCTACGGATCGACATACGAATATATGTCGGTGGAACATGGAAGACAACGAACGAACGGAAAACGAAGATCGTGAAGAATTTCGCTGGATGCATTGGAGATGTCTTGTTCAATTCGTATCACCTAATATCGGAAGCCCAAAAGAAAAGCAAGGGGTATACAGTCGCCGGTACCCTGTCCTATACCTGTCCCGCAAGAGAGTACAAACCAATTCGGTTTATTGACAAGTATTCGTACCTCAAATTTCCCAGTCCGGACCGGAACAAGGTCTCTGTGCAGTTTAAGTTTCGTACGTATGCCAAAAATGGTCTATTGATGTACAGAGATGGCTCGAAGATATCCGTGTACTTGTATCTGGAAGATGGAAAACTAAAGTTCGAATTTTACATCCCGGGAGGAACGAAGGAGCCAGTCATTTTAAACACGGACGAATGGTTGCACGGCATCGATTTTAACGATGGGGAATGGCATTCCGTGGAGTCGTCTTTTGAAGCGACCACGATGCTATTTCATGTGGATAACACAAGTCCTGTCAATGCGGATGCGCATACGAAATTACTCGGCTCCTCAAACGATTGGCATTTTGAAAACGACACCCATGTTGGTGGTGGGACGTATTACAAGCGAATGTACGGCTTTGTCGGTTGCATGAAAGATTTGCGCGTGAACGGTGCAAAAGTTAACTTGGATAAACTGCCAAAGGTAGGTTTTTGCTGTTGTTATTGTGCCCTGATTATTCCACATTTGTGGTGTATCTTCACATGAAACCTGAATTTGTTTCAATGATTATAATTTAATTAGGGAACCACGGCAGTCAATGTCGTGATGGGAAGGTGCGACTTGACGAGTTATTGTCACCCAACTCCTTGTCAGTACAAATCCAAATGCGAGCAACTCTCGGGTAACTTTACCTGTCGTTGTAAGCGATTCTACAGCGGCAGGTATTGTGAAGTCCCGTCATTTCAGACGACTTGTCAGGGATATAAAGACCTCGGGGTGACGGAGGACTCTTACTGTAGGCTGGATTCCGACCAAAAAGGATCGTTAAAAGAATTTCGGGTTTTGTGCAACATGACTAACCCCAAAGAGGCCGTTACCATAGTCAACCATACATCCAGCTCCAGACACGTGAAAATAGCAGAAGAAGCGGAAAGACTTATCTACGCCTCTAAAAGTTGGGCGCATGTGTTAGACTATGGGGTTGATATTAAGAGTCTGATGGCAATGATTGACGAGAGCGATCACTGTCGTCAGTACGTGGAGTTCAACTGCATCAATACAAAGTTTCTGACTCCCCGTGGTAATGACTTGCCCGGTGCATACTGGGTATCAGATGATGGCGTGGAGCGCCACTACTGGGGTGGGGCAGAGCGCGGAGCAAAAACCTGTGCTTGTGGGGCAGTGGACTCGTGCCACGATAGAACGAAGAAGTGTAATTGCGACACAGGAGATGGGGTTTGGAGGCAGGACTCAGGTATGTGTGGAAGCTTGTAGCGAATCAACAGTTCTTGCATACCTTCTTTTACGCATGTGTGATATCCTTGTGACGCATGTGTGATGATGTCTTTGACGCATGTGTGATGATGTCCTTGTGACGCATGTGTGATGATGTCCTTGTGACGCATGTGTGATGATGTCCTTGTGACGCATGTGTGATGATGTCATTGTGACGCATGTGTGATGATGTCCTTGTGACGCATGTGTGATGATGTCATTGTGACGCATGTGTGATGATCTCCTTGTGACGCATTTGTGATGATGTCCTTGTGACGCACGCGTGATTGTTTTTAACTATATTTGTAAGTTCGATATTATTCATTAGACCACAGCGGTATACTGTGTATTACACACAACCAGGACATTCCTGGTAGAATATTACGATAAATAGTGAAGGGTATCCATTATTAACTATAATATATTGCTAAATAACTCCGCGTTCTTTAAATCCTAATTAAAGATTAGAATTAGATTTGGAATTTGGATTAAATCAATCAGAAAATAAAACTAAGACCTAATCCTAACCTAATTTGAAGGATTTAATTCGTGTATTTAGGTTTTCCTTTACATGGGATTAGCGCCGATTTATTTCACAATTCTTACGATATTTCTCTAATAAATCGAAATAAATACATTATATCAAAAATTTTGTCCTATACCTAATTGGTAAAAGGATACTTTGGAATCAAGTTTCTTGTAATCATAGGTTATCTCACCAATAAAGCTCATCTTCCCGTCGTTGGACTATTTTTCCCGTGGTCAGCAGGAAGTTCCAACTTTACCGTTGGACCGCTCGAATGCTTCGGGCGTAAAGTCACCCTGACTCGGGAAACAGAGGAGCAAAACTTCTTCGACGTTGCTTGTCAACCATTGGTCACTCAGCCACCCCCCGTGTTTCCATGGCAGCTGACGACAACGGCGACACCTAAACCGTGGTCTCAGAAAACGACCCAGGTAACGAATGTTTTTGAATAATTTTAAGTAAACGTTTCTTAGTCGATGTGTATATCTAGCTATTTATTAATAATAGTAAAACCACAAAGAGGGAAAGCCCTGTGCGGACAAGCAAATGTTCCATTAAGACGTTTTCTTGTCTAGTTTACTTACTCGTTTGAACTGTAGATAAATTTACGGACAAGTTTATTTTTTGAAAAATTTGTGTGAATGGTCGCGATGATTTCACGTCGGAGTCTCTTTCACACGCAAGGTGTATATTTCTAATCTGGTAAACGCGTTTCCCTTGACAAACCTCAGTGCACATGCACGAGCAATCCTTCTGGCCGAAAACTGGCTTGGGCTCGTTAATGTTGATCATCTTTCAGGTCCTGCCCCACGTTGGTATATTATATCGTTGTGAATACTGGATTTGGTGTTCTCAGTTATCCCTATTTTAGGTTTTGTTTTTCGAGCAGTTGCTCATTAAGTTTTCCCCTAAAAATTCCCTAATTTTGTATTTAGAATGCTCCTCTACCGTGTACTTTGAATTTCACTGCATATTTAGCGCGTTTGTAGCGGTTTATATATTTCTATTTAGACATTAAATATCACCTCAAGCAGCAATGTGGTGAACCAGTCGACAAGCGCGCATCCAATAACGGAAAATTTGTTCAATGATACCAACCTCACTGATGCGAACGTTACTCAGAGTAGAAACATCTTCGAGAACAACAGAAGTAACAACCAGCCGACGTCTATACCGACGACACGGGACACAGCGAAGCATGACACTAACTCCTTCATTCACACAGCGAAGCATGACACTAACTCCTTCATTCCCGGTAAACTGGCGACGGACCGCGTCGTCGTCGCCGTTGCAGAAGTGAAAACAAGAAAAATTAAAAGCGAAGGAGATTGGTGGTTCATTTTGATCGTAACGGCTTCGTCTTTTCTCAGTATTGTTGCCTTTGTTTTCATCTTGCTGGTGTTTCGTCATAAGAGAAAGAATGGGGTTTGGTTTAAAGGTTTGTTGATAGCCTAAGTTTTCTCCGCCTGCAACAAGGTTTGGTAAACAATAATTATTCCGTCACCGCCCAAAAACCGTGTACGCGGTAAAGGTAATCGATTTCAAAAGAAATTGATAATGTACAGGGGCTGGTTGTTCAAAAGGCGTTTAGCTTAAACGGTGGATAAATGGAAAACAAAACGATTGATTTATTGAACTACTGAGCTGAAATATTTCGATGTAAATAGTTTAATTTTCAACGAAAGAACATATTTAACGCATGAAATGTAGTTTCATTCATTGACATGATGTAGCTATGAGAGGGTTTTTAAACTTTGGCTTTTCCACCGTTCAAGCTAAACGCCTTTCGACCAACTGGTCCCTGGGCCGTACACATGGTCAGGCTAATGCCTGGTTTCCATTTAGTCGTGAGTGTCGGGGACATGTCAAAGTGGTTGATATGATAGAATATTTCTATGTGAAGTCACCAATGTTAAGTCAACAATGACAATTCGCATACATAAAGTAGTGTAAGACAAATTTACATCCGGAGTATTTCTCATCGGTGAAAGTGACTTGTTCTGTCGTTTAAGACAATTGCGATTATATAGATGGGAACCAGACTTAATCCTGAGATGCGTTTGACAATTGGTAAATAGGAAAACCCCAATGATCTGGGGATCTCACATACAATAATTATATTATTAAAACCGCGATCATAATTCGCTGAATTCATGTTCATCTGTCTGTTTTTATAGGCTTATTCAGTGTGTTCAAAAGTCGTGCACCATTGCCAACAATCGAGATATACCGGCATTCCCTTGCGACGGAAACGCCAGATATACTTCACATCGAAGACTTTAAGAACACCAAAGTTGTCGACCTAGATCTTCATCGTGGCCATTTTATCGCGAAAAAAGACCGCGCGAAGAAAAAAAAGTCGGTCACCTTTAAGGATCGATGCTAAAAATGCAACCGTTCCGATATTTTTCGGGCTTGTTCGAATTTCAAATTTTGTTCCGCACTTGTAGTGTTCAATGTACACTTAATGGTAGTGCCACAAAGCAGTAGGCTATGCACATCGAGGCTAACCTTTTTGTGATGACGCACAAATAATGGCAACCAGTTTGTATATGAAGCTCTGACATATATATACAGTATATATAGGCACTCAAAGCGCTTTCCATTAAGCAGCCAAAATGGTCAGACCGGCCATATTTTAAATTGAAATCGAGTATTTCGTTAAGACTATAGCGGTGAAACTGCATTTCCCGTGCTAGTCAGATGTAAATAACAATATACTTGAATGCAGAGTTCTTGAAACACACTAAAATACCGGTAATCTGTCTGTACCGAAGTACAACAGGACCGGTCTGGCCGTTTTTTCCCTGTAAAGGAAAGCGCCCTTAGATTTGGCGTATACTATATACATAAGTATTTATATTTCAATTAGCAGGCTTTCTCGGCCCAGTTTGCTCTTTTTCATGTGAATATATTGCTATTCTTTTGAGTTTACAACGTTTGACGAACCAAAGCGGCATAACCATATTCAGTTATAAGAGAAGGTCGCTCTGATATGTATACATATGACTGCATGGAGCATGAGTTCAAATGCGTTTAATGAATTCATATGCTTTTTTGGCGGGTTGAAATCACTTACAATGACCGGACCGAATTAAAAATTGAAATTACGTGATCTTGAAGAATCACGAAGAAGAGAGTGGCTGAGCCAGCTTTTTGAAGCGAATTTGAAGCGGAACTGAGTACCAGTGCCAGTCCATTTCAACCTTGATTTTGTTTTCGCGGTTGACGATCGCGCCGACAAAAATAATAGAAAGAGACTGGTACTGGTCCTCAATTCGGCAGTTTCGGCTGTAAATTGTCATCAAAGATGGCGGCCAAATAATCGTTTCAGTCTTCACAATTTCAATGGTTATTGGTTGAAATTTAATTCAGTGGTTACCCGAGTGGAATTAAAAGTGAACTTAAATTCCATTTTTTTAATACTCTTTAGCACTTACAGTAGCACTATAATTTAATAAACTAAACGACTAGAACCAACCAGTCAACCAGCTAGACTGATAATGGCAAAGTAAAAGCCTTCTCCTTTAGTAGTTACGTATCCATAGTTGTACAAAATTATTAATCTATCACATAAACGAATGAGCTTTTCATGCACACATGCAGTTCTCTGATGATCTAAAACGTGAAATATACCGAATACTGTATAAGTCCATAGTTACGTGATAACTTACATCAAAAACACTCACGCAATATGTAAACTTCATTAATAATGCACTTGGTCTTGGATGCTTGTCTTGATTTTAGGGACGATATACTTAACTGTGAATACTTCCATGACGGCTATATATATAAGCCCATGCGAAAGCCGTTTGTCGAAAGTCCTCTTTCCCAACATATATTTAAAAACATCTTCCAAACTGATCACAATATATATTAAATATGCGAGGATAAATACACTGTAATAAAAAGGATTGCTGTACATGTATTTTGATTAAAATATAATCATTTGCAAATTTCACTCGGTTACAATATGCATGGCAATGTTCAATTAAAGGTTTATTGTTATCAAGTGCATGTGGTTAGCTATACCTGACGATATTTTTGCTCTCTATAAAAGAAAAATTTCATGGTGCATGACTAAGACGCCTCGAGACGAAATGCTCTTTCTGTGAATATCGCAACGGCGCACGAGACCAAATGCAGTTCTTTTTGTCAATGCGAATTTGACAGTCGAAATGTCGCTCTTCCGTTTGCAAAGAACTGTTCCCACTTCGTAGGCCGATTGGTTGAAGCAGGTCGTTGTCGATCGACCGCCGCAGACGGCATTGCCAAAGTTCGTCAAAAGAAAACCATTTTACGCTAAATGGATAAGTGGCAATTTAGGCAATCATTTTAAAAATTGGGCAAAAAATGCTTTTAAGATCGGCATCCCTCTTTCATGGCGAACTGCGGTCATTCCCTTATACGCAGGCACACTTCTCCCGATCTAAAATCTACCCATTCTCGTACAGATATCCTCTTGAGCGGCGTCGGAGGAGGGCATACCGAGAACGAAATTCTCGGAAACACTGCGTGGGTAAAAAAACTATTGACATGTAGCTATATCACTGATGTATATGGGTTGGGCGAACCGCCCACTGACCTGGTAGTAAGACTGGATATGGCATCTTTAGCCGGAAGCAATCGTGAAGCCGTGACAGAGCCTTATTTGGGCCTTAACAGGCTCTCAATCCGCCGCCCCCCTCCTCATGTCCGGATAGGTCTTCGCCCCACATGTGAATGAGATATTTTCCCTTTACAAAGCAATAAAAAGTTATAGGAAACGATTGAATAGAATTTCTTTATGACGTTTATGTTATATATATGCATGGTATGAAGGGAATGCAGCCGATGACGGCTAGATTAAAAGAAACCTGACATTAAATGACATACACAAAGCTATTGCAGCCCCATTTAGGTTTGATACGGATGAACTTGGCACGGATGACATTTCAGTGGACGATCTATTTAGGTAGATCAGTTTTATCCGTATCAACGCTGAAATTAAACAAACCTCATTTACACTACACGCAATTTTAGGTTTGATACGGATGAACTTAGGTCGATCAGTTTCATCCGTACCAACACTGAAATTAAACAACCCCTATTTACACTACGCGCAATTTAAGGTTTGGTACGGATATAAATTTCACCCGTACCATTTTTTCGGTACCGTACCAAAAATTGTGCGTATAGTGTAGATGGGACTTAAGTATCATGACAATTTAAGATACCTTTTCACTGCTTTCAGTGTCATTTCGCCCCCCTTCCCCCCCCCCCACATCCTTAAAAAGGCCTTGAGCCATAAGTATATATAGTTGATCATCCTTCGACCAAACTCCTACAGATTTGTATATGTTAAACGATCGTAATTTCTCACATTTTTGCCCTGTTAACGCTTCTGACGGCTTGCCAGTAATTTCATATAGCCGGATGTAGGATCATCTAAGAACAGGAATAAACCAATATTGGATTGTTACAGTTTTGTACCGACGCGGAACGCTGGGGCTGAAAACTTTGAAGGACTTTGTCTTTGATTTACATATCAGCACAATGAAACACGAGTTCTTTGTGCCATATTTTTAACGACTGCAGTCAACTCAGAGTAGCGAATTACTCGTATATGGTCTGGTAAATATATAGAAAACTTATTTAAATGAAACAGGTATATGCCACATAGTATTGACCGTTAACTGTTAACGTGGAATAAAAAATAGTTTTACTAATCTCTTAGACTTAGTGTAGAGCAGGTCGACAGATTGGCAGAGTCACTTCAAGTGACATTGAAGCCCTTAGTATTTCTTATTATACTGTAATGGTCTGATTGCTGCGCCCGGCGTTTCTAAAAATCTCTAAAACTAATGTAACTGTCCATAGCAGTAAATTATACAACCCTAAGACTACAAAATGTATATATATATAGAACAATTGTCTTGAATTGAAAGTGAATTAAAACGTGACGCCATCCCAATATTGACGATAGCTCCCTTGTCCTCCTTATAGATAGCAGATAGCAAACATATGCATTTTAAAGGTATAAAGCCGGCAAACTCTTGACTTTAATCAGCCGCCAGTGATCAGTTTTCACTTACAACCGTTCGGCTATAATTGCTATGATTTCTAAAGAGCCGAACTTTGTATGGAGAGAAATATCCTCTTTAGCTTTGTTAAGATTTTTTATGTGATTATATATGTTGCAGACTTTAAAACACACGAAACACGGCACTCGTGGGTTGTTATATATATAATATATTATACTCAACTGGACTGACAAACTGACATTGTTAATTCACATATGTAATACCATACACCGTAATGAGAACACATATATACAGTTGCGGCTATACTAGCTGACTCAGAGATGAAGAAAAAAAAACTTTTTGGGGTTTCAATTTGGGCGAATCCACTCTCTATATATAATTACGTAATCCCGTATATGACTAGCTGGTTCTGTTGAAATTTGTACAATTCTAAGAATTTTCCATATTTTGCTATATTTTCAGCATTCGTCATTTCAATATCACGCATATCAACTATTGTCATTGCCACGACAAAACATTTTAAGTAGTTGTTTACCTTTTTTGTTCATCCCGCGTTCAGACGTCGAACTTTTGATCCGCCGAACCTAATGTTAATGAGTTAAAGTCTCTCCCTAAGTTCATTTGCATTCGATTCGGCACATGAAAAGTTCGACGTCTGAAACGGGCCTTCGGCCTTAGTCTCTCACCTTTTAACTATACGAAATTTGCGTCTCCGAACTCGCGAACTGGTTGATTTTACTAAATTGAAAATTCTTTGAATAATCATGACATAGCTACCATTTTACTGGTAGCAACCGACGTCTAGGAAATATTGACGTAAAACGAACTGGGAAATGTTTGCCCTCGTCATCGGATATTTTGCCTAGCCCGTTTTTATAGTGTTAAACACCGACGCCCCGATTCAGAATTTCAGCAAAAAGTGAACCAAGAGCTGCTTTCTACTGTCGCGTTTTTTGCACGTACGTACACGCACGTAAAAGTTTCAAATAATCTAAATGCTACTTACAAAATATACGGTTGAAAAGATGCATAGGGTAGGATTTTGTTGAAGATTTGGTATGTTTTTTCTGCAATGAAATTGATTACATAACAACTTAGAAGGTTTTAAACTTTTACGTGCGTGTACGTACGTGCAAAACTAACCGAAACAACTCATACTTTCCGAAATTCCACATGAGGTAACGTTGGGGGATGTAAATGTTAGCAAATTACACTGGCGGTCAAAAAGAACTGCTCAAATGTTGCTATTGTCGTATGTAACAGGAATAGTAACAATCAATATTTTATTGTACACTAGCGGTCAAAAGAACTGTTTAGATACAAATTCTAAAGCGGTGCTGTGAAGGGGTGCTGCTACTGTGAATCTTCAATCTTGTCAAATAAAAGTAATTTCGAATGTCTCTTTACGTGGTAGGGCTTTAATGTTTTGCATTGTACACTAAAAATCATTGTACGTAAAACTATTCTCAAATACGTCATTATAGTTTCGGAACTCCTTAATTATTTGTTTTAGGTAGGCCCTGTTTACACTATACCGGGTTCGTATGGTCACCGACACGATATCAAAATTGATGTGTTAGAGAGAATTTTTCTGCTAAAAGCATGATAACATGATTGCTTTAACATGGTTTGCTAAATAAAGGGGCAGAGATACCGTAAAACACCTTAAACTGATTTCGTGACCATGTGAATCCGGGTATAGTGTAAACGGGGTCTTATTACAACAATGGCTGATCAAGTCTTGACCTTATGCACGCGTGAACAAACAGTTTTTTGACATTTTGAACTTCTGTGCATTTTAAATACGATGTTGACGTGCTGTTCGAGAACAATTCCTACACACGAGGGCATTCAAATTTTTAGAAGCGGAACAAATGCACAGAACGGATTGACTTCCGTTGAGTTGTCGATAAGCCAAAAATAAATAACATTTTGTCTTTGACTTTGCCTTTGATATATGTTATGAACGAAAATCTGATTTGCAATATGTGTTGTAGTAAACCATATTGTTGTTTTCATTTTTACGTGTGATAAGTGCACACTTCATGCTCTCTTTTTAGGCCCATCCACCGTTTAAAGTAAAGGCTTCTTCGTACAACCCGGCTCTGCCGAGACCATAGATACACTAAGGTTATCATGTCGTATAACTCGTATTGAAGGTTACAGTGACAGTGTACGGGTACTTTGGCTTGGCCTCAGTTGAGATAATTTAATACGTATAATTTTGAGTGTCTCACTTTTAACACAAAAGTTAAACCGTCCTAAATTCCCTGTTCAGGTATTCACACGGTAAAAATCAATAAAAACTGGTTCTACGTATTCAAACGGGAAAAAATGATGAATTCGGCCAACTGAAATCGTCCGTTCCAGTGGGAACGTGAACCTGAGCGGCAAATTGTTTTGCTAAGGCCCGCAGTGCCAGATTCCCATGGTCACGACATAAAAATTAGCCATGTCAAAGCGGTTTTACTGCAAGTATGATAGCATAATTGCTTTAACATGATCCGCAAAATGAAAAAATTCTGTGGAGAAAGATACCGTAAAACAACTTAAAACGATTCCGTAATCATGTGAATCCGGTCTATATTAACTATGATCCGGTATAGTGTAAACGGGGTCTAGCGGTAATCGCGGGGGACGGGGGTTCACTACCGTCACAGACAGGGTCACGGGCGTTCTTCACGTCATCAGCCCGTCATCCAGACAGCAACGTCCAAAAAGAGGATTGTAGGTGAGACAAGGTGAGACATTTAATGCGAAAGTGCGTATGCTGGTCGTATTTGTCGATGCGTCTGGAACACGCGCGACGTAGTAAAACTGCACAGGCGAAACTGCAACAACTACAGGAAGTGATGTCATATCTTTGCCACCGTTTTTTCCCTGGATACGTCATTTTTCTTCGAATAGAAACACGAGAGTGTGTGCGCATATAAACATGGCCGACGTTCCAATCCGTGAGTTTCAAAGCCGAACAATTCTAGCCATTTCGTGTGGCTCCTAAACGCTCTGCTGCCAAGTGAACGCTTTAAACGTAAAGTTCTGAGAATCTTTTAGTTGTTTATTTGTAATATAGCATCGTGTCGGCCTTTTAAGGTGTATTTTTAAACCGTATTTTTTGAGTATGAGCGAACACACGGGTGAACGGCTTCGTATGCGACCATGGCTTGAGAAGCAAATCAACGGCGGTCGTATCCCCGGATTGGTATGGGAAGACAAGGCTAGAGGGATTTATAAAGTCCCCTGGAAACATGCTGGAAAGCCGGGTTTTGTTCTGGAGCGGGATGCACTGTTGTTTAAAGAGTGGGCCAGACATACTGGCAAGTACAAAGATGGTGAACAAGCCGATCCCTCGACTTGGAAAACAAGGTTTCGCTGCGCCCTACATAAGCTACCCGACGTGGAGGAATTGAAGGATCGGAGTTACTTGGAGGGCGAGCAACCCTTCAGGGTCTTTCAATTCCTACCCAAAGGTAAGATTGGCAGCTAAACCTTCCAGTATTGTTCTGTATGTGAGTTCAATGACAGGCTAGACGTAAATATAGGTACTACAAGAGTTGAAACAATTTGATTTTCAAACAGGAAACAAACCACGACAACGATTACAGTACAAGGTTTCACAATATTATTAGCTAGTTAATATTTCACCATTTTTTAAACGGGTATTTTCTATTTTAGCACACAATTACCGAGCATTGATTGAAGGGTAGTTGGGTTTAATAAATTTACATTCGAAACTCATTTTAGAATTAAACACTTAAAACGAAAGTAAGTGTAAAATTGCATATCCGTACACTGGCGTCAAAACAGATGTTCCCTTTGTCTGCCTTTCTTTATATTTTGTGCTAATCTAATGTAGATTTTCAGACTTGGCAAGTGTAGGTAATAAAGAATTCTAAATCACTTTCAGTTTAGTTTGTTACCTGTAGCCATTCTCGCATATTTCATGATATAAACCATGGTTTATCTGCTATTTGAGAGTTGCCGTATTGTAAACTCTATGAGTTGAACTCCAAACAATGTGGTCAATTTAAACCGTCTTGCCAATTTGTATCCTAGGTACATCCTCTAATTTGGGGCCACTGAATTGTAAACTTTTAGAAAATCTAAACAATGTAAAGAATTTGAATCTATGTTTCTATGAGTAATTAACAATCAGAATACCTTTAAAAAAAGTTAGACAAACTCACTAGGGACAAGATGTAATGCGAAGAATATGCAAGATCAACCACTTCAGAAGAAGATCGACAACGACTTTACTTGTGGTTATACAAAAAATGCATACAACACTGCCTAATTTTTGTCACTTTTATAGTCTGTCAAATAATTTAAGAATTTTGAGATGAATCAGCGAAGTCAGAGGAAATTTGCTTTGTCTGTTAAGAGTTTTAATTGTACAGATGACATTTTTTAACATTTTAATTGTCGAAACTGCTTAGACTGTGATCAATATTTATTCATTTCGTATTTGAAAGAATCATGCGCAAGTTATGTAAGATATATTGTGTCCGTTCTACTAGGCACTAAGACTGAACGACCTGACAGTGCTCCTTCACCTGCATTTACAGATGTTTCCGTCTCACCACCTGTTGATAATGTGAGTATAATTATGTGTCTATGTTGTCTGCAGGGTACAATTTAGCTTTGTTAAGTATATTGCAATTAAGTTCCTCCAGGGTTAATTAGTATCAATTTATTTCTCTGCAGTGTATGGTTCAACATCTTTGACAGGGGGGGGATGCTGGCCCTCTACTCCTTTAGTTAATTGTCCTTTAGTTTTGTCACAGGTTTTGTGCATATATGTGTCATGTAGTTTTAGAATTGGAATGATGTATTTTCTCAGTATGTGTTGTAATTAGTTCAAAGAAAGGCTTCTTTGGCATATTCAGTACAATTGTGCATGTTTCACAGGCAAAACTATACCATGGGGTGACCAAATTTGAAATCAGAAAAACCCACAAAGCTGTCAAGATGTAATAACCCTGAATAAAAAAAACATGTAGTTGCAAACCTTTTAAAAATTATAAAACTGTATATTAAAGGCTTGTTTTGTTTTGTTTTTTGTGCAGAATGCAGAAGAACCAAAATTTTTTGGTAAGTAGAATCTTCTTCTCACCAATTTTTTGTGTGAAATTAATGGGAATCAGAATTAAAGTAATATTGTATTGCATATATCCCTGTCTGATGATGTTTATGGAATACACAGTTATACATAATGCTCAGATGATTTAGAGTTCAACAAAAAAGCGTGGTTTATTATGCGTGACTTGATATGTAACTGCATTGAAACAACAGTAAAAAATGGTGTCCAAAAACCGGACAATAAGGGATGGACGATAGCCACTTGTTTGCACACAGTTTGTACTTTAATGTGTATCATTTACACCTTCTATAAACCCTTTTCCGTTTTTATATTACCTCTCAAAAGGGACCCTATTACCTTTTACGGTCCATTTATTTAAACTAGTGCCAAAAATATTCAGAAATGCCTTGTAAAAAAAAACAACATTGATCTCAAAAGTTGAGCACTGGAAAAACCAATGAACAAAACTCCAAAAGGCTCGTTCGTAAACAACTTTGATTGGCTACTGATAAAAAGGTAGCCAATCAAATGCCAAATTAGCAGAACAGTTTATGCTGCAAAGTTTGCATCTGAGAACACGACTGTGTTAAATTTTTATTCCAAAATTTTCTTGTTTTTATAGTTAATAAGGTTCTTGAAAACTGTTGAAAACTAATGGTTTTAAAAATTCTTTAACATTCTTTATCAATTTAACACAGATACGGGTTCCTTTCAAATCCCACATGGCGAAAGGGATGTGGACGAACTACAGAAAATACTTATTGATACTTACGACGAGGTATATATATCCATAGTCTCTGCTAAACATCCGCGCTAACTGTGCCGTGTGTTTTTAAATTTGTATTCTGCTTTTCGTATTTTTGCGTCGCTGCTTCGTACCAAGACATTTTCGGCAAGGAAATGTTTCATTTAACCGCGACAAAACAGCTTAAATTATACTTGATTAATTTGAACAATATTGAACAATTATAATCCTTTCGCAAACGCGAATGTGGAAAAATTGTATCATTTCGATTGCAGTTTTGGAAACGACAGCACGCGAGGCCGACCTGAGGGTTTCTTTAAATTAAATAGTTTAAACAATTGGACGTTTTGATTTTACTATACACTAAAAGCGATGATAATATTAATTGTCCATAATATTAAGAGGAGATATTTTTCTACGTCGCGTAATATATGCTCAAAACCTCAGTTATATCTTCATGCAACAGCACTAAAATTTTCAGCATTAAAAATGTTTTACAAACCTGAAAAGCATCCACAAAGTATGTTTACTGTATAATCTCAAAATATTGTAAAAATGAAAAGATTTTTCGGGATACGCCGAGAAGAAAATGACACTTGAATCGAAGCTTCTTTTGTATTCATTTCAGTTATAATGGCGTTGACATTATAATTATAACATTGTTGATAGCCGCCGCATTATATTTTGTAATAACTCCTTTGTTTGGTGTTTTGCATTCACCAAATACAGTTCAAAACTTAGTTCAAACATAATCTCAAGAATAACGGTAAAATAAATGGATTTTGAGTGGTACGCCGAAAAGATTTTAGGTTTTGAGCGTTTTCCCGCCAAAATACGTGACATAATAAAAAATCTCCTCTTAATATCCATAAACAAAGTTAGAAGTTAAAGTGACCTTTGCACGCACATTTTCATTTCTTTCACGTGGTCCTTTCCCGCCAAAATAGCGTAAGCTAAAATTTGATTGGTTTTTGGCATTTGCAGATAAGAACATGTGATTATGAGAATTACACGGCTGTATATTTTGTTTTTGGTTAACTATATTATATGCTCAGGCTATAAAATCAATTTCAATAGAATTTATTTCTTTTTCATGTTCCTTTACAGTGGGATAACCCTGAAATGAGTGAGTATTGGCGATTGGATTGTATTTTTGTCGTTGAATACTATGATTAAAATTCTCTTATTTTTCCATGAATTTTCCATGAATTTTTCCTAGATTTCTCGTCTTCACTGGATGCTAATAGTTTCATGTGTGAATATTCAAACGTGCCGACTTTCCCAGAACCATTTCAACCGGATCCAATGGCAGTGGGACCTGAAATTAATGATATCATCGGAATGAACCCAGAAGGTATTCCCAAAACTATTTGTATTTTACTTTTTCTAAGAATGGAGGACAAAAGGGCTTGCCATGAAGAATTGGCAAGTTTTTATACTTTGTCCAACATGCGAAAATTGTTACCATTTTCGGGCCAAATTCATGTGGTCAGAATTTGCGCCCGCGCAATATATGCGGGGACTATATTTACTTCATTTTACAACTTTTGCAACCCAAGATTTGCAATTTCGCATTTTCTGATATGCTCCTTTCGATACTTTTTTCCATATAAAAATTTAGAAATGCAAATTGTCTATTCTTTAGTTACATTTAATATTAGCGGTTCGAAACTTTTGGCACTTCCTGAAATAGAATATTAGCCGGTAGCGACCTTTAATTTATCGAAACCCTTCCGGCGCTGGCATCAACTTCCAGGGGACTCCCCTTGTGAAGCCGCAAAGCCATGGCATATGCCTGCATGTGAAGTCTATAAGAATTTTGTAGTCTTTTTAGTAAAATGATGTTAGTCGAACATTTTATTATTAACGCTTGTCAGAACAGTGAAATTTTCTGCAAATATAGTAGCCTTAATTTTTAAAAAACCTAAGAATCTAAGGTTCTCCTTCCATCTTAGCTTTAATACCCTACCAGAAATGAAGGTTCTCCTTCCATCTTAGCTTTGATACCCTACCAGAAATGAAGGTTCTTTTTCCATCTTAGCTTTAATACCCTACCAGAAATGAAGGTTCTCCTTCCATCTTAGCTTTAATACCCTACCAAAAATGAAGGTTCTCCTTCCATCTTAGCTTTAATACCCTACCAGAAAATAAGGTGGGGTACCTGTCCAAAATGTAAACGAACGCTTTGTTTACATTTCGAATCGCAAAATTTTTTTTAAAAAAATATCAAGAACTTTCAGAATGTTTCACATTCTTTTATTCGCATGCTCCGAAATGAGAAAAATTTCATATGTTCAAAGTTATACGAAGTAATGGAAATTTGATGCCGATGTGCTGAAGGCAATGTAACCCCTCTTTAAATAGTAATTGAATACTATTTTGTCCAAATTTTGTAAAAGGAAAAGTATTTTTGGCGCTTAGGTTGCTGTTTTGAACTTTAGTCAATATCCCGTGAGCCTACAAGTATGCTCAAAGTGAATTTTTTTGTTGTAAAGAGATGAATGTTGGCCTTAAAATTTTCTACCGTGAAAATCAAGTTTTGGATATGACAGTCGGTAACCACTTCGGGTGTCGTTTATATTCGGGGGTGGACGTCACGCGTGTCCCGGGCTATAACGATTCCCTCGCCCCAGTCTACGGGCCGCCTGAGGTGCAGCAAATATGTTTCCCGGACAAAGGAAGTCCTGCGGGCATAATGGAGAAACTCAACCGAGGCTTACTTCTTCAATGGCAGCAGAACAGTATCCAGGCAACGCGATTTTGTCAAGCACACGTGTTTGCGAGCGGTGGGTGCTTGGGCTCCAAAGTCGTACCACTTGCTCGGGGGCAAACGACCGTAGTGTTCGATTTTAATCATTTCCTGTCGTGTTTGGCTGAGTATAAACTGTCGAGAGCACCTCTGCCATTGTACGAGGTGTTTTTTTCGTTCGGACAACAGCCAGCGACCGCTACGACGGTCGATCCAGGCGTCCTGATTACCGTCTCGGTGACTCATAACAATGCAAAGGAAAGTATCAGCAAGATGGGGAGTGCATCTGATGTTATCATGTCCATTGAGGACGAATGCGATAAATTGGCTGCGCAGCTGCAAAACTACGTGAAGATTCAACAGCAACATTAAATAAATACACGACGTTTAGACTATCATGATGGTAGAAACTAGAAATACATTTTATGGCGTACTTTTCACCGCAAACGATGAAACGTAAAAATTTTCAAAGGCTTAAGAATGCAAAATTGTAAATATTCCTCGCTGTATTTTGAATACGACATATGTAGGCGAAAGAAAATCATGGGGAATATACAGTAGAAGACATGACGCAGGTTGATCGCCTTGAATTATGGCCTGGCATTTATATATTAACCGTCTCTCGATTGCAAAAGTTGAATGACCCTACTGTATATACCCTGTGCTGTGGTAGACAGTAAAATTTCAAGTCATTTCGCAGCTTGTAGAGTAAGAGTATATGCAGAAGTACAGTAAAGTGTACAAATTTTAAAACTAAAGGCGCTGTTACGCTATGCAATTTTCCTTCGAAATGCTAAGAAAACGTTAGCAGATCGTAAGAAATGTTCGTTTTTGTCAACTTTAGATGCCTTAGGAGAAGAACTACATCGCAAGTTGCAAGGAAATTTGCGCAGTATAACAGCGTCTTAGGAAGTTGTAAAAACCCCACTGATCTGGAAATTTAAGAATTACGGAGTGGGATGGAGCATGTATATACTGCTTAATTTAGCGACAGTTATTGTAACCAGACTATCCAGTTTTTATTTTTAGATCAGTGTCATTTCGTCCACCAATATTTCTTGTCGTAGACATGGGAGCAAGCATGATCATTACAAATATATTTATAAAATATATGCATATTATAATGTTTTCTTACCATCGGCGTCTTTGTATCAGAGTATTTTTTGAAGATGTTATATTTTTGCGGTGTATCGGTGTATGAAAAACGTTTACGGTTGTTCAGACAGCTTTGACATTTCCTAGAAATTATCAAAACCTAGAATCGGCTAAAATCGTCAAGCCTTAAAATCTTGGAATTTTTAGTTTATTAATGAAGCTTGCTTAGGAAATAAACACAAAACAAGCTTCAGCCATTTTAATGCTTTCTGTGAAAAAATATTTACTTTTTTATACACCTTCCATAAGCAAAACTCCTTGCTTACCCTTGTGTAAGCACATTAAAACTTGGAACATGATAAAAGAGAAACCAAACGTTTCGGGTTAAGAATTTACCCCACTAGCAAACCAAATATATCATTTCTGAGACGGTATATTTGATAAGCTGGATAAAATTTTTTAAGGAATAGCAGTTGTGTAAGTGATATTTTAGAAGGTGATTTGTACTGGTTTCAATTTACAGAACGAACAACTAAATTTGCTCGAGTTTAATTTTCATTTTCCCTGAAAGTAAGAAATCGTGAACTCTAGTTATTATTATTATTATGGTTCATTATATCATATATCATATATAAAAAAAACTATAACATAACACTATACTTCATGCATTTATATTGATCATACATTCGAGTATTGATGAGAATTGTATACAGTATGATCAGGTAACAAAATTTGGTTATATGATACATGCAGTTACATTTTATAATCGATTGTTCATTTTAACCACACTGTAACCCATGGTGCCTGATGGTTATACCGAGCGTTTGGCCAATCAGTATTGGTATTTGGTGAATCAAAACCGTTCGTGTTCTGGGTCCATCCGTGAGCAGGTCTGCCTAATTTCATCACACCAATTGCCATGCAATAGTCTCCCGTCTTCGTGTTGCCATCCGTGTTGAAGGAAACGGCGGGATACGAGCCACCGGCTTGCCCATGAGGCAAAATTCCAAATTTATTTTGGAAGCATCTCTAAAAAATGTGATGAGAGACTGAAACATGATCCGAAAATTAACATGTTGTAAAATAAAAATAGAAATTTTCAAAGGTAAAATTGCATAGTTGAAATTCCTTGAGACAAACCTGTATTCTTCCATTCCAAGCTGTCACAATAACAGATTCCATTCTCTCCTTTAAAACTGCACCTATGCCAATACTATGTTTCCATAATCTCTGACTATCGCGTCCATCCGGCAGTGCCCATTGCACCCAGAACAAGCCAATGCCATTTCTATTTTCACCGCTGGAAAACCTGATAGTTGACGCATGATACGTTGCTAGGTAACGAGCATCAATACAGCCAACTTCGCTACAATAAAAAGAAATAGACCTTTTTAAGACTGCACACAATGTGAAAAAATATAATCACCTCGTCAAAATGTCACTTTGTATGACGATAGGTGATAGTGAATTTAACGATACGTCATGAGACAACCTACTATCGGGGACGTGAACAAAAAAGGTATTTCGGAAAAAAGCAGCTGCCTTGGCCTTGTTGCTCTTCTAATTTCGCTATAGGCAGTCATTCACTGCAAATCTTGAATTGTTACCTTTACCTTGGTAAACCAGAGTGTCTCAAAGCATCTTGATTATGATTCTTGATTAACCAAAACGTGTGTAAATCGTCGACGGAGCCGCTGACCTTTCCCACCAATGTCCAGCCGCCGTTTGTGAGATCACAGTATGTTGGTACCGAGCGGTCAGCGGCGGTTTTAATCCAATATACTCCATTTCTGAGCCTATGACGGCCATTATCAAACGACACATCATGTATTTGCTTGCAGGACGTTGCAGGATTCTTTTCTGATGTGCCTAAGCCATGAAATTCTCTCAAATTCACTTTGCATTCTCCGCCGAGGGAAACGGTGGGTAAATTAGGAATATATTTTGTTATTTTAATTTTCTTATAATATGTACAGCACGTGGTATAGCTGTAGCGGCAGCCTAGGCCGAACGTGCCTTTGTCGACATACCATCTTCGGGACACCTTCTGATTCCTGTGTATGTTATTGCCATTGATCCAGTGTGAAAACCTGAAATTATATAATTCTATAATTATTTTTATAATTATAATTATATAATTCTATAATTCTATAATTATAAGTTAAATTCAAATATTAATTTTATGCTTGGTTTCGTTAACCAAAGTAGCTAATTAGTTCTCACGGCTCATTTTCACTAACGATAAATTGCCTAATGCGGGCTGAGGCTGAGACAAAAATATGATAACAAAATGATTTATGAACATCCATCCAAACGGACTTAGGAATCATTATGCCTGCATTTGGGGTGCCGTGTGGCGTGTGCCAAAATTTGAATGCCGTGTTCACGAATTTTAGCCCGTGGGGATTTAATGCAATTTATAAAATGCTAAATACGAAAAATTTGAAATTGTGAATATGATTAAATTTAAATTAGCCTTGTTATTGCTTCGAAAGAAATGGTACAGCTGACCGGGGAGCAACGGATGTTTATTGTCAACGCGTACGAAACGCTTTTCGACAAAGGTACACAAAGGACAAGTTGTAAATATTGTTATTAATAAATATTTTTGCGTACAAACAAATTTTACTGCATCATGCATAAAAATGCTTATGGCAAACATTTATACACTTGGGAATCCCAAAAGAGTGCTTAGGCATTCGAACTCTAACAATTACATTGTTATGGGTGATTTCAATATATGTTTTCGTTTTTTGAGACACTCTGTATATTAATCATGGTAAAAGCTACATTGGAATAATTGTTATATATTATCCCCTTGGAATTGCAATCAAATCTATGGTTGATGCTATGGTTTATGGTTATAATCGAATCACAAACCTTACACTCTTTTTACTTGCGCATTTCACCATCCCTTTAACTACTTCTTCTAACCTTTGCAATTTTACCCGAACCAGATCATCTTTAAGGTTTTTCAATCTCCGAAAACATGTCATAGGTGGTTCCGGCATAATATTAAAATAGGACCAGAATCTACATGTATTTAATATATTCTCACCCCAATTAAATCTAAACTTATTCGAAAAGCACCAAAAGAACGGTTTATTTGTTCCTCGTGGTGGAATTGCCGTATCATGCGATCGAAATCAAATCGCGCATCAAAAAATTGGTCACAGATTTCGAGCTCTGCACCAACTGTTGGAAGACAAAACTTTGACGTAGATAAATATACGGTCACATACGAGGTCGCATACGCTCTTCAGTGAGCGTCGCATCCAGTCAAGTCCTGGGTACAAATGAGTATTATACAATTACTTAATGGTTTCCGTGTTTGGATGGCCTGATCCAAACACGCGGGAATGTTGCGAGAGTTAAGAAAAGCGCGCGAAACACGAGCCGAAGGCGAGTGTTTTGCGAGCTTTTCTTAACTCGAGCAACATTCCCAAGTGTTTGGATCAGATCATCCAAACACGGAAACCATTAAGTAATTGTTTTATAAAATAACAAACCATAATAAATGTGTTTTTAAATTCCCGCGAAATTTCCGTGTTTGGATGGCCTGATCCAAACACGGGCTTCAACCAATCAGAACACGCGTTATATACATGTTATTTTATAATTCACTTTTCTAATAATTTGAGTACTTTGAGTAATTTCCTGTTTGATAAGGATAATGTTTCACCTAGTTCTATATATTTTTACTGGCAGAAGTCAAAACAGGACTCATTTATGTTGGATAAACGTCTGGTTGCTTAGGTATCAGCCATTTCCCAATCGAGCAGAGTACTGGGTATAGTTGCGAACCGCAAAACATCTATGGACTGTTTGTAAGGACAAATGATTCCAGACTTATAGTTCCTGTGTAATAATTACTATCCTTGAATCCTAGTTCAACGCTCCTGCCTGGGTTGTTTTTATTTATAAGGTCAAATTTCTTAGATATATTGGTTGTTTTCTTATTTAACCAATCATTGTTGTTAATTAACCGTAAATACAAATTGAAACGAAGGGTACAAATCAGGGATGCAAACAAACCTGTCGCCGACCACGCGATACTTTACAGCAGCCCTCTCTTGGTCGGTGAACAGTCGTTTAGTTAGACGTCTTCTGAATAACGAATTCCCAGCGTACTTTTCGTCTTTAGAAGGTCGCATACTACACATCTTTCTTCCAACGTTGTATTCAAAATTCCATGCGCTTGTACTGTAAATACTTGCGTCGGAAACTCGCAGGAATACTCCGGGGTATGCGCCGTAATTTTTCTCAAAAAATTCCAAATCAACTTCAATGTCTCTCCAATTGTAACCGTTCTTAGCGAAAATTGCAATTTCAGCTCTTGGTGTTGTTCCTCGAGTTTTTACATTCAGCTCTCCGTTTTTTACTTGAATTTCTCCCGAGTTTTTTTGCCATTTTTTCTCCCAGTCTGAGTCGGAAAAATCGTCATAGAATAGGTAGACACCCTCTGGACTTTCTTTCGCACGGCTGGCATCCTTATTTCCTAAGGAAAATATTATCATTGAATATATAATAGAAGAATGAAAATATTACAGAGTGTGGAAAGGTTTGTCCATGAGAAAACGCATTTTGGTATTAATTAAACTGCTCAACGACGTATATTATGTTTGTAATTATATAGTTGTAGTACTGGGGCCGGTTGTATCAAGCCCGTTTAGCTTAAACGATGGATAAATCAAAATTAAATAACACTCTTAGATCTCTCTTGAATGAGTCAACTTGTATATTATGCACTGAATATGTAGTTGTAAACAGTATTTTTGTATTAAGGTTAAAAACATTTAGTTTGCTTGTTGAATAAAACGGCAGACTTGCTTTCTATTTTGAACTTAACCACCCGTTTAAGCTAAACGGGCTTGATACAACCGGCCCCTGCATGTGCTCTGCTTGAAAACGACAATCCAAATACAATGTCAGAGGAAGCACACAAAGTTGTTGTTTTTTCAAAAATATTAGCATGTGACAAATCTGTATTTTTGTGTTGCATGGCAGATACATATTCGTAAAGTCAAGGTGGCATCATATATTTTAAAATCTTCGAAATTCAAACGTAATTAAATATAATAAATATATTTTATGAAGATTAGGTAAGCGTAAAAAAGAATACCATATGCTAAGTAGTAACTGGATCCGGCCTGACTCTCCTCTTGAAGTTTAAACCAAACTTTTGTGCTCGCCGTGGCAATGTTTTCCAAGATACGATCAATCTCTCGTGGTTTGCAATCTGAATCACTACGGAAATATACCCTCAAATCGTTGCCGTTTCTCATTGCCATACTTTCGGCGATCAATTTGCGGTGGTTCACTAAAAACGTATTATACAGTATAGGTATATAAATGCATGACTGCACAGAATGAATGGAATGCATGAAGATTACGCGATCTTATTGATATCATGTAACATACTTCAACTTGTTGCTTTCTGATTCTTTATATAATATATACAAAACATGAGAAGCCAATGCTTGAGATATAGAACATATATTTGCATGTAAACTTATACGATCAGGATTCTGAACAAAATAAGTCGGTGAGGTCCAGTAGCGTAGCTAGCCTGACGATTTGTCCCGCTATCAGGGGCGTAACTTGACCCTAAGCGTTGGGGGGGTGTGAAGCAAATTTGCCCTACCAAAGGGCGTGACCTGCAACAAATACGCGGAAAAGGGCGTGGCAACCAAATGCAATTATAGCTCTTTTTGATAGGCTGTGAGACAGTTATATATTTATTACGCAAACCCGGCTGCATAAAACTGAAAGCGAGATTTTGATATATATTTCGGAAATTATTGAAATCTACGAGGCGCCACCATGGTTGGCGCCGAGAGAAAGATTTTCGAAAATTCGGTCCTCTAGATCGTCGGAAACGGCCTTCTCAGACTGGCAACTTTCTCTCGAATTGTAAGTCGCACCCACGCCTAATTTTCAAGACTTCCCGCACCCGAACTGATTTTCAAAAAGCGATATCTCCTGCAAATTAAGTTAACTGAAAAATCTCAAGTTCTGCGCATTTGCAGTCTCTCTAACCAGCGAACCCCTATTTGGATCGATTTTACTAACTTACAATTCTTATAGCTGCATGTAAATTTAAAGTTTCGTTAGTTTGTTTAGTATTCATATGGTTTTTTTTATCAATTTGGGCAAAAATTGTCCAGCCTGAACCCAGCGGTCTGCCCTGCAAATTCCCAACAAATTGCCCTACCAAAACACTGTTTTCAACAATTGGGGGGGTGTCACACCCCCCCCCCCCCCCCAACAGTTACGCCCCTGCCCGCTATGCTAATATTTTGGTGTTTATTGACTGTGAAAACAATGAATTTCTAAAGAAATGAATAATTAAAACTATATGATAACTCGAAATTTACATAGCGGGACAAAATCGTCAGGCTGGCTACGCCACTGGTGAGGTCTGCATATTCCCCCGGCATTACTTTATACCTTCTACCGCAACAGTGAAATCTTTCGGTAGTGATGCGCCAAATCTTATTTCACGGACGGCGGTGAATTGAGTGTCGGCATAGAACCTTTCGCAAATGTTACTTATCCCTGAACTGAGACCGTTGATCAGCTCTTTCAATTTGGTTAGCGTTTTGATGTCTTCCTGAGTCGTGTATGATACGTCTTTAAACTTTTCGTATACTGGCTTTCGTAGGTTTGGAAATCTAAATGGAGCTTGGTCGATAACGCATCTATCATATTTTTTGCTTTGTGGATGTCGTTGTATCTTTTAAGGTGTGCATTGCACGTATTAACGAAGATGAAAATCAAGACCAAGTTATTTATGCCTTGAAAAATACAATTTTTCGAGGAAGTTCGTCCGGAATACTTCATTTTCTTATTTTCACCACCGCGAAGGATTTGAAATGTTGGCAATAGGACAACCAAAGGCGAGTGAAAATGGAATTATAATGCATTTATTTATATGTCAAATATTTAGAAGTGGGGGGTATGATTGATTATCGTTGTATCGTAGTTAACATTGCAGGAGTTTTCGAGTAAAAATGGATTAAGAAGATGTAACATTGGGTTACCAGAGACACCGCGGCTGTAAATTCAATATATGAATAATATAACGACATGACATGCATGCATGATATAGAATCGAAATAATCTCATAAAGTTACTAAATTACTTTTTCAGTAACCTTATATGGAATTATAGCTCATTTTTACCACTCGGGCACAGGAATTCTGATAACTACAAGTATAGTTGTAAGTTATAACCGCATGCATGCATGGCTGACATTGCACGGTTGAGTCAACACCGCAAAAATTGGTGTTTATAAAGTTTCAACCCGAAAATCTAATGACTGGTTCACAATTGTACATTTCTGTATCGCTTCAAAGAGAAAACTATTGAATAACTTAAATATTTCATTTTTCTTCTGAATACGCATTCTGCAATATGTTTTGACAATCTTTGCAATCTTCTGCATCATACAAATCTGACAGGTGTGAGATGGCCATTTTGGGACTTGAAGTATACACAAGGTTATTAATTCAGACGATTCGTTTTTGCCGTGTGCAAACTTCAAATCTTTTGTGCAAGACATATTTTGCTGAGTATTTATAAATATGAGTTTTCTTTTATGAAAATGAGTTTTCTCACCTATAGTTTGAAGCCAAATTATTAAGAATGGCCGTCTTACCAATTTCCGCGATGGGAGTCAGTTGACGCATGGTTGCGATGTAGGAAAAAGATATTTCAATGGCAATGAATGACATTTCAACATTCCCACATTTCAACTTTAATCATGAAAACATGTATTAATTATCATTCCATTTTATTTCGCCTCTGGCTTTCTCGTTGGAAACCTTTTAAATCCTCTGCCCCATGCGTTGAATGGAATTTTCTGGAAGAATTTTCTCGAAATATTTTATTTTTTAAACAGTTAATTCTTCGGTCACAGTTTTCGCCTGCGTTTTAAAACTTCTCGTTGTAACCTTTCTATTGTACTTTCATTAAATCGCAAATCGTAGTCCAAGAACGCGGTATATAAGCTTCAGTTTTAATCATATACCTCCACCGGCCATGAGATCTATACCTGAATAGCAATGTTTCGTCTTGCTGTGGTTAATGTAAAGCCCATTTCCATTATTTACTCAAACTGATAAAAAGTGTGAAGAAAATCTACGTTTTCGTGCCGAATTTTTTCGCAAACCAATCAAATCGCCGGATTTAAGAAGTCGCTTCGCGTCGCGCGAATGAATTCGCCTAGTGAAACAGGCTTTAAGTGTGTTACCACATTTTGACGATTAAAGCCTATAAAGGCTATATATAGGTTGTATACATGGTAATTGAATCATTATATAGAAGACAAATGTATGGCAAACACCCAGTGTTCAGTACACAGCATGAACAAATACCTGGAGGTGCTTTTCGTTTCTAAACCATATATTTAGTTGCCATATTAACTTCTGTTCGATGTGATTGTAAATCACGATTAACAGCTAAGTCAAAGCATTGATGATGAGGTGCGCTGGCAAAAAAAATGCATGACCATGCAATGTGGAACCATTTTTTTTTCAAGTCTTGAAAAAAATCATGCAGATGATGAGTTTTTAAAATTTCATTATTATTTTGTTTATATTAACATCATGGACCATGGTGTAAAATGATAATCCTGCATGTAACTAAAGGTATGTGAAAGTTAGGGTTTCAGTGAACTACCATAAATACATGCGTTTCATGACAGTGTTCGTGGACCTCGACCCTAAGATTTTATATTTTTTATATCAACCCACCTACAATGCACCTTTAATCGGATTATAGATTTTACCAGTGCATGTTTTTGATGGAGTCCAGATATAAATTTTTGCCTAAGTTTTCAGACCAATTATTCAGCCTTATAATAATTAGATTTCAGTAATTGTTTGTCGGACCATTTCAATTAATAGACTATGAGTAAATTGAATTTCACACACAGTCAGTGAATATATTTGTTTTTACGCACAATCAGTGAATATATGCTAAGTGCATGTGCTAATGCTCTCGGTAATTTAATGCTGGGGCATAGCAACTGCAACGTGTTACAAGGCGCTACATTGCTGGGCGAATGTTCTTAGATTAATTAGAACTTGAAATTGACACATAACGGGGGGCTTCTAATTCGCCAGATCAGGGAAATGCTTTACCGCGCTTGCTGAAAGCCGATGCACGATAAATGCCATTGGAATGAACGAGTACCCATTTCCAATGCGAAATATATGTATGAGTGATATGGCGATCGAGGCTATGGTAATTGTGATTGCTTCATTATGCATCAGAAGATTTCTGACCGCGCACAAGTTTTTTTTAACATGATAAAAAGGACAGAACGTATTTTTGTCACGTTTCTAGATCAAATATCTATTGACTATTATTGGAATGGCGAGCTAGGTGCAGAGCAAGTTGAATTGATCAATTTTATTTAATTGTCAAATGGTCAAGTGTATTTCATGCTGAGCTCTGCCAACTGCAATTTCCAGAATGCTTTTTCACCATTTAAAACGCTGCAACATGATACGGCCACTTGTATATTCTACGTAGAATCCGCGGAAACTGCCCGAACCAGTAAAATGTGCGTTCTATTAAAAACTTAGGGCCACCAGACAATCGAATTGTGGCCACATTTTAGTACTAATATACATTGTATGACTGACTGTCAATTGATTCCCAGTGAATCGATGCTAATATTGTTCATCCTATACGCGGGCCTTTCTTCGGTATACCTCCTGGAAAAATGCACGATATATTCCAACTATTGTCTCAAAAAAATGTATTCGTGTTCAGTTAAAAAGATGAAAAAATATCTTGTGGTATAGATAGTGTAGATATTGGTTTATTATCACTGTGCCAATGCAAAACTAGAGTTGTTAAATACAACGAGTGGTGCTTTTGTTTACATATAAATAGATTATATCTTGATTATATATACTAGTTTAAGATGTGGCCATATCAATCAGCATATATATTGAGTACAAAAAAGTGTGCAGTAGAACGTGTGTAAAAATTGTGAGGAAATTTCTTCATTTCACCCAAACTGTGACGAAGGGCGACTGATGATTGTACCGCGAGTTTGGCCAATCAGAATTGCTCCGAGGGGAATCATATCCGTTCGCATTCTGTCTCCATCCATCGGCAGTTCTCCCCGATTTTAGCACGCCAACGGCCATACAATAGTCGTTCGTACGTGTGTTGCCTGCCGTGTTGTATGAAGCTGAGGGATAGGAGCCACCGTGTTGGGGGTGAGGCATTATTGCATATTTGTTTTGGTAGCATACCTGTAAGAGAATAGAGAGTGTGAACAGTGCAATAGTTGTCGATAGATTACTAAAGCCCCGTTTACACTACCCTCAATTTATTGGCACGGCACGGCTAAAATGGGTACCCGTGCCCATTTCATCAGTGCCCGGCCTTTGTTTTGGTTGCCTGACAACTAGTAAAATTGGGCACGGGTACCCATTTTAGCCGTGTCGATAAATTGACTGTAGTGTAAACGGGGCTTAAGGAGAAGTGAAGAAAAAGATAAATAACTCTGATGCATTTACAGTATATGTGATGCCACCATTCAATTTACTGGTAGTACTTATTATTACTCCCGAGACTCTAATAATATATTGTTAGGATGAACCATGCATGCATTGCACCACAAAACAGCCAAAATATTGCTGAGTAATATAATTAATAATATAAATAATAAATAATATAATAATAAATCTTAAAACCTTTGTATTCCCGTTCCAGGCATTAACGGTAACATGATACATCTTTGCCTTCTTCACAGTCTCGTAACCAACACTGTGTGTCCACAAACTGTCACTTTCTCGTCCTTCAGGCAGGGACCATTGCACCCATTTTGAGCCAATAGTCGTTTGATTGTCACCGCTGGAAAACATCACTGTTGACGCGTGATATGTTGCTAGGTAACGGGCATCGATGCAACTGACTTGACTAATGCGAAGAAAGAATGGATATTTGATATGCTTGTGGTACATGCATGTGCACTGAATCGGATTGACTTCGGATCTCAAATACTGATACTCCAAGTCCAATCCTAATCGCTAAAAGATATATTTAACGATATCTGACCACGGTCCGGAATCTTATATATAATGCTCGAGCGATAGGTGTTTTGTTGCGTATTTGTTTTGTTTTGCTAAAGATTTGTTCGCAAACTGTTACTTTTTATTTTAAAATATATGGACCAAATGATTATCACGGTAAATTGAGGTGAATTTTAGTAAATTAAACAATGATTATATATACGAGTTATACGAGTTACGAGTTAAGACTACACAATTATAATACAACCGAACGCCGCTTTTGGTAAAAAATAAATACGTTTACAGTTATGGTCGGTCGATCGAATTTAAAAACATTCCATGTACTGGAAAACAACTTTCAAAGGTGTTGTATATATGATGACCTATATGTTATTATAAAAAACTTCAAAGGTTAAATTTATGAGGTTCTCGTACGCTAAATTTTTCGCCCTAGTACAATAAACGACCATATGCATGTACCTTGGCAAAGCAGGGCTTTTTAATGCGTGAAGGTTATAATCCTTGATGAGCCAGTACTTATACAATCCATCAACGAAACCACCGACCTTTCCAATCAATGTCCATCCGCCGTTATTTATATCACAGTAGGTCGGTGCAGAACGGTCAGCGGACGTCTTAATCCAATATACGCCATTTTTCAGCCTGTGTTTGCCATCTAACAGCGAGACGTCGTGTATTTGCTTGCAGGATGTTGCAGGATTCATTTCGGTACCTATCCCGCGAAATTTCGCCAAATCAACTTTGCATTCCTTCCCCAAGAATACTATAGCAAAATATGATAAATTATAGCTTTTAAATTTTGTTAAGCCAGTTATAATACTCTCGTTACAGATGATTTCTATAGAATAGATTCTCTTATAATCAGGGCCCCCATATTGGGTAAATAGGGACTCCCAGCTGATCTAAGATATGGCGTCATGAGCAGTTATCACGTTCCTGGAGTAATTTGCCTTGTTCTTTCTATACTAGTAGTTAAATTATAGAATACCCAAAATTTTCAAACGCCGACGTTGTACGAAATGGAGGATGTGATGATAATTCATTTTTGTCGAGGTTCTGGCTTCTGGTTAGTTGATTTTTGCAATTCAGGTCAGTAAAAGGTCAGTGCCTTTTGCTACCATATATGGTAATATCCTGCACACATTCAGCAGTTCATCTTAATCGTAAGTCTATGTTATAATTAGAGCTTTCTCATTGATACAAGACTCCTCTATGTTTATTCTGTGCCAATAAATATTTAACAGGACTTTTTTTACTTTTCTAAACTAAATTGGCCAAAAGTAGAACGATTTCCATTTGTTCAAATTGGACTGCTGTTTTAAAACACGAAAACAATTGACATTGCCTAGAAACAACGATTGGTGGGATTGTACCTGACGTCGGTAAAACAGGAATATATTTTGTTATTTTGATGTTATCATAGGATGTACGACATCCAGCCGTATGCGAATGGCAACCCAGGCCGAAAGTTCCTTTGGTAATCATCCATTTCGAGGCCACCTGCAAATTGTCGTGGATAAGCTTGTTGTTGAGCCAATGGAAAAACCTGAAGGAAAACTAACGAGTCAGCCTTACAGTCGGCTTCAATTGAACAATTTTCAACTATTTTTTTTTCATGGTGCATATATTTTAAACTAAATCATGGTTAATAATTTTTGGAGACAAGCAAATTAATCCAAAAATTAATATCAAATTATACAGTACTGCATGTCCAGAAATAACCAAACAAAAACCGTGGTTAACATAGGTCGACCCTCGGTCTGATCACGGAGGTTTAACTAACTCGTCTGACAGACATTTCTTAAGATTTTTTCGATTTGGTTATTGTGCTGTCCCTCTCAGCTGTTGTCCTTCTTAGTATAAAAAATAATTTTTTATCGTAATCGTCGACCATAAAATTTTCAAAACATGCAACAAACCTGTCACCAACAACACGATACTTGGCATGATACCATGTTCCAGCGGATAATATTGAAGCACGGTTTCTCGCGTACAACCATTTGCCATCCTGATTGTTCTGGTAAGGTCGCATCGTACAAAAATTAACTTTTCTTCCTGTCACATATTCAAACCACCACGCTGTGGTACTTCGTATTTTTGCATCGTGGACTCGCAGAAATGGCCCTGGCGCAACGTTTGATCTGAGTTCATTAAAATCCAATTCTACTTCGATGTCTTTCCATTCCTCTCCGTTTTTAACGAACACCGAAATGTCAGCATAATCCCCGGTCGGTGTTCTGTCAGTATTCAATTTCAACACGCCATTTTCGACAGTAACAGTGCCCCAATTTTTCTGCCACCTTTTCCCAAAGTTTTGGTCAGAAAAATCATCGTAGAATAGATAGACATTTTCTGGATTTTGTTTCGCTCTATCTGCCTCCTTGTTTCCTGGAGAATTAACAGAGTGAAATGGTTGAAATTAGCAAAATATTAGGTGAACGTACCTGATTCTACTACAACACAACTCACCTTTATGAAATTACGGATTATTAGATTGACGTTTATTATCTCTATCAATGACGTAGCTAGCAAGGATAATGGACCACTTGCATACTAGACCAATTTATGATTTAGGTAACAAAAAGGGAATTTCCAAAAAGTGCCTACTAAAATTGCCAAGATTGGCTGTGAAATATTGTAAAGTGCGGGAAATATAGCCAAGCCAGGTTGGCAATTTGGTATCTTTTCGCCGTAGCAAAAAAGTATAATAAAATTGCCTACTTCGCATGGCTATATTTTCCGTACTATACTTGACATTTTACTATAATTTCTTTTGAGCTGTGGTAATGTATTTCCTTTTTGCTATACCTAGATCATAAGATGGTCAATTTTCCAAAGGGTCATTGGGGGAGGGGATTCAATGTTGTACGTCGGTAATTTATGCAAAATTTGCCAATTTCGCACGACGATATTTTTAACACTTCCACGACCAAACTTTCGCAATATCTAAGTTTCGCATACGTTACATGTTGTTATTCGAAATTGTTTAAATTGCATTACCGTAAACTATGTAGTAGGCAGACCCATCACGCAGTGTTTTGGTAAAGTCTTCTTGTAATTTAAACAACACTTTTGTCTTCGTTGTTGCGACATTCTCAACGATGCGGTCCAGTTCTCGTGGTTGACAGTCTTTGTTGTTGTAAAAATACACTCTTAAGGTGGCTCCCTACAGTTTTAAGAATATTGAAATCTTGTTGTTTTGATTTAAAATTTTAGCACGAGATTTCTTGGTAAGTATAAGAAATTTCCCATATATATTAACCAACATTCTAACAGTCAGAAATTGCCCATAAGCATGACGTCATCACCGTTGTTATGGTAACAATGGCGATTCAATATGGCCGACATTTTACCTATTTACGCATTTTACTCGAAAACAAGTTCGGTTACCCCAATTTTTTATTTTATAAAAAGTTTTCTTACAAAAAAATGGGAAATTTGAGCAAGTATAAAAAAATTCTATGGAGCCAAAAAATTTCTATAACGAAAAATCACGTTTTTTCATTTTTAATAATTTTGGCTCCATAGAATTTTTTTTAACTGGTTCATATTTTCCATTTTTTTGTAAGAAAACTTTTTATAAAATAAAAAATTGGGGTAACCGAACTTGTTTTCGAGTAAAATGCATGAATAGGTAAAATGTCGGCCATATTGAATCGCCATTGTTACCATAACAACGGTAATGACGTCATGCTTATGGGTAATTTCTGACTGTTAGAATGTTGGTTAATATATCTGGGAAATTTCTTTTCCTTACCAAGAAATCTCGTGCTAAAATTTTAAATCAAAACCACAAGTTTTCAATATTTAAAAAAATTGTAGGGAGCCACCTTAAATCGTTTCCGTTTGGTAAGGCCAGATCATTGTCGATTAATTCACGATGGTTCACTGAAAACAAATTGTGAAATATGTTTGATTAGCCAGAAGAATTTGATAGAAACAGATACAAAATATCATGTGGAAAAAGTTCTATGATCGTTACCTTTTGCCGTTTAGCTTCTGCCAGATTTAACATACTACTTTATATCTTATATAACCGAAATCGTGAATTTCTCAACCCCAACGGCAACGTGGATGAAATACATGTGCGTATATAAATATTTATAATATAGTTACTATTCGCTCTCGTCAAATGTGGACTGCCTATGGCTATGGTATAATCAGAGAACTCAAATAAGACTGGAACGCTCACTCTCTGACTTTCCTTATTAATAAGTGAAGCCAAGGATGGCGGATCATGAAGCCTTTCTTGTAGGTATGATCCAGGCCTCTGGCCAAGGTAAAATCATAATTGCCGCCATTTTACCTACGGAATTTCCGCGTGGAGGCCTGGTTCATACCTAAAAGAAAGGCTTCAGTGTCCGCCATCTTGGCTTCAAACTTGAACTGAGACAATTGCACGTGTCGAGCAAATAATCGCTATAGCCTATATCATCTAATCCGATTTCTTTTTCAATTTCAAGACATTTGGACATAAGGATGGTGCTTTTTTTTAAATTGAAGTATATTAAGAATTTTTCATATATATACAGTAGGAGGCAAAAGTTTGAGTCCAGTCGTTGTAGAATTCCAGTATTAAACCCTGGCAGTGTATTCGAGCTAAGACATGCGTATTAGTGTTTCAGTATTTTAAACCATATTAATTACACACTGTTTTGGTCCTAATGATCTAAATCATAACAAAATAAAGTTCTTATTCCTTTACACTGCCCAAGATGGGTGGGAAAAAGGGCAAAGTGATGGTGCATAAGGACAAATAGTTGCATTAAGTATTGAAGGATTCTTTCCTCGCAAGATCGCAGAAAAAGTGAGAATTTAAAAAGGTGGTATGCAACTAACCTTGGAGAGGTTCGAAGAAACTAAATCCTACTCAAGCAAACTTTTAGCTTCTTCGGTCATGCTCGGTTTGGCAATATTGAAATATATAATAGGATCCTAATTAAAGTAAAGTATCATCCAATTCTTCAAGGACATAGAATTTCATCTGGTACAAGGATGATCGCGTGTCTAACTACATGATAATCCCCCTAAACACCTGCACATCTTCTATGTGCCAGAAATCTTTTAGAAGCAAACACGTTTTGGTGCTCTCGTTCTCATGGCTTTCCACCTCAAATTCCAGATCTGAAACCTATCGAGTACTTGTAGGACCGTTTTAACCGGAAAAGGGCGAGGCACAGGCCCGCCAGCCAGAATGACTTGAGACAAGTGGTCAACGAATGCTGGCAAGGTATTAAACGTGCGACATTAAAAAACCTATGGAATCTATACCAGCAAGAATAAACGTCATTTCAAGAGCAAAAAAGAGGGACACTAAGCATTGACATGAAATGCATTTTTGCACATTAACATACGTAAAATGAATATCATAACGTCTCATAGTTGTTGTACAGCATGTATTTTTCTGTTTACTCGTGTACTTTTTTGTAGTTCACTTATCGGTAAGGTTTTCTGTAGAATATTAATATATGCTGCTAAAACAATGAAATACAGTCACTGGACTCAAACTTTTGCCTCCTACTGTAGATATAATCTTTCTTGTATCTTGAATATCTCAATTAAGTGAAATTTACTCACAATCTTGCATATAATTGCCGATTGCAAATGCCAGTATTGCTCTTTACTTGAACGGTAAACAGAAAGATTTTTTTACCATTAAGGCGTGCTGAGCCTTTGTTCTCAGGATGAACAGCAGTATACGTAAAACCAACTACTGTGTAGCCATTTCGGAAATCTTTACTGCTAATTTCACCGCTATATATATCAGTATATGCATGCTAATCAACTTTCGAGTTCTTTGTTCTATTGCTGAAGGTAGAGCAAGTGAAGCGTTGTACGCTGGGTTATATTGCATGGTCGTAATTACAATACATATATATCTAAGTTTCAATTGCATTTATATTTGCGTCAGGTTTTTGGCGTGGCAAATCGGTTGTATGGCGTTTAGAGCCATTTGATCACCGCTAGGTGCTTGCACTAAAGACGAGCAATGTTGATAAAAACATTTGCCTATTGGCTATTCTGATATATGTTTTCCAAATGTATATTTGCAACACTTCTAATAGCAAGAACGAAAATATCGCAACAAGTCGATCGCAAACGTATTGATATACACGCATTAATCATATTAGCGTCAGGGGACAATATACTTGGGCTATAATACAAACAGTGAATGCACTTGGTGTGTCTGTAGAAGCTTATAGCAGTATATAGCTATTGCTTTAGATATATAAGTATGATTTTTGAGTCAGTTTAGAAGAAAGGCAAAAATATTATGTGATACTATACCTTGCAATGTAACAGTATAATCCTTTGGTACTAAAGTGCTAGAGTTCAACATTATTTTTCGGGAGATAGTGAAATCGAAGCTGGTGTAAAATTTTTCACATATTAAGCTATTTTGTGTAAGATCATTCAGAAGCCCCTTCAACTTCTTCAGAAGCCTAATTTCGTCTTTCGTTGAACCACTTCGAGCCGACATCTCATTCGATTGTTGCTTCAGCTTATAATATTTGCTTTGATACGTTTGAAGGTTCAAATTAAGTTTAGACGATAGTGCGTCGATGAGATTTTTAGCTTCGTGGAGTTCGCTGTGACGTTCTAGTCCCTTTCCAGTCGTCCCAAGTACTTCGTGGTTAGAAGCTAGAGTTAAAATTACGAGCAAGGCCAACATGATGTACAATTTCGACAAGAGGACAATTCTATCGACTGTACAACGCAGACGTTTTTTCGAAAATGAATATTAGAATGCATATACTTCCTGAAGCTTGCACTTTCGTGTTTTTTCATGTTTAAAGGACAATAGCAACAACTTCTGAACTGATAAGCCTTCAGTGAAATATAGTATCGCAATTATAGCTATATATATAATTGCCATTTTTGTCCAAATAAGGAAATTTACAATCATTATAGATAATATGTTGCGAAACGTCATAACTTAATTACTCGGGCTACCTGTGGTAGCCGAGTCTAGGTTTCGCGATTTTTATGATTATTATTATTTTTTTCGTGTCGCAGGCTTAGTCTTCCGCGCGGACAGTCGCGTATTTACAGACATTACAGTGTATCAATATAGCTCAGTTTCAGTGCAGTGTATTTATTGAGCCCGAGTTAACGCCTGCCGGGCGTCTTGTTCAAGATAAGGTAATGTTCTATGCAACAGGGCCAATTTTATACACGATAAGATTTCTCGTATATACCATTCTTACCCTGGCATATGTGATCAAGTTCATAAACATGCGTATATATACACCGCGTATGAACATTATACTCTAAACTTCGCAAATCGTACCGTGTTAATGCATGACCTATAACTTGCCTGGTGGTTTTAATGTCAACTTCTGTGATGTATGTGATGTGTGCGTGTTTTCACAATATTATCATCATCAGCCAGTATGACAACACGATCCAACGTGGTTTATGATATTTTATTCCACATGTGCTACACTATTAATATGTTATATTGGAGTGCTTTAAGAAATAAAAACTGCATGCAAGCCATGTGCGAGAGTCAGTTGATAAGAAACAGTGGCAAAAAACTTTGGAAATTTTCTCTTTATTTCACCCAAACTGTGACGAAGGGCGACTGATGGCTGTACTGAGAGTTTGGCCAATCAGAATTGCTCCGAGGAGAATCATATCCGTTGCCATTCTGACTCCATCCATCGGCTGTTCTTCCATATTTCTGCACGCCAACGGCCATACAATAGTCGTTCGTAGCTGTGTTGCCTGCCGTGTTGTATGAAGCTGAGGGATAGGAGCCACCATGTTGGGGTATAGGCATTATTCCATATCTGTTTTGGTAGCATACCTAACAAAAGATTTAATGAAATGCACACTCAGGCCCGTAGCTGGATCTCCACTTCTGGGGGGAGGGGCGCTGTTAAAGAATTTGCAGAGGCGTTGCTTTTTTGGTGCGTTCCGGTAGCGGCATAATGTGGATTTTATTTTTAAACGGGGGCAAGCGAGCCCGTCCCCAAGCCTGCGATTCCTCTGGCGAGAAAACAAAGGCTCTGGGATAATCCAAACCGGAAGCCAGAAATCCTGGTTCCGGTTTGTAACGGTTTTTTGTATTTCAAAATTGAAACGGCGTGAAACGACCAATCAGAATCATCTCTGATTTCGATTATCCCAGAGCCTTTGTTATCTCGCCAGAGGAATCGCGAGATCGGGGAACGAGATTGAAACCGGGGCACCCCAGATGACCAGACTGTCGCCGGATTAAAAATCTGCTAGGCTCAGATTTCACCACTAGCCTAATGCCATTGCGACTGAAATAATTAAATGCGAAGTCTATCAGATTGACCAGTCACAAGCACAATATGTCCGCAAAGTAAGGTAGCTGTAGTGAAAATGAAAGTGAAAGTGAGACCTACGGCTCGCTATTGTTGTCAAAATCAAACCTTTGAATTGCCATTCCAGGCTTTAACAGTAACTGATTTCATCTTCGCCTTGGACACGACACTCAGTCCAACACTGTGTGTCCAAAAGCTGTCGCTTTCCCGTCCTTCCGGGAGCGGCCATTGCACCCACTTTGAACCAATTTCGTCTTGCTTGTCACCGCTGGCGATCATCACCGTTGACGCGTGCTTGGTTGCTAGGTAACGAGCATCGATGCAACCGACTCTGCTACAAAGAAAAAGAAAAGCTTTTTTCAGCAGGAGAGTTCCATGGACTATTGTTTTATCACAGGTTTTATTACAGCTTACTGGCTCAGCCTGGTTATGCATGTATGTATTATATCGAATGAAAATATTTATTAGTACATTGGGCTTGGCAGGCTAGCACTTTTCAGTGCATCAAGATTATGATTTTTGATCAGCCAAAACTGATATAGTCTGTCGGCGGAACCGCTGATCTTTCCCACCAATGTCCACCCGCCATTCGTGAGATCGCAGAACGTCGGCGCTGCTGTGTCAGCGGACGTCTTGATCCAATACACGCCATTTTTCAACGTGTGTTTTCCATCTCGTAGCGAAATATCGTGTATTTGCCTGCACGATGTGGCAGCGTTTTTCTCGGATTTTCCGTCTTTCCTGACGTGACCTTTAAACTTTTTCGCATCGACTTTGCACTCGTCGCCTATATAGAAAAACGTACACGTTGATTGGCGTGGTTTGGAAGACAGTTCGTGAAGGACATAAACAACTTCTAACTAAAATCCACTCATATACATGCACCTATTCATATAAAGCCAGAGATAGAACAAGCTAGCATGCATGTATAAATTCGCATCCATAAACTATTATACTATTGTAAGGATGACTACACGACTACAAGGATCATGTTTTTTACTAATTTCAATATCTCAAATACATTTCGCGTTTCGTTTAATCTCGTCTAGTCAGGATCATGTAAACAGTATAATATTTTTTTTCACTGACACCTCAAATACTACCCCATTTCCTTTATCTCGACTAATCATAAACAAGAGTCATGTAAACAGCCCCTAAACTATACAGAAGTGTTCTTTTCAGAGACCTAATCATGTTTTCATAGTTTATAAACTTACCCAAAGTGACAGTTGGTAATACCGGAGTATATTTCGTTATCTTGATGTTATCATAAAATGTGTGGCATCCAATTTTGCTCGATAAACAACCCAAGCCAAAGGTGCCTTTGGTAACAAGCCATTTCGAGGGGACTCTGACGTTGTCGTGGACGAGATCGTTGTTTAACCAATGAGTGAAGCTAGACAAAAAAAATTTATCTGAAAATTCTTCTACTTCTTAGCCTGTAAATTACTAGAATTGATATTTCCGACCAGAAACCAAGGTGAGACAATTGAATGGACGACTTGCGCTTTAGACTAACTTTTGATCGAAGTAACTAGAGGAAAATAAATCACTCCAGCTAGAAAGTTCTTACTTAAATTAGTAAAACTGCGAAGTTTGGCTGCGAAATTTTGTAAAATACGGAAAATATAACCATGCGAAGTTGGCAAATTTTGTATACTTTTGTATTACGACCGGAAATGTGTAACTAATTTAGTTACAAACTTCCGGTCGTAATACAAAAGTATACAAAAATCGACAACTTCGCATGGGTATATTTTCCGTGATTTACAACAATTCGCAGTCAAACTTGGCAGTTTTACTTATCTTAGTAAGCTCTTTCAGAAAATGTCCTTTTTATCGCCGAGGTACGAAATTAGTCTAAAGCGCAAGTCGTCCATTAATTGAAAAGAATCCATAGCAGAGAAATTGTATTGATTCTGAAATAGTTCTTGTAATCTTGTTTAAAACGAATTTGCCCGAAAATGGTATAGTAATATCCACTACAATTTATTTCTATGCACTGTTAGAAGATCTTTTTCAGAGTGTGAAGAGGTAAATCTATATCTATATGTGAGTAAAACGTATTATTGTAATGAAAAGCATTTCATTTTTTGGAAAGGTTCAGCGGAGCCAGTAGCACTGAATATATTTCAATAAAGCCTTGAATAAACCTTTCGGCAGTATGATGTTTATGGGCAAACTGAACTAGCTAAAAGTATCACAGGACAATCCATATATGCCTGCATGACTACGAAAAAAAAGATGGCGGGTTAATATATAATTCAATTGCAAAGTACTTTATGGTATTTATCTGAATATTTTAAAACTAAACAAACTAAACCTGTCCCCAACGACGCGATATTTTGCGTGGAACCATAAACCCGCTAAAAATGGTCTAGCTAGACTTCTCGGGTACAGCCATTTGCCATCTTCGTTGTTCTTAAAAGGCCGCATCGTACAATCTCTTTTTCTTTCCACGTATTCCATCCACCACGCTGTGGTACTCTGAATCCTAGGGTCCTCGACACGCAGGAATGGCCCGAGACCAGCACCCGCAGAAACCCCGGATTCTCTGATTTTTTCTTTAAAATCCAATTCTACTTCAAGGTCTTTCCATTCGTGACCATGTTTCACGAAGACCGAAACCTCAGCGGAGTCGTTGGTTGGCGTTGTTGACGTTTTCAAAGACAAGACACCATCTCCCACACTCGCCGTGCCCCAGTTTTTTTGCCACCTTTTCTCGAAATTTGAATCACTGAAGTCATCGTAAAATAAGAAGACATTTTCTGGATTTTGCTTTGCAGGACCGGCACCCTTGTTATCTGTAACGATTATATACGTGTGGCGAGATTATACAGCTACGTCTAACAAATGTCAAAGTAAGAACTATATAGAGTACTTCGTTTGGCCTGATGTTTCAAAATTAATTGTCAATCAATTTCAGAAGACGGAATATGACAAATGTCAGTGGTAATTGGCTGGCAGTTCCAAATGAATATAATTGGCTTCCAGAGAAAATTCCAGAAGAATTTCTAAATAACGCTGACACAAACGATAGTTAGTGAGACTAATACAAACAATCTAGTTCCCATATCATTGAATTTTCAACTACACGATCATCTCACCATAGACTAGATAGTAGCCAGATCCATCAGAAGAAGATAAATCTTCTTGCAGTTTGAACAACACTGTCGTCTTCGTTGTTGCGATATTTTGCACAATTCGATCAAGTTCGCGTGGTTGGCAATCCTCGTTGTTGTAAAAGTACACTCTTAAATCGTTCCCGTTCGCCAAGGCCATGTCATTGTCAATCAAACCACGATGGTTCACTGAAAACGGAAACAAAGTTTTGACACCCAGAAGCTTTGATTTCAATTGTAAAAGACGGAATGAGATTGGCTCACAATTCGTTCCTGGGAGCAAAGTCTCTATTGTTATACATGACTGACAAGTTGACACTTTTTGCAATAATATATTAAACATGGTCATGGAAGAATTCGCATTTTTTGTCTATTCAAAAGAGCTGATTTTTGGTTTTTTAGCAATTTTACGATGCAAAACAGCAATCCTGCAAATGAATTTCGTTTTATTAACTAATTTAAGCAATGCTTTAGAGTTTTTCTAACAAAATCCCGAAATAGCAATAATTTGGTAGAATGTTATTCCTGCATATGTAGAAATTACTGCAAGGATTCATGGTTCCATGCACTGTCAGCGCTTCTGAGGCCACATTTGGAATTTTTGCATGCGTTTTTAATTCCTACAATTCTATTGGTTTACTAATTTATGAAAATACATACGAAAGAACTAAAACATATGACCAACATGCACTCAGATTTTTCTCCCCAATTTTCGTTGAAAATTCTTCAGAACATCAATTAAAAAGATTTACCATTTTCACAACGGAAACTTTACAGTCACTGGGCCTAAGTGTTGCCGTGACTGCGAGGAGAAAATGCTAAAAAAGACCTTTGTTTACTATCGAGAATGTTATTAAAAAGGTTTTTCTTCTGTAAAAGGTGTTTATATGTCCCTGTAAATTGCCCTTGGCCTTGTTTAATTACTAGTCTAGAATGCATGGTATTATTACGACTTATTCTTGTGTTGGTATAGTCGGTGAAATGAAAGTTAACTAACATGAATAAGGAAATGGTCTTTGATAGGATAATATTTTATAAATTGCATTGTATATATATCTTATACCTATTATAGACGTGAGTCGATGCATGGTTGGGCAACACTAATATGGAACTTGCGTCAAAGAATGACGCAGAATGAACATTGCGTCAAATTATTCATTTTATGGGTGCATGAAAATGTGCATGAATAGAAGCGAACATATATGAATATTAAGTGGTTGCAGTTTTTTTATTTATACACCCTGTTATTTTGTTTTGAAACCATTGAAAATCAAAGAACTCGGTCAAGCATTCAAAATAAGGGATATTTTTATCAGCTCTTGAAAATTGCAAGTTTAAAAAACAAATAAGAAATGCCGTGGATGTGCAAATTCTCTCGAGTTATGCCTGGCATACACCGGATGCCAGATCTTATTTGAGTCAACCGTACAAAAATTTGATTGAAATATGAGAACACGGGCAGAAAATAGACGCGAAGACACTAGCTGGTTAGTCCTCCTACACAATAAGTCGGAGACACGGTCATTATCGGTCAGATTACTGAAAACTGAAAGAAGCCAAACATTGTTGTAGTCGGACCTTTGATTTCTTTACTTGAAACAAAGGAAGCAACGATTATGGTAATAATATTTGGCTAATTTATCAGTAATCTGGCAACACTGGTTTTAATACGATGATGTTCGCTCTTAATTACAATTTGTGTTAATACCAAATTACAATTTGTGTTATTTATTCAGTGCAGGAATCACAACATGCATAAGTCGATTTTCTCCGGCACGAATTCAAGTTGGTTCTTAAGTGTACTAAGTATTTTCCTTCCGTATAGTGGAAGAAACCCTAGAACTTCACTCTTTTTTCTTTTTCTAATAAATGTATACTATATCATAGCAATGTCTATGACAGTGTATAGTTGACTAGCTTTTTTGTCACCTCCTACTAGCCTTAAGAACTGCAATGCTAAGTTAATAAACAAGATAACCAAATAAAATCTCTAGGATTGACAATCAACCATTCAAAGCTTACCTTCTATTGCAACAGTGTAATCTTTTTCCAATAGCGAGCTGGAATTTATGAGTATTTGACGGGAAGCAGCGAAGTCAAAGTGGGTGAAAAACTTTTCGCAGATGGAATTCTTTTTCGCCGTGAGATCATTCAGGAACACTTTCAACTTGTTCACAGCCCTTATTTCTTCTTTTGTCGACTTACTTTGTGCGCGATACTCCTCCGATTCTAGCTGTAGTTTCTCGAATTTGGTTTCAAACACCTTCAGTTTCGAATGCAACTTAAACGACAACGTTTCAATCAGATTCCTGGCATCGTCGATCTCCGTATGATTTTGCAAGCCATTCCCAACCGAATTCGAATCAAGTCCGAGTGCTTTGGAAAGAAAGAGCAGGAATATAGTTACGAACAACATGTTTTTCACAAGTCCTTCGTGAACTGTCCTTTCGTTAGGTACTGCAGCCGTCTACTGAGATATTTCGAAAAGCTGTCTCTTTTTATCTATACTCAGGCGGCTGGTGTTTCCACGTTGTAGTAATTAGAACGGGTTAGGGAGAATCAAGGGCGGTCTCGTTAGACTCAATGACTCGTTGTTCCGCTTCGTCAAAAGCAACGAGTATAAACATTTTTGTCCAAACAAGCTAGCACGTCCAATATATCACCTTTTGTGAGGTCATTAATCTATAGGCTGTATAAAGAAAACGCTAAATATTTATGATATTTGATCTTTTGTGATCGAATAGAAAACAAATATTTATGATTATTGGCGTTGCGGCTTTTTATAGACCCTTCAATCCCGTCGCACGCAATCTGACGTCAATGCTGAATACAATCACGTGACCTTTGGATCTTTTAACCATGCACATGTTTTGATCCCGAGATTAAGAACTGCATCAGAACTCGTTTATTGTTGCTTGAAATCTTCTATTTTACTACAAGAAAGGACGAATTAACTCAGTCACTTCGAGGTCGATTTAAAACAAATATAATAACTAAGATTGCAATTTGGAAAGTTTCAATATTTTAATTGTTGGCGTGGGAAGGCTTTTGTCCGTTTAAAATAAACTTACTGAGCAGTGCTAAAGGAACTTTTTTGGCACAAAACAGCGGAACTTTTTGACAGTAAACAGCGGAAATTTATGATGTTGGCAATGAAAAGGGTTTTATTATAAAAAGTATATTTCAAAAAACTTTTTACACTGAGAATGATTTTTTTACACCAAAATTACCGAACGCTTCAGCAAAGACTAGGAACTTTGGCCCCAAACAGCAACTTTGAATACTTGAGAAAACGTTAGGTCGCAACATACGTGTGAAGCTCTGATTCCACGGGTGAAATTTTTTTCAAGCAAAGAAATCGAAGGACCGATTACAAGGTTTGGTTTCTTTTTTCAGTAATCTGGCAACCCTGCATTTGACCCTCATCACACACCCTAGACACTCTTGAAACGGTCCTGCCTAATGAGTAATGGCGACTTGTAGGTCCAGCCCACTGGTCCAGCCTCGTACCCAGACTAACTATAAATATAGGCACACTACAGGCTTTCACGTAGATCAGTGGCTAAGCTGAGCGAGCGCCCCAAAATCCCCTGCGCGCTCACTCAGCTTAGCCACTGATCAATGTAAAAGCCTGTAGTGTGCTTGTTGGTCACTGACACTGGTAATAGACCCATTGTACCGACGTCATAATCGGCCCCAGATGCCTAATTCATGTGACGTTACGTGCACAGGGAACCACAGTTAATGGACTGGGAGGGAACATACCTAATAAATTTTTCATGGTCCACTATATCTTTGAAATATGAAGTATCTCTGCTTTAGGGGATGAGGAAGTTTTTGTAAAAAATTATGATATTGCTTATATTCATATATTGTTATTCTAATTGGTAAATTGGCCATAATTGAAAATTGCAGGAATTCTTGTCTTCCTTTCTATTTTCGTATTCGATTGCATTCGACGATTGTTTGACCTACTTGAATAAAAAAGCTGTTATTATCCCGAAGAACTATTTGAGGTATCTATGTCTATCAGCCTATGTCTTACTCTTTTAAAGTGGCGAGACTTTTGGTCTGAAAGCTTGAGACTAAAAGTCATCTCCAAATTGTCATTTAATACACTATTGCATACACCGATGTAATTAAAACATCTGTCACTTGCTGCTGTCTTATAGAGGTCTTGCAAACCTCTATAAACCGAACTTAATTGATTTATCATGTTTGCATATATTTAGAATATCTAGTTTAAAAATAGGTGTCATAATTTGTCAAAGTTTTTTGAAAGTATGTATCATTACTGATTAGTATGACAGAGATTTTAAATATTTATTTAGAAAAGAATGTCAGAATCCAAGGCAAGCAAAAATGATGTTGTGTCAAAAGTTAAAAAATGGTTAAAAGGCAATAATAATACTATTGAACTAAAATTGACTTCAAAGACACCTTTGGATGGTTTGGTGGAGCAAGATTTCCCCGGCCGTGCTCAGCATGGGCCTTCTTTTGCCTATAGTTCAACTACTGAACAGGGCATCAAAATCTATTTCCTCATTTCATTCACCAAGATCATATCCCCTTCATCAACTGTTGAAGAATTAAGAAATGCTCTACAGTTTGTCACCTTGGATGAAATACCGCTTCAGGGTTTTGAACACCCCCCTGGGTGGAGAATCCGTCCACGGACACCTGTGTCGTCATTCAAAGAGGGTGTTGAGATTGTGTCGTATGAAAATGGAAGGTTACACTATAAGGTTGATACCAAGTTCTTTTGCATATACGGCAATTGCGATGAAATTACTCCTGGTTCTTGCAATCCTCCTTCACCTCCAAATACATATTTTAATATTGAACAAGATATCCGTGGACTTATTGATGTGAATATGCCACTCATATTCCTTCAAGAGAAATGTTCATAAATTTTAGGATTTATTGACTAATTAATTTCTAATTGGACCTGAAAATATAAGTTGTATAATATCAAAGTTAAAGATGTTAGATTTTTTTAAAATATGTTTATTAGCTACTTTGTAGTAAGTTCCAAAATCCTTAATTTTGGCTATTCAATTTTCACATTATTTTGGTAGTGGGTAAGGCCATATTATGATATATTTGGTTGTGGTTTCACGTAATTTTGGGCTGGGGAATGGGCTAGGGTGAAAGTGCAAGGGGTAAGGGGGGGGAGTGCTCACTGAGCTCTATTACAATTAATAAGGGGGGGGTGTTCTCGGTTTAAGATAAAACGAAAAAATTACGTAATTACGTTACGTAATTATGTTACGTAATTGTAACAAGAGCATTAAACCGGGGGCGGGAAACGCCGGGTATTTAATTTTTCAAAACAAAAACAAAAACATGGCGGTCATATTAAATGGACGAAAGAACATCAAATATTGGCTATATTATAATAGCTAAATCTCACTTTAGATTTAAGATCATGTAGAGCTCTTTCTAAATGTACAAGATGTACACCGTACGAGCAAAGAGCACCTTTGTACTACGTTCTGCAATGCACAGAACGATCACAAGGACGAATCTTATGCAATGCCAGCATTCCATTGTGAAGCGATCAAATAGGGGAAAATCAACAAATGGATGTGAAAAAACTATTTGTAGTCTTACTATTGAGCGTTTCTTCAGTGGTTGGGTGGGAAAACGAGAAGAACTAAGTAAAATCAGACGGTTTTCCCAGGTTTGTGCATAATTTTGTGTCTTGAATTGACTTGTTGGGACCAGGGTGGCAGGGTCTAGCAGGGATGGGACTTTTTGTTAATTTTCCACGTTGCCTCCTAATTGCTCCAGGTCCTCGTTAGGCAACCTCACGCAAAATTCGCGAATCTAAAAGTTATACCTGGTGGTTTCTTAAGTCAAATACTGGAGGAAAGTCGGAGTAAGCAAGGTAATTTAATAGGTTATCCTGTGATCATGATGAAGAATGAAAATCCACAATCCTGGTCAAAACATTGAAGACACTCATGATCAGTGTTAATTGACACTACATTCAGGAGTTGGGAGATTTATATCAAAATTATTCCCCCTTTCCCCCAGAAATCGATGTTGAGTGATATGTCAAAACTCATTCAAGCATTTAGCATAGATTCAATATTGATTAGGGGGACAAGGGAAATCAACACAGAAATGTTGATATTTTGCATAAAAAACTACAAATCATTCAGAGTGTAGTCGATTGTTTTGGCCAGGATTGCAGGTATGTAGCAAATTGCCAAATGCTTGATAGGTACGACATTGCCAGTCATATGGGAGAAGGTTGGTCCTCTGCATGATCTGTTGTAGGATGAGGGATTCTTGGTGTGAGCTGCTCTGCATGGTATGGTAGGAGACACAAGCACAACCATTGAGCATGATTGATGGTGGTATATATTGGGTGGTACAGTGATACCTTTCCTTAACTAAATGTTGTTGCTACAAGGTTATAATGGGAATTTGATGATTAAATTGAACATGTGGTTTAATTTGTATGGTCAAGGCATTGGACATGCCACTAGTTTATCAGAAACTTTAATGTTACTGTCAAGTGTTTACCCTAATGAGGTCGCTTACTTACTTACTTACTTACTTACTTACTTACTTACTTACTTACTTACTTACTTACTTACTTACTTACTTACTTACTTACTTACTAAAGAGATAAAAAGCATCAAAATTACACAGTACCTAAACATTAATGTACTACGTAATCACTACATGATAAAGTTTTAAATTAATCACATATATTCTTGTGATTTAATTTAACAGGACGACTTGCTCTGTTTACAAACATGGACAATAAATCAGATTCCAATAAATCCCGACCTCCAGGTAATTTTAATTAGGTCGTAATTGTCAAAGGATGTGTGGTGATACTGCTGAATAGTTGTATCAACATTTTTTTATCATCCAGGCAATAAATGGTTACATTGACCACAAACTTAACATGTCCACTTGATAGGTTAAATAAATTTCGACTTGATAGTAGAAAATTTTGATTTATGTGGAAAGTCTATGCATATTGGGTATTAATTGATACAAGAATTGAAGCTTTTTCTATGCGTCATTTTAGAAAATCCTAACTCTGGTTTTACTGATCCAAATGGGGTGAACACTTTCCTGCTGTTGAGTTTTATACTAGGAGCTTTGTATCTTCTTGGTTCAAATGGAGACCCTGTGCCAGAGATCACATGGAACACATTCCATCGGGAAATGCTCATGACAGGAGAGGTACAGATCATAAAATATTGCATAGTATTAATATATACATTTGAACGTTTCTACAGATAACATCAGTTGGCATTGTGCTCAATATATTTGTGTAGTGCCAGTAGACTGGTAAATTCTGTGTTCTGGAATATTTCTTTTACACAGGTAGAGAAGTTAGATATTGGACACACTCGAGATATTGTGTATGTTTATTTGTACCGAGGGGCTATTGTGGCGGGAAAAGAGGTAAATAAGTATACATACTTTACTGTATCTGAGTATATAGTTTACTATAACTGTAAGAGTACAAATTATACTGCACCTGAATTGTGCCAAATATGACATACACCGACACTGTTATAACTAGCTTATACAGGTAGACTTGTAGTGATATAATTTGTTGCATGGTTTTTGCTTTAGGTGCGATCATTCGGTCCTCATTACCGACTACAAGTTCTAAACGCGGAAAGTTTCGAAGAGAAATTGATTAATGCATACAAAGATCTCGGGATATCCCCAGATGAATATTTACCGATCAATTATCGAGTGGAAAATGAACTTGTGTACGTATATTTCAATCTTACATGTTACCCACATTCTTTTTTGACATAACTCGAAATGATTTAAAGCAGAAGCAGAACTTGCCGAGAACACCACGGTACCGGCGTTTCGCACCAAAACACGACATATCTCGTTTCGCGCCAAAATACGATCTTTTGCGTTTCGCGCCAAAATCTAGTGTTGCAACAGTGAACCTTTACCAGCAGACAACTTAATGAAATATCCACATCTAAACCCGTGATAGGAGTTATAAGGAAAAAGATAACAATTTTTGCAATAATATTTCCGGCATTGGTTCTGGAGATTGACTCTGAAGTAAAGTCGAAAAATCATCGGAAAGTTATTGTCTTGTTTTTATATTACCGCCATCTTTAAACAAAATATATATATATTATTAAAAAATACGCGAGAATTTACATGAAGAAGGTAGCTGTAATAATTGAAATATTTTGTTTCCATCATTCACAGTGGAGCATTCGTCAGTGCCGCTAGCAGTCTCATTATATTTGGTGCCCTGTGGTATATGTTTTTTTACCGTGGAAAATCTGGTGGAGCATCCAGGAGCAGCAATCTTTTCGGCGATAATAATCCCTTTGTAAGTTAAATCAATGATAAAAAACTATTGTCTATTACACATATTTTTCATTGTTTTTTGTGTGTGAATTAAAATTGTCACCCAATAAGTAGTTGGTATGTCAAACAATTACAAAACAGACAATGACAGATTATGACGTTATGGGGAAGCCAAGAATTCTATAGGAAATTACATGTACTATTCATACACAAATACAGTAACTGATGATATTGTTTTGTTTTCAGAAAGATCGCGGGAAAGCTAAGGCGACTATTATAGAAGCTGGTCGGAACAATGACATTAGGTGTGAAAGAGCTCTATATGGCTATAAAATCCTGAGTGTTCAACGTCTGTATTCTTAAAGCTCACTCACACTCAAATTCATTGAATTGGAGATCTCAATCTTCTCATAGCGTTTACACTCGGATAAGTGCTTGATTTTCCGTGTTACTCTAAATAAAGCCAATGATTAAGAAATAACTTTCCATTGATCCGTGATAACAACATTTATACGTCACATATGGCTTTTTGAATACAGGCATAAATTTTTGTAGTTTACGCCTTTTGGGGAATTTTTTTATAGTCAACCCGCAGTTGTTATTTCAACAGTATTAAGCTAGGATATTAACATCTGATGATTTATTTTAAGACTGAAAGATGTTGGAGGAATGGGCGAAGCCAAGGAGGAAGTTCTTGAATTTGTGGACTACTTGAAATCACCAAACAGATATAAAGAATTGGGAGCGAAAATACCCAAGGTGCACAGATTCTTATCATTACTTTGGTTTAACGACGGATACTTGCTAATTCTGGATAGAAATCTCTCTCCAGGTCTAAGAACTAAGAATAGTTGCATGGCCACTATAATAAAATTGTTTAATGGTAAGTAGAGTATATAGGATTCGATCATGTTACGAAATATTGGTTGATTTTGTTGGCTTTCAGGGAGCTCTCTTGGTTGGACCTCCGGGTACTGGTAAAACATTGTTAGCAAGGGCGATTGCCACAGAAGCGATGGTTCCATTTCTCTCCATGGCTGGTCCGGAATTTGTCGAAATGTTTTCTGGTACTGTGAGATTCTAGTTTTCACTACCGATTATAGCTATATTTACAACACGAAATGTCAACAATAATGATATCAGAATGAGAACGAGGTCATTTTATCCAAGTTTCAGTGGTTTCTCGGACCCCTCTCCGTATAGGAGCAACCCAAAACTTCTGTCCCTAATAATAACCTTGATTATAACCGAACGTGTATTGTTTATACTTCTGTTTGCTATATGCATATATCGAGAAAGAGCCGGTCTTTCCTTAAATGTTGTTATCAAATTTGCAAAATATCCCGTATAGGTGTCGGATCTGCTCGTGTACGAGATTTATTTGATCAAGCTAAGAAACGAGCGCCTTGCATTGTATATATTGATGAACTGGATTCCATTGGAAGATCAAGAAAAACATCGTATGTTTTAGCCAATTACTGAATTGTTTAATACCGATGTTCAGATTTAACGTCCGCCACTACCGCTGTTGAGGAATTACATAAACCATGCAATCAAACTATTTCTATCAGCTACAATAACCAATCACGAGCACAATAGATCACGGAAAAGTGTCACAGTATCTCCCCTGGAAAAAAAATATTTTCGAACATTAAAAAAGAAGAGATGGGAAACTCAGACATCTGAGAGCCTGCTTCCAGACAGGCTGGCGCCAACTCGGTCAATGGCTTCCGAAAAGAGTAGCAAAACTTGCGTAAATTAAATGCAGTTCGGGTTTTTATATTTGTATATTTTACTGAAACAATAAACCTGTAAAACGAAATCTTTATTTTCTAGCGGTTTGACAGGCGGTGAAAACGAGCAGGAAAATACATTGATACAATTGTTAGTCGAAATGGATGGTAAGTTCCTGTCCGCTAAAACTGACATAAAACCCATCAAATTTGCAATAGAATATTCATGTCTTAAAGAACTGTTGTGTACAAGCTCTAATTAGCCTGTGCACAGACGCAACGCTCCTTCAAGCGTGCAAAATGTTCTTGGAATGTTTTCCATTTCTAGGAATGAATTCCATTGATGGAGTCATAATGCTGGCTTCAACCAATAGAGCCGACATTTTGGATAAGGTGGAATAACGGGGGGTTTAACATTATACTAATTAATTGTCTACGGCCACTTTGAATAATTTCTATTTTCTATCTTCTTTTTCTTTGCACGAGCACCTAACTAACCAACTAGATTTAAGTTATTGACTTTTTTATGAACCTGTAGGCTTTACTCAGGCCAGGTAGGTTTGATCGACTGATAAACATTGATCTACCCACATTGGCCGAACGAAAGGACATCGTTAAGGTTCACTTGAGTAAACTGAAGCTTCAAAAAGATATAAATGAATATGTTCAAAGATTGGCAGAACTTACACCTGGATATTCTGGTAGGTCACATATATAGATCACATGCATTCATATAAACAATTCCATATATGACAATAGTATATTTCAGCTATTGTATATACCAATGGGTATAATTATGGAATCATTTAAGGACTCAAGTTGACTTGTTATTAGAAAATCAGGTTCAAGTAATCATCGAAAGAGCTCTAATTATTATAAAACCAAAATCATTTGCTAAGCAGTGCAGATGCTATGGATATTATCATGTGACAAATATGCCATATATGTGGGACCATGATATTTTAGGAGCTGACTTGGCCAATATTTGTAACGAGGCCGCACTCCATGCGGCACGCCTGAACGAGACGACTGTGGATACGAAGAATTTTGATTATGCCGTGGAAAGAATTATAGCAGGTCAATATTTTCAGATTTATTAATATTTTCGGATTAAACGGACTTAAGATTTTTGAAGACGATGTGTTGAGGTTGTATTCTGAGGACAAATTCAGTATAACGACAATATATATAATCAGGATATAATTTATGGAATTATGGATTAAATTGGAAAACAATTATATTTGAAATCACAGTGCATAGGTTTTCCTAGCCAAATTCTAGGGGAAAGTGTCGAAGACTGGACAATTGAAAATAGGGTTTTATATAGGATTTCAATAGAGGTTCATTCCAGGGATGTACCTTAGCTTGTTCAAGTGATTGCAAGTGTACAGAACTGTGTGACGTCTGAAAACGGTCTAGCAAATCAGTTTCCTCAAAAACTAGCATTTAGAAAAACTCCTCTCTCTGCGCTGTTGATATGGGTGGTTCCTGTGTCTTGAAGGTATGGAAAAAAAGACCCATGCAATGTCTTCAGTTGAACGAGAAATGTTGGCATATCACGAGGCGGGTCATGTTATTGTTGGTTGGATGTTGCAACACGTCGACCCACTATTAAAGGTGAAACATACAACCATGTGAAAGCATAGATATATTGGAAATCTATACTCTGTTCAAAACCATGATATCCCAATATACCTTGTACCCTATTCATTATACTCTACAAAATTGTGTATATATTTTTATTTAGGTTTCCATTGTGCTCCGAACCAGTGCTGCCTTGGGCTATTCTCAATATTTTCCATCTGACCAGAAATTGTATACGACTGAACAGGTAATCAATCCATGATGTTTGACTTTTTGGAAATTGGAAACTTTGAAAGTTGTGTTCATTTTTAGTAACTGCTGTTGCGTGGAAGTCTTCTCAATCAGTTGTAAACTGGACTGATTAAATTCCTTATTATTATAGTTGCTCGATCGCATGTGCTTGGCTCTTGGTGGACGAGTGGCTGAGGGGAAAATCTTCCAAAAAATAACCACAGGTATACATTAGGCTTGACGTAATGTCCCCCAATGTTCATTTAAGTGGAAGCATTAACCCTCTATGACTATAGTGCACTTGTGTTTACATTTTATGTTTTTATATGACGATCGGTAGGGGCGGAGGATGATTTAAAAAAGGTGACGGACATTGCATACAAACAGGTGCGGTTAAATTGTTGGTAAATTTTCTTTTGACACATGCTCCAACCACAGTTGGATGCAAAGGTACATTTTCACTGGACCATCCAAAGATCTGGTAATCCAACTGGCTTCCTATTTTAACACACAATAAGAAACCTTTTTTTAAACAATCGTCTATTCAGATTGCCTCATACGGTATGAACGCCAGGGTTGGAAATATTTCGCTGCCTCAAAAGAAAGCGAACGAGTTGGGCAAGAAACCTTACAGCGATAAACTAAGTCGACTTATTGATGAGGTAAGGTTAACCATCTTTCTGTGTTGCTTCGCAGTACGTGTTGCTCCATAATTCGCTTTCGAATCTCCAGGAAGTTCGATCGTTGATCTCGAAATGTTACAAACGAACGGAGTCCCTTATTGAGAGACACACGGAGGAGCTTCAGAAGGTAATTCAATACAGATTTCTATATCTTTATAAAATTATGTCGATTGCAGTAACTATATATAAACTCCTTAAAGGGAGTGTGAGCAAGTCATTTATAGATCAGTCATATCTCCCAATATGCGCCGTTATTTTTGACATTTCTCCATAGGTAGCCCAAGCGTTGCTAAAACACGAGGTCCTAAACTATGAGGATATCGAAAAGATTATTGGTGAACGACCCTATCCTGACTCTCGTAAACCAGAAACACTTTCTTAGCTCGATGTATGAAGAAATTACTCAATGTGTATTTTTTCTATATGTGTTTTTTCCACTGTTTTGAAGACCATCAGACATGCTGTCCTCTTTTTTATTTTGGTGAATTATGCAATATGAATCATGATTTATCGCTTTACGTTTCAATGAAGGACCCGGACTTCACGACGCCAGATACGCCAATCCGCATAGTCACGATATCAAATTTAACTGCATCACCTACGAGTTCTCTGTTGTTTCATAATTCGATAATTTTAAGGGCCAGACGTCGAAGCAGCAAAATATAAGATAAATTTATGGTGTGTTGTAAAAATTTAACATTTAAGTTAAAAGCTACGAATAAGATTGTAAAGATACAGTGTGTGAGATTTGAGAAAATAAATTCATTTAAATTGTTATTTCATTTGAGATCCTACCAAAAAGTATTAAGTTTCGTCCGTAAGATCCTTCCAAAAAAGGATTAGGTAAAATAAAAAACTACAGACTTTCACCGCAAGAACTGGTGGTGCAGTGGCGAAGACGGTGATCTGCCAAGTATACGGTCGATGGTTCAAGTCCTGGATAAACCGAAAAACTGAAAAAAGAACGGTAATAAAGTGAGAATTTGGTAATAAAGTGAGAATTTTTAAGTGTGAGAGGAGTAGAGCGAGAGGGCGAATATGCCCTCCAAATTTGTATTTTATTTTGAAAGTTTCTAAAAGTTTCAAAGTTTGTGGCCATTAGGCATTAGTATTGCTAAATTAAATAAAAAATTCCTACCCTCCAAGATGAATTACATAAACAAACCTAAAGTAAATTGTCATCGCAATCCCAAAAAGTATCTTTATGTCCTTGGAAACATTGAATTTTATAATAATCACTTAGCTCTATGATTTTAACTGAAGAAAGAGAACGTTGAAAGTTCTATAGAATTTCAGAAATGATTCCATAAAAAAATCATTGCACTTTCCTCTTTATATCAAAATTTATGGAATATATGGAATATTTCGAATATTTATATTTATGGAAATATATAAATTTCCATCGAAGTGGAAACCCTGGATTCATGTAATTAGCCAATCAGGATGACCGGATTTGCAGGGTTTTGATTGGCCGAGAAGTTACTGGCACGATTTTGAATTTCAATTTTGAACAATCTTCAAACAGTGTATAATTTACAGCGTTCTGTATATAGGGAAGGGATTGTTGTGTTTCGTTTATTTTGGTAAATCTTGATATTTTTGCTTGATATTATTTGTTGGTTTAAAGAGCTTTTACAGCAAAGAATGGAGGAACCCATTGTCGACCCAAATTACGAATTTGAAGCTCCCCAATTCGTGAATTTTAACAGCGTGCTTGAAGAAGATGGCTCCGCCGACTCGTGGTTTGGTATGTTGAAAATTTCACGCTATCGTAAAGCGCTTTAATTCAGCGATCGCTCATCTGACTTTGCTTTTTTAGATGGCAAACCCGACGATGAAGGAGGAATACAGATTCCTACCGAGTTTGACGCGAATGAATCGCAGAATGAAGGGTCGAAACGAAAGCAGGTTGTTGTTGATGTGTTGCTAACAGAGAAAGCGAATAGCAAAATTTCCGATGCAGAAGCTAAACCAACTCCAATCGAACAGCAGAAGACAGAGCAAAGCGTAGAAAGTACAAATGCGAATGATGAAGGTAAAATTCAGGGTAATATTAAAGAAGAAAACATTGAAATTGACAAATCAAAATCCGAAACAAAGTGTGTCTCTGCAGAATCTGGCGAACATGTCGTTAGCGAAAATGGGGATAGTTTAGTTAAAAATGACCCCGGATCGTCGATAAATTCAACTGAGTTACTCCCAAATAAAGTTCCTAATCAAGAAATACAGGACAAAAATAATAACATAAGCTCTGGGGAAAGCATTGTGCAACAAAAAAATAGCGAAGATCTTGTTGAAACTGCCGAGAATGGCGTCGTTGCTAATGAAGTAGATCATAAAAGCTCAGATATTGAGAAAACTGAAAGCGAGGTGGAAAGTCGAAAGGAAGGCCAAACTGATACAAGTGAGAATTGTTCTACCACTGAAGAAGATGGACACAAAGATCATACAAGCGAAAGGGAACAAAGGTATATTTATATATGAAATTCTTGTGTTTCATGTGGTGCCTCAATATTGATTCCAATGAAGGTTATCTCAAAAATCCAGACACAGTGAAGAGAGTGACTAAATGTTCACTCTATTTGTTTGCTTGCACTTAGTAGCAAATATGTGTCATTTGGTATATACACTGTGCAGCATAAAGATTGGAAAATTTGCTGTCCCCCATCCTATATATAATGCTCAGATGCTGAAATGTTAATGTTGCCCACTTATAGACACTGGGATAGTGGGATCAGTTCGCCTTAAACAATAATTATTATATGTTATCCATATAATAGTGCGTATTAAATACCTATCAAAAACCATCCTGGTGAAATTTCAATTTCAATATATCTTTCTGATCATAATGATGTCCAACATGGAAAGTCTGATTTTACACAAAGTTTGATTGGCTCTGCGAAACTAAAGGTCAGTTCGTTTACACTTGCATTTTGTAACTTATTAACTCATTCAACATTGCAGCAAAAATTGCAAGTGTAAACAGGCCTTAATAGAACCTTCTTTGTTAAATGAAATCGCTCCTGAGCATGGCAAAATCACAACTAAAATTGGCTTTGATAATCAACTGCAGTCATGCATTGCATGCTTGAAAGCTAAAAGGAGATTTGTCTATTAACAAGACAATCAAACTTTGTGCAACATCAGACCTGCTGATGAGAAAGATCTATGGATAATCATAATGATTAATGATCTGATATCCAATGGTTTAATTGACAGGGTGACTAGGGTTTCAAAGAGGACCAGATCACTAAATACATCAGCTTCAAGTAATATTCCAAACAAAAGAAAAAAGAAGACTAGAGCTTCAGGGGGGAGCATACAGACAAGACGATCCAAATCCATCTGTAGTAATCAAGCTCATCCCACCATTACTGTTCCTGTTACACCACAATGTCTCAAGTGAGTATCTGTTAGGATCGAAAGTTAAGGCTTAAAGCTAATTTAAAAATTTTGTTTTATTGTATAACTATAAGTTTGGTAGTGTATTATTTTTGAATCTAGAGAGGCAATAAGGATTGTGTCAGAGTAAAAAAACACAGCTGTTCATTACCAATGCAAACAAATAATTCTGTTTTGAGCCCAGGCCCTCCAATAGCTTCGTTGCTTACCTTTTGCCCCATGGCCCAGGTATTCAGGAAAGAGAATATTAAGTTAAAGTAAACATTCATAGTTTCATAAATTCCTGAGAATACAGTATATAACAAAAACTCAAAATAACAATACCGAAACTCTTCTTGCTATAATCGTCGTCGGTGTACAAGCTAAAATCGTTCAGAACAGTTCACGATTAATATTGTATTTTCCGTGTAATTTTCAAATGAAATACTGGTTTTGACGTTTTGTTTACACTTTTTTGCGAGCTGAAAGTGGCGGGAAAATACAGAAAGTCAGCCAATCAAATTGCCCGTTATATATAGCTTGTATTATAATGAGAATTTCATTACCCAATCAATTTTTTCCTTATATTTCAGACGGCAGAGGACGAACAAACCTGCGATGATCAAGTTAAAGACGACGGAGGAGCTTGAGATGGAATGCATTGCAAAACTTCGGAAGCAGACGAAGCGCCATATCAAGGTGAACGAGAATTTAATGAAGAAAGCCATCTCGTGCCCGGCCGTGAACGCGGTGAGAGCTGGCGCGAGCCTCACTCGACCCCAGGAATTTCACTTCCAGACGGACAGACGTGTCAAGCAACATCCAATGGCGACGCGTTCCGAACAACCTACCGAAGCGAACGGCGACGATTCCGAAAAGGGATTCTGGAATAGTCTACGACAACATCCACCATCACCGGTAATTATGCATGGGATGGGTTTACTGGATGGGGTGCATAGGGGTACACCCCCTGGGTTCCCTCAGTTTCATTTTCAGGCTCTAAACCAACATGCACTGTAATATATCCCGCGCATACGGGTTTAAAATTTCCGTTGAAATATTACACTTACAGTATCGCGTATTAAAAAGATAAACATAAACAGCATAATGCATAACTAATTTTGGCGGGAAATCGCGTTCCACTGGAGGTTTTTTCCCTTTATCGCGCAAACATTTTTTGATATATCACGATTTAATATTATACCCAAACTTTACAGTCGTGGAAAAACCGTGCCGCTACCGTGCCAAAGCCATTCAACCTCAGCGATGGTGGACAGAAGAAGCGTAAGCGGTCCGCAATGGACACGGACTCCAAGGAAACAGACTCTTACGAAACGATGGCGTATCAAGTCTACAAGTTCCAGACCACGACTCCGCCACGTTTCCGGACGAGAAAGGCGAACGACTCCGGCTTCAAAAGCGACACCGACTGTGGCCCGGAGAAAACCGAGTCGGCGCCGAAGCATGTCACCTTACCCAAGACTCCAAACCTCAGCACGAAAACAAGATCTCGTCCTGTGGCTGAGGATGTCATAAGCAAGGAGGCAAGAGAAGAAAAAGAAGTTGAAGAAATGAAAAAGTGAGTGTAGTGCGTACGACTGTGTCCATGAAAAAAAATTCAACTTAATCCTAGGATTTTTTTGCATTTTTCACTCGATCCTGTGGGGGGAGCTAAAGTAATGTTTAAACGAAACCAAGATGGAACGCTTTCCCTATAATAAACTATATTAAAACTATATACGCTTTTACTATAAAAAACTATAACGCCATGCGTTCTAAAATTCAAATGTTCATTTCCCAATGTTACAAAGTGTCCAATCAAATTGCGCACGTTGGATGAAAGCCAATTATGATTGGATGATTATACACTTGGGATTTCAACATCTGAAGTTTCAGGACAGATTTTTTGTTCCGAAAAATAAAGCTCCGCTATTCCGCTATATTATATTAAGCGAGAGTCATCCGCTATATTATATTCAGCGAGAGTCGTATGAAACTTACTGCAACTAAACTTTTTCTTCCAGTTACAAGTTCAAGGCAAAGCCGTTCGATCGTCGAATCGTTGAATGTGATGGCATGTTCGGCGTGAAGAAACCCGAGGAAACGATCGAGGCGACGAAACCCAAGCCTTTTGTTTTCGAATCAGGTGAACGGCTGATTGCCAGAAAAGATAAAGAACCAGCCGAAAATGAGGTTTGTTGGAATAATGCATTTTTCTGCTATTTCGATCAACCTTTTAAAAGATATACACATTACAGCTGATTTGACATCAATTTTGCTGAAGAAATTTTATTTTGAAGTTCGGAAATTAGTTAGAAAACTGAACAGTTTATATATATATATATTTATAATTATAATATAATATTATATATATATATATAACATAAAGTTTATGAAACCGTAATTGCAAACATGACATTTGATAGGCTACCCTCGTTTCAATCATCGTGGCCAATCACAGAGGCTTGTTAATACGAAAATCTGTTTATTACCGATGATCGATGTATTAAGTAATGTTTTACCAACAATTAATATCATATTTTGCGCTTTTTCCCGTATTAGGGTGAGGTGTCAAATTTCAAGGCAATGCCACAGCCGAATTTCGAGAAAGTATTCAAACCACAGTTGAAGCATGAAAAGACGGCGCCCAAACCATTCTCATTCGAAGTAAAAGATAAGGAAAGATGGCAGAAAAAAGAGGAAAAGATTCATGAGGTTTACAAGGAGGAAGAAAAGGTTAGAAAATTTTAACCATTTGTGGTTAGTTATTTTTGCAAATACTTCTTTAGGATCTTCACTTCAATTAGGGAAGAACTGGCTTTCTTTTCGACAAAGACATATTTCTGCAGGCGGAAATATAACATGTCGATATCAATATGCTGCAATTACGCGGAGAAAAGCATTTTCTTTATAAAGAAATAAATTTTCTTAATAAAGAAATTCACACACGTTTGCATTTAAATTGGCATCTCACAAGCTAGGAATCTTTCAATAATGCCAGTTTCTATTATTTTTTATATTCTTTTGCCATATTGGCATTCTTTTTTTATCATTTTTAACCATAAACGTCAAGGTTTCCGATATTTTGGTTTCGCTTCAGTTCGACGCCTGTTCTCGCTTCAAACGAACGTGCGGCCCAATTAGCAATTTTTGATTTTGGTTTCAAGGATGCGCGATCTTTTTAACCATTAACTTCTTTATCGTCTTTCGTCGCGAGCTCTAATGGCTATTTGAACCGCAAGTTTCACGATTGTTTATTTGCAGTTGCGAGAATTTAAGGCTCATCCCTTGCCCTCGGACTCGCCTGACCCACTGCCTGCGGTATCGTCGAAGTGCGGGACCAGTTTTAGACCATTCGCACTCAATACGGAGAACAGGGGAGCGAAGAAAGCGGAAAAATGGATCCAAAAGGTTAGTGCGTTTGTCATACGTGTTTACATTGCGTGCATGGAATGAATCGACTTCAATTATAAACTCATAGTTTTTAGTTCGTGTTTGCATGAAACTCTACAATACAAGCTGAAAATTGTTTAACCTCACTGGAAATACCTATTAGCAGTTGTTATATTGTGGTATTGCTTTCTCAGATTCCTAGAAATCAGAGGTGGTATACATTTGACGAAATTGGGTGACTTTGTTATACAGGGGAAAACTAAATGATTTTAAATCGACTAGATCTTTGCTATTTAAGTTTTTTGTTCTGCTACTGACTAGCGCTGTCGTGTTGCTTTATCGTGTAGGTGAGATCAGAACTGGAAGAATGTCGCAGCAAAGCCACGTTCAAGGCAAAACCGTGCAAAGTTGTCCACGACGCGCCGTTCATCCCGCAGAAATCACAAAAACCGCTCACGGAGGTCAGCGAATTCGCGCTGAATACGAACCATCGTGCCGAGCGACGCGAGGAACTGGAGACGAGTAAAAAAGAGCGGGAACAGATCGACGAGGATTTACGACGAGAGCGCGAGGCTCAACGAGAGCGCGAAGAAGAGGCAGCTCTGGTGTTACTGCGGAAGAACTTGGTGCACAAAGCCCAACCTATACACAAATACAAGAATGTGAAAGTGAAGCCAAGCGACAAGCCGCTGACCGAAGCACATTCGCCGGCCTGGAGTGAAATGAAACGACGAAGGGTCGACAGTCACAGATAACGTATTGCTTCTCTCAAATACAAATCGTATTGGGGATCAGATGATAGTCTTATGTAGGAAATATATTTACATACATCTCTTGTAAGATGGGGGCCCTTAACTGTAAATAAGCCAAGCATATCAAAAGCTCGATATTCACACTTTTTTAGCCAAATAGTTGATTCGTTTATTTTGCGAAAACTTGAATAATTTACAAGATTACTTTAATTGTAATAGAAAATGCCAGCGAAGTTCATTGTGTTCAATATCAACTACCTATTTCATTGATACTTTCGTTTCACCGAAAGATTCAGCGCCGCATTGAATATTAGGCATCCTGAATAAACCATAGGAAAACTAGAGTAACATGGTTTTGGTGTCAAATTCGGTAAATCTCGTCCAACATGTTTCCCACAATGTACTTCATTGCTTTATACCGGTGTGTGACGTAAGCACTTCTGGTGTATATTTGCCATTTATCAAACCATATAGCTGACGTGGCGTAAATTTCATTGCCAAAGATTTTGCCTTGAAAATATTTGCGGCGAGGACAATATGAAAAAGCTTATTACACAAAAATTCTCGCGAGCAGCATTATTCCATACATAGAACAATAGTAAAGTATTTTGAAAACGATCAATTTCTTAACCTATTTATGTAAAAGTTTTAGTTTTAGCACATTAAAAATAATTTATTTAAAAACCACATTTGCCTAAAAAAATTTGCTGTCAGCAATACCGGAAACGGTTCATTTTCTGTCCCAAACGCAATGCACGTTAGACCAGATCCAAACTGCCTACTTGTAAGTACGTTGTCTGTTGTCGTTTTCGGCTGGCCATTTAAAATCATATTTATTTATCAATCAAAACGTTCCATAACCTTCAAATCTATTTAAAAATATACTCGGGGTATCGACATCATGATGGTAGGGAGCTGTTAACCAATTATTTGCAATCCATTTTTCCCCTTCGGTCACCAAACATCCACCATGCAGACTGTAGCCGTCCAACTCTCCTAACCATCCGCCATTTTTATAATCGACTCTATGGTTATACCACATCACTGCTGTTCCACGTTTTTTAGGTTTCACGATCAGATTGGCGGTGTGACAATATTCGTTCAGGTTGAACATATCCTTGTCTTCGCGAGCTTTTGCCTTCTACATAAGCAAAAACACTCGTTTGAAAGTCTGCAATTCCAAAGTCCTTGAAGTTGTGCTCCGAAATTGAGCAATTAATTGACTAAGTTTTTTGTCTTCAAATTATCCTGTCTTTGATAATAAAGAGTAGAATATACTTATCGTAGCGGGTTCTACAATCTACGGTACATAGTCAGAATTTCAATTGGAGTTCGTAAAGCATCACAACTTACCGACAAATCTAAAGTGGTATTGTCAGCAAGTGGGAAGGCCGTTTCCCCTCCTTTGTACTCGTCATTTAAATAATACAAAACGGTGACATATCTAAAGAAAATATTCTTGCCTTGGTCATAAAGTTAAACTACAGTTCACACTTGCACATCAAGTTGCACTTGCAGTCCAACTTGCTAACATTATTTGTCATGAAGATGTTTACTCGTTACCATTACCTGCAAAGTTTACATCTTCGCTCGGGCAAGGCCTGATGACAGCATGGCATATTCTGTCTTGTGTGAGTCTCGCTGTCAAAATGGGCATGATAGTGACCGAACGGTTGGTAACGGACGACCTAGGATAAAAAATCACGCGCTGTATATACCTCCTATCTACGGTCCTAAAAAGGTTGCTCGTAGAAGATGAGGTTACTAAAAGAAAATATTATCGAGAAGAAAATATTGCCAAAAATTTTAGAAAAACTCGTAAGTTATATGCGCTAGAATTCACAAATACCTGCATCTCTTCACCACCGTGCACCAAGAAACTTGGTAACTTAGTCAGTTTCGTAATCCTAAAATAAATTTTTCAATTCCGTTAATAAAAAGAACACTATGCATGTTATCTCCAGTCTCTCGAAAATATAGCTACATTCTTAAAATGTTTCTTTGATCTCAATTTTTTACAATTCTCGGTTCTTTTCTTTCCATGAAGATTTAAGTCTCCCAGAGTAAATAGCTCAAAACTAGGAAATTGCAAAAACCATTTCCGTTTTTTTAAATTTTGTGCATAATTTTCGAGCATAAATTTCGCTGGGATGCTTTCACTTTTCACCATAGCATGCGTAAGCAGTGAAAACGTATACCTCTTCAAAATCCTCGTCATCGTTTTATCACGTCCGAATCTCACCCAAGTCTGCTCGCTGTATCTGTCTCTATGTTTTGGATGAAGTCTGTGAAGTTTATAAAAGTAACCATCCATGCCGAGGATGTTGGTTGAAGGAAACTCGTCTCTTGTTATTTTTCCTATCCAAAATAAAAATAAATTTTATTCGACGTGTATATCTGCTTGGTTGTAAATGCTTGTCCGTATCGAATTCATAAACAGTTCAGAGAAACGATGTGAAATCGCCTTAAGTTCTCTAGTCTGGACTCATTTGGTTTGTTCACAGGTAGCCCGCTATATCGTTTTGCTTCACATGAAGTATATTCATCCTTAATTCAACTGCTGACATATCATCGCAGGCGCCGCCATTTTTTTCAGTGCACTTACTTTAATTATGTATTATGTCTACGATGATATGTCAGCAGTTGAATTAAGGATGAGGATACTTCATGTGAAGCAACACAATAGCGGGCTAGCTGTGGTTTGTTGTGTTTATTTTTGTTGTGATGCACTACTCAGCTTACCATCTTCTGCCTGTGTGATGTTCAGGTTTTCAATCCTGTTTAAAAAGAACAACTTTTCATCAGCTTTTTTCTATTGTAATGCTGCAGGAATGGGCTGGCAACCGTAAGGACATGAAATTGGGTTTTACTCACATGTATGAAATATCTTCTTTGTTGAGGAACAGAAGATGTTTCTTCCTGGCAAATTTTATTATCTTCGAGAAAAATGAAATAAACCTGATCAGTAAATGTCAAGGACATGAGTGACATTAGAGAACCACATCATAGTCTAAAACGTTAAAACAAACTTAAGAAATTTTGTCCTTCCTGCCTAGTAGGTAACTTGATAAAACGTTTTGTAATGAAACAATCCATATTTGCATTATAAGAACCAGTCATACCTCTAAAATACTAATAACACCATTTTTATTACGATCCCAATGATCAAATCGACCACCAAGCTCGCTTGGTTTCAACACTCCAGTCACTGGAAATGAAGAAACATTGTTCAATCCATGCATCTTTAAATGCTCACAAAAGAAACAAAGGCTTAACCGTAATTATATTCGCGCGTCAAATTTTCGCTATTTGGTTGCAAAGTTGCATATACTGAACTGAAGCAAGGTGACTCCGTAAACAATTAGATTTTTGAGCTTGAGTGCGAGCCTGAATCAACTGTCATATGGTTAAAATCGAGGATAGTCTAATTGTTTTGACGAAAAAAATAGTGAGACGATATTCCCAGTTTTGACTATTTTCGCCCAAGATCACTAAATATGTGATTTTTAGCAAGCCAATAGTGTAACCAAAAACTGTCAATCTTAAATTTTGAGCGCGAAAAGGATCAACTATATATGACGCGCCATACCATTGTCAGGGAGAATGGGCTGCAGTTTTGGTGTGAGACCACCTCTAGCCACACTGTTCTGCATGCCTTGCTCCACTGCTCGATTCATGATGAAGTCACATTCTTCTTCTGTCAGAAAATCTGGGATTTCTTCACCAGGTTAAATAAAAATACAGAAAATATTCGATATAAATAAAGAACTGCATGTCAGTCGGTTAGATCGCGATAGAAATTAACTGCATGGTTTGAGCATAAAAGAATATTTGTTCAGTGGCGTAGCCAGCCGAGTCGACTCCCGTTATGTGCAAATTTGATATGATTATAACCTGTTTGAAACGATTCTCAAGGTAGTTCTCGAACACAAAGGCACACAAAAACAGAAATTGGAAATGTCGTGTAATTTTCATTCTGCTATATATTATAGAGTGTGTAGACTAAGTTGTTCGACAGTCGTAGCTATGTCAATGAATACAATCAGAAGCTTTTCAAAATTTTTAGTTTTGTTAATTCTATCAGTCAGTCTTACCAAAGATTGGTGGTTGAAGAGCTCTTGTTATCATGGAGTGCTTTTTTTCACCGCCTAAGTCAATATCTTGGACATATCCCATCTACAATTATCGTAGAGCACGTTTTAGAGAATCTACATGACATGCATGAGGAAAACATTCAATGCACTTTTTCGCAAGTGAAGACTATAAATTCGATTCAAGTAAAGACTATAGTTATTACTCTTGCCAATTGAAGACAATCTTAATTTCTACGTGACGAACCTCAAAGATACATACATAAGAATTTTACGAAACCCAAATTTAATTAATTCTTAAGTTTGTATCTTTCTTTATAAATCTGTAGCTATTTTCACGAGATTCCAATTTGAATAGGCTGCTGTATTTGTTATTGATTCTGTCTCATGAGGTTGTGCCCTTCTCCGTGAATACTAGTTGTCCTGCGCTCCTAGCTTTACTGGTCAAACATATTGATAAATCAAAAAGATCAAATTTTACTAAAAATGATGTTTTTGAAAAAAAAACTCAAAGATTTAATATTAATGAAGTTTACATGAAGTATAATATACTTGACACACAACAAAGCACATCATTGTGGCCATCATTACTTGACACTTGCACACGTGCATCGTGAGAAGTTGCACGTTCTGTTATAGCTTTGTATAACAAATATTAAACTATATGACATCGTGCCAATACCGCCAAATATCCTACCTTGACCGGATTGAGCCTTGGCAAGGCGTAAGATTTGTCCTTATCCATGCAAGGTCCCTCGTTGACCCGAACGTCCCCAACTTTCAGCGAATCGCTGGCGGAACAGAAAGTTTGAATAAACAAAATATACAAAACCAAGTAATGTTCTCTCTCCATTTTGAAACCGCCACAAAAATGTCCGCTTTAATCAATCCTATCAGATTTTAAAGGACCATCTATTCACCACTTTCAGCAAATTTAATTAAATTCAAAGCTCTTGATCTTATTCCAGTTAAACTCTTCTCATGAATTCATCTGCCACATTCAATGAAGTTGACATCGACAAGGCCGCGCAATAATGAGCAGGTTGTCAAATTAAGAAATTCCACGTGTACCCCCAAATGATTCCAAAATGTAGTGGGTTCTTAAATCGACGATCTCTTGATAAGAAACCGGCTGATATACGGGCGAAAAAAAAATTTGAAAAATATTGCGATTCGATTATTCGAATTCGCATGAAACTGGTTGTTTTGAAAACAAAATGTTAGTATATCGTCTTTGCGCTTGAATGCGCGTTGAGATGAGGTGGTTGCATTCAACCTGGGCCGTTGACCTGGAAACGGCAGGTTTTGTTTTTCATCTTTGAAGAAAACAAAGATTTGAAGAGAAAGCTTTACATGAGGTGTGCATCAAATCGCTTGCCTTTGTCCATGGATCTTTTCTCAGGTGCGCCCGTTTTTGTATCATTTTATGGCTTTGTAAATAGGACTTGAACCCACGCTAGGAACAGCGATGAAAAACACCTGACAAAAGCCTTAAAATCAGTTCCTTTCAGACGGTGTAATTAACTCTCGATCAGTGATCATTTATTTAATTAAAGATTGCATTATTTTCATTAAGTCTAAACATACAAAATCGCTTCAAAAAGTTAGAATATTCCTGAGGAAATCACTTGAATTATTCAACATTATTTTTATACGCTTTATACGCACTATTTTTATACCATTTTTATATATTTCTATCTTTTAAAAATTCCTATCTTATATGTTATTGCATGTGTTCTCGTCATTTGGTTCAACTCTTTTCCGTTTATCTTCACACTTGCATTATAAATTTCATTAAACTCATCCAGTCCCTCAAAGTCTAATCGTCGTTGTCATCATTCCAATCGTATCCTCCGTCTTCCGTGAGTTCCTCGCTATCCTCGAGTTCCTTGATGTAGTAATTGCTCGGAATGTGTTTTTCGTCATTGTTGGGGGCCGTCAACCAGTTGTTCGCGATCCACTTCTCTCCCTTCAGAATATCGCACCCCCCGTGCAAGGTTTTCCAATCGAGGTCTGCCAACCAGCCAGAGTCATCCAGGAAGTGGTTATACCACATTATGGCCGTACCACGCTTCGGTGGGATTACCAGCGAAGCGCTGTGGCAGAACTGGCTCAGGTTGTATTTGTCTCCTTTCTTTCGAAGTCTAAATTCCTGTGTTGAAGATCATCAAAGGTAAACAATAGTGAGAAAACGTTTTTCCAGTGAAAAATAGAGACCAGTGGAGGAGGGAAATGAAGGATGCCTCCTATAACATGTAAATCCTGAAGGAATCAGAAAAGCTTCGACAGCATTAAACCGTAGTTTTTAGCGACGAAAAGTTTGTGTGAAGATCAAGAATTCCGGCTCAAGTCACTAGTGATGACTTACTGAAAATTACTACGCAATTGCGTAATACAAAAAAGTTCAGAACTCAATGTCGTCAACTCCCTCTTTCTACTTTTGAGAGACCATAGTTAATAACCTGATATAATCTTAAGGTCAACTTCAAATTCCAGGAAATACAGCCTACCGTTTCATTGAATCCTTCGACATCTGCCGCAGGGAAAGCCGTTTCACCGCCAGCCTCAGGTTGGTTCAAATAATAAAGAACAGTAATGTATCTAGACAATGTATAAAAATGATAAAGGGATATTACAACAGATAATTGCGTAGCCTTTAATTTTCTGGCTTGCTTAAAATTATCAAAAAGGTGGAAAAAGAAGAGAGGTAATCTATGCTGCATATAGAAAGTGCTTAAGCATGCATACAGGCATGGTAACGGAAAAGATAGGACATGTAGCTACACTTTACCAGAATGCATGCGGACGGAATTAAAGGAAAAGCAATAATCTATATAGTACTCCATGCAGCATTCCGGTGAAGAGCAGTTTTTCGCGAGGCGGGAAAACCTGAGTTTTGTGCCGATGTAAACCAAACAAAGACGATGTCTAAACGGCTCACGTGGTGCTTCGACTATTGACTCGTTACTTAGTAAATTAATTTTAGTAAAATTAGAATTCTCACCTGCACAGCCTGCATTCGGGCAGTTTATCGAGGTTCTGGTGACAACATTTATACTGTGGGAACTGCGTATTGGATTGCGAATCATAATGCGCATGGTAGTGACCATTCACGTTGTAGTGGACAACCTGCATGATACGATTTTGAAAAACAAATTCATCATTTGAAAAAACCATTCTACAATCAATCGCTCGGTAAAGCAAGGGAACTTATCTTCTTTGAGTAAAGGTTTTTAGTCAAGTAAGAGTAAAAATTATGTTTGTCTAATCAGCATTCGCACAGACGGGAGCCCAGTTATACTAAGTTAGGCGTGTTTCAGACGTCGAACTTTTCATGTAAATAAACTGAAACAAAGACTCATTAACATTAGGTTCCGCACATGGAAAGTTCGAGGTCTGAAACAGGCCTTAAACTCAGTATCTTTGTAAAAAAAGAAAATATTCTGGCAACAATCACAATCAGTCGTTGATTGCAGATGTTAATTTCATTTTTCTACTGACCTGTAAATGTTCTCCCCCTGCCACGACATTCATTGGGAGTTTCGTTAATTTTGAAACCCTGCAACGTAAACGAAGGATGATAACTATTGAAATTTTTCCTTGCACGCCCTCCAGGTAACTTTTAGGAATACAGCTAGTTCAATTGAAGTTCAAAACTACATGGGTCTTTAAGGCAAAACTTTGAGACGCCAGCATGATGCCTCAAATTCTAAGGACGTGATGTGTGCGTTTGTGTTGTTATAGGGCAACTGAAATGCGTGTCTTACAACTCTAAATAGTCTCGACAAGCCTGCATTTCTACTTCGCCTGTGAGAAATCCGCACGGACGCTATATTTCCACCGTCATCACCTTCTTCGTATCTTTCTCAACATTTGGTCCCCAGTCCCTCTCTGTGGCAGCCATGTTTGCTGGCTAAAGCGATCCCGATGCTTCGGATGTGTTTTCTTCATTTCCAAGATGTACTTCTCAATACCTGCCGTTCGCAGATTCTTGAACTCTTCCCTCGTCACCACCCCTACGTGGAGATTGCGCGAGCATTGTTTAGTGAATTAGCATTCAGGAGAACGGACTAAAGTAACTTTTAGCAAGGGGCCTGTGACCCGCAGAAAAATTTGACCAAATAAGAACCAGACCAACATATTTCGAGTTTATAATTTTTCCATAGTTTTTGCTTACCGTCGTCAAATTCTCTCAGTTCCAAATTAGCTATCCTATGAAATACAAACATTTAATAAAAACCGTTAAGTTAACTAAGGTATTATTTTGAAATATACACGTATATCTGTTTCGCCTAGATCGTCCATTAAAGTTACTTATTGCTTTTTCACTCACATTTCATCAACTTCTTCATCAGTCAAGTAAAGATATTTGCTTTCGGCTGCAAATTTTTTCAACTAGTACAAAATAAAGATACGAGTTTCTGAGAACATATGAACCTTTGGTAGAGAAATAGCTACTAGCTTACTCACCTAGTGGTGCTAGTTCACTGTTCATACAAACCTCTTCCTTCGATATGACATTGTCCCTATTGAAATCCCAGTTGAAGAACTTCCCAGCAGGAGATTTTGCATGACCTAAAAGGATGAAACAGGATAAATTTGATATCCTCATAATACAAATCCGATGTGACCAAGCTCAATTCTTAGTTAAACTGGATTAAGGGAATGGCTGCGAAGTAACTATTCGTGGGGTGTTGCCAACTTGGCGGGGGTCTGAACCTTCCAATTCACAACACCCTTCGCTAGGCTGCTGTACCTCAGAACTATATGAAGTCAAACGTCATGCAGTTATCAATTAATTGCGTACAACATACCAACCAATTCTTTCGTCTTCTTCTCGTATTCCCTGGACTCGGGATCAACATGAACATGGCTGGTGAATAAACCTCGCTTCTTTGTCCGAGCCATGATACCCTCGCATTCTTCTTCGGTGAGAAAGTCTGGAATTTCTGTGAGATAAGAAAGTAAGAGAAGCATTTACCATTTCTTTCTATAAATATCTATGGGCCAAATGAATATCTCCCAGACCCCTTATGTAAAAATATAATATAAAGCGCTTTCCTGTTCAGAGAGGAGACCAGTACGCACCGTCTACCGAGGGCTTGCACGAACATTATTTAGCAGAAGCCCTAGCTCATATCCTGTGCTGACGTTTTCCAAATGCCGAAACTGATATTTTCACTGTGGCGAATATTCATCGTAAGAAATTTCTTATACTTACCGAAAATGGGGGGATCCAAAGCTCTCGTTTTCACTGTAAACCTTTTACCAGGTTCCAGTTCTAATTCCCTTGTATGCCCAATCTTAAGCAAAAGGAAAGCATTTTGCCTTTTTTAAGCACATTATAGTCATTACAAATGGTGCTTAGTCATTCACTACTACCAGCAAACAATATAAACTGGAAAATACAAGAAAAAGCACTCTAGCAAGCATTCGTGCTGTAAAACAAGACAACAAGTTGATGGTAACTCTATTTCAAAGTCGTTTTCATTCACAATGACTTGTTGTCCTATGATCTGATTATAACCTCGAATTCATTTTGCGTCTTAGCTAGACCGCTCAATTGCAGAGTGTATATTCATATATTTATGATCACATATCATAGGAACGATTTTTATTTTTAGAGAAAACCAGTCGTGCATATAAGACTAAATTAATATACACCCCAACCCCTAATCAAGCTTCTAACTACGGCCCTGAATTCCCCTGGTCTATAGTAGCTAATATTTATCCCACAAATTCCCACAATAGATTCGTCATGTATATAAAGTCAACCTCGACAGGATCCCAGCGGAACAATCCTTCCTTGGGGTAATCAAATTCCTCGAACTCATCTTCCTCCGCTTCGTCTTCATCTTCGGTTGTCGGTTCGTCTATCGTCCCACGATCGCCCTTCCGGCCTTCGTCGAAACACGGCTCGTCGTATTCGTCTTTGGGTTCACAGTAGTCCCCGACACACGAACCGCTTTTGCGAGTTCCTTTACTGTACTTATTACCTTTCACAACAATCGCTGAAAAAGTCAGCAATAGCACAAACACGCGAATCTGTTCTGAGCAAAGCAATTTCATATTGTTGGAATTAAACAGCAAGTCTCTTGATAGATTGAACCTCGTAAATTAAACTTTCTTGAGCTACTCTCGCTTACTTTAACGAGGATCTTTCTTTATAAGTCTATATACCAGTAAAATAGAATATGCGATTAACATTTTTTGGTCGAAAAGCTTATAATTTGCTGGTGGTGTTTTGATGAAACACGTATTATTGTTACGAAATTAATTATGCCACATGGTCGTTCATGCAGTTTGCCAAATTCGATAAACTTAAAATAGCGGGTTTTATCACTATGGCCTGACGTTTTTTAGCACTTATCAGTTCATCCTTTTGATCTATAGCGTGTTGCGATCCATTGCGATATTTGTAGGTTTTGAAACTTTAAAAGCGTGTCGAGGCGTACGGTGCTGCATGAAGCCAGTCATGCAAGCGTTGAAAAATTTTTGCATAATTGATTTGCCAGCTTTGCCAACGGAGAACGTAACACGGTTAACAGAATTAACAATTGAATAAGTTGATATATTACCAAAGTTTGTGTATTGCACAGGTAAAAAGAATATTATGTCGTTATACGAACTCCAATTCTGGCGACACATGCATTGCTACTTCAAAGACAAAGTGAAAGACAAACTAACAAGCCTTATTATCAGATGATTTTTTAGAAATTAGATTACAGTTTTCTTAGATCATTATTTTTAAGGGATTTTTTTTATATTATATAGCTAAGGTAGTCTGAAATTAGCTTTCGTCATTTTACAATTCCGAAACTGTCAAAGATAATTATATATAATACTGGACTCGAGTACATTTGTCAACGTTATATTTGTCGAGACTAACAGAAAGAGTTGGTCAGCTTTAGTGAAAATTGAACTGCTATTGCGCGCGTCGTAAGTTTCACTGGCTTAACATAATTATAACTTTCAGGGGCCGTTTCTATAAAAGTCTTTAACTACATTTTGAACAGTTAAATCCTAGTTAACTCACAAATACACGACTCTGATTGCCCAATTCTGTCCTTAACTACAGTTAAAAGTTAACTAGCCTTTTATACAACTGACCGCATGCTATAAATCCCCTCCTAGAACCAAAAAACTTAATGCCGGGATAGTCCCACTGATATATCTAAGACTAATATATATGAGACGGCATGGGTTACACATCTAATAACAGCTATGTTAAATGCCTCTACAAAAAATCGATTTTCTATTTTGAGGTTGTCTCTATACCTTTCTATATATAGTTGTTGTTAAGAAAAGACGAATGTCTACCGTAAACTATCACCAAGCAGCCTTTTATTCATCCTAAATTTACCGGATAAAAACTAAACGGGGCCATTCGACGATAGATATATGGCCTGGATATCCATAGCATTCAACATGGCCGCCATGCATACATATAGACCTCATTGAAAGACAGGATTTCTTGAAATTAATACACAACACCATCCATGTATTTTGCACAACATTCATTTGTATTATTCAACCGTATAACCGATATATGTCTATGCAAACTGAATGCCTACACATAAGTGTTTGATTTGAACAATATTATACTTTAAATTATGTCAGAAGCTTTCTGCAACGCAACATTGCATAGTTAAGGAACCATCGTTTGGTTTAAATGTTACAGTGTATTTCAATGTAGTAATTGCACTCGTTGTTCTGACGTCATATGGTTTATGTATGAAGTAAACGCCTTGTTTGCAAAACTTGACCCAATTCTTAATGTGTCCATCGTTCGATGTTTCCATTTCCTAAGTAGAAAGATTCAAGAAACTTTAATGGCGGCATAAATAATTCTTTACGAATTATGCCACGTCAATTATAAGGGGAATGGCTACTTTTTGACTAATGGCAAGGATAAGTTTTCTTTCAGATGTCTGAGATCTTGCGAGATCAACTTCTCTCTAACCTTTGTCAATCCTGTTGACATGCAAATATTTTCGTCAAACATGTAATCCACCCAGAAAATAACAGCATTGCAGCATCCTTTCCTGGAGAGAATAAAATAACCACAAGGTCAAGCGTTGGGAAAGTTTTTTTAACACCGTACGTACATTAAAGAACTTCCATCTTTGATTTGACTTTGTTAGGACCATCGCATGTATCAGAAAAGTAGTTATATTTTTGTCGAAATATATGATAGCTAGCTTTAATTGAAGGAACACGATACCTAGTGAATTCTATAGTGCCGTTAACCTCCTGTTTCTCGTCAGGTATTTGACTTGTAAAGTCAAAATGTAAAACGTCGAAAACGTCGCTCAAAGCACGACAAGGGTACTCCCACATGCTATGAGGTTCAGCCTCATTTTCTTCGCTTTCCACACGACAACTCTATAAAAATTTGAATAAAAGTTAAAGAAAATGTCAACTGAAAGAAATTGAAGCAATTCAATAAAACGTAGTCCGAAAAATCGGCCGATTTTTATCGGATGCAAGAAACTTCGTCGATAAACAAACCTCGATAAGTTTATCAAAAGCTTGAACATTAAATCCTTCGACACTTCCTAAAGGTGCTCTGATCTTCCACAAATCGTCTAGTTCAACTGTATATCGAAAAGTAAACAATAGTCTAATGGGTCTACAACAATTTTAGGCGAGGGAAACGGGGGGAAGGGGGAAGATGTGGAGAAAGCATTCCTCAACCTACCGGCGACTGCTTTTAAACATGCGGATCCCGGGTTTACTTTTATTTTGTGGTCACAGAGATTTGACATAACGCTTCTTGAAGCGTACCAGAAATACAAGTCGTGCCAGGGCACCAAACTGGAGATGAAAAACGGTTCACCCAGAATAACATCGACCTGTGGTGGAAATGATGGATACAAATTGATATACTATGGGAAATAGGGTGTAAAATTGCGATGGTTATAGGAAGTCTTAAAGCGAGCCTCGAAACCAGCCCTGAACATGGTTTCGAGGCTTGTATGCATGGCAGTTCTGGCTTTGGATGAGGTAGAAGTCTGTTTAATACAGAAATCTAGTTCAAAGCTAGTACCAGGCCAGCGGTGCGTCTGGGCTAGTAAGACTTACTAAGGACTTACTTCGTCCTGAATATCCATTTTCGTCAACTGGTCTGCGGTTTTTGATAGCAGAACAATCCTGTCCGTGAAGCCATTTGCAGTCACTATCTGGTATGCAATTAGTAAGGAAGGATGAACGATTCCTTTTTTTGTTAAGAAGTCCCAATAAATCAATCACAACAATAAAATCGATAAGTTGATACCTGTTGAATGACACGTCTGGTCGCTACTTCGGGTTCCAAGACGTAAACCTGGAACAAGAAACCGCATAGGCCTTGTTCTGAGATTCTCACCCAAAAAGAGTCTCGCAGTTTCCGTGAAAAGAAACTGGAGCACATAAATATGATTTCAGTGAGTTACGTGCATGAAGGTAACTCTGAGCCGTACCTTTTTGAAACCGGCCATGACTCCTAGTACACTGAGCAACGATCCGTCGCTGATCACAAGAGCAACGGATGCGCCATTTTTGACGAGCTGTACACAAAAGGCTAGTTATTAGTTAGGGTAGGTATTAATAGTTGATGATAAACAAACCACTGTTCAAGAACCTAGTCCAAGATATTTAGAAATCAACCTTTTTGAAGAGTGTATAGAATTGCTTTCTTCTCTTGTGATGATTGACCATGGAAAATCTAGGTCTGCTCCAAACTGTATGAGCACCACACGTACAAACGGGATTTCTTTTCTTCAAAGTGCTTGTTCCGTTTGCTCTTAAAGAGATAAAAAAATATACGTCGAACATCGTTTCTGGGCTTACAGTGAATCATACATTCTAACTCGACACGAATCCCTACATCACTACACAGAAATCACATCACCACTAAACTCCCTCTACCTTCATGGGTAACAAGGATACTCTCTTGATAACCACCTCCTTCTTACACTCCAACTGAATTCAGGAATCCTTCTCCACAACACTTATTCTACGTTAATGGATCCTTCTTCAATTACCACCTCCTTACACTCCAACTAAATCAAGGGATCTCCTCACCGCTACACTCATTCTAAGTTCATGGATTCCTCCATTACACCTCCACCTCATATTCCAATAAATCCAGGAATCTCTTTCCCCATGCATACACTCGCTCATCCTAACTCTATGGGTTCCTGCAAAACTACACTCCAACCAAACAAATTTGTGAACATACTTTTTCTCGGGATGAACGTCAAACCAAAAAGCGTAATCATCATGAGTTGTTTGAATAGACAACCGCTCTCCTACATTAAATATTACCAAAAGTCCATTTGTAAACATGCGATATTACGAGAATATTACGCAAAAATTCTCGCACCTTTTGAAACTTGTAGGGGTTTGTCAATGAAATATACCCCCTGCATCCAGTGATCACGCCACTATAAAACATAGTTTTGTACTGGTCAAAGTAGTGAAGCACAAAGGAGTCGTATTGCGTTGGTGTAAAATTGAATTTGCCTAACCTAGATTTCGCATAACATAACATATCATTGTTGCTGCAAAGCTTTCTGTCAAACTCAATTAAAGATGATCCACAGTACAGGGTGCGCATGTGCCGGTAATTGTTTGCATTTCAATGTTCTGTTTAAATTTTCACATAATTTTATTACCTACGTGAAGTACTTTTACTTCAGTAATTATATTAGCTACGTGAAGTACTTTTACTTCAGTGGACGCAATGATGCAACATTAGTGACCGCTAAATGTTATAAACCCGTAGTTTGGAAATAGAATTTCATGAAATCTTAAACAAATCATAATAACCTCATTTCTTTTTGCTTTTCCTTGGTCCATCCATTTTGGCGCCATACTCAAAATAATCTCCCCGTCCTTATCCATTTGTAAATCCCACCACATGAGAATGACATGCACAGTGCCGTGACGCTCGACAGGGCTGTCATTATTTAGGTAACTCAATATTTCGTTGTCCTCGCGATCTGTCATAACCCTTTCGGTCATTACATCATCGTTGCCTTCATCCAGTTCACAAAATAGGAACCTTTTCAAGTAAAAGAAAGATTAGTCTTTTGTGTGAGCTAACGACTAACGTTTAATCTTTAGCTGAGCTAACGACCTCGCGAGGCAGTTAGCTCAGTCCGAAAACCATTCGCACACGAGAGAAACTTGCCTCTTGAGGCGAATTCCACATGAAAACTAAGCTCAGCTGATAGCTCTCGTGTGCAGCGGGCTCAATAGACACTGGAGCTGCCTTTGCTCAGCAGTGTCACTTTACATATAAAGAAAATTATTTGAAGAGAAAAATGTACTCGACAAGGCTAAATTAAGATCCATCCATGAAAGTGCATCTGAAGTACTTTACCTTAAAACAGGCAGTGCTTTAGACAGTGCTTTAAAATCTTTCAAAGGTATTTCATCAGCCTGTACATCGTATACAGAAGGCGCCCCCTTGCAGTTCTTGATAGATTCCGGGATCTTTAATGATAACCCCTCATCATCACACTACACGAAAACACGCAGAAAGTCGTCATTTTGCGGAAGTTTACAAAAGATTTGCAAACGTCAGCTGCGCTAGATTTTCCACATTTTACCAATATTTTTGAAAGTTCATAGCACCAGGTATATAATCCATTGTAATTATTGCTACTCTGGTTTTAATAATCTAAGTAATCAACACTCTTGAATGAAACCCAAGGTATTATATCGAATCGTACTAAATATGTGATTTTGTGCAGAGGAAAAAGCTAACGCATTTAGAAACGTGTTAAACAAAGTTCCATCTTACTATAGAGGGTAATAATTGATGCATCTCCCATAATGTTTCAGACTCGAAGAGCTGAACATAAACGGTTGCAGCGGCAGGAACAACGGTAGCATTTTTCTAAATGAAAAAATAAAGTGCCTTAATATCTTGATACTTCTTTTCGCGCCTTTTCTTCGCGCTTTTTCTTCAACACAATCTCTTTTCCGAACATTTTATTACGAGTATTAAAACTTTCTTTTTTTCAAAACTACACCCATTATGGATGGAAAGCATATCAACCGACAATTCGAACAGAAATGACAAAAAAGGCATTTGATAAACCGATAAAAAAGCTGATTAAAAGAATAATTGAAAAAAGAGCGCGAAAACAATGGATGAGGGCGGGAAAGAAAAGCGCGCGAATATAGGATTAATTATTCCATTATTTCCAGTTTACTGTTTACGACGTCTCAGCTTTAGTTGAATTAATCGAAAAGGAGGCCACGAGAGGTTAGTTCAGTCTATATTTTAGTGTATTTGAATAAATATGACCGTCCTTGTTTACAATTTTGCATAATATATACTATATAGTACTAATATCATATTTTCGTTAGTAAGAGTATACCGAGTAGTTTCGTTAGTAGAGTAAACTCACCTCTAAAAGGTGTTTGTAAGCATGTCTCATTGAAGGTAACAATCCTTCGCCAATAAGTTCCGTATCAAACAACTCCATGACTACAAATTCAGCTCTCTCGGGCATATCTTAAAAATTTTACATATTTACGTTTGTCATCACAATTTTTGCAAGTTGCAATTAGTACAATAGGCAGATTTAGCATAAGGACGTGAACGTAAAAGAGGACGTGAAAACGGCGAATAAATGGCGTGGCATGTCCATGTATAGACGCATCACGCCATTTATTCGCCATTTTCACGTCCTCTTTGACGTTCACGTCCTCATGCTAAATCCCCCTAATATTATGTAGCTGACGTAGAATACTGTTTTTAAAACGATCAGTTTGAACTAATTTTGTCGGCATTTGTACAAAATGCGTGAATTTAGATAAAATGTGAGATGTTACAAGTGGCAAACTGCAAACTATCAAAAAACCTTCAGGAATCGATGTATTTAGAGAGCTTTTTGGTATAACAGTGATTGAATCATTAAAACCATTCTCTTTGGTGATCTCTTTTGCCACTGTAGCCATTGGCAGGAATGCCTAGTACATAAAAAAATGTTGAGAAATGTAAAAGATCAGTAGGAAATACAGATTCTTGTGCAGTGTGAAATCTCCTGGTGGCAAACTGATTGAGCAAAATGCTATAAAGTCTTCTGATAAGATCTCCATAAAGGAAACTAATGTCATCTAGAATAGGCAGAGCATATCTTGATGCATTATTACAAGCTAGTACCTCACAAGCAAATATTGTCTTTATTCCTGATTTTGCTGCCATCATAGACAACAGACCAGTGCCAGTTCCAATATCCAAGCAATGAGGATTTTTCCCTTCATTTAAAAATCTTTTTACTTCCTTATTTATTGCTCTGTAGTACTGCTTATTCTAAATGTTGATTCATAAAAACTAATATCACAAACAAATTAATGCCAGAAAAATTTCTTTAATAGTCACATAAAGCAAAATCTCAAATCCATTTTAATACATAGTGCTCTGCAGTGCTGGTAGTATTAACGGGTAAAATATATTATATGACCAAAGCGGTTAAAAGGTATATAATCTATTATTGTTAAATACATTACAGTACCCTTTCTTTATCATGAAGCATATCACCAAATAGAGATCTATGCAATATAGAAATTATATTAGGCGATAAAGTCTTTGATTATATAGTCATGTAACCACACATAGAAATTAAGTTATAATAGTTTTATGGTGAATTTGTTGGTGGTACAACATGGTACAACATGGTCCAACATAAAGAAACTGTTGTCATCGATATTCTTTAAAGAATAGCAATTCAGGATAAGGACAGTGTTGGAATAATCTGTGGTTTACAGGGGTGCTCTCCCTGCAGGCATTAATTGTTAAGCAGAGTCAGCTACAGCTCTCATTTTTTTAATACCCATGCTTTTTACTGTTGGGAGAACGCTTCTCTTTAGAAGGCAAGGCCTAGGACAAAGAGCTTTTAAAATTAATACAATATTTCTCCCTTTCATGATTGGGTCAGGTATTTCAAATGGAAGTTCCTTAGAAAATGAGAGGGCTCAACTAAGGGGTGCATACCCCTGTTTGCCTTGTTTCACAGGGGTGAGGGGTGGTTGGGTGTGACCAAGTAATAGTATATTCAACATGCAAAAACATATAAACAGATATAGTTCCACTTAGTCATGTTTAAAATACCTCAATATTTCGCGCCTATCGTCATAATTTTCTTCCATCAAACACCATTCGTCCTTTCCTGTCACAGGACTAAATCTTTTACAGAACATCCCGTCTATATACCAAACTCTTTTCTACCCATACGTCATGTTAAAACTATACCCATTTTTTAAACGTCGGTTGCATCAGTCGCAATATCACAGTAAAACTGAACAGTCTGAACTAACAGTGTATATTTTTGTTTACAATATGTTTAACACGTGGGAATTAGATATTCTCATTTCCGGTAGTACAAAGGAAATTACAACCCTCTTGGGAATTCGAATGTTGCAAACTTTGTTTACAAGAATACAGCATTCAAATATGGGAACTTTGTTAACTAATTCATTGCGAAAAGAAGGCAAATTTGAGATTTTTGAGAGTAATTTTTTACTGCAGGAATTAGTAATTACAAATGTTTTTACTGTATCAACTATCAAGGAATTAGATATTTTCAACTTTGACTGATGGAATTTAGTTAAGACTGAGAGTCATGACATATCATTGGTCCATATCTATCCATATCTCGGTAAATCGTGGACTTTCTACAATTTCAATACATTGAGAGGAGATACCAGTCATTTTGAAGATTATGCAACATATTATAGATATTTGATCGAACCTTGAACCACGTCCAGAAAGGATCAAATGGCGTCGTCTCGTCTTGTACAGAGAAAAATCATTGACTTTGCTCGTAAACCTGCAATATCTCGCGCCATGGCTAGTTCAATGTTTCCAGCCAAGGTCAACCCAATGTTGCCTAAGGATTGCTTTGTGAACAAGACAGCGTTTATAACTGGAGGAGGTACAGGTCTTGGTAGAGGAATGGCTGAGATGTTGTCCAGGTTGGGTGCTACTGTCGTCATTGCCAGCAGGTCAGTGATCTTTGTGAAGATTCAATAAATTTTGGGTCCTTTTAAAATTGGTATTTCATAAGTATTTCATGATTGTCTAGATAGCTTTTTATCTTGTTGCTTTAAAATTGTCACCTGAATTAACTTGCAAGCAGGAATTAAGCCAGGAACATTTGAGTTTTTTAATAACTTGGTAAAACCTTTATTTAGACATTAAAAAGAAAAGAAAAAGCATTTATTCTATGTGAGCAGTAAGACCGGTAGCTGAGCTAGCTAACCACTCCTCATGAAAATTGGTACCACCTAGTTGTCCTTGATCAAAATATAATTCTTTAGTATTATCCCTTTAAATTACCTAATTGAAATTTATCTTCCTTTCCCATTTCCTTCAACCTCACAATTTCCTTCAACCCCACAATTCACACATTTCTATAAATGAAGTTTGGATCCCTGACCTAGATCACAGCCAACTTATCCTACTACGCCTGGGAAATTGATTTAACCTGAACCACCTAAACCTAATGATATCCCCCACACTGATACCAAAGCTACACCCTCTGCTTTACCAACCCAATGCATCATTGAAATTGATGTTCTTGATTTATTAGAAAACTTGATGTGCTACAAAAAACTGCTGAAGAGATCAGTAAAGATACTAAAAATGAGGTGATAATTTCATATATAGGTACAATGGGTACATTTTTACGTAATAGTTCATTGCTGTCCCTCCTAACAGCAAATACATGTCATGTACATACTGTGACATTGGAAAGTAGTATATTTTTTCTGATTTCATATCCAATGATGCCAAACCAGGTTGTATATATTAGTTGCATTTATTATACCTACCTACCTCAATTAAATTCAGTATACCTGGTACATGATAAATTACAGTACACTTTCACCCATACACTTTTAACATTTACTGCTAAACTATGACATGCATTAGTGTGAAATTTACTGAAACCTGTTTACCATTTGCATTATATATTCTCAACTCTCAGCAACCCAAACAGGGGCTGTACGAAAGGGATAGCTAGTTCTTATACCCTTACTTTTTACTCTTACTAAAGTTAGTGATCGGATTAGCCAATCAAAATTGTGTACTTTCAAATTGATTAAGATTTTAACTGCGAAAAATGAATATAGTTAAAAGTAGTTAAGGTGGCTCCCTACAATTTTTTGAAATATTGAAAACTTGTGGTTTTGATTTAAAATTTTAGCACGAGATTTCTTGCTAAGGAAAAGAAATTCCCAGATATATTAACCAACATTCTAACAGTCAGAAATTACCCACAAGCATGACGTCATTACCGTTGTTATGGTAACAATGGCGATTCAATATGGCCGACATTTTACCTATTCGTGCATTTTACTCGAAAACAAGTTCGGTTACCCCAATTTTTTATTTTATAAAGGGTTTTGTTAGAAAAAAATGAGAAATTTGAGCCAGTTTAAAAAAATTCTATAGAGCCAAAATTATTAAAAATTGAAAAACGTGATTTCTCGTTATAGAAATTTTTTGGCTCTATAGAATTTTTTTAAACTTGCTCAAATCTCCCATTTTTTTGTAAGAAAACTTTTTATAAAATAAAAAATTGGGGTAACCGAACTTGTTTTCAAGTAAAATGTGTTAATAGGTAAAATAACGGCCATATTGAATAGCCATTGTTACCATAACAACGGTAATGACGTCATACGTGATGACAATTTTCGACTGTTAGAATGTTGGTTAATATATCTGAAAAATTTCATTTCGTTTAGCAAGAAATTTCCTGCTAAAAATTTCAATCCAAATAATCAGTTTTCAATATTCCTAAAACTGTAGGGAGCCACCTTAAATGAGTTTTGTACAACCAGGCCTCAGGGTTCTCAACTTCGGAATTTCTCGAACAGGTCTACCCTGTACAGATGGATGTCCGGGATCCCGAAGCTATCAAAAACGCAGTGGACATCTTTGTTGGAAAATTCGGTCTGCCTGATATTGTGATCAATAATGCAGCTGGAAATTTCATTTCGCCAACGGAGCGACTTTCGCCCAATGCATGGAAAACCATAGTGGATATTGTGCTGAATGGAACAGCTTATGTAACATTGGACATTGGGAAACGTCTGATAAAGGCGGGAAAAGGCTGCAATTTTTTAGCAATTACAACGGTCTATGCGAAAACTGGTTCGGGATTTGTAGTGCCTTCAGGAGCTGCGAAGGCAGGAGTTGAAACTTTGACAAGGTATTCGATCAAGGTTTTTTAAAAATTGGTGCTGGGTGGGGGGCTAGAGGGCTGAGGGCGTAAAGACATGAAATGGTCTTGAAATTGGTGTCTGGAGGCCTTCCCCAGAGATTTTTCAGTATATTTGAGTCTGTATATGACTTGATTTCGGGAAACTCTTACTAACGTATCCCATCCGATCGAGAAAGCGAGGTTCGTTAAGAGCATGCATTCTCAGTTCTGACTTCTGAACAGGGCAGTTTCTAACTTAGGACTTTGTTTAAATATGTACAACTGAACAGATATCATTTAAAGACATTAACGACATTATTTATTAGCTTTTTAACGACAAGCTTTCTCGTTTCTGTCCAGACGAAAATCTTGTTTGCTTTTCCAGGTCGTTGGCAGCTGAATGGGGAAGATATGGTATGCGGTTTAACGCTATAGCACCTGGTCCTATTGAAACAGAGGTAACTGAATTTAATTGTATATGCTGTTAGACTAAAGAACGAAAGACAGAAATAAACCCAACCTAAACTAAAGATTACTGGTATTTTAGTACGAGTGTTTGCGGACACGAGATAGCTCAGCCTCAGCTGACAGTTGACGTGTGCCGGCGGGTTTTACATCCGCCCAGAAAATGCAGTTTCATCGCATTATTCACATCGTTTCTTGTCATTAATATTTCGCTATTTTTCCCACGGTGAAAAATAATTAAAAAAAAATCAGAAATAATAACTGGTAATTTGCCACCGAATCCCAAATGCCAAGAAAATTGTAGACAATTTTTAACAAAATTTCCCGCTAAAACATGAGCGGTGAATACTATGGAAAAAGTCCAGGAACCAATCAATATACTCCATTTTTCTTTCTTTTACCAATTTTCGTTGTTGAGGTTTTTTCGGTATTGTACGGTACCAAGCGAACGTAAATGTACATCCCATTCGATTAGTGGTTTCTCCGACATGTTTAGCAAACGCACTTCTCCATTCTCAGGGTGCATTTTCAAGGCTGGACCCAACTGGCCAGTTTAAGGAGGAATTAATAAAGCAATTGCCTGTCGGTCGTTTGGGAGAAATCAATGAGCTCGCTAATCTAGCTTCATACTTGGTTAGCGATTACTCGTCTTGGTTAACTGGAGAGGTAAGTCCCACGACCACAACGAATCTGACTTACAGTGAACAGTAAAATACGTTGACAATTCCATCTGTAGATCATCAACCTTGATGGTGGTGAGACACCTGCGAAGGGTGAGTTTAATGGACTATCAAAGGTAATTATTTTAATTGAAATTGTTGCAGGCACATGTTTCAGAGTCTGAGGAAGATCGTTAAATGTGGAGCTACTGAATATTCCTTTATCAATTTGCTTTTATATTCATCATCATGTAGGCCTATTGCACCAATGAGGCGCACAGGGCCTGAGTTTTAGTCTCTTCAAATTGTTTTAACAGTCTGTTTACACGAATATATGATTATTACCCGCCCCCACTTGACAAACTTCCCCTGTGTTTTTCCGAGGTAAAAACTAAGGCATTTTGATGTTTAGGTAACCAATGAACAATGGGACATGTTGGAGGGAATGATCAGAAAATCTTCAAAATCTCAAAAATCAAAGCTGTAATATATTTATACATGGTACATTGCTTCTTTAACAAGATTTCAGATTTTTTTAATTCACAAGCACTATAGATAAAATGTAGTTGCTGAGATAAGAGGAGTTTTTTTTTCTTGAATTCTTTCCTATACAAAACTTTCAAAAGTAAGGGTTAATGGATAGTGACAGAGCAAAATTTTAAAATCACATATTCATGATATATATAAGAAAACTTGCAATTTTCATATCATATCCCTCTTAATATAAAAAACTTTCCTATGCCCCTGACGAATCTTGAATATCGACACTAAATTGTCTAGTTAATGTGAATATGCATGATCTTGAGAGTCAGCCCAATATGCTAGAGCCTCTATATGTGTATTTTCAAGCCCTTTCACCAAGTCTTTTTCTTTTGAAGTAGACAAATAGTTTCATTGTTTATGTTTGTATTATGTTTGACTTTTAAATTTGATTATATTTACATTTAGACAATTAATAGTTAATATTTCTACCCATCAGAAAGATAACTCTTTTTTGTGTAAGTTTGATTTGTCATGATTCATCACACAGCAAGTACCTTAAATAGTGGCAATTACACCCTGCCCCTGCCAATGTTTAAAATGGTGCAATATTTAAATATTATGCAGTATTGCCACATCTGTGAACTAATGGAATTGGAGCTGCATGTCACAGAAAAGGACTTGAAGATCATTTAAAAAAGTATGGTCCTTGCATTGCTTAAAACCAAGTTTATTCCAGAGATGGGTGCATGTCTACAAAATTTCCCGCCAAAAAAGAGCGGTGAATACTATTGGTCAACGACAGTCCAGGAACCAATCAATATACTCCATTTTTCTTTCTTTTACTAACTGTTTACTAACTAACCAACTGTTTAACAATTATTTGGCGAGGCAAGGTGAATATCGCTCAATAAAAACCGAGACGAAGTCGAAGGTGAATAATTGTCTTAGTGAAATTATAAAGGTGATTTTTTGAAAAAACTAATCTGTTGTGGAAATTACATATTTTACCTAAACATTAAGCAAATATCGCAACAGTTTTACGCTAGCTAATTAAAGATTTTCTAAAATAGCACAAAATTTCTTAGTATATCTAGAGACCTCAAAATTCATTTTAACTCTCTTGATATAAAAGACTTTCCTATGTCTCTGACAAATCTTGCATGTGGACACTAAACTGTCTAGTTATGCACGGCGAGAAGGGGCGGACCCCTTTCCACACCCCTTACTTTAGATAGGCTAGAGCCCCTATGTGTATTTTTCAGCCTTTTCATTAATAGCCTTTTTCTTTTGAAATAGACAAATAGTTTCATTTTTTAGATTATTCTGTATAATGTTTGTCTTTTAAATTTGATTATATTTAGATTTAGATAATTAGTAATTTTCTATATCATTAATTTAAGATCATGATATCCATAGGCCCATAGAATAATTTCCAAAATTTGATCTCTAAGCAGTGCTGTATTAATTATAAAGAGACCCACTGCTATGCAGTATTGCCACTGTGAATTAATCAAATAGGAGCTGCATATAGCAGAAAAGGACTTGAATCTTGAACATTTAAAAAGTATGGTCCTTGCATTGCTTAAAACCAAGTTTATTGCAGGTGAGAGTTGATGAAAACAATCATCTGCATTTAGACTAAAGAAATGGGTATTCATTGGTGCTCAACAACACTTGGAACCTTGTTCTGGCACCTGCCTATTGTCATCACAACCTGGTCTAAAAGTATTATTCACCACATCCTCAATATCATTTCCTCTTCTTTTAAACATCTCTAATGAACATTTCCCAAGCATTCTAAGTAAATTTTCGATGCCTTCATTATTCTTCGCAGATGTCCAAAAATTTAAAAGTATCCTGTTTCCCATTTCTTGAAGAAATTCCTTCTCTTTTTCAACTGAAATGCCATCACTCCCAACTGGTAGGTCAATTTTATTTCTAACCAGAATTAGTTTAGCTGCAGGCTCATACTCCTCTACACCTGTGGCAATTTCCAACAAATCATCTAAAGAGTTTTCTTTATCCACGCTATATACCAGCAGAATAAAATGGCTTTTTCTGTAATAAGACCGTGTGATTCTGGTATGCCTCTCCATGTCAGCTGTGTCCCAAAATTCCATCTAGAAATGAAACATTTTCTCAAATGCTTACACCAGGTGAAGGTTTGAGTATTTTATGGTGACCCATACCTCCAGTGTACCAAATTTCTGTGCCAGTGCCTCCTGGCATAAATAATGCATACAACAAATATCATGACCAGCCTATTTAATTCATATAATCTTATTTTTTATTCTTTATAATGCCAGCTTGTAGACACCCATTTATGATGTATAACTTTTCTCATGCATTCTCACTAAAAGAATCTTTTACGAATTACTTGGAAATGAGGCATGCATGAAGCAAGCAAATGGATGGCATAGGTGTGATTTGTGAATAATTAATGCTTCTTGATTCATTAACTTCATATGCAGAGAAATATTCAAAGTATAACTATAATTTCAAGTGAACTATACGAAATTTTCGCTTACCGGAATAACAGTTTCATCTTTTTCAAATATCTCCTCATGTCCGCCTTTTGCTGTGCCTGATGGCGGTTTATCTTCCATGAAATCTTTCTTCATGATTCTTCGAAACAAACTAGTTTTACCCACACCATATGCACCAGTGAACGCGATCTTATAAGGTCTTGCCGGTCTTTTATAATTTTCTACAGGATTTAAATCTTGAAACTCCTCATTCTCGGCCATATTGTGTTAAAATTTCGTGAACAGTCCAAACTCCAAAGACGGAAGACCACTTCCTGTATGACTGTATCTAAACAGAAATCTAAATTTAGGTCCACAGGTTGGTGGCTCCATGACGTACAATTGAAAGGCGGAGCACGAAAGATAAAGCAGGACGTAACACAATGTCATGACATGACTTACAAATTGACTACAAGACTTTTGAAGAAAATCATGTTTTTGGCCTTCTGTGGTGGGCCCCGGCCCACGGAAAGATTGTCGTTGCTTTTTTAATACTTTGTTAACCAAACGAAATACCAGTGAGTTCACTGCGAAATACTTCAGTTACTTTAATTCAAAATATGCCCGGTTTGACCATTTTGACCGCTTAAAGGAAGCGCCTATAGCTGCGGAAACATTCTTTCTTACCATTAATATTTTGCTATGTTCTCCACGGTGAAAAAAAATTACAAAAATACAGAAAAAATATTAAACTGGTAATTTCCCATCGAATCACGAATGGCAAGAAAATTTTAACAAAATTTCCCGCCAAAACAAGAGCGGTGAATACTATTGGTCAACGACAGACTGGTTTATGGTCGTTTCGTACTCTTGTCATTTCGTACTTCTGCCGTTGCGTACCCAGGCCTGGTCGTTTCGTACCCAAGCCTGGTCGTTTCGTCGGTTTCGTACCCAGACATGGTTGTTTCGAACTTTACACATGAAATAAGCTAGCTTTGCAAAATCTTACCCCAAGATCTTGAGATTTTTTAAAGTGATTGGGATATTGTTGGGATTTTTTTCCAGTAGTTAGATCTTGGGATTTTTCTTGGGATTTTTGAGAAATAGTAATAAAAAGTATTCAGTCTGATAGAAATATTTTAGTAGCCTGAATATGACTGTGCTCACTGTATTCAAGCTGTATTGCATGGCCGCTAGTCTGCCGTTTATTTTGTGTTATATTTACTGCATTCTGTATTATGTTTGTCTTCTAAATTTGATCATATTTACATTTGGATAATTAGTAATTATTTTCTATATCATTAATTTATGATCATATGATATCCATATTCCATAGAATAATGTCCCAAATTTGATCAGCTCTCAGCAGTACTGTATTAATTATAAAGAGACCCACTGCTATGCAGTATTTAGTATTACCATTTACCACTGTGAACTAATCAAATTGGAGCTGCATGTAACAGAAAATGACTTGATTTTAGAACATTTAAAAAGCATCACATCCTTGCATTGCTTAAGACCAAGTTTAGTGCAGGTGAGGGTCCAGGAATGTCTTGTGATGTATATAGTTGATGAGAACAATCATCTGCATTTAGACTAAAGAAATGGCTGTACATTTGATACTCAACAATTACACTTGGAACCTTGCTCTAGCACCTGCCTATTGTCATCATAACCTGGTCTAAAATGATCATTCACCATATTTTCAATATCATTTCCTTTTCTTTTAAACATCTCTAATGAACATTTCCCAAGCTTTCTAAGTAAATTTTCGATGCCTTCATTATCCTTTGCAGATGTCCAAAAATTTAAAAGTATCTTCTTTCCCATTTCACGAAGAAATGTCTTCTCCTTTTCAACTGAAATGCCATCACTATCAATTGGCAGGTCAATTTTATTCCTAACCAGAATTAGTTTTGCTGCAGGTTCATAGTTCTTTACATCTTTTGCAATTCTGATCAACTTTTGCAAAGAGTATTCGTCATCTGCGCTGTATACCAGCAGAACAAAATGGCTTTTTCTATAATAAGACTGGGTGATACTGCCATGCTTCTCCATGTCAACTGTGTCCCAAATTTCCATCTGGAAATGAAAAATTTTCCATTAAGGGAGCATTCAATACTTACACCAGGGAATAGTTATTATATATTACCAAATCTGTGCCTGTACCTTTTGGCAAACATAATGCCAAACATCATGACAAGCCTATTTAATTTGTAATTCATAATGACAGATTGTTAATAGACATTCATTCACCAAGTATAACTTTCCTCATGCATTCTCACCAAGAGTTTTTTTACGAATTACTTTATCATTTTGTGCTATAAATAGGAAATATTTGGCATGTATTACGAAGTAACCTGGTTTAATATGAAGTTATTTGGCAATAGGCATAGGTGTTAACAATTAATGGCTTCCTAATTTATTAATTTTATGTGCAGAGAAATATTCAAAATATAATTATAATTTCAATTGAATAAAAATGTCGCAATTTTTGCATACCGGAATAACAGTTTCATCTTTTTTAAATATTTCCTCATGCTTGCCTTTTTCTGTGGCTGATGGTGGTTTATCTTCTGTGAAACCTTTCTTTATTATTCTTCGAAACAAACTAGTTTTACCCACACCATATGCACCAGTGAACGCGATTTTATAAAAGGTCTTGCCGGTCTTTTATAATTTTCTACAGAATTTAAATCTTGAATCTCCACATTCTCCGCCATATTGTGTTAAAATTTCGTGAACAGTCCAAACTGCAAAGACGGAGGACCACTTCCTGTTTTACTGTATCTAAACAGAAATCTAAATTTAGGTCCACAGTTTCGTGCCTCCATGACGTACAATTGAAAGGCGGAGTAAGAAAGATTACCCAGGGCATGAGTGACATGACACAAATCATACAATGACATTACAAGGCTTACAAATTGCAACAGGACTTTTAAACGACAATCATGTTTTTGGCCTTTTGTGAGCCATGGCAAGATCGTCGTTGCTTTTTGACTTTGTTAACCGCAATTGTTAAGTTAAAAGAACAAACTCAGCAAAGGTTATCTTGCCTTTTTATATGTTGTATAGAATTTATTAATTATTATAACGTAAAAAAGGTATGAAATTCTCGAGTCATAGTTGTATAGAATTCCGCTGTCTACTTTTCTACTTTTTTTCTGCCGAATGAAATTCATCATAACTGCAATAATCATTGTATCAATTGAATACTAAAATGATGAAGATGATATTTTAGATGGATCAATTTCATAATTGAAATATTATCAAAAACAATGAACTACATGAATGCAATTTTAACAGGATAATTAAAAGGATGAATTTTGGCGGATATCACACCCCATAGGCATTACTACAACAACCTCCTACCCAGCTGGGTACCAGGGTACGACTACGAGGTTGATACTTGATAAATGATAATTCTGATTTCTGATTGACTAATAACAGGCATGGGACATGCTGCGGGCGCCGGGTGCTTCGGAACGCCCTAAAAGCGGGTCAGAAAGAAAACAAGATGGCGACTTTTGGCCGGCTCATTTCTGTTGCACTTCGGAAAAATTGCGGCCAGATTTTATGTAATTCACCTGGAAAATTTATCCTTGGTACGTTTTATTACATAAGATAGTTAGAATTAGCTTAGATGACCTAATTTTAGTTAGAAAATAACAACCATATGGCTCTGAAAAGCTGAATAATCAATCAATATATAACTATCAGACTATGTACAATTTATACTACAGTACAGTGAGTGCATGGTATAATGTTGATAGAATAATCAAATTTTTTACTTAACAGGACCTATATCTTTTTGTGGCACAAAGAGGTTACTATCAACTCAGCCCGCAATCAAAGGTAATGTATAGACAAAAAAAGATTATCTGCGGTACCTACCGTTTGTGTGTTAAGTGGTAACTGGTAACTAACTGGTAGGCACTCCATAGATTTCACACTACAGTATTCAATGAATGACATGCAAAGGTCATTTGCTAGTTGTTTTCAGTCTTTGTAATGTTTATTTTTGCCCTAACTGAAGTAAGTTCGACTCAGAGCAAATTTCACACCAATAAGGCTGGCAAAGCTAGCTTACATTTTTAACATGGACTGATGGACTAGAACTTCGAATGTACATAACATATTCATCTTACCAATATGGTGCATCCTTAGATGACCCAGTTCGTACAAGGCTTTCAGAATATGGAGAACACGTAGGCAATATGCTTCCAAAATACGTCCAGCAAACCCAAGTGAACCACAATAATGAATTGGAAATATTAATTGCTCCCGAGGGAATTCTGCCTGTGTTGACCTTCTTACGAGATCATACAAATGCTCAGTTCAAATCCTTGGCTGACCTGACTGCCATGGATGTTCCAGGTAGACAGAATAGATTTGAGGTAAGTATCAACTGCAAGCTACAATTGTTTTTAGATTTGGTTCAGGCCTATCCCGTATAGAGGCAATGCTTGCTAGTTGTGGCATTCTGGCACCAACACAATTGTTGTCTAAATTCATATCTTATGTTGTGTATCAATTCGGCTTTTCAGGTTATTTATAATCTGCTGTCGTTACGTTTTAACTCAAGAATACGTATCAAAACATACACAGATGAACTAACAGCTTTGGACTCGGCTCATCCAGTGTTCAAAGTTGCCGACTGGTTTGAACGAGAGGTATTTCATTGAGAAAACATCCTCTATCAATATAAATATATAATGCTAATAGCCCCACAAACAAACAGGTGAATTTCATTTTAAACTAATCAGCATGTCTGTTTGCATTTTTAAGGCAAAGCCAATCAGAATGCTTAAATTTTTTTACCAGAAGTAGTCAAAATTTATGCATTTTGATTGGATTACTGAAAATGCAAACAAACTAGCTGATTGGTATAAAATGAAATTCCCCCTTGTTAGCCCCACATTTTTGTAAGCCCCACATTTTTGTAAGCAGAAGCAATGCAAACCTAAATATTACCCTTAAACGGCCTTGCAATAGTTTAAATTCTTTTGCACTTTCTTAAGGTTTGGGATATGTTCGGCATATTCTTCTCCAACCATCCTGATCTAAGGAGAATTCTGACAGACTACGGTTTTGAAGGACATCCGTTCAGGAAGGATTTTCCTTTATCAGGCTATGTTGAGGTATGTGAATATTACAATAAAATAAACATTAGAAGCAGATTGACCAAGTGACCTTCATCATAGAGTCAGACAGCTAGCCTATAAGGCCCTTTCCCCTTTGTCGAGAAATGTTTAGAAGGTCTTTTCTCCAGCCAGTTGGTATACCAAATTTGATAAGAATGATATTGTCGCTAATTTTCTGATGCAAAATGAGGAATCCAGTTGGATAAGATTTATATTCAGATTATTTATATTTAGATTATTAATTTTCTTTTATATGAGTCCAAGCATGCAGTGCTGAAAAAAAATTTAAAAATTTTAAAATGGGTGTTATTCTTGATATTATTGCAAGGTTCGTTGGGACGACGAATTAAAACGTGTTGTGTCGGAACCCATTGAACTTGCGCAAGAATTCCGTAAGTTTGATCTTCAAAGCCCTTGGGAACAGTTCCCTCTGCACCGTGACGTGGAGCCAACACCGTTGTTAGATGCGGAACAGAGTGAAGATAAGAAATAATTTTGAGATTCGAGTTGAGATTTGAGATTCTAGCTTTTGTACATACATAAAGGTTTGATAAAGAATATAGCAGTCATGCTGTTGTGAACAGTATTTATACTTTGTCTGACTAGGTCCGTAAGCCTTCGCGATAAGAGGTGTAAAATTGTTGAAATTTCAATTTTTTACAATTCATTGTAAAGAAATTAAGTCCATACAACACTCAAAGGTTGTATTTTCAAGTATGAAAATGCACAGGTTTTTGAGGGTCAAGCAGAAACCGAAAAAGTCTGTCCAACGAGCGTATTGTCTGCGCAAATGAGGTGCAATGAAAGAAAATGGTAACTGCACCTGAGCGGCACAGTTGTTTAAATGTTCGAAATAGTGCGCAAAATCTCTTTTTGGTCAGAGTCGTCAAATTTTCTTCCAGTACAACAGGCTCAGTTTTTCATCTTTTCACATGCAGACAAAGAAACTGTGGCTTTTCCTTTAACATACTGGTCTTAGTTTTGCGTTCGACCGCCGCTGACGATGTGAGCCTATACGAATTAGAGAATTTTCTCAAATTCAGACCGAATGGTTACTGGTCAGAATCATCAAATTTTCGTACAGTACAGGCGGCTTAATTTTTCAGTGGTTCACAGACAAAAGAAGTGAAGCTCTGCTTTTGACGCTAATGAAATGAGCCTACAAGTACACGATAATCTTCCGATCCCATTTCGAGCAAATTAAGGGCATTAATACATATGAAAAGTGTTCATACGTGTCGTTCGCTCTTACTTCATCGTATGATCATGTTGTCTACAAGAACTAATCATGATATATGTAAATTTGAATAGTTTGGTTTAGCAATGACTCCAATTTGAAGTAAAGAGTCATCTTGAAATTTTCCATTTAGTATTCAAGCTTCTCACATTTGTGGATAAACAAGACAAGATATTATTTTTCTTCAACATCTTTCTTCCCGTATTTGGATAATCTCTGCTTCTTACAGATTATCAGAAGTCTGAACACGCGTTATTCACGTGAAACATATTAAATATATAGGCCCTATTTGTACATTCACATTTCGGTCAGGTCGAATGCAATTGGAACAATTACACTATAAGACTTATTATCTCGGCAAAAGTTCCGGCAGGCAAAAGTTCAAGGCATAAGATATTCATGCCGACCAGATGCCGCTTTCAGACGGCTCAATAACAATACTTTAGTAATCTATAAGCTGATTCACTTGTCCGCACGCCTCGCAGTTGCTATAAAAAGCAAAGATCTGATAACCTCACGTGTTTTTAAACTTCTGTTGGGATAAGATTTTAATCCTTCGATATTAGTTGGTCTTTTTGGGCGAAGATTGCCAAATTCGCAGTCTGCAAAATTGTCACGCACTTTGGTTGTTGTAAACCTTTCGAAATCTCAATTCGGATACGTTAGCCACACGCCATGGACGAGCTTTTCCAAACCCCACCAGAAACAAGAGAACGCGTCTCGGCCGAGGTTAAGGGTACGATACCAGATTGGGTCAACGGAACCCTTCTACGAAATGCTCCTGCGAAATACGAATTTGGTAAGCATGCTTACAAGCACTGGTTCGATGGCTTGTCTCTTTTGCATGCTTTTATCATCGAGAAAGGCGAAGTGAGTTACCACAGCAAATATTTGGAAACGAATGCTTATACAAAAGGCAGTGAGAAAGAAAGGATCGCCTACGCCGAGTTCGGAACAGCAGAGCTCCCCGATCCGTGTCAGAATATCTTTTCCCGCTTTTTTTCCTATTTTTGGCCGCCAGAAAGGACGGATAACACGGCTGTGAATGTTTTTACGATGAAAGGAAAGGTATTTGCGAACAGCGATTCGCCATTCATGAACGAAATCGATCCTGACACGCTGGAAATTCTCGACGTTACCAACGCAAAAACGGACATCGATTGTAAGTATATCATCTAGCATTTGTAAAACTTTGACCAGCTTTTGAGTTTTGTTTGGATTTTTCGGCGACAGTTTATTGATAATGCAGATTCTGATAGTGCAGATTGTGATAGTGCAGATTTGGTAAAAACAAATTTCTGCTTTGATATATGGGGCTGTGAACATGGCACTTCCGACTGTACGAAGGCGTTACAGTGATTTTTTCAACTGTTTCAAAAATGCAAGAAAATAAATGAAATTACAGCTTCAAAGCGAACAATTATTAAAGGAATTCCCGATTTAACATTACTAAGATTTAATCAAAGTTATACGGAACGAACGGAAATTTTAAGGCGATTGATAACGCTATCCAGCTTTCGTATATCCGGCCTCTAAGATTTAATTTATGTAATACAAAGTATAAAGCAACATACAGCAATATGATCAAACCCGTTTTGACCCTCTCATCTAACCCCGCTATCGTTATTATTTTACCAGCGGCAAGAATCGTGTACGCATGCGCTCATCCTCACGAGGAGAACGACGGTAACGTGTACCACGTGATGACGTCCGTCGGCCGTCAATCTCGTTACAACATCGTGCAAGTTCCCCCAGCGCAACGAGCCACTCATATCAAGGTCGATAAGCCCCTGGAAGGCGCTAAAATCATTGCGAGCCTCAAGCCACACAAGAGCATTACCTACTACCACAGTTTTGGGATCACCACGAACTATTTCATCTTTGTTGAAAATCCGTTCAGTATCAACAGTTTCGAAGTGCTGCGAATGAAGGTCGAGCACAGATCTTTCCACGAATGTATGCATTGGGATGCAAAAGAACCATCCAGGTATGGTTAGAAATTTGATACTTTTACATGATTGTTGGTTAATTGTAATACTGATCAAGTTTAAACCCCTCCGTCTAGATAAAGGTACCCCTACCCCCCCCCCTGTACGGACACCACCCCAGTTCCAATTAGTCCCACTTAGATCTTTAAAAAACACAAGGGTTTTGCTCTATACGGCGAATTGAATCTTCCACTATCTTCCACTTCCCCGGGATCTTAGACGAAAATTGCCGTTCGTAACAACTTCTCCATCAAGTACAAATTGTTTTCAATTGGCACCATCACACAGAAATGCCTTTTGTTATTGTGACGGCAAAATATCAACCACTCTGTAACGATAACTATAACGGCAATTCCGAAAAAAACCAAAATAGTTTCACTAATGAAATGTCTTCAAATTTCTGTCATCAATTGGTGGCTGTTGTTGAGATTTCAAAGCTTTTGACCAATATGGCGGCATATGAAAACCACTTTCTACGTCATTTTTAGGTTTTATTTAATCGAACGCAGATCTGGCGCATGCGTTGGAAGCTATGAGGCGCATAGTTTTTTCTCCTTTCATCACGTGAACGCATACGAGGATATCAATGGTCTCGTGGTAGTAGATTTGTGCTGTTATCCCGACGCAACCATCATTGATCAGTATTATCTCCATTATCTTCGTAATTCCAAAATAGACAAGGTAATCTCAGGTTTTTTTTAATCACCTTTTTGAAACACTGAAAATCTCTTGTACACTATAAAGGTTTTGCAATAAGGACTTACTTTACGTGGTGTAAACACATTCATAATCTGTTTTAACACCATGCTGTTTTGATCCAGGTTGGTGAAAATTTTGCTGATCCTGAAGTGAGACGTTATCGTTTGCCAATTCCTGGCAAATCTGCTTCTCGCTCTTCTTCTCCCCGTTTAACTTACGAGATACTTGGCAGTGATCTGGAGTTGCCTCGTATCAACTACCGTTTCAATGGTCAGGAATACAGATACATCTACGGAACAGGTTCATACCAGTTTCGATTGTTTTCACATTGTTACTGACTTGATATTGCAAAAACATTCCAAAATTCGTGCTGATGTAATGTTGATGTAATTCGTTTATAATTTACATGCATGTGGTAAAAAAGCCTCTGAATGACTGCGAAAACAAAATTAAAGCAGCTAATCATATGAAGTTTTAAACTTCTCAAATTGTCAACTCATTTTACAAGCTTGAAATAAGAATTTCGGATTATTCGGAAATCAAATCATTGTCAATAGCAGATGCATAATAACGGTCACTTTTTATGCTGGAATCCAAAGCATCTTTGTTTTTCATTCGCAGGTCCGTACGAACACGGTCATTTTCTTGACCAGCTGGTCAAATTGGATACGGTTTCAAAATTGAAAAAAACTTGGTACCAGTCTGGATGCTTCCCGTCCGAGCCAGTGTTTATAGAAAGACCTGGGGCCAAGGATGAGGATGATGGCGTTATCGTGTCGGGGGTCGTCGGCACGGGGGGTGAGAAATCTTTTTTGCTCGTCCTGGATGCAGCAAGTTTTGAGGAGCTAGCCAGAGCTGTTATTCCGAGCCGTCTACCGCAATCTTTGCATGGAAATTTCTTCCCAGATTTAAGTTACAAGTTGAAGGCGTTCTATGCGAACAAATCTAAGCCAAAAGAAATGGAAGTCGTGCAATAATTATCACAAGAATGAAATAACCTGTTTTTGAGAATCTGCGAAGTAGAATATATAGCTTAATCAAGATTTTGAAACTAATGTCTTAAACTATCTTAAACTTCTCCAACAGTAAAAAAAGCAGATCAAAACATAAAGTACGCAACACATCATGGGTAACAATGTCTCTGAGTTTGGCAATACTATATGAAAAAGAGAGATTTGTACTTCCTTTGAACTTCCTCCTATATACCATAATACAAAATTAGGAATCGTGAATAACGTCTTTCCTTACGCGGTGTAGCAGAAGGATTCGGTGGAAGTGTACGATGACTCCTGAGAGGGAAGACGGGGCTAGCTATTTTCCGCGGCGCAAGGCTTACGCGACCTAAATACATGAAGTGTACAAATGGTGTGCATTGAAAATAGCCCTCAAGTTTTTTCCTCTCCTAAAATTCATCTGCTCAAGGAATGTTCATTGTAAAAGCGCGCGAAAAACCTTAGTCTCTACTGTTTTTATTTCCGATAAAATGCATTCTTTGCACGAATTTTTCTGTGCTGATTTTGAGAGTACACTTTCGTGTGCATAGAACCGCAACAAGCATTTTTTTTTATTGTTATGAAATTTTCCTTTTCACTATATGAAAGAAATGCAATTTTTTGACAGCCTAATTTGCCTTCATTTTTGCTTTCCATTTCCGCTGGCCGGCTGGGCTACTTCGACGGAAGTGTCACATTTCAAGTGCTTCTTAAATCCCAATTGAAATTGCATTGTTGACATTCAAAACTCTTTCTGCTATCGCCTTCGCTCTTCCGAACTTTGCACCGATGTAATGCACTTAGACTAGTCTTTAGTACACAGGCAAACAAGTTTTGCCTTCAACAGACTATGTCGAAAGACGCGAAGCCCAAACTTAGCGACGATAGTGACAGCGAAGAAGACGAGACCAGCACACCAGAATATTATTACAATCGTGGTAAATTGCCGACCTACAAAGTAATACTTTTGGGCGAAGCTGGATCGGGGAAAACCAGCTTGTTTTCCCGGTACAAATACGGCGCTTTTCGAAAGGCAACAACTCTTCAAGGCACAGACAGATTCAAGAAAGAATTTGTAAATGATAAAGGCGAACGAGTACAGGTCAGTAGCGATTCATATGTGCCGGTAATGCTTAAGTAATGTCGAAATTACAGAATATACAAATTATAAGTTATGGTTCCGTCGCGTGCTAAGATCACATAGTATCGATGTTGATAGAGAAATTAATAGCGAATTACTATATATTTTCGCTTTAATTTGCTACTGCATTATCGAGGTTTACAAAGTACGAAGTGTAATGATTTTACTCGTTGTAGGAAGTATTATTATACGAGTGTGTTATCGACTGTCCTTCTAATTTGTCGCAAATATCAATTCGAACTTTATGTAAACATAGCTATTTCCAACATGTTCGTCGAGAAGGCTTTGAATGTTTCAATTATACACTAGTCCTATTTCTTTGTATATGTTTTGGATAAGCATCGGTTTCTTGACTTTCCTCGAATTGGGGAAGTATCAATTTACATGTAAACTCTCTTCTCACGATATTCGCTACATGGAATTCGCGTTGAAACCTGACGAAACAGCCCATGCATGCCATATCGAATAGGACATATCAGTATCAGTTGACGCATAAATATGCTTCTGCCAAGTTCTGGCAAGTTCCGCTCACTTACATTATTAATACTTAGCATTTTTTATCGCCGGCAATTTGCATCAAAGCACCTTTAGGTTACACCCTGCAATTATCAGCTATTTTTACCACTGAAAGTTGAATTGTATTTTTTGCTATGGTAGAAACACCTTTTAAAGGAAAGGTAGTTATAACCAAAAGAAAAGTTGTGTACTAAGCTTAAAGTTTGTAAAACAAAAAGAACCTTTAATTTATCAAAAGTCCTGCTATATTGGCTATTCTGTCTTACAATTTACCACGCACTACGCGCAATGCTGAATTTGCCACTTGCAAATTACATATTTGTTGAATAACCAGCCTAGCGCCCACGGCACCTTTTTAATCGTCAATTCTTAAAGTGAAACTTACCGTCTGAGGAAAGTCTATTTCCAGCAGTCGGAAATTAGCGGCAGGGAGCAGGGTTTCTCTTTCATCTTTTTTAAAAGTAGTTTTTCACGTGGGCGCACAAACAATAAAATATTCGACTCCGCGCGCAATATTCCGTCTAGTGAAAAAACAGCCTTAAAATTTCGCGCGGGTTGTATTTCTAGATGATACTATGGGACACGGCGGGAATGGAGAGGATGGGATCCCTAACTTTCCACTACTATCACGGAGCGCACGCGGTTATCCTAGTATTTGCTCTGAACGACAGTACTTCGTTTGATTCGCTTGTTATGTGGAATGAGGACGCTTCGCGGTACTCTCCTGGCGACGTGAAACGATTTCTGGTTGCGACCAAGTCCGACGTCGAAAAAGATCAAATAGACGTTTCGAAGGACAAAGTAAACTCTTTTTGCAGGAACAAAAATATCGCCGAAATTTATTACACTTCGGCGAAAACTGGCGATGGTATTGACGAAATGTTTCAAAGTGTAATGAAATATCTGTCGGGGTCTATCGAGCAACAATCTCCTGAGGACGATATATGGGCGCTAACCTTTCCAACCAAAACTAAAGCGAAAAAAGGCTGCTCGTGTTAATTTCACCATAACAAGGGGGGATTTCGTTTTAGGCCAATCACCAGTTTGTTCACATATTCATGCAATATCCCAATCAGAATGCGTGAATACTGCATGACTATTTCTAGTACATATTTACCATTTTATTTAAAATTAAAGTGTTGAAAATTTAAACATTCTGATTGGCTTTGCTTGAAAAATTGAAAAACGAAATTCCTCCTTGTTTTCCACCGTACGCTCAGGCATTCTTGTTAGTCAATCGGTTTTTATTTCTTAGTCGAGTCGTTTTTGTTAGTCAATCGGTTTTTCTTCCTTTTATTTCTTACCTGTGACCTCGTCGTCTCAAAGTACCTTTTTGGAGAAATTAAAGTGGGATTTTAGTTAGGTCCAGAGCATCGGTAGCCAGGCATGTTTACGAGTTGACAAGGAGCTCTGTTAAAAAGCTAGTCATGCCGGTTGTTCAACAAGAGCTAGGGCTGTTCATGCAGGGGGGGGGGCTCAACATTTGGCCGACTGATGCGATATTTTGAACCATACTATAAACACCTCTAGAGGGGTTACCAATGTCGAATATACTATTTTCCTGTACACATTCAGAATTTCATTAATACTATAGATCCCGGTACATTAGACCTTACCAATGTCAATGTCGAATATTCTATGCATGCATGATGTCAGGTGTGAAATTCGAAGGCAATGTAAAATTAGTAGGATCGCTTACAATGACAATGTTTAATGACAAAAAATAGCTTCAAAATAGCTTGGTGTAATAGGAGTGGAACATGCAGCATGTATCTAATATATATTATATATAGACCATAATATACACCTAAATAGCTATATTTAAATTCATATAAACCATTTTGAATATATTTATATTTGTTTTGCAGCCTATTATATATGCACTTTTATCATGCATATCAATCATATCACCTTCAAATTAAAAAAGCTAAAAAATTTTTACGGCAGTTTTTCACATTTGCAAAAAAGGCTTTTTACCTTTGTAACTATATAGCGTAGTGTATCACTAGTAAAGAATTGGTGTAGGAAATAACTATATTGTTTTAATTTTCTTTGTTCTACTGTATCTACTGATTACTAAACGACCGCCTTTCAGATATCATTGGAGTTATTGCCTGTCGCATATGGGCGAATTTTACCGATGTTAATTTCACAATGAAAATAATGATTCTGAAAGTGTAATCGCAGTTATTTGATGTAAATAAAAGCAGTCTGAGAATAACTTCCATGTCGTTTGTGCAAAAGCGTCCTATAATACAAGCTCTTCTTTGAGGCATCTTTCAAAGCACATCTCTTGTCTTTATGACTACGATGACACACAGCCACGCCGATACCTAGGGAAAGATTGTATCACAAATTAATTCAGCGTCTAAGATACTATTACTTCAGCTGTAAAACAACCGAATTTTATCTATTTCCTCATGATCATCGATTTTACTAATATTTACATGCAAATTATTCCATCTTACCCAAAGCGTAATCCTGCGGATGACAGGTACCATCGCTTGAGTCGCCGATGCAACCAATTCTACACACGTGGGTACCATGGTACTTGCTTGGTGGGTGGGCCAAACTGCACAGGTCGCCCAAGTTTAGACCACACCATTCCTGAAATTGACATGTACACTTGGCTTTACAAATTTTCAAGTTTCATTCTGAATTATTTTAAGTTAAAATTTTGAATAGACACATATAATTATATGTTCTTGCGTGAGCAATAAGATTTCGATAGTTAAATTCAATGAAATTTTCTTCCCACCCCTTTTAAAAGAAAAATGCTCTTTCATTCCGAGAGATAACACTAATTAGGCTAACTTTAAGGAAGAAAGAGGCAAAAGAATGTACATTAAAGTATCTGCTCCGCTCAATACGCTGCTCAGTAACAGCGGACAGATCTATTGCAAAAATTCATAACACGAGAATGATCACATGCATCTCGATCAATGTCGTACTAAAAAGGCCATTTTACGTTTTATCCCTCATAAAAAGCTGGATTTAAACTTCTAAAATGATCTCAATAGTTCAACAGGTATATACATAAAACAACAACTTCGCATTTTTACCGTTTTCAGTTCAGATATATCCAGTTCTTTACCGAACCTCCCCATCAAAGTTTTAAACGTATAATGTTCAGAGGTTTCCACAGCAAACTGCGTCTTGAAAAGGTTGGCAAGTGTCAACTGTTTGTTGTGTGTGAACGTGGCGCAGTGTTGTCGAGGACCGCTGAAACACGCCATCAACTGGTTGCTTATGATGTGTCCCCAGCCATAATTCTTCATGGAGCTTGTCTTTGTCAGATCAGTTCCTTCCTCTTCGTTTATCAAGTCTGAGTTCGTCCAGGTTGGACTAATTCCGGCGAAATCGTTAGTATGGCCATCCACTCGGGCAACCAAGGTCCAGCCACCACGATTAGCCCCATGGTCTTGTATCATTTCACAGTGTGCCTGAAGGTTAACGAGTATTTTGGCATTCCATTTGCGTTGCAAAAATGCCGCGCCGTATATATAGCTCTATGGTATGGTACCTAGTTTTACGATAAAGTGCATGTAGTGGCAATTTATTAGAGCGAGCAGGTCAGTCCACTCGACAAGTCATTTTTGTGTGAATCTACCCTATAATTCTATTGTCAAATCTATAGTTTGCCGTTAAGAGGATGCCTAAAAGAGACTCTATACCTTTCTAGTTGTTGGTGAGATTAAAATATTTCCTTCTAAATTTGTGGCGTGTAAATGGGACCATTCAACATTTCCGCCATTAGCTCCATTATGTTAGCCGCGTATTAAAGAACATATCTGCTTTAAGTAACGTTCAGTTACTCTAATTTAACATGAAAAGGTTTCGAGTAAAGATGGATATACATCAAGTATCGCGTGATGTATACACGCTGTCTTACTTGATAAGGCTCACGATGAGTAGTCTTCAGCCACTGCGGACCGCTGTTCGTGCGCTGGTTCACAGCATATATCTCCTGACACGACCAGCTTGGATTTTGATGGGAGCCCAGTGGAATAGGTGGTGGAGTTGGACTAGGCCGGAAAAAACGATTCAATTATCGAGCTTCATGACATTCGAGTATAGTGTATTGTAACAAACGAGTTAAGGTTCTGAATCTGAATATTGAAGCTCCACGTATCAACTATGGAACCAAGATGAGAATCACATACATCTACAATCAGCTAGAATGCTGTGCTGTTGTGGATCCAAGATAGAAAGTAACTCAATATAATATGTTTTACCTGGGAAAAACTGGGGGGCAAGGTGTCGGTTGGGGACAGGGCGGATGTGGTGGGCATGGCGGAGGTTTTGAACAGAAACGTCCATGCTTATCCACTTCGATCAAAGTCGCCCCATCCTTCCCATCGCGTCCAGGAATTCCTGGTACACCTGGTGGTCCAGGGGGACCTGGAGGACCAGCAGGACAGTAGATGATCTAAGAAAGAGAGATGCAAAATGGCGCTCTTCTTATATATTTTACTAATGTGTTAACATATAAAGAAATCCGGACTGCGAAGAGTTTTCATTTTAGCGTATTTAAAACGTAATAATTTAAAACGTAAACCTTTGTAGACTTCGTTCGAAATTTGCAGTTGCTGACTAACATGCATAGGTACTGTTAGAACACGAACGTAAATATGATTATGAAACGGTGTGTAACCTTGACTTGTGAATGAAAGAGCGCTAGAATTAAGTTCTCAATGGCTGTAGATTTAGGCCGGCTAAAGTGTTCAAGTCAGGGTTGAAATCAACTGTTCTTCACCTTTATTGCTGGTCTTTCAATAGCTATAATGCAACTTAATCGTTTTAAATTCATAAGTACATTATCTTGTTGTCCTACCCAAATACTGATAACATTTAAAAGCAATATATGTCAGAGTATACCACTTGACTTATTATGAACTCGAGACTTCTCGCCGACCGCAATCAAATTGTTTTGTCTCAACATCATTTTACCTCTGTTCTATATATTATAAGCATTAATTAACTGGTGTAAATGCGCGCGATTGCAAACTCGATCCCATTCTAATATGGTTACTAGTATACTAGTTCTTGCGCTGACAGAAATATTTTCCACCATGCATGTCTTGTTGTATTGTATCATGACTGTATTTGATCCTCAATCGCGAATACTTAACCTCCAGTAAATATTAATCCAGCAGCGGTTAAGATAAACACTACTTCACTAAACCTATAGTATCGACTGCCATACACGTACCTTTGACCCGTCTTTAACAACAGTTCCACCGTGGGCCGAAAAGTCTTTAAAAATCGACTCAGTCTCAGACTTACAATTCACTGGTAATATCGCATGATATGATAAAATTATAAAAACAAAACTCTCCATAAACCTTGTTAACATCTTTCTTTGCCTCCACCGTAAAAGTTCAAGTAACACCGATACAGTTTAGTCACTAATGTTTTAGGATAATGAAGAATTTTACGCAGAAAATTATTTTCTTTTGTCCTCTTACAACAGGCAAGCTAATATATGCAAAATCATCATTTATACACACGTGCTTCTAACAGGTGACGTTCGTAGATTTCACGCGTGAAGCGCAAGCCGAAGTAACCGACCGGTGCGAATACAGATTCCGCCTATAAACGCGGCGTTCCCTTCTATACACCGGTAATGTTGCTTGCACGCCGAAAATTTTCACCAGAAACCGGATTGTGAAACCTTAATTTGTCAGGCACTAAGAGTAGACTGGAATACAAATAAAAATCGAAAACGGCCCCGGCAATTTAAAAAAGCTTTTTAAAGTTTTTTTTTTGCATTCGAGAAAAGCCTTATAAAGTAAACCTTAGAACAATTACAATAGCGTAGTAGCCGGCGAACGTTTATCATTTTTGTATAAGGTAAACTCGGTACGGGATTATATTTATTTTCAATGATAACCGTCTTAAATGGCTTATCTGAAGCCCCTGAAAACTACCTCAAATTGAACCATATACTGCGAATTGTTCCCATATGTAAATCTAATTTTTATTGACGTCTTACATCCCGCTATTTTCATTACGATTAATTTCATACGATTTCAACTACAGCAACTCTTTAGCATAACATTCATTTCATAAAAGAGCTTGTTCCGCAGTCGTCGCCGTCGCCTTGCCGTCCTACATGCTTAAGGTCGCTCAGTTATTGTCATTTTAGAATTTTTCGAGCAACTTCGAACAAAACTACATTGGATTCGTCTCTATAAGCAAGTACGTTTTCTGTAGTGAGCCCTGTTTCGAACTGTTTTTGTTGCTCGCTAAATCAAATCAGTTCGAGTTTACGAGATTCCCGGAGCAAAAACTCATCGCTCATAAGTCATAACGTGCCTGAAACCTACAGTTTGGAAAATTAATTTCGATTATTTTATATTTTTTGGAAAATTGATTTCGTTGTTTTTATATTGCCCTTTTTTCAAGGGCACAAAAATTGAGAAGAAATAAAATAAAATGATCATGATATAAACACCAGACGAACATGGATACAGTTCAAGACCAGCCGTAATCAAATTTGCCCGGAAGATGGCTTATATTTGCAATATTATTGTCAATTATTACGGGTCGCGATTGAGGCGCATGCGCGCGCGTGATTATCTCAGTTTATTTTCACACTGCCTTGTTTGGACATCAATGAGCAAACTACGATAAAGCAATTTTCGCCAGGTATATATCGCTGAAAAAAATTGAGGCTGAAAATAATTGGGACAAAGTTGAGGGCTAGAAAATTTTTTTGTGCATATTTTGGCTCCCAATTTCCACTTTTCTAATTAGACCAATTCGTATCATAATTCAAACAGATCACAAACACAACACTGTGTTTTACTACGCCCTGAAACAGATATATAATATATGCGTTTTAAATTTCAACACACAGGAAAACTGATCACCCAGGCTCCCCTTAACGTCCACTCGTTGCTAATTAATCTATTAAACGCGGTAATAGAAATTGTTATCTTCGATGTTTTCACCGAACCGAAGATAATCAAGAAGATAATGAGATACAGCATCAATCAGGGGCTTTTTACATAAGCCCGGTTACCCGAGATTCAACGAAGCAAAAGAGGACTCTGAGGTATTGAAATAAGTCTTTATGACACCAAACAAGCACATGCTATTGTTGTGGTGATTATACGACTACCATGCAGGATCGCGTTATCTGCTCATTCCAATACCTCAAAGTCATCTCACGCTTCGTTGAATCTCGGGTAACCGGAAAAGCGGCGCGCTACAGTTCGATTGAACAGTGTCGAGGGGGCAATGCCGAGAATAGGTGAGGGTAAATCAATACCCTCACTTTTAAATAACGGGCTATGATTCCTATGAATGAAGTAAAGCCTCTTACAGATGAGCAAGTTTTCTATGACAAGTTTTTATGTGAGAAGTTTTAATTGTTCGTCTGTACGCCCAACTTTGACAATTTTTCAGTCTATGACAGGTGTTCAAAATCAAATATACTTGATTTTGAACAAGTGTACTTGTCGTAGAAAAAATTGCCAAAGTGCAAATTTTGCTCGTCTGTTAGTATTAGTCAACAAAGAAAACTTGTCGCATAATGTGAGCACTTGTATGCAGTAGGCCAGCGGACTATAGTATTTTGCAATAGCGCGCTCACGTCCGCTGTACAATTACATCGCTGGCTGCAGACTAAATTGTTAAGACAGACTTGGTGAGAGTTGTGCATTTCTGAGCTTAACTAGGATTTAACGCGAATTGTAGTTAAAGAGTTTTATGCAACCGGCCACAGAACGAAGGCCCGCACGAAGTAATAGTTTCTGGCTTTAAACCTTTAAAATTTTACTTCAGGAAGAACGTAGACTTGCTACAGGTCGCGATCGACTCTTTTAAAAGCTTAAAAGCCCGTCGCACATGAGAGCTATTAGCTGTGATAAAAATTTTTTTTATGAAACAACATTTGACCGGGAAGTTAAAAATGGCCGGAAAGTTAGACGGGAAAATTCGGACGAGAAACCCGTCTGTGACCGGATTCACATCAGAGGAGTTTCCCGTCTTCGACGAGTTTTCCGTCTTCGATGAGTTCCCGTCTCTAATACGAATTCGGCTAATAACAGACAGGCTTTAGTTGATTTTCTGCCGATTTGAGTTGTTGACACTACATTCCATGCGAATTAGATCCGATTAGGTCCGAGAATTGGTTCGTTCGATTATTACAAAACTGTTGTCCTCAAATAAACGAGTTGGCTCACTTGGCTGACAGAGCAATATAACTCATCATCCTTTGCACGCTCAGTGTTTTTAGTTTTTAGGACAATCTTTATTTATTAGCTGTATAACGATCGAAGCATAGAATAAAAGGCGAACTAGAAATATAGGCCACACAGCGTTGCGATAAGTAATCGTTTTATGCAAAAATATATTCGATTAATGGCAAGATAGCGAAGCAACCAACCATTACACCGTGCTTTATTGCTTTATTACTGAAGTGTTAGTATACATATAGAATGTATATAAAAATGATATGATTTTCGCCATTACTCATGTGCTATTTACCGAATACATGTATATAAAAGAGTTATAGACAAACGATATAAAATTCGCTACAATATCACAAGGATGCTACTTTGAGGATGCCTTTCGTCTGTTACAAAATAAAGTTGGAGGAATTTGAGCGCGGTTTGTTTTCCTTATCGTCTCGTCTTTCATTGCTGGTTGACTAAAATAATCATCCCCGGGTTCGATGATCTTCGACGACAGCGTCTGATCAGGAAGAATACGGCCACAACAAAGACAGCGATGATAGCCAAAGAGACACAAACAGCAACAATCGTTGTGATCGTATCCTCACATGTCGAGCCATCGGGAGCGGTGCATTTGCCGTTTTTACAACAGCTTCTTCCGCAGTCGTCGCTGACAGAACATGTCACGTTTTCACAACTTGGCAAACAACGCATGTCGCTTTCGACGCCACAGCATTGCTCGCCACATTCTACGCCGCTTATCAAGTAACGGCATCTTCTTCCCTCGGCGATAACAGCAACGAGGAAGAGAATTGTTATCACAACAGCAAATTTCATGCTTCAAGAGGAGACAGGTCGAATCTTTGTAACTTTCAAAAAATTTCTTGGTGAAGAAACGTTATTTTGTATATAATCCCAGTCGGCAAAATGTTTCGGATCTGGAAAATATATGAATGCCAACAACGCGAGTGTTCCCGAATAGCTCCCCAATTTTGTAGTTGACCAATACCACAACTCAGTGGGACGTATCCCAGAAAAAATGCATTCCTCAATATTCGGCAATGTCCTCAACTTTCCTCAAATTTCCCGCAATTCGTTCAATCGTTTTCAAAGGAAAAACTAAATGAATTGAGCTGGTATTTACCATACTTCTAAATGCACTAGAATTGTAAACTCGCCATATAGTAAAAGTATTTGAAACTGCTGAATAACAAAATGGTTTGCAACTTTACAGTATTTTTTTATGATAAACCGATACAGAATTCCTGTCGTGAAGGATATATTTACGTAATTGCCACGTGAAGGGATGAACGTATCCAAGGTGATATCGCGCATATTGCGAGTTCTCCTTCCGTTTTGATAAACAGGCGTAAAAAATCGTTAAAATCTGGCTTCTTTCAGAGACCGGTCCAATTTTGTAATCATCGAATGGTTATATGTGAGTGATATTGATGTCAGAGGCGACAAGCCATGATCGGCCCGTCTGTTACAGTGGAGGCAAAGACCCGATTCATACTTATTCTAAACCCGTTTTTCTGCTGGGCGGAATTTTTCGCAAAGGTCATCAGTTTTTTGGCGAATATTTTTTTTCACTGACCAATTACGACGCTGTAGTTTCGTTCCTCGCGTTCTCTGAACAAATTAAAGCGTGGTGAAAACTGGCCTCAAAAGCTGATCGAGCTAAAAGAATATGTTGTTATTACCGTCCAGTTCGGATGCCACCAATTTCTAAAGATAATTTTGTTCCTAATACTTTTAGTTATTTCAATCATCGGATGTATTGTGTTGACAGCCCTCCCAACACAAAGAGATGAAAACAAGCCGGACATGCGATGGAACATGTCTGAGTGAGATTTCTGATTCAAGTTCCATTCTAATTTGATATAATATATAAAATAATGTATACATATTTAGTTTCTTATTATCTTAACTTTTTACAGAACGAGTGTCTGTTTTCGAATGTTTAAATTATACAAAACAATATAAAGTCATTACAACATCAGTAAAAATGTCAACAAACTAAAATACAAAAACTCTCCGCGTTTGTGATCGTCTATTATTTGCTGTCCATTTACCAAAACCACCGTTCTCGGATTAGTAGACTGATCCAAGTCAAGACAGTATAAGGCGAAAATGTCTGACCATAAAGGCTAATTTCCACTAAGGAAAACGAGCAGCGGATCGGATCAGATCGGATTTTTTTCCGAGCTGGTCCGATCCATAAAGTGATTTGGGATCGGATAAAAAAAAGTTAAAACTATTTCAACTTTTTTTTATCCGGTCTCGGACGCTTTCGGATCAATATAAGCCAAAAATTTCAACAGACGCGCACGCGCGGATTATCTTTCGTTCCGATCCGATCCGATCGCTGCTCGTTTTCCGGACTGGAAATTAGCCTTAAAAAAAAATTCTCACAATTTTGGAAGCAATGATGATCACAGAGACAATCAATCAATGATAATCACAATCCCCATGCACACAAGAAGCACCACAGAACGATAAATTAAACAGTCTTTATAATGCCACAATATGATGTCAGCAAATTCAAATGCGCGCGGAGGGAAAATTTCAGCGTTGATTTTCAGTTATTGGCGGCTTTGTTGTTGATTGACTAAAATGATCGTTCCTGGATTGGATGTTCTGCGTCGACAGCGTCTGACCTGAAAGAATACTCCTAGAATAATAAGAGCAAGAATACCCAGTGCGACAAAAATGCCGATTATGAGACCAGCTGTATCTTCACATGACGTTGAATGACCAGTACATTTGCCGCTTTCGCAACAGCTTTTCCCGCAGTCGTCGTTGACTGAACAAGTGACGTTCTCACAACTCGGTAAACAGCGCATGTCGCTCTCAACACCACAACACTGAAGTTCGCACTCGCTGTAAGTTAGCAAATAACGACATCGCCTCCCTTCAGCGACAGCAACGATTGCGAAGAGAATCGTTATCACAGCGGCAAATTTTATGCTCATTTTTCAAACGAAAGCCGTGGAAAATGTTCGGATGTTTCTTGCCGAAAATCACGTTCCTTTCAAAGGTTTCTGTGTAATCTCATAAGACGAAGTCTTGCCTATATCGTGATCATGGATAAAATGCGGTCTCAGAACAACGCGAGGTTTCTAAATAGCCTTACTAATTGAGGCCGCCCAGTGGGCGTATTCTGACAATAGCACGTTTGAAGATTCCTTAATGTTCCTTCAAGCCTCCTTACAATTGGTTCCAATGTCAACAAAAAACGTCTACACTTTTTCCAGTGCATTGGCTCTGTACCTTTGTCAATTGTCATTCTGTAAAAAACGTAGGAATCTACGAGTAGGATAAGTTATACGAAAGTTAATCGGTCAGTTTCAAATGTTTTTACTGTGTATATACAAATAATACCATAAAAAACGGTGCAGAATTCCTTTTATGGTGGATACATTAATTCAATTGCCACATGAGTACCCACTTGGCTTTTTAACGTTTTCAACGCCATATGACGTGTACAGAAGGTGGTATTAAGAGCCGTTTATACCGTCATCAAGCTGAAGCTCTCGAACGACAAAAGAAATCTTTAACACGGCACAACTGAAGCCAAACAAGAAAGCTTCCTGAGAACCAGTTTTCTTTTTAAAAAACATTGCCGGCCATGCAATATTCAAAATAAAGGATGCGAAGTCTATACGGTAGCCTATAGGTGATACAAGTTTAATCTACAGATTGCGCTGCGAAACTGAGCGCCTGAAAGTTGCTTTAAAAATTATTAAAAGTTGCCCAAGAAAGACTATCAATGTTATCAAACTGATTAAACAATTTGGCAAATCAACTTAAACAAAGACTTTTAGGGTCTACTTCAACAAAGGCTAGCTTTCAGCTCGGCGAATGAAAAGTTCCACGTGTGAAACAAGTCTGACTGTTGTTATACTTAACGTTACACAAGATTGTATATACGCTATATGCATAATGCCTTAAGTCCAGTCAACACAGAACAAAATCAAAGGCTAGGTAATTCAGCAACTCTTATACTCAGCTCGACGAAGTGTGTTATTTTTAGGATTTGGCGTGCAATTCATGGATGATCATCATTTAGGTTTGGCATTTTTGATTGATCATGAAGAGAGTACAAGAAAAAATACTCTGAAAAATGACATATTGACCTATAGACAAAAAAACAGGAATTTTAATGTCATTTTCGGGAATATGTTTTTTCTTGTATTTTATCAAATTGTCTGCTGGTCAAATGGGTTTTTTTATGAAGAGGGATTACTTGAAATGCAGAAAAATGATTGGATGGTACAAACGAAAACAGTCAGGAATCTCAATCACTGGAGTAAGAATAATAGAATTGCTCGTTCAGTATTTATTACCAATTGTCAATTGTGAACTTTGGGAAGAAACTTACAAAGTGCGCTTAAAAAACTGAAGAAAGTCGCAAAGAACGCAGCGCTGGGTATCACTCCGAGTGGCGAAAGCTGTTAAGGTCTGTTCACACGATCCAATTCACTTCTGATGGATGTTTTATAGTCTGTTGACGTCCAAAGTACATAAGTGATGTGATATAGCAAAATGAGCAAATCGACAAAAATCAATGCAGTGCTGCTTTATCAGTAACAAACTATATTCCATTATTTCCATATGTCAGAAGTGGATTGGATACGACAAAGTTGGATCGTGTGAACTTTACACAATGCTACTTTACACAATACAACTTTCCTTGCAACTTGCAATGCAATTCTACCCATATAATTTATATATATATATATATATATATATATATATATATATATATATATATATATATATATATATATATATATATATATATATATATATATACTCATAGAGATTATAAATAAAACGTGTTATTTATCATATACTATACTTATGTTACTAGTCCCAGGTTTCTACGGGTTGGAAATCAATATGGCGGCCAATGTTGAACTTCTGATTTCAGTCGCGGGTTATGGAATTTATTATATGTTTTAATAATGTTATTGTTACCCACAATTTAGTGAAAATCGTAAGAGAATGAACTATTTTTCGATCTTTGGAGGTCACCACCCCTTGTATTCAAGCACTATATGACAGGAGTCCAAAGGATTTGTATTATAAATAAGGTAATATAAATTTTAAAATCATATTGTTAATATGATATTGATGATGCCAATAGCCATTGGCTGATCGTTGCATTAAACATGAATTTCGTCCACAATGACTTGTTTTAACTTGTGCAACTAGGATGCGAAGTGTCTGTTAGATTTGCCGTACTATATGCAATCATTTAACAGTTTAGAATATTTAATCTGGTAGACAAGTACCACTGCAGAAGTTTGTGCATTTCGTTTAGCCCAGGTAACCTCGACTGTCAGTCCTTTTCAGCGCAGAAGAATGATGTAGAAGAACAGTTTTGAAATAATAGAGAAGAACGTACAGCTTTGAGAAATTCACAATAGATTAGTTTTAGTTTTATTAGTTATAGTCTTACTCAGTTACTCTGAGATAAACTTTAAATTAATAAGAGGGTAGCACTCCATTTATATTTATTTCATTAGAGTCCAATTCACACAGGATAATAAATTGAACAGAGAAATTTCATAACCATAGCTTTACGCAAAACCAACCATGACAAAACGTCTCTTTGATTTTTCTCACACACTGGAATCAGGCAGTTATGTGTGCTATTTTATGGTGGATAGGGATTAGCACCTTGGACACAAAAATTGCATGAATATTACAAGAATTATACCCTACAATATATTAGCTGCCAAAAAAGAGATTGTTCAAATAAATAATTCGACTTTTTAAATTTACCTTTATATAGTAATACCATATGTCTGAAAATGTTGATAATCAGTATAGTTAATTATTCTCATGTTATTTTTAGTTAGGAACAGTATACACATAGCAATGTATGTTTAAAATGTCTTAAACTTTGGTCATCTTTATAAAATCTAATTTTCATAATCAAACTTTCATAAAATCTAATTTTCATAATCAAACTTTCATAAAATCTAATTTGTCAAGAAAATACATCATCTAATATATCACAAAATAATCTTCATCTCTATTTATTTTCATCATTATCATCTAAATTGTTCATCATTGTATTTCCCGAGAACAAGCCAGTTCAACATTCTTGTGCATTGTTCAGACAACAACAGCGGTGTGCCAGAATCTTGCTTTAGACATTTCTGGAAGCTCCTCCCAAGTATACCTTTCAAAGTTGAAACATTCAACTGACTTGAGTCGTCCTTGATCACCACTTCCTCCAAGGACAACAATGTTGTTTGCGACAACAACTGCAGTGCATCCTCTCCTCTTACAGCTCATTGGTGGCAGCATGTGACTCTGCTCTGTCAGGACATTGTAAATGATAACCTTATCCAATGTCCTGTCATGTGTGTCATCACCACCAATAACAACAATGTTATCGCCCCATCTTACAGTTGCCATGTTGCTCACTTCATAAGGCAGTGGTGACAACTGTTTCAACTCATTCTTCTTCAAATCATACATTAAAACGCTGCCGAGGTTGTCTCGAAAAGCTCCACTTGTTCGTCCACCAACTATCAACACATTATCATCAAATATTTCCATAGAATGATTTTGCCTTTTCTCTGGCATTTTTGATAAGGTTTTCACAGCATAGGGAGGAACAAGCTGAACTTCACTGATCAAGTCTGATGTGACATTCCTATTACCACAACCGTAACCTCCAGTTACGATGAGCTGATCATTGTACAGGACACTACTATGAAATCTCAATTTAGCTGGTAGCTTACCAGCACAGGCATTCCAGTGTGTTAATGGATCAGGGTTTGGACCAACATTCATTCTTATCATATCATCATCGGACCCACCACAGGTGCCCCCAGCTATGGTCATATGATCGTTATAAATGAACGAAGTCGCTCCGTAACGATACTTTTTCAGGGATTGTAATGGCGACCATGTTCTTTGGCGCCAGTTAAACATCTCCACAGAATTAGTTCCTCCGGCAACAATTATATTATAATTATTTTCTCTATCACCACTTGGTCTATTGACTACACCTCTTGTTCTTCCTGTCTCCATCGTGATAAGAACTCCCTTCATCTCATCAAAAGCCTTAACCAAAGCAGTTTTCAATCCAGCGACTTCAACGTTAACTGCTTCGAGTTTTCCTTCCATGTCTGTTTTGAAATCTGCAGCATGCTTTTCGATAGTTGTATTCCTTGCCATGTTCTTTTCTATGTCCTGAATTCTTTCCTCCATATCTGCCAAAGTTTTCGTCATTTCTCCGCACGAGTGGCACTTCAATTTTCGGAATTCACAGACTTCACTCTCGTGGTGGATAAGATCACGCTTGTTCACAATCAAACTACAGCCTTGGTTTGAGCACGCGGCTGGCTTATATCCGCACGTATCCTCGTGGCTGTCGAGATGCTGCAATTCCACGACCTCTTCGCAACCTCTTTCCACGAAAACGCAACGGATTTGCGATTCATTCAAGAAATCTTTTACCATTCGTGGAGGTACGCACAAAGTATCCACGGTCAGCTTGTCCGCACAAGTGGGGCATGTCTGGGAATTTTCAAGGTGTTTCGTAATGCAGGAACGACAAAAGCAATGTTGGTTTCTCGGACACAAAACCGGGTCTTTCAAAACGTTGAAACAAATTTGGCAGAAGAAATTTCGATCGATTTTATTCCTGAATCGTTCCTCGTCGTAGCCTTGTATATACGACGCCATATTTCATGTTGTTCTTGTGCTGTGTTACAAAATATAGAAGTGCTGTGTTGACAACCGTCTATATGAATCGACCTAGCTACAGTCGTAGCCTCGCTTCACGAACTAAATATCGATGTAGCGAACATTCTTCGAAAGCCTGCGTAGATATTTGATATTTTTAGTAACAAAATATTCTGTTTGGGTTTGAAGGTCTAACTATATACTCCCTGCGCACAACACGTATGCCGGCGCCTCGAAACAGCAGGCTAAATATTTAAACAATACATTCACCTGTCATTGGTGATGCAATAATGATAGCAATACCTTATATGGAAACATAGTAATCACTTCTAAGAAAATATTTGTTTTATAATACCAAGGAATGTCACAGTGGCAATGATATGTGTAGAACAGACGATCAGCGAGGCTAAAGTTAAGGCGGAAACAAGTCTTATTTTCAAAAAATAGACAATATCCGAACTCTGCTTGTGTCTAACTTATGCATATTAATAAGCTTTTAGTTTATCGCTTTCCCATTTGTGTGCAACCTTTCGACAGTTCCCTGTCATGCAAAGCTCCTGATTGCTATCCGTCAGATTAATCGCTTCTGCTGATGCACTTACAGCGCTAAGCAGATTATAAAATTACCATGCGTATAGATATATAAACCACGCTATCACGTGCATAACATGAAACCCGCTAATGTGTAAAAACAACATATTTTCAAATTAATTTCACCCACGTGTTTACCCATGCCTTCAATATCACTCTTAAAAGGTAACAGAACACTTTCACAATACCAAATTTAGTAGTTGCGTATCCTTTTTTGTATGGCTAGCCGACATACCTAATTTTAGTGTGCAGTGATAACCAATTTGTGCAGTGATAAAAATAGAATGTGCAGTGATAAAACGAGAAATGTGCAGTGATAAATGGCATGCATTTTCTTAACAGAACTCACTCTGTTGAGACGGATTCGTCAGTAGTTGTCCCCCAAAATGCTGGAAATCAAGTCATAGGGACTTGAAAATACAGAAAATTTTCTGTGGCAGGTACTGCAGACCCCCTACATCTCATCCAATTAAATTACCAATTTCTAATTAGTACCAATTGTATAATCTACTATACCCGGTACTATACTATTGGAATCATATGTGCAGTGATAAAAAATTCTTAAAATTAGGTATGCTAGCCGATCCAAAATGTGATTCTGCAAATCACACAATTAAATATGGAATATTTTGATTGTCTTCAGAGCAGTCGGTAACCTGCACTGTACCACCTAATTTTTGGCGGGAAAATTTGAGATTTTTCCCAAAGGTGTTTAAAAATTCTGTTTTGTAAAACTGACTTATACCAAGTTTAAAATGTGTAAGAATGAAGTGGAAAAAGGTGCTTTTCATAGCAGTTAATAGGCAGGTGTGGGAAACTCAGGAGCCAAGAACTCTACGTACTGTTTAGGTAGTGTACGTGCAGAATCCTGGGGCTGGTTGTATCAAGCCCGTTTAGCTTAAACGGTGGATAAGTTCAAAATAGAAAGTAAAGTCTATCGTTTTATTCAACAAGCAAACTAAATGTTTTTAACCTCAATACAACGATACTGTTTACAACTACATATTCAGTGCATAATATTCGAGTTGACTGATTCAAGAGAGATGTAAGAGTGTTATTTAATTTTGACTTATCCACCTTTTAAGGTAAAAGGGCTTGATACAACCGGTCCCTGAACTACAGGCGAGAAAGTTTTTAAATACGAAAGTTCAATAGCTCTATCCACCGGGTAGTGATTTTTTCAACTACATGCATATTTGGAGCTAACAATTGATCCACAATTTTGGGATATTAAGTTGAAGCCAGTTTATACCGAACTATACCGGCAATTTTGAACTGAGCGATTGAAAAAACACTATCCGGTGGATTAAGTGCTATTCACCTTATTTCACCATAAAATGATAATCTCCATGAATTTTTGAGAAGTATACATTGGTTTTATCGAACTATTCGAAACAAAAAACTGTAAGAATATCTTCAGACTCATAACCAATACCAAGAATATGAGTTATATTTTTAACGCTATTTCAATTCGTTTAGAATGGAGGCAGATGGCATGCTTGCAAAGAAGGAACTTTTCATCAGATTCATCAAATTCATCCGTCCCATCGACCTGGTGGTTGTTATCACTTCTGTTGTTGCAATGTATTTATTTCGTCTGCGAGATGGCTTCCAGTTGAATCCAATATGGCAGCTTCAGAGAGATTCTGGTGGTCTGATGGGAACACAGTACGATTGCACAAATAATGACCTAATTCAAGCACTTACAAATTGATCTCTGCCGTGATTAAAAAAATCAACTAAATTACACCTCTAAATTGCTTTACATGCATTATATTTTCATTTGCAGGATCTTTCCATTGATCACAGATTTAGATGGTAACGGTTTGAAAGGTATGAATTTACTGTAAGTGCATGGAAGTTTTCACAATTACGGTCGATGGCTAAGCTAACAGACAGTTATTTTTAGATTCTGGACTTTTTTATCTATTTATTTTATGTAGAGTTGATAATCGCATCGGGAGATAAGATTGAAATATTTTCCTTTCATTCTGACGAATTTGACGATGAACATGATGTTGAACGGGGAGAGAAAGATGGCGATACAACAAGTTCTGTTTTGTTCCATTTACATCAAAAGGTTTGTCATATTGTAGCTGCTTCGTCATATTATAGCTGCTTCACAATATAATCTTTATTTGTTAAACTTAAAGTAGTGGAAATATCTTTTAATGTGGCTTTCTCGTATAGAGGTTTAGGATTCTTTCTGCCATAGCTATATGAAAAGATTTGTCGATCACGAGAAGCTCAACGAAGGTCATTGACGTGTTTCACTTATTGTTTTAATTTGTAGGCTACCCTCAGTTATGGCGAAATACTTGAAAGACAAAAGGATACAACGCCGTCATATCCCATTGCAATGAACGCCGGATGCATTACCAGGTTGCAGAAAGGCATCTGTTCACAGGTAATGTAATGTCTGAGCTGAGCGTGTTCAAGGCTACAATACACTTTTCTCATAAGACGTCAAAGCCTGATGTTACACGAAGTTTGATTGGCTTGTTAGTTTTGCGGAGCCAATCAAACGTCGTGTATAATAACATCATGCTTTCCGCGTTCGACGTCATTATGGAAAGGTCTATTATTCCTGTGCTGCTTTAACATTTCGATTTCCACCTTGCCATAGATTGCCGTAAACTTGTTCTAAATTTTGTCTGGGGCTTCTATATGTCGTCTAGGGGTCTGAATCGTCTAGTCGGGTGCTTACTACCCCCCCCCCCGTACCCCAAGAAACCCGCCCATGCAATGAATGCACTCTACTATACTCCTCCTAGGTGCTCGCAATTGCTTGGAGCGACTGGACGGTCACATTGTTATCGCATCAGTTGAAAGTTCTCTGGAGGTCAAAACCAATGGACATAAAATTTGAACCGAAATTGCAAATCACGTAAGCTCTTACTGCACATTGTTAGGTATAATGTATATGTACCATGAAAAAATGTATTTCCCTGGCCAAATGTTCTTATCTCTAAGCATATGGCCTGTGTAAAATGTGATTTAAGATTACAAGCCATTGGGGTAGCACTCTCAACTTTGCGAACATTGTCAATTCACAATTTGGGCCAAACAACAGGGTCAACTTAATGCATCAAAGAAAACAGTGAATTCGTTTCTGCACATCAGTTGTTAGAAACGGGGTTAATGGTCAGTATATTTGTATTACAGTGAAATGAGTATCTTTGTTGCCGCTGGCAATAAAAGTGTTTTTGGAGAAGATGGTTTGATCATTGTTGGTGGTGTTCTTAATCTCAAGGATCATAAAACCAGTCATGGTTCAGAGTAAGTAAAGTACAATCAAGAAAATTTCTGTGGACTTTTAATAAACATTCCCTGTACATTGCCACCAGTGTAACGATGGGCAGTACTGCAATGACCAGACACAGGCATTGAGAAAAGGTGAAAATAGTCAAAATGATGAAACTAAAACACACTATGCTAGTGCGATTTACCAGCAACAGTCAGCATTCGATAGCCTAGCAGTACTGCCCGTCATACACTAGTTGGGTAAACCTAAGATCCTATAGCTGCTTTAGAAAATATGACTTCCTATGGGAACACATAATTTCAGATATTTAGATAAATTTTTCATCCCAATTAAAGGCATGATCATTCCCAACGAGTTCAAATGAATCAAACCGCGGAGGAAATCAGCCGCGAACGAGCTGGTGTTGAACCTCGAAAGGACGACACTCACACTTTCCCTCATCTTCTTAATCCTGTAAGTCAATGAAATATTCAAAATAACTGGTGAAGTTTGAGGTGGAGTAGCTCAGTGAACTCAAATACTGTAAGACTGGAACGCTAGCTCTCTGACTTTCCCTTAGTGATGGCGGCCAAGATGGCGGATCATGAAGCCTTTCTCGTAGGTATGATCCAGGCCTCTGGCGCGGAAGGTAAAATCATAATTGCCGCCATTTTACCTACGGAATTTCCGCGTGGAGGCCTGGATCATACCTACAAGAAAGGCTTCATGATCCGTCATCTTGGCTTCGAATTTTTCACGTTCCAGTCTTATTTGAGTTCACTGGAGTAGCTTAATGAATTTACAACTGGAAATAAACATGACTAAATTTGTCTGAAGCCGGAATTTTTTTCCGAGTTTTGTCTCCGGAATTTTTCTCCGAAATGGTATTTAATGGTACAATTTCCTTTCCATTTATTTCCAGGCATTGGCGAAGTTCGTCGGTCATTTCACCAGTTATGCATTAGATGCTGGAACGGGAAAGATTAAGTGGAAACACGAACCTGGAGATTTCGAAATAAAGTCAGAAGAAAAAAAAGAAGTAAGAATCGTCTGCAAATTTGCCTAATTCAAATGTTATTGTTTACACTGGAATGTATAAATGTTAAAATTTCCACATATTTATCGTCTTTTGCAATGCATGTTATAGTCTATATTTTCCTTTTCTGCTTTTGTTAAAGGAAGAAAATTCGCTCCATTTTAAACTTCGTTTGAAGAAGAAAGCCTTGCATCGCGGTGAAGTTCATTGGAGAAAATACAGCCAATCTTTCCTTAAACATCTCCCATTTTCTTGGGCTCACCGGACAGACACAATAATAAGTCTGGGTGAATTCAGAAGATCCGTTTTGAAACCTTCTAAAAGACCTGAAAGTCACATACTTGAACAACTAATGGTTCTAGCCAAGACGGGACTTCCTAAATCGCATCCAGAAACAAAGACCCAAGACCTCAATGCGGTTATAATTCGACACAATCGCGGAATCGAGGTTCTTGATTTGGGCAAAGGGAGCCCAATATGCTCGCTTCCTTTAGACGCGAGGCATTCGACACTTGCAGATGTTAACGGTGACGAAAATATCGATTTGGCAAGGTTTCGGGTCTACGAAGTGGATTCCAACACGTTCTGTTATCTCGTTGTGTCAGACGCTTTTGTGACATCGTCAGTGCTGTTCAATTCGTCTGTGTGCAGTCCATCTCAAGTCGTTGATCTTTTTGGTAAGTTTTCAACGAGTACATACAGAAATCGTGGTCATTATATTCGTACATCATCTCGCAAGTCAATGAATAAATTAAGAGGAGATATTTTTCTTCATGCTACAGTACTAATTTTTTTTAACGTTAAAAACGTTTTGCAATTTTCTAGAGCATCAAAAAAGCACGTTTACTACATAATCAAAAAATCTGTTAAAATGAAGAGATTTCTCGGGGTACGCCGAGATGAAAATAGTTCTGTATTCATTTCAGTGATAAAACATTGAACATTGATAGCCGCATTATATTTTGAAAAACTTTTGTCACTTGGTCACTTGGTGTTTCACAAGCGCCAAATAATGTTCAAAAGTTAGTTCACAACATCGTTGAAAGAATAAAGCTAAAATACATCAATTTTGAGTGGTACGCCGAAAAGATTATTTTTATATTTTGAACGTTTTTCCGCCAAAATGTACGTTACATATAAAAATCTCCTTTCAATGAATATATTTGTTATTATTATCATCATTTTATATAAAAAAGTATAGAATTGTAGCTGTGTTTCCACGTGAATCGATGTTTTTAAATTTGTTTTGATTTCGCTCAAAGGTGATGTAATTTCGTCGTCAAACGAAAAAATCAGAAGTCTTCCACCGTTACTCACGAAAACTGTTCAACGCTCATTCGGCATCTTACGCCACGTGCTCGGACATGGTTTGTCGCGACACCATGTTGGCATGGATACCATTGTGCTGACGTCATCAGGAAAACTTACTGCGTTCGAACCATCCGGGAGATTTCTTTGGCAGGTGATGATTTTATTTCATAGTGATGTTATGTGAGAGAGTGGTGAACTAGCAGCGTCTAAACATTAACCAGCATCGAATTTTCCATAATTTGAATTTATGTTTATTGTAATCGAATTTTATGCTATACAAAAAGACGGCGTAAAAAACTTGATGCAAAACATATTCAGTTCACTAGTCTAACAATTACATTATCTACAAGCTTTAGTACAAGGTTTAATGATACGGTAATACTGTTGAAAGTCTGTGTCATTCTATTTTTCCGATGGGTTTACTTCAGGTGGAAATCTCTAGATAAATAGCATAAATTTCCATGCAAAAATCTTGCTTGGGTGTAAAAGCTAGTGAAAACATTTTCTTTGCTTGGGACCGGGTACTCTTTTCCGGGGTAAACGTATGGCATTATTTTTAATTCATCGACAATTCACTCTTTAGGTTGACACCGGTATTACGTGGTCCTTAACTGAGAGCTTCACTCCAAATATGAAAGCAGTCTCGTTGTCATTGGATGGAACACAGGTTGGTCTATTGAAATTTGAAGTAAAACGTTCATTCGCCAATCAAAATACGTTCCACTTCACAAACAAGACGTTTGGAGGTGTCATTTGACAGGCCTGCCTGTGGGAACGAGATTCATATTGGGAGGGGACATGTCGCAGTGCTCGGAAGCTTTCGTCCAATTGGATAATGCTTTTCTATGCTTTCTAAAGAACGAAGCTATGCTATTGGTTGAAACAGAAATGTATTGTAAAGTTCAGCCAATCAAAATCTTTCTTGCGAGGAGCTGCGACCCTACCCATTGGGAGAACTGCAATCTGGGACCACGCCTATTTGGAGCAAAGCGTGTTCACAGCTTTCAGCACATTCCTTCCCTGCTCCTCCCCAGGACCTTTATGCCTTACATTGAAAATTTCATCAATCCCATGCAGGATAAGCTCAAAGTACCAAGCTTAATTTATTCCTTATTTGTTATTTTGACAGGACGGTGTCGTGATCCTTGGATCACATGAGTTGGTGGTCGTATCACTGGTTGATGGTAGCATATTAACATCCCATTCCCTCCCCTGTGTTCCAACCCAACCGTTAGTGCTCGGTGACATCAATAATGATATAAGTGATGAATTTCTCGTTCGTTGCAATGACAGGTGAGTTCGACCCACATTATATGAATTAACCTTAGGAGAAAGGGGGAGAATTTAACACTGAATGTCATCAATGTTTTGACTAGGTAGGATTCTAGCTTGCGCATGCGTTGAGGCTACAAATGCTGAATACCGACATGGCGGCTTTTTTCTTTTCATTTTTGTCTTTTCCTTTCACATAAATTATGTTGCCCTTGAGTCCAATCGTCGGGGGAAGGAAAACACCTTCCGAGTGACGTCTGGTTTCCTTGGGAAAATTTTGTGATCACGAAATGATTTTGCGTGACTTGCATGGTCCAGAGTTCTCGTGCGAGGAAGCATGTTTGTCGTTGGTGTTTCTTGTTGACGTTCACGATTTGAGAGTTTTCCGTTGGGAGGATATGGTTGAATATGAAATATCAACGGAAAAGCAACTATATCTAATGATAGAAAGCTGTGAATGATGTGTTTATAGTTGAAATTAGTGATTCATTTAGAAAATCCGTGCACTGTCATGCATATGAAGTATAAGAGATGAATTACCATCCTCTTTCGGCTTCTTTTAGCGTTTGCTCTCTTTCGGCTTATTAGTGCTTATTAGTACTTATGATTTACGTATTTAGTATAATTGCTGTATATGACTAATTCGTATTTAGTATAATTGCTGTATATAATTAATTCACAGCTCACGGTTGATCGGAACTTTCGTCCCACACAACAAATCTAGAAAATTTTCGAAACCATAACACTAAACAGGCTGTGCAAAACAAAATTTAAAATGACAGTAATTAGGTGTCTTTTTATGTTGTTCAAATCCTAGTACATCAATAGTTTGTAGTATTAGAATAATGTAGTTTGAATCAATTTGTAGTTTCGCTTTTACTTGAGTTCTTTTAGTTCAGTTTGTTTTATAGCTCAGTAATGGTTTAGATAATTCAGTTTAGCTTTACGACCAGATCACGGTTCAGTTAAAGATTACGTTTATTTTATTCAGCTGAATTAGTCTAGTTTGCTAATATTTCTGTTCAGGTTGACACGATAAACACCTTAATCTATAGCTTTGTTTAGTTAACTAATGTCTTAAACGAGCATTAATTTTGTTTGTGATTTCTGCCTTGGTTACAACATTTGCTAGATTGATATGCTTGTTCATTCGTACAACTGCGAATTCGTCTCGTTTGACATATAATGACGCGGCAAGATTCAAATTCATTGCAATATATTTAATTGCTACACGTGGGTGTTTATGCAATGGATCGCGTGCACTTTCAAAATCTTCCGCCAACACCAACAAACAAACAACTTAGAATGGTATTGAGGAGGCGTTGATAATTTTACAGTTATTAATACTAAACCACTCTTCAACCAATTCATGTGAAAAATCATTAATAAAAAAAATTCTTTAAACGAAATCCACCGATCTGAAAGTCGCTGGAATGCGGCAAGATTAAAAATTACGCTGATCTAACGTATGGTAACTGGAACGCGAAACCCAAAAATCAAGACTTGTAGTCGCATAATATATAAATATTCCTTGGAAGCTTGTTTATTAAAATCAGTTTTGGCCACTGGAAGTTGCCAATTCTGGAACACCATGATTGTGCGGAAACTAGATCCCAGGAGCGAATGACACAGTAACTAAGATATAAAATTCTGGCTGGAATTCAAATCCGAACTTTGAAACTAGATTTCGCCGCCCTCTATGGTATTTGAGATTCCTCGTTTCCAAGCGCTTCAAATGATTTCATTGACTGAATGCATTTTCAGGGCTCGTTCATATCCAACCTCGTACCCAGGGTCTTTCATATCTACACTTACAAAGAATCTGCTGATCTCTAAAACGCATTCTGATGCTTTATTATTATAGGACTTTACTAAAACGAGTTCACCGTCGAATTCTTACAATAAAAATGCAATTCTTGAATATGCTTGAGTGCACACAAAACAGTAGCTGGAATGGTAGGCGAAATGTAATCTATTGTCCACAGGGAGTCTTCGTTGCAAAAGACCAATTCGGAAGCGAAGCTACTGGTCGCAAAAACACTGGAATGCAGCGAAATTTCCACATATCCGATTTATTTTCGAGTTCTTTCATAGAGAGTTCCTTCTTTCATTATGGCGTAATTGGTCACATGTCCACTGTCCCAGCATTCCATTTGAAGTACTTTGTTTGTTTGGTTTTGGGGGTCTAGTTTTCAAGCGCGCTAAAACACCTACATATGACAATTAAATATATTGAGTTTAAAACTCGGGTTTGCGGTATTATATGCATTGTTGAATGTAAATTGAATGCCTGTCTCGTATTATCTCAAAGGTAACAATAGACAAATATGGCGAAGCTTAGAAAAGATCTCCAACAGAGAGAATTCTGTTTACTTGATATTGATTGTCTACTCTTCGTAACACTAATTAAACTAGGAAGGTCAATTGTGCAGGGTTTGTCACAACCAACGCTATAACTAATTTAAGCCTGGTTTTTATTAGGTCGTGCTTGTCGTGAACAAGTCATTTCCACCGATGTGAAATAGTTCTGATGTAAATTTCTCTTCATTTTCTGTATTCAAATTGGTCAATGTCAACGCAGCATTATTCTAATACATCAACCACGATGACATGCTCACGCGAATTACGATGAAATGGAAACCAGGCTTTAGGGATTGTAATGTCTATTCTGCTCAAGTATATATGCATTGGCTGCCATTCTGACTGCGTGGACGTCCAAGAGACGCTATTCCTTCCGGCGCGTCATTGTTAAATCCTCATGCGTCAAAAGTTATACCAGAGGAAACTGGAGTATTATGTATAGCACAGATCAGTGTAACCTGCACGTGATGCTTGTTAGAGTCAGAATAAAAGCACCTTTGCATCTCATAACTGAAATACTGCAAATTTCGCCAACTATGTCTATGGCTGTGTAACGTGACAGAACTTTCCATTAACACGATATTTTGCGCGTATTTTGAGCAAGCTTTTTAAAATTTCGTTTCATTTCATGTAAAACATCAGCAGTCAACGACGTATATTCGTTGGCGAAGAGACATACAAGTGCTTCCTTAAAGCCTACAAGTATGAAGTGTTGTTCATGCAAATTGCTTTCTTGCGATTCACTATTATCGATAAAAGCGACTATAGGGAAAAACGTGAACCTCTTACATGCGTCTGTCTTCAACAACGTTTTCCAAACAATACATTATATAGGTTCCTGCTAACATGCAAGCACGTTACTTTTCTTACTACCCAATTCGTGATAGGCTAATATAATGCTTGATTGATTTACAAAAGGCGACCAAAGTCATATAACCTCCTTGACATTTTGTCTCTATGCAGTATACGCGAAATGTGAAGTGCTTGTTCCGCCTTAGACAAAGCACACCTCTCTGGCAAGCTCTTTATATTAAAACAAGGATTGTTTGGCGTTTGAAAGGTTTATTGTCTTCCAAATATGGCGCCCTGCGTACTTGTTGTTGGGATTTTTGCAAGCTTTGTGACTGATATAGTCATATAGACTGCCTTTGTTCGTGAAAAGCATGCAAAACATAATACGATTTAATTCACACCTATATCTAAACAAAAACAAACTTATATAAGGGTTGCGAAAAAGTATGTCCTATAACCAGCTAAAATACAAAACTTTTTTGTCAAAAAAGTCTGTATTTATCAACCGCAGTTTCATGCATATATATATTTCAAATCCTGATTTTTAAAATTTTGGATCAAGCACGTATTCCATGTTACAAAAGATCTAATTTACAATAAAAAAAGATGGCGGTAGTTCAATTTTGACTTATAACATTTCTTTGCCGATTAAAATAGTCCACGGTTAAAGATGTTTGATATGCCACGTCAATTTATTTATAAATGTCTTCCTTTTGGCAAGTTTTGCAATACGGTTTTATTTTTAGCAACAAAGGTATTATTCACTGCAAACGGAAAACTAGCAGCATGTGAATATCTGCATGCTCTTGCATTAAAACGAAAATTACGTGATTTTTGACACAGGACTTTGCTTCTAGGCACTAAAGTTGTTCTAAAACTCGCAATCCTCGCCTAATCAATGTGACCTATGCAAAGTTTTAAAATCATCATGTTGTCATGCATAACCAGTTTGAATTCGGCAAATAATTTTTCGATCGACAAAGAAAATTTGCATGCATGTGTATGTAACTATGTATATATATGCCGCCATTTTCAGTCGAATTTTCTGGTAAGAGATACCTAGAAATTTCAAAATGAATGCCTCGCTAAAGTTCTAGAAAGAATCTTTACGCTTTGTATAAATATAAACCGCACTTAAACTTGTATAATGAGCAACTTAACATGCTAAATAACCTAAGACACATGTGACCTTTCAGGAAACGCGTTGCTAGGTTGTACTCTCTGCATTTCGTCGCTTAAGATAACTGGAAACCTTATTAGGAGCAAGGTAAAAAAAATGTTTGCATTGTGTTGCTGTTGGCGTTGCTTGCCGATCGATATCTGTCGGTGAATTTTTCATGTTGTCTATTTTAAGATCGACCCATGCACTGCTATAATTGTTTAAGCCCTAACAGTAAGAGCCAATATCAGTTTAAATTTAACAGCAATTTTTCCATACAATAGTAAAGTGACCGTTAAATGAGATTTTAAATTTACCAAGTATCAAAGATGTTTATTACATGAAGCTATAATGATTTATTTTGAATGTTTATAATTGGTTTCGCGATACATGAGACCACTTATGAACTTGAAAAAGCAACGGTTTTTTCCCCTTAAATCTTACTTGCAATTTGCAAACTGTTGCAGACTTGCATTAAAATGTCGATGATTTACAGTGTCGTAGTATAATAGCTTTTGAGAGGTATGCATGTAGGCTAAGTATATATAAAAGTTCACGAGCCAATATCGTTACAAAATAAAGAATGAATGGAACCTTTTCTTCAAGAGATAAATCGACCATGGTTGTGAAGTCACTATAAACATTGGTATCAAATGAGTAGAAGATCCGAAGTGGGGGAATCCTATATTGATTTAATTCTCAAATCTAATTGATACCGATATAGCTAAGGGGTTAGCTATGAATGAAGATTACAATTCATGATGCATAACCAAATGCTATAGCTATTATATGCATGCTGTTCCTCATAGGAGATGATATACTCTGCAGGGATTGTTCTCTTGCATAGTAACCGCTAGCTATATCCTTGCATGCTGAGTGAATATAGTCACCGCATTGTGTGTAGCTATCCACTGATTTGAATACAAAAACTGGATGTGTACAGTACATTTTGTATTTTATCTTCTCGATGGTCGCCATTTTGTATGACCATGTCACCATAGAGGCCATTCATCAAAGATCTATACGCTTTACTTCATATTCAACGGGGTTCATTGCATTCTTCTGGAAAAGGGAGATATTGTTCAAATGCGAATCTATTTTTTAAAGTTTGTTTCCCCCGAATTTGCCAGCGAATTAGCGAATCATAAATGGTTATTATTGAACGGCTATTATGCATGTGTTTTCTAAAATTCCTCAGATTTGTTGAAAACCTTTGAATTGAGTGATTTTGGGAATGGAGAGGTTAAATATACTTTATTGTATGAACTCGTGCGGGCTAAAAATAGATACGATTTTGATCAAAAAAATTTACAAAAATTAGCCCAGCCAGTCCCATATTTGGGACTTACAAAAATGGAGTGGTGCACTGATGTCTGTATTAACACCTCCGTAATAAATTCATATTTTTGTTATATAGATATCTTGCATTCAATTTGGAGCGCTACAACCGGATAGGCCTGACGTTACTTGTGTACAGCGGTGTGACATGCGTGGTTTGTCTCGTCTTATTCACAATAAAGTTCATAGAACGGGAAGAATTTCCATTCGAGGCATTGGATTACGCTTTGAAGGCGCTGAGATATTTCCCTTTACAAGGTACCGGGTTGTAAATCTGTGAGGTAAGTTTGAATGCTATATATTGAGACTTTATATGCTTAGTATAGAAAGATATTTGGGATAGAAGGCTGCCGCGAGTGGAAATTATTCAGCAAGAACGTACACATAACTGATATTTTACCTCTAGGAATGCCCTCATGTACGCGTTTACTGTTTATATCAAGCGTTAGGTCTTGAATGGCGGGTGTATAGATTCGCTCTTCAGAAACCCTGTTCTCCACGGCCCGGTGACTGAGTATGTTTATAGCATTGACATGGTATTGAATGAACTGTAGTAATACTTATCTTGAGAAAACGTGGTGTTTCACTCCGAATTCACTACAGCCGCTACTCATAGGGTAGAAATATGCCCTAAGAAACACTCAATAACCAGAGGCTGACCGTTCTCTCTTATAAACTTACGCGCCAGAAAACTTGACACTGACTATATATATTTATATTTCTTTGATTCATGGAGTTAAGATTCTGATTTTAAAGATCAATTTTTTTATCTTGATTGTGATCTAAGGCCATGATGCATGCATGTCCTCGATTGGCATGCCATTCAGGAAACGGACTAGCTGTAGAGTATATGAATTGAGTACATGCATATTGCAATAATTTAAGTATTTTTCGCTCGATTTTGTTGCTTTAAATCCGTTCATAGGTATGAAAAATAAAGATGAGGCATGAATTGTTAATTTAAAACTCCCTTTCGGTATAAATGTTCGAAGAAAGTTGTTGGTTTTATGTATTACGAAACATAACGGTTCTTAATTTCGAGTTTGATTTGCGCGCCATTTTTTAGCATGTATTTTATAAACAAACAGCCGACAATCATATATTCGCTTTTGCATTAGAAGTTGTGACTCCTCGTCTTTGTTTTACCGAGCCACGGAATATCCACCGGAAAATTTGAATAATTTTTGAGTCTGTTTATTTAGGCAAACAAACTTTTCGTGTTTGTTCCGGTCAGGTTTCTTATTATTTAATCCTCCTCTTTTGTTTCGATATAGTAATTGAAATCGTTAAACTTTCCTTCTGCGCTATATTTAAGTCTGACTTATATATATGTGTGTACATAGCTGTAGTGAAAATTTGCATATCAGTGAGTCACTGTATATAGTCACTGTTATGAGTCATACACTGTTGATAAGAAGCTTTAGGCCAAAAGGCGCCAAGCAAGTGTTAGCAAGGCAAACAAACGTGTTCAAACAAGCTATTTCTGCACTTGATGATGAATATTACTTTTGCTACGATCGAATTGAGTGTATTTTGAAATGCTTGTCTTTCGAAAATGTTTCTTCGCGATTCTGGTTGGAAAATTGTGTAATGCGCGTGCAAGTTGTTGTGTTGTCTTTTGTTGATTGTTAATATTTTCCAAAGCTATAGAATGATGACGTCCGAACACTGATAAGATATTTAATCATTAATTTCTTTGTGTGGTTATATCATGGTTTCATTGTGTCGACAGCCGGTGTTTTGTATTCGTTTGCATGTCGTAAACATCCCGAGGCTGCCGAGATCTGCACGAGAAGATCTTCAATGAACGGTTTAGCTGTACTTTTTATATATGATGCCATGCACATCTGCATTAGCGCATTGAATATAGCTAGCACTATACATCCCATTTACACTATACCGGATTCACATTGTCACGACATCAGTTTAAGTTGTTTTACGGTACCTCTTCCACAATATTTTTTTCATTTGGCTGATCATGTCAAAGCAATCATGCTATCGTATATACATTTGAGAGTAAAACTCGCTTTGACATGGCCAGTTTTGATGTCGTGACCATGCGAATCCTGTGTCGACGGAGTGTAAACGGAATAGGTATAGTGTAAACAGACCCACTAATGATATGGCTCAATCCAAGCCGACTACTGATACGTTAACAAAACTATCTACATTGTATCTATACATTGTATCTATCTAAATTGTATCTTTTCGCTTAGTATGTCACTTTCGCACATGCACTCACAAATAATCTACTCGTATATGATTCAAGCGTATACTTCTTCGGCTAACGAAAATCTCTGCTCTGCCATTAAGATAATGATTTGAACCGTTGTACTATATAAGGGTTCATTGAGCAATTATAGATGCTCTTTGCCTGGATATTTTAATATTTTTTGTCTTACTGAACATGAAAAAAAACCATGGTCAGCCGACAATTTAAAAAAGTGAAGTAGAAAACAAATTCGAATAAACATGTCATCTTGAGAGTCAAAATATGAATCAAGCAAGACACAGGTTGAGACAGGTCTCAACGTGTGTTTCCGCTTTGTGTGTATTTGGTTTTCCTTTGGCATCAAGCACTAATTCCCAGGCCTTCTTCACGGAGCGCATCCTTTTTTGTACAACTTTTCACGCGAGCACGCTTACTGCTGTTAAAACATGCAATAATTATGGTGATACAGTTATCTCTGCGAATTTCTTCCCAGCACGACTCCCACAATTGCGGATATGAAAACATTTTCCCATCTTTCTAAGGTCTCTGCCCACACTTCATATTAAAATTTACCTAATTGGGTTTTACAATCGCGTCGTTTGTGGCGAAGAAATCCCAGCATGTCATGTGGTTTTGTTTGCTCCCGTAACCAGTGGACACCAAGAATTATACAATTATATCGTTATTCAAAAGCGTGAGAATTTCATTTCTATGAAGGTCATAGAAATTGTTAAATAATTGTACCGAGGTTTTGCCAAAAACGAATTCAGTTTTTTTGGCAAACTTATGAGAACGAAAGGATCTTTTGAACACGACAGTCTCACCTATCAGAAAATATACCATTCTTAAAAATTAACTGGTAATTAATTGATGGGCAGAAAGTAAAATGGTAAAGTATTAAAACTTATATACTGTGATAGTGCTGTTTAAACTGCATAAATACGCTTTAATTCTCTTCAATTCTTATTTGCACGATCCCTGCATTGGTGAAATTATGGTTTTAATGGTAGTTGTGTATATAAAAGTGTGGCTTTGACTTCTGTATGAATTATTAATTTAGCAATGAGTGTATGTGTATGTTTGATTGATTAGAAGTCAACGGGACTGTTGACTACGCTCCCGTGGCCTGCACACTTTATCAGCGACAGTGTTTACAACAAAAGAATACCTCCACATATACTTTTGAAAAACTTCCTGAACCTGAAGTGATATGCATTGATGTAGCTATTATTTCTTCGTTTTATGTAAGCTATATAAGAACAGCTATAGAAAACTTACATACTTTCTATATGAGATAAGGTTGAAATCAAAATAGACTGATAGATAGAGTTCGTTAATTTATATACTGTGTGTTAATATATATAAGTTAAATGACCGTTTGAGTTAGTTTAATCTGGCTGTATTTAAGGATAACTGTCGATAAGAACTTCGACGATAAGGAAGGTCTATTATGTCATATATATAATTATCATTTAATCAACCGGGCAATTTGCATATTTTGAAACATTCATATTCTTAATAAAGTGGTCAGCTTTTGCAGCTGTAAATGAGAAATAATTGACCACCAACCATTGTTATGCAATTGATAGCACAGGCGTGTGAAAATTGCGATAAATTATATAATGTCAACATTTGATTTGTTTTGATTCGATCGGTTGGCGTTTGATAGGTGACGAATTAACAAGACAAAAAATATTTTGATTGTGCTTTCGTTCAACAATAATCGAAGAATTTTAAGAATCCTAAAACATTTGAATTTGAGGTGTGAGCCACGTTGAGATTTTAATTGGCTGTGAAATATATAGATTGCATTTTATTTTGTCTATCATTCGGGATATGAGTTTGGAGTTGGTTGCATTGAGGTCTATCCCTTGTGCCATACGATACCATATCAGTAAGTGAAATGTTTGCTGTTTAACGCATATGAATATATAAATATACTCATAATATATAAGGAACTTCATATAGACAAAGGTTTATGTTGGAACGACTGAGATTAGTCGATTCTTAAAACTGGACAGCTAAAATCGTGACATATTCTATAGATCAAACGGTTTCCCCATTCTATTCATGTGGCAAAACCTATATTTGCATGCATGAGATGGATAGATATATTTTATTTACGGGCGAAGAAGTCAATTTTCACGTCTACCCGATAGTTATCAACAATTAATGGTTTAATCGACAAGAAAATTGCAATATTTCGAAAGGTGTCTTGATGATTGGGTATATGAATATTATCATTTCCAGGAGCTGGACGGAAGAGTTCCTAGAATCAAATATTTTGATAATTTATTGAAGGTAAAATGTTGTTGTTTTATGAACGAAGCTCCTCTTCCGTTTGTCTCGTGTCAGAAATTTTTGGCTCCTCAAATCTCCTGCATGTAACGTCCTCTTTGGGTGATTAGCCATGTTTTTTATACACTAATTATATATACTTTTAAAAATATAGGATCATTATCGTTAATGGGTTCTCGTTATTATTATGTTTTATGTTCACAGCTGTAAGAACCATGTTAACCACCGAAAGCGTTAAACTTGCATGACGAAATGCAAACAAATTTCTAAAATAGGCATCAGTTGTGTTTTGATATTCAGCTAAGATAAAGCGAGTGTATATATATAAACAAAGTCGTTTTCATAGACATAGTCAAACCATGCATTTGTGAAGAAACCTTAAATCGGCATTAATTAGGCCAATATCTTTGTTATGGGCATTATTTGTATATATATTCATTTATCTGTTCATGCATCTTAACTATCAATTAATATATTATATAATGGCGGGAAATTGGGTATTCAGATAGATATTGCATCATTTTTTTCAAATCTTTTTTTTCACCAAAATGTTTATACCAAATTTTCCAGAAAGTCTCCGTAAAATATTTTATTAGATATATATTAATCAAATCACATCACATTTATTTTCGTCGGGTGACCTCGTCAGTGAAATATCACTGGTATCAATGATGACCCTACGTTTTTATTATATATGCTAGATATGCATGGATCGGAACTATCTTTTGATTCATGGTTTTGATATATTATGGTTTCTGCGTGGATTATATTCAGAAGTTCGGTATTCGAGTTCGAGATTGAGGACAAATGTAGCTTCTCGTTTAGATTTTTTGCAAATTCATCAGTATCGAGTCTTTTGCTCTTTCATCTTTGTGTTTTATTTATATAACTTAACCAGGATATATAATACATTAATTTCATGCATTGTAAGACTATATACATACATACTGTTATATCTCAATCTATATTTTATTGTGATATCGGTATTTCGTCTGTATATAGATAGCCAACGTTATGCACGTTAGTTAAATTCCCCCAAACACTATTGAACAGTATTCTATACAGCACATAATGCATTATATGCATATTATCTGAAAAACATGATATTGATCATTCACATACATTAAGTCAGCCTTGATTGGTACCGCGTATAGTGCGTTGTTTACAATCCCTAATATATGTCTGGATAGATGGATTGAAGATTTGATCTTGGTTTCAATATAATATATGTATTGTCTTACAATCTGGAATTGTTGACTGGTTTATATAGACGGTTGAATATCATCAGGAATGGTATTGTTTTCAAAGCCACGCCTCTGGGCTATAACATGTAACGTCATTAGTCATTAGCCCTTGCATGTTCCCGTTTTGAGTTTCCTATACGCACGAATTAGAGGAAGAAGCACTCGATTCTTTGTTTTAAATCACAATATCTTTCAAAGAATCATCTCGATATTCAGCAAGGCGTATACTGCAAAATATGAGGAAATCTTGTTTATATGTAGGCTTGACTGAAAACATTACATGCCCATAAGGAAGTTCAAAGCAAACATATTTGAAAAACATGTCAAAGTTTATCACTTTTTGGGAAATAATATTCGTAACTGTCAGGCGATTTGGCTGCATGTAAGACAAAGAATTGTTAGATGTTTTCCATAATTTTATGACTTTAAGTCTCTAAGAAAAGCCTGGTTATTAATAAGTAAAGCTATATATTTGATTATATTTGTATGCTTGTTTCCAATGCAATTTGGAAAGCTTTTCGTAGTGTTCTATGCACTTTTGTCAGACAAACATGCAGTTGTGTAATAATCGTGGATTTTAATATTGTGTATACAAGGAATAATAAGCCGAACACCACGAACTAGGTTATTGCACAAATATACTTAGAATGATGTATTTTCGAATTATTATGGTACACTCAAAGATAGGGGTACTTAATTTTCAACAAACTCAATTAACCTGAACATGACTGCATATAGTGCATATAAATGTGAAAATAATGTAGTTTCTTACGTGATGTATATGAAGCAATCTATGAAATGCAGTTTTCCAAATCATTTCACTTACCTTTGAAAGATTGTGTACAGATATTTCAATAAGATTGCATAATGTTATATCCCTGAGTCATTGTGTGGGATGCTTTCGTTTAGCAAAGTGTTAAAATACACAATCATCCGGCTGTCGAAAGGCAGGAATATGTGAGGCTGAACAAGCATGCTATCTTGTACTGTGACCAATTGTAGATAATTCTACTGTAATCAAATCTATAATGACCAAGTGGAATGGATTCGTAAAGGGTGCTGGATTAATTATTTTGAATCTTGAGGGTATACCCAAGGTCAATAGATATATAATCATCTCTCAAAATAGTTTAATTAAATGTTCCTGTCTAAAGTAAAGTAAAAGAGAAGCGGTATTTTCGTTTATATTACAGTTAAGAGGGATGCACAAATTAGGGCGGAGCGTATGTCTTTTGACCTTGATATATCTTGATAATTAATATCTTATGAACTCTTTCTTATACTCGATCATTCAAGAAAGCGAAACTTGCAATGCAATTTTGCAAGTTTGCTACTTTTGAGAGATGCATATTTGGGATCAACGAAACTTTAGTGTTTATTACACTTCATGCACTTTTCTTCTGCAAGACTCTTCACTAATTCACATTTCCTCGAAGTAGAATTGCATTGCAAGTTGCAAGAAAAATTGCACCGTGTAACATGGCTTTAACTTCCAATTCGATTATTAACTAGTCAATATTACACCTCTGTCGAGAAAACCTTGTTTACTATATGACATATGGTTCCTTTATGTATTGAAACGATATAACATCTCAATTATATAAGACAATATACGGCTATATGTTTTGACAGGGAATGTAAATTGTAAGTTATATCAATATCGATATTTCTTATTAAATGGCATATTAGCTAATATATGTTTGCCATCAACTATACATGTATGGTTACATTTTGAAATATAGATAAAGTTTTGTGTCGTTGTGATCTAAATTCTTTCATTTTTTGTATCAAAGAAAGCCTTTTACATTGAAATGTATAAGCACGGATAATGTGCTCTAGAACCTACTTGAATTATACAAACTTGATAAATAACTTCCAACTCTAATCAGGAAACATTATCGTTCCAGCAATGACACGAAATGCTATTAATTCTCTTTATTTCAACTATTCATATAAGTAACAGAGTTGATGATATCAATTATATATATTTCACCTATTCACGTCATAACATGTTGCAAATAGTATTCAAAATATAATAGTATATATACCATGCATTTAAAATGGGCTATTAATGAGCTATTCTACTTTTCACTTTTGTGTGCATTTCTGGACGGAGGCATTTGGCAAAGGAGCACGCGTTTTACATTTTTCGAGCTCTTAAACGCTATTGAATCGAAAAATGTCTGTGTACTTCCCGAGATTCATCTGCGCGAGGAATTCTCCAACAGTCATTTGAAGTGCATGAATTTTAATAACAGGGTTGTTGTATTCAAAGTTAATTGCATGCATTGTTATTGAAATGTGTATCTCTTAAGTTCCTCAATGTATGACACCGTATGGAAACGTTAAGAGCATTGTTTATGAAGTCTAAAAGAAAGGGCTAACTCGATGCCTATAAAAGCATTGTTGTTTCCAAGTCCGAATTAACTTCCTTATAGTGGAATTTGTTGTGCACGGAATATTGTATATACATGCACATTTGTTTGTTACCTATATTGGCATATATTTGTCGTTTGTAATATCGCCGATACACGTGTTTGAGCCAGAGAACCTATCATTTGTGGTTTTGGCGCCTTTCGGATTTGAGGGATTAATTTCAACCGTTTCTTGTATACGTTTAGCGAGGCGTCTGCTCTTGTCGCGAAACAAATATTTTATTCAGGACACAGATGAAAGTAAGTTTATTATTAGCTGTAGCTCAGAACAAATACATAGCTTCATAAATGCTTAATGAGCATTAGAAGATAAGCTGACAAATACAATTACGCAAATTAGTACGGACTATACTATTAGTTACATGTGTCAAACCACAGTGTATTAAATCATGTCTCTACCAGCTACAGTTTTTGTCTCGTGGACTATTAATCAGCGTCCGAGTTCCGAATTTTACCTTCTCGAATTTATACCCTTAAATCTTTAGGCCCTAGGATGTTGTTTCTCTTTCAATTTCGTGTGTAATTTGAAACGATACTGACGCTTCAGAGAAGACATTGATTTTTGGATGAAATATTACATGACAACTATGAAGTCTACATGATGCACCGATGTTATTCCTTGGACATAGATATTGTCTGGTATATAGGTCTCGTAGGTCGGTGACGGACGAGAAGTCCTTTATATAATATGCGCTTTTGCATCTACACGCGGTGCCGGCTTGAAGAGCCAAGGCTCTATTTGAAGAGCTTGTTTTTATGTCTTTGGCAGCTAAAAGGAAATGCCTGGTGTCTGAATCGTCGAATCTGAATTTCATATTTTCCCTTTTTTTTCCGTTGTGCACTCGAATAACTCACCCCAGAGGAAGCTCTTGCACGTGCCTGCTTATTGTCGGTGTTACGAGAGCCTTGTGTGCTCTAGAAAATTAGGAACGCCCTATAGTCTTACAAAAATATGGGTTGATTCTAGCTAGTGTCGAGAGAGGCGAATTTTTGCGTGAAAATTCTAGGGGAAATGAGGGAATTTTTTAGTTATCAAATTAACAAAATGTTTGTCGGATTGGACACGAGGGCCTGCCTTGACATGCAGGGCCTCGCCCTGGGTGGTGTTTGTTTGGGTGATGTTGGGTGGTGTTTGTAAATCGTGCCAAAATCTGGTAATTTCAGTTGAAGGTAGTTCACGTCCAGATTCCAGTATTTCCTTAGAAACTTAAGAAGCTGAACCAATATGGCTCGACTATCCTTTTTCGACACTCCATAGACTTCTCTACCCCGTAAAGATAACATTCTATAGAGTCATTCAGCGTCACGAATATACAACGTTACAGGTTATTATACAACGTACAACGTTATAGACGTTATAGGTTATTATATTTAGTTTCAAAGAAAGTCGGTGGAAAAAAGAGGAAGCTGTTGCAAAGTTTTTGTCGACTGTTTGATATTAAGATCTTCCATGCTATCGCAAGTTTCAACCTACGCATTTCTTTTCATAAATTTAAAATATATTCAAGTATATTGCTTATCATATCAACCATCAGCGAAACTATTTGCCCCGTGTCAAAATTACTCTTGACAATGATACTGTGAAATTTAATCATGCACGACTCTTTTTAACGTACAAACAGCAATTTTTTTAAAGCAGAACTTTCAGTTAATTGCGATGACCGATAATTGCGTTTGGTGTACAAAGATATATAAATTCATGACGAGACTTATTTGTCACCGTAAATCGTGACAGGAAACGGTATTCAATGTCAAAGCTCAGCCATTGTGTGATATGGTAATATGTTTCATTTATAATGAGCAACACTTCAAATACCTCTTTCATTTCTCCTCCTGTTTTCATGATAGAGCCCTCAACGGAGGAAGCATGCGAGCTTTTGGATTCGTTTCAAAATGTCATTAATTTTTCATTTTCAAGTACCTGAAATGACCGGCCGTTGATTGGCAGGTTTCAAAGTAGCTACACTTATACGCGTTCATATTGTAAACAGTGGCTTTAAAAGAGGCTGGTGTCTTCCCGAACGTCATTCATTCGTGTTTAGCACTAAAACGCCTCGACACATAGGCGAGATATACTTTGACAACTGTGCACTTGGTCATTCGTTGACATCTGCGGATAACAGCAACAAACTGCTGGATCTGTATCGTTTACATTTGTAAAGAACAACACGACACTGTAAGCTTATTAAAAATGTGCGATAATTGTTCGCTTCATTGATTTAGATAATATTGTTACGAATAAACATAATAGAGATAAGTAAGTAAAGTATATTTAACTTACCGACTTTGTACATTATTTGTTCTGTAGCTCAGAAGTGAAGATACGTGTTAACTTTGTGTGAAGAACTGCCGATTTTTGGGCGCTGGGGTAAAATTTATCGAAGATAAAAACCACGAATTGTCGTTACTGGTGCAAGAGTTTTGTGCCCGCACATACCGTACGAAAGTTTGTCCATATTTGACTTCGAATCGAAGGAGATACATCGTAGGAAGTTTGTGTATCTAAATTATCGAGGGGCAGAAACATCGGTTGATATCGACGAAAACGAGTTGAGATTTCAAAGTAAGATTGATTTCTATTCGTTGTTGTGAAATATCTGGATTTAAGCGTCATGTTGAAGTTTGCTATCAAACGGAAGACCTTGGAACTTTTTCACGAGGCTGTCGATAACAAGGACTATTTGCGAACGAAACTTTTGATCGAGAATTGTGATAAGCAGAAATTCGTCGTCGATTCGTTGGACGCAAACGGACTCACACCGTTGCAACGAAGCTGTTTCTTAGGGGATGTCAGAATCGTGCGTTTACTCATCGAAGCCGGAGCGAACGTTTCGATTAAGGACAGCGAAGGCTGGACAGTTATTCACGCTGCTTCGGTCGCTGGAAATTACGCCGTTGTCAAGTATCTTATCAAGATCGGAGTCGACTTGGAGGCGAAAACCGATCGCGGGGAGTTGGCGCTAGATTTGGCCGAGAAGGATAATGTTATCCTATTGTTGGTTAAAGGAATGATCCGTAAAGGGCTGTACACGTATGTCAGAGGATATTTCAAACAAAATCCTAAAACTTTTCAACGAATTGTGGATGACATGAAGAAGAAGGATAAACTGCCAACCTCGCGTATGAAACGTCGTTCGGCCGTACGTCGTCCCCACAGCCTCAATTTACCAAAAGTCCCGAAGGAGTCGACCTCCGACGATGTCGAACCGACTAGTCCACAAAGCCCGGCCGAAGAGGGCGAACCACCTCGCGGAACATTCCGAAGGTCGCTACGAGGACGCCGACCAACTCCCCCGCAATCTCGACCGCTCTACGACGAACCGCTATCGGATGATGAGCTTGATCACGATCATATCATCCCTTTATCACCATCATGGATATCATCATCGATGACATCGTTATCATCGGTATCGTCGAACTCATCGGTTCCTCCATCGCACCTGGATTGGCCCGATGTTATCTACGCGGCTCACAGAAGCACCCGAACGTCGTCGTCGTCGTGTGCGAGCCCAACGTCCACTTCGAAATGTGTAAAATTCGTTGTCCCCGTTGGATCGTGCGACGTTTCAAGTGGAAGTGTGAAGCAGGTTAAGAAGTGGATCGATTCGGGAAAGATCGAACTGAATTCTTTGAATCAAAATGGAGTCGCTCCTTTACACCAGGCTGCTTTTGCAAACAACGTTCCTGTGGTAGAATTGTTGCTCAGAAGTGGCGCTGATATCAATAAGCAATCTTCTGATGGTTGTACACCGATACATGCCGCAGTTCAAGGGGGGAGTTCCCGCGCTGTTGCATTACTCATTGATTACGGAGCGGACTTGTTTATAGAGAACGAAAACGGCGCGCTGCCTATTGAGGAAACTGAGAACGAGGGTATAATAGCCATACTTCAACAGGCCATGACTGTGATGTAACGTTTGGTTTAGAATAGGCATGATTATTTTTGTAATTCTAAAAGTTCCATGGTAGAGAATTCGCATGGTACATTTTGTAGGATACAGTTTTGAAGATTTCTAAAGATTTAAATACAAAATGCGTTGTTAAAGTGTGTTTTTATCAAGTCTTTATATTCCATAAGTATGAATGTCAACCGTCAATCTTTGCACTAGTATTATTCTCACTTTCCTGGTAAATTTATCTCGAAACAAATCGGCCTCGGCGTGATAAACTCTGCTAAAAATGTCAAGGACATTTTAACATCCCTTTGAGTCTGTTGAGATTAAAAAAAAATAGGTCAATAACAATGGCAGTTGATGTTAGTCTGTTAGGTGAAGCAACGTAAAAGCAAACTTCGGCCATGCAATTAATCGGGGAAAGAAGTCTTTTCTTCTACCTTAGTCAATGTCATCGACAAATTTGTTGTTCGCGCCGACAAATTCACCCCAACAAATTCACCCCGTGGAGTAAAATCCGACTTCAAGATTAGAATATGTCATTATCCAATCGGAATGTCTGTTTGTTATCAGTATAAATGAAGTTTCAACCATCTGTGCTTTCATCCTTAGTAAAATTTGAATTTTTCCCATAGTATGTAAGCTTGCAGTCTTTTGTAATTCGGGACGGTAAGACTACAAAGGGTTGCGAATTATAACTGTAGCCCACCTCTGAATCCCTGTGGGTCATCAATGTTTGGCATTTAAACCACGCTTTGTCAGTGTATTTTTAACGCTGTAGATCAAATTGGGAACTACGAAAAAGCTCTTGTTTTGTACATTTGTATTCCTGCAAAAAGCATTATTCGTTTGAAATGTTGAACCAGGAATGTGCTGGTGGTGACAAGCGAAAAACACATTTTTTTGTGAAATTCTAAAGATTTTTTCTAATGTTTCATTGGGAGGCATGTCGTGTTTGTTGGACAAACGTGATTTGATTTGTAGTTTTTAGTCTTCCTGGGGGGCTTGTTTAATGAACTGTGTATTTTCAAGAGGGTGAGTTTTCAGAAAAGGTTATGTTGTCATCATTTGATTGACTGTGTGGCTATATAGATCGCAGTAGGGGAAATCTCGACACCCGCTTTTCAGGAGGAGTCGTATATATTATTATGATCTGTGATTGTTCAGTTGAGGTTAGGCTGTCCACCTGTACATGCAACTTTTATCATATCATTTCAGAGCACGTTGCATATGCTATGACCTGTGATTATGTCTTTCAGCTTACTTTCTCAAAACTCGACAGAAGTGGACACCTGTTCGTTGTATTAACTCGAAAAGATTCTGTAAAGAGATTTTCATCTAGATGGTCGGTAAGTGTGGCAAATTATTCAAGAGTTTTATTATTTAATTTTATTATCTCTAAATTGCTGTAATAATGGCCGGTAAACACACACCGTAACAGACTGAGAATGTACCTGTTTGTTATATTTAACTAATTCCTAGAAATACAGAAAATGAATATAATGATTATTATAAAAATTTTAATCATTTTAAATTTAAATTCTTTGATCTTTCTCAAATATGTTGATGTGGTTTTAATATTCTACAAACTAATCCATTCTAAGGTGACTCTTGAAAGCCGAAAGGTAATAGTGCCTCAAGGCACAGATTAACACCCAGATGTCTCACTTCTGACTCAAAAGCGTAAGCGATTCGTCACTGCGCATCGCTTTCTGCGCACGCTTAGCAAGTGACTAGAGGCATTCACCCCCCCGAAAGAAGATTTCAAAATGGAGACGAACTGAATTGAAGTGAAAAACTGCACGATGTGTCAAATGAGTCGGAATATATGTACATTTATTGATTTGTACAGGAAGTTCCATTCAATGTAAAGATATTCAAACACTTTTTAAAAGAAATATGTTTGAAATTATGGAGATTTCTACTGCTTATAATTTTCCGCTCCTACGACAATCGAAAAAAGATAAAACACTCGTACAATATTGAAAACGAGGTACTCTAAACTCACTTTTCCAAAGCGCGTATAGATGATGATGGATTCAGACACAAACTTAACTACACAGTCGCCTTCTCTAGCAAATGAGAGGAGGTTTTTTTCCATGTATAAAATAGTTCGGCTCCATTTTGAAATTTCGGGGGGGGGGATGCCTCTAGTCACTTGCTGAGCAAGCGCTTACGCTTTTTTAATCAGAAGTGAGACATCTGGGTAATCTGTGCTCAAGGGCAAACGACAGGAACTTAACTGGTTGTCAAGTGGAAGAACATTGTACACATGTTTCCTTGGAATCAAATTTCAAGCGCGTTCCCTGCTACAAAGGTCAACCTAAGGTATATGCCAGAACGGAACGACCGAGCGCCGACTACGTAGTCCTGGTTTCGAGCTACGTCATTCTTGGAAGCGTCTTGATGTTGACAGATGTGTTTCGAGTTTCAAATCCTAATCATTTGCAAAGAAGACGTACCCAATTAACTACTCCGTATTACACCTTTTTCCTTCAAATGGCTTCAGATAAAAGAACCATCGATGATTCATTGATTGACGGAGTTAAAGTAAGGACTCAAGAACAACTAAACGTCGTATTCGACCGCGATTGCTCCACCGAAGATGAACAACCTACTTCGTCATTCAAAGACGAAGATTCTTTGAAAACCTACACTTTTACTGGACATAAATTGCACATTTTCATGGACAAAAACATTGGCACCATGATCTTTAACATTAACTCTAGTGGCAAGTGTACCAGTGGTGACGAAACAGACGCTTCAAAGGTCCAAGAATCGGGCAAAGATTTCGCAACAAATATAAATATTGTGAACAATTATGGCGTGGTCGTAATCACCAAAAATGGCGAGTTTAACTTCGACGTAAAGCCCAATGAAGCAATCGAGATCCAGGAGAATTCCAGGAAATCAACAACACTACAACAGACGCCTGAAGCACGAAACAGGTCGGAATTTTGTCACTGTGCTTCTCGGAAATGAAATGTGCCAAGCAAAACTTTATTTCTGGACAACCTACCAACACTATAAGGTAGATAATATCTGTACTATAAAATATGTGTGCACTCATATAAGAAGCATTAAAAATTTTACACAAATCAAGGTTAAACGATCGAGGAACTGCTGTTAAACGATTGAGGAACTCACTCGACTTTAATCAGTATAGACTATAGCTATATAATATGATGACTTGCATGGCTGTAAATATAGTCAGAAGTCTCAATAGTATCTAAACAATACGTATCTTTTAAAACAGCGAGAAATTAATGGATAAAAAGAATACTGAATACATATATGTATACGTATATATAATATTGAACCATGTACATTTAAATGCTAAATAATATTCTTGTGAACTCTTGTGAACTCGTTATATATATGTCTAACAAGTGCATGTCATATTTAAACTGATACGAACATTTTCGGTGGCGTTTTACAGAACTAAGACTTAGCTATATTAAGATGCTATTATGGTTAAAAGAAGCAAGATGTTTTTATACCAAATAACAATTTAACAGAGGTGATTATACATGAGTTTATAAAAGATTCACTCCCACCTTACCCAACTCCTATGGCCATGTAAACAATATGACTGCATAACATGTAGAAAATAAAGCAGTGACTGAATGCAGCTAGTTTGTCACCGAGGGATTGTTAGTATTCTGGTAAAATTATTCTCTAAGTTCAATCAAATATGAATAATCGTATATCTTCATCTGTAAAACAAACTCGAGACATGCGCAGAATCAGGGGTTGGTGCATTTATCCACGAATTTGCAATCCACTTTTCTCCGCTGAGAACATCGCACCCCCCGTGAATGGTATGGTAATCCAAGTCTCCCAGCCATCCTGACCGGGGGTCGACCTCGTGGTTGTACCACATTATAGCTGTGCCTTTCTTTGCGGGAACGAGCAGGTTTGATGTATGACATCGTTTGCTCAGGTTGAACATCTTATTCAAGGACTTCAGATACTACAATCAGAGAAAAACAAGAGGATTGTAGTTCTATTGTGAGTTTTCAAACTTATAATAATTCTTGTTAACTTCTTAATATATCAAGGTCTGTTTCAAGAAATCGTTAGTTGGGAGAGGGTGTTATCGTTTCAAGAAATCGTTAGGAATCGAACACGAGGTTTAGTGTAGTGGTATAAGTGGTGAATACCTTGACATTCAATGTTTTGTTGTCTGCAACGAGAAATGCCGTTTCTCCCCCTTCTTCGACGTCATTCAGATAATACAACACTGTTAAAATCCTACAAGAAAGCCACGGCTTTAAAGCAGAAAATTTGAAAGATATTTCTTATTTAATTTTTAAGCTTAGACCTATCTTTAATTCGTCTCTTTTCTCGATCGTTGTTTTAATCAGCATTTCTCTTTTAAATGTGGTTTTATAATCATATAGAAGTTACGCACAATTGGTAATCTGTTTATTTCCCAAGCTGCGCTGTGAATTTGCTACGATACCCACCTGCATAGTTTACACTCCTTGTCTTTGTCGTGATTTTGATGGCAACAGACGACGTTTTTACCAAAATCCTCTGGCGTTGAATCATAATGAGCATGGTAGTGACCACGAATGTTGTATTTGACGATCTAGCCCGAAAATATAAATGTTGTTTAAAATACGACGTATGCACACGAGTTGATTTCAGTGTAGTTCGATATTTTAGTTTATCGCCAGGTCGTGCTTAGAAGGAAAAGTACTAAGCCTGAAGGTTTAGTTACACTATGCGACTTTCCTTGCAACTCGCAATGCAATTCAACTCTTGAGGCATCTAAAGTTGTCAAACACGAACATTTCTTACGAGTTACGATCTAAAGGTCTGTTCACACGGTCCAATTTTGTTGCATCCAATTCACTTCTGGCGTATGTAAAATAGTCGGTTAATGATGAAGCTGTAGTGCGTTCGCTTCAGTGGATTTGCTGCTGATATACATTACAAGACAACAGATTATAAAACATCCATCAGAAGTGAGTTGGATCCAACAAAATTGGATCGTGTGAACAGACCTTAACGTTTTCTAAGCATTTCGAACACTCTTTACAAATTAACATCCCTCAAAATTATTATTTCATTGCAAGTTGCAAGAAAAGTTGCATAGCCATCATAAAGAAGGCGTAATTCCAGCCAGTGATACTGAAGAGGATTTTTGTCAACTTTATTTAGAGAGAATATAAAAAAGGAGTGGAGATTTTAAAAGAAAGTTAATTCGTTTCTGCCTATAAATTCCTTTAATAGTTCTAGGGATTTTCATGCGTTTTGTTTGCACCTTCTTCTACTGACATAAAGATTATGTTTATGCTTTAATTATACCGAGCTGTGCTCAGTAGCGTAGCCAGCCTGTCGATTTGTCCCGTTATGCTAATATTCTAGTGTTCATTGACTGTGAAAACAATAGATTTCTAAAGACATGAATAATTATAATAACTCGAAATGGCTGGCTACGCCACTGGCTGTGCTTATAGCTACGTGTGTAAGAATAGACAATAGGTCAAAACAAAAGATATCATTGTCTATTGTTGTTTATACGTTCGGTACATGAAACACACGTTTGCCCGAAGCCGTTTTTATATGTTTGCTGGTGTTCGGTGAGTGAAATGGATAATACAAGCTTGAAAAGTTATAGGAATTGGCAAACGGCTTGCATCGTAAAAAAGGAATCAATCAATGTGAGGTTGTGGTCAAAAAAGCCGTGAAGATTTACGCGAGGGAGACGTTTCAAGAGCCTTCAAAATACAGCCGGATTATAACGCATGGTTGCTTTGAGACACGAAGCGACGTCAGGTAGTATTTTTTATACTTATACGTGCTCTTGTAAGTGTTAAAACTGCATATCTTTACATGACCTAGGTCTGCTTGTTGTTAACAATTAATTAAGCTTTTACTCCTTGCCAATTGCGATGTAAAGTCTTGCCAAAACATTTTAGCTATAACACAACAAACCGCCATTTTGAAAAGAAGTGGAAATAACTATATGTTGAATACCCCGCCGGCCCGCCGTGCATTGGAACAGCACGTTTCAATAAATAAACCCACACTTTATACACCTTATTAAAATCCACATACATATAAGTATATGACTAATACAGTATGCTTAAAAGAAAATATATACCTGATTCTGGAGGATGAATACCTTACTAGAATTGATAGTTAATTAACCTTGTGCAGTTGTGAGGGATTTTATAGTTGTGCATGTATTTTATAAGTGTCGCTATCTGGATATCGTGTAGGTTATCTACTACACTATAGCTACCTTTCGCGGCTACAAAGATTTTTTCAGCTAGGAATTAAGTGGATGAGTAACTCACCTGGATATTTTCACTCCCTTCAACCAATTTTCGCGGTAACTGCGTCAGCCGAATTATCCTGCAAAGTCAAAGAAAAATTAAGCATTCAGCCAACGATGCAGGGGGATTGCAAGAATTGCAACAACAGCATATAAACATACACAAATAACTAACAAACCAAAAAAACAACAATGAGTAAATCATAATAATAACAACAGCGAGAGCAAGTTGTCAAAGCGGCCTTCAGTCTGCATCAGCACATTAAACAAAAGCTAGCACGAGAAAGCTACGACTATTATACAATGTAGACAACAACATACTTAAAACATTTCTCAACCAACCTGTCATAAATTTTTGTTAAAATTGGATCTTTTTGTTCACTTAGCCACGTGTGCTCGCTGTATCTTGGTCGGTGAAATGGATGTTTGGAGTGAATGAAATTTAGATACGCGTCGAGTTTGTTGAACGGAAGTAAGTTGAATTCCTCTTCGTTCATTCGCCCTGTAGTTAATTGCAAAATCGAGAATATTATTAAGAATTTATTTTGATTTTTTAAATTGACTTGAATTATAGTCCTAAGTTGCAAAGGCACGAAAAACTTTATTAATTAAGATACAGCTTTCAGCAATATTTCAGTTATATTTTGCGAAATTATATAATGAATCATACCATCGTCAAAGTACGTATAATTGATCTTTGAAAACCTGCAAGAAAGTTACTGAGTCAGTTCACGCGCGGAATACAAATTGAATTGAAAAAGTTCTACACTGTATTATTTCTTTTATCATTGTTACAAAGTGCAGTCATATACGGTTGATTCGGAAAGTTTTGTGGCTGAAATTGCACGTACATGTCATTGATTTCGTTTTCAGTGAAAAATAAGCCATTACTTCTCTCACACATTTCTTTAACCTTGGAAGAAGAAAGTACGAGTTTGTCAAATTATTGTAAACCTGAAACCATTCATCACTGAATCACTGAGTAATAGACCAATGATGTATGAACTGATAAATTTAACTACACTATTATACATAGACTAAATTATGATACATGCATATTTAATGATAAAGAGGGTACCGATATATTCTTTATGTTACCTCGTCCATGGTTATAAACGAATCTCCATTTTTGTCCCATTCGTGAAAATAATCGACAAATTCCGGGAGATGAAGCACGTAGTTTTCTGTTTCTAAGAAAGATGGACACAGATATTGAAACAATAAAACAAATTGGAAGATAGCGCGGGACCAGGGTGGAAACCTCGATCCTGTATAAACATTGATTTGAGGCAACATTCACTTTCACATTGAGACTATTCATAGTTTTGAATTTGATGATGAGTTTTTCAAGCCCATATGTATCTATATACATCGCTATTTCGAGCCATTTCGCGCCCGCCCACAACAAAAAGTTCGGTATTTTGTGTCATAGGCAGGGACACCGGAACCACGGCGGGGCAGATGCGCCACCGCTCTTTGTTTACGGAGACAGCCCTGTGACCTTTGCTATCACCATACAAGGTTCTGCTGTAATTGTGATGCATGCTCTTCTCACCGAGCCTAACTGATAGTATTATTGATTCATTCTGTTGATCGACAAATTTGGGTTTCCTCTTCGTGTTGTTGATAACGTAAAATGAATGGGCCCTTTTGTAAAACTGTATCCGCCCACTGTATCCGTAAAACTGTATCGTAGCCCCAGATTATACCTGCTTGAGTTAGAGCGTCTTCGATCTCTCCTTTGTATGCTTGCTCTTCGAATCCAGCCACGCTCTCCTTCAACCCGTTTTTCTTAGCGAGGTTCTTAACATGATCGCATTCCCGATCGGAGAGAAAGTTGGAGATTTCTAAGAGAAATAACACAGGCAAATGTTTTAAAAGTAGTAAAACTCCTGAACTACGGTCATGATGATACAACATTCACAACTGATTCGTTTACCAAAGATGGTCGGTTTCATTGCTATTGTTGTTACGCGGTATTTTTTCTCATCGCCATCGAGATGAAGGTCCCTGCGATAACCAACCTGCGGGAAACGTGGGTATACATGAGAGTATATAGGGTCAAATACTGGATGTTGGGGATGCAAAACGAGCGGCTAGCTTGGGACAATCTGTTACCCAGTAACTGGCAAATTTCAATATTTTGAGATGTGTGAGGGGGAAAAGCCTGACGCTTTTAACGTTTCTACTCGTTTCTATACGAGGGTATAGGAAATATATATTTCCTAGTTAAGCTTGTTAATAAAGAATATTCTAACTGAAACTCAGACAAAACCCAGGTAGTGGAAGCAATGTTTCCGGTCCAATGTTTCGCCATTATTTCAAAGTTGGGCAAGAGGGAAACAATTTTTCCGAAACTTGAGTCACACTTAGGAATCATTGAATACTTTTGAGTTCTCCCGGAAACAAATTCTGTTCCCGCAACAGCGTTTCTACAGCTGAGCAAACATCGAAACATTGAAGAAAATGTTTCCTAAAGTTTGCCCCCTATCTATCGTGACATATCTTTGGGTAATTGCGTACATATTCTTTTTTTACTTTAGTGTCAAACTTTGAAACGACAGAGTATCACAGTATCTCTTCGCTAATTTACAAGGCCAGTTGAGACAACTTTGTTTGGTAAGTGGTAACTTATATTAACATGAAATTAGCTCTTAGCTTTAATACCGTCAAAACAGTTAACCATGCATCTATGGATGGGGCTACTGCTCAAAGCTGTATTTCAACATCTATCTAGTGCACACATAGTGTTGGGTTATTTGGGTACTTAATTTTTAACTTTTAACTTACCTTGACACCTTCTATCTTAAACAGTTTACCGTCGTTGCTTTGTTCGTAAAAACACGGACCATCCTCGTAATTCTGTAAACCTAGCACTGTCGGTAATTTATCTAGCTCTATCAACGCCAAGCATAACAAAAAACGCGTTGCCAACATTATGCTGCGGTTATTTCTATGAGGCTTCAACTCTCCCAAATCTTTCAGAGATTGTGCTATATGTAATACCGGATCTTTGTCCTTTTTGACGAGCTGTCTGGTTGTCAAATTCTTCTGTAGCTTAATCATATGCAACGATTGTTTCCCACACGTGGTGATAGTGAATTTGAAATTCTAATCAGTTTTTACTTTAAAATACACCGTACAATTACATGAATAAAGAGATGCCACTGTTGTTACAGGTATCTTAATAGGCAAGACTATATGTATTTTAAAAAAATATGAATTATTAGTTGAATTACATTACTTAATCAGAGTATAAAACGTAACAAAAGTTTTATCGAATGTGTGTTTCAAGATTCAATGTTCCGAGTCCATAATCAGGCATCAAATATATATTATGAAATAAGTGTATCCACGAGCGGCTAAATGTCAATAAATGCCATCTCTTAAATTACAAGTAAAGACAACAACTATACAAAATAGTAACTAAACAAAACACGGAAATGATAAACTTCAAAGTATAATCGACATTTGAAACTTGGATTGAAAGAGGTGAACGAGCGAAGTTATATAGTATTATAGTAAATAATCGAGGCCTTTAGTCTAGCTTTTTTGCATTGGTTGACTCTAAATGGTCATAGATCCAGCCCAAAATAGATGAGTCTTTTAAACGAACTTTTCGCGTAATTGCTACATTTCAAATCTCGCCTCACCGCAGTAGTTTTTTTTTGCTTTGAAATAACTCGGGCAGAGTCAACTTTGAAATAACTTTGAAAGAAACGTTGTGTGGTCATGTTGATTGTCGAAAACAAGCCTTCGTACGATTTTCTAAAGGTGTAAATTCCCGCCATGGCATCCGGTTTTGCTGCTTTTGTAGCACTTTTGTCACAATCTCAAATTTGAAATTCTCGTTCTCAATCATTCCACTTTCATTCCAAGTATTATTGGTTGCTTGCATTCACGTAACTTCGGAATATCAGTGAAAGGGCGAATGCAAGGATAACGGACGAATATTGAAGTATTTTTTGTCGAGTAAAAAAGGACTTTTCGCGCTAAAATTGTTTTCAATTGATTCGTAATTTTTCTTTAAAGAAAAGAGTATTGTAATTTGAGAAACCCACGAGATTCCAACCAAAATATAAGCTCTCCAGTATTAACCTAGTTTTCTGAGACGAATGTTCTAGAATCATGCATTATAAGTTCTCAATTCAGGACTTCCCGAATGAGCCGCCGAACGTCTGTAGCCTGTGAAATCGCATCATTAGCGTCGTCGTAGGTATAATTCTCAGCTGGAATTGAATTTTCAGAGAAACCTCTTCGATAATGGGGATAGCGGGTCTTGATGTAATATCCTTGAATACGCGTCACCTTAATCGGAATGGTGCGAAGACGTGGATCTATTCCTGACGCCCGATATGCTAATGTGAGTACCTCGTGAACCTCTAAGTCGCCCCTTTTAAGACGACCTTTCGCAAACATGAGAGCCTTCAGAGCTTTTTCGACGGCTTGTTGGGAATGAAAACAGGTGAGAGAATAATAACCGCCTTGTAATAAGTAGGCTGCTGCTTCGAGATCGTTCTGAGATTGTCGCATCCATCTTTCACCTTCGTTCTGATTGGCCGGTTCATCCACGTCATCCCTCTCTTGGCGGTCTCTCCACCTGCGATGTCGTTGTTCTTGGTCTCTCGTTCGTCCTGTGTATCTATTGTAAAAGTTCCAGAAGTTATGACCGTTGCAACCAGGCCCGGATGAGTCTCTTGGTCGTCTTGGAGTTTGATTCGAATTGTCGGTTTCTGGATGATAGCCAGGAACTCCGCCCGCGTTTAAACGATCAACTTCGTTGAGCAAGAATTGTGTTACTTCTGTAGCGAATTGCTTGCGATCATCAGGATTTTTGTCGGGGTGCCAACGTCGAATCAGGCGTTTAACAGCACTAGATCTTTCTGATTCTGGAACACTCTCCCAAATTTCCTTCAGTGCTTCAGCGACCTCTCTCTTGGCCTCTTCAAGCGTGGCGGGTTCACGACGTGTGTTATCTTGGGCAGAATTGTCAGTTCTTGGGCCTAAATAAGCCACTAAATCCATCCCGTCACTCGTCGAAGTTTTTGCTCCTTCGACTTTTCTTTCTTCACGATCAAACTTGTAAAGTTTTAACTTGTTAACTTCAATTGGCCCGTCCTCGCCAATATCGATTTTGTACTTGCTGCTGAATCCAAATGTGCCATCGCCTAATTTATTAAGAATACAAATTTATAAAAATAAGAGTTATTGCTAAATTGTTGTATTTCAAATGTGTAACATCAACTATATGTAAAATTACATGCGAGATACTTTGGTTCATTCATACCAATACCAAATATTCCGACAAGTCATTACAAAAAGTTGGCTTCATTGCAAAAAAGGTTTGACAGAATAAATCGTCTACAACTGTACAGTCAATTGTATTCACCGCAGTGCTATGAATTCATGATATGGAAGTGATAAATATAATGAATCTAGTTTATTTTGTTCTTCGTTCTTAATCCATAACAGCATCGTCTGCTGTGATTTTCATAACAACGATTTTCGTGAAGACCATAACAATGACAGCACTGTCGTTAGAGTGTACAATTGTAATCAAGCCGGTAAAACCAATAATTGAATTTGCAGTCTGGAAAGCGAAAGTCTCGTTAAATGCCATATTTCTTCAAGTCCTACGGAAGCGGTAAAAGAAAGCAAAACACTTCCGAGGTTATTAAAATATGTTACCAAACAAAATGACTAAAAACAAACCTTGGCTTGTTTGTTCAATGATTTTGGCGTACACATACACCGCTTCATTTTCTTCGTCCTCTTCCCTTACTTCATATCCGACAAATTCACCTTCTCGAAGATGGTAATTTATATCGTTTTTCAAAAGGTAATGGAAGTGCTCTGGGATTTCTTCGCCCGGATTTGGCTCTCTGGAACGGCTGCTAATGCTCCGTGGTATGCGAGCATCATCCAGGGTTCTTGATATTTCACTAGGGTCTTTGGTATCGAGGACCATCATTAGAAAACGCCAGTTAGCTTCCTTGACATGTTGTCCAGTGATCATTGCAATGAACGAACTAATTCTCTCATGTAATACACTGGTATTCCTATCCCCGCCATGTTTGATTAGAATACGAAAGCCATCAGAATTCTTTTCGCAAAAGGTGGGAACCTCCGACATGCTGTCAGGAACTGGTTCTGCAGTTTCCTTTGTGACAAGCCGTATTTCAATGGTTTGCATGCATGAGATTTGGACTCCATTTTCGAGGCTTTTTAGGTCATTTCTCACCTCTTCTGGAATCTTGACTTTATCCTCTTGGAACTTGTACAATCGCACCAGCGCCTCGCTAAAATCCTGAGAACAAATAACGTCGCGATATGGTTTGATGAAAGGACAAAAATTCTCGTTTGAATCTTGATCAAGAATACAAATCTTTTCGGTGCAGCTTGGACACAATTCTTCATTAAGTTTCGAACTTAACTTTTGAACTTTCAAATGGCTTGGCAGAAATTCGACCAGTTTTGCAGGAGGTTCTTGATCCTTCATGGTTAAATCAATGAGCAGCTCCTTCCAATAATCTTTCAAACGTTCTTTCTTCTCCATAGTGTCGTTGACAAAAACCTCGCAAGATCTCTTCAGATAATTGTCTTCGGTTGGTAGATAAAGATTACGAACATTTGCCAGCGATTGGGTTGCATCTGGGGCAGGACGCCCACGTGTTTGGAGGCGCTTGGCATCTTTGCTTAAACGCATGAACAAGCATTTCGTCGCACCAGCCGCTGCAGTGATCTCTCCTGGATGCATTTGGTTGTCTTCACAGCTTCTCTTGATCACTTCGAGTAACGACGAGTATTGAAGTTGTGTTGGACGTTCCTGAGCTCGAAGGCATTTTAGAAAGTGCTCGCAGTTTTGAAGATTTCGAGGAACATTGAACATGTATGGCTTCATGCTCTCCCAAAAACCCGCGAATGCAAGCTGGTTGCCACGTACAAACGTGTGGCGGTCGACCAATACCACGGAAACATTGCGAAGTGCATCTGTCGTTTCATGACATTTCTGTGAACAACTTTCACCAGGTGGACCAGATTTTACGCCGCAAGACCCTTCAAAATAGCTGTATATTTTTGTCATAACTTCAGAAAGAGTTGTTTGCAATGTCCCGGGAACTTCTTTCTTCTTCGCTGCAGGGAAACGACCAGAGATGTTTTTCAGGTGTGCGATCACTAGTTGGTGTGGAGGAGTGGTGTGTATTCCTAACATTCTGACCAGATTACCTCCATGGTATGGAAGTGCCGAGTTTCTTATCAAAGATGCGCATGACCATACAAGGGTTGCATGTGTTTCAACCACAGAGCCATTAAAACACGTGAGAATTGATCCTGTATGCGAAGGATGGATCTCACGAAACAACTTCAATACCTTAGCTGTAGGAACAAAATTGATCTTTGAAATTTGCGAAAGAAACGAAGGCTTTTGTAATTTTTTGTTGTCAAATAGGTGAGTGACCAAAACTTTTGACTTTTCCAAGATTTCCTTATCTCTATCCGGAGTTGAATTGCGAGATTCTTGCTCCAGTTGTTGTGCATACCGTAAGAAATGATCGCTGGTAACGACGCACTGGAGGCCAACTTTTTTAAGAAAGTCTTTCCACTCATGAGAATCAAACGGCGACGGGGGAAAATCTTCTTTTTGGACAAATGTTTTGAAGATTTTATTATCCGGGTTATAAAACTCACTTGCTGGATACAGTGCGCCTGAGGGATGGGGAAGAAATGGCAATTGCTCCATAACAGCCAGGACAGCGTTATAGCCATCATGCTGGTAATTTAAAAGGTGATCTCTGACATATTTCAAATGGTTCTCCCTTCCTTCAGGTGTTAACCGATTGAAGTGCTTTAGAACTATGCGTAAGTAGAACTCCACAGAGGAAGCTGGTTCGATGCCAATATACTTGTAAAGGTCGGCGAGTTTGGGACAATGGCGTAAGAAGATGCTGTTTGTCACCGTGGAAAGAACTTGAAGGTCATCCCCAGGAACCCCAGCCGGAACTTCATAAACTGTATTAAAGGTAGAAAGTCGCGTGTATGTGCTGTCGATGGTTTGGTAAAACGGTAGATTTCGTAGAAATGGGCACGAGAGATTGGAAAGATCAGTTTGTAGAAACATCATGAGCCGCTCAATTTCGTGATTCTCAAGTGTCACTACCTCTCTTCTGTTGTGATTTAAGTTGTTATGCAGCAACCCCAGGACGTCCTTCGTTGACTGGATCATTGCAAGGTAGTGCTTGCGTACTTCAGTAGCTCCGCCAGAACCTGCGAAAATTGAAAACGTAGATATCAAGATGGTGTGGTTCAACTGTGGACAGCCAATTTTCATAACCAGCTCTCGTATGTCTTTATCTTGATGTGAATCGCTGTTGAGGTATGTGCTAACATTGAGAACTGTTTTACCCATGGAAACTGGGGCGAGGCAGTTTTGTGTAGTGGGAATTATGTGCCAACTCACAATATCCTTCAAGATATCGCTTTTATTTTTCATGTTACTGGATATATCATCAATGAATTGCCAGAGCAATATAAGCCACTCTTTTGATGGGAATAAATCTTCTTTCTCGTTCGGATTCCACGGTTGATGGGAAGTAGAGTTAATCCAGAATGGTGGAAAAAGATTTGCTTGAAATTGGGCAAGATCCGAAAGGCAAAATTCTGACAAAACGTTAGAGCACTTCTTAATCTCGCTTTCATACATTCCTCGAAGGGAATTGTGCATGAAGAGATCAGGTCTTGAGGGCAATAGTTGACTGAATTTGGTGCAGAAAACTTTGTTATGAAGGTCGAAGCAACGAAGCCCGTCATCTTGTGTGAGAAGCAAAGGAAAGCCCTCGAGATGATTGTAAAATTCCTCGGCTTTGGAGCAATATCTAGTAAGTTGAATAACATTGTTTGCATCTTTGAGAATCGTGTCTTCGACGCTTCTCGGTAGACTCGCTTTAATATCCGCGTGGTTCTTGAGAAATGTGAATACCTTATCTGGACTAACGTCTTGGTAGCATTTAACAGCTTTGAAACTTTCGTGAATATGCCGCGGAGCGTGTGAAAGCAGGAGGAATCCTATACTTAATAACGAATTTTCGAGATACCATGAGACAGAGGATGTGCAAAAGTAGGCATCGGTGACTTTAAACCACGTCACGTTAACAGGAAACTTGTCAGTGTCTGCGTTTGTAACAGAAAAATACGAGAACAAACCATTTAAAGGGTCAACTGGCTTTTTGCTCTCAGGGACTGACATGGCCACAGGTAAAACAGGAAGTATCGGCAGGAAATTTCTGTAAAGCGCTTCTCCAACAGGTTTCCAAGCGGTATCAAGATCTTCAATGGAAGGAAACAACTGATGATACCATTTGAGGCCATCCTCGGTGTCCTTCTTGGAGGAAAACATGCCGGAAGTGACAGATTCGGCTTGATATCCAGGAATGTGTTCTTTGGCGTAATGAATTGCCTTGGCATAGGCTGGAGCTATTACTTGGCGCTTCATGAAATTATTCCAAACATCTCGTTCGTCAGAGGATTTGGGATCATACCACAGGCCGCGGCGAGCCGAATCCAGAGCAAAGTGGCCATTGATGTGGACAGGAAACCTCGTGGAAACTGGAAGAGGAAGAACGCAGAATATCGAATGTCGGAATGGAGATTTATTTGAAGGTAACCGAATAGCAATTCCAGCACGTGGTAACAATCCCATTCTGGTACCATCTGGAACATCCCCATCACCTTCTTTGTTAACACTTCCCAAGCTCTGTGTTATCAGCCAATCTTTCTTCACGTTATTCGTATCTGATACCTTTATAACGTAATGGATCTGTTGCCATTCGATTTGTCGAGTCGGCACTTTACTGCAAGCTCTGATCTTTTCATAAAATTCTATTCGTTTACCCATGTCAGATACATCACATTTCACTGAATACGTCTCAAGTTTACCATCGTTTATCACGGAAACAGAGATCTTGATGATGTTATTGAGAAACAGCAACATGTCCTTTGCAGACGCGCGGAATAAATCAAACAGTTCTTTCACTTTCCTCTCATACCAACGAGTAGATGAAATCTTAGATGCGCGTGTGGAATTTGAACGAAGTGGAAAACGGAACATTGTGCTTCCTTTAAGTGGAAATAAATCACCTAAAAAACCGGCGAAAACATCCTGGTAGTTACGTCGAAACATCCCATCAAGCTCGTTAAACAACCGTCCAGGATTCCTTTCGTCTGCGCCTGGGGCAAACACAGCGTGTGGGTCAGAAACACAAATGACCTCATCATTGGAAATGAAGGATGGACAGTCAGTAAGATGGTAAACTGCATTAAATCCAATGCCATACTGTCCTGTTTTCATGGGATCGTCCACCTTGCTTCCAATACCAAGCTTCTGGATACCTTCAATATCTTCTTTGGAGAATGGTTTATCGTTATAGACGCAGATGGCTGGGCCTTGAAGCTCGTTCCAAGAATCAGAGAAGACGTGTTTAGTACCGTGCTTTCGAGGGTCAAATATAAAATGAACTTCGCTGGCTTTAGCATCGTCTGCGTTTTGCAGAAGTTCCTTCAATATTCCTTCGTCGGGTGGATAAGCTGCAAGAATATTCTTCAAACGATCAGTCAATTCTTCATGCTGTCCAAAGGGTTTACCGATAGGCTGAGAGCAACGCAGTAAATCTGCTTTTCTGAGTTGCTTTGCACCACATTTGTGAGCCAGCATTGGAGGAATCTTCTCATGAACAAGTTTATTGGAACCATCCGTCTCTAGCCATGGCGTATAGTTAATCACGAGCTCATTTCCGTCATACAACAGACAGTCCGAACTTGGGAGAGGCAAAGGAATTTCTAACCTTGTATTGGATAGCTTGAACACTTCTTCAAGGAGAACAATAATGGTGCTAATTTGTTTTTCTATCAGCTTTCGGCGGCCAGTGTCTTCTCGTATTCTACGAATTGCTTCAATCAAATCCACAATGGAGAAGTTTTCTTTTATTCCACACCAGTGGATGAGTCGTTTGAACTTCGTGCTGTATCCTGGAGGAAGAGGAAACAAATATGGCGATGTATCTTCTTTGTTCCAATTTTTTGCAACGAATTTTGGATGGACCATTTGATTTCTAACGAGCATCCATGGTCGCAAATCCAATTGCTCGCGAAGATACGACTGTTGTGACGTGAACTGTTCAGAAGTTACAACCCTCTGCAAATACTCATAAATTGTGGAGCACATCGTTTCCTTCTTTTCTCTTGTGAGCAGTTGGGGGAGTTGGATGACTTGGTCGAGTTGCGCAATAACATCGGGTAACTCTGGTTGCTTTGAGATAAACCCAAGGATGACTTTGAGGTTTCTGTTAGGCACGCATGAGTGATCAGATGACTCATCCAAGATAAGTTGGGTGGAACCAACAAGGTTTTTATGGCGTTCAGAGTAGAGATAGTCTGCGGCAGCTAACTGCATCCCACGGATATTCTCGGACTTCCAGGAAAATGGGTAGTCTTTGGGTTTGGACAGAACTGGAAGGAATTGAGTTGCACGCAAGCGTTTCTTTTCTTCACTTGTTATTTCCTCTTTCGGAGGCATTTGATTCAGGTATTGAATAAGCATTTTTCCTCTTACAACATCGCAATGATTGGAAATCCACTCAGCTCGCTCGCACAAAGTACACCACGGAAGGGAATCAACTGCCATTCCTAACTCTTCCAACATCATTGCTCGTTCCTTTGTCAAGAAGCGATCGTCTAAAGGGAATCTCTTCTCTTCTTCGGAAAACAAACTAGCCGCCTTTCCCTTCGGATGGACCAGTTCATTGGGTTTGCGCAGCAACGTTCCATCCTTAGAGCAGCTGAAACTCGGGTAGTTACGTAAAAGGTCGTCATAATTTCGATGTTTGCTCAGTCGACGATCGAGGATGTGGACAAGAACTGAGTTTCGATTTTGATTTGGTATCTGTGATATGTTGGGAAAGAAAAACTCTCTTAAGAATCTGTCTTCGGTCAGCATGTGAACTTTGATGAAGGCTTCTTTACCACTAGAGACGAAGGCATCCGTGTAGTGTTTAGGAAGCGACAGGACATTTTCATCGAGCAGGTTCATAATGGCGACGCATTCCGCAACTTTGCCAAGCTTTGGATCAAGGATAAGGCAGTCATGAAGCCGTCTCCATTTTCCGTTGCAATAGAACAGCGGCCATTCTTCATCGATGATCTTGTTAAAAAATGAAGAGATAAAAGGCTTCCACGCTTTGGGATAGTTTACCTTTGTGGGGTTGGGCCAAAGGCTATGAAACTCGTACTGCTTAGCATTCCAGGTCGTAATTTTTCGAAGCAGCTGCAGGTATGCTTGAGCTAAGGAATCTTCCATCAATGCTTCGTTCCACTTCGCTTCAAATGGTTTCAACGCTCGATGTTCCCCCACGCCTTCTTCCCACAGACGACGACGATTCGAGTAGACCGAAAAAGAGCCGTTCACGTGCACAGGGAACCCAGACTCGATAGAAAGTGGCATGAAGCAAAACACTTCACCTGCAACGGCGGATATTCTCACTCCATGTATGTTTGAGTGCGTCATCTTGGCAGCTATTCCAGTTACGGGCACAACGGCGTTCTCTCTTCCTTTATCACTCCGCGCAACCTGAAGAGAAGATCTCACACCAGTACAGGAATTAACAAGCCAGGTATCCTCGGATTGAACAACTTCTGATGATTCGCTAAGTCCTGATTTTACCATAGATACGTTCATTTTTAACTGTTCAGTACGGCGCGGTCCTTCCGTTGCAACAAAAATCCCTGAACTGCGGTTATTTCTCAACCAAGTCGATGAATTCTCCAAGATCGTTCCTTTACCGTGATTATCAGCTTCATTAGTATCCAAGATGTTCATGACGGTTTTTGTTACAGTAATCAAGGGTCGTCCTAAGCATTTCTTTGGGTTAGAATTCTTCGGAATTTCAAACACCCGAACCTCCTTAACATTCTGGGTAAAAAGCAACAGAGTAGACGCACTTTCTTTCAACGACTTGATAAGATTGTTGACGTTCTCTCGCGTGTAAGGGTCTTTTGATATTTCACTTTCCCGCGCTTGTTCAGTTGTACGGAAAGGAAGTCGAAACAATGTCCCATCAAAGTGAAAAGGTCCCGTTCCGCTCATGTCGCAGCCAAACATTTGATGGTAAGGCATGAATTGATCAGGAAATGCAGACAAGGCCAGCTTGCTCTCCACCAAGCTTAACATAAACCCGCCTCCTCTCATCTTTCCGTCGATCAATTTAGAGATGTGAGTCATATTCGGATCAAAAACAACAACGTGTTCGCCACTTAGAAAGCTCGGAACGTCAGTAAGATGGTAGACGGAGTTGAAGCCAAGACCAAAACGTCCAACCTTTTCCAAATCTTCCTTCTTCGTCTCGCCAGCCAGCTTGTTGATATTTTCGAAATCTGCCTCAGAGAACATGGCGTCGTTGTACGCCCAAAGTGCAGGGCCCTGGCACTTAGCTAGTTCTTCAGTAAGCAAGCGTTCTCGCGGATTCTCCCTCCAGTCAATGACGAAGCACACTTTAGAAGCACGTGCGTCATCTGCGTTTTGAATGATTTCTTTGAAAATTGCTACACCTTCTTTGTACTGCTGAAGAATGTTACGTAATCTCGTGGTCAGCGGCTCGTACTGACCAGCTTCTTTGAATTTGATACCAAGTGCTTTGGCTCCTGCGAGGCAGTTCGAGAGACGTGGTACGCGAAGACGACCAGCCAAATCATCAGGAATTGCTTTATGAATTAAATGGGAATTCGTGGAGACTTCAAATACAGAGGCACCTCGTCTTAGGAATTCACGATCACAGTAAGTGCACTTGTTACACGGCTCGAGTTGCAGCTTTCCAGAGGCTGTATGGACAGGAATAAGAAGATTTGAGCGGCGTTCATCAGATAGTTGACCACAGCTTCTAACAATCCACTCCAACACTGCACGACATTGACCTAAGTCTTGCATCGCATCTTCACGTGGCCCGTCTTCATTATCATGCTTTTCCTTTATGATTGACAGCATAACCAGCAGATCATCAACTAAAAACTGCGGCTTTACTCCGAGGGAAACCAGAAAGTTCTTCACTTTAAACAGGTCGTTTGGAAGACGGAACAAATATGGATGAAGATTAATGCTGCTCGGAAAAGGTGATTCTAAAGCAACTTTCTCGGGTGATGTAAAGCCATTTCCATGCCAAACCCACTGAGTTAAACCTTTGGATTGTAACAAATGCAGCACAGAATTTCGGGGCGCTGTGGAAAGATAAATGTATATCGCCTTGACCATTTCTTCAAACTTTGCAAGGGATAACGGTGTTGTTGTTATCTGGTTTGTCCAGGAGACAATGGCCAAGTGTAACTGTTTAGCGACTTCATGTAGCTGGATTTGATCCGCAGACATACAAAGTGATACTAAAAAAGACATAAATGCCATAATCATATAGATAGCATAAATGCCTAATGACATAAACACTATATAAGATTTAAACTTTAAGAGATAGGAAAGGTCTAAATAGGGCTCCCTTTAAAATGCAATAATTACATCAATTTTTTTCAATATCCAATGTGCATGCACTATACTCTTGAATAAAAAATTATTAGTTTGATAGATATTAGTAAATTCGATAATGAAGTCAGTGGACAAGAATGTTGAATGATGAGAAATTAAATTTGTTTTTCTAAACGATAGTATGTACACAGTTGCGACTAGTTTACAACACGAGAATGTCAAAATACTCAATAATACATGAGCAATCCTTAATCCTTTAAGATGTATAATTCGTCGTAAATTGGTTTACATACCTTGAACGTTATGTGAAATCCATCTTTGATCAAAAACGGGAACTGTCGCACCAACTAAGATTGCCAGCGAATTAGGACGCATGCTTCTTGGTTGACATATGTTCACTCCATCATACCACGGCATTAATTCGGGATAGTTGGTCGGACGATCACACATTCTTGGTAACCATGGCAACTCACGCAGGTCAACATTCAACGGCCTTCCATTCAAAGTGTACCCTTGAAGTAACTGTGGTCGCTGGTTCAAAAGCTCCAAAACAGCCATACCTCTGTCTGAATTTACGCCTGAAGTTATCTTGCCTGTCAATCGGTTTACAACCATTAAAACATCTTGAGCTGTTAGGTTCTCTATGCGTCGAACTTGCAACTCGTGTTTTCGTTTTAATATTGGCGCTGAAAACTGACTTGTTGGAAATGCCTCGTTGTTGTCTTGAAGTAACCGCGTCAGAAGTCTGTCAGAAGGATCAAACAGTTGATTTGGGGCGACACGTTTGCCGCTAGCGGTCGGAATACAAGCCAATTGACTGATGAACACAACAAAATTAGGCACTTCCTGATTCAAGATCTCAATTTTTTCCAAAATCCAAAGCACGAGCTTGTCCTTTTCGACATCTGCGATCCCCGAGTTTAAGAAACTTTTCAAGTAAATCATGATCAAGCTTGCGGTGCTCTCCATTACCATTCCGAGTTTCTCCAGCAGGCGATGGCTTTCGTTTTTTGTAGAGGATAGGATCTTAGTTCGATCAACAATTCGGATATCTTCGGGTAATGAATAATTCCGTGGAGCAACAAGCCTCTTTTCACCTTGTTCCGTTTGACAGGATAGCATATACCGTCCGTTGACTGCTTCAAAGATTGGCAACGTACGAATAAACGATTTCTTATTCGAATCAATGAGATCTAGCCTTGACAGGATGTGACAGAGTTCGCATTTCACTTCCTGTGATGAAACCGACAGTTGTTGAACAAATTTTCCTCTTGAAACGTAAAGAACGCTAAGAACACCAGAAGGATTTGGCAGAGCAATATAGTGAAGGAGTTGGTCATGCTTTACAAAGGCGGGTAGCTCTTCGACCACAACACAACCTGATCTTTTCAGAAGTTCACGAACGGCGTTAGAAAGTTTTTCATTGCACATTGGGTGTTTGCTGACAATGACAGTGGAGTTCTGGCGAAGTCGAGCCATGGAGGAAGGGGATTTTGTCGATACAGGGATCAGTGGCATTCCATTAAAGTCACCCAACCTGCTTGGATAGTTTTCGTTAATCCATTTCCACACCAATTCTAGCCAGGCTAAAGAAGGATGACGTTCCGCCTCTTGATTCCACGCTACGGTCTCCAGCTGTGGAAGATAATTGCAGGACCAATCACTGGGAAGGTTTTCCCAGAGTAATGGCTTGATATCAGCAGCCGTGGGGTGGTGTAATTGTGTTGCTCCTGAAAAGCCAAGCGCATGCAGCTTCTGCTGTAGTTGCAAAGAAAGGTGACGAAATAGAAAACGATGCTTCATATTAGGTAAAAGCTCAACACTGTGTTTCTCGGACGGGATAAAAACCTTCTCATTAGATGGATTGGAGAACTTTATAAACTGACGATTCTCTAACGGCAGAAGAGGGACTCCGTGAAGACTGTGGCTTTTGCTAGGAACTGTCTGCAGAGCGTATTCCAACACGAGCAATCTGTCTTCGAACGGCATGCCAAGGCTGTGAAAATCGAAATTTAATCGCAAAACGTTACACAAGAGTTCAGGGGTAACTTGTTGAACGTTTCTCCAACCTGACATCTGATGATATTGATCGATAATTTGTATAACGTGTCCTGGTAGTGAAACAATTGGCTGGCCAGCTCCCAACAACGTCTTTAGAACAACTTGCTTAATTTCCTCTCTCATATCTTTGGATTCGTGCAAGCGATCAATAATTGCAGTTCCAAGGTTGACCCAACGACAAATTCCTCCAGGAGCAGTCAAGAATATCTCTCTTGCCAAAACTGTTCTGAGAAAAGGTTCTATGATACATTTCCAGTCACGTCTGACACCGCTGAGAATTGGCAGAGCACTGTATACCAACTCGGCAAGTATCTTCGGCGGGACATTGCCGGGACTCCCTCCTGCCATTTGTAAGATTAGGTTGGCGTAAACTTGACTGCCCACCTTACGCAGAAGAAGTTCATTCCACCGAGCTGTGTCATCATTCTGGCAATCAGGACCAGGCCATTTTAAAGCTCGTCTATTGTCTGTTAGTCCAAAGTAACCATTCACTTGCACCGGCAGTCCAGTACGACAGTCGCCATCAGGAGGGAGTGGAAGGAAACAGAATATCCTTCCAAGTGAAGACATGTTGTTGTTCGCATCAAGAGGAAACGCGATGCCGATCCAGGGTAACAACTTTAGATCTCTGGCCAGCTCTATCAGCTCATTTTCATTAGTCCCAACTTGATTCGCTAAGAACCATTCATTCTTTTCTGTAATTTCCCCCGGACTCTCATTCACAATCTCCAAGCGATAAAAGGTTGTTTTCACGGCAAAATCCCACTCCACCGTGATATCCTGGATTAATTCTTGTCTTTTCTTTCTGACCTCAATCTTTGACTGTTCGGAAACTTTGGCTGTATAAAGATGAACAATTTCACCGCGTGCTTCCCTCTCGTACAAACTGATCGAGTCGACGTTTTTCAAAAATAGAAGAATCGCACTGGCTTCGTTCTTAAAAGAATCGAAAAGAGTGTTGACCATTTCCCTCGTGTATATCTTTTTCGACAATGCCGATGGTTCAGTCCGTAATGGAAATCGAAAGAGTGTTCCGTGATAATAGTTCCCTTGGTCAAGGTTGCAGTCGAAGATGTGGTGGAACGGCTCGAATTGATTCAAATGTTCAGCCAGTAAAGGTTCTTGTGTAGAAAACGCTTGGCCTGGTTCACCACGAACAAAATATTTCTCGTGTGGATCGAGGAAAGCCACTGTGTTTCCACTCACAATACTTGGAAGATCTGAAGAAAGAAGTGGGAACATAGCACAGGTCATACCTTTTCACGCAAAGAATTAAGCTAATGCAATGCTTTCGCACACGTAGCTTGCCTTAAAACTCGTATTCACGTTTATGTCAAATTACACGACATATAGGAAATAAATTGAAAAGAATAAAGCCATCTTGAAAGTAAAGATGTAGACAAAATGGCAAACATTTGAGTGCTGATTTTTGACTTTGTTACAAAGTCCTCTTCAGATACAGTCAAGTAGCCGCTTTTTTAAAGAAAACTCATTGAAAACAAGCTGAAAAATTACCACAAAGAAAATTCGATATCCAATAAGTCTACTAGCAATGCTTATTCGTGAAACGAAACACTATTGCAATGACAATTCGCTGAGGTAAATGAGCTACGTGAGTCGTGAGAATACACCTCCAGCGCTGTTGAAAACGTGAACGCAAACGTCAAACGGCAAAATTTCAACGTCAAGCCGCGGTTAGCGGCTCGCTGTTGAAGAAAAAACGTCAAACTAAAACACTCTACAAACTGTTAAACCACCATTATACCTGTGATGTGATACACAGAATTGAATCCAATACCAAAGCGGCCAACCTTCAAGGGGTTATTTGCTTTGTTACTTCTCATAAGCCGCTGCAGTCCATCCCAGTCTTCATCTGTGAACTCGCCGTTGTTGTAGCAGTAAAGGGCCGGCCCTTGGAATAAGGCCAACCCCGGGGAGACCAGAGAGTCGGTTCCATATGAAGTTGCATCAAATAAGAACTTGACTTCATTTGCACCAGCGTCGTCCGCATTTTGAATTAGTTCCTAATGGAATCAATTACGACGTTGAACGTTAAGTGAAGAAGGACATGCATGTACTAATTGCATGTTCTGTAAATCCGAAATAAAGAATTTAATCCTTGAGATTAGGGTTTATCGTTGATAAGGGTCAACTCTAATCTCAGATCTAACTCTAATCCAAACCTAATCCCAAAGATTAAAGTCGTGTATTTAGGATTAACGACATGTAAGTGATTCAACGTAACTTGGTATTAATGATACAACCATGGTATATACTTGTATTCAAATCAGTAGTCATTCATAGAGGAATGTAATATTAATATTTCGAAGGAGAAAATTAGGATTTATGGTTTCAGGACATGCGAATGACACTGGCAGTAGCAATGACACATTATTTATTTTCCTCTGGTTTCCTGAAACGCCTAGAATGCTACTGTATTATCCGTATTTGAAAACCATTGATTGACTATCGTATCTGAATATATTTGTAGGCTTATAGCAAACACTCATTTTAACAAAGCAATTGCACGAGATTGTCCAGCATCCCATAACTCAGCCGTTTGTCACTGTGTATTTATCACACAATAGTGTTTCGGCCTAGTTATACAAATGCGTTCGAGGCCCTTAAGGCGGTGTTACACTATGCCACCTTCCACCATTAACATTTGCAATGCAATTCTACTCCTGAGACATCTATAAAGTTGACAAAAACGAACATTTCTTACAACCGATAGCGTTTTCTGAGCATTTTGAACACTCTTTACAAATTAACATCACTCAAAATTATAATTGCATTGCAAGTTGAAAGGAAAGTCTCATAGTGTAACAGAGCCTTTAATTTGCCATGGCTTAACTGTTTATTTTCATTCCTTTGATGAATAACGCCAAAGTTTAATTAAGGTCTGTTTACACGATCCAATTTTTTTGACGTATGAAATATATTCGGTTTTGATAAAGCAGTACTGCATTGGCTTCAGTGGATTTGCTGCTCGTATACATTACAAGACAACAGACTTTAAAACATCCATCAGAAGTGAATTGGATCCAACAAAATTGGATCGTGTGAACAGACCTTTAGATACCTTACCAGCAAGTCGCATATTCACAAATTACGATAATTATGAACAGATCTATTTCGTACAAATTTATCTTGACAAAAAACGTACTTTTAAAATCTGTCCACCATCAGGGTATCTCAACAAAATATTCTTCAGAAGGTCTGTTAATGGTGGCCGTTCTTGGCCAAACGACCTTCCTAAACACAGAATTTTGACAGTGATAAGCGCGTAATATTAGTTGCATCTGCTGCAATCGCGCGTGTATTGGAGAAAAAGCAAACACATTAAGTAATATATTCCGCTTGTTAGTGCTTTAATGCTAAAAACAAAAATCATGACATATTGGCTATAACAACATAAAAGGTGACTACTGCATGTTCATAGCATAATTTTCGGCGATAATTTGAAAACTTCTCTGTCGAATCAATGACTGATGTGGTAACAATTACGCAGCAATCTTTTCCAGACCCGTACCTTCAGCATTTTACAACATTTCGCAAACAAACTTCCGCGTCAGTTTATCAATTTTTATGTGCTCATTTCAGCTTTTGTTACTTCTTTCTTAGATCAATTGAATTTACTGGTTTTATAATGCAGGTGGATCGATTAATGCGTTGCCGTTAGTGTAAATATTTTTAATTCTGATTATTTTACTGTCTCCAAAGTCAACTATTATGTATACCGAGTGGACTATAAAACTGCACTTTTTTCTGACAATTTTTCAAATCTCTATATCATATGATATGGTGTTATTTTATCATTCTATATCTTATGTATAATATAACCTGTAAAAGGCTGTATCTATACAGCTAATAATGTTATTATTGCCGCATTTATATACGAGACAGTTGTGTATTTTTTTAGAAAAGTCGTATACGCAGACAAAATCTAGTGTAAAATATAGCTAAAATAAGGTAAATTTTAAAACAACCCCACTCTATATGGTACACTATATAACTCGCAATTTTTATAATCGGAAACAATCACTCTTGGTCGATTAAAGATTTAATTTGGAAAGACTCGTATATGTACATGCAGCCACTGTGGTACAACACATAACGAAAGCGTTTAACTACAGTATTATACACATCCGGTGAAACGCTTCGCTCTTCCAGGAACCAATCGTTCTGGGAAAACGCACGAAACGAAACTCGAGCGAACGACAACAGCCAAAATATAAGAGTTTAAGATCTTTAAAGCGATTAATATTAAAAAATTCTCCCGATCTGTTCACTCGGTGATACAAAAACACATGCAATGTTTATATAACCGCATCCTTGATTTATAGAAGGCAATCAGCCGTAACGACATGTCGCTGTGAACCGCCGTACTTTCGTTTTGTAGTTATAGGAAAATTTAGCTTGTTTCGCTGTAAATCCATGTTTTTCCGATCGTAAATTCCTAGAAACAACTGCTGTTTATTGGAATTGAATTTGTAATTGATACATTTTAACTAGTAGAACAAAAGTCCATTCCAGGAAGCGAATTGCACGCTTCCTTCATGATTTGCAATCCGCCTATATTACTAATACTATATATAGACTATATACACTGTATTGTTCGTAGTGAAACTAAATAGTTAATTCCTTAAGTCGCCAAAATAATTTTAAAATTTCTTACCTTTTACAGGCATTTTCCGACTATGGCATTTCAAGGCAAATGGATACTAACTTGGCAACCGCAATGAAGTGAATGCCTGTTCGCAAATGGTTTCCTGCACTGCGCCTGCGCGGAAAAGCCCTACCTCAGCACAATTTCTCGTGCGCTGAAGAAACGTGATGTATGAGAAGGTATTAAAATTTGTCGTTTGAGTTAGGGTAGCATTCCACAACCTTATTTTATTCACACAAAATAGCGTAAACTATATCCAGCCATAAAACCAGGGATCAACGTGGCAGCGTCTTCAAACAACTTCACGTCAAATACGGTATAACAATTACCTTACATTAGGCTCAGAATCTAATCATCTAACGAGCTTGATAAATTTGATAAATTTAAGATTAACTTATACGTCGATAGCGACGCCATCTTTAATCAGGATGCACTATGGGTAATATAGGGTAAAACTCACAAATTAGAAGCGGGGAAAGTGGCATTGAGAAACAACACGACAAATTTTTAATGTCACAAACCCTTTCCTAAGAACATTAATGAAGGGCCGTGTAATTTCAGTTCTGACTTAATTATATTAGCCTAAATCCACCACTGTTTAGTTATAAAATATGTCCTCTTGGTGAATATGTTTTTGTTGCGCGAAATCATGTTATGTACGGTGTACGCGCTGAAAATAAATGTTCTTGGTTTGTATTCCACACGCTGCTCAATATTGACGAGATAACGAGATCCCAATAGCCTACTTTTGGGGGTAATTTGAAACCAGTGCCTAGTGATGAAGAAATTTAGGCCAGGTAAAGAAATTAGCGCATGAAAGAGTAAGAACTCGAGATCTTTCTTGATGAACGTGGATAGACAGTTAACATTGAACACAAAAACAATACATCCGATATTGTGAACAGTTTTTGGTTCAACACAAATTTCAAAGTTCAAGCCTCTAGGTCATTGATATTTGTGTAATATAAAACAACGGAAACCATTCTTAAAAAATTCTAGTGCCGTTTAATTACAAAACAAATCTTTAATTACAAAACAATATTGATTTCCAAAGACAGAGTGTTGGTTCTCGTCTTGTTCAACTATATAGCTACAAATCTCGTGTTTATCAATATCAAAGTCATATATACTATAGCACTACAATAACAAAACAGAAATAGCCAAAATTATGCAATTTTAAACTAAGTGGCCTACAAGAGGCTCAAATCATCCAACTCCTTTGAAGAATATAATTAAAAAAATAGTTTGAAAGAAATGTCACTGGTTTTACAGGTAATAGTTATTCTAAATTGAATTACACGTCGATTACTCAATATATTCCTATATAACCTCTTCTTCCGAGTCAAGTTAAATCAAGATTTCAGTATATAAAATTAGTTGAGAAATTTGGTTATCATGCATATTCATAGGTATTCATAATTCATAAACGATCTGGGAAATGGCAAATGTCATAGTACTATATAAAGTAAGCTAGCTGTTACAAAATGAATATATGAAATTAAAAAGCAAAGCTATAGCCGGAAAATCTAAACATGCAAAAATATGACGATATATGTTTGCGATATGAATACGGGAGATTTTTAGTCGGAACGGAGCATCAACTCGGTTAAAAAACTTGAAACTTATGTGTAAATAACATATAAAATATTGACTCTGTAATACTGCTAATTACGTGGTTACATTGAGTCATCGATATAGAAGAGAAATGAGATAGACCAATGGGTAGTTTTTTATACCAGGGAAAACGTTACATTAGGGAAATGAAAAATATACCATGCAGGGAAAACGTTACGTTGTATATTTACATACACCGAGTATAATGCATGGTTAATCCGACTGAAAACTCTCGACTCATTCACAATTTGAATTATTTAAAATAATAATCCAGGTCACAATTAATCACTCATTCTACTTTCATCGCAAACAAAATGTTTCTTATGAAATAAGCAATATACCTCGCGTATTTATACGAATCAATTCGTATATAGCCTAATTCACGACTTCACGGATAAGAAGTAAAACTTCACCAGCCTTTAAAACCGCATGATTCGCTTCATCTTGTGTATACTTGTCTGCTGGAATGGAGCGTTGAGGAAAACCTCTTTGATAATCGGGGTAGCGGGTCTTGATGTAATATCCCTGTATGCAGGTAACCAATGTCGGAATGGAGTGAAGACGTGGATCTATTTCAGACGCTCGATATGCTAAACCCATCACGTCGTGTTTTTCTAAGTCGCTGCTTTTAAGACGACCTTTGGCAAACATGAGGGCTTTTAAAGCTTTCTCAGTAGCTTGTTGGCCATGGAAGCAAGAAGAAGAGTAATGTTGGGTTTGGTGTAGGGACCTTGCTGTATCCAAATCTTCCTGCGCTTGCCTCAACCAACGTTTAGCTTCTTCAGCACTCTCTGGTTCAACTATTTGACCTACTGGTCCATCTGGCGGCCCATCTATTCGAGGTATTCCAATTCTATCAATTATCGCGGGTATTTCTTCAGGATATCTGAAGCCAAGGATTATCATGAGATAACGCCACTGAGCTTCCTTAATATGTTGCCCAGTTATCATCGAAATAAAGGAGCTTAACCTCTCGTGCAACAATGCAGAATTAGCCTCTCCGTCATGTTTAATTAGGATAGAAAATCCAGCAGAACTTTTCTGGCAGAAGGTAAAAACGTCGTCTGATTCACTGCCGGGAACTGTCTCCCCAGTCTCCTTCCGAACAAGCCGAGCTTTTATGGTCCTCATGCATTTTATTTTAACGCCTTTCTCAAGACGTCTAAGATCGTTTTCTACTTCTTGTGGAATTCTATCAATTTCTTCTTGGCGCTTGTACACGCGACATAATGCTTTGCTGAACTCTGAAGAACACATCATCACTCGATATGGTTTGACGACATCACAACGGTTTGCAGCGTCAAGAATACAGGGTTGACAATCTGGACTCAGCTCTTCCGTTAGTATAGAACTTAATATTTGAACCCTCAAGTTTTTCGGCAACAGTTTCACCAGTCTCGCAGGAGGGTCTTCATCCTTCATGGTTAGATCAACAAGTAGCTTGTTCCGAAATTCTCTTAAACGTTCTTTCCTTTCCGCGATGTCATTAACAAAAACCTCGCGAGATGACTTCAAAACATCACCTACAGTCGGAAGATATAGTGTAGGGACATCCCGCAAAGATTGAGAAAGATTCAAATCTAAACCTCTATTTATTGGAGGGTTTCGCTTATCCTCGCTTAAACGTTTAAACAAACATTTTGTTGCGTCGACGGCTGCAGTTTTCTCTTCTGTAGTCATTTGGTTGTCTCCACAACTTCCTTTAATGGTTGCTAGAATGGATGAACATTGAAGTGGTGTTGGATATTCTTGAGCGCCAAGGCATTTTAAGAAGTGCTCGAATTGTTGAAGTGGACGAGGAATATTGAACATGTATGGATTCAAACTATCCAGTACACCACTGAATGCTAGTTGGCTGCCCCGCACGAATCTTTGTTGGTCGACTAATATCACGGGAATATCGCGAAGGACAAGCCTTGTCGTTCGACATTCCTGTGAACAATTTGCAACAGGTGGACCAGACGTCAAATGGCAAGATTCTCTTAAGTAGCTGTATATCGTGGTCATAACACTAGAAAAAGTTGCTTGCAATCGTGTGGGAACGTCAGACTTTGCAGAAATGTTTATGGCATGGGAAATTACAACTTCGTGCGGAGGACTGGTACGTAGTCCGAGCATTTTAACCAAATTGTTCCTTCTGTACGGGAATGCTGAACTTGCTATCAAAGATGCACTCGACCACACAAGAGCTGAGTGCTTTTCAATCACGGAGTCGTTAAAACACGTTAGAATTGATTGTGTATGCGAGTGATGGATATCAAGAAACAACTTGTTCACCTTTGCCGCAGGGACAAAACAGATTTCTGAAATTTGGGAAAGGAGTGAAGGAGTGTGCAAACTGTTGTTGTCAAATAAATGAGAAACCAGAACGTCCGACTTTTTCAAGATTTCTTCCACCTTGTCTGAAGTCAAATTTAGACGATTGCGAGCCTCTTCTTCCAGTTGTTTGGCATACTGCAAGAAATGGTTTTTGGTGACTGCGCATTGAAGACCAACTTTCTTTAGAAAATCTCTCCATTCTACAGAGTCAAACGGCGAAGGTGGAAACTTTTCGTCTGGCACAAACTTCTTGAAAACTGTATTATCTGGGTTATAAAACTCTCTCGCTTGAAGAAGTGCCCCTGAACGATCCGGAATAAATGATAACTGCTCCATAACCGGTAGCAAAACTCTATAACCTTCGTAATGCTCATGCAAGAGGTAATCTCTTACGAATTTTAAATGGTTTACTCTTCCTTCGGGTGTTAAACGATCGAAGTACTTTAGAACTATATTTATGTAGAACTCAATAGATGAAGCTGGTTTGATTCCGATATACTGGTAAAGGTCTGCGAGTTTAGGATTCTGGTGTAAGAAGATACTGTTCGTTACTTCGGAAAGTACATGGAGGCCATCCCCAGGAACACCGGCTGCCACCTCGTAAACTGTATTGTCTGTAGAAAGCCGTGTATAAGTGCCATCGATGGTTTGGTAAAATGGGAGACTCCGCAAGACAGGGAGTGACAGGCAGGAAAAATCCCCTTGCAGAAAAGTCAGGAGTCGTTCAATTTCACGAATTGTGAGTGTAGCTCGACCTCTCGTGTTGGAATTTAAAGCTTCGTGTAAGAGACCCAGGACATCCTTCGTCGACTGAATCTTTGCAAGATAGTGTTTGCGTACACCTGTAGCTCCCCCTGTTGGGGAAAAACGCGAATACGTAGATATCAAAATGGTATGGTTCAATTGTGGACAGTCTAGCTTTACTAAGAGCTCGCGAATGGCTTTGTCATGAGGTGAATCGCTATTAAGAGGCGTGCTAACATTGAGAACTGTTTTACCCATGGAGACTGGAACAAGGTAGTTTTGAGTTGTGGGGATTATATGCCAACTTGAGATATCTTGAAGGGCATTACTCGTGTTATCTTCTTCGGCTTCGTCATTACTTCCCACGCTTGCCGAGACGTTGTCAATGAACTCCCAGATTAATTTGAGCCATTCTTGTGATGGAAATGGTTCATCCTGCCCGTTTGAGTTCCATGGTTGATGGGAAGCGGTGTTCATCCAACTTGTCGGGAAAAGGATTGATTGAAATTTGGCAAGATCTGATAAACAAAATTTTTGCATAACATTTGAACACTTATCAAGGTTGCCCGCGAAAATATTTAGAAGCCGATGGTGTAGAAAAAGCTCGGGTTTGGAGGGCAAAAGCTGACTAAATCTGCTGCAGAAAACTATAGGTTTGCGATGGAAGCAACGAAGTATGCCATCCTGTGTAAGAAGCAAAGGAATTTCCTCAAGATTTTCCGCGAATTTGTCGTCTTGAGCACAGTAGGAAGTGAGTTCATGGACAGTTCTGGCGTCATGAAGAGAAGTTGCTTCGACATTCTTGGGTAAATTACCTTTAATCTCCCTGCTGTTGCGGAGGAACTTCCAAACTTGTTCTGGGCTCACGTCTTGGTTACGTTCTGCCTCTATGAAACTCTCGTGAACTTTTAGCGGCGTGTGTGTGAGGAGGTGGAATCCGATTCCCAGCAGCGTCTTCTCGAGTGACCAGGAAACGCCATTAGTACAAAAGTAGGCTTCGCTGACTTCATACCATGTAACCTTGACTGGAATATGCTCAATCTCTTGATTTATCCCGGAGAGATATGAGAGAAGTGCCTCTGTACGTGGCATCTTTCTTTTGGGAACTGACATAGCAACAGGCAAAACAGGAGCAAACGGTATGAAATTCTTGTAAAGCGCTTCTCCAACAGGCTTCCAATCTGCGTCCAAGTCTTTGATCGAAGGAAACAACTCATGATACCATTTGAGACCGTCTTCAGTTTCGTTTTCAGATGAAAACTTGCCAAGTGTTTCAGAGTTATGTAGATAGCCAGGAATGTGCTTTCTGGCCTGTCGAATTGCACTGGCGTAGGCTGGAGCTATTATGCAGCGTTTCATGAAGTCATTCCAAACAACACGTTCATCTAAACGTTTTGTATCATGCCACACATTACGGCGGGTGGAATCCAGAGCAAAGTGGCCGTTAATATGAGCGGGAAATCTCGTATAAATTGGAAGTGGGAGTAGGCAAAATATGGAATGAAGGAATGGACGGTTAGAAGAAGGTAACAAGAAAGCAATTCCAGCGCGTGGTAACAAGCCCATGCTGGTACCATCTGGAACCTGCGTATCAAGTTCTATGTTATCACTTCCCAAGCTCTGTGTAATCAGCCAATCCCTCTTCACGTTATTCGTATCTGATATCTCCATACGGTAATGGACCTCTTGCCAACTGATTTGTGGAGTTGGTACTCTGCTGCGTGCGCATGCTGTAATCCCTTTGAAAATTTCAGTTCGTTTATCAACATCTGAAATGATGCACTTGACAGAATACGTCTCAAGTTTACCATCGCTGTTTATCTCGGAAACAGATATCTTGGTGACGTTGTTCAGAAACAACATCATGTCCTTCGCGGATTCGCGGAACAATTTAAACAGTTTTTTCACCTCATTTTCATTCCACTTACTATCTGAAATCTTGGATTTGCGTGTCGATCTGGAACGAAGTGGAAATCGAAACATTGTTCCTCCGTTAAGTTGGAACAAATTACCCAGGAAACCAGACAAAACATCCTTGTAATTTCGTCGAAACCTTTGGTCAAGCTTGTGAAACAAACGTCCAGGCTTCCTCTCGTCTGCACCAGGTACGAACGCTGTATGAGGGTCGGAAACGCAAATGATCTCATCGTTCGAAATAAAGTACGGACAATCAGTAAGATGGTAAACTGCGTTAAATCCAATACCATACTGTCCTGTTCTCGTGGGGTCGTTAAATTTACTTCCGATACCAAGCTTTTGAATGCCTTCAATATCCTCTTCGGAGAATGGTTTGTCGTTGTAGACACAAATCGCAGGGCCTTGAAGTTCCTTCCAACTATCAGAGAACACGTGCCCAGTATCGTGCTTTCGTGGATCAAATATAAAATGAATTTCGGTGGCTTTCGCATCGTCCGCGTTTTGCAGAAGTTCTTTTAATATACCCTCGTCGGCTGGATAGGCCTTCAAAATATTCTTCAAACGATCAGTTAGCTCCTCGTGTTGTCCAAACGGTGTCCCAATAGGATCCGAAATGTCAGCCAAATCTGCTTCCCTGAGCGGCCTTGCACCACATTTGTAGGCTAATGTCTCGGGTATCCTCTCGTGTACACGCTCTCTCAAACCCCCTGTTTCAAGCCATGGTGTATCGTTAATTACAAGCTCACTTGCGTCATACAATTGAGAATCCTTACTGGGAAGTGGCAAAGGAGCGGAAGGGTTCGTGTTGAGTTGAAGCACTTCTTCCAAGAAAACAATTAGAGTACTGATTTGATTATCTGTTAGTTTCTTGTTACCAATGTCTTCTCGAAACTCGCCAATAGCATGCATGAAATCCTGTAAACCAAATTTCTCCTTTATTCCGTACCAGCGCATAAGTACTGTGAATTTCGTATTGTATTCAGGAGGTAAGGAAAACAAATATGGCGATCCAATTTCTTTGTCCCAGTTTTTTGCCACACGATCTGCTTTTACCATTTGATTTTTAATGAGGATCCATTGTTTGCTTTCTAGTTCATTACGAAGATAGGACCATTCTGACTTGTTCTGGTTAGAGTTCACAAACTTTTGTAAAAAGTCATAAATTATAATACATGTCTCGGTACGCTCATTATTTCCAGTAAACTGAGAAATCCTAATTACTTGATCAAGTTGTGCTATAACATCGGACAAATTTGGTTGCTTTTCAGTAAATCCAAGGATTTTTTTTATTGATCTGTTGGGTACGCTTGAATCTTTTGATGATTCATCCAGGATGAGTTGAGAAGAACCAACAAGATTTTTATGTCGCTCGGGAAAGAGATGATCTGCAGCAGCTAAATGCATCCCACGGTTCTCATCAGACTTCCAAGGAAATGGATAGTCTCTTGGCTTGGGCAAAATTGGAAGGAATTTGGCTGCACGTAGGCGTCTCTCTTCGTCGGAAGCAATTTTGTTTCGCTCGTTGGGATGCATTTCATTCAGGTATTGAATAAGTAATTTTGCTTTTGCAACATCGCATTGATTGGAAATACATTCAGCTCGCTCGCACAAACTGCTCCAAGAGAGCAAATCGATTGCCATTCCTAACTCTTCTAACATCATTGCTCGTTCTTTGGTCAAAAAGCGATCGTCAAATAGGAAACGTTTTTCTTCTTCGGAAAACAAACAAGCAACTTTTCCCTTTGGATGAACCAGCTCCTCTGGTTTACGCAAAATGGTCCCATCCGTGTAACAGCTGAAGCTCGGAATGGTACGTAAAAGATCGTCGTAGTTTCGATGACTGTTCAGTCGACGATCGAGGATGCAAACAAGAACTGAGTTACGATGTTGGATCGCTATCTGTGATACGTTAGGAAAAAAGAACTCTGTCAAGAATTTATCTTCAGTCAGCATCTGACGTTTTATGAAGTCTCCTTTTCCGCTAGATGTAAAGGCGTCCATGAAGTGTTTTGGAAGTGATAGGACATTTTTACCCAGCTGTTTCATGATGGCCACGCATTCGGTAACGTTGGCAAGCTTTGGATCAAGGATGAAACAATCTTGAAGTGTTCTCCATTCGTCATTGCAATAAAACAGCGGCCATTCTTCATCAATTATTTTCCTAAAGAATGAATTGAGAAAAGGTTTCCACGCTTTGAAGTAGTTTACCTCTGCTGGGTTCGGCCACAAGTTATGAAATGCATACTGCTTAGCATTGTATGAAGTTAATGTTTGAAGAAGCTGCAGGTATGTTTGAACTAAGGAGTCTTCCATCAATGCTTCATTCCACTTTGCTTCAAACGGCTTGAATGATTCATGTTCACCAACGCCTTCTTCCCACAGGCGACGACGATTTGGATAAAGCGAAAAATATCCGTTGACATGCACGGGAAACCCAGATGCGATAGGGAGCGGCATAAAGCAAAAAACTGCTCCAGGGACAGCGGATATTTCAACGCTATGTTTTGTCAAATTTTTCATCCTTGCAGCAACTCCTGTTACAGGAACAACCGCGTTTTTGATGCCATCTGCACTTCGGGAAACTTGAAGGGAAGACCTATTCCCTGTGCTTGAATTAACAATCCAGATTTCCTCAGTTTTAAAAGGTTCAGGTTCTCCCAGAAGATCTGATTTGGATATGGATACATTCATTTTCAACTTTTCACTGCGGCGGGGTCCTTCCCATGTTACCATCTTTCCAGATCTGTTGTACAGTAACCAGTTTGATGAATTCTCCAAAATTGTCCCCTTGCCACCTTTATCGGCATCATTGGTGTGCAAAATTTCCTCGATAGATTTTTTCATGCTTATTAAGGGCCGCCCTAAACACATCCTCGGGTTGGATTTCTTCGGAATCTCAAACAGCCGTACTTCCTTTACATTTTGGGTGAATAGTAACAGAGTGGACGCACTTTCTTTCAAAGATTGAATAAGGAATTTGACGTCTTCTGGTTTGGAAGGTTTTTCCGAAATTTCACTTTCATTTGCTTGCTTGGCTGTACGGAAAGGAAGTCGAAACAATGTCCCTTCGAAGTGAAAAGTGTCCGATCCGCTCATGTCGCAGCCAAACATCTGATGGTAAGGCATGAATTGATCAGGGAATGCTGATAAAACGTGTTTGCTTTCTGCCAAGCTTAACATGAGTCCACCTTTCCTTTTGTTGCCGTCGATCAATTTAGAGATGTGAGTCATATTCGGATCAAAAACCACAACGTGTTCGCCACTCACAAAGCTTGGAACGTCAGTAAGATGGTAGACGGAGTTGAAGCCAAGACCAAAACGTCCAACCTTGTGGAGGTCTTCCTTCTTTGTCTCGCCAGCCAACTTGTTTATGTTTTCGAAGTCTGCCTCAGAGAACATAGCGTCGTTGTACGCCCAAAGAGCTGGTCCCTGACATTTCGCTAGTTCTTCAGTTAGCAATCGTTCGCGGGGATTTTCCCTCCAATCAACAACGAAAAACACTTTAGAAGCACGTGCGTCATCTGCGTTTTGAATGATTTCCTTGAAAATTGCTACACCTTCTTTGTACTGCTGAAGAATGTTACGTAATCTCATGGTCAGCGGCTCGTACTGACCAGCTTCTTTGAATTTGATACCAAGTGCTTTGGCTCCTGCGAGGCAGCTCGAGAGTCGTGGTACGCGAAGACGACCAGCCAAATCATCAGGAATTGCTTTATGAATCAGAAATGACTTTGTGGAGACTTCAAATTCAGAGGCACCTCGTCTTAGGAATTCACGATCACAGTAAGTACACTTGTTGCACGGTTCGAGTTGCAGCTTTCCAGAGGCTGTTTGAACAGGAATGAGAAGATTTGACCGACGTTCATCAGATAGTTGACCACAGCTTCTCACAATCCACTCCAACACCGCACGACATTGACCTAAGTCTTGATTCGCATCTTCACGTGGTCCGTCTTCATTATCATGCTTTTCCTTTATGATTGACAGCATAACCAGCAGATCATCAACTGTAAACTGCGGCTTTACTCCAAATGAAAGTAGAAAGTCCTTTACCTTGTATAGTTCGTTTGGCAGATGAAACAAGTATGGATAAAGGTTGATGCTTTTAGGAAAAGGTGATTCTAAAGCAACTTTCTCGGGTGATGTAAAGCCATTTCCGTACCATACCCACTGAGTTAGACCTTTGGATTGTAACAAATGCTCCACTGCATTTTTGGATTTTGCGGAAAGCCACATGTATATTTTCTTTATCATTTCTTCAAATTTTCCAAGATCCAACTGTGTTGCTGTTTGATTTCTCCAAGAGACAACGGCCAGATGTAGTTGTTCAATGACTTCTCGAAACACCGAATGATCCGCAGAAATGCCAAGTAGTTCTAAAACACAATAGAGATGTTAGTTGTTCACATATTTTATACGCCTTTATAAATTGTTGTTAAAAAATTAAACTAATTTTTTTCAACGTGCATTGCGGCAATATATCTAATACCATCCCACATTATTTTTCTCAATTTCTGTGTCGATCAAAGCCAATATGATCATCATCTTCATCTAATTTTTCAGTGTAAAACATCAAGCCTAATATAGCAATGTAACTTGCCTATAATTAGTTTACCTACCTTGCACTTCGTCTGAAATCAACTTTTCTTTGAAAACAGGCACTGTTGCTCCAACTAGGATTGCCAGCGAGTCAGGACGCATGTTGCTTGGTTTACATAACTTCCGTCCGTCATACCAAGGCATCAATTCAGGATAGTTCTTCGGACGATCACAGACTCTTGGTAACCATGGCAACTCGCGTAAGACAAAATTCAACGGCAATTTGTTTGCAGTATATTCTTTAAGTAACTGTGGTCGTTGGTTCAAAAGCTCCACGACAGCCATACCTCTGTCTTCTAAACCTATATCAGAATCTATCTTCGTCATTTGGTTTACAACAGCCAAGACATCTTGAACAGTCAGGTTTTCTATGTGCCGAACTTCCAACTCATGTTTTCGTTTTTGCATTGGCTCCAAAAACTGCTTCGTCGGAAATGCCTCGTTGTTGTCTTGAAGCAACCGCGTGAGAAGTTTGTCAGAAGGATCAAACAGTTGATTTGGAGGCACGCGTTTGCCGCTTGCGGTCGGAATACAAGGAAGTTTACGGATAAACGCAACAAAATCAGTGGGCATTTCATGATTTAAGATTTCAATTCTTTCCAAGATCCATAGCATTAGCTTGTCTTTTTCCGTATCTCCGATCTTGGAGTTTAAGAAACCTTCCAAGCGAATCATGATCAAGCTTGCGGTGCTCTCCATTACCACTCCAAGTTTCTCCAACAGGCGATGGCTTTCGTTTTTTGTGGAGGATAGGATCTTAGTTCGATCAACAATTCGGATATCTTCGGGTAATGAATAATTTCGTGGAGCAACAAGCCTCTGTTCACCTTGTTCCGTTTGACAGGATAGCATAAACCGTTCGTCGACTGCTGCAAAGATTGGCAACGTACGAATAAATGATCTGTGAGTTGAATCAATGGAATCCAATCTTGACAGAATGTGACAGAGTTCGCGTTTGACTTCGGCTGGTGAAACAGACAATTGTTGAACAACGTTTTCCTTTGCTAGAGAAAGAACTTTTAGAGTACCAGAAGGATTCGGTGGGGAAATATAGTGAAAGAGTTGGTCATGTTTGACAAAGGAGGGCAGTTTTTCGACCACGACACAACCAGATCTTTTCAGAAGTTTACGAATGGCATTTGGAAGTGTTTCATTGTACAGTGGGTGTTCGCTGACAATAATGGTGGAATTTTGGTGAAGTCTAGCCATAGATGATGGTGAACTGACGGACACAGGAATGAGGGGCATTCCATTGAACTCGCTCAAATCACTTGGGTAATTTTCGTTGATCCACTTCCACACCAATTCTAGCCAAGCTAAAGAAGGATGTCGTTCTGCCGCTGGATCCCAAGTCACGGTCTCCAGTTGCGGAAGATGATCGCAAGACCAATCCTCAGGGAGGTTTTGCCAGAGTAATTGCTTAATGTCATTAGAAGTAGGATGATGCAACTGTGTTGCTCTAGAAGAACCAACCTTGTCGAGCCTCTGTTGCACTGGTAGAGACAGTTTTCGATAGAGAAGACGGTGCTTCATGTTGGGTAGAAGATCGACACTGTGCTTGTTGGACGGAATGAAGATCTTTTCATCGGAAGCATTTGAGAACTTTATAAAGTGACCATTTTCTAGTGGCAGAAGAGTGACTCCATGAAGATAAGAAATATTTTCGGGGACAGTCTGCAGAGCATACTCCAACACGAACAATCTATCTCCGAACGACATGACCACGCGATGAAAATCGAAATTTGATCGCAAAACGTTACACAAGAGTTCAGGGGTAACTTTTTGAAGGTTTCTCCAACCTGATATCTGATGATATTGATCGATAATTTGTATAACGTGTCCTGGTAATGAAACAATTGGCTGGCCAGCATTCAACAACGTCTTTAGAACAACTTGCTTGATTTCCTCTCTCATATCTTTGGACTCGTCCAAGCGATCAATGATGGCTTCTCCAAGGTTTATCCATCGAGAACTTTCCGTTGGAGTAGTTAGGAATATTTCTCTTGCCAAGACTGTTTTAAGAAAAGGCTCTATGATACACTTCCAATCTTGTCTCACACGGCTGAGATCTGGCAAAGCACTGTACACTAACTTAGCGAGCAATTCCATTGAAACAATGCTAGGACCCTCCCGTACCATATTGGTGATCAAGTTGGCATACACCTGACTTCCAACCTTTTCCAAGAGAAGTTTATTCCACTCGGCTGTGTCATCATTCTGGCAATCAGGACCAGGCCATTTCAAAGCTCGTCTATTGTCTGTTAGTCCAAAGTAACCATTCACTTGCACCGGCAGTCCAGTACGACAGTCGCCATCAGGGGGGAGTGGAAGAAAACAGAATATCCTTCCAAGTGAAGCCATGTTGCTGTTCGCATCAAGAGGAAACGCGATGCCGATCCAGGGTAACAACTTTAGATCTCTGGCCAGCTCAATTAGCTTCTTTTCATTCGTTCCAACCTGATTTGCTAAGAACCACTCGTTCCTTTCTGGAGGTTTTCCTACACTCATCTGTTCGATTTCCAAACGATAAAAAGTTGTTTTCACGGCGAAATCCCACTGGACGGTGATATCCTGGATTAATTCTTGTCTTTTTCTCCTAACTTCCATCTTTGTCTTCTGGGAGACTTTAGCGGTATACAGATGGAATAATTCACCTCCCTCTTCACGTTCGTACAAACTGACCGAATCGACGCTTTTCAAAAAGAGAAGAATCGCAGTTGCTTCATTTCTTAATGATTCAAAAAGAGTGTTGACCATTTCTCTCGTGTATATCTTATTGGACAGTTTCGATGGTTCAGTCCTCAATGGAAATCGAAAGAGTGTTCCACGATAATAGTTTCCCTGGTCAAGATTGCAGTCGAAAATGTGTTGAAACGGCTCGAATTGATTCAAATATTTCGCTAGCAGAGGATCTTCAGTGGAATACCTTCGTCCTGGTTCACCTGGAGCAAAATATTTCTCATGTGGATCTAAGAAAACCACAGTGTTTCCACTCACAATAGATGGAAGGTCTAAACAAATGGAGAGATACTGGTAAAGCACGCTAAGCATAAATCTCGAAAAGGCAATTAAAAAATGCAACCAAATCTTTTACTTCGTTCGTCTGCACCTATAGTATGTGTATGCTCTATATTCTTTAGCCAATTTTTAGCGAAGAATGGTCAAATGCCTTTCAAGCAACCTTATTTGGAACTTACTTCACTGATACTAATAGTAAATCTACTATTATACCTGTGATGTGATACACAGAATTGAATCCGATACCAAAACGGCCAACCTTCAAGGGATTATTTGCCTTGTTACTCCTCATAAGACGCTGCAGTCCTTCCCAGTCCTCATCTGAAAACTCGGCGTTGTTGTAGAAGTACATGGCCGGTCCTTGGAATAAAGCCAACCCGGAGGAAACCAGAGATGTGGTGCCATATGATGTAGCATCAAATAGTATCTTCACTTCATTTGCCCCAGCGTCATCCGCATTTTGAATTAGTTCCTGGCAAATCACGTAATTTTGAACTGAGATAGAAATTGTCTAGGCTCTAAATGAACTAGTAGGGTTTTGCCAATTAATATATATACCTTACCAAGACCAAATACAATTTTTCTATACCTATCTCAGACAGATTTTGATGGCTAGATCCTGGTCGATAAAATTTAAGAGTTGAGCTTATCGTACGTTTAGGAAAAGTTAAAAAACTCTAATCAAATTTAAATCACATTTGTTACGGGCTAAATTGCAAAAGTTCTGTGGAGAATTTAAGAATTTGTATAATCTGCAGTTGCAGACAAGGCAATGTTGCATTTAATTGCAATTGCTAAAATAGGAATGAATTTAGTAGACCTTAGCTGCTTATAATGAAGTCAAACGCGAAATGCAAATGTTATTCAAAGTCTAATTGGCTCCGGAAAAAGCACGAGCCAATCAAACTTCGTTTAACATCAGGCTTTCCAACTTTAAGTTATGAGCAATGTATTTTTCTGAATCTGACTATCCTCGTTCAGTGTAATGTCAACTATGTATTCTAGATATAACCACGCATTTGCACCCCAATGGTTTAAGTATGCATAATATATTATGTATCATTCAGTACGGTCACTTTTTAACCGTACCAACTTACTTTTAATATTTGTCCGCCATCAGGGTATCTCAGCAGAATATTCTTTAGAAGATCTGTTAATGGTGGCCGTTTCTGACCAAACGACGTCCCTAAAAATACAATTTTAAGAGCCCTTGGCTTGCTGACAGCTGTGGCAATTTTGCAGTAATATCGTCGCTATGAAGTCTATCAAGATTGGGTGCCAGTTAGTCAACATGCATACAGGTAATTATCCATCAAACTTCACAGTGTCTTGTTGTATGCACTTTGCAAAGTATATTCTGCGCCGCTTGACCGCTGTGATAGCGCAAACGAAATCAATTTTGTAGCGTAGTGGCAAAAAAAACTATGGCAACAACAATTTAAAGCGTCACAAAATGTCGTGTCAACTAAGCAAAATTAATATGAGAAAATAATATGAGAAAAACAACACATGCGAAAATTGTTTTGTCCCAGACCTCCTTAAGTTAAATTAGCAACTTGAGATCAGATCCTGAAGAATGAAAAAAGATCTGTTGGCCAAAAGTTAACACTGAAACACGGGAACGACAGTAACGAGATTTCCTATACTTTCTGTAACAGTAAAGGTTTCGTTTCTTTGTCGATAGTTTTGAATACGCGCTTTTGCGCCAAAACGTTAGGGGGGAGGCGGGACGGCTACACAGCGGACAGCCCCCTGGTTTTAACTTCACTGATGTTGCAAGTGATAAAATGTATGCACCAAGTAAATTTTAAGGGGCTGTTTACATGAGCCCGTTTACCCGAGATTCAACGAAGCGTGAGATGATTTTGAGGTATTGAAATGAGCAGATAACATGGTCCTGGCAGTCGCATAATCACCACAACAATAGCATGTGCTTGTTTGGTGTCTTAATAAAGACTTATTTCAATACCTCAAAGTCCTCTCATGCTTCGTTGAATCTCGGATAACCGGGCTCATGCAAGCAGCCCCTAACGCATCCGAATGCGTGGGCGCGATGGTGGCCTCTTGAAACAAGACGGCAATTCCGGAAATTGCTTTCATCGAAATTTCCGGCGTAAGCACTTGAGAATGACAGAGGCATAAAAAGCAAATCTAAGGCTTTGTTACAATAAATATACCAGATATAAAGCAATATATATGAAGTAATGCAAACTATCTAATCTATAAAAGCTTAATACGTAAAAGCATAAAAAATTTTTACTCCGGCGATTAAATATTTAACTATTAACGAATATAGCATCGTCTGTCAGCGCTGCTGTGGTGTCAAAGTACTTTCGTTTTGTACTGAAAGGATTATTTATTTCGGTTGCTCGTGGTAGATCCAGGATTTCTCTGTCGTAAAATCAATGTAATTATTACTCTTTCCTGCATAGAATGAAGTTTCGAGCTGCTATCTCCGATTGGATTTCACTTTTCCTAAATTTCATGAATTTTCGACGAATCGCACTTCCGATAACAATCTCATAAAATTTTTATTTGCATTATCATTGAAGTGCTTGTATTATCGTTCCCTCTCAGTTTGCAACAATGATAGTTTGTATAATTAGAATTTCTTACCTGTCACAGGCATATTTCTCCTATAACATTGTCAGCAGCATTTCGCTTCGCAATATTTCTGTTAATGATTGGGAATTTGACACATCAAACAGGCGTGCATACGCACTTAAAGGCGGTGCGTTTGCGATACTTTAGGCTTTAGCTTCCGCTTTCAACGTTTGTGCGTGTTTTACTGCATGCGAAATATTTGCGTATTTTCTTTAGAATTTTAATAGCATAAATAAATTAGTTCAACTTGAATGTTCTCAATTCAAAAGGAAATATGCAAATATTTCGCTAATTAAATCCAAAATGAAAAATTAATGAAAATTTTTAGCGATATAATATTCAATATAGCTTTTGAAAAGCTATCACTTAAACCACTTTACTCTCAAAACAAAATTTTATAGCCAGGATATCTGGGTTTTTTTCAGACAATACATCATTAATTTTGAAGTTCAGCCCCCAAAACTTGGAGGCTTTCGTTCATCACGATTCTCCCTATTCCATGCAAGAGTGATTTTCGTTATTTTTCAGCCGAAAATTTTTGAAATGATTGAACTTGAAAAACTTAAAAATAAAACTAGTAAATAAGTTTCTCTGACTTTTGTTGTATTTTCGTAGTGACCGTGTTGACAGATATGCACAAATCGGTTGTCGGTGTGATGAGTTGATATTATTTGTACTAGAAATAATACGGCATTAAAAACATGAGGCAATTCGTTCCAATGAGTCCAATCCGTAACATATATGAGCAGTTGAGCTGTGCTTGCATGGCCTAGCTAAAACCCTTACATTTTGTAACAGATTGCTAACTAATATATTTGCTAAAAAACTTACATAATTTTGTCTTTAGTATTAATAAAACTAAATCATAGTTAAGTCTCAAACTGTTCGGTGTCCAGGAGAGACTGGTTAAAAATCGGAAAATTCTATCTATTCATAACTATGATCTATTCAAAATTTACATGCGACGCGCTTGATATCTACGCAATTTAAGAATTCTGGGGTCCAAATTAAAAATCCAATCAAATTGTCATTAATATTAATTAATGTTCTGGGCTGGTTGTATGAAACTCTTAACTACATTTTGCGTCGTTAAATCGCAGATAACTAAGAAATACAGGACTCTGATTGGTCAATTCTGTCACTAGCTGTAGTTAAAAGTTAACTACGTTTTTATACAACTGGCCCCAGGTTTAGTCGTGCTGATCCCTTGTTGAAGCGACGAAATATGAAAATTTTTCTGTCGTTGGAATAGTGTTGGTAAAATATTGCATCACCAGCCATAACCTAATTTTAATCAATACATTCATTGAAAAAATTATTAGTTTCCTGTGTGTTTGAATCAACCTATCCTATGACTGTTGACTAACGGAACGGAACGAAAGGGGAAAGTTTTCGGGGGAAAATTTTTTTTGGTGGAAAAAGTTCAAATGGCTTTAAATCGTGGCTTTGGTGGTTCTTTCCTCGGAACAGAAATATTTCCGAATGAAAGCTTTAGATGAACTATACGACGAATATGTTATGTATTAGAAATAGATCGGTTTAAAATATTCCACTCTCATCATTAAAAGAATATTTCCCTGAAAATAATTACAGTCAAAAGTTTAGAAGAAAGTTTTCGAGCAAAAATCCAAAAGTTTCTAATTCAAGACCTCTCGGATTAGACGTAAAATTTCTCTGGCTTTTAAGATTGCCTCGTCAGCATCATCCCGGGTATAATAATCGGCTGGAATGGAATGTTGGGAGAAGAGATTGTAATAATCGGGATAGCGGGTCTTGATGTAATATCCCTGTATTTTCCCAACCATCATCTGAACGACGCGAAGACTGGCGTCTATTCCAGACGCTCGATATGCTAATTCCAGCAAGTCGTGAGATTCTCGGTCGCTTTTTTTAAAACGACCCTTTGCAAACATGAGAGCCTTCAGAGCCTTTTCCACGGTTTGGTGGGAATGGAAACAAGCAAGGAAATAATATTCATTTTGTAATAAGCAGCTTGCTCCTTCAAAATCTTTTTGAGATTGTCTCATCCATCGTTCACTTTCATCCCTATTGGCTGGCTCAAACTCGTTATTCGTACGTCGGCGGTACGCTGTTCCACTGTAGTCGTCCGTGCCTCGGTACCGGTGATCCGACCAATCACGATAGCGATCTCTTTGACGTCTCGATCGTTGTTGGTATCTGCTGGAGAAGTCCCAGAAGTTAGGACCAGCATCCCAAGTGCTAGTACCATGGCCACCGGATCTCGATGGCTTTCTTGAATTGTCGGTTTCCGGATGGTAACCAGGAATTCCACCCTTTTTCAAACGTTCAACTTCGTTGAGCAAGAATTGTGTTACTTCTGTAGCAAGTTGCGTGCGATGAGGATTTTTGTCGGGGTGCCAACGTCGGATCAGACGTTTAATAGCACTAGATCTCTCGGACTCTGGAAGACCCTCCCAAATCTCTTTCAGTGCTTCAGCGACCTCTTTCTTGGCCTCTTCAAGCGTCACTGGCTCGCGTTGTGCATCTTGTTGGCTAGAATTCTCTGTTTCTGTGCCTAAATAAGGCACCAAGCTTACCCCGTCGCCCCTTTTTACGTCTCTTTCATCACGATCAAACTTGTAAAGCTTCAATTTGCTGACTTCAATTGGTTCGTCTTCACCTATATCAATCTTGTATCGGCTGTTAAATGCAAATGTTCCGTCGCCTAAAAAATATAAGTATCAATAAAAATAAGAGTTCATGAATGTTGTTTAATGTGCCGGGGTTTCAATGCCCCAAATGCATAATATAATTTGCCCTAGATCGAGTAATTGAAAAAGCTTATAAAATTAATGGCCATTTTACAACTACAATGTAGATAGATATACATGCTGTTATGAAATCGCATTATATATGGGAATTAACGTTGTTGCTAACGGTGTTATGAGTGGTGAACCAGGATGATGGAAAAAAATGTCACAAGTGTACATGTCAACTGCAAATCGAGATAATTAAAACAAACCTGTACTGGTTTTTTCAATAATTTTGGCGTACACATACACCGCTTCATTTTCTTCGTCCTCTTCCCTCACTTCATATCCGACGAGTTCACCTTCTCGAAGATGGTGATTTATATCGTTTTTCAAGAGATAGTGGAAGTGCTCTGGGATTTTATCGCCAGGATTTGGTTCCCCAGAACGACTGCTAATATTTTGTGGCACGCGAGCTTCATCCAAAGTCTCCGATATTTCACTAGGATCTTTGGCATCAAGCACCATCATAAGATAACGCCAACTAACTTCCTTCACATGTTCTCCAGTGATCTTTGTAATAAACGAACTCAACCTTTCATGCAATACACCACTTTTTCCACCGCCATGTTTAATTAGAATACAAAATCCCTCGGAGTTTTTCTGACAAAAAGTAGAAACTTGTGACTCGCTGCCGAGAACCGGTTCCTTGGTAGCCATCGTGACAAGCCGTATTTCAATAGTCTGCATGCATTTAATTTGGACACCATTTTCAAGCCTCTTAAGATCATTTTCCACCTCTTCCGAAATCTTGGGCTTTTTTTCTTGGGACTTGTACAAGCGTATTAACGCCTCGCTGAACTCTGAAGAGCAAATGATCTCGCGATATCGTTTGATGAAATCACAGGATGGCTCGGTTGGATCTTGATCAGCAACACAGAGTTGATCCACACAGTTTGGACTCAACTCTTCATTTAGCTTAGAACTTAACTTTTGAACTTTCAAATGGCTCGGCAGGTACTCGACTAGTTTTGCAGGAGGTTCTTGATCCTTCATGGTTAAATCAATGAGCAGCTCCTTCCAATAATCTTTCAAACGTTCTTTCTTCTCCATAGTGTCATTAACGAAAACCTCGCAAGATGGCTTCAAATATTTGGCTTCAGTTGGAAGATAAAGATTGCGAACATTGTCCAGAGATTGGGTTGCATCTGGGGCATGTCTTCGCTCATGTGTTTGGAGGGGCTTGGCATCTTCGCTTAAACGTTTAAACAAACATTTCGTGGCATCGACTGCTGCAGGAATCTCTCCTGGATGCATTTGGTTGTCTTTACAATTTTTCTTTATTACTTCAAGCAGTGATGAATATTGAAGTTGTGTTGAACGTTCCTGAGCTCCAAGGCATTTTAAAAAGTGCTCGTATTGTTGAAGATTTCGAGGAACATTAAACATATACGGCTTCATGCTTTCCCAGAAACCTTCGAATGCAAGTTGGTTGCCGCGTACAAAGGTATGGCTGTCGACCAATATCACGGGAGTATAAAGAAGGGCATTCCTTGTTGTTTTACATTCTTGGGAACAATTTTCATCAGGAGGACCGGGTTTCGAATGGCAAGATTTACTAAAATAGTTGTATATCTTTGTCATTACTTCATAAAGAATGGCTTGCAATTTCTCGGGAACTTCTTTCTTTTCCGCTGCAGGGAAACGCCCAGAAATGTTTTTGGTGTGGGTAATAACAAGTTCGTGTGGAGGAGTGGTATGTATCCCAAGCATTTTAATCGATTTTTTGCGGTGGGGCACCACTGAACTTGCTACCATAGATGCACTTGACCACACAAGGGGCGAATGCTCTGCAGTCACGGATCCACGAAAACACGTGAGGATTGATTGTGTAAACGAAGGATGAATATCGACAAACAACTTTTTCACCTTTGCTGCAGGGACAAAGTAGATTTCCGAAATTTGAGAAAAAAATGAAGAAGTGTGCAAACTGTTGTTGTAAGATAGATGAGAAACCAGAACGTTTGACTTCTCTAAAATTTTTTCGACCTTCTCTGAAGTTGGTTTTTGAAGACTGCGAGCCTCTTCTTCCAGTTGTTTGGCATACTGCAAGAAATGGTCTTCAGTGACAACACACTGGAGACCAACTTTCTCTAGGAAGTCTTTCCATTCGACAGAATTGAACGGAGAAGGAGGAAACTTTTCCTTTGGTACAAACGTCTTAAACACTATTTGGTCTGGTTTGTAATAATCTCTTGCAGGGTGAAGTGCACCTGAACGATCGGGAAGAAATGGTAATTGTTTCATAACAGCCAGGACAGCATTATAGCCATCATGCTGGTAATTTAAAAGGTGATCTCTGACATATATCAAATGGTTTACTCTTCCTTTAGGTGTTAAATGATCGAAGTACTCTAGAACTATGCTTGTATAAAACTCCACAGACGAAGCTGGTTTGATTTCAATATACTTGTAAAGGTCGGCGAGTTTGGGACGATAGCGTAAGAAGATGCTGTTTGTCACCGTGGAAAGAACTTGAAGGCCGTCTCCAGGGATCCCAGCCGGAACTTCATAAACTGTATTGAAGGCAGAAAGCCGTGTGTATGTGCTGTCGATGGTTTGGTAAAATGGTAGATTTCGTAGAAGCGAGTGCGACAGGTTGGAATAGTCACTTTGTAGAAACATCAGAAGCCGCTCAATCTCGAGATCATGAAGACCAACTTCTTTCGTGTTGCCGGCCAAATGCTCCTGAAGAAGACTCAGGATGTCCTTTGTCGAATGAACCTTTGCAAGATAGTGGTCGAGCACTGCACTAGCTCCACCAAAACTTGAAAATGCTGATTTCAAAATTGTATAATTTAACTGTGGACAGCCAAGTTTCACCATCAGCTTTTGTACGGTTTGGTCTCGAGATGAATCAATGTTGACGTATGTGCTGGCGTTGAGCACAGTTTTACTCATGGAAACAGGAACGAGAGAATTTTTCGTTGTTGGGATTATATGCCAACTTTCAATATCCTTCAAGATGTTTGTTCTACTTTCTCTGTCACTGGAAATGACATCAATAAACTGCCAAAGTAATATAAGCCACTCTTTTGATGGAAATGTGTCTTCCTGCTCGTTTGGATTCCATGGTTCGTGGGAGGATGAGTTAATCCACGATGGTGGAAAAAGAAACGCTTGAAATGTGGCGAGATCTGACAGGCAAAATTCTCGCACGTGGACACATTTCTCTATGTTGCCTACATACAAACTTCGAATAAAGTGGAAAAGGAAAATATCAGGTCTGGAGGGCAATAGTTGACTGAATCTACTGCAAAAAACTATGTTTTCATGGTCAAAGGAACGAAGTATGCCATCTTGTGTCAGAAGCAGAGGCAGGCCTTCCAGATTCTCGAAAAAATTTTCAGCTTTAGCGCAATACTTCGTCAGTTCATAAATGCTACTCGCATCTTGAAGTGGTGTGTCGTTAACCTTCCTGGGTAAACTGTCTTTAAAAGGTTTTTGGTGGCTAAGAAATACTCGTACGTGATCGGGACTCACATCTTGTGAACGACCAACAGCTTTAAAGTTCTCGTGAATTTTGTTCGGAGTGTGTGAAAGAAGACAAAATCCCAGGGCCAAAAGTGCATTTTCGAGTAACCACGACATCTCGGTGGTACAAAAGTACGTATCCCCGACTTTAAACCATCTGACAAAAACGGGGGTCAGTCCCGTCTTTGTTTCTGCAGCATTATTAAATCTTGAGTAACGTCCCTCATTTTTATCGGGCTTCTTGTATTCCGGAACTGATGTAGCAACAGGTAAAATAGGAAACCTTGTCAGAAAGTTTCTGTAAAGTGCTTCTCCAACGGGCTTCCAAGCAGCATCAAGTTCTGCAATAGAAGGGAACAATTGATGATACCATCTGAGACCGTCCTCGGCGTGTTTCGCAAACAAAAATGCGCCTGAAGTCGGAGACCCTGTTTGATAGCCAGGGATGCGGTTTCTGGCATGCAATATTGTAATGGCATAAGCTGGAGCGATTACTTGACGCTTCAAAAAATCATTCCAAACTGTTCGTTTGTCCGAGCGTTTCTGATCATCCCACAGACCACGGCGAGCTGAGTCCAGGGCAAAATGGCCATTGATATGAACGGGAAATTCCGACCTGACTGGAAGTGGAAGTACGCAAAATAAAGAATGGCGAATTGGAAAACGTCGAGGTTCAGCTGTGGGTAAACGAACGGCAATTCCAGCGCGTGGAAGCAAACCCATTTCTGTACCATTTGGGACTGGAGAGCCACTTTTTTCCTCGGCAAAACCCAAATTCTGTGTAACCAACCAATTACTCTCCACATTGTTCGTGTCGGTTATCTTCATACAATAGGAGGTAATATGCCATTTGATTTGCTCAGTTGGCATTTTACTGGAAGCTTTAATTTTCTCTAAAAATTCAGTTCTTTTTGCAATATCAGAAACTTCGCACGTCACAGAATACGTTTCGAGTATGCCATCTTTCATCTCGGAGACAGAGATTTTGGTAATGTTGTTCAGAAATACCAACATATCTTTCGCGGATGCTCGGAATAATTTGAACAACTTTTTCACCTTTTCTTCTTCCCATTGAGTTGTTGAGATCTTTGACTGAGGCGTTGTATGCGAGCGCAGCGGAAAACGGAACATCGTGCTACCTTCAAGTTTGAACATGTCAGCCAAAAACCCTGAAAAAACATCTCTGTAATTCCGTCGAAACTTCTCATCAAGCTGGTCGAACAACCGTCCAGGATTCATTTCATCTGCTGTGGGTGCATAATCAGTGTGCGGGTCAGAAACGCAAATGATTTCGTCGTTCGAAATAAAGTACGGACAATCAGTAAGATGGTAAACTGCATTAAATCCAATGCCATACTGTCCTGTTTTCACGGCATCATCCACTTTGCTTCCAATACCAAGCTTCTGAATGCCTTCGATATCTTCTTCAGTGAATGGTTTATCGTTGTAGACACAAATTGCAGGGCCTTGAAGGTGTTTCCAACCATCAGAGAACACGTGTTTATTACCGTGCGTTCGAGGATCAAATATGAAATGAATTTCGCTGGCTTTTGCGTCGTCTGCGTTTTGCAAGAGTTCCTTTAATATTCCCTCGTCGGGCGGATAGGCCTTCAAAATATTCTTCAAGCGATCAGTTAGTTCCTCACGCTGTCCAAACGGTTTGCCAATTGGTTTAGAGCAACGAAGTAAATCAGCGTTTCTGAGTTTCTTTGCACCACATCTAAATGCCAAATGTACTGGGACCATCTCGTGGACATACTTGTTTGAACCATCAGCTTCCAGCCACGGCGTGTCGTTTATCACAAGCTCATTTCCGTCATACAACTGATGGTCCTCGCTTGGAAGAGGCAGTGGATCTTGGAGTCTTTCGTCGGCTAATCTAAATACTTCTTCAAGAAGAACGATAATGTTGCGGATTTGATCAACTGTCAGTTCCTTGCCATCATTGTCTTGTCGTAGTTTATGAATTGCCTCTGTGAAATCTCTCAGTGAAAAGTCCTCCTTTACTCCATACCAGTCGATAAGTTTTTTAAACCTCGTATTGTACCAAAGAGGCAAGGGAAACAAATATGGCGATCCATTTTCTTTGTTCCAATTTCTTGCTACAAGTTCTGGGTTAACCATTAGACCTTTAACCAGCATCCATGATCGGGAATTAAGTTCTTCGCGAAGATCTGATTGCAGAGACTTGTATCTTTTAGTAGTTACAGCGTTTTGCAAAAATTCATAAATTGTCGAACACATCACTTCCTTTTTTTCTCTTGTGAGCAGGTTGGAAAGCTGGATGACATGATCAAGTTGTGTAATGACATCGGATAACTGTGGTTGCTTTAAGTCGAACCCAAGGATTTTCTTCAGATTTCTATCAGGTACACTTGGGGGATGAGATGATTCATCCAGGATGAGTTGAGAGGAACCAACAAGGTTTTTGTATCTTTCGGGAAAGAGATTATTCGCAGCAGCTAATACAGTCAAAGGAATTTCCTCAGACTTCCATGGGAATGGGAAGTCTTTTGGTTTGGACAAAATTGGAAGGAATCTAGCAGCTCTTAGGAGCTCCATTTCGTCAGGAGCTATTTCGTCTTTCGGAGGCATTTGATTCAGGTATTGAATAAGAAATCTTGCTCTTGCTGCATCAGAGTGATTGGAAATCCACTCAGCTCGCTCGCACAAACTGCTCCACGGAAGAGAATCAACTGCCATTCCTAGCTCTTCCAACATCATTGCTCGTTCTTTTGTCAAAAACCGATCATCTAATGGGAATCTTTTTTCTTCTTCCGAGAACAAAGAGGCAACTTTTCCCTTTGGATGGACCAGCTCATTTGGTTTGCGCAGCAACGTTCCGTCCTCAGAGCAGCTAAAACTTGGGTAGGTCTCAAAAAGGTCATCATAGTTTCGATGCTTGTTCAGTCGACAGTCAAGAATGTAAACAAGAACCGAATTTCGTTTCTGGACCGGTATCTTTGATAAGTTGGGAAAGAAGAACTCTCTTAAGAATTTATCCTCAGTCAGTGTGTGATCTTTGATAAAGGCTTCCTTCCCACTACGTTCGAACGCTTCCATGAAGTGCTTCGGAAGTGAAAGGACATTCTCAACCAGCTGATTCATGACGGTGACGTATGCAGAAACTTCAGCAAGCTTTGGATCAAGAATTAGACAATCTTGAAGTCGTCTCCACTTCCCGTTGCAGTGAAACAGTTGCCATTCTTCATCGATTATTTTATTAAAGAATGAATGAAGGAAAGGTTCCCACGCTTTAGGGTAGTTTACTTTTGATGGATTCGGCCAAAGGCTATGAAACGTATCCTGTTTAGCACTACAGGTCGTAAGCACTTGAAGCAGCTGAAGATATGATTGAACTAAAGAATCTTCCATCAATGCTTCGTTCCACTTTGCTTCAAATGGTTTTGATGATTCATCCTCACCCACGCCTTGTTCCCACAGACGACGACGATTCGAGTAAACCGAAAAGGAACCGTTGACATGCACAGGGAACCCAGACTCGATAGAAAGTGGCATGAAACAGAATACTTCTCCACGTACAGCCGTTATTGGCTGAGAGATCTTGGCTGCTACTCCAGTGACGGGAACAACTGCGTTCTTCTTGCCATCAGCACTCTGCGCAACCTGGAGTGAGGACCTAGACCCAGCGCTGGAATTAACAAGCCATGTTTCCGCTTTCTGAAAAGCATCTGAAACTTTGATTAGGTCTGATCTCGCCATAGAAACATTCATTCCTAATAATTCCGTGCGGCGGGGTCCCTCTGATGGAATGACCGTTTCTGAATTCCGGATGTTCAATAACCAAGTTGACGTATTCTTTAGGATTGCTCCGTTTCCATGTTTGTCTGCATCGTTGGTGTAGATAACTTGCTTGATGGATTTTGTTATGCTCATCAAGGGACGCCCCAAACTTCTCTTTGGGTTGGATGTTTTCGGAACCTCAAACACACGAACCTCCTTGACATTTTGGGTGAATAGTAACAATGTAAGCGCACTTTTTCTCAACGATTTGATGAGGTTGTTCACGTTTTCTGGCGTGCAAGGTTCGTTCGATATTTCACTTTCCCGCGCTTGTTCAGTTGTACGGAAAGGAAGTCGAAACAATGTCCCATCAAAGTGAAAAGGTCCCGTTCCGCTCATGTCACAGCCAAACATTTGATGGTAAGGCATGAATTGATCTGGAAATGCAGATAAGGCCAGCTTGTTTTCCGCCAAGCTTAACATAAATCCGCCTCCTCTCATCTTTCCGTCCATTAACTTAGAGATGTGAGTCATATTCGGATCAAAAACCACAACGTGTTCACCACTCACAAAGCTTGGAACATCCGTGAGGTGGTAGACGGAGTTGAAGCCAAGACCAAAACGTCCAACCTTTTCCAAATCTTCCTTCTTAGTCTCACCAGCAAGCCTGTTGATATTCTCGAAGTCTGCCTCAGAGAACATTGCGTCGTTGTACGCCCAAAGGGCAGGTCCCTGGCACTTAGCTAGTTCTTCAGTTAGCAATTGTTCCCGGGGATTTTCCCTCCAATCAACAACGAAAAACACTTTAGAAGCACGTGCGTCATCTGCGTTTTGAATGATTTCCTTGAAAATTGCTACACCTTCTTTGTACTGCTGAAGAATGTTACGTAATCTCGTGGTCAGCGGCTCGTACTGACCAGCTTCTTTGAATTGAATACCAAGAACTTTGCCTCCTGCGAGGCAGCTCGAGAGACGTGGTACGCGAAGACGACCAGCCAAATCATCAGGAATTGCTTTATGAATTAAATGGGAATTTGTGGAGACTTCAAATTCAGAGGCACCTCGTCTTAGGAATTCACGATCACAGTAAATGCACTTGTTGCACGGCTCGAGTTGCAGCTTTCCAGAGGATGTTTGGACAGGAATGAGAAGATTTGATCGACGTTCATCTGATAACTTACCACAGCTTCTAACAATCCACTCCAACACCGCACGACATTGACCAAAGTCTTGCATCGCATCTTCACGTGGTCCGTCTTCATTATCATGCTTTTCCTTTATGATTGAAAGCATAACCAGCAGATCATCAACATTAAACTGTGGCTTCACTCCAAGTGAAAGTAGAAAGTCCTTTACCTTGTATAGTTCGTTTGGAAGACGGAACAAGTATGGATGAAGGTTTATGCTTCTAGGAAAATTTGAAGGTGGTTCTAAAGCAACCTTCTCGGGTGATGTAAAACCATTTCCTTGCCATACCCACTGATTTAGACCTTTGGACTTTAACAAATCTTGCACAGAACTTTGGGGTGCTGTGGAAAGATACATGTATATTTTTCTGACCATTTCTTCAAATTTTCCAAGAGACAATTGTGTTGTTGTTTGATTTTTCCAAGAAACAACGGCCAGATGTAGCTGTTGAATGACTTCTTGAGATATGTTTTGTTGATCCACAGAAATGCCAAGCTTTTCTAAAATGATACGGACACTTATCAAACACGTGCAGATGTAATAGTTTGAATTCTGGATTTTAACTTTGTACGTTTATGAGTAATGTGTTCATTTTCTGGTCAAAAGCAATCCTAACTTGAGGGGGGGGGGGAGAAAGTAATTTTCTTGTTTACATACCTTGAACTTTACTTGAAATCAACCTTTCTTTAAAAACAGGCACTGTTGCTCCAACTAGGATTGCCAGCGAGTCAGGACGCATGTTGCTTGGTTTGCATAACTTCATTCCATCATACCACGGCATCAATTCAGGATAGTTCTTCGGACGATCACACACTCTTGGTAACCATGGCAACTCACGTAGGACGGAATTTAATGGCCTTCCAACTGCGGTGTATTCTTGAAGTAACTCTAGTCGCTGGTTTAAAAGTTCCACGACGGCAATACCTCTGTCTGAACTTTCCTTTGTCATTTGATTCACAACAAGCAAAACATCCTCAGTTGTCAGGTTTTCTACGCGTCGAACTTGCAACTCGTGTTTTCGTTTCAGTATTGGCCCTAAAAACTGTCTCGTTGGAAATGCCTCGTTGTTGTCTTGAAGCAACCGGGTGAGAAGTTTGTCAGAAGGGTCAAACAGTTGATTTGGGGCCACACGTTTGCTGCTAGCAGTCGGAATACAGGGAAGTTTACGGATAAACGCAACAAAATCAGTGGGCATTTCATGATTTAAAATTTCAATTCTTTCCAAGATCCATAGCATAAGCTTGTCCTTTTCTGCATCTCCGTTTTCCGAGCTTAAGAAACTCTCCAAGTGAATCATGATCAAGCTTGCGGTGCTCTCCATTACCATTCCAAGTTTCTCCAGCAGGCGATGGCTTTCGTTTTTTGTAGAGGATAGGATCTTACTTCGATCAACAATTCCGATATCTTCGGGTAGTGAATAATTCCGTGGAGCAACAAGCCTCTGTTCACCTTGTTCCGTTTGACAGGATAACATAAACCGTCCGTCGACTGCTTCAAAGATTGGCAACGTACGAATAAATGATTTCTGAGCCGAATCAATGGAATCTAGCCACGACAGGATGAGACATAGTTCGCGTTTCACTAAGGGTGTGGAAACAGAAAGTTGTTGAACAGCCTTTTCTCTCGCTATACCAAGCACTTTGAGAAGACCAGAAGCATTTGGTAGAGCAATATAGTGAAGTAGTTGATCATGCTTCACGAAGGAGGGTAATTTTTCAGCTACAGCGCAACCGGATCTCTTCAAAAATTCACAAACGGCATTTGAAAGTTTCCCGATGTACTGCGGGTGTTCGCTAACGATAATGCTGGAATTTTGGCGAAGTCTTACCATAGACGAAGGTGAGCTGACGGACACAGGAATCAGTGGCATTCCGTGGAACTCGTTCAAATTACCTGGGTAATTTTCGTTGATCCATTTCCACACTAACTTTAGCCATTCAAAAGAAGGATGGCCTTCTGTCCCTGGATTCCACGTCACGGTCTCCAGCTGTGGAAGATGATCGCACGACCAATCGCTAGGAAGGTTTTGCCAGAGCAATTCTTTGATATCATCAACATTAGGGTGATGCAACTGTGTTACCCTGGAATCACCAAGCTCGTGAAGCTTCTGTTGCGCTGGTAGAGAAAGATTACGATGTAGAAGACGATGTTTCATGTTGGGTAAAAGATCTACGATGTGTTTCTCGGATGGGATGAAAATATTTTCATCAGAAGGAATTGAGAACTTTATAAACTGACGATTCTCTAACGGCAGAAGAGGGACGCCACGAAGACTATGGCTATTTCCAGGAACTGTCTGCAGAGCGTATTCCAACACAAACAATCTGTCTTCAAACGGCATGCCGAGGCTGTGAAAATCGAAATTTGATCGCAAAACGTTACACAAGAGTTCAGGGGTAACTTGTTGAACGTTTCTCCAACCTGACATCTGATGATATTGATCGATAATTTGTATAACGTGTTCTGGTAGTGAAACAATTGGCTGGCCAGCTCCCAGCAACGTCTTTAGAACAACTCGTTTGATCTCTGGTCTCATATCTTTGGACTCGTTCATGCGATCAATAATTGCAGCTCCAAGGTTGACCCAATGATAAATTCCTCTTGGAACAGTCAGGAATATTTCTTCTGCTAGAACTGTTTTTAGAAAAGGCTCTATGATACACTTCCAATCTTGCCTGACACGGTCGAGGCGTGGTAGAGCACTGTACGCTGAGTTAGCGAGCAATTCCGGTGAACCTACTCCGGAACCCTCTTGCAACATATTTATGATCAAACTCGCATACACCTGACTTCCCACATTACGCAGAAGAAGTTCATTCCACTCGGCTGTCTCATCATTCTGGCAATCAGGACCAGGCCATTTCAAAGCTCGTCTGTTGTCTGTTAGTCCGAAGTAGCCATTAACTTGCACCGGCAGTCCAGTACGACAGTCGCCATCAGGGGGGAGTGGAAGAAAACAGAATATCCTTCCAAGTGAAGACATGCTGTTGTTCGCATCAAGAGGAAACGCGATGCCAATCCAAGGTAGTAGTTTCAGACTTTCAGACATACCCAGCTCAATTAGTCTTTTTTCAGTCGTTCCAACCTGATTCGCTAAGAGCCATTTATTCTTTTCTGGAGGTTTTCCGGGACTCTTTTTCTCGATTTCCAAGCGATAGAAGGTCTTTTTCACGGCGAAATCCCACTCTTCGGTGATATCCTGGACCAATTCTTTCCTATTTCGCCTAACTTCGATTTTTGATTGCTCAGAAACTCTGGCTGTATAAAGATGAACAATTTCACCGCGTGCTTCTCTCTCGTACAAGCTGATCGAGTCGACGTTTTTCAAAAAGAGGAGAATCGCACTGGCTTCTTTCTTGAATGAATCGAAAAGAGTGTTGACCATTTCTCTCGTGTAGATCTTATTCGACAACTTCGATGGTTGAATTCTTAATGGAAAGCGAAATAGTGTTCCTCCATAAGACCTTCCCTGGTCAAGGTTGCAGTCGAAAATGTGTTGGAACGGCTCAAATTGATTCAAATGTTCAGCCAGTAAAGGTTCTCTAGTAGAAAATGCTCGGCCTGGTTCACCACGAAAAAAATATGTCTCGTGTGGATCGAGGAAAGCCACCATATCTCCACTCACAATACTTGGAAGATCTGAAGAGATAAATAGAAACATTGCACTAGTCATACCTTCTGTGCAAGGAATTGAGCTAATGCTTTGGGACATGTCGCAGCTCTCGGAAGCTCTCGTCCAATTAGATAATGCTTTTCTATGCTTTCTAAAGAACAAAGCTATGCTGTTGGTTGAAACAGAAATGTATTGTAAAGTTCAGCCAATGAAAATCATTCTTGCGAGGAGCTGCGACAATGTTTTCGCACATGGTAGCTGTTAAAATTTTGGGAGAAGGCAACTGATAAAATAATTTTGCACCTAGCATTAGATCCGGAGTAGAGAGGAAGTTTTCAGTTGCAAAAATTAATTAATAATAAACTGTAGCAAATGGTATATTTTATCGTTCTATTACTATAATACCTGTAATGTGATACACAGAATTGAATCCAATGCCGAAGCGACCAACTTTCAATGGATTATTTGCCTTGTTACTTCTCATAAGACGCTGCAGTCCATCCCAGTCCTCTTTGGTGAACTTGGCGTTGTTGTAGCAGTAAAGAGCCGGCCCTTGGAACAAAGCCAACCCAGGGGAAAACAGGGAGGTGGTCCCATATGACGTGGCATCAAATAAAAACTTGACTTCATTTGCACCAGCGTCATCCGCATTTTGAATTAGTTCCTACAGCAATGGAACATCGCACAATAGCAAAGATCATGTGGTTGTTTGAAATAGCCTCGATCTCAAACGATAAACGTAAAATCAAAGCTCACACTTTAATAAATGTATAGAAAAATCAATCACTACCAAATTAAACAGAAATTTCATGCTTAAATAAATATTGGAATACATTAAATATTTTAGCATCAAATGCGGTATAACAACTGCCTAAATAGACAAAACACTTCTCGACGTTTCGACCTGAGGGCCTGACGAGTTAGTAACTAACTCTCCTGACGAAGGCCCTCAGCTCGAAATGTCGAGAAGTGTTTTGTGCTCCTTACGCTGCTCCTTGGTTATATTGGAACTTATCTACATTAAATATACTTAATTCTATAATATCCAACCATTAATTAAGAAAAACTTTGTTATAGTCTTAATTAAGCAAAGCTTTCAGAAATACAATTTTTCTAGCAGGCATTTAGTTAACTTACTTTTAATATCTGCCCGCCATCGGGATATCGCAGCAAAATGTTCTTCAAAAGGTCGGTTAAAGGTGGTCGTTCTTGGCCAAACGGCTTTCCTACAAACCCATTTTCAAAGAGACTCTAACTAAAATTGTTACGATTCTGATTTGACTGTGAACATCATTCGTAATGTACTGGAAAACAAGAATAAAAGGCTGGATATTTTTGACATGAACGAATAGTAATATATATTAAGTTCGCCGCATGGTTGAACGTTCATAAATTCTGTGTCTCTATGTCCGCGTGCCCATGTCCGCACTTTTAATTTGATTGCTCCCTATTTATAATTACTTCTTATACTGATAAACTTCAAAGCACTAAAATGACAACAATAGTCCAACAGTAATCCCCATCATGCCAGTTTCTAGCTAGTTTGCTGATACAGTCTTGCATGCTTTCATTACAAAGTTATGTTCACTATATATTAATTAGCATGTATGCGTATAAAGTCTTAGCCAAATTTGTATTAGGGAAGGAGTCTCCGAACTCGGCATTCAAGGACTGTGAAAACTCGTCAGAATATGAATTCAGGGACGATAAATTTAGACAAATAATCTTGTGAGACGCCGGATAATTTTATAGAGTTTCTCTAATAGTACAGCATTCCTGTCTTGCTGTTTATCTAACCTAGTAACCTTATACGCGTCGAGTTTAATTGTGTAAGAAGTTTAGATTTTCTTCGTGCCGGAATCCATGTTAATTAAACGGCACTTTTGCCCCAGACAATTTTTCTGTATCTAATCTGACTGATTCGGCACAGTCGCTTAGTGGTTAACCACAAGCAAACAAACGACATGCACGATCAGTTGCACTGTTTACACTCAAGCGTAACAAAATATGCCGCCGAATACAAAGTACTTTCGTTTTGTAGCAAAAAATTTTGTGAACGCTCTGGTCTCATAGAATCGTCTGATTGTACCACGCGAAACTATGAACGATTCTTGGAATGTCGTGACTCAAGTCGTGAGCGCCAATTTGCACATATTTTTAGAACAAAATACCTTTCTTGGAATAGAATATTAAATTGCACTGCAGCTCAGCGATTTCACAACAACATGTTTGTCTTGTATTGCATGCAAATGCAAATGTAAAATACAATATGATCTGTTTTTCTTTTCGTAAAAGTAATAATGTTTAAATGCTTACCTGTTACAGGCATGTTTTGCTTATTGCAGTTTTTCAGGCATTCCTAATAAATGTTACTTCTGCACAGGGGTTCTTATACCTGCTCTGAGCTTAGTAACACGAGCGTCTTTGTGTTGACACATGCTTTGTGTCTGCTGTTGCCTCGCCCTATTTCCGCGTCACTTTTTGATACAATCCATGTCTACCTCCTCCGCAGGTCCCTTTCCGGACAAATATGGCGTGCGGTGATAGATTCCATGTTAAATAAATCCAAATATACAAATTTAATCTTCCAGATTAGATTAGGATCACGACTGAGATTAATCTAATTTCAAGGATTAAATTCGTATATTTAGGATTTACTGAACATGGGAATATTACTACTTTTGAACAACTGCAGGCCTGGCACTCCAATCTAATTGCGAATATTTAGTTGAAGATTTTTACTGTTTTTCATTGAAAGATTTTCAGACAGATGCAAACCGTTTTCACGGTTAAAAACATAAAGGCTCTGGGAACGAGGTTGAAAAACATAGTTCAGACCATGGCCAGTGGTTCAGACAGCTAGAAAAGCGCCATGAATGTTTATCATCGTATAAGTGAATAAAATTATTATGAAATCTACTTGATCTACTATTATAGTAATATTGTAATATTAATATTATAATATGAATCGTAAGCATTATTTATATAATTATAGGACGACAAACATTGATGGGGCACGCGTATTGCCTAAAACACGGCCTGAAGGACTGGAACCAGTTGTCAAATAAAAAATCCATTTCTTGAAATCTTGATTAAAGCAGCCTAATATCTTTTGAAAATTGAAATATGTGAGAGTCATAGTTTTTTAACTGAACTTTTTGTTTGCAAAATTTCGGCAGATTTCATATATAAAGAATAACAAGTTATAACCAGTTAAATTCTGCAGAATGGATTTCAATAGACCTATTACATAATGACGTCAAACGCGGAAAGTCTGATGTTACACGAAGTTTAATTGGCTCGATAGTTTTGTGGAGCCAATCAAATTCCGTGTAACATCAAACTTTCCGCGTTTGACGTCATTATAAGAAAGGTCTATTTCGACAACCAATCTCTGAGCGCTGATTCGCTAAAACGCGAGCTCACCTGGAAAAACAGGAATTTGCTGACCAAAATTACTCGAAGTTATTCACACCCAGTTAATTCTTCGCCTCCGGTTGAAGCTGGCCAAGCTAAGTGGCGCTGACGCTTACTAATTGAATATTTAGCATTGTCTCAAGTACACTTTGAATGACCGCAGAGCACAGTTACAGACAGGTCCTTGAAAAAGTCCCATGGGTATGGCCAGGTGACCCAAATACCAACCGGGTGTCTCAAAAAAATGAAACTGAAAGAAATTAATGGCGTGCCAGTCATCACTTGCATACCTTAAAAAAACAAAACTCTAAGAATTGTCATTTTTCAATCTTGATTAGATTTCAGTTATTAGACGAAATAAATCCAAATGTTGTTGTGTGTCGAGGGCTAAAATCTTGAGAGTGGAATACTTCTTAAAAAAATATCTGCCTTATTCATATATTCCTGTTAACATGATAACATCCGCAGGAACAATCAATTTCTGCCGAAATTAAAACTGCAAAAGAAGGGTGAAATCCAAAAATAGGTCTTGTTTTTTAAAACACATGGTAAAAAGGATAAACGTTACTTAGGGGGGATAAATATAATACATATTGAACTATTAATAAACTACAGGTTGTCGTCTTTAAGCCAGGAATGTGGCAAAAATATATTATTCAGCATAACTCTTAATGAATGTCACTATATTTACAGCAACTTTGGTGTGCAATTTGTGTTAAAAAGTGTTCAAGGTTCGATGAGAAAGTGCACCAAAAGCAATTTTGACAAAAAAGGTGGGTGTTGGTTAAAGGCAGTTCTTATACGCTGCAATTTTTCAAGCAATTTGCAATAAAATTCTACTTTTGAAAGATGTAAATTTGGCAGTACGAAACTTTTGTGTTCATCAATTTCCATAGCCTTTTCTTACACTTATATTTTGAACGTTCTTTACTAATTCAAATCTCTTAAAAGTAGAATTGCATTGCGAGTCGCAAGAGGAATAGATTGCAGGAGCCGTGTAAATTAAAGGACCCTAGATTTACATAGCCTGGAGTGTAACAGTGTCTAATTTTCACCACTACAGTATACCTCTAAATAACATTGTCATTTTAAACATGCTTATTTTCCTTTTGACACATAGATCTATCATGATCAAAGTCTTTGAGTTTGGAATGGTTTATCAACTACTGTCATGGATGGTTGAAATTGGGTGACCAATTTCATAGGTAACATGATTCTTTTTGATGTACTTTCTCACGTTATTTCCAACGTTCATAGTTTTACAACTTTTATACAATATATTACAAGACTTTAGTATATCAGTATATGTATGGTTTGTCTCTTATGGATGGTTTAACTGCTTAACAAAGTGCTAGATGTAGTCTGTCTGTCTGGCGATAAATCTGAATCGATCATCATTTCCTCTGCACCATCAAGATGTTCATTCGACAATGGAGTAATTATCAAGCCACCTAAATCAATATTTTTCCCCTCTTTGTCCTATAGGAAAATGATGTGATCATTTGAAACTTGGACATTTTCAAGCACTTTGGTTTTAGCTACTGTTGTCATCTTGAAATGAGAGCCAAATTTTCAGGTAGGCTGTTTTTTAAAAACTATGTTTTCAAACACAATTTGACTTATTAATTATGGTGTGAGATTATGGCTTATAGCACAACAATATATCAGTTGCAAACTTACGGCTTTGTAATCAAGGAACATCTGTTTAAAAGTTATAAAATCTGAGAAACTAAGCAAAATGTCAAATATGTCTCCTCCAATTTGATCTTTTCTTGACCTTAAAAATGCAAATAAAGTTCATTCAAAATGGAAAAAAAGTTGTGAACCATATTCTTTCAAGTAAATTATTCTTTTACCCAGAAATCGGTAAAAAAATGGTACATTTATTGAAAACATACTGTAAAGATTTCATGAATTCTTCCATTGAAAAATCTGGCATCCTTTGCTTCAAACATTCCTCAAGGTGTTTCTCGATTAGATTTGTCTGTAAAGTGAAGCCAATCAGTACTGTATATGGTTTGTGTTTTTGGCATTGTTTGTGCTTTTCACTATGTACAATATCCACTAACACCCCACGTAAGAGACAATATTCCCGAGTAGGAATGTGCTATTCTAACCTACTTTCACAATGTTGCATGCAACTTACATATTGTGAAAAAATATCTGTATATATCAATTTGTTTTCTTCTACATCTTCAAAATGGTGGTAATGTTTTTCCATGAATTCATTTTGCAGTTCCTGGAATGTGTCCTCTAAATGGAAAAGTGTCATTGAAAAACTCCAGTAATCAAATTAAAGTAATGGTAACAATGTCAAAACCACCAGAACCATAATCAAGTAAGCCAAAAATATTGTCAAAGCATTGTTGTTTACACATTAAAGGCCAACTGGGATGAAAGGTTTAGGTGAGTTAGAATCACAAAACCATTGTATTATGATGATGCCTCAAATGTGAAGAATACAAAAAATTTTACTTAAAATGGTAGATTTTAAGAAAATTAGGGAGTGTATTTACTGAGCTAGTAATACACCGGATTCTATACTAGTAAATGTTTAATGGGAATATTCTTTCCATTGCATGAATGAAAACATTCATGATTTGTTTTATATAATATCAAAAAACATGATGTGTCTGATCAGTGTATCACACCATATTTTGCAATGAGATGTGCAGTCCTAAAAATCCAGCCCTAAAAATTAGGTCCGGTGGGGCAAAGCTCTGCGAAGTGTATATCCACATTTATACCCATTATAATGTCTTCTATATGACCAACTGTGACATCAAATTTCTTGTCTGAACGGGTTGACCTGTACCAGCATAAAAAACAGCAATAAACAAGTCAAATTAAAAAATTGTGCAAAACATTGCAATGTTATTGAAGAATAAAACCTATAAATTTGACCGTAAAACTCTCTCGTTTTCACAAACAATACGATTTTCATTTGCCAAGAAAACTAAAGTTCATGTAATTCATTGTGAATTTTTGCGGAGTACATAATAATGACTGCGCTTCAGTTGATCCATTCTCTGATTCACAGTGTTTATATTAAAATCTACTGAGTATGACAGGCAGGAATGTACAATTTTCATTTACAATTTTGAATTTTGCATTTTCTATTAGCACTGAATATAAACACAACTGCCACAACGACAACATAGTTTTGCGTAATTGAACACACCTGCCGATTGCTAAATCCTCTTCGAGATCTATAGATCGTAGTCCTAAAGAAAGCATCGATAATAAGTCTGTGATAAACAAGAGTAAAATTCGCTACAAAACAATATTAAAAACAAGATAAATTTGAAGAACAACAACAAAAACATACTACCTCTGCGCGCCATCTTGTGGCGTGGCGACAGGCGACCGAGCGACGCCCGACAATGTAATCGGATTTCTCGATCAGACAATCGGATTTCCTCGGAGTGGTATAAAAAAAGTCCAGGAATTTCTATAGCTCAGTGGGTATTTCTCTGGATAAACGAAATTAATTCGTTGTTTAATTCATTTTAGAGTTAAAAAATGATCAATTCGTGCAAAGAAGATAACATTTTATCACTTTATCGACTTTATCTTAAAAAAAAACTAAAACCCAGACAGAAAACTCTAGACTTTTAATGAGTTTTTGAATGAACCATCCAGTTGGCGTCGAGATCAGTAATACGAGACCAGCCGGCCAAAACATAACAAACGAATAGTCGAAGTGTGGCATTCATCTGGGATTTTTGGCTTCTCTTTTGAGGTATTTGAATGACTTTTATGTAATATCAAAGCGAACTAGTCGCATTGTTTTACTTTATTTCTTACAAGGACGTATTGAGTGCAAAATTTAGGAGAAATATAACGCTTGGATAGCTCATATCGTACATACTGTAACATACTTGCGAATTCGGTACAATGTTAAATTGTATACACCTTGAAATTTCTTGCTGAGGTTTCAAAGGTATAGCTTGCGAATGACAAAGAGTCATTTTATAATTGGCAATGTCAAGAACCTATGGAATCAGACAGAATATTATGCGGTTTTTGAAAAGAGACAAGTGCAGTTAATTTCAGATATGTATATTATAATCATCCATGGCAAAAGATCTTCGAATAGCGGCTCAGCGTGATGTCAAATTATTTTGGAAAGTAAACAGAAAACGACAGATAATATGCGTTTTTCTCGTGTGTGTACGTTGAAACGGGGCACTACTTATCGAGGCAGCTGGCGAGTGGGGAATCTGCATTTTCGCTATCATGCTTGTTGATCAATACAACTTTCAACCAAATATTTTGATGCCGCTATATTGTAGAATGATTGCGTGAAATGTTAAAAGAGATAATTCTTCTGTAGTCGGCTTGTGGAGGCGTAAAATTACTTCTCCTTGAGATAAAACATAAATAACACGAAATTTGTACTACAAATTAAAAAAATACAGTAGACTACAAAGTTAATTGTTTATAATTGCTATCTTGTAAACTTCTGTGCCAAAGTCTTTTTATTCATTATTTCTGCGAGTTACGTTTGCAGTTGAATCAAATTATTGTTTGAGTCAAAGATTTCTTGATCTATATAATGCTGCCTGTTTGTTTTAGACAGTGTAGATTACTGATCAAAGTAGGTGTTGTTTGAACTTGTTGCCAGGCAAAAGCATGCTCATTGTACACCTTTGAACTGGTGTGAGGCTGGCATAAGAGAGTTTATAAGGTCATTAGTTGTATCTTTAAACAATTGCATTAATCTCCTTGCGAGTTGCATGTGATGTGAATTTAGTTTTAGAGATCTGAATGGATAGAGAACTGAAGAAACTTTAAAATATTTTTCTTGAAAGGCTTGGGTTAACATAGCCACAAAGTCTGACTCTGTTTTATTCAGCCCCTGGTTATGTATCAGGAAAACTTCTGTTTTTCCTCAATGATATGACACATAGTTAATTCTTTCTGGGAATTGTAGAGAACTGATCAAATATCATCTCAGTAAATTGATATTACAAATACTGAAGTAGGCTTCATGGGATTGGTCTGAAAGCTGTTCAGTGTGTCTCGTGTATCCTAAAACCAATGTTAATATGTTATATTAATGTTAGTATTTTACACAATTTCTAAATGGACTGGGAGTAAAAATTATCGCTTTCACTGATTCCATATATATAAATTAAGTATATTGTACATGACAACAACATTCACAAAACATCTTTGCTATGCCAAATATATATGTGTGTTGAGCATAACAAATATATATTGAATTTTTTGTTTTAAATTCTTGAAATCATTTAGATTTTGTTTGAAAATATTACATTCTGATCATGATAAGAAGAAAGTAGGAGAGTCACCATGGATCTGTTCTTTTATGTGTAAGTTGTACTGGATATTCAGACTCAATTTATTGACTCATGGATCATGTTTTTTATGTGCAACAAAATGTTCATATTCTTTTCTTGATGCTTTCAAGGGTGATTGTGATCATTGTCATTCTCAAAGTAATATTCTGGGTATTTTACTTCTATTCACGTTATAAACGCAAAGAAATCCAAAGGTTAATAACACAAGTACAGGGAGCCGTAAGTATATTGCATTAATCGCCAGGGCATGGGTGTGTTGGACAGGAGGGGAAGCTTAACCCCTTTTTATGTTTTTCAGATATTTCTTCAATATGTTGACTTAAATAGATGATTTTATTTGCTTAGTTTGTTACAACATTAGCATTTAATAGTATTTGGTTATTAAAATAAGGTTATTAAAGCAAGAAACAAGCTCCAAAAACAACAGTTTGTTAATGCAAGATATGAGTTAGATATATATGTAAAATAGACAACAATTTGCATTTTGCCATGATATTTTGACTTTAAATTATTTTAGAGTTGTTCTTGAACCAATGTGAATATTTATAATTTTGCAAGCTTGCTGTTTTTCAGTTTTTCAAAGCATGTTTCTTCCTATTTTTAATACTGAAAAGCATATTCAGTATTAAAAATTAAGTTATGGCAATGGATGTATAATTGTAGCATTTCTTGGATCTACATTCGCCATCTTTTTTTTTCAGGGTTTAAATAACTGTCAGTATGAAGAGCAACCAGCGATGCCGCAACCGGCATTCATGTTTAGTACAGAAGGTCGAACAAGGGGTCCTTACCCAATGAACCTTCCTGCATATGCTGAAGAAGACCCTGGCAAAATAGAATACCCCCCACCACCCTATGTCCCCACTGGGGAAGAGGTCCAACCTATTGTTTATACAGAACGGTCTGAGCAGACCAATGATACACAACCTCTTATTGAATCCAACCAAGAGGAGACAAATTAATTTGAAGTTTTTATTTTGTAACTACTGTATACAACCCGACATGTCATGTCTATAGATTTATATTAGATGTCTGTTATATATACACACTGTACATTCAAATGCTAAAAGCTGCTGTCTCCTTCATTGGTATTGTTGACCTTCATATTTTTAACAAGACTATAGAATTTTACCTTGTATCCAAAAGATATTAGAAAGATAAAGCTAGCAATATCATTCTATCAAGTTATTATGAAACTTTTTCTCATAACTTATTAGCCATAATTACTATTACACTGTTTCTCATAATTTATTGGCCATAGTAACTTGATAGGATGCCTATTGTAAAGCCCTTTCACCAATGTCATCAACTGTCTGTTATGCATTGCTTGTGGCTTAGATAATTTTTACAAGTAATATCACAGACTGTTGGTGACATACAAGTACTTGGCATAAGTCAACACTTGCTTCAAATTCAGTAAGGTTTCAAAAGGTTTTATCAGAAGAAGCTTTGCTAGTTTGAATGAGCATTTTTACTTGTGGAGATAAATAAGAGGTTCAAAGAATCAATCCAATGTTGGGGGACGTTAACACCTAGCTCAAAAGCTTTTATAACTATGTAATGATGTATAAGAATAACTGTAAGTCTGTAACCGTGCAAGTAACAATTTGTATGGGGAAAATTAACAAAACATTTGTGTCATCACTTCATTTGAATGATTATTTAGATATCAATTACTGGGTTCATAACATTTTCATTTTTTCTGAAGAAATCAAATTTCATTAGAAAAAATCTTTTTCAAGTTGGATGATTCTTTTATTCCAGCAACTATTTCATATATTAGGAACCTATCTGACACTTCTCAGTCTTCTCTGATACATAAATGCCAAATGCATTTTAAGGTGAGAGACTGAACACACTTTATTTCTGTAATTTACAATTAGTGAATGACATGTTATTTAAAATAACTTATTTATAAATAATCTTTTCTTTTCTCATTTTCTTTTCTAGTTTTTTCTGTTGTTTAGGGTCGAGGTCCTCTTGTATTGGTGCTTCGGCAAATATCCACGGTGCTAATATACTGGTCCATAACATGTAAAATGCCCGGCCTGGTGCCTAAATAACAAACCAAGAGTAAGTGCAGCAAATCATGTTTTTTGGGTGTGAGGTCTATACCGTATATCACTTGAAAGTTAACAATACCTACCAACAACCATAGAAGCCAAAAAAAATTTGATATAATACTTAAAACTTGCACTATCGCAGTAAGTAGAATTAGGTCCTTTAAATGTCTATGAAGAAAATGTAGAGAAATACAATGTTTTGGAGGTAATTCATACAATAAACTCTGCATGGTAATTGGTCCAACCATTTTTGGCATGCTACTTACTCTGCCATTCCTGATGTCATGTTGAGGTCAATACCTCCATCTAGAAGCACCCCAGTATCGGAATAAGTAGGTTTAGCCATGCTTTCCATTGCTTTGTAGCAACCCCCGTAAACGGATGAACTAAAGAGTAGCGCTAACTAGCCAAAAAAGTGAAAGAATTTCTATGAATGATCTTACATATAACCCAATGCTAAATATTGCTGGGTTTATTATATAAAACCTATTGCCAGTATAACTATAGTGTAACTTTAAATGCATTATCTAATGCATTGTGCCTTCTAAGGGTAAGAAAAGGGAGACTGAAACTTAAGTTGACTGACCATTTAGGAATATATTCTATCGCTAGTAAACATTTCAGTTGGTTTAGCTGGTAGAGCTGTGGAATCTCCACCAGCATGGACTGACCAGCATGCAGAAGGCCATTGATAATTTGATACATCTTCTCGTTAATACGTGAAAACAATCGTTGTATAACATTCGTAATTTTGCATGCGAGAGTTTTCCAACTTTGGCCTCAGTGCACAACTATATTGAACTATGCTGCCCCTCTTATAGGTAGAGATAACACCAGGCCTAGTGTTACTCTTGCTTCTCCTATCTTGTGGTGTTTCTTTCACTGCTTATTATAAAATAACTTACAACAGTAAGCCATCCTGAAGAATTGTACAATATTAAAACACAAACAACAACGTATATCGCCTAGAAGTACAAAAATGTACACGTTGTTAGAAGTGAAATCGCATCAAAACTTCCCTCACTTAATTCAAATCAATTTCATGAAATATTTCTACCATGGAAGCCGCCATAATCTTCCCATAAAAACCCAACGTGTCCTTATTGCCTTGTAAAATTTCCTTTTTGCCTTTAGTCGGCTGTTTTCCTTTCGCAGGCTGAAACGGAAGGGAATGAAATTTGTTCAAGAAAACAGAAGCTTGAATTGCTTACAGACGGATCTTATTTTCAGTTTGTATACACGGATGTTTTATTTATTTTCACATAAAAATGTTTAAAAACCAACAAAACTCACCGCCATCTTTGTTGTAGTTTCCAATCTCTTTGTTTTTCGCTCGGTAATTAAAAATTAGAACATTAGAGCACGTGATTAGAGCAATTACAATATTTGCTATTATGGCATGCTACTTACTCTGCCATTCCTGATGTCATGTTGAGGTCAATACCTCCATCTAGAAGCACCCCAGTATCGGAATATGCAGGTTTAGCCATGCTATCCATTGCTTTGTAGCAACCCCCATAAACGGATGAACTAAAGAGTAGCGCTAACTAGCCGAAAAAATGGTGAAAACGCAACTTAATATAAGCAAAATTTGCTTACATTTTCACTGAAAATTGTACATATATATAGGTATAGCCTTGTAAAACGACTAATTGGACTAGTATCTACTGTATCTACTGTATAATTTTGCCAGGCCGAAAATTGCTTGAAGATCGGTGGCACTATTAAGTTTTCGCGTTGAAATGTGTACTTTTTAAATTCATTGGGAGGATCGAGCGGGAAGTCAAAGAAGTTTCCTATTATCTATGAAATATATGTATTCAGAGACCTTTTTATCTAATTAATTATTAAAATTTATGTCTCTGAATGCTTTTATTTTGCCTAGAGCAATGTCTGCTGCGATCTGACAACGAGAGACGTATATACTTGTAGATAAATCTCGTAGGAGATTTCGTGGAAAAGAAAATGCCGGTAAAAGGTATGGAATTCATAATGAGGAATATTATTTTGAGAGAGATTGTAGTACGTTTGACTTTGACGATCTTTGTTGTGAAATTATGCTTTTGTGCAGAACGACATAAATTGAAATGTCAAGGAGATCAATTTACGTTCTACGTCAAGACTGCGTGTGAAAAATATATCAATTGCAACTTTAGAGTATTCCTAGAAACTATAGTTAATATACTATATTGAATATTTAGTGATTTTACAGCAGAATAGCTATAGACTGAAATGGGCAAAGCATTTCTATACACTATCGTGAAATGTACTTCGCAGTGGGCGTATATAATACCCATTGAATACTTCCGTATATGCTGGTATTCTATTGTAGACATTCAAAAACATATGGCTATATTTGACTTTATCAATATTTCTCATGTATAGCACACTGCTGATATTGCATGTATATAACTGTCACGTGGGACAAGTAAAATGACAAATGTTTGCGCGTCACTTTGACCAATTGATGTTCTGTGATATACGCCTGTATTCAAAAAGATCACTCACGCTCATTGAGTGTGGCATATAAACTTTGTTATTACTGATCAATGAGAAAGTTATTTCTTAGTCAATGAAAAGAATTAAGGTCAAACATTGAAAATCAAACTATTGTTTGACTGAGAATACCATCATAGAGAAGTTATGAGAAGATTGAGATCTTCACATCAATGAGTTTGAGTGTGAGTGAGCTTTTAGGAATTAGAATATAAGCGATAGACTTTGGCGGAAGTGGTAATTTCAGAAATGCAGCATACTCGTTCCCAGGGTTTCTGTCACATTCTGTCAATCTCGTTCCCCGAGTTCGCGATTTCTCTGGCGAGAAAACAAAGGCTCTGGAATAATCGAAATCATAAATGACTCTGATTTGAAATATAGAAAACAAACAGTTTGGATTATCCCAGAGCCTTTGTTTTCTCGCCAGAGGAATCGCGGGTTCGGGGAACGGGATTGATATTCTGTGTGACCGGACAACCAGACTAGTCCCTAGTTCTCCTTAGCGCGCCTTGCACTCTTGTGACGTCCCGGTTTGAACACACGGGAGAGGACTAGCCACTAGCACAAAATTTTTTTAATTCTTAATCTAAAATGGCGGCAAGAAAATTTTTCTCAAGCAATAATTATCTCAAAATATTTATATATTTATATTATATCTCAAAATAATTATATATATTCCAAACGTTCTTGTCTACCACTATATCTACTCTGAAATTCTTATTTTGTGCATCTACTTCCACTACATATAATATACTGGGTAGACTTTCGCTTAAAACAAGGGCGGATTGCCGAGAGAGTTTTACAATAACCGGCTGTTTTTGAAATAACGTTTTCGTTTAATCGTGCAAGATGATTGGATAGGTTTGAGTCGGTGAAACTGCAACAACCTTTGCGGATTGTAGAAATTTCATCATCACTTTATAGAATAAACTATCAACATTCAAGATTTCTAGTCGTAGGAAGAATTGTCCAATTGTACAAAATTGAACTCGGTGTGCTGAAATTTTTCCAGGCAGTTCATTTGGCCCAGAACCACCTCCTTTAACGGATCTTCTCAAGAATATTTTGCTGAGATATCCCGATGGCGGTCAGATATTGAAGGTATCACTAGATTTTGTACAAATGCAATCAAACTTAATCGCAATTTATAATTGTTAACTTCAAAATATTGCGGTACATTTTAAAATAATTTATAGCACTATAAATGACTTTTCTGAATTCATAAATACAAAATGACCAATAGTTTTGAATGTGTAAAAACACTATGTCAAATTATATCGCAAATATATCATTATGCCCAGTTTACTTGTCATCTTTTATTTATTCTTAAACTGATTACTTTCTTTTTTGAATATTATATACTTTGGTAGTTATTATTATTATTATTATTATAGTAATATTTTTACAGGAAGCTACAATCACTGATACGTGGTTTTCATGAAGGTCCTGCTTACTAAATTACTATGTATAATACATTATTTAAAAAGTTCATATCTATTGACTAGCATTACATTATAAAAACACTAAAGAAGAGTGTAAAAAATCCATCTATTTAAAAATATTCCTAATAGAATGTTTAAAATTCACTAAAGAATCTATTTCTCTAAGAGAATAATCGAGATTATTCCAGTCCTTAAAAATGTGATAGACACACCTTTGCTGTCCCCAATTACGTTTACTTAATGGTAATCGCACATCATTCCGTCTTCTGGTGTCATGGTTGTGAACGTTTCTATTCAACTTCACGTCTAGTTCAATATCAATATAACCATTTAAGTACTTAAATGCCATTGTAAGAATTACTATTCTTGACAACACATCGATAATCGGTAGGAATTACTATTCTTGACAACACATCGATAATCACCCCGAACGTCTTTGTTCATTATTCATTGCGTGTACAAATCGCTATAGGAACTAATTCAAAATGCGGATGACGCTGGTGCAAATGAAGTGAAGATCCTATTTGATGCTACGTCATATGGAACCGACTCCCTTGTTTCCCCTGAGTTGGCTTTATTCCAAGGACCGGCTCTGTACTTCTACAACAACGCCAAGTTTGCGGACGAGGATTGGAAAGGGCTGCAAAGTCTTATGAGAAGTAACAAGGAAAATAACTTGTTGAAAGTTGGTCGCTTTGGTATTGGTTTCAATTCTGTGTACCACATCACAGGTAATAACGATTACTTTGTGGCTACACCCACTAAAGTATCTGGGATTAGGCACTGGTCGGCGTGGTCGGAAGTACTGTATACATCGTCTCGTTAATACGTGAAAACAATCGTCGTATATATATACGTGAACATTCGTAATTTTGCATTTTTCTGATATCATCGCTAACCCAAGGGAACAGACAGGGCTACGTGCCAGTGCCCAATCCCAAATATATATGTTGGGGGTGGAAGTAGTTGTGCTTGGGGAGTGTGTGGAGGTGAGTGGGGCGGTTGGTTTATAGGGACTGGGGGAGGGGTGTGTGGGGGAGAGAGATGGCTGCATGGATGTTGCTTAGTCTGGGATTTTCGCGTGGTCTTCTTATCAGCAGCTCGTCACTTGTTTCCAACCGCCAAAATTAACAGGACGTCATTTCCCCTCGACTGAATATCCTTGGTTTTGCATAGGAAATTGCCCTAACGTCACCCCCTCCCCCTAACCCTCACCCAAAGTTATACTATATTTTAATACCCCAGCTCGCAAGCCCGCGAAACTGATCATGTGATGATGCCGTGTCATTTTAATGGTTGGAAACAAATGATTTTCATATTGGTGAATTATTATGAGTAATGTGCTGGAGCAATGATGATATATGTTTTTGTAGACTTACCGAGTGTTGTCAGTGACAAAACCGTGGCATTTCTAGATCCACATGAGAAGTATTTTGGTCGTGGAGAACCAGGTCAATCTTTTTCTACTGAGGACCCTTTACTAGCTGAACATTTTAGCCAATTCGAGCCTTTTCACCAGCTTTTCGACTGCAGACTAGAACAGGGAAGATCTTATGGAGGAACACTATTTCGCTTTCCGTTGAGAAATGAGCGATCAAAACTGTCAAATAAGATCTACACGAGAGAAATGGTCGATAATCTTTTCGATTCATTCAAGAAAGAAGCAGGTGCGATTCTCCTCTTCTTAAAAAACGTCGACTCCGTAAGCTTGTACAAGCGAGAGCACCGTGGAAAAATTTCTCATCTTTATACTGCCAAGGTTTCTGAACAGTCGAAGATTGAAGTCAGGAAGAGAAGACAAGAATTAATCCAGGATATCACGGTGGAGTGGGATTTTGCCGTGAAAACAAACTTCTTTCGTTTGGAGATTGAAAGAGAAAGTCCCGGAAAACCTCCAGAAAAAAATGAATGGTTTTTAGCGAATCAGGTTGGAACGAATGAAAAGAATCTAATTAGGCTGGCAAGAGATCTAAAGTTGTTACCTTGGATTGGTATCGCATTTCCTCTTGATGCGAACAACAACATGTCTTCACTTGGAAGGATATTCTGTTTCCTTCCACTCCCCCCTGATGGCGACTGTCGTACTGGACTGCCGGTGCAAGTGAATGGTTACTTCGGACTAACAGACAACAGACGAGCTTTGAAATGGCCTGGTCCTGATTGCCAGAATGATGAGACAGCCGAGTGGAATGAACTTCTGTTGCGTAAGGTGGGAAGTCAGGTGTATGCAAATTTGATCACAAATATGGTACAAGAAAGATCACATTGTCTCACGCAGAACCTGCTCGCTAAATTAGTATACGACGCTTTGCCAGATCTCAGCCGTGTTAGAGAAGACTGGAAATGCATCCTGCAACCGTTTTTCGGAACAGTATTGGTGAAGGACATATTCCTGACAGCTCCGAGAGGAATTTCTCGTTGGATCAACCTTGGAGCTGCAATTATTGATCGCCTGCACGAGTCCAAAGATATGAGAGAGGAAATTAAGCGAGTTGTTCTAAAGACGTTGTTGGGAGCTGGCCAGCCAATTGTTTCACTACCAGGACACGTTATACAAATTATCGATCAATATCATCAGGTGTCAGGTTGGGGAAACGTTCAACAAGTTACCCCAGATCTTCTGTGTAACGTCTTGCGCTCAAATTCCAATATTTATGACCTCGGAATTTCTTTCCAAGACGGTTTGCTGGACCTGGAATATGCCTTGCAAACTCTTCCAAAAAATAGCAATAGTCTGCACGGAGTCCCTCTTCTGCCTTTGGAAAATGGTCAGTTTATAAATTTCTCGATCTTTTCGGACAGGATCTACATTTCATCCGAGAAGCACAGTGTTGATCTTCTACCCAACATGAAGCATCGTCTTCTATATCGCAACCTTTCTCAACCATTGCAACAGAAGCTCAACGAACTTGGTTCTTCCGCAGTAACGCAGTTGCGTCACCCTACCTGTAATGATATCAAGGAATTACTCTGGGAAAACCTGCCTGAGGGTTGGTCGTGTAATTATTTTCCACAACTGGAAACCGTGACGTGGAATCCGCATACGGAAGGTCATCCTTCTTTAGCTTGGCTAGAATTGGTGTGGAAATGGATCAACGAGAATTACCCAAGTAATTTGAGCGAGTTTAACGGAATGCCACTGATTCCTTTGTCGATCAGTTTACCTTCATCCATGGCCAGACTTCGCAAGAACTCGGCCATTATTGTCAGCGAACACCCACTGTGCAATGAAAAACTTTCAGAAACCCTTTGTGAACTTCTGAAAAGATCCAATTGCATCGTAGTTGAAAATCTACCCTGCTTTGTGAGACATTATAATATATTTCAATATATTTCTCTTCCACGACCTGCAGGTATTCTCCACGTCCTTTCCTTAGCACAAAATAAGATCGTTCAACAACTGGATTTTACTGAGTCAAATGCATCTAAACGTGAACTCTGCCAAACTCTGTCGAGGCTGGATCGCATCGATTCGACTCAAAACGCATTCATTCGTACGTTGCCAATCTTTGAAGCAGTGGATGGACGCCATTTCCTGTCCTGCGAATCGGAGCGAAACGAACCACGTCTTGTTGCACCGCGAAATTTCGATTTACCAGACGAAATCCAAATTATTGACCGAGCAAAGATCATATCTTCGTCCAATGGGGCAAGCTATCGTTTGTTGGAAAAACTGAACATGCGAGCAGAGAGCACCGCAAGTTTGATAAGAAATCATTTGGAAATCTTCTTAAAGTCTAAAAATAAGAAGCAAGTAAAAGACAAGCTTATGCTTTGGATCTTGGATAAAATAGACATGTTAAATAAAGAAATGCCAAATTTTGTCACGTTTATCGCTCAACTGACTTGTATTCCTACCGATAGCGGGAAATATTTAGCCCCAAATCAATTGTTTGACAACTCTGACGGACTTCTAACGCAGTTGCTACGGTCGAACAACGACGCGTTTCCGACAAGCCTGTTTTTAGGGCCAATACAAAGACGTAAATATGAGCTAAGAGTTCGAAGGAGAGAAGACCTCACTGCTCATGATATTCATATGGTTGTGAACGGGATGACAAACGTAAGTTTAGAACAAGGTATTGCTGTTGTGGAGCTTTTAAACCAACGACCACAGTTACTTCGGGAATACACTGAAGTTGGAAGGCCGTTGAATGTTGTCTTACGCGATTTGCCATGGTTACCAAGAGTGTGTGATCGTCCGAAGAACTATCCTGAATTGATGCCGTGGTATGATGGAATGAAGTTATGTAAACCAAGCAACATGTGTCCTGACTCGCTGGCAATCCTAGTTGGAGCAACAGTGCCTGTTTTTAACAAAACATGGGTCTCAAATGAAGTTCAAGGTACGTAAACCACTAGAAGAACCTCAACGTGTTTACTGTCCTAATTACACTAGCCTACATAAGAAAACAACATTCGTCTTCAATTTTTTTCGAGTATCCTTGGTGGTAAGCCCCCGGGAAAGACGACAAAATGTATCAAAGGAGGGGGATTAGCCCCTTTCCTCTCATATTTCTTTAAGATAACTTAAATTTCATTATTAAGTGATGCTTTAGGTGATGCTTTCCGTAAATACTTATAGAATTTTACGTATAACCATTTTTGGGACTTCTGTACGTACCCATTCTGGCAAAGAGGTCGACGATTTTGGCAAAGTCCTATTTTCCTTTTATGTTGAATTTCTCGTCCTGTTAAAAGTCTATATCAAAACGCCTATATTTTGAACTTTTAGCAATATACGCCTCCCGAAGTCACATAAAAAATTATTGATTTTAGGACTGCTTGGTATGTCAGAGGAAAAGAACGCGTTTCAAGAGGTCATCGAACAGCTGAATTTAGCCGTCGCCTCCTGGAAAAGGACAACACAGTTGTCAGTTGGAAAGTTTGAAGAAATGATCAAGAGTATATACATGTACCTCGCCCGAGCACCCAAACACGCGATGCAGCAATTGTTACAGTCCAAAGGTTTAACTCGGTGGGTTTGGCATGGAAAAGGTTTTACATCACCTGAGAAAGTTGCTTTAGAATCACCTTTTCCGAGAAGCATCAACCTTAATCCAAACTTTTACCGCCTTCCGAATGAACTGTTCAAAGCGAAGGACTTTCTACTTTCACTTGGAGTGAAGCCACAGTTTAATGTCGATGATCTGCTGGTTATGCTGTCAAACATAAAGGAAAAGCATGATAATGAAAACGGACCACGTGAGGATGCGATGCAAGACTTAGATCAATGTCGTGCGGTGTTGGAGTGGATTGTTAGAAGCTGTGGTGAGTTATCAGATGAACGTCGATCAAATCTTCTTATTCCTGTCCAAACAGCCTCTGGAAAGCTTCAACTCGAGCCGTGTAACAAGTGCACTTACTGTGATCGTGAATTCCTAAGACGAGGTGCCTCTGAATTTGAAGTCTCCACGAAGTCATTTCTCATTCATAAAGCAATTCCTGATGATTTGGCTGGTCGTCTTCGCGTACCACGACTCTCGAGCTGCCTTGCAGGAGCCAAAGCACTTGGTGTCAAATTTAAAGAAGCTGGTCAGTACGAGCCGCTGACCACGAGATTACGTAACATTCTTCAGCAGTACAAAGAAGGTGTAGCAATTTTCAAGGAAATCATTCAAAACGCAGATGACGCACGTGCTTCTAAAGTGTTTTTCGTTGTTGATTGGAGGGAAAATCCTCGGGAACAATTGCTTACTGAAGAACTAGCTAAGTGCCAGGGACCAGCTCTTTGGGCGTTCAACGACGCCATGTTCTCTGAGGCAGACTTTGAGAATATCAACAAGCTTGCTGGCGAGACGAAGAAGGACGATTTGGACAAGGTTGGTCGTTTTGGTATTGGCTTCAACTCCGTCTACCATCTTACTGACGTCCCAAGTTTCGTTAGCGGTGAACACATTGTGTTTTTTGACCCGAATATGAATCACATCTCCACATTGATGGACGGTAAGATGAGAAAAGGGGGGATTATGTTAAATTTGGTAGAAAACAAACATGTCCTGACTGCTTTCCCCCACCAATTCATGCCTTACCATCAGATTTTTGGCTGTGACATGAAGGGAACGGGGCCTTTCCACTTCGAAGGGACATTGTTTCGACTTCCTTTTCGCACAGCCGAACAAGCAGAAGAGAGCGAAATATCGAAAGAACCTTACACGCGAGACAACGTCAAGAACCTTATCAAGTCGTTAAAAGAAAGTGCTTCAAACCTGTTGCTTTTCACCCAAAATGTAAACGAGGTTCGCCTTTTTGAGATCCGGAATTCTAATCTAAAGACCTCTTTAGGACGAGCAATAATTAGCATCAGAAAGTCTGTTGAGAAAACATTGTACAAGAATTTTCAAGGATCGATTTTGGAAAACTCATCGAAATGGTTGGTAAATATTCGACAGTCGGGGGTGATGGCTGCATCTGAGGTACCACGCTGTACTGTGTTATTGAAGATGAACATATCAATGCTAAAATCTCACCTGAGCGAAGTATCAGAAGTTGTTAAAACAAGTGAAACATGGCTTGTTAATTCCTGCATGGGTGGGGGATCTTCTCTTCAGAAGGCGCAAAGTGCTGACGGTAAGAAGAACGCTGTTGTTCCCGTCACTGGGGTAGCTGCCATGTTGACGCTTTCGAATATTCACGGCGTGAAAGTTTTTACCATACCTGGTGAGGTATTCTGCTTCATGCCACTTCCTATCTCTTCTGGGCTTCCTGTGCATGTCAACGGCTCTTTTTCAGTTCATTCGAACCGTCGTCGTTTATGGGAAGAAGGAGTGGGTGAAGATAAGTTCTTGAAACCATTTGAAGCAGAGTGGAACGAAGCAATAATGGAAGATTCCTTAGTTCAAACGTACCTTCAGCTGCTACAAGACATTTCATCTTACAATACTAAGCAGTACGAGTTTCACACTCTTTGGCCTGACCCACCGCAAGTGAACTACCCCAAAGCGTGGAAACCTTTCCTTCATTCATTCTTCAACCAAATAATCGATGGAGAGTGGACACTTTTTTATTGTAATAAAAGTTGGAGAAAGCTTCAAGATTGCCTTATTTTGGATTCGCGACTTGACAAGGTTACCGAATGCGTTGCAATTATGACTATTCTCGGTGGAAATATTCTATCACTTCCGCCTAACTTTATCGAAGCTTTTAAATCTCACGGAAAAGAAACTTTCATGAGGAGTCGTATGTTGACCGAAGATCGGTTTCTCAGAGAATTCTTTTTTCCAAATGTTTCTGGGATTCCAAAAGAACTTCGTAATTCTGTTCTTCTTTACATTCTGGATCAACGACTAAGTAAAGAACGGAGCTACGATGAACTGTTACAAACTAGTCCAAGTTTCCGCTGTTCTAAAGATGGAACGGTGTTGCGATGCGCAAAAGAACTTGTCCATCCAAAGGGTAAAGCTGCCTGCTTGTTTGATGAAGAAGAGAAGCGATTTCCTTTAGACGATCCCTTTTTAGAGAAAGGACGAGCAATGATGTTGGAAGAGCTAGGAATGGCGATTGATTTATTGCCGTGGAGCAGTTTGTGCGAGCGAGCTGAGTGGGTTTCCGATCGTGGTGATGCAGCAAAAGCAAGATTACTTATTCAATACCTGAATGAAATGCCCCGGTCGTGTGAAATTACAGACGAAGAAGCAAGGATTCTACGAGCTGCAAAGTTTCTTCCAATTTCGTCAAAACCCGAAAAATATCCTTTTCCTTGGAAGTTTGACGAAATCTGTGAGACGAAGTTAGCTGCGGCCGATAACCTTTACCCCCATCGATATGGACATCTTGTTGGTTCGTCCCACCTTATCCTGGCTGAAGCGCCTAACAGTCCAACTGCACCAAATGAGTCCCTGAAGAGAATCCTTGGGTTTACCACAAAAAAACCTGAATTGTCTGATGTCATAGCACAACTTGATCGAGTCATCGAGCAACGTAACCACATAACCCGAGAAATAAAGGAGTTCTTATGTAGAAAAATTTACGAGTTTTTTAGAAAGATTGCATGCACTAAGAAATACAAAGAACAAAAATCTTATCTTCGAAAACAGCTGGAATGCCGACCGTGGATGCTCGTCAAAGGTGAAATGGTGGATCCAAAACTTGTTGCGTGTAACTGGAAAAACGAAGATGGTGCGCCGTATCTGTTCGCCTTGCCTACGGAGTACAGTAGAAAATTTGAAGACTTACTTTCTTGGTATGGAATAAGGGATACATTTCGCTCGGAGGACTTCATTGAAGCAATTTTCAAGCTAAGAAAAGACTATACTCGCAAAAGAGTGTCAGATGAAACAATACGTACCCTTATTGTTTTTCTTGAAAATGTATTCAGTTCTCCTGAAACGAAACCTGAATGTCCTTTACCCCTTCCAAGTGCTGACGGTAAGTTGTATGACGCAGACGAGCTTGCGATTAACGAAACGCCTTGGCTGGAAACTGATGGCACGGATATCAAAATTGTGCATGAGAAAATCCCCGTGATGTTGGCTTACAAGTGTGGCGCAAAGGATCTCAGGAACGCAGATTTGGCTCGTTCCTCTGAACCTTTTGGTCAACCATTTGGGCAACACGAAAGTCTAACTGATCGTTTAAAGAATATTTTGAAGGTTTATCCGGAAGACGAAGGAATATTAAAAGAGCTTTTGCAAAACGCAGACGATGCTAAAGCCACTGAAATTCATTTCATATTTGATCCTCGAACGCACGGTACTAAACACGTCTTCTCTGAGGGTTGGAAAGAGCTTCAAGGCCCAGCAATTTGTGTCTACAATAATCAGCCATTCTCCAAAGAGGATATCAAAGGTATTCAGGATCTCGGTATCGGAAGCAAAGTAGGTGATCCTGACAAAACAGGACAATACGGTATCGGATTCAATGCAGTTTACCATCTCACAGATTGCCCGTTCTTTATTTCAAATGATGAAGTCATATGTGTTTTTGATCCACATGCAGCTTACGCTCCTGGTGCAAACGAAAGCAAACCAGGACGGTTGTTCAACAAGCTTGACCAAAAGTTTCGAAGAAATTACTGTGACGTCTTCTCTTCTTTATTGGATGATCTGTTTGATACTACAGCTAGCACAATGTTCCGTTTTCCTCTTCGTGGCCATGCGAAACTCCAGCCCAACATTTCCACCACCCAGTGGGATGAAGAAAAAGCGAGACGTCTGTTCAAACGATTCCGAGAATCTGCCAAAAACATGCTGCTGTTCCTGAACAATATTACCAAGATCTCTATTTCTGAGATAAAAGGCGACAAGCTAGAAACTTACGCTGTGGAATGCGTGGTTCCTGATTGTAGCAAACGGACTGCATTCTCTAAAAAGATCAAAGAATGTAGTAAAATGCCAACTCAAGAAATCCAGTTTCAGCCGACCCACTACGCTATGGTAATATCAGATACGGAAAACGTAAAAGAGGATTGGTTGATAACACAGAGCCTAGGATATACGGGAATTGAAAGTGACTCAAAAGTACCTAATGGTACCAAAATTGGATTGTTACCGCGAGCTGGAATTGCAATTTGCTTAACTTCAACCGTACCTAGAAGTTCTTTTTTCCGCTTTTCCCTATTATGCGTGCTTCCACTTCCAGTTAATTCGAATTTCCCCGTTCATATCAATGGCCATTTTGCACTCAACGAATCGCGCCGTGTTTTGTGGTATGATAGTAACGGTTCGGACGAACGGCATTTATGGAATAACTTTATGAAACGTCAAGTCATAGCTCCAGCTTATGCCAATGCAATTTTTCAAGCGAGAAAGCACATTCCCAGATATCAAGCTGAATCCGATACTTTAGGCACGTTTCCTTCCAAGAAAGAAGCTGAGGATGGCCTCGTGTGGTATCATCAGTTGTTCCCTTCCATTGAAAATCTTGATACCTCTTGGAAGCCCGTTGGAGAAGCGCTTTACAAACATTTCCTGCCGATGTTTCCTGTTTTGCCAGTCGCTTTGTCAGTTCCAGAATGGAAGAGGAAACTACAGACAGACGCCTCTTCTGTATCGAAAGAAGAGGAAGATCAGACTCCTGTAAAAGTCACCTGGTGTAAAGTTAATGATGCATACTTTTGCATCTCGGGGATGTCGTGGAGCCTCGAAAAGACGTTGCTGGATATCGGATTTCATCTTCTCTCGCACACTCCGTGGAGAGTTCACAAGAGTTTTAGCACGGTTGAATGCAACCGCGATGCGACCCGAGATCGTGTTAGAGAGTTTCTTTCCAACCATAGGGAGGTTAAGGGTGATCTACCAAAGCACGTCAAGGACACCTTTCTTCGTGGTGTTGAAAATGTTCGTGAAGTCACTAAGTATTGCGCCAAAGAAGATAAATTCCTCGAAAATCTCGAAGGCCTACCATTGCTACTCACCCAAGATGGGATACTTCATAGCTACCATTGTGGTGACACAGTTTTCTGCAGCAAATTTAGTAAACTGCTGCCCTTCAGACCTGATCTCTTTCTTGAAAATTCACTCCGAGCATTTTATTCATCAGATCTCAAAAAGTGCTCCAATGTTATGCAACAACTCACTATACCAGACCTTGCTAGATTTCAAACGACCCTTTTCCCGCCAACATGGATCGGCACCACTTCCCACCAACCATGGAGCCCAAATTCACAAGACAACGCCTTTCCATCGAAAGATTGGCTTGTATTGCTCTGGAATTTCATCAATTCTGTTTCCAAAAAAATGGAAAATGATAAAGAATACGAAAGTAAATTGAGCAATCTCCTAGATGAAATCGCTGGTTGGCATATATTTCCAACGACGCACAATTGCCTTGTTCCAGTTTCTATGGGCAAAACAGTTCTCAATGTCAGCACTTATATTAACAGCGATACACTTCAAGACAAAACCAGAAGAAATCTGTTGGTGAAACTGGGTTGTCCGCAGCTGAACCTTAAAATAATTGCGCCTTTATCTTTCAAATCGTCCGAATCAGTCAAACCTACCGGAGCTACTGCAGTTTGTAAGAAATACTTAGCAATGATTCAGTCAACGGAGGACGTCCTAGGACTGTTGCACCGCACTTTAAACGGCGTTGAAAATGTTGAAACGATACTTAAGGTTGACGAAATCCAACAGCTTCTTATGTTTTTGCAAAGTTGTTGTTCCCAGCTTTCTTCCTCCCTTCTGGTGGAACTTCCATTTTATCAAACCATCAGTGAAACATATTCAAGGATATCTAAGTGCAACGGTGTTTACGAAGTACCAGACAACGTTCCTGTGGACGACCTTCAAGTCCTTGCTTCAGTTACAGACAGTATTTTCTTGCTTTGTGTTCCAAAACTGGCCGATCTTTACCGACACGTCGGGATAAAGGAAATTACACCAATGGATTTCTACCTGTTTACAGTTCTAAGGCACTTCGAGCATTTAAGTCCTAGTGGACGAGTAAATCATTTAAAGTTTGTCAGAGACCAACTTCTACATGAGCATTGTGAAAGTTACGAGGAACTATTGTCTTTAATGAAGAAGCTGCCTTTTATTTCGGATCATTTAGGCAAACTTCATCCAGCAGACGAGTTCTATGACCCTGAAAATGAGATATTTCAGAAATTCGTGCCGAGTGGAAAATTTCCTCCAGAGCCGTTTGATTCCGACAGATGGAAAGAATTTCTAGAGAAAGTTGGTCTCCAGTGCTCCGTGACTCAAGACCATTTCATGCAGTATGCCTATCAGTTGGAAATGGAAGCTCGCGATCATCCTAATGCAGATCCGGCGAAAGAAATCTTGAAAAAGTCAAGTTTTTTGGTCTCGCATTTATATGAAAACCAAAGTTTGCACGAATCGTCATTTCTTTCTCAAATTTCCAGGATCGAGTTTGTTCCTGCTGCCAAGATAAGGAAGTTGTATCTCGACATTTTTCCTGCACATACAAATTCGATTCTTACACGTTTTAAAGGTTCGGTGGTTGAATCCAAGGTAGCCCTTGTATGGTCAAGTGCGTCAATAATTGCGGCAAAAGAATATAATACTTATGGAAGAAGAAAATGGATGAAATCGCTTGGAATACATTTTATACCTCCGTGTGACTTTGTTATCTCACATATTAAAAACATTTCTGGCCGTTTTTCACCTACTAATAACAAAGAAATTCCCGCGAATTTGCGAGCAAACCTTGTTGATGTGACAACAAATATATACAGTTTTTTCAAAGAATTGTGCAACGTGGATTCTTCTCGTTGTTCGTGTGAAAACATTGGAAGAGTGCTTCGTGATGTTCCCGTGATAATGGTCGACCAACATACATTCGTTCGCGGCAATCAGCTCGCGTTCAACGGAGTAGGGCGTTCTATGAATCCATACATGTTCAAAATCCCTCGTTCTCTTCAACAATTTGAGCACTTCTTAAAACGTCTTGGAGCTCAGGAATATCCGACGCCTCTTCAATGCTCTTCCGTACTAGAAGCGATCAAGAGAAGCTGTGGAAACAAAAACATGCTCCCAGGGGAGATTTCTTCAGCAGTCAGCGCAACGAAAAGTTTGTTCGTGGGTTTGAGCTATGATAGAAGACGCCTTGAAAAATCGAGGGATTCCACTTGCGGTGAAGAACAATCTTTGGCAAACGTTCATAATCTTTATCTCCCAACTGAAGACAATTATCTGATGAGATCTTGCGAGGTTTTTTTCAATGACACTATGGAGAGAAAAGAACGTTTAAAAGATTATCGGGAGGAGCTGCTCATCGATTTAACTATGAGAGATCAAGAAACTCCTGCAAAACTGGTCGAGCTTTTACCGAGCCATTTGAAAGTTCAAAAGTTAAGTTCCAAACTAAATGAAGAGTTGTGTCCGAGTTGCGCCGTTTGTATTGCTGATCAAGATCCAATGGAGCCGTCTTGTGATTTCATTAATCGATATCGTGACATCATTTGTTCACACGAATTAGAAGAGGCGTTGATACGGTTGTATAAGTTCCAAGAAAAAGTCGCCATCGTTCCAAAGAATGTGGAAAATGAACTGCGAAGCCTTAAAAATAGTGTCAAAGTTTCATGCATGAACCCACTTAAGGTACGCCTCGTTACGAGAGCAACCAATGAACCAATTCCAGACAGCGAGTCAGACGTTCTCTCTTTTTGTCAAGAAAATGAGGATGGGTTTTCCATCCTTATTAAGCACGGTGAAAAGAGTAATCCAAGTGTATTACACGAGATGTTAAGCTCTTTTATCTGCAGAGTTACAGTGCAGCATATCAGCAAGGATAATTGGCGTTTTCTAATGATGATACTGGGTGTCAGAGACTCCAGTGAAATATCTAAGACGTTGGATGATGCTCGAGTGCCAACTATCGACAGCAATACCTTAGAACCAAGTGCGGGGGATAGGATCCCGGACAACGTGCATGATTTTTTGAAGAATAATATAAATTACCATCTGCGGGAAGGCGAATGGGTTGGATATGCAATGCAGGAGGAGAGCGAGGAAGATGATGCAGTATATATATTTGCCAAGATCGTTGAACAAACAAGCCAAGGTAGGTCGGATGGATAACAGCAAACTCTATAGTAAGCAATAACGATATTCTGCGCTTAAGAGCCACGCAAAACGAAATTATCCTACAAAGATTGAAAGTTTAAACATGCCTGTGTTCAAATTATTCTTAGGATTATATCTTCTATTTTCAACCAGGATATATGGGACGCAAGACTATATATAGTATCTTAAAGCTAGTTTTTATTCAGTCATAAATTGCAATAAACAAGTAATTTTTTAAAGCAGTTGGACCGGAAATCTTGATTTTGTTTTTTTTTCTCTATTCAATGTGATAAAAAAATCAACCACCTTGACATGTTCACGAAATTTGCGCCTAAATGAAAACCAGCCACAAAACCTGTTTCACACTTGTCCTAAGAATCTGAGATTACCTTGCAGACCAGTGTCTGAGGTCACTGGTCTGCAAAATAATTTGTCTATCGAAAAATAATACAATGGATCCTCGATTCGTAGGAGCTAGTGTGAGATCGGCCTAAAGCAGATCAAGAAAGTCGGCCGTATTATGGAATATAAACGTCGCTCATCTTAAGTACATTTAATCAAAACAGCTTTTAAATTTGATTGAAATTTTTAGGCGAAGGGAAATTTGCATTCAACAGCAGATACAGGATTGATATTGGTGAGAAAGAGCCAATTGAAGTTAGCAAATTAAAGCTTTACAAGTTTGATCGTGAAAGTAGAGAAGCCGTTGGAGATGAAAGAGGTTCAAGAAAAGAGACTATGGATGTGGCCCACTATGAAGGTGATGGGACAGAATTTGATGTTTCTAGGCAGTCAACCACTACCGCTCATGAGCCTGCTGTGCTTGAAGATGCAAAAAAAGAGGTCGCCGAAGCACTGAAAGAAATCTGGGAGAGTCTTGGAGTGTCCGACAGAACGAGTGCTGTAAGACGTCTGATCCGACGATGGCATCCGGACAGAAATCTGGGTCGTCAATCATTTGCTACCGAAGTAACGCAATTTTTGCTCAACGAAGTCGAGCGTTTGGAAAGAGGCGGGGAGCCTGGCTACCATCCTGACGATGGCAATTCGCACCAATCTGCAAGAGATCCAACCTGGAATGGACCCGACTTCAGGGAATATTTCCGGGCACACGGGGAACGGACAAGACGTCGACGACAACCTCGCGACGAGAGAAGACACGCTCACGACGACGGTACCGAGCCGGCGAACAGCAAGAAAGCGGCACAATGGATGCGTCAAGCCGAGAAGGATTTTGATACAGCTAGTTACCTTTTCCGGAGCGACGAGGAATCTTATTACTCATACACGTGTTTTCTGTGCCAGCAAGCGGCTGAGAAGGCACTGAAAGCTCTCATGCTTGCGAAAGGTTTCCTGGAAAGGAGCGATTTGGATGGCCACGACGATCTGGGTTTAGCATATCGAGCGTCGGAGATTGATCCCCGCCTTCGTGCTATTCCGGAAATGGTCGGAGTTATGCATGCACGGAGGTATTATATCAAGACACGTTATCCTTACTACACAAGAGAGGAAAATCCCGGCGATGACAGCATTCCGTCCGAGTTGTTTTCTCGGGACGACGCTGAAGAGGCCCTGGCAAAAACACGAGAAATTTTACAGCTTCTTCGAAAGGTCATGGTTTAGAGTCGTGCATTGACTGTGCGTCTGTGCCATGGGGCTAGTTGTTTAAAACCTTATTGGCGCTATCAGGGAGTCAACCTATTAACTTGATAAATAACTGTCAGAGAGTTTGCAATAACCCAGCCTTTAATACTGCTTTTTATCTAGTGATATGAATCGTATTAACTGTTGTCATGAACAGCTAACAAGTAATTTTAATAGATGTAAAAAAGTCCGGACGGTAATTTGTCTTTTATTTTTTATAAGGATCTGTTCACACAATCTCTAATTTATCGCATTATTAACCTTGTGCTCTCTCCTCTGCAGATTTTTTTGTCGGGTTTGTAAAGGGTTTTATGGTTTTACAAAAACCATTGCGGAGGAGAGATAACCTTGTGTATAATTTTAGCCTTAATTAAAATGGTCATTTCACAGCTGTCAGATGTGTATGATGAACTGTCAAAACATTGCAGAATGCGTATTCAGAAGAAAAATTGAACCTTTTATTAAAGTGCCTATATCACTTGTGGGATCTTTACGGATTTGAATAGAGCTTGAAAAATTAGTTTATAAGTTCTACAACCCTTTTTGATATAATTGAATAGTTTCGAAAATACGTCGGTTGGGGGGACTGGGACTCAGGAATGATTTGCAAACACGCCGTCTTTTTTAATGTAAACATGAAGAGTTTCACTGGCGATATAGTTTGCGCTTTTCAAGAAAAAAATGCGGGAACGGTGCGTTGTGTATGGCTGTAGCAACTGGGCGAGTTTTTCTCAAAATATTTTAGGTTATTGGAAGATCGAAGTAAAATTACAAGAACTCGGTTCTTGAGTCCCAGGCCCCCGAGCACGACGGAAATTTAGGCAAATCGTTATGTTTAGATGTAAATATTTCCGAAACTATTTAATTATATCAAGAAGGGTTGTAAAACTTATAAACTAATTTTTCAAGCTCTATTCAAATCCGTAAAGATGCCACAAGTGATATAGGCACTTTAAATTTTCAATAGTTTTCTCTTTGATAGCGATACAGCAATGCACAATTGTGAACCTGTATAGTGACTAGTTTTTCGGGTTGAAACTTCATTAACACCAATTTCTGCGGTGTTCCTTGAGACTGTACAAATAAAGCCCGGCCCCTACAGACGAGCAGTTTTTTATGACAATTCTTTATAATTATGACAAGTTGTAATTTCAATCAACTCAATATTCGATCAAAAGTGATAAGTCATTTGCAGTCGTCTTTGTCTCGGAGAAATGATCTATTATTGATATACAAGTCGGCGTTGGCCTTGTAATTGTCAGGCCTTTAGATAGTATTCCTTGTGCATGCTGCGTGGCAACAAACATGCTAGAAGTAAGAACAGTGCTATAGAAATGAAGAAAATTGAAGAGAATTCCTGTGGAACGTCTCTGAAAAAGGTAAAATAAGTTAAAAACTAAAATTAGACCTGCTTAAACAGCATTGAATGAATCGTACTGCCGTGATTGTACCACAGTGATTACACCTTTGTACGAAGGGCGTTAAAAACTACGTAATTTCATTTCTAGGAATATTTTTCGTTTCCAATGTGAAAATGTTGCAACTTTGATGTGTTCCAGAAATACCGGAGTATTCCAGAAAATACCGTGCGATTGTGTTACAAACCGTAAGTTAGTGATGATTCGTTGAAATAATAGGGAGTTTACGATCTACGACGCGGTTACCTCGACGGCGCTAGTCAATTATTTTGCCGGCCAGAAATAAGCTACGGGAAATTTATTATGCTGCCATGACTTCAAAATAATCATACAAACGTTTCAATTGTGCTAGGATCCTCCGATGTCTGGCTGATATTTCAGTTTTATATAAGCTATCAAACCGCTATCACGTTTCTGCTGCTTTCATGTCATCGAGAAGCCGTGAGAATGCCTCATTTGAAGGCGTCGTAAGAATGGCAACGCTTTCGTAGGAGTACAAATCTCGGCACAAATTATGCATATACCTATTTGTCTCGCGTGTGCCTTATTTCTTTGTTTTGCAAGCGCGTCGGCGACATGCTCGCCTCGTGCTTCCCGCTTCCGCTTGTGTTAATGTTTACATTTAAGTCGCTAACGCTAACAGACTACAAAGTGTATCGTCCAGCCTCGTGTGTCCGTGGAATGCTCGATAATGATATCTTAAATATTTTCCTTAGTAGATATCTGAACGCTATTTTGGAAGGAAAAATTCTGTGCTATGTCTTTGCCAGGTAATCTCACATTAATAATGATTGTTTGAGCGTATAATGTTTCTATTTCACTTGTAAAGGCTTTGTATTGTATTGAATTGTATTGAATGATATTTCGCAATTTTAAAAGATAGTTTTGTCACATTCTGCGAAAATGTTGCAACTTTAAACAATTCCCTCTTTAAAACATTTTCAAATAGATTTAAAAAACTGAGCATGCAGCGAAAATTCACTCCGTGCAATATATAGATCTGCAGTGAAATAGATCTGCTGTTAAAAATTCCGTGAAGTATACTATCCAATTGTTACCGTTATTGGTATATTTCAATTGTTACTATGTTTAAATTATTGGAGGAAAATTTCCTTAATTAAAGCTTTGACGTGTAGAAGCTTTGTGGTGAGGAGTCTTTCTGTTCAAACATAAAAAAATTTCAGACAATTTCAATACTGTTTATACAGTGTTAATGTAAATACAGCCGGCCTAGCTTCATGAATAACTCTGTTCGGCCTAGCATCATGAATAACCGTTACTGAACTTGTGACTGGTTTTAGCCGGTTAAGAGATTAATGAAAAATTGCAACGCTTATAATTATATAGCATTTTACAATCGCAAGTTAAGCTCAGTTCTATTTCCGAAACATAATCAAACATTAGCCGCAAGGGCAACTGGCAAGGCAGCCAAGACGTCGAATAGTATACAATTACATGGTTTCCGTGTTTGGATGGCCTGATCCAAACACGTGGGCTTCGACCAATCAGAACACGCGTTATATACATGTTATTTTATAAATTAAATTTCTGGGGCCGGTTGTATGAAAGCCGGATAGCGCTATCCACCGAATAGTGATTTTTTAAATCGCTTCAAAATCGCCCGTAATTTGGCACAACTTTGATTAAATCTCAGTATTCCTCAGTAAATCGAGGATCCTCTTTAATAATTTTTGCTTTCAAGCTAAAATTTTATCGCTTTTCGAGCATTTTTAGAACGGTTGAAAAAATCACTATCCGGTGGATAACGTTATCCGGCTTTGATACAACCGGCCCCTGCAGTGCGGAAGTATTTGTTAATATGCTAAGAAGATTGCCTCAGAGAAAACCCGCACATATGTTATTGAGGGGTGGAGGTGCATATTGGAAGGGGGGGACTGCCACTGGGTGTCTACAAAAGCTTCGGTTAATCAAATACCAAAATACTTTGCAGGGATTCGGTTTGGGCAAGAACAACCACCACTGACAGATTTTCTCAAAAACGTTTTGGAACGTTATTCTGATGGTGGGCAGATATTAAAGGTGGTGCATTTATATATTTATGCTCTGTATTGTTAATTTATTTAGAAATTGATTGCCTTCACAGTCTGTTAACATTCCTACGCAAGTAAATGTCAGTCCTTTCTTCTATTAGGAACTAATTCAAAATGCGGATGACGCTGGTGCAAGTGAAGTTAAAATCGTATTTGATGCTACGTCGTATGGAACCACGTCTCTTTTTTCCCCCAGTTTGGCTTTATTCCAAGGGCCGGCTCTGTACTGCTACAACAACGCCGAGTTCACGGACAAGGACTGGGAAGGACTGAAAAATGTAATGAGAAGCAGCAAAGAAGATAATCCACTGAAGGTTGGCCGCTTTGGAATAGGATTCAATTCTGTGTATCACATCACAGGTATGTCCACACAATAAGCTGACCGAGTTTCGACTACAGAAAGACCCAATGATCGACGTATAGCCAGTATAAGCGGGTTTAAACGGTTTAAGAATTTCTCGATCAAAATTCTTCGTTTACACTTGCGATTTTTGATGAGATTTTATGTGCGATTTTCTTTTTTGATAGATGTGAACGAGTAATTAGTTACGAATGCTCTGATGTGTTCGAGCTCCTATTTCAACATCCATAACTGATTCACTCGTTCACATCTATCAAAAGAAGAAAATCGCTCATAAAAAAGTGTAAACGGACGTTAAGAATCCGACTGTAGCTGATTCTTATCGAAAAATTCAGCGTAGTGGTAACCGCCCTGACTGATATAATATATTAATATAAGTATGATTTACCTGAAGATTGTTTCATTAAGAGGTTAAGACAAAGCATTTTGCACACCAGCGACCTCGGACAAAGGGAAACCCAGATTCTTAAATAAGGCGATTCTCCATTACGTCCGCTCCGCCCGCGCGGGCGAAGCGCGCTTTGTTTTTCAGACCCGTCATGGTCCCATGGGCAGATTTTCAAAAGACGCATATCGCATTACGCTTGTTGTCTGCGAATATCTATGCATTAAGAACGAATACAAGCATGTTGCAAGCAGAGTATTCCTTCTAGCCCCCTCTTATTCACTGGTTCTTGATCACGATCACTTTTTTTAACTGTTTCTCTATGTCATCATTATCTTCAATTATACACTTATGTTCGCTCTGAAATGCTATATTCTACTAGAGAGGAATTTTGATCGAGGGGTATCTACTCTACGAGTTTGCATTTAAAATATGTCACAACAATTAAGTATCATTCCTTCAAAAGTTAAAATTTGCGTATCCTTAAATTCTATAATTTTTTGGTCAAAAAAGATTAAATTTGTGTATTTTGCCATCCTTTCCCTAAAGACTGAATAATTATTGTACTATACATTTGATAATGGGGCTGTGAAAGTTATGTTTAGGATTTCTAACGCCTGTATTCAAAAAGCTCATGCATTCACACTCAAACTCATTGAGTGGGATATCTCAAAGATCTCAATCTTCTCATAACTTTTCCATGGTGGTATTTTCAGTCAAACGTTAGCTTGATTTTTAATGTTTTACCTTAAATCTTTTCTTTGATTAAATCTTTTCTCATTGATTAGTAATAACAGAATTTCTATGTCACACAGAGTGTAAGTGCGAGTGGGCTTTTTGATACAGCTCTGGTTATTTCTTTCCTCGTATCTTCAACACGATTGTTTCTCGTATCTTCAACATAACTCCACCTCTGATTATTTCTTTTCTTGTATCTTCTAAATGATTAGACTTACCAAGTGTTGTGAGCGGCGGAAGAGTTGCATTCCTGGACCCTCATGAAAAATACTTTGTTTCTGGTGAATCTGGCCGGGCGTTTTTCACTAAAGATGAGTCGCTCAAGGAAAATTTTGACCAATTTTCTCCCTTTCAACACGAAATATTTCACTGCAATTTCCTGCGGGAAAACTACTATCGTGGAACACTCTTTCGATTTCCTTTGAGAACTGAACCATCGAAACTGTCGAATAAGATTTACACCAGAGAAATGGTCAACACTCTTTTGGATTCTTTAAAAAAAGAAGCCAGTGCGATTCTTCTCTTTTTGAAAAACATTGAATCGATCAGTTTGTACGAGCGTGAAGAAGGAGGCGAGTTTATCCGTCTTTACACCGTCAAAGTTTCTGAGGAGTCAAAGATTGAAGTCAGGAAGAGAAGACGAGAATTAATCCAGGATATCACGGTGGAGTGGAATTTTGCCGTGAAAACAAATTTCTTTCGTTTGGAGATCGAAAGGGAGAGTCCAGGAAAACCTCCAGAAAAGGATGAATGGTTCTTAGCAAATCAAGTTGGGACGAATGAAAATGAGCTGATAGAGCTGGCCAGAGATCTAAAGTTGTTGCCCTGGATCGGCATCGCGTTTCTTCTTGATGCGAACAACAACATGTCTTCACTTGGAAGGATATTCTGTTTTCTTCCACTCCCCCCTGATGGCGACTGTCGTACTGGACTGCCGGTGCAAGTGAATGGTTACTTCGGACTAACAGACAACAGACGAGCTTTGAAATGGCCTGGTCCTGATTGCCAGAATGATGACACAGCTCGGTGGAATGAACTTCTCTTGCGGAATATCGGCAGTCGGGTGTATGCAAATTTGATCATAAACATTGCAAGAGAGAGTTCTGGCAATGTCCAACCGAAGAAGCTTGCCGAGTTAGTGTATACTGCTCTGCCTAACCTCAGCCGCGTCAGATCAAATTGGAAATGTATCACAGAGCCTTTAGTTAAAACAGTCTTGGCAAGAGAAAGTGAAATATTCCTGGCCACTCCGAAAGGAATTTGTCGTTGGGTCAACCTTGGAACTGCAATTATTGATCGCTTGGACGAATCCAAAGATATGAGAGAGGAAATTAAGCAAGTTGTTCTAAAGACGTTGTTGAATGCTGGCCGGCCAATTGTTTCATTACCAGAACACGTTATACAAATTATCGACCAATATCATCAGATGTCAGGTTGGAAAACCCTTCAAAAAGTTACCCCTGAACTCTTGTGTATCGTTTTACGATCAAATTCTAATAACTTTTACGACAGCGACGACAGATTATCCATGCTAGAATACGCTCTGCAGACAGTTCCTAGAAATATCCATGGTCTTCGTGGCGTCCCTCTTCTGCCGTTAGAGAATCGCCAGTTTATAAAGTTCTCGAAGGTTTCTGATGAGAAAATCTACATTCTGTCCGAGAAGGTCAGTGTCGATCTTCTACCAAACATGAAACATCGTCTTCTTTATCGTAATCTTTCTCAACCAGTCCAGCAGAAGCTCAGCGAGGTTGCTTTTACCAAACAAACACAGTTGCACCACGCTACCAATCATGATATCATAGAATTACTCCGGCAAAATCTTCCTAAAGATTGGTCAACTAGCTCTGCCCAGCAGCTGGAGACCGTGACGTGGAATCCAGAGATTGAACAACATCCTTCCTTAGCATGGCTAAAATTAATGTGGAAATGGATCAAGAAGAATTACCCAACTGATTTATGCGAATTCAAAGAAATGCCTTTGATACCTGTGTCCACCAGCACTCCAACATCTTTAGCTAGACTTCAACAGAATTCCACTATTATCGCCAGGGAATTCGAAAGCCGACGGTACCATGAAGTCCTTTCTGGAGTCATGTGTGAATTCTTAAAAAGCTCGGGTTGCATTGTAGTTGATAAACTGCCCTCTTTTGTGAAGCATGAAAGAATTTTTGATTATGTTGCTCTACCAAATCCGTCTGGCATTCTCAACCTATTTTTGAGGGCAGGAAAGAAGATCGTTCAACAACTGCCTCAATCATCACGCGAAGGCAAACAAGAGCTTTGTTGCATTCTGTCGAAATTGGACCTGCTTGATTCCAACCATAAATCTGTCATCTCTTCGCTACCAATCTTCGAAACAGTCGATGGCAACGATTTTCTTAACTGTCGCTCGAAGCAGGATGGACCGCGATTGGTTGCACCACGAAATTTTGAGTTACCTGAAGGAATGCAACTCGTTGACCGAGCAAAGATCTTGTCCTCTTCGAAAGACGAGAACCATCGATTGTTGGGGAAACTTGGAATGAAAATAGAAAGCATGGCTAGTTTAATCATGGCTCGTTTAGAAAATTTCTTAATAAACTCTAAAATCATGAAGGAAGAGAAGAACGAACTCATGCTTTGGATTTTGGAAGAAATGGACATTTTAAATCGGGAAGAGCCGGATTTTGTTTCGTTTATCAGTCAATTGGCTTGTATTCCTACAGCTAGCGGAAAACGTGTGCCCCCAAATCAACTGTTTGACGATTCAGACGCTCTTCTAACGGAGTTGCTACAAGACAACCACAAGGCATTTCCAACGGGCTTGTTTTCTGAGCCAGTACGAAGACGTAGACGAAAGCTCAAAGTTCGAGGCTGGGAAAATCTAACCTTTAAAGACATTTTGTTCGTTGTAAACCGAACGTCTGGGCTTTGTTTAGGTCAAGGAAAAGCTCTATTGGAAATTATAAACAAGCGACCAAAGTTACTTGAAGAAAAAACTTCAGATGGAAGGCTCTTGAAAAATGTCCTACGCAAAGTGCCATGGCTACCACGAGTTGTTGATCGCCCAATAAACTATCCCGATTTCATGCCGTGGTATGGTGGAATGAGTTTATGCAAGCCTGATGGCATGTTCCCCGACTCGATGGCATTTCTGGTTGGTGCGACACGACCTGTCTTTGACGAGAACTTGGTGGCAAGTGAAGTACAAAGTACGTACAGTTTTCTGACGATTTTATAGATGATTTTTCTAAGTGTGTCAACTAAAGAAGGTTTTCTTTCTTAGAACCATCTTAAACGATGCGATTTTTTTAGGAGTTTTGGGAAGTTGAACATCCTTCTTCTAGGCCTGATTCACACTAGCACTTCTAGACCTGGTTCGCACTTGTTTTATTTTCCGATACACACAGAATTTTGTGCACCAGTGACCTCAGACAAAGGGAATCCCAGATTCGTACGACAAGTGTGAACCAGGCCTAAAGACAGGTTACTTCTGCGTATTTTCCTTGCAACTTGCAATGCAATTATATCACTTTGAGGGATGTTAATTTGTAAAGAGTGTTCGAAATGCTAAGAAAACGTTGCCATATCGTACGAAATTAGCAGATTCTTGTTTGACAACTTTAGATGCCTCAGGAGTAGAATTGCATTGCAAGTTGGAAGGAAAATTGCCTAGTGTAATCTACATTTAAAAAATGGCTCATGAATTCATTTTTTATACATTTTTAGAATTGTTATTTGATACGCCCGGGGCACACGATGCACCTCCTCAAGACGTCGTTAAACAGCTTCATGTGGCTATTGCATGCTGGACAAACCTAACAACAAAACAAAGAATTCGAATGTCCGTCGCAAAATTTGAAGAGATGATTGCGGTTATATACGCGCATCTTTCCACAGCACCCCAAAGTTCTGTGCAGCATTTGTTGCAATCCAAAGGTTTAACTCATTGGGTATGGCATGGAAGTGGGTTTACATCACCCGAGAAAGTTGCTTTCGAATCACCATTTCCTAAAAGCATCAACCTTCATCCATACCTGTTCCTTCTTCCACAGGCGGAAATATCGCAAGTAGATGACTTTTTACTATCACTTGGAGTAAAGCCACAGTTTAATGTTGATGATCTGCTGGTTATGCTGTCAATCATAAAGGAAAAGCATGATAATGAAGAAAAACCGCGTGAAGATGCGATGCAAGACTTAGATCAATGTCGTGCAGTGTTAGAATGGATTGTGACAATCTCTGGTAAGTTATCAGATGAACGCCGCTCAAATCTTCTCATTCCAGTCCAAACATCCTCTGGAAAGCTGCAACTGGAGCCGTGTAACAGGTGCACTTACTGTGATCGTGAATTCCTAAGACAAGGTGCCTCTGAATTTGAAGCCTCCACAAACTCCTATTTAATTCATAAAGCAATTCCTGATGACTTGGCTGTTCGTCTTCGCGTACCTCGTCTCTCGAGCTGCCTCGCAGGAGCCAAAGCAGTTGGCATTGAATTCAAAGAAGCTGGTCAGTACGAGCCGCTGACCACGAGAATACGTAACATTCTTCAGCAGTACAAAGAAGGAATGCCGATTTTCAAGGAAATCATTCAGAACGCAGATGACGCACGTGCTTCTAAAGTGTTTTTCGTTGTTGATTGGAGGGAAAATCCCTGCGAACAATTGCTAACTGAAGAACTAGCGGAATGTCAGGGACCAGCTCTTTGGGCGTACAACGACGCCAAGTTCTCTGAGGCAGACTTTGAGAATATCAACAAGTTGGCTGGCGACACGAAGAAGGAAGACCTCCACAAGGTTGGTCGTTTTGGTCTTGGCTTTAACTCAGTCTACCACCTCACGGATGTTCCGAGCTTTGTAAGTGGTGAACACTTTGTGGTTTTTGATCCGAATATGACTCACATCTCTGAATTGATCAAAGGCAAAAAGAGGAAAGGTGGTTTTATGTTAAACTTGGTAGAGAGCAGCCTCGCTTTGTCTCGATTTCCAGATCAATTCATGCCTTATCATCAGATGTTTGGCTTTGACATGAAGGGAACGGAGCCTTTTCACTTCGAAGGGACATTGTTTCGACTTCCTTTCCGTACAGCGAAACAAGCTGAAGAGAGTGAAATATCGAAAGACCCTTACACGCGAGAGAACGTCGAGGATCTTATCAAGTCGTTAAAAGAAAGTGCGTCTACTCTGTTGCTTTTTACCCAGAATGTTAAGGAGGTCCAGGTGTTTGAAATTCCGACGAATTCTAACGTAAACAAGTGCTTTGAGAAACCTTTAATGAGCGTAACAAAATCCATCGTGAACATCTTGGATACTAACGAAGCTGATAATCATGGCGAGGGAACGATCTTGGAGAATTCATCAACTTGGTTAAAAAATATCGGCGGTTCTGAAATGGAAGTCACGTCGGAAGGACCACGTCGTACTGAAGAGTTAAGAATGAAAGTAACCATGGTAAAATCAGGACTTAGTGAATCAAAAGTTGTTGAAACATCTGAGGAAACCTGGCTTGTGAATTCCTGCGCTGGTGTCAGATCTTCTCTTGAAGTTGCGCGTAGTCCAAAAGGAGAAAAGAAAGCAGTTGTCCCGCTCAGCGGGATAGCCGCAAAGATAGCGTATTCAGATGCAGGCAGTTTGAAAATATTACCCGTCGAAGCTGGAGAAGTATTCTGCTTCATGCCCCTCTCTATCGAGTCTGGGTTTCCTGTGCATGTCAACGGCTGTTTTTCGATGTACTCAAATCGTCGTCATTTGTGGGAAAAAGCTGTGGGTGAATCTCAATCAATCAAGCCATTTGAAGTGGAGTGGAACGAGGCGTTGATGAAAGATTCCTTAGTTCAGGCATATCTTCAGCTACTGAAAGAGCTGACGAATAAGAATGCTGAGCAGTATGAATTCCACACTCTTTGGCCCAACCCAGCAAAGATGAACTATCCCAAAGCATTGAAACCTTTTCTGCTTTCATTCTTTAAAACAATCATCGACGAAGAATGGCAGCTGTTTTATTGCAATGGAAAGTGGAAGAAGCTCGATGAATGTCGTATCCTTGATCCGGAGCTTGCCAAAGTTGATGAAAGCGTCATCATCATGAATCAGTTGAATGAAAATGTTCTTTCACTTCCCCAAGACTTCATAGAAGCATTTAAATCCAGCGGGAAAGAAACCTTTACCTTTATTGAAGCTCACATGTTGACTGAGGATATATTCTTGAAAGATTTCTTCTTTCCCAACCTTTCACGGATATCGATTCATGATCGGAACTCAGTTCTTGTTCACATTCTCGATTGTCGACCAAACGAAAAAGGAGAGTATGACGACCTTCTATGTTCATACCAGGGTTTCAGCTGCTCTGTGGATGGCACGGTTCTGCGCAAACCAAATGAGCTGGTCCATCCAAAGGGAAACGTTGCCTGTTTGTTCTCGGAAGAAGAGAAAAGATTCCCGTTAGATGATCGGTTTTTGACAAAAGAACGAGCAATGATGTTGGAAGAGTTAGGAATGACAGTTGATTTCCTTCCGTGGAGCAGTTTGTGCGAGCGAGCTGAGTGGATTTCCAATCATTGTGATGCAGCAAGAGCAAGATTTCTTATTCAATACCTGAATCAAACGCCTCCGAAAGACGAAATAACTCCTGACGAAATGGAGCGCCTAAGAGCTGCTCGATTCCTTCCAATTTTGTCCAAACCAAAAGACCTCCCATTCCCATGGAAGTCTGAGAAGATTCCTGGGACCGAGTTAGCTGCTGCGAATGATCTCTTTCCAGAAATACATAAACACCTTGTTGGTTCCTCTCAACTCATCCTGGATGAATCATCTCATCTCCAAAGTGTACCTGATAGAAATCTGAAGAAAATCCTTGGGTTTGACTTAAAGCAACCACAGTTATCCGATGTCATTACACAACTTGATCATATCGTCCAGCTTTCCAACCTGCTCACAAGAGAAGATAAGGAAGTGATGTGTTCGACAATTTATGAGTTTTTGCAAGAAGTTGTAACTACTGAAAATTTAACGTCACAACAATCATACCTTCGCGAGCAACTCAGTTCCCGATCTTGGATGCTTGTCGAAGGTCGAATGGTTTATCCAGAACACGTAGCAAGGAATTGGAAGAAAGAAAATGGGTCACCATATTTGTTTCCTTTGCCTCTTGGGTACCAAGCGAAGTTCAAAGGACTTATAGACTGGTACGGTGTGAAAGAGAACTTCTCCCTGGGGGAGTTCACTGAAGCAATTCACAAGCTACAACAAGACAATGATGGGAAGGAACTGACGGATGATGAAATCCGAAACTTTAATGTTCTTCTTGAAGAAGTGGTATTTAAATCACCCGAAGAAAGACCAAAAGATCCATTGCCTCTTCCAAGCCAGGACTGTCAGTTGCATTATGGAAATGAACTTGTAATTAACGATACGCCTTGGCTTGAAGTGGATGTCGCAAACGTTAAATTTGTGCACGAGATGGTCCCAGCAAATTTGGTGTACAAATGTGGTGCAAAGCAGCTCAGAAGTAAAGTCGTAGAAGAAATCAGCAAACCAATTGGGCAACCGCACGGACAACATGAAAAGCTAACCATTCGTTTGAAGAATATCCTGGAAACCTTTCCTGCTGACGAGGGAATATTGAAGGAACTTCTTAAAAACGCCGATGATGCAAAAGCCAGCGAAATACATTTTGTGTTTGACCCTAGAACCCACCATAATAAGCGTATATTCTCAGAAAACTGGAACGCTCTCCAAGGCCCTGCGATTTGTGTCTACACCAATAAACCTTTTTCCGAAGAGGATATTGAAGGTATTAAGAAACTAGGTTTAGGAAGCAAGGTCGACGATTTAGCTGAAAAAACTTATGGCATTGGATTTAAAGCAGTTTACCATCTTACTGATTGTCCGTACTTTATTTCAAACGATGAAATTATTGGTGTTTCCGACCCTCATACAGCGTATATTCCTGGTGCGAGCGAGGAAAAACCTGGACGGGTGTTCAGAAATCTCGACCAGGTGTTCCGAAAGAATTTCCAGGATGTGCTATCCGGTTTTCTGGGTGATTTTTTCGTTCTCGAAGGAGGTACAATGTTTCGTTTCCCACTTCGCCGTGATACGAATCTTCATTCCGAGATTTGCACAACTCAGTGGGATGGAAAAAGTGTGAAGGAGCTCTTGGATAGATTCCGAGAATCCGCGAAAGACATGCTGCTGTTTCTGAGCAACATTACGAGAATCTCTGTTTCCGAGATAGAGGATGGAAAACTGAAAACTTACTTTGCCAATTGCGATGTCAGTGACGTAGATAAACGGACTAAATTATTTGAAAAGATCAAGGAATACCAAAAAGTTCCAACTCCGGAAATCCCATTGCAAGCTATCCATTATATAACTAAAATATCTGATACGAGCGGTGTAAGAAGTGATTGGTTGGTCACACAATACTTGGGGAGTGAGAGTAGAGATAGAAACTATCAAGTCCCAAACGGTATGACAATGGGATTGTTACCACGTGCTGGTATTGCCGTTCGTTTACCTACCGCTGTTTCTGACAGTACTACTACTCCCCAATTCCGTTACTCCTTATTTTGCATGCTGCCACTTCAAGTTTACTTGAAGTTTCCCGTTCAAATCAGTGGCGATTTTGCTCTGAATCCATCGCGCCGTGACGTGTGGTACGATCCTAAAAGTTCGGACGAACGTGATGCTTGGAATGACTTCATGAAACGTCACGTAATCGCTCCAGCCTATGCCAGTGCGATTGGTCACGCAAAGAACCACATTCCCGGATATGAAAGTGAATCTGACACTTCCGGCACGTTTTCTTCCAAGAAGGAAGCTGAGGATGGCCTCGCATGGTATCATCAGTTGTTCCCATCTATTGAAGATCTTGATGCTGCTTGGAAGCCTGTTGGAGAAGAGCTTTACAAAAACTTCCTGTCAACGTTTGCTGTTTTGCCGGTCGCTTTGTCAGTTTCAGACTCGAAGAAACCGGAAGATGAACTGAACAAGGACACTTCTGAGTCAAGGACAGAGGAAGATCAGACTCCTGTAAAAGTCACCTGGTGTAAAGTTAGCGATGTATACTTTCGCATTTCGGGGATGTCGCCCGAGCTCGAAAAGACGTTGCTGGATATTGGATTCCATCTTCTTTTAGATACGCCGAGTAAAATTGTCGAGAGTTTCAAGGCTGTTGGGTATAATCGAAACGTCAGCCCAGAGCATGTTATATCATTTCTTCGAAAACACGAGGAGTCCAAAGGAAATTTACCAAGAGGAATAAAGGATACGTTTCTTCGCGACGTCAACACTGTTCACGAACTCACCACGTATTGTTCTGATGCTGAGAATTTTTTCAAGAGTCTCGAGGGAGTTCCTTTGCTTCTTACCCAAGATGGCATACTTCGATGTTTTCAAAGCAATTCCACAGTTTTTTGTAGCAAATTTTATGAGCTGGTGCCTTCTAGACCGGATCTCTTTTTATGCGATCTTCTCCAAACTCATTACGAAAGCAGAACAAATGAGTGTTCCAACGTTATGCGAGAGTTTCTTATACAAGATATTGCAAAATTTCAAAACGTTCTCTTCCCACCAGCTTGGCTTACCAGCACTTCTGCGCAGCAGTGGAATCCGAGCGATGATGACACATTTCCATCCAAAGAATGGCTTGTATTGCTCTGGGAGTTCATCGATACTGTCTCAAAAGGCAAAAGTGGTGAAGATTGTCAAAGAAAAATGAGTGATTTCCTGAATGAAATCGCGGATTGGCATATTATTCCAACGACGCATAACTGCCTCATTCCAGTTTCTAAGAGCAAAACAGTTCTCAATGTCAGCACTTATCTTAACGAAGACTCGCCTCGAGACGAAAATATTCGAAAATTGATGCTGAAAATCGGCTGCCCGCTTTTGAACGAGGAAATTTTGAAATCCTCCGTATCTCCAAATCCCACAGGGGCTACTGCAGTGCGTCGAGACCTTCTTGCGATGGTTCAGTCAACGGAGGACGTCCTGGGTTTGCTGAGCCAGACTTTAAGCGGTGAAGAAAAGGTATACGAAGGAACTCCACTCGAGGGTCAGGAAATCGAGGACCTCCTCGTGTTTCTACAAAGTGGCCGGGACGGCCAAGTGGCCCGGGACGGCCAAGTGGCCCGGGACGGGTTGAACAGGCGCCTTTTACGAAATCTTCGATTCTACAAAACCATCAATGGCACTTTCACGCAGCTTTCCGATGAACTCGAAGTCTTTGAAGTTCCAGCTGACGTTCCCCAGAATGGTCTTCAAGTCCTTTCCACGAAAACAAATAGTATCTTCTTGTGCCAGGCTCACAAACTACCAGATCTCTACCAATACGTTGGAATCAAACGAGTTTCCGCTGCGGAATTCTACAAAGACATAGTTCTCAAGAACTTCGATCATTTAACACCAGAGGAAAAAGAACATCATTTAAAGTTTGTGAGGGACCACCTTTTGCATATCAACCCTGAAGCCCTACTTTCCGATTTGAAAGGTATCTGCTTTCTTTCTAATCATTCAGGCCAACTTTGTCCAGCAAGAAAATTTTACGATCCAGATAATAAAGTATTCCAACAATTCGTACCGAAGGAGGAATTTCCTCCAAAACCGTACGATGCCATAGAGTGGAAAGAATTTTTGAAAAAAGTTGGTCTTCAGTGTGACATCACCAAGGAACTTTTCAAGCAGTTTGCTAAACAATTGGAGGGAGAAAGTAAAAGTAACCATAATCCAAGTCCAGAGGAAGCAAAAAGAATCTTGGAAAAGTCGAACATTCTAGTTGCGCATCTGCTGGGAGATAAAAGTTTGCACACAAAGCCATTTCTCTCTCAAGTCTCAGAAATCCATTTTGTCCCAAGAGGCAAAGTGGAGCAGATGTATCTTGATATCCGCGCCTCATATACACGATCAATACTTACTTGTTTTAAAGGATCCGTGACCGAAGAGCATGTAGACCTGGTGTGGTCGAGCGCGCCTTTGATAGCCGAAATAGCAGTTCCGCATCCACGAGATCACTTGGTCGTCGAGCTCGGAATATTCTCCGAAGTTCCCCGCGATCTCGTTGTCAAACATGTCAAAAACATCTCTGAGCTTTATCCTTTAAATGCTGAAAAGAAAGTTCCCTCAGAGTTGCAAGAGATAACAAAGAAGATCTACCGTTATTTTAATGAATTATTGAAGTCTGGTTCAAAAAAGCAAAGAGAGGAGTGTGTGTTGGCCATTCGCAAGTTTCCAGTTATTTTGGTCAACGAATATGCATTCGTACGCGGTAACCAGCTAGCATTCGATGGGGTTTGGGATGACTTGAAGCCATACATGTTCAAAATCCCTCGTCATCTTGGTGGGTTTGAGCGCCTCCTGAAATGTCTCGGAGCTCAGGAACGTCCAACGCCACTTCAGTGTTCCTTGGTGCTGGCAACGATTAATGAAAGTTGTGGAGACAGGAAAATGAGAGAAGAAAGAAGAGCAGCTGTTGGTGCTGCGATATGTTTGTTCAAACAATTGAGCGAGGATGAGAAACGCAAAGATAAAAATTTCAAGGATAAAACACGTAAAGAACAAAAACACCAACAACAACATGGAGATTCTGTCTTGGATATCCCACAATCCCTAGTAAATGTCTCTGTTCTTTATCTTCCAACTGAAGGTGGTGTTTTGAGGCCGTCTTGCAAGGTATTTTTTAATGATACAATGCAAACGCAAGACCGTTTGGGGGACTACCGATTCAAGTTACTTGTTGATTTAACCATTAAGAATGCGGAACCTCTCGAGAAACTGGTGAAATTGTTGCCGGATCGTTTGAAAGTAAAAATGTTAAGTTCCGTAATTGAGGATGGTCTGAGCGAATCGGATTGTGAAGATTGTATTCATAGGAACTGTGATTTCATTAAACCATACCGGGACTTACTCTTTTCTCGAGAGCTGAGCGATGCGATGATTCGTTTGTACAAATGGCAAGAAAGAATTGACAAAATTCCTCCAAAAGTGATGGAAGACCTTAGAAGCCTTGGGAGCGGCGTTGAAATCATCTGCATGAAAACCATTAAAGTACAGTTTGTCAAGAAGGAGACCGGAAAACCGGTTCCAGACAGCAAGTCAGAGGTTCCTACTTTCTGCCAGAAACGTCCTGATGGATATTGCATCCTAATTGAACATGGTGGAGGGAGCAATTCTGCCTTGCTGCATGAAAGGTTGGCTTCTTTTGTTTCTATGATAACCGGGCAACATATAAAAGATGACCAATGGCGCTATCTGATTTTTATCATAATGCTTGGCTTCAAATTCCCGAGTGAAATCTCGAATACGTTGGATGTCGCTGGAATACCTCAAATTCGTTTTGGGCAAGCAAGCCCTGCAGTGTCCGTAACTGAACCACCGAATAGCGACGAAGCTGATCGATGGATGAGACAAGCTCAGAAAGATTTTGATGCAGCTACCTGCCTTTACGAAAGTGGACATTATTCCCCAAGTTGCTTCTTTTGCCAACAAGCTACTGAGAAAGCTTTAAAAGCCCTTATGTTTGCAAAAGGTCGACTTATGAGCAGCGACTTAGAAAATCACGACGTGACTGGCTTGGCGTACCGAGCGTCAGAAATAGATGAAAGTCTTCGCTCCATTCCGACGATTGTCGAGTGTTTTCAAAGGTATTACATCAAAACCCGTTATCCCGATTATAAAAGTGGTGTCCGCCAACAGTCCATTCCTGCCGAAAATTTTGATCGGAGAAATACTGAAGATGCGATGTCAAAAACTGATCAAATTCTGAGCCTTATTCAAGGCGTCTTGAATTAGGAACTTTTTGCTTTGTAATAGTTAATTCAATAGGGAATATAAAATTGTACTCGCAATGAAAATAGGTTAATTATGAACACGATTTTTTTATTGGATTTTGAGCAATCATGAAAATCGTAAGGAACTTTTTGCTTTGTGATAGTTAATTCAATAGGACTGAATATAAAATTGTACTCGCAATGAAAATAGGTTAATTATGAACACGATTTTTTCATTGAATTTTGAGCGATCAAATCGTAAGATTGTTTATAATTTTAGGGTGGTCTCTCGAACTGTTGTATTAATTCCATACATCAATGTAGATTAGAAGGCACAGTAACTAAATTCTGTAGTATAGCTACATTTACACAATGGAAGAAATTCCCCAGCTAGAACGGAAAATTCACCGCGAACCGCATGCGCAGTAGAATCTTTACAATTTCATTCGGAAATATTTCTATTCTGAGGAGAGAACCACAAAGTTAAAGCCATTTTCAACTAGATTTTTCCACTGGAGAAAAATCTTGCTTTTGGAAAAATATCCTCCGCAAACTTTCCTTTCCTATCTGTTCCGATAAAAGCTTTCCGGTGTGTAAATGCAGCTGCTAGTTTTCGATGTCATGAGTAAAATTTATAACGTTTTCAACTCGTGTTATCTTTTTCTTCCAGTGGTGGCGCCTGTGGGGGGGTGGGGTGGTGTGGAAACCGTTAGATGTACGCATTGGATTTGTATTTTGACATGCATATTTTGCTGTTCGATATATTACGTCATTATGCATAAGGTCTATTGGAACAAATAATCGTCTGTGTCACCTCATCAGCAGTGCCAGTGAGTGCTAAGACAGGTCTTCCTGAATTAGGGGAAAATGTTTCACATTAGGGTTGATTTTAAAATACACTGAAAATACACTAACACAAATACGGAGTACCTATTGGCTATTGCAATTAAATTATGACAGTATGAAATACAAAGAAAATATTAGAGATAAAATATATTCTCTTTTACCTTTTCGCCGTCCACTCGCAGTCAATCATCATTTCTACCAGTGGACGGGGTTTCTAAAATACATAGCTACCCCCGGCAGGCGGTCTTCGCCGTCATCTCCATGCCTGATTTTAGGGACCGCCTGCCATGCAGGCTGCATTCTAGGGGGGAAAGTGAGTAAGTGACACACGTGTGGCAAATTCAAGATGGCTGATCCTCAGGAGATTGATCAAACACAAATGGAAGGCGCGACAGAGTCTCTGGAAGAGGAACAACCTAAGCCAATGGAAGAAGAACAATCAAAAGGTATTTCTTCACATCATAGGGTTCCTGTTTCGCTGCGATTGCAGAAGTTTTGGTGTTTTTATGGCCATTGTCAGACGGGTTATGTTCTTGTTGGTGTTGCTTTATATGTACTTTGTATATGTTTTGTTTCGATATCTTAAGATGAGACTGAAGAGGTCGCCCAAAAAGCGAAAGAAAACGGACACGAAACAGATGAAGCTGCACCTCGAGGTATTTCTTATAATAGGAATGAAGTGGATTTGTAAATATATGCAAACATCTATTACAGTACCCCCTACAAAACTAGAAAATGCGCAAATTGTGCGCATCATATCTCAAAAATGTAATAGTTAAAATATAAAAGACATGGAAGGTGTGTGCTCAAGATATTGAGCTTACAATACTCTAGCTTTCCATTAAGTGGTATATTGCTTTATGTGCATTCTGCACTGTAAACCTTGGGTAAATAATGTATAATTTACTTATTTACTCCATTATATAAGCTCTATTGGTGTTGTAATTCCTGTTGTTTTAGTTGAAAATGAGGAGGAGAAAGGCAAGGCTTTAGAAATTGGAGATAAAGTTGCAAATGAGGAAGATACCACTGAAGGTATATGTATAAACTAAGTTCCATTGTAACCAGGGAGCAGTGTGGCAGCATCTTCAAATAACTTAGCATCAAATGTGGTATAACAACTGCCTAAATTAGGCAAAACACTTCCCTATGTTTCGACCTGAGGGCCTTCATCAGGAGAGTTAGTTATACCACATTTAATGCTAAGTTGTTTAAATTAGGCTTTTTGCTTTAATTAACTTTGAGGTTTTTATTCAATTATGGAGAACTTTGACTTATGTTAGACAGAGTTGACAAAGACAATCTTTCAAAACTGTGTGCCAAGAAGTTGACAAATAAATAAGTTGATAGCATAGTTTCATTGTTTAAAAAGTGCAAACTTTATCCATTCTCCATTTCTCTGCGACAACAGTACAGTGCAATTAAAAATCTATTTTCTTTAGGCAAACCTACCGGGGACACACAAGAAAAGGCATCTGAAAACCCCAAGGTAAGGCTATTTTATCCAGGATTCTACTTGTTGTCAAAAGTTGTCAATAAGTGATTTGCTGTGGTTCGTATGCAGGAAGAAGAGAAAGGTCTCGGAGCCACAGTTGCAAAGCATTACAACGAGCACAAGGAGCATACTCGTGAAGAGAGAAAAACTTCGCCCATATTTTATCTCAGAAACTTCAATAACTGGGTTAAAAGTGTCTTGATCAATGAATTTATGGAGAAATATAAAAGGTACATTATTTATTTGCTTTAATTACCACTTCAGTTTGCAATATGTATGTTATTTGTGACTAGTTCAGTGTGACCAGACCTGATTATTTTATTATGCAGATAGACAACCGTGCCTAATTTTAATAATTACCAAATTTCAAACAAAAGGGGACAGTCAAACTAGATTTCATTAAAAGAAATTGCATATATATGGTCATGCTGCAGCAGTTGCTTGGCATATTCTACATCATCTCATCACTTGACATTTCATATATCTGTGTGTTGATTTACCATGATTCAGGAGGACTTTTCGAAACCTGTCCGTGTTAGATATTGGTTGTGGAAAAGGAGGAGATTTGATAAAATGGCAGAAAGCAAGAATTTCAAACCTTGTTTGTGCAGGTAAGGTGTCATGCAATATTCTAGCTGAAAGAAAACTTCCATTTATTTAATTTAACTGGCAGTGCTAAGGGTAAAACACAACCAATTTAACCGTATTTCGCAGACATTGCTGAAGTATCTATGAACCAGTGTGAACAAAGGTACCGGGATTTAAGATACGGAAGAAATAATCGACGCTATAATCAAACACAGAAAATATATGATGCACAGTTTATTACGGCTGATTGCACTAAGGTTTGTTTTGTTTCCTGTATTATACATATACCGGTATGTAGAATTCTTATTTATCTACATAAGTCATGCATTTCGCACTGCTCATAAACCTTCCTTATTTCAGGCGAACATATATAAAACGGTCTTAAAGTTAAATGAGTGAAGACAAATTAGCCTTTTACGATGACAAATTTGATGCCATTTTTGGGATCTTTAATTTAGGCTTAATTTATTCCTGGAATTGTCTATTGAATCGTAGAAAATGCTTTTTATGTTGCTTTTTTTCTTTAAACGCAATGAAGAAAATTAAAATTGAAAGTACCGTATACCCCCATAATGCCGGATATTCATCATCGTTAGAAAGGCTACAGTAATTGTAAGTTTGTAACCAACTATTTAAGCGTATTTCTGCATAGTAACCCGAACTTTTCTTTCATTTAGGAAGACATAAGCCAGAAATTTAACAGTCGAAATAGGGAGGTTGAATTTGACATGACCAGTTGTCAATTTGCTCTACATTACGCTTTCGAGTCCCCGGAACAGGCCGAGAGGATGCTACAGAACGCCTGTGAACGACTCAAACCTGGAGGTTACTTTATTGGAACGATACCTTGTGCAAACGAAATCATGTGAGTGGAAATTGTTTTCATCAAGATCTCAAATGTAAAAGGAGTTTTTTTGAATACTTCTTCATTGGCCAAAAGTCTTTTGAGTATAAAAAATTTGTTTATAATCACGATTCCATGAGGAAAAACTCGTTTCCAGAGATTGAATACATGTTTAACGGCTTTCAGATAGGATGTTTGACATAGCCTTCATTTAAACATTCGTCCTGTACGAGAGAACACGTTAAACATACAGCTTTATGAAAGTTGAATTATATGCTGTTGTTTTCTAGTTTGAGACGAAAATCTTATTCCGAAAAGACTCATTGTGTTAATGCAAAATCAAAATGTAAAATCATATATCAAAATAAAAAATGAAAGTTTACATTTGATTGTGTATTTGCCAAAAAAGTTTTGATTAACACAATGAATCTATTCGGAATAACCTTTATCTTATATTTGCCAAAATTATCAGCTGAAAATGGTTTATGAAAATCTTTATGGGGGATGAAATGATCATTTTAGTAAATTTTCACCTGAAATTCTTAGAAACCGTGTGCGACAATCCGAAGGAATGTCAATCGAGAACGATTGTTACAAGATCACTTTCACGGAAAAGGAGAATATCGCCTTGTTCGGACACAAATATGACTTTCATCTAGAAGGAGTCGTCGACTGCCCGGAATTTGTTGTTCATTTCCCGCTTCTGGAAAAGTAAGTTTGAAGGAAAATGTGTTTGCGTTTTGAATTGAAGGAGAAAGCACCAAATGATACTATGTAATGTCTCGTGTCTCTTAGAATGGCGACGAAGTTTGGCCTCACGCTTGAACTTGCGCAGGGATTTCATGATTTCTTTGAGGATCATAAAGATAAAGATGATTATAGATTTCTTTTAAACAGAATGAACGCTTTGGAGGTAGGTTTTTATGATTTGTAACGAAAAGCGAAGTTAGTTTATAGCTAAAGTTTAAACGACTTATATATAGCGGGTGGGCAACGCGGAAATTGCTTTGCATTCATATAGACTTACATACTAAACCTAAAATACAGACTTAAAGACTAAACCTAAAATATAGACTTAAAGACTAAACTTAAAATATAGATTTAAAGACTAAACCTAAAATATAGACTTAAAGACTAAACCTAAAATATAGACTTGAAGACTAAACCTAAAATATAGACTTAAAGACTAAACTTAAAATATAGACTTAAAGACTAAACCTAAAATATAGACTTGAAGACTAAACCTAAAATATAGACTTAAAGACTAAACTTAAAATATAGACTTAAAGACTAAACCTAAAATACCTAACAAATTATGCACAAAAAATTGAAACTTGCATGCGATGTGAACAAGTGAAAATCATTTCCACGAACAACAATTTTCATGAACAACAATTTCTGCGGTGTCAAAGAGGTGGGTAATTCCTAACCCCACCTGAAGGGTGGACTATACCTGGTCACCTGCATGCTCACGTACGTATATTTAATGGTTGTTGGTGGGATTATTTTTCAAGATGGCTGACGAGAGTTTATAAAACCCACTTCAATATGGCTTTATGTTGGTATAGAAGCAAACAGTCGAAAGTTGTTTTATTGTATTTTGTAATGTTCGCTATGTACATCGACTCCACCATTTCTGATCCATGGTAAACATAACGTATTGTATCTTGTTGTGTAGACGTATCCTCCAAGACGGGAAGGGGACAAACTCGCGTCAGAAAACGAAGATGCTTATCTTCAAGCGAAGGAGTTTTTAGGCGAAGCAGATGAAAACGACGAGAGGAAACAAGTGGTATAACAAACTGTTTTCCTAGTAGAAAGCCGAGCTGTCTATATAAGATGGGTTGGTAGCCCTTGTTGGGATATGGATAATGGTACCTAGGGATTAGGGGTGCCGTGGGCTTTGGAACTAGGAATAAGGAATATGCCCTGAAATAATAAAAAGTAACTTTCAACGTTGATTTTCTTCCAGGGGACGCTAAGTAAAGATGAATGGGAAGCGACAGGTATGAATTGTTATGTAGATATTGTCAGGATATATTTTACCTTTTGTATGAGGTCTTAGTATAGAGGCCATAATGCATTGAAAATTTTTTGCCCTAACCTCGCACGCAGGACAACATTAGCTACAGTAACACCATGACTCATTCCCGCGGTCACCTCTCTTGAAATCCACAATATCCAAAAATGTGTAAATGCGTTTTAATAATATCGATGTGACCAAAATTGCAATAAAAGTTGCAGTAAAGATATTTCTACGTCAGCCTGAAGCTTATAGCGATGAACATTTCACTGAGCTTTGCGTTATTAAACTACCAATAAACAACCTCATCTCCTAGAAGCGAACTTTGCTTAAAGCCTCGAAACTCTAGATATTGCAATTGAGGCATCCCTCAATTGCAATACATTTATGATGAACAAATTAGGTTTTCCAACAGCAGTGCTATTTTAGGCTTTTATTTTCATAACACTTTTGAATGGCGAAATTTGCCCTAATTCACTTCGTCTATGATAATGGTCCTTGAATGTCTCGCTAGGACTGTACATGGCTTTCGCTTTCAAGAAAGCAGAGCAAAAACTGGAACAAACTCCTTCCGAAGAGGTTCAGGCCACTCAAGTTTCGAACACTGGGCAGTCTGAACAACAAACTGAGAAAATGGAGGGCGACAAAGAAGACGCGGTAAAAGATGTCGAAGAACAGAAAACTGAAGCTGAGATGGTTAAGGGTGGCGAAGGCGACAAAAATGACGGAGATGCCGACAAAAAGGAAGATCACGAAATGGAAGTCGAAGATGTCGACAAGGAGAAAATTGGTGACAAAAAGGACGAAGATTCTGAGATAGATGCCGAAAAATTGGACAAAAGTGGCGCGAATGACGAGGATGTCGACAACGACCAAGACGCCGACAAAAAAGACGAAGTTGAGGATAATAAAAGCTCGGACGTATTTCAGGGGGGCGAGACTAGCGAACAGGGGGGCGAGAAAGAAGAGGAAACTGAAATGCCGACGCCACAACGGGGGGGAAGGAGAAAACGGTCGGCGGGGGCAGCGAAGGATGAGGCCCCCACCCCTAACGAGGAAAGCCCGGAAACCAAGCGCACCACCAGAAAGAGAAAATCAGCTGGGGGCGACGAAGAGGAACCTCCCGAGAAAAAGAAAGCTTGAGTGGTTGGAAGTTTTTTAAATGCACCAATGAATGTCTAGCGTCCAAGAGTCTCTACGAACTCTCAAGTTTATGGTAGGCACACGTTATTCTCAGAAACGCGTTTGAAGACGTTAACAGAACGGAGTTTATTTTGAACATATAAATCGTACGCATGAATTCGATAGAATGAATTCTGTTCTCGCTGTGTATGTAATTCCCGTCGCCATCATTGAATTGGTCATCGTACAATAGTTTTTAAAACCCTTCACTTTGTATTGTGTTTAGAAGACGTAATAAATATACACGTAGGGTTGGCTTGTAACTGCTGGGGTCTGTCTGCATTCACGTGAATAACACAAATAATATATCCGCATTAATTTCAGATATTTATGTGCGCGTTCTTGGTTTGATAATCGTTTTGGAAATTCTTACTACAGTGCATATTCAGTTCTTCTCACGATATTTATTAGGCCGCGCTTAGTCCAGGTTCAATGAAAACCATTCAAAGACACTGCGTCCACACATTACAGTCCTGAAAGTGCAAACTTTGTCCTTACAAAGTTTTGAAGTCTTATCACGTGCACTCGTCCTCGTCAACTTGCTCCTTTCTGTCGACATCGACAGGTAGAAGGTCTCCCCATTTAGCGCGATGCCGTACACATTTGTATATCTCACTATAAAAGCGTTAGGAAAGAATTAAATAGGGCTTAACAAATGAACATAGTCCTGAAGGTATTTTGTCGTTATTCTGTCGCTAGTACTAACCTGTCTTTGCGTTTTGTCAGAATTTTCTGTCCCAAAGTACCTGAAATAATTCAGTTTAGTATTTTTAGTTATTCGGTCAAATGTTGAGTCTGTGGTAGTAATCATGTTCAGTAAATCCTAAATACACGAATTTAAGCCTTGAGACTAGATTAGGATTAGACTTAACTCTAATCAACCATAAACCTAATCCTAACTCAACCTCTAGGATTAAATTCAGTTAAATGCGCAATCCAGAATTATTTACATCGACTGATCCGAGCTTACCATTTTTGCTGCAGAAGTCGCAAATCACATGTTTCTCTCGCAAACGGACAGGACGCACTAATCTCGCCCAATCCAAATCTAAACGAGGAGAAAAACATGACAATCCTGTTCTATTTCGATAGAGATTGCATGCGGTTTAGGTGCTTAAAGGCTAGTTTCCACTCAGGAAAAATCTCCTTTGGATCGGAACGGAGAGGAAAATTTCCTTTGTCGGTGAGTTCTCAGGCGGCGTTTATACAAAGGAAACTTTCCTGTCCTGTCCGATCCAAAGGAGAATTTTTCTGAGTGGAAACTAGCCTTAACATTGGAATATTTTTCCAATTCGAACTACAGCTGACGTAACCATTTTAATGTATTAAAGGAATTGAAGGTGCTTAGTAACATAATATCATCTGACTTTAGGTTGTGCGTTCAGTGCCTAGTTAACTCCAACTTATAACTTCTGTTTATCCACGGAAATATACTCTCGCCATATTTTTCAATAATATTAAACCGTCGTTATACTCCAGATGCATATAGCGTTCACCCGTAGTGCCCACCTTTCGGAGAGCGTTCCCCTTTGCGCAGCACAACATATGAAAACATTTCATTGTAGCAGCCATACTTCTTTAGACTTGTGGTCCGCTGACAGAATAAAAACAAAATATATTTAAAAGCACTTCCGCGGACGTTTCGCAAAGTTATTACACTATAGGGACCAAACCAGCAAAGAACAAGGCCTAACTCCACAAAAGTTATCACAGGCAAATTGTTGCCCTGGACAAAACAGCCTACATATTACAAGGCTTCGGTCATCAATTTTGTCGAACGCTCAAGATATTAAAGAAATCGGTCAAGGTGATAATCAGCGGTTATACACTACAAGAAACGGCCGGAAAGGAAACAGCTGCTCTTCATGGGATGGTAGGTAAAAAAGTGATAAGGTTTGAGACACTCGAGATGACAACGGCCGAGTTTACTGGTTAAAGAACCTGCAGTGAATGTCCAGTAAATCATAAGCAGATCATACCTGAGCGAAAGACAGCTGTACACGTTGTTCGAAGTTGCAAGGATGGTCACGTGTGTTAACATCAGATCGAGGACATACGAATTCATGTGGGCACTAAAGAGGTGAACGGCAATATAGTCACACGTTAAGTAATCTTAATCCTAACGCTGATATTAACAACTACTCCCAAATCTACGTTTCTAATACAGAAATATTAAGACCAAATTTTTTAACACCGGCGTATTATCATAGACTTACCGGGGAAAAAACAAACCCCTGATCGTCATATCCATCTGTCCAATAGTGTTCATCTGTCGCTGGATTCTCGATCTGTTTGCCCTTTGTGTACAAAACAGGTTTAACATTATAGTGCATGGTGTTATCTGGGAAATAGCATCAGGGACAGGTGTATCGAAAATCGTCATTTGCTTACTGCGACTAAATCTCTAGCTTGCAGAACAATGTCAAATCCTTCGTTATTTCCTTTTTCGACGATTACCTAATGCGAATAAAATGTGTTTGCGTATAAACCTTGGTCAAAATTGGCATTCATTTATCCCTGTGGCATGCAGCTCCCAGGGGTTCCGGGTTCATTCAAATATTTCTATCATGGCCGTGATAATTTCACGTGCAGAATCCACCAAAACCTTAAACCTAATCATCTAGATGAGTGCTAGGGTCAGCCTTAAGATTGAAGTTAGCAAAGGTAATATAGAATTCTCGACATGGAATTATACATCCAGCATTATCCGCTTCAAAGTGCTACTAACTAGGAATTGGTTTGTTTTCCTCCAAAGACTTTCTAGGAATTCCAGCCTCGTTCTGCTAAAGGGTATTTCACTTAAGGAATACGACGCCAACACTATGTCGTACGTGACCTAAATGATAGAATGGTTTTGAAACAACGTATATAGAATAACAAGACGTGGACTCTTAATAATGCCGGGCCTGGCCAGCCGGATCTGAAACGAGATGATTAAACGAGGAGGATATAACAATATGAGGTTTTGAATAACTTCCCTGTGATAGAACGAAGCTCAGAAATGCGGCAATTCGTACCTTATCTGTGACTGGTAAATATTCTTTAAAGTATATTCGAGGTATATAATGCGGTGTCCTATATCCTTCACTACCTGCCGATAAATCGAATGATTGATTATCATTAAAACAATAGATAAATCGAATCTTTGATTATCATTATAACACTAGATAAATCGAATTTTCGATTATCATTTTAACAATAGATAAATCGAATGATTGATTATCATTATAACAATAAACAACTTTGCAGGAGATTGAGTTCACGAATCATCGTGAACAGTCGAATGATTCGTGAAAAGGTAATAAAGACTTATCTCGTGACAAGTCAATGAAATACAAACACTTTCCGAATTTGCACGTCAAAAAAATATACGAAAAACAATAGGCAATAGCTTAACCTGGGAGGGGAACGTTATCTATGGGGATGGTTTTTATTGTCAGAAAAGAATAGCATGGGTATCTATTCCACTTAAACCATAGACAATAAATAAGGTGTGTTTTATCCTTTCTGGAAATATTAATTCGATTACGCCATTGGCTTTGCAAGTTTGAAATTGAATACTTCAGAAACTTCTAAATTACTTCTAAGCAGATATTCAGCCGTTTCGTTCATGTCGTGAGAAACATCGACACATTGATAAATCTTGATTGAAGCCTTCCACAATTCATGGGCAGCCCTGGAATTGAAAGTTATGTTTTGCAATAATTTGAAATCAACCTCATTTGAGTTAGGTTAATGTTTAATGATGTCATACCACGTGGCAGTTCCTACGCCTGATCCAAAGTCCAGCACGGTTTCTGGATGGAAATCTTTTTCTCTCTTAGCAATCTACATGTCGGATGTTATGTTTAAATTTTGTTACGGTACTATACAATTATACAGTTCATATGATTTTATAGTCAATTTCTTGCATTTCCATAAATTTTTGGGACTCAGTTTCCGAGATTTTTTTTCAAAGATTTCTCAGTCGACGTGTGAAACATATTGTAAAATGTACTAATAATTGTTCGTATAGACCATAGATATTAACTTGCAAGTGCCACAAGATATAATGAAATTCGTGTTACAAGATATCGGACTTGATGATGCATAGGACCTTACTTCATGTAACACTCGTAACGTTGCTCCGTAAGTAGCAGGTGCCCGACCAGCAATGTAGGCTGCTGCCTCCCGCTTCTGATATCTAAGATAGAGTAATCGCAGATCACTGTGAACGTAGAGTTTAAGATTGCATGAGTTTAACATGAATCAAGTTTAGTGAAAATCGTTTTCAAAAACGCGATTCGTAGAACAGGAGAAAGTTTTATATCCGAGGCGGCGTAGCACAGCATGTGTCAATTGTGATGGATGATTGCAGGATGAATGGAATTTCAAATCAATGAAAAAGGAAGTTCATTTTAGCCAGGATCTTCGAAATTTCATATAGAATGAATGTACACACTATGTACCGTATTAATTTGTACTCCTGTATCTTTGGTTTCCTCGTGACAGACACTCGAGCTGGTTTTTCAGGATGTTGCATTTCATCCATTGAATGCAGAACATCAGGTTCATTTCCGTTCTTATCGAGTCTTACAATTGTATCATTTTCTTCAACTTCAGTATTTTCTATACATTAAAAATTGTAAGTAATCCAGGCAGAATGGCAACTATGCCGTAGTCGTAGAGCGTTTGCACGAGCGTTTCAAAAACTTTAGGCACATATACAAAAACGAACCAAATGAGTTTGTATCATTGCATATCTTCAAATCATGTACCATTTTCTAATTGTACTTTTACCTGAATCACTATTCACTGAGCATGCTCACAACTAATTAGAGCGAGCTAGTTGATAGGGTGTGAGACACTGACACATTTATATCACATCATTAACATAAGGAAAGAACATTCACACAGGAAGAAGATATAAGGCCATATAGCTGATATACTGTTTGATATGTCGTGTTTGAAAGAAAATAGGCAAATAACAAATGTCTGGTGGTGAATCTCTTGTGCAAGCAAGAAGCCATGACAAACCTCTTAGCTGCTTTCTAGCGGCCTTGGCTTCCTTGTATTTGGCCCAGGTCCTCTCGGTCGGTCTTCCTCGATTTTGTAAATGCTTTGAGAGCTGGACGGCATCTTCTAACAGATGCTTTCTTGGAAATTCTAACAAATTTGGTATATTGCAATATCCCTGTGAACTATGCAATAGGATGACAAATGACTACTTCCGAGTATACTTATAAAAAAAACAAGCAAAATAATCTAAGGCTTACTCCGCAAATATTCATTGAGATTTTTTTCCAATTGTGGAGGTAGATTGATTGTCCCCAAGTGATAGAGACCTGTTGTGTTCTTATCATGTTTCATGAAGCCATCTTTCTCTTGAGTGTAGCCCCATTTGGTTGACTCAAATGCCTCCCCATCTTTTACTAAGGGTCGATTGCCTGTCTCGCTTGTGCAGTACTGTAAGTTTAAAATGAGTTCATTGGTTTTTGAGTGGCAACTTGTTTAACCCAATCAGATTACCATGTCACCATGCCCCCTCTATTAACAATTTTCCAGAAGTGAAATATGCTTACTTCCTGGATGTATATAAAATATAGTTTTTATCATATGACAACTTGCTGGATATCAGTGATAGCCAACAGCTATGAGTACCTCTTTTCAATTTAACACCTGAGTGACCTGACAATAAGCTCTAGTTTTTATGTTAAAAGAGTTGAGTTATGACTTGTGATAGGGGGGGGGGTATATGTAGGTCATTAGAGATGTACACAGAGAAAACGAAGTAATAAATTAGAGTGAGGGCCAAGTGTAAGTTGTATGGTCTTAGGAGTAACACCAGCTAGGCGAGGTAAAAAGCGCATCACATCAAAGGCTTAACCTGAATACTCTTTCATTATATGCAGTTTTCACTTCGCCTAGCCGGGATAACTCGCTCCATGTAAACAGGCCCTTAGTTAGGGAAAAAATATTTTGGTATCCTTTTCAGGCATTCGACCCCACCCAAATACCAAAACCCAAGTTCCCACTTCCCCTCTCTCTCTAAAGTGAGTACATATAATAATTTTCAAATTTAAATCTATACCAATGTCGAATGAAGATATTAAAAGAATCCCACCTTCACAAAAAGGTAGTCGACTCTCTTTAGACGTCTTCCAACATTAGAAAAAGAATATAACTTGGGAAGATATAAACAGGAACGCATTTTAAAGAATTTCGTAGAATTAGCAGTTGCAGTTCTTAATTAGTGCTACCACTTTGAAATTTGAAATTTCCATCAAAGTGGAAACTGCAGGAGACCCCAGGGAACCTTATTGGGAACCCTAGGTTCTTATGTTACAGATAATGTTAGCACTTTCCGACAGGAAAGCAAATCCTCAAATTGAAACGACGGATAATCGAGGTTTATTAACAAATTACAATAAAGAGGAAGCACGCTCTGAGAGCTCGCCATTCGCCAAGGCCATTCGCCAGTGAACTGTCGTGCTCACTCCAGTGAACTATATAGCTCAGTGGCTGACTCGAAAGTGGCGGTGAATATAAAAGTTGAAAAATTCTCAATTTTTCTTTGTTTTCGTTTGAAAAATGTGGCTATAACGTAACAACAATGTACATATTTAACCGTTTAAACGCTAGCAGACCTTCTCAGCTTTAAGCAGAGACTGTAATCGTAGCAAAATCATGCAAATCTATTGAGATTCAACGTGATCTTTGGTTTTATCATGTCGGGCAAAGGTCGATTCGCAGAGAAAGCTCCGAACCTCGGGGAATTTCGCTTTATCGGCGGAGGCGATGGTGATCATGAAGGCTCTCTTGCATTCAGCGATATTTCTTTTCCATCGCACGTCAGCGATCTCGAATCGTTTCATTCGGATTTGGATGTTAGCATCAACAGCGTGCAATCGAGAGAGAGTATGTCTGCCGCAGACGATGATCGTGAATCCAGTCGTGAGCAACTAGAAAGGCGATCTCAAAGTGGAGGAGACAATCGGGAGAGTTTCGGGTACTTTACATACAGTGTTTTATAGTGTACATAAAAATAACAGTATTAAGAGGTGATTAGCAATCATCAATGGAGCCTGTGGGCACCCAATGCTTGGGTACACCCCTTTCACCACTCCCCTGCCCATACCGATTTGCCAACAGCACTGTATGCTGTCCCATCTACAACAAGAGGTTTAAACCCTTGAATGCAGCCAACTATATTGTAATAATTAAAGTTATCTTCTCACAAATACTGGTCGTTGGCAGCAGCCAGTACTGGGTGATTGTCATCAGGCATTGGAGAGGGTAAAATACCAAGCAATGCTAGCCATTTTACCATCTGAAATGAATATGTATTGTTTGCTCAATTTGTATGATCATTTTGTCTTTATGAATCATACAATTTCTTAGGAAACTACCAGATCTTCCTGAAAAGGCATCTGAAAATGTCGATGTTTTGCTAGCTGCTCTTAAAGCCGCTACTTTGCAAGGTTAGTTTAGTAGACAACTTGTATTCAAGTTCGATTAAACAGTTACTTTGATTTGCACATTATCACTGTAGGCTGGCTGCATGTATAGAGTTACGGTAGTTTTGTTTGCTTGACATTCTATGTATGATTTAAAAACAATCAGATTCAAGCAGTGAAAGAAGTATTGATTCAAACAAGTCAGGAAGTAGTAACTCAAACCAGGACAGCACAAGATTTATAAGCAGAGAATCCTTTCCTGAGAGTGTTCTGGCAGAAGCCTCACAAAGGTGTGTATTGATCATTATTATTGCAATGCTATCAATACTCCAGAGTCTAGTTCTTCTTGTGCAATCATATGCATGATTCTCAAATATCTAGGGTTGAAATTTGTCATGACATCTTAAATGCAAGATGGGGATATAGCTATATCCCAAGGACTCTGAGAAACAAAATTGAGTTTACAGAATGCTACAGAAAATTGAGTTTACAGAATATAATGTTTGCATGTGTCTCAGCGTCTGTTTCTACTGACTTTCCCAAATTTCACAAGTAGCCTCTTTAACTTTGCGGAAATATCTTTTACCAAGCCAGACCTATCCTAAAATAGTCCGTGGTGCGAATGTCTTTTGCTCTAAGTAGTTTTAACCTACCTGTAACAAACCTTTTATAGTTGGGTAAAAGAATCAGGCCATTTGGGTGAAGGTATGCCTGCAGACAAGCCACCTTCGGCGGGCAGTGAGGAACGCGATACGTCATTGGTTAAACCAAGTTCAGATTCCAGATTGTCCGAGAAATTTCTCGCGCCAAGTAAAACGCCAGACAATGGTCGCAGCGGATTTTTTGGCGCCGATAAATCTGACCGAAGTCCGTGGTCATTCAGCGGGGATAGCTTGTGGTTCCAGACCCCAACGCCTGCTCGGCCTGGGGATTCCGTTGTTGTGGCTAAGGTATCATGTAGTAATGTTCAAACTCATGTTATAGCATGTTATATTTTTCACTGTGCCACAAGTTCTAACGTTCCTCGCCGTTCATATGATTTAGAATTTATCAAGCTGAACTAAATAGTTCGATCCAATATACTATATACGAAGGTCCTTCTAGTTTGAAACGTCGAGAAGTGTTTTTGTCTATTTTAGGCAGTTGTTGATATAAACTAAATAGTAATTATTAATCATTTTTAAACTCTCAATGCATTTACCATGCACATGCAACGGCTGTGTATGGTTGAAAGTTAAATATTTTTGTTCCGTCTAAAAAAAGTCAAGTAATTATAGTTTTTTAAAAACCATTGTCAACGACAACTTGTTCGCATATTTCAAAAACCCGCGCTGGCCCGCATGTGAAATAAAATATTTAACAAACATCACGACGATCGCGATAATTTTTTTACTGACCTGAGACAAACTCAAATTCCATTTTGTAATTTTGTGTTTAACGATTATTCAGTACAACAGGCTAATTTTGAAATTTGACTTATGTAGAACGATTCCTTATCCAATCAATTATCCGGAGCAAAAGCCAAACCCTCTTCATCGTCAACACCAGTCGAAGAAAACCCGTCAAACAAGTCTTTGAATCAGTCAAACCAGTTTCCTGCAAGAGCTTCACTCTCCAACGATACATTTCCTCCACAAAAGGATCGATTGAGCGAAATGGATTTCAGTGTAGCAGCTTACAATCCTTTTGATGCAAGTTACGATAACGCTGGCTTGAGTGTGAGTTTATAGTTTGAGATGTCTATAGTTTGTTCATAATCAATATGACCCATGATATCATGTCGAGATCTTCAGGATTCCTGCTTATCAATATTTGAGCAGACAGTTGCCAGATTTAATCAATTGATACCATTAGACGATTGCTTCAATTAATGCAAAAATACTTTGTCTTTACATAAGTTTACAGAAATATGGGAAAAAAGATGAAGCAGTTTTGAAGTTTCCATGTCAGTGTGTATATTGACTGGGATTTGTCGGTGATAGTAAACCACTTTTTATAAAAAAAGAGTAGTGCTATATACGTCTGATTTGGAAAATTTTGCAAATGTTGGGTAAAAATGAATAAATAAACTACAAAGAATAACTCCATCAAGATTATTTGCAATTTTAGGGTGGCCTATCGACTAAACCATCGTCCGAAAGGAATACTAAACCAAGTTCGTCATCAACACCAGTCGGGGTTGACCCGTCAGAACGACTGCGTGGCCAGTCAAGCCAGTTGAAGTCAAACCTTGTCAAACCTTCCATCTCCAAAGATGTGTTCCCTTCACAGCAAGATGCAATGAGCAACATGGATTTCAGCACAGCCGCTTACAATCCTTTTGATGGGAGTCTGATGGACCGGGCTTCGAATGTGAGTTGAGAAATACGATAAATGAGCGTACCATTAATTCCTGAAAATCAATCGAATAATGCTTCTTGGGTTTGCTTAATTCCTGTCGAAATATATCATAAGTTCGCCATTATCCAATTTGACTTTTTTTGTGTTTTGGCCAGGCTCAAGGGATGGAAATCGGATCGAGCATGTTTGGAGGTTGGGGATATTTGTAATTTAAGAATGAATTAAAAATGTGTTTTTTTCGTTTAGCCAGCATTTCATTGCATGTTAATCAAAACCATTTTGTATGTAGATGGCGATGGATTTGTCGGTGATGATGCTCAAGATGGTTTTTCGTTTCAGACAGCAGGTATTAAGGTCTTCCTTACATTTTAAAAGATTTTGGGAATGGTAAACTATTTTTTAAACAGACTTACCGCCCAGGGTAGGCTGTCATTCCCGAAAACCTATTTTCAAATAGGAATCCGATATAAATATTTTCAGATGATGCTGCGAAACGCCTTGACCAGGATGAAAAAATTTTCGAGGAAAATCATCGTTTTGATAAGGAGGTATACAGACAAGTTTTCCAAAAACTGACTATCGTGTACACTAAAGGGTACTAAGACACCGGCAGGCAGTATTTGTTTTGTTCAACTTATTTTCTGCCGACAACTCGTTCACTGACAAGCAAAATGCCTGAGTAAAACATTGAATAGGGACATCTAAGGCCATTGTAAGATTTGATTGCATCTTTTTGTTCATTCTTCAGGATGCAATGATTGATGTTGCTGGAAAATCTTTTTCTTATTACATTCTTCCTGGCGAGAGCTCCCACAGGTCTCCATCCATAATCGGTGTAAACGACCCGAACGATAAGGGAGAGGTTAGGATTTCATTCGGCGAGTTTTTCGCTGCCAAGACTGGGGAACTGGGAAGATTGAGCGATGTCAATGAAGACAGACCAAGAGTAAGTGTCAAGATAAATAAGTGTCTTACTGTTGTGTTTATGCAAAATAGAAAATTTCTCCTCCTAAAATTCTCTGTAGGGACGGCGTCTTTACTGGAAGCCTTTCGGAAAATCATTCGATTGTTACAAGCGTTGCTTCTAATTCATTGTTTATTTTTAGCCTCAGTTCAGCGACACACGAGACTGCAAAGTGTCTCCGACCGCTATACCACCTCGTCAACTGTACAGACCATCGTCACCGGAGGGTAGCGAGAGAGATACTTCATATCAGCCTAGTTTTGCGGACTTGGACAAAGATCCGCGAAAGTGGGCTCGAAACGACCAATCACAAGCCAAGGAACATGTTGCCATGGCGGCTAGATCTTTGCCTTGTGGTGCTGAGGCTGACGATGAGAAGGGAAGAGGGACCCGCGAGGGGAAAGGGGCGGCAGAGGAAGTCCTCTAGAAAAGAAGATAAAGCTAGTACTAAAGATAAAGAGTGCGGAGCTAAAAGGTCTGAGGCCAGTTCAAAGGAACGTCAAAAGCAGCTACAAACAGGTGACAGTCAGGAGGAATCCCGTAGAAATTCGGGCGGTTTGGAGTTTAACGACTCCACTCTGGCCGCATTGCAGTTTTGTAAATCCAGCGAAGGATCCAAGCTCTCGGCGATGTCGTCCAATGAGCTCAAAAGTCTTTCGAAAACATTGGCGCGTGCGAATATAGATGATGCGCAAGAAATATACAAGGTCTTGGTAAATTTCATCAACAGCAAAGGCAATCGCCCGGAGGAAGTTGTTACAAGCACGCACCACTCCCCTGAAATAAGGGGTGTCGGTCATGGGGGTGTAGGTCAAACAGGTGGTTCCCAGGAGGGGGATACAATGACCTTTTATCATAGTGATACAAGCTGTGAGGTGTCTCCCACCGACCCGAAGTTTCGTACAATGTCATCTATATCTTCACCTCCTTTGGATACTTCGTCCCCCAAGAGTAGCGGGAGCTCCATTGGCGTGCAGACTGAATCCCACAGTGCGCAGGAAGTGACCACCGTACACACGTCATGTACAACTTCTGTTGTAACTTCGAATTTGAGGGAAGGCGTACCCGTCGGCACCCACCTCCCTGTTTGCAGCAGCGCAGCAGATGGTGTTTTTGAAACACGCACCAACGAATTGGTATCATCCAAGCAACATGGTGGTACTCCAGTGGTTTGTACCAGCAGCCCAGTAACATCTAAACATTATGCAAGCATACGAAGCCAGGCTACTAGTACAGCCACTAGCCCGGTATCTCCCATGCAGTACAGTAAACCAAGCCCAACCAACCCACCCGATGATGCAAATGTAATACCAGCCACGTCCGTCGCCAGGACATTAACCCCTGATCCGTACAACTATTCCACCAAAATTTCTCCTGGTGCGGCGCCATACGGAAGTCAACAATCTGTTTCTGCTGCGTCTGCAAGTGCAATTCTAACGGAGCGTCAAATATTGAAAGCTGATATCCGACCTTACTCAGACCCCAAAACGACGAGCTCGATGCCCTACCATCCGGGGGTCCCACGATATCAGCATAAAGAAAGGTTTTACCCCATTTCGCAACCGGGTAACCAAGAATCTCGGGTGGGAGACCCGTATTCAATACCAAGGTTCCCCGTCGAAACGACCCGTCATGCAAGTGGTCAGCAGTATTACCAACTCGAAAGCGTTTCAGTGGACCCGAGGGCAGGCTGTGTGATCTCAGGAACAAGCCGCACAGTCGCTGCATCGACATCGTCCGGCGATTTGCCAGCGCAAGTTCACGCTCTTCGCCATTCTGCGCACGCAAACGCCGTGGCAGATCACGCATTTGCGAGAAGGGTCAACACGAATTCGGAAGCCGGATACACCGCGGTGCCCGTTTCAAGTCACGCATTTCCTGTTGACGAGCACGTAGGTGCCGAGCCGAAGCACGTAATACCTATTCCAAGTCACGCTTTCACAAGAATGGACGTGGCAAAAGTTGCGGTAGATCACGCATCCACGATGCCTGCTCGCGCGATTGGTGGTCCAAGCCGTGAAATTCCCGTTTCACGCCATGCCGATTTTAGGTCGATTCGAACTGAGAGTGCTTTTTCAGGCTATACCGGCGATATTCTCGCTCAAAGTTGCCCGACCTCTAGTGCACCTGCATTTGCATCACCCAAGGAAAACGCTGAATTTGCATTGCGGGAGTTACAGCCGGTCGCGCCAAGTGAGCATGGTGGCCATCGCACTCAACCACATGTCCGTCAAGCTGTTCAATACCAGGATGGGCATATTCCGAGCCAGTTTCTGGGGGCACAGCCACCACTTTCTGCACCTCTTAGTACAAAGAATGCGTTCAGTTATCAGGATGGTGGTCAGGAGAAATACAGTGTTGTTGGTGGTGATTGTAATCGGGATGATAAACACGTGAGACGGCCGCATGGTTCTACTGGAGCTGTTCACAGGCAGGTAGGTTAAGCATAATGAAGTGCGATTCATTGAACCAGGTTTTCTGAGAGGACGAGGATTCAGGTGGGTGCTATTGGTAGAATAGGGAAGATAGGCCGGACTTGTTCTGAGGCAGTTAGGTTGAATGCACGATTATGTGGCAAGGTATAAGACCAGCTTCCCTGATTGGTGGAAGATCCAGGTGAGTACTGACGGTAGATTTGGTTAGGACGATGGAGAAAACTCTCAGTGTTTCCGGGAATCTTCATTATGACAACCCACCTCATTCCATCTTTCTACTTCTACGTTAGCACCTTGCCTCACCCTCATCCCATGCATTTATTGCAATCACAGGGTGAAGTTTGGAACAGTAGAACTGAGCGTTCGTCCCAGATTCAAATGGTGGTACCTCCCGTACTAGACTTCCCTGGCGTGTTGTGTGTTGGTACCTCGGCTGAAGCCAGTCTCTCCATATACAATCCGACATCAAGATGGATTAGATGTTCGTCAGAGATTGTAACTTGCACCATTAATGGCTTCAAGGTAACGTCGTTTTATTTAGCAGGATGAATAGAATGATACACATTCATGAAAAAAAAGGGTGAAGAAAACTTTATGTTTTGACGCTGGGTCTTGTCAGGGGCCTTCTGTCAACAAGATTGAAGAATAGATAACACGATTTAGTAAACGTAAACGAAAACAGATCTTTAAAGCTGTAATTACTATAAATGGAGATTTGTTATAGAAAATGTCATACAACGCTTGTAATGTGCTTCCGTATTTCAAAATTCAAATCATAGGTGGATTATCAAGAATGTCCTTTCTCTATACGGGAAAAAACGATGATAGGACCTAAACTGACAGAGAATATAAAGGTATGTCCAAAATTTCAAGTGTGTATTTCGAAGTTTGTTAATACTATAAAAGATAGAGTCAACTCAACCGTCAGTTCCATACAAATAGTCTCTTTCCACAGAAACTGATCCCCTGCAGGAACCAAAGTCTTCCTTGACTTACTGGGATTTACTTTCTTCTCTCCAGGTCGACTTCAAGTGCCTGTCTGCCGGTGTGTACGTCGCCGAAATGAAAGTTGTCTCGACCCCAGTTGCCTCGGCATCAGGCGACATCGAAACGTCTTCTGCATTCGTCAGTTTACAGGGCTTTGCTGAAGAACCGAAGATAGAGGTAAATTTCAATCTTTGGATGGTTTTGAAATGCGTAAGTGGAAAAATAATTAGGAAAGGTGGACATTTTCAGGAAGGGGGGGGGGGCGCATGTTTGTCAAGGGTTTATTTTGATCTTTACTTTATCTCTTGATGTTTTTATCGCGAGGAAAACACTGTGGACCTATATTTGGAAATTTTTAACTCTTAGATCATTGCTGACGAATTGAGGACGTTGGATTTTGGTGAAATTCATCATGGGTGCAAGAGTGTCAAACCATTGAGGATTATGAATAAAGGAATGACTGTTGTGCCACTGAAGATGCGCATTTGCTCAGTGAGTTTCGTTGTAGCTATTCACTACAAGTTTACTGTGGTTTCCTGCATGGGAGGATAGAGACCTTAACATACACCGAATCTACGACGTAGATGTGACAAGAAATCAGCCGGTAGAGTGTTAGGAACCAAGTTTTAAGTAGTTTTACATACAGTTCTGACCTTGTTTACCAAAAGGAGTCCATAATTTTTATTCCTGCTGTGAAACTGCTCAAATGAAGACAGTCGATAACTTTACGTCCGCCTCGTAGATTTGCATGGTGTATCTTAAGACCCATGCGAGGAATATGGCAGCTAGTATATGCGAATGTCCCTCTTTCCTTTACTTTCAGGATAATAAACACAATTTATGATTATGCATTATTATTTAATTACATTCGTGTAGAATTCGTCTCCTGGCATGTTCATATTTTCCAAAGCTAATACTCCTGAGGTTATTCCCGAGCTCGACTTGCAAAATACGACGTTGAAGTGTCTTGTACCAGCACGAAATGACTCGGTAAGTACAGTAAGCGATGGTCAGACTGTGGTCGTTCGTACCTGAAGCAGCGAAGTAAAAAAATGGCGGATACTTAAATGGACAATTGTAAGAATCATATGTATTTAGGTAGTTTACAATCTTGCTTCTGTTTTCAAAACATTTGCACCACAATCGTTATTTGTTCATTATATTCATCAATACAAACCAGCCAGTAATACAATATAGAAACGGCCAGAAGTTACAAAGTAAACAGGGAAAATGTGTCTGTCTTAAAAGTCTCTTGAAAGTTGTAGTAGAACCTTTGTAGCATCATGCAATCAAGATGACGTGTAATAACTGGCTATTAGCGAGTTTATGGAAGAATATATACGCGAGCTTCTTGTATTTTTGAAGGGAATTAAACCAGAACCTCTTGTGATCTGGATCGAACTTGCCGACAAGAATCAACATTGTGAGTAAATACATATACCATCGATATCTCTTTGTCGACGCTATTTAAGTTGATTTTTTTATGTTGCTTTCTTTAGTCGAGAAGTCAGATGAGGCCGAGGTGTTGAGCGCCGGAATTAACATACAGCTTGATGTAGGAACTGTCGCGAAGATTCTTGGAAATATTCAACTTTCGGCTATCCTGGGTTTTACCAAGATCCAGATACCCAAAGCCTTTCAGGTAAGCTTTACAGAACCAGTTGAATAATATTAAAAAACATAACAAAGATCAGACAAAAAAAATTGTATGGAAGTATGTTTGAAAAAATCCTCGTAAAACACCTGTTTGTCCAAACTTCGCACCCAAGATATTTCCTCGTACAAAAAACGTCCTGGGTACATTGACTTCACTGCATTTCTCGACAACCTGATCTTTTTTATTTCAAACAAGATGGCGATGTGCCTGTCCTCTCCAGTTGGAAAAAGAGTGTCTCGTGAATTTCCTTTCACAAACGCTGGAAACATCTGTGCCAATGTAGAACTGACCGTTCCAAAACACTTGGATGTTTTCTCAGTCACACCAGAGAAGTTCCAAGTCCGACCAGGAATGGTTAGTGTTAATTTATAGGCTTCGTGTTTTGCAAATAATTAAAGTGAAGTGAAGTAAAAGTTAACTTTTTGTACTTCCTAGGCTGTCATGGTTAAGGTTATGTTTACACCTTTATGCAAAGAGACCTGTGAAACGTATGCATATCTCTTTTATAATCTTGCTTAGATAAAATGCGAATTACTTGACCTTGTTTATCATTTGTCTTTGTTATCTTTTTTTCCCGTATAGCGTGATTCAAGTTTTGGAGCCAGATAACAGCAAGTGTTATGAAGTATTGCTAAGGGGCTCAGCGGTAGAACCACAACCCGAAATTGATGATGTGTAAGTTGCGATGAATTAGTTCTATAGATATATCTCAGGGATAGGTTTACGCAAAAACGATGTGTGGTACAACAACTGCTTAGACCTGAATAGCCATGGTAGTTGCCAAATATTTCATCGCGAGCAAATTTGAGAATTTCTTCCACTCAATAAATGTCTTTCCTATTTCATATATAGTCCGCCCATACTGAGTAACAAATCCTGGTTGTGTTGGACGGGTGTAGATCTCGGAAATGCCACGTATGTATATCCTCCATGTTTTTGAGCAACATACCATTTTGAAATACCATTGCCTTATGTCGAATGTGGAATTATTGATATTGCCGGAGAATGTAAGGGTTTAGAACATCAAAAACAATTTACCATCCAAATGAGTGTTTTTAAGATGGGACAGGGAATTATTGACCTCTCAAACGTATAGCCGTTAATTCTGTTTTTTATGTAAAATATATATATCCATTTGTATTGACGAGGACACTTATAAAGTCTCTCCGCGATTGTGCTTATTAGTATTCATCAATTTTAACCATCAACGTTGCTTTCAGGCACCAAAGACTCTTCTTGCTGAATGATTCCGCTGATCAACCGATTCACTTTCAAGCGATGATCCAAGGAGAGCATTCGGACTTTGAGGTCGGTTTTGCCCGTTTGGTGTTGCATACTTTGTATTAAATACAAAATTTTAACATTCATTTCTGTTTGTACCAGCTGTAAGCGATATACACTTTCACCTTATTTTACCTTTTCAGATTCAACGTATGAGATCTGAATTTTCGAAAGGTGGTGTATCGTCAGAGAAAATGGTTTTAAGACCCAAAGTAAGATACACTGTTTCAGCTCTGTATGAAATTGGAGAATTGCTATAGGCCATTTAATCGCTTTATAAATCGCTTAATTAATCGCTTAAAACGACTTCTCGAAAGAAAATATATTCCTATACTCAGAACAGAAGAACCACGCTTATCTCTGAGGAGACCATTAGGCTACTTAGAAGTAAAGCTCCCTCTTCCTCGAAATCTTTTCATTCTTTGGTTACTACACACAAGCATTAAAATGAACCTGTCAAGCATGTACATAGTCAACCTGAAATGTAAAACGGTGAATACTGCTCAAGAAACTAATTGCAGATTTGTAAACGTCGTTTCGTTTTAGGAAAGAATGCCAATTTACGTGTTGTTCGCCCCGTCCTCATTTGGAGTCTTCAAAAGTGCCTTGGTTCTTAAACCGGATCGTGGTCCTCGGTTTCAAGTAAGTGAAATTATCTTTCCCATGGTTTTGATCAAGACTCTCACGACTATATATAGTTGTGATGTTGATGTCTAAAATTTGAAGTAATTAAATCAAGAAGATTCACTCCAAGGGGTTATTTTCTTCCAGATACCGTTGTACGCGTATGGCGGGAAAAGTTGTCTATCGTTCGTAGATCTGAAAAAGACAGCGGAAGGCTTCGATGCTCCACTGGGCGAGGTACAGTGCAATAATGTCACATCACAGGGTTCTGTGTTGAGTTCGGGTGAACAGCCTTCAGGGCTTTTCAACCAAGGACTTTTCAATAATGCAAAAACCTTTCAAATAGCAAAACTATCCAATAATATGTAGTAAGATCTTAGGGGATTTCAGATTTTTTCAAAGACTGCATAGTCTGAGAGATTTTCAAGAGTCTAAAGAAATAGTGCTTCTCTCTTTGTAAACATATGAGTGATGTGGGCTTATTCCAGGTTTCGCTTGGTCGTCGTAACATACTGAAGATTACTGTGAGGAACACTGGAAACAGAGCTGCCTTTGTTAAGGCCGTCTGTTTTGCTGGTAAGCTTAAATAAACATCGCTGAATATCGTGACAACTTACACGCGCTACCTCTCTGCATCATCAATCACCCCCTTTAACCAACCATGTTTCTTTATGTTAAGACTTTCAAATTCGTCTTCACTATCATCAGACACATCTTAGTATTGTTCCAAGCGAGTTTGTTTTGCCAGAAAGATCTTCGAAGGTATAATCACTGATTGGTTGTATAAACAACATGTTTGACCAAGATAATTTTAAAAAAGCGTTTCCATACGTATATTTGTCTTCTTCGGTTTGATTTCATTCTTGGATGTTCATATAGGAACTTGTGATCGTATACCAGCCTCTACAGCACGATGCTAAAGCATGTCAATACGAATCGAAGAGGGTAGCAACTGTCGTGTTTTACCATGGAGATGAAGTCCTCAGACAATGGTATAGAAAGTAAGTCACGGTTATTTCTCCACTGCATGTGCATGAGAACGTATTTTTTATCGATATATGTACTACATCGTACTTGCTTTAAATGACGTGAAATGAAACGTCTCGGGTGTTGTCAGGCTATTGAAAGAACCATCCTTTTGCCATTCTTCAGGCCCATTTACACTTACGATTTTTCTGTGGTTTTATGTGCGATTTTCTTCTTTTGATCGATGCGAACAAGTAATAAGTTACGAATGCTCTGATATGTGCGACCTCCTATTTGAATATCCGTAACTAATTCACTCGTTCACATCTATCAAAAGAAGAAAATCGCACATTTTTATGTAGCTAAGTGCAAGTGTAAACAGGCCTTTATGAAAATTAACTTGTATATGTATGTACGGTGAAGTGAATGGCTACCTTGAAATATTAATTGGCAAGGGCTGGGGCATGCAAAAGCTCACCATCAAAGCGTAACAGTTAAAGCACTGGCCCGATTGCAGATAAAACGGCATCTTTTTTTTCTAAATTAATTTTTCACTTGTTGCGATGTACTGAGAACTTGTACTGACAACTCGACTTCTAGTATTTGATTATTGTTTCTTGAAGAAATCTCAGTAAACAAAAAGGGATGAACGAAAAGCATGCAAGCGGAAACTGGAGGAATGACGATATTCAATTTGATAAGATTTTCCAGGACGAAAATTGTACCGCTGAAGGTTAGTGAAATAAATTCTTCAAAAGACGTTGAAAAATTACAGTGGTTATAATGACAACAGTGCTTTTATATGCATTGCCAGGAATTAATTAATGCAATAAATGCACTATACACATTTTTTTTATAAACGCTAAGTATACAGAGATAGCTATTAAACATGCGAGTGGTTGACCAAAAAACGTTCTAAAAAGCCAAAAGCTCTCCAGCAACTAAAGCTATCTAGTGTAATTTGTCAAAGCATTAAAAACGATTTAAAATGGCCGCCAAATACAGGCGTGTTCATATGGCAAAGGAGTTTTATTTCCATTAAGAGTTTACTCTTTATACATTCTTTATCAATATTGTCTGCCATTGTTATGATTTTAATACTTTCCTCTATTTTATTTCCTGGTTTCAGTAGACTTCGATTTCCCTGATCTGGACAACTACGAGCGAATATTTGACAGCCACGTTTCGCAAACGTTCGTCAACCTTTTGGGTGGAAGCGAGAAGAACGTGGTGCAGTCAGATATGGGCGAAGAGAGTCTAGTCATGGCTACACCGAGGAAACGATGTCTGGAGCCTGAGACCGAGAAAAGCACTGTTGCCAAGGGCGATATCGTCACTGATAAAAGAACAGGGAATACAGGTATTTGTTTAAGCCACTGTTACACGGTGCAATTTTTCTTGCAACTTGCAATGCAATCCTACTTTTAAGAGATGTAATTTAGTACAGAGTATTCAAAAAGTAAGGCTAAGAAACGTACATGGAGTGTAATAAAAGTTTCGTAATGGCCAAATTTCTATCTCACAATAGTAGAATTGCATTGCAAGTTGCAAGAAAAATTGTTGCACCGTGTAACAGGGCTTTACACTGTGCATATTCAAATGCTCCTCCCTCTCCTAGATTGTAATCTATTTCCAACTATTATCATTGATATTTTTAATCTAGTTGAAATAAACACAATATTAATCTTACATTGCAGTGATAATAGCAGACATATTGCTATACTGCTACACATTCTAGAAAACAGTTTCAGATTAACATAATATGCTATTTGATGATTTTTGTGCATAATATATTGGTAATCATTGTTCGTCCGGCAATTTAATTAACTTTCCAAATTAATGTTGTTTTTAGACAAAGATGAAAGTAGTGTATGGTCGTTAATACCAGAACAAATCAGCTTAAAAGTTCCTGTTAAAGGTTTGAGGCTTGTAAATTAATTATTATATAAAATTCCACGGCTTGCTAAATTCTGAATTTTTCTACTTCTCTATTCTTTTCAAGGCTCGTCTGATTCAACAAAAAAGATTCAATTGTTAAACTTCTCTGATAGACAACTGGAGTAAGTTTTAAGATATTTTCATAATGATTCCGTGACTTAGAAAAGCTTTCTTACCAGAATCTTCTGTTACCTTGCGATAGGTTCGAGTTGATCTGGCCAGCCCATTGCATTGCTGTGACACCTCACACTGGAGCAATAGCTCGAAAGTATGAACAAACCAATTTAAATTCGCTCACATTCATTATTATAGAACAGATCGAATCGTGAAACAAATAAAATTTATACATAATTAACTAGAAAGTACAATAGACCTTTCTTATAATGATATCAAACGCGTAAAGTCTGATGTTACACGAAATTTGATTGGCTCCACAAAGCTATCGAGCCAATCAAACTTCGTGTAACATCATACTTTCCGCGTTTGACGTCATTATGAAAAAGGTTTATTGTCTTTTGTTGCACTGTTCTGTAGAAGTCAAACGACCATCAACATCAGCGCCTGGGGCAGTATTTTGAAGTCTGGCGTGGATTTACCGTGGTCCGGTACGGCTTATGTGAAATGTGATGGGGAAAAGAAGGTATACTGTTGAAACATCAGAGAGCTTACGCCATTGCCAAGAGTACGAGATTCGTACATTTCTCGTGTTGTTTGCTTTTGAATATGGGTTGCTGACGAATTTCGTACTTTTAGCTGTAACTGTAGTCACTTCTCTAATTCTATATCAGGGCATCTGGGCTATAAGCTAATATCACTTATTGGAGTCTTCGTGTATTCTACCTTTAGGCTATAGCGATCCAGATTCACAATCCACTAGTGAGTGACAATTCACCAGCGCCGAGTGTTATCGATAAGCCACTGTCCATTGTAAAATCTGGCAAAGATGAACCACGTTTGTCTCAGACCTATACTGCTTTCGTGAAGCCTTTGAAAGCAACTCAATTGTTGAAAATTATACCAACGCTAATCGATTTTGACGAAATTCAAGTGAACAAAGCGTCGTGTAAGTAGTTCCATTATAGATACACAGCTATCAGCTCCCATAAGCGGTGTGTAAGTCCTTTATATACAAATAATAGACATAGAATGCTTACTGGTACCTCCTCCCTTATAAAATTTTGTCTCCAAAGATGGCGTATTTATAAAGGCACAGCATGAAAACTGTGGGAGACGTATTCGTGATAAGTTTACATTCTATGTCTACTGTTTTTATGGTTCTATGATGCCCCTTTAATTCGAGAAGATCCTTGCTGGACCTCCGCTGAAATTTTTCTTATCTCACACTGCTGATAAAATAGAACAGACTGCTGTGTTTCTTTCCCTAAATAAATTAAAAATAACAATTCGAAACTAAATTATAAGGTGTACAGTACTTTTTAGCAGCTTTTACACTTTCTATTTCAGGTTCAACCGTTACAATTGAAAATATTTCAACATCATCACTAAGGTGGAAAATTTCGTCGTTTGCGCCAGCCTATGCAAAGGTATTGAGCCACGCTGACGCCATTAAGTTGGACGAAGTTACCTCAGATATATCTCGTTACCTCAGATATATCTCGTTACCTCAGATATATCTCGTTACCTCAGATATATCTATATACTCACGTGCCCCTGTCGTAAAATTTTAGGTGTCCGATGCAAGTGCAGAATTGCTCCGTGCAACCTACCCCGTATTCAGTTTCTCTACTCAAAGTGGTTTCCTACGAGCAAATCAAATTGTGAAGGTTTGTTTTCGGTGTAAACGTCGACCAAAGTTAGGAAATTGTAGGAGCTTGCATGAATTGTAAAACTTATATCGCATTTTTCCTTTCGTTGAATTGGTTTTTTTGCGTAGATTCAAGTTGAATTTCGTGCTAGAGACGCTGGAGATTACTGCCAAATATGGGACTGCCAGGTGTGTTTTTTAATGGTATCCACTTTTGATTTTCAAATGCAACGATTCCTTTACTGTATATATTATACTCCACAAGTGTAGACTTCCCCCAGCGGTGTAGTGGGAGGGAATAGAGAGAGAAAGAAAAATTCCACCTGTCTAGTTATTACTCGCGTGTAGCTATATACACTGCACGTGTTATTTTACACCTTGCCACTTTACAAAGTGTGATTTTACACCTTGCCATTTTTATTTTACAGACAAATCCAGAGAGTCCGTTAACTTCAACAAAGATTAAGTTAGAGCTCTCAGGAAAGGTAAATTCTCAAGATCTTCTCATGGGAGAAATTAAAAAACAGAAAAGCCAAATCGTTTGCCACATTTTTCCCACTTAATTTTCCCAAATAATATTCATAGGCTGTCGTGAATGATAGAACATCCTCTGCCGAGATGGAAAAAGATAAGAAAAGCGTTGAGAAAGGAAACGTTGGGACGTCCAGAGAGTCGCTGCCGGAGATTCCCTCGAAAGAAACGTAAGAAACGGAGAAAAAATTAAACTTCAATTGGGGAGTTGTCAAGTCTTCCTCCAAGGCCCAGATTTGAGCCCTTCCCACTTAATGTTGTCGCTATAGTTAGAGAACTTCTGTAAAATCCATTCTTTTTAGCAAAGAATCTCAAAAGGGGAAAGCTGTTGTTTATTTCCAGTCCGATAATGTGGATTTTCCCGATACAAAAGTGGGACAGACCAGCACAGCGAGAATAAAGATTTGTAACAAGTCGACCAGCGAACAACAGGTATGCTAAGCTTACTCGCTGTTAAGATCCACGGGTTTTTAAAATTGAACTAAAAATTGGCAGGAATTTTCTGTTATAGATTGCTGCTTTGCTAAAGGACCACATGCCGTTGCTGTTAACATTTCACTTAATTCTTATGTAGTTTCGAATCATCGCTTCCTCAGCGCCATTTTACATGAAGTGCACCAGCCTTGTTACAAAGTGAGTATACATTATATATGTTTATTGTTTAAACAAAGCTAACAACAAACACAGGAATGTATTTATTTACATGGCTTTTTAGGATACCAAAGGTGGTATGTGGAATGTGGAGAGAGGCCTGGGGCGGACCCTAACCCCAGTCCTTTCTCCACATTTCGACCTTTTGGGTATCCTAAAAAGATTTTTGCCTTTTTTGAGCTTTCGGCAGAAGCAAAATCAATGAACTCTAAGCAACCTGGAGCGATTAAAAGAATGAGATTAAAGATGTGCTAAAAATGGGGATTATAAAGTCAAAATAGTAAACAGAAATACTTAACATTGAACATAGTGTTTGTTGCCATATGTAATTAACCAATCGCGTATGAAAAACTCTACATTTAGTGAAGATCGATTTTGCATTTTCGAGCTAATTCTAATTTTTTTTATTTTTTAATATTCTTTTTTTTTTGCTGAAGTTAACTTTTTTTACTCAGAAACCCATATCCATTCATTAATATAAGTTTAATCATATCAAATCTCTGCTCAAAATTAAGAAGTAATTTAAATAGTTCCCATGCTGAAGTGTGCTTGATTCCAATGGCGATTTTATCTTAGTTACTGATCCAGTCCCGACTTGGAGTTGAAATCTCTTCTGGCTTTCCTCTCGCCCTAAACTTATACGCAAGTTTAAACCGGAGGTTGCATTTTTTCTATTTTCAGACCATCTCATTACTTGAAAATCCCCGTTTATTTCTCGCCCCAAGAAGCGGGCAAACATTACGAAGCTACGGTCGCATTTGAAAACATAAAATCTGGGGAAACACTGGACGTGAAGCTACGTGCAAATAGCGTTTGAATATTTCAAAAAGAAATGAAAATATATTTATTTATTTATTTAGCATAATTTATCATGGAAATGCAGTCAAAATTGTAGCTATGAACACCTCTGGTTTTGTGTTTTTGCCAAAGCCAACACAATATTAAGAGCTTTGACGATAGTTGGTCCTTACCGTCAGGGCCAGGATGTATAAACAAAACTGTCGATGCTAAAAACTTGAAAATCTAAACAGACTACTGTATGTAAGTGGGGTATTCAGTGTTTAGTCGCGTGTATATATGTTATATACATATTATTTAAATTTATTTTGATAAAAAAAAGCAAAGTACGTAAAAAAATGAAAATGCATGACATGCAAAAACAAATGTATATTACATAATTATATTGTCAAAAAATCGATCACCAAACACGGACTGTATATTTAATGATTCTTGCATTATTCCAATAGTTTTAGGTTTAGAATTTAATAAATGTTGTGCTCCCATAGAATTTTCGTACAGCGCGCGATGAATTGTAGATATTCAGTGTAGCTACTTTGTTGAAAAGTTGTTTAAAATTGTAAGAATTATGAAAGAAATGCCTCAATTTCCTAAAGGCAATTTTCTGCACAAATTTCACATTTTTGAAAGGACAACTTTTACTGAATGAGCTGCATATGCATGTTATACTTATAGCTACGTATATATCTTAGCTGCATATTTTTATTATCCCGAAGTGGCTGTGTACAGGGGGAGTAAAAAAACCCGGATACCTTTGAATCAGATTCAAATTAGCCGCATGCATAGCGGCTGTAATGTGACAGAAGTTGCCTTAAATATCTCATGGGTATACGAAGCATATCGAATAAGTGAATCCTTAATTAACCTAAAACATAAAGTTTGTTCCCTTTTTGAGTTAAAATACATGTAGTTCAATTGGTTTAAACACTTTCGCATTAATTAACCACGTCCTGTTGATTGTACACATGGGTCTGTCATGGAAATTGTGAAATTCCAGCCATAAGTTCGCAGCTAATTTGAATTTCAAAGGTGTCAGTTTTTTTTACTCACCCTGCACATGCATATAAGCTGCATATATGCGTATAATACTAATTTTAAAAACTAGAGCTAGTGAAATACAATACAACTAATCAACGCAATTGTTCATGTTTATGCAAAATTAGTTCATATCCTTATTTGAGTTTATTGTATTGTATTCTTGCCCAATTAATTCATAAAAGCGTGTCTTGAACAACGGATCGAACATTGTCATTGGTTCACTTGTTCACAACACAAATAGGGAGGAATTTTGCATAAACGTCCCAGAACAATAGTTGAGGCGTTGTACTGGTACACTTGTCTTCAAACCAGGCTTCAAAGTTCAAACCACGTACTTTATCGACTGTGATTCAAGTAAACTAGTTTCATACATCAATATTTTGCTTCAGTCAACAGATTCAGGAGGCCAGTTGAGAGACTTCAACACTCCTTGAACTGGTTTCGTATAACGGCCGTATCTTTCCAGTCTGCATTGAGGCTGTGTTGATCCCCAACCTATCTCACCGCTGCTGGTTTTTGGAAATGGTCTGGTCGAAGCGCCCACACCAAGCTGTTTCACGTTGTCGATTGGAGGAAGTTTCAATTTCTCTCGCCTTTCCTTGACGCGAACCGAAGCCGCTCCTTGAGGTACGCCATCATCTTACGCGATCAGCAAAAGAGCTTGAAATGCACTTGAATTTGAGTGTGAAGTGGAATATCAGAGCCATTCAGACATTCAACTAAGGGCCTGTTTACATGAAGCGATTATCCCGGCTAGCGAGGTAAAAAGCGCATCACATCAAAGGCTTACCTTGCCTAAGCCGGGATAACTCGCTCCATGTGAGCAGGCCCTAAAAAATCAATCAAAGCCGTGTTTACACTACAACCCGAGCCTGGACAAAGGCCTAAATCCACACTCGATATTTGTAGCTAAACTGCACTGAGGCTTGGTCCTCTTCGGGGTTTGAAGATTACGATTTAGTGCGACGCTTAAAGAGGAAATCGCATGATAATTGTAAACGTTTGCACATACACAAGGTATACAGACACACAACGCATATGGCACTAATCCCTTTGGCTGCTTGCCATCTTTCCTGGGGACGGTTGTTCGAAAACGTTTAGCTTCAACGGTGGAGAAGCCAACATTTAAAAATTCTCTCATACATCTTGTGATGACTCAACCTACATTTTATGCATTAAATATGTACTTCCATTGAAAATTAACTATTTACATCGAATATTTCAGCTCATTTGTCCAAAAAAGCGCCGTTTAAGCTAAACCCCTTTCGAACAACCGGATCCTGTAGTGTAGCAGCTTGAACAAGGTTGTTTCTATTGGTCAGAGCAATAATTGGGCGCAAAAAGCAACCGAAGTTTTGATAGGATGTTTTGTAAATATGTTTATCGATTCACACACAATCATGCACAGAACAAATACTTCAAAAACATGTCTTTGTCTCTATGATTTCCGTTTTCGAAACCCCCTGGGAATATCATGCCAGAATGGCTCGTTTGTTCGCATATCTCAAATACTATAGTGCAAGGTTGTGTGTGTAATGAGAAATAAGAGACAGCCATATCAAGTGGTGCAGATATTTCGGAACTTCCATTCATCGACTAAAGAGCGCTTCGATCGAAAGAGAGCATTCCAAAATGCACAAAATTCTGAATCTTCTTCCCATTGCATTCGATCATGCTGAAACAGCTCTACTTGACCCAAATGAATACAAGATTCACTTTTTATACGCCTTGGAAGATGTTATTGACAAAGAAATGGCATCTTTAGCCTACGGTAGTTACTTGGCAAAGCCTGAGTTCTTGATATCCTACATCGAAAGAGCTGTTCGTTACGTGAAAGATAACGAAATAACAGCCATTATATTCAGTCACGATATGGCGTCTGTTGTTGCATCTGTGGTATGTGAACAGACTGGTCTGCCAGGTCCTAGTTTGGAGTCCACTTTCCTCTGTCTTCACAAGTATTACTCGAGAAAGACGGAAAATGGGAAACTTTGGTTTGATTACATCAACATGGATAAACCGTCCAGCGAATGGAAGGATAAAATGCGCTATCCTTGCTTTCTAAAAGCACCTTTTCTCGCGTCAAGTGCTGGGCATTGTTATGTTAAAAATGAAGCAGAAATGGAGACCGCTTTGGCCAACCTCAATGAGCTGGTAGCTCCATATTTCACTGGGTATCGCGAGTTTTTTAGGCGCTATCTTGATCTGGAAAAGTTTCCGTTGGCAGTGGAGAATATCGCTGTTGTGGAAGAGCTGGTCGATATGCGCGACCAATACTGCTTCGAAGGCTGGCTGGATAACAGTGGCAAATTTACAATGATCACTTCAGGCTTTTGTCAAATTTCACCTGAAAAGGCTGGAAGGCTTCAACACTGGGTTATACCGCAGTTCATTTCAGGCTCAGCTGACGGGGAAACATATAAGAAACTATTCGATTACACGGTAAAGATGGCCCAGCGTTTTGGTCTCACAAACACATTCTTCGATATCGAGTTCTGGCTGCAAGGAGACGAAATGACTTTGATCGAAATGAATTGTCGAATGGCTTATACCTACTCAGCGGCTTACAGGAAGATGTGGAACATCAGCGCGCACCATGCAGCGGTGTTCCTTGCTTGCGGTCAAACAGAGAAACTAGCCAAGTGTAAAACATCCATCGTTTACAAAGACGGGGAACCGATTTCGGGCCAGTTTTTCATCTTCACCAGCGGCGAAGGTCAGGGAAAGGACTTTCTCGACTACGACTACGCCAGACAGGGATGCATCTCTGACGGGGTTTACAACACGATGGGACCAGCTATAACTATATCCGTGGAAGAGGAAACACCAGTGAGGCAGACATCGACCGTCGGGGTGCGGTTGTGCGATTTCCTTCTCACTGAGAACAGTCCGTTCAGTCTCTTTCAGCGCGCAAACGAGGTAAAAACAAAACTTCTCCTGCGTGAAGAAGATCGTGACCTTCTGAAGTTACCTTGAACTTCTCTAGTAGGCAGGACGTTGGGCTTGTGTTTAACAACTTGTGTTGACAGGGCCGGTTGTTCGAGAGGCGTTTAGCTTAAACGCTGCATAAGCCAAAGTTTAAATTTTCTCATAGATCTCGTGAATGACTGAACCTACATCTTATGGTTTAGATATAAACTTCTATTGAAAATTCAACTATTTACATCGAAACATTTAATAAAAAAATACACATCATTCAAAAATAGATAATTTAATTCTCCATTTTTGAACCGGCCGTCGCCTTTCGAACAATCGTCCCCTGTTGAACATGAGAAGATATTTGGCTACTGTTGATTGGGGTCTAATTTTGGTTAAATTTAGGTGATTTTCCTAGCATCATATAATAAGTGACAAAAGATAGTGTAACAATCATAGAAATAGTAGACGAAGAATGCGTGCTTGGTCATGTGACCGGTGTCCAAAATGAAATCAAAATGCCCTTATAAATCGGCCATCTTTGATTTGTCCTAGGAGCGGGCAAGTTCATTAAAAATTTTCACTTATTTAGTAAAGGTGATTCTTCGTTCCACCAACTTCCAAATTTGCTAAAATAACTACGTTAACATCTCGGAGCATCTTACGAGAAAAGGTCAACGGAATTTGCCCTTATACTGAATCGGCCATTTTCAATAGCTAATGTCGTCAATTCGTTAACTGGGGTACAGAAGCACGCGTGCTATGTCTGTTATTTCTATGGTGATAATCATACATGATTAAGAGGAGGTTTTTTATTCTTTATAATATGTAGTGGTCAAAGTTTTGAGTAGTATTTGGTCGTTGTAAAACACGATCGACAAAAGCATTCAAAAAAATATAGCTGCTTTCAAGAACGTTTTTTAATGTCAACGCTATTAATCATTACCAAAATTGAATACAAAAAAGTGTTCTATTCCAGTGTCATTTTTTTCCCTGAGAAATCTCTTCCAAGTGATTTGAAATGGTGGGAAAGGACTGGGACTTGTTGACAAAAAATCTTATTTCTCGGTTGAAACAACGTATTATCTCTCAAAATATATCCCGGCAAGCTGTAGTTCTTACAGATAAACATTATCACAAGTTACATCCAGAATAACAAAAGATACAATCGATTGAATACTAAGAATGGATTTCTGAAAGAATCACCCTTCTGGGGCCAGTTGTTCAAAGCTAGGTTAGCGCTAACCCATGCAGGGTTAAATAATATTCAAGAGTTTTAGTTTATGTGCTTTTGAACCACTGTTTGTTGTAAAACGTTTAGAAAATATGACTTTTATCCGTCCTGAAATTATTTACGAAAAATTGATTATGACTGAACTATGCAAGCAAGAGGTTAAAAAATTAAGGTAAAGATTTGCCTTAATCCAGGGTTAAGCTAACCGGCTTTTGAACAACCGGGACCTGAGCGCTAACAGTTAGGTTCAATGACTCTGATGTGACCTACGATGGTGTGATTATTTATATCGTACTCTAACTAAGAATGCTTTTTGTTGAGGTCTAGGTGCATGCATAAAGGCGGTTTTGTTTTTGAGGCCCGTCGCGCCCGCATGAGCAGATTTTTCCATTTCCCATTTAGTCCTGAGTCGTGAACATGTCAAGCTAGCTGATGTGATAGAATAAATCTCTGTGTGTGCCACTGATGTGTGCACTCAACAATGACCAATTTAAATATAGAAATAAACACCAAATTTACATCCGAACTATTTCTCATCGGTGAAAATTGGCTTGTTCGCGACAATTACGATTAAATGGAAACTATGGAAGCTTAAGGAGTTGTATTGTCTTCAAACCACGTCCTCCATCGACTGTGATTCAAGTAAACTAATTTCAAACATCAATATTTTGCTTCAGTCAACAGATTCAGGAGGCCAGTTGAGAGACTTCAACACTCCTTGAACTGGTTTCGTATAACGGCCGTATCTTTCCAGTCTGCATTGAGGCTGTGTTGATCGCCAACCTATCTCACCGCTGCTGGTTTTTGGAAATGGTCTGGTCGAGGCGCCCACACCAAGCTGTTTCACGTTGTCGATTGGAGGAAGTTTCAATTTCTCTCGCCTCAGTTTCCTTGACGCGAACCGAAGCCGCTCCTTGAGGTACGCCATCATCTTACGCGATCAGCAAAAGAGCTTGAAATGCACTTGAAATTTGAGTGTGAAGTGAGAATATCAGAGGCACATTCAGAACATTCAACTAAGGGCCTGTTTACATGAAGCGAGTTATCCCGGCTAAGCGAGGTAAAAAGCGCATCACATCAAAGGCTTACCTTGCCTAAGCCGGGATAACTCGCTCCATGTGAGCAGGCCCTAAAAAAATCAATCAAAAGCCGTGTTTACACTACAAACCCGAGCCTGGACTAAAGGCCTAAATCCACACTCGATATTTGTAGCGTAAACATGCACTGAGGCTTGGTCCATCTTCGGGGTTTGAAGATTACGATTTAGTGCGACGCTTAAAGAGGAAATCGCATGATAATTGTAAACGTTTGCACATACACAAACAGGTATACAGACACAAACCGCATATGGCACTAATCCCTTTGGCTGCTTGCCATCTATTCCTGGGGACGGTTGTTCGAAAGGCGTTTAGCTTCAACGGTGGAGAAGCCAACATTTAAAAATACTCTCATACATCTTGTGAATGACTCAACCTACATTTTATGCATTAAATATGTACTTCCATTGAAAATTAAACTATTTACATCGAAATATTTCAGCTCATTTGTCCAATAAAAAGCGCCGTTTAGGGTGGATTTCCACTTACAGAGAAACAGTTCACAAGCGAAATATTTGCATATTTTCTTTTGAATTGAGAGCAGTCATGTTGAAATAATTTATTTATGCTGTTAAAATTCTAAAGAAAATATGCAAATATTTCGCAAGCGAACTATTTCTCTGTAAGTGGAAATCCAGCCTTAAGCTAAACCCCTTTCGAACAACCGGATCCTGTAGTGTAGCAGCTTGAACAAGGTTGTTTTCTATTGGTCAGAGCAATAATTGGGCGCAAAAAGCAACCGAAGTTTTGATAGGATGTTTTGTAAATATGTTTATCGATTCACACACAATCATGCACAGAACAAATACTTCAAAAACATGTCTTTGTCTCTATGATTTCCGTTTTCGAAACCCCCTGGGAATATCATGCCAGAATGGCTCGTTTGTTCGCATATCTCAAATACTATAGTGCAAGGTTGTGTGTGTAATGAGAAATAAGAGACAGCCATATCAAGTGGTGCAGATATTTCGGAACTTCCATTCATCGACTAAAGAGCGCTTCGATCGAAAGAGAGCATTCCAAAATGCACAAAATTCTGAATCTTCTTCCCATTGCATTCGATCATGCTGAAACAGCTCTACTTGACCCAAATGAATACAAGATTCACTTTTTATACGCCTTGGAAGATGTTATTGACAAAGAAATGGCATCTTTAGCCTACGGTAGTTACTTGGCAAAGCCTGAGTTCTTGATATCCTACATCGAAAGAGCTGTTCGTTACGTGAAAGATAACGAAATAACAGCCATTATATTCAGTCACGATATGGCGTCTGTTGTTGCATCTGTGGTATGTGAACAGACTGGTCTGCCAGGTCCTAGTTTGGAGTCCACTTTCCTCTGTCTTCACAAGTATTACTCGAGAAAGACGGAAAATGGGAAACTTTGGTTTGATTACATCAACATGGATAAACCGTCCAGCGAATGGAAGGATAAAATGCGCTATCCTTGCTTTCTAAAAGCACCTTTTCTCGCGTCAAGTGCTGGGCATTGTTATGTTAAAAATGAAGCAGAAATGGAGACCGCTTTGGCCAACCTCAATGAGCTGGTAGCTCCATATTTCACTGGGTATCGCGAGTTTTTTAGGCGCTATCTTGATCTGGAAAAGTTTCCGTTGGCAGTGGAGAATATCGCTGTTGTGGAAGAGCTGGTCGATATGCGCGACCAATACTGCTTCGAAGGCTGGCTGGATAACAGTGGCAAATTTACAATGATCACTTCAGGCTTTTGTCAAATTTCACCTGAAAAGGCTGGAAGGCTTCAACACTGGGTTATACCGCAGTTCATTTCAGGCTCAGCTGACGGGGAAACATATAAGAAACTATTCGATTACACGGTAAAGATGGCCCAGCGTTTTGGTCTCACAAACACATTCTTCGATATCGAGTTCTGGCTGCAAGGAGACGAAATGACTTTGATCGAAATGAATTGTCGAATGGCTTATACCTACTCAGCGGCTTACAGGAAGATGTGGAACATCAGCGCGCACCATGCAGCGGTGTTCCTTGCTTGCGGTCAAACAGAGAAACTAGCCAAGTGTAAAACATCCATCGTTTACAAAGACGGGGAACCGATTTCGGGCCAGTTTTTCATCTTCACCAGCGGCGAAGGTCAGGGAAAGGACTTTCTCGACTACGACTACGCCAGACAGGGATGCATCTCTGACGGGGTTTACAACACGATGGGACCAGCTATAACTATATCCGTGGAAGAGGAAACACCAGTGAGGCAGACATCGACCGTCGGGGTGCGGTTGTGCGATTTCCTTCTCACTGAGAACAGTCCGTTCAGTCTCTTTCAGCGCGCAAACGAGGTAAAAACAAAACTTCTCCTGCGTGAAGAAGATCGTGACCTTCTGAAGTTACCTTGAACTTCTCTAGTAGGCAGGACGTTGGACTTGTGTTTAACAACTTGTGTTGACAGGGCCGGTTGTTCGAGAGGCGTTTAGCTTAAACGCTGCATAAGCCAAAGTTTAAATTCTCTCATAGATCTCGTGAATGACTGAACCTACATCTTATGGTTTAGATATAAACTTCTATTGAAAATTCAACCATTTACATCGAAACATTTAATAAAAAAATACACATCATTCAAAAATAGATAATTTAATTCTCCATTTTTGAACCGGCCGTCGCCTTTCGAACAATCGTCCCCTGTTGAACATGAGAAGATATTTGGCTACTGTTGATTGGGGTCTAATTTTGGTTAAATTTAGGTGATTTTCCTAGCATCATATAATAAGTGACAAAAGATAGTGTAACAATCATAGAAATAGTAGACGAAGAATGCGTGCTTAGTCATGTGACCGGTGTCCAAAATGAAATCAAAATGCCCTTATAAATCGGCCATCTTTGATTTGTCCTAGGAGCGGGCAAGTTCATTAAAAATTTTCACTTATTTAGTAAAGGTGATTCTTCGTTCCACCAACTTCCAAATTTGCTAAAATAACTACGTTAACATCTCGGAGCATCTTACGAGAAAAGGTCAACGGAATTTGCCCTTATACTGAATCGGCCATTTTCAATAGCTAATGTCGTCAATTCGTTAACTGGGGTACAGAAGCACGCTTGCTATGTCTGTTATTTCTATGGTGATAATCATACATGATTAAGAGGAGGTTTTTTATTCTTTATAATATGTAGTGGTCAAAGTTTTGAGTAGTATTTGGTCGTTGTAAAACACGATCGACAAAAGCATTAAAAAAATACTGCTGCTTTCAAGAACGTTTTTTAATGTCAACGCTATTAATCATTACCAAAATTGAATACAAAAAAGTGTCATTTTTCTCCCTAAGAAATCTCTTCCAAGTGATTTGAAATGGTGGGAAAGGACTGGGACTTGTTGACAAAAAATCTTATTTCTCGGTTGAAACAACGTATTATCTCTCAAAATATATCCCGGCAAGCTGTAGTTCTTACAGATAAACATTATCACAAGTTACATCCAGAATAACAAAAGATATAATCGATTGAATACTAAGAATGGATTTCTGAAAGAATCACCCTTCTGGGGCCAGTTGTTCAAAGCTAGGTTAGCGCTAACCCATGCAGGGTTAAATAATATTCAAGAGTTTTAGTTTATGTGCTTTTGAACCACTGTTTGTTGTAAAACGTTTAGAAAATATGACTTTCATCCGTCCTGAAATTATTTACGAAAAATTGATTATGACTGAACTATGCAAGCAAGAGGTTAAAAAATTAAGGTAAAGATTTGCCTTAATCCAGGGTTAAGCTAACCGGCTTTTGAACAACCGGGACCTGAGCGCTAACAGTTAGGTTCAATGACTCTGATGTGACCTACGATGGTGTGATTATTTATATCGTACTCTAACTAAGAATGCTGTTTGTTGAGGTCTAGGTGCATGCATAAAGGCGGTTTTGTTTTTGAGGCCCGTCGCGCCCGCATGAGCAGATTTTTCCATTTCCCATTTAGTCCTGAGTCGTGAACATGTCAACTGTCAAGCTAGTTGATGTGATAGAATAAATCTCTGTGTGTGCCACTGATGTGTGCACTCAGCAATGACCAATTTAAATATAGAAATAAACACCAAATTTACATCCGAACTATTTCTCATCGGTGAAAATGGCTTGTTTGCGACAATTACGATTAAATGGAAACTATGGAAGCTTAAGGAGTTGTATTGTCTTCAAACCACGTCCTCCATCGACTGTGATTCAAGTAAACTAATTTCATACATCAATATTTTGCTTCAGTCAACAGATTCAGGAGGCCAGTTGAGAGACTTCAACACTCCTTGAACTGGTTTCGTATAACGGCCGTATCTTTCCAGTCTGCATTGAGGCTGTGTTGATCGCCAACCTATCTCACCGCTGCTGGTTTTTGGAAATGGTCTGGTCGAGGCGCCCACGCCAAGCTGTTTCACGTTGTCGATTGGAGGAAGTTTCAATTTCTCTCGCCTTTCCTTGACGCGAACCGAAGCCGCTCCTTGAGGTACGCCGTCATCTTCGTTACATAACTATCGATCGGAAATATGTTGTTTAGTAAAACCCCTTTTGGAAAAGAGATTGAAATGCACTTGAAATTTGAGTGCGAAGTGATAATATCAGATAAAGTTTAATTTGAATGTTCAGACTGAGACACATTCAGAACATTCAGCTTAGGGCCTGTTTACATCATTACATGGAGCGAGTCATCCCAGCTAGGCGAGGTAAAAAGCGCATCACATCAAAAGCTTAACGTGATTAATTCATTGTATACAGTTTTCACCTCGCCTTAGCCGGGATAACTCGCTCCATGAGAGCAGGCCCTAAAAAAATCAATCAAAAGCCGTGTTTACACTACAAACCCGAGCCTGGATTAAAAGCCTAAATCCACACTCGATATATGTAGCGTAAACATGCACTGAGGCTTGGTCCATCTTCGGGGTTTGAAGATTACGATTTAGTGCGACGCTTAAAGAGAAAATCGCGTGATGATTGTAAACGTTTGCACATACACAAACATGCAGACACAAACCGCATATGGCACTAATTTCTTTGGCTATACTTGCCAGATAGATTAATATAAATTCATACAAATATTACCAACCGTCGAGGAAGTCAGGGCGCAAAAAGCAACTGACGTTTTGATAGGGTCAAATGTAAATGTTTATCTATTCACACACAATCTTGCACAGAACAAATACTTCATACTTCAAGGACATGTCTTTGTTTCTATGATTTCGGTTTTCGAAATCGTGTTATATTTGACATTTGACATTCATATTCATATATATCAGGTGTGAACAGAAATGAACTCTGTCTGATATATGATATACGTATCCTTTGCGCACGCCAATGTCACAATGAACGCCTCCTACAATGAATACTTTCACAGATTCCCACGCGCGACTTTATATAGATCCTCTCTACACCGAGATTAACATGGCCAATACTTCAGTTTAAGTTGTTTTACGGGACGCTACCTCTGTCCCCATGGAGAACGTTTTCATTTGCCAGATCATGTTAAAGCAAACATGCCATGATATTTTTGGACAACTGAACAAGTCCAATATTCGATGTCGTGTTAATAAGGCCGTATTAATGAATAAATTTAATATTTATATATAATTCAAGACGGAGACGAAAGCTATCAGTTCGGCGCATACCTTTTTGTACTGACTGATCAAAAATCCCCAATGAACCGGCCATTGCTTGGCCGCTGTCGCTTCGTTTGTGACATGATCTTTCCTTCAGATAAACAAAGAAACACAAGTCAACATCGCGCTTGTCCATGGCCAATTTGCGGCAAATACCTGCACGTCTTGCGTGGTAACTTATACAAGTTCTTAGCTCGCTTGATCGCCGCTCAAATTCGTTTGATTTAAAACGACTTTAAAACGAGTAGATGAATATTCCAACAAACAATTAAAGGTTGCTAGGCGAATTAAGTTTATGTCTGCTTAAAATGTAGTTGTCGAAGGGTATATATAGCCAGTTTTAAATTGTCAGTATACTCAGGCGATTTCGCAACCTAGTGCATGCAATTAGGATAAAAGATACAATGACATATTATGGTTGTGTTTTGGTTTGCCTGTAGAATCGAATAGCTGAGTAGAACTTGTATATACACAAATACGGACTCGAATTCCTGATCTACTACCTATCTATGCATAGTACCGAATATATGGCGTCTTCTTTGTCGACATATAATTATCTTACCAGATTTGATCATGACCAACGAAATTTTCTGTATTCACCACCGCTTTTGCGCCAAAAACCATGATATTTTGTGCAGTAATAATTTGTAGGTAAACTAACCCTGTTGTATTTTACAACATTTTGATGGTTGCCATAGCAAAATGTTTGTGTGATTGAAAATGGTTATTGTTAAAGTGCCCATGTCATAAAATTGGAATTTATCTCATTAGAATTGCCGTGAAACGTAGATTACGAAAATAGTAATCACATTTGAAATTGAGTTTATTTTCGCGGAGAAATAAAGCGATAAAGTTTGAAAATTTCAAATTTTAACGGCAAAAGTTTTTGAAATCCGCGACAGTCGGAAACTGGTAACTAATACGTCACAATAGGAACTCGCATATTGCGCCTTTTGATAAATAATAGTATGTAGTACAAGAGAAGCGATTTCATGCCAGCTAAATTCGGTCATTAAACGTGGCAGAAATATGTCTTCATCAAGTTTAGCTATTGAGAAGTTACCAAAGGAATGACACCGATTAGAATTGTTTTCCTGCCAATGCAATACCAAGAACGAACAAAAATTAAGACCATGAACGCGGGTCAATGTCTGCCTTGTCAGGCAGTAAGAACACTTCGGACCATACATTAACAAACCAGATGCCGATGATAAGCTGAAAAGCTATCGCGAAATGGAGCGATCGTATAACGATCATCGCATCGAAACTACAACGAAGACTTGATCGTAGACGTCAGTAAATAGCAAATGTTTTCTTATGATTTTGATTGCGCAACTTGCTTTCTGTGACCCCAGAACATAATGTCATTACGCTAGATATACACTACACAGTATTCAAATTACAAATAGATTCTATGGTAGTAATGTGGCAATTACATGTACTTTTGTATAACCTATAACTTTTTTCCTTAAGTTTCGTCCTAGTTGATCGTCATTTGTATAATTGCGCATATACAGTTCACCCTAATACATTTTACTGCCCTATATATATTATATTACTAGCATTATGATCGAGGTTTTCCTGTGGCTCATGAGTGCCGGTATTTCTACAATGTGTTTATGTGTAGTTCAATCACGCATGCCTGTGTGATTCTCTGGTTTATTTTCATTACAAATCAACTGAGCTAGAGTATGAGTGGAGTTCCCATGCGCTTTTAAAAAAATAGTTCAATGAAAGACTGAGAGTTATCAATATTAACTGAGAAATCTAACACGTCTCGCGCAAAAGAAACATATCAAATCATGTGTATATAAATATAACCCAGTACATTTTGCTTTTATTATGGCATCTTTTTTACCAATATTCTTTAGCTGTCCTTACTAAAATGTGCCAACTCGCATCTTTTGAGACGTTATTTTATGATGCCTGCATGCATGAAACCTTTATCTGTTAACTTTTAAACACTGCCTTCGTGTTTACAGTGACTCAATTGATCATGACTCATTGCGTATTTGCAATTATTGCGCGACTGTTGCCAGGAACGTACAATTATTAAAGCCATTTCACAACAGATTTTGATAATATATGAGTCACTTTATACAGAATTGTCTGTTAAGTAAGAACAACCACTTTTTTGCGCGGTTAGCTTCTACTTATTACTCCATGCAATAGAGTTACTAAGTTGTCGCGTCGAACGAGTTCCTATTGTGACGTCAAACACCTTGTTTCGCACCAGTCTCATTTGCGCGGTTTTCAGAGTTTTCATTCCACCAAAATCAATGTTTAGATGGCAATAACTCGAAAAATAAAAGTCCAGTTTCAGTTTTGATTTAGAACTTACTAACTCATTTCAAACAAAGATTCTAAAAATCTAAATTCCAATTTTATGACATGGGCACTTTAAGGAGATTAGCATTTTGATAGATATGCATGCAGCTAATTAAATCAGTTTTAAAAACCTTTACAAGCGGACAATTCCGTGAAGCACAAAGGTCTGTTCACACATATTTTGCTGGACGTATGAAACAGGGTTGGGGAATAGCTGCATATATATTTGAGGCCAAACAACATCAGCACTCAGTTCTTTGCAGGGTTGCCAGATTTCTGTTGTAGTCGGCCCTTTGAAACAAAGAAAGCAACGATTGTGGTCATAATATTTGGCTAATTTCTCAGTAATCTGGCAACACTAGTTCTTTGCTTTCCTTGTTTTCTTGACAGCACTAGTGGTCTGAAATATTTCCATATCTACCAACTCTGGTATGAAATACAATACAGGGTGAGTAAAAAAAAGGTGATGCCTTTCAAATTCAAATCAGGCATATAATATTGGTTGCGTCGACGCGACAAAAATGTGGCGTTCAGGCCAAATAAGGACATGTCGGAGGTCACGGTGCTTGAGTTGTAAATTTAGACACCCTCTTTGTTTTTCAAGCGTGTCCGTGAGGTTGCCGTAAACTACCAATATCGAAGTCTCGATTGGATTTAGACCACAAGCTAGTGATCGAAAGCTAAACTAATTAAAAAAATAAAGAAGAATAAATTTGATCAGCGTTCGAGTGTTTCAAAATGCACAAAATTCTTAATCTTCTTCCTACATCAAATGACCATGCTGAAGCAGCTCTACTTGATTCCAATGAGTATGAGATTCACTTTTTATACCCTTTGGAAGATGTTATTGATACAGGAAATTATGCGTCGTTATCGTTCGCCAGTTACTTGGGGAAGCCTGAGTTCTTGATATCTTACGTCGAAAGAGCAGTTCGTTACGTGAAAGATCACGAAATAACAGCCATTATGTTTAGCCACGATATGGCGTCTATGCTCGCATCTGTGGTATGTGAACATACTGGTCTGCCAGGTCCTACCTTGGAGTCGAATTTCCTGTGTCTTCACAAGTATTACTCGAGAAAGACGGAAAATGGGAAGCTTTGGTTCGATTACATCAACATGGATAAACCGTCAAGCGAATGGAAAGATAAAATGCGCTATCCTTGCATTCTAAAGGCACCTTTTCTCACATCAAGTCACGGGCTGTGTTGTGTTAAAAATGAAGCAGAAATGGAGGCCGCTTTGGCGAACCTCAATGAGCTGGTAGGTCCATATTTCACTGGGTATCGCCAGTTTTTTAAGCGCTATCTTGATCTGGAAAAGTTTCCGTTGGCAGTGGAGAATATCGCTGTTGTGGAAGAGCTCGTGAATATGAGCGACCAATACTGCTTCGAAGGCTGGTGTGATGACAAAGGAAACTTTACAATGTTCACTTCAGGTTTTAATGAAGTTTCTCCTGATAATGCTGGAAGGCTTCTTCACTGGATTATCCCACGATTCTTTCCAGGCGCAGTCGACGGAGATACATATAAGAAGTTATACGATTACACGGAAAAGATGGCCCATTGTTTTGGTCTCACCAACACGTTTTTTGAAATCGAATACTGGGAACAAGGAGACGAGATGATATTGATCGAAATAAATTGTCGAATGGCTTATACCTATTCAGCGGCTTACAGAAAGATGTGGAACATCAGCGCGCACCATGCAGCGGTCTTCCTCGCTTGCGGCCAAACAGAGAAACTAGCTAAGTGTAAAACATCCATCTTTTACAAAGATGGCGAACCGATTTCGGGCCAGTTTTTTATCTTCACCAGCGGCGAAGGTCAGGGAAAGGACTTTCTCGACTACGACTACGCCAGACAGGGATGCATCTCTGACGGGGTTTACAACACGTCGGGACAAGCCATGACTGTTTTCGTCAAAGAGGAAACACCAGTGAGGCAGACATCCACCGTTGGAGTGGAGCTGAGCGATTTCCTTCTCACGGAAAGCAGTCCGTCCATTCTCTTTCAACGCGCAAACGAGATAAAAACAAAACTTCTCCTGCGTGAAGAAGATTACTACCTGCTGAAGTTACCTAATACATAAACTTTTCTTGTATTCGGACAATTTTGGTCATGCAAACGCGTGTTTTTTAACTGTTACAAAGAGGACGTATTAGAAGGACATACTGGGAACTAATAAGAAATTTTGAAATATTTGGCCAATCCCTAATTTTTAGCAGTATACATAATCAAAGGGATATGTAACAATAGCGTATGATTAATGGTGTTGCTGTAGTCGAAAAGTATGCATAAAATGATTAAAGTTCATTGGTTCATTGAATTATAGGCCGTAATGAAAACAAATGCTTCGTTTGTAAGTTTTAAACTGCTGTAGTACTTTTAGAATTTCGCCGGTTTACGTATTCTCAATACAATAATCGCCTCTGGGTGAATATGACGATAAAACCCCCCGTTAAACAATTAAACTACAGTCAATTCATTAATTGGCACGGCATGACTGAATTTGTACTTGTTTGTACCCATGCACTTCTATTGGTGTTTAGGCAACCAATACGAATGCTGAGCACGCATGAAATGTCCATGGGTATTCCCAATCGTAAGCAAATCAAAGCGAAGAAATACCAGAACATGGCAGCATTTACGGTAACCGATCAAGGTCGATATTTATACACGTGCACGAGTTTGTTTTGAAGCGATGTTCTGGGCCTAAATTAATTGTTGCAAATTTACAACGCCCATCATTCACCACGCGCTCAAAGTTCAAGGTTCAAAGTTTGGAAGGAAAACCTCTGAAGTGGTTGTATGTAAATATTGTATTATTTATATATAATGCAACTGAGCTTCATTGAAGGCCAGTTAGGCCACATCTAGTGACCGAAAGCTATTCAACCAAAGCAGTTGCCTTTGGTTAGATTTTGTAATTTTACTGACAAGCATTCCAAAATGCACAAAATTCTTAGCCTTCTTCCTACATCAAATGACCATGCTGAAGCAGCTCTGCTTGATCCAAATGAGTACGAGATTCACTTTTTATACGCTTTGGAAGATGTTATTCACAAAGCAATAGCATCTTCAGCCTACGGCAGTTACTTGGCAAAGCCCGAGTTCTTGACATCTTACGTCGAAAGAGCTGTTCGTTACGTAAACGATCACAAAATAACAGCCATTATATTTAGTCACGATATGGCGTCTGTTGTGGCATCTCTGGTATGTGAACAGACTGGTCTGCCAGGTCCTACCTTGGAGTCGAATTTCCTTTGTCTTCACAAGTATTACTCGAGAAAAACGGAAAATGGGAAACTTTGGTTCGATTACATCAACATGGATAAACCGTCCAGCGAATGGAAAGATAAAATGCGCTATCCTTGCTTTCTAAAGCCACCTTTTCTCGAATTAGGCGCCGGAAATTGCTGTATCAAGGGCGAGGCAGAAATGGAAATCGCTTTGGGCAACCTCAATGAGCTGGTAGCTCCATATTTCACTGGGTACCGCGAGTTTTTTAAGCGCTATCTTGATCTGGAAAAGTTTCCGTTGGCAGTGGAGAATTTCGCTGTTGTGGAAGAGCTCGTAGATATTGGCGACCAATACTGCTTTGATGGCTGGCTGGATAACAGTGGCAAATTTACAACATTCACTTCAGGCTTTTGTGAACTTTCTGCTGGCAGGCCGGGAGGGCTTCTTCACTATGTTTCCCCACAGTTCATTTCAAGCTCAGCGGACGGAGATACATATAAGAAGCTATACGATTACACGGTAAAGATGGCTCAGCGTTTTGGTCTCACGAAATCACATTGATCGAAGTAAATGGTCGTATAGCCCATGCGTTCTTGGCGGCCCACAGGAAGATGTGGAACATCAGCGCGCACCATGCAGCGGTCTTCCTCGCTTGCAGCCAAACAGAGAAACTAGCCAAGTGTAAAACATCCACCTGCTACAAAGATGGGGAACCGATTTCGGGCCAGTTTTTCATCTTCACCAACGACGAAGGTCAGGGAAAGGACTTTCTCGACTACGACTACGCCAGACAGGGATGCATCTCTGACGGGGTTTACAACACGATGGGACCAGGCATGACTATATCCGTGAATGAGGAAACACCAGTGAGGCAGACATCGAACGTTGGAGTGCAGTTGTGCAATTTTTTTCTCACTGACACCACTCCGTCCAGTCTCTTTCAACGCGGAAACGAGCTTAAAACAAAACTTCTTCTGCGTGAAGAAGACCGCGAGCTTCTAATGTTGCCTGGTAACAAGTAAAAACTGTTTTAATGAAGAAACCGTGGTGGTTTTAAAAATGTATACTTATAAACATGGGACACTTAGACAAGATTTAGTGATAATTTCTATACAGCGAGCAAGTTGTAACGGAATTATTCATTGACATTGTATTAACATGTCGTCTATTTTTATTGCTTGAAAGCCCACTTGATTCTTTTAGCGAATTAATTATAAAATAAATATTGAATTCCGCTTACCACTGGATATTTTCATGACTCGGAGCAAAACTGATGACGAGTGTAACGATTTCAATGGTGTAATATAGTAGCATAGGAAAGCGTAGGATATGCATGCAATATGATATGATATGCATGTGACACCGGCATCGCATAAGCGTAAGTTTGATTCCTGCCGGAGGACCGATAGTTGACTGACTTTTCTCAACTGTTCCTGGCTTGAATTGAGTTGTTTATGATACCACTCGAAATTAAGACCCCTTTAAAAAACTATTATATATCATTTACATTATGTTTCCAAATTACAGAAAAATTTTTTGCGTTCAAATCATCACGCATATTTGGGCTGCCTATGATGCTAGCCGCATAGCAAAAATACTTCTTTGAAAGATACACCCCAGATGTGCAATCCTATCCTAAGATGACGGCGAAGCATGCATGGAGATATATCCTAACATGACAGCATTGATAACTGGTAAACGATGACATTTTTACACGTGTACTAAGAGACTAAGTTGAAGCGATATTCTGGCCATGATAAATAAGTTACAAATTTACAACCATCCATCACGCGCTCAAAGTTCAAGGTTCACAGTTGCGAAGGACACCTCTGAAGTGGTTGTATGTAAATATTATATAATTCACGTATTATATTACTTAGCTTCACTGAAGGCACATCTGGTGACCAAAAACTGTTCAATAAAATAATTTTTGCCTTTCTATGGTCAGTGTTGGAACGTTCCAAAATGCACAAAGTTCTTAATCTTCTTCCCACATCATTTGACCATGCTGAAGCAGCTCTACTTGATCCAAATGAGTACGAGATTCACTTTTTATACGCTTTGGAAGATGTTATTGACAAAGAAACGACAGCTCTAGGTTATGGCATTTACTTGGCGAAGCCTGAGTTCTTGATATCCTACGTCGAAAGAGCTGTTCGTTACGTGAAAGATCGCGAAATAACAGCCATTTTATGCAGTCACGATATGGCGTCTGTTGTGGCATCTGTGGTATGTGATCAGACTGGTCTGCCAGGTCCTACCTTGGAGTCCACTTTCCTTTGTCTTCACAAGTATTATTCGAGAGAGACGGAAAATGGGAAGCTTTGGTTTGATTACATCAACATGGATAAACCGTCCAGCGAATGGAAGGATAAAATGCGCTATCCTTGCATTCTAAAAGCACCTTTCCTCGCGGCAAGCGCTGGACATTGTTGTGTGAAAAATGAAGCAGAAATGGGGACCGCTTTGGCCAACCTCAATGAGCTAGTAGCTCCATATTTCACTGGGTACCGCGAGTTTTTTAGGCGCTATCTTGATCTGGAAAGGTTTCCGTTGGCAGTGGAGAATATCGCTGTTGTGGAAGAGCTGGTCGATATGAGCGACCAATACAGCTGCGAAGGCTGGTGTGATGACAATGGCGATTTTACAAAGTTCGCCTCAGGCTTTGGTAAAGCTTTTCCTGGTAAGCCGGGGAGGCTTCTTTACTACGTTTACCCACAGTTCATTTCAGGCGGAGCGGACGGAGAAACATATAAGAAGCAATTCGAATACACAGGAAAGATGGGCAAGCGTTTTGGTCTCACAAACACATTCTTCAGTATCGAGTTCTGGCAGAGAAGAAATGGAATCACATTAATTGAAATGAATGGTCGAATAAGTTCTATTTTTTCAGCGGCTTACAGGAAAATGTGGAACATCAGCGCGTACCATGCAGCGGTCTTCCTCGCTTGTGGCCAAACGGAGAAAATGGCCAAGTGTAAAACATCCACCTGCTACAAAGATGGCGAACCGATTTCGGGTCATTTTTTCATCTTCACCAGCGGCGAAGGTCAGGGAAAGGACTTTCTCGACTACGACTACGCCAGACAGGGATGCATCTCTGACGGGGTTTACAACACGTCAGGACCAACCATGATTATATCCGTGAATGAAGAAACACCAGTGAGGCAGACATCGACCGTTGGGGTGCGGTTGTGTAGTTTCTTTCTCACTGAGGACAGTCCGTCCAGTCTCTTTCAGCGCGCAAACGAGGTGAAAACAAAACTTCTCCTGCGTGAAGAAGACTGCTACCTTCTGACGTTACCTGGTAACAAATAAAAACTGTTTTAATGACGAAGCCGTGGTAGTTTTAAAAATGTATACTTGTAAACTAGATTTAGTGATAATTTCTAAACAGCGAACAAGTTGTAACGGAATTATTCATTGACATTGTATTAATATCTCGTCTATTTTTATTGCTTCTTTTGGCAAATGAATTATAAAATAAATATCGAGTTCCGCTTACCACTGGATATTTTCATGCGTCTATAAAACTCGCGGCAAAAATAACGAGTGTAAACTGGTCAGTCAGACAACATGCTTGAACTGCCGGTTAGCGACATAATAAACTCTACTAAGATGGTAAAACGGGTCAACACAGCCTTCACGTCTCAAACTATGGACTGGTAGATAGGTCGATAAAGAGTTCTTTTTAATACTCTTATAAACGTAGCAAATCTTAAGAGGGTAACGTAGACACAATCAAAGATTCTTTGTTGGACTTTCAATGCGCATACTTGGACTATTATCGTCGTCAAATTATAATTTTATTGTGTTAATAAACGATTTCAATTGTGCAATATAGTAGCATAGAAAAGCGTAGGATATGCATGCATAGCCATAGGATATGTATGTGACACCGGCATCGCATAAGCGTAGGTTTGATTCCTGCCGGAGGACCGATAGTTGACTAACTTCCCAACTGTTCCTTACTTGAATTGAGTTGTTTATGATTCCACTCGAAATTTAATAAGACCCCTTGAAAAAACTTTTATATATTATTTACACCATGTTTACAAATTACAGAAAAATTTTTCTCGTTCAAATTATCGCGCATATTTGGGCTGCCTATGATACTAGCCGCATAGCCAAAATACTTCTTTAATACACCCCTGGGGCCGACTGCAGCAAGATTTAAATAACACTCTTACATCTCTCCTAAATGAGTCAACTTGAATATTATGCACCGAATATGTAGTTGTAAACAGTATCTTTGTATTAAGGTAAAAGCATTTAGTCAGATGTGCAATTCTATCCTAAGATGACGGCGTAGCATGCATGGAGATATATCCTAACATGACAGCATTGATAACTGTCTTTATTAACTGGTAAACTATGACATTTTTACACTGGCATGCACGAGATTATGTTGAAGCGATATTCTGGCTATGATGAATAAATCGCAAATTTACAACCCATCATCCATCACGCGCTCAAAGTTCAAGGTTCATAGTTGCGAAAGACGGCTCTGAACTGGTTGTATGGTAAATATCATATTATTATTCATATATAATATTACTTAGCTTCACTGAAGGCACATCTGGTGACCGAAAGCTATTCAAAAAAATAATTTTTTGCCTTTCTATGGTCAGTGTTGGAACGTTCCAAAATGCACAAAGTTCTCAATCTTCTTCCTACATCATATGACCATGCTGAAGCAGCTGTACTTGATCCAAATGAGTACGAGATTCACTTTTTATACGCTTTGGAAGATGTTATTAACAAAGAAACGACAGCTCTAGGTTATGGCAGTTACTTGGCGAAGCCTGAGTTCTTGATATCCTACGTCGAAAGAGCTGTTCGTTACGTGAAAGATCACGAAATAACAGCCATTTTATGCAGTCACGATATGGCGTCTGTTGTGGCATCTGTGGTATGTGAACAGACTGGTCTGCCAGGTCCTAGTTTGGAGTCCACTTTCCTCTGTCTTCACAAGTATTACTCGAGAAAGACGGAAAATGGGAAACTTTGGTTTGATTACATCAACATGGATAAACCGTCCAGCGAATGGAAGGATAAAATGCGCTATCCTTGCTTTCTAAAAGCACCTTTTCTCGCGTCAAGTGCTGGGCATTGTTATGTTAAAAATGAAGCAGAAATGGAGACCGCTTTGGCCAACCTCAATGAGCTGGTAGCTCCATATTTCACTGGGTATCGCGAGTTTTTTAGGCGCTATCTTGATCTGGAAAAGTTTCCGTTGGCAGTGGAGAATATCGCTGTTGTGGAAGAGCTGGTCGATATGCGCGACCAATACTGCTTCGAAGGCTGGCTGGATAACAGTGGCAAATTTACAATGATCACTTCAGGCTTTTGTCAAATTTCACCTGAAAAGGCTGGAAGGCTTCAACACTGGGTTATACCGCAGTTCATTTCAGGCTCAGCTGACGGGAAACATATAAGAAACTATTCGATTACACGGTAAAGATGGCCCAGCGTTTTGGTCTCACAAACACATTCTTCGATATCGAGTTCTGGCTGCAAGGAACGAAATGACTTTGATCGAAATGAATTGTCGAATGGCTTATACCTACTCAGCGGCTTACAGGAAGATGTGGAACATCAGCGCGCACCATGCAGCGGTGTTCCTTGCTTGCGGTCAAACAGAGAAACTAGCCAAGTGTAAAACATCCATCGTTTACAAAGATGGGGAACCGATTTCGGGCCAGTTTTTCATCTTCACCAGCGGCGAAGGTCAGGGAAAGGACTTTCTCGACTACGACTACGCCAGACAGGGATGCATCTCTGACGGGGTTTACAACACGATGGGACCAGCTATAACTATATCCGTGGAAGAGGAAACACCAGTGAGGCAGACATCGACCGTCGGGGTGCGGTTGTGCGATTTCCTTCTCACTGAGAACAGTCCGTTCAGTCTCTTTCAGCGCGCAAACGAGGTAAAAACAAAACTTCTCCTGCGTGAAGAAGATCGTGACCTTCTGAAGTTGCCTTGAACTTCTCTAGTAGGCAGGACGTTGGACTTGTGTTTAACAACTTGTGTTGACAGGGCCGGTTGTTCGAAGGCGTTTAGCTTAAACGCTGCATAAGCCAAAGTTTAAATTCTCTCATAGATCTCGTGAATGACTGAACCTACATCTTATGGTTTAGATATAAACTTCTATTGAAAATTCAACTATTTACATCGAAACATTTAATAAAAAATACACATCATTCAAAAATAGATAATTTAATTCTCCATTTTTGAACCTGCCGTCGCCTTTCGAACAATCGTCCCCTGTTGAACATGAGAAGATATTTGGCTACTGTTGATTGGGGCCTAATTTTGGTTAAATTTAGGTGATTTTCCTAGCATCAATAATCAAAAGATAGTGTAACAATCATAGAAATGGTAGACGAAGAATGCGTGCTTGGTCATGTGACCGGTGTCCAAAATGAAATCAAAATGCCCTTATAAATCGGCCATCTTTGATTTTGTCCTAGGAGCGGGCAAGTTCATTAAAAATTTTCACTTATTTAGTAAAGGGGATTTCGTTCCACCAACTTCCAAATTTTCTAAAATAACTACGTTAACATTCGGAGCATCTTACGAGAAAAGGTCAACGGAATTTGCCCTTGTACTGAATCGGCCATTTTCAATAGCTGATGTCGTTTATTCGTTAACTGGGGGTACAGAAGCACGCGTGCTATGTCTGTTATTTCTATGGTGATAATCATACATGATTAAGAGGAGGTTTTTATTCTTTATAATATGTAGTGGTCATAGTTTTGAGTAGTATTTGGTCGTTGTAAAACACGATCGACAAAAGCATTCAAAAAATATAGCTGCTTTCAAGAACGTTTTTTAATGTCAACGCTATTAATCATTACCAAAATTGAATACAAAAAAGGTTCTATTCCAGTGTCATTTTTTTCCCTGAGACTCTCTTCCAAGTGATTTGAAATGGTGGGAAAGGACTGGGACTAGTTGACAAAAAATCTTATTTCTCAGTTGAAACAAAATCTCTCAAAATATATCCCGGCAAGCTGTAGTTCTTACAGATAAACATTATCACAAGTTACATCCAGAATAACAAAAGATATAATCGATTGAATACTAAGAATGGATTTCTGAAAGAATCACCCTTCTGGGGCCAGTTGCTCAAAGCTAGGTTTGCGCTAACCCAGGATTAAATAATATTCAAGAGTTTTAGTTTATGTGCTTTTGAACCACTGTTTGTTGTAAAGCGTTTAGAAAATATGACTTTTATCCGTCCTGAAGTTATTTACGAAAAATTGATTATGACTGAACTATGCAAGCAAGAGGTTAAAAAATTAAGGTAAAGATTGCCCACAGTTAATAGAATATACGTGGTTTGGAGACTACATAAAAGTACAATAGAACTCATTATCTATGTCGGGGAACATTTATGCAAAAGTTGTCCCTTATTCGTCACGTGTCTATTGTACTTTGAACAAATAAACCAATAGTAAGGTCGGAATTAACATGTTGTTCAAGTCACGGTTGAGGAGCAAAGGCAAGCCATTGCTATTGGTTAGTTGGACTAAAATACAATAGACATGTGACGGATAAGGAACCATTTTTTGCATAAACCTGGACAATAACATAGATAATGAGTTGTATTGTACTTCCATCTAGTCTCCAAACCATGTATATTCTAATAACTGTGATTTGCCTTAATCCAGGGTTAAGCTAACCGGCTTTTGAACAACCGGACCTGAGCGCTACCAGTTAGGTTCAATGACTCTGATGTGACCTACGATGGTGATTATTTATATCGTCTCTAACTAAGAAGCTTTTTGTTGAGGTCTAGGTGCATGCATAAAGGCGGTTTTGTTTTGAGGCCCGTCGCGCCCGCATGAGCAGATTTTTCCATTTCCCATTAGTCCTGAGTCGTGAACATGTCAGGCTAGCTGATGTGATAGAATAAATTCTGTGTGTGCCACTGATGTGTGCACTCAGCAAATGACCAATTCAAATATAGAAATAAACACCAAATTTACATCCGAACTATTTCTCATCGGTGAAAATGGCTTGTTCGCGACAATTACGATTAAATGGAAACTATGGAAGCTTAAGGAGTTGTATTGTCTTCAAACCACGTCCTCCATCGACTGTGATTCAAGTAAACTAATTTCATACATCAATATTTTGCTTCAGTCAACAGATTCAGGAGGCCAGTTGAGAGACTTCAACACTCCTTGAACTGGTTTCGTATAACGGCCGTATCTTTCCAGTCTGCATTGAGGCTGTGTTGATCGCCAACCTATCTCACCGCTGCTGGTTTTTGGAAATGGTCTGGTCGAGGCGCCCACACCAAGCTGTTTCACGTTGTCGATTGGAGGAAGTTTCAATTTCTCTCGCCTTTCCTTGACGCGAACCGAAGCCGCTCCTTGAGGTACGCCGTCATCTTCGTTACATAACTATCGATCGGAAATTTGTTGTTCAGTAAAAGCCCGTGGCTTTTACTGAACAACAAATTTCCGATCAGCAAAAGAGCTTGAAATGCACTTGAAATTTGAGTGTGAAGTGAGAATATCAGAGGCACATTCAGAACATTCAACTAAGGGCCTGTTTACATGAAGCGAGTTATCCCGGCTAAGCGAGGTAAAAAGCGCATCACATCAAAGGCTTACCTTGCCTAAGCCGGGATAACTCGCTCCATGTGAGCAGGCCCTAAAAAAATCAATCAAAAGCCGTGTTTACACTACAAACCCGAGCCTGGACTAAAGGCCTAAATCCACACTCGATATTTGTAGCGTAAACATGCACTGAGGCTTGGTCCATCTTCGGGGTTTGAAGATTACGATTTAGTGCGACGCTTAAAGAGGAAATCGCATGATAATTGTAAACGTTTGCACATACACAAACAGGTAGACACAAACCGCATATGGCACTAATCCCTTTGGCTGCTTGCCATCTATTCCTGAGGACGGTTGTTCGAAAGGCGTTTAGCTTCAACGGTGGAGAAGCCAACATTTAAAAATACTCTCATACATCTTGTGTATGACTCAACCTACATTTTATGCATTAAATATGTACTTCCATTGAAAATTAAACTATTTACATCGAAATATTTCAGCTCATTTGTCCAATAAAAAGCGCCGTTTAAGCTAAACCCCTTTCGAACAACCGGATCCTGTAGTGTAGCAGCTTGAACAAGGTTGTTTTCTATTGGTCAGAGCAATAATTGGGCGCAAAAAGCAACCGAAGTTTTGATAGGATGTTTTGTAAATATGTTTATCGATTCACACACAATCATGCACAGAACAAATACTTCAAAAACATGTCTTTGTCTCTATGATTTCCGTTTTCGAAACCCCCTGGGAATATCATGCCAGAATGGCTCGTTCGCTATCTCAATTACTAGTGCAAGGTTGTGTGTGTAATGAGAAATAAGAGACAGCCATATCAAGTGGTGCAGATATTTCGGAACTTCCATTCATCGACTAAAGAGCGCTTCGATCGAAAGAGAGCATTCCAAAATGCACAAAATTCTGAATCTTCTTCCATTGCATTCGACCATGCTGAACAGCTCTACTTGACCCAAATGAGTACAAGATTCACTTTTATACGCCTTGGAAGATGTTATTGACAAAGAAATGGCATCTTTAGCCTACGGTAGTTACTTGGCAAAGCCTGAGTTCTTGATATCCTACATCGAAAGAGCTGTTCGTTACGTGAAAGATAACGAAATAACAGCCATTATATTCAGTCACGATATGGCGTCTGTTGTTGCATCTGTGGTATGTGAACAGACTGGTCTGCCAGGTCCTAGTTTGGAGTCCACTTTCCTCTGTCTTCACAAGTATTACTCGAGAAAGACGGAAAATGGGAAACTTTGGTTTGATTACATCAACATGGATAAACCGTCCAGCGAATGGAAGGATAAAATGCGCTATCCTTGCTTTCTAAAAGCACCTTTTCTCGCGTCAAGTGCTGGGCATTGTTATGTTAAAAATGAAGCAGAAATGGAGACCGCTTTGGCCAACCTCAATGAGCTGGTAGCTCCATATTTCACTGGGTATCGCGAGTTTTTTAGGCGCTATCTTGATCTGGAAAAGTTTCCGTTGGCAGTGGAGAATATCGCTGTTGTGGAAGAGCTGGTCGATATGCGCGACCAATACTGCTTCGAAGGCTGGCTGGATAACAGTGGCAAATTTACAATGATCACTTCAGGCTTTTGTCAAATTTCACCTGAAAAGGCTGGAAGGCTTCAACACTGGGTTATACCGCAGTTCATTTCAGGCTCAGCTGACGGGAAACATATAAGAAACTATTCGATTACACGGTAAAGATGGCCCAGCGTTTTGGTCTCACAAACACATTCTTCGATATCGAGTTCTGGCTGCAAGGAACGAAATGACTTTGATCGAAATGAATTGTCGAATGGCTTATACCTACTCAGCGGCTTACAGGAAATGTGGAACATCAGCGCGCACCATGCAGCGGTGTTCCTTGCTTGCGGTCAAACAGAGAAACTAGCCAAGTGTAAAACATCCATCGTTTACAAAGATGGGGAACCGATTTCGGGCCAGTTTTTCATCTTCACCAGCGGCGAAGGTCAGGGAAAGGACTTTCTCGACTACGACTACGCCAGACAGGGATGCATCTCTGACGGGGTTTACAACACGATGGGACCAGCTATAACTATATCCGTGGAAGAGGAAACACCAGTGAGGCAGACATCGACCGTCGGGGTGCGGTTGTGCGATTTCCTTCTCACTGAGAACAGTCCGTTCAGTCTCTTTCAGCGCGCAAACGAGGTAAAAACAAAACTTCTCCTGCGTGAAGAAGATCGTGACCTTCTGAAGTTGCCTTGAACTTCTCTAGTAGGCAGGACGTTGGACTTGTGTTTAACAACTTGTGTTGACAGGGCCGGTTGTTCGAAAGGCGTTTAGCTTAAACGCTGCATAAGCCAAAGTTTAAATTCTCTCATAGATCTTGTGAATGACTGAACCTACATCTTATGGTTTAGATATAAACTTCTATTGAAAATTCAACTATTTACATCAAAACATTTAATAAAAAAATACACATCATTCAAAAATAGATAATTTAATTCTCCATTTTTGAACCTGCCGTCGCCTTTCGAACAATCGTCCCCTGTTGAACATGAGAAGATATTTGGCTACTGTTGATTGGGGCCTAATTTTGGTTAAATTTAGGTGATTTTCCTAGCATCATATAATCAAAAGATAGTGTAACAATCATAGAAATGGTAGACGAAGAATGCGTGCTTGGTCATGTGACCGGTGTCCAAAATGAAATCAAAATGCCCTTATAAATCGGCCATCTTTGATTTCTCCTAGGAGCGGGCAAGTTCATTAAAAATTTTCACTTATTTAGTAAAGGGGATTATTCGTTCCACCAACTTCCAAATTTTCTAAAATAACTACGTTAACATTTCGGAGCATCTTACGAGAAAAGGTCAACGGAATTTGCCCTTGTACTGAATCGGCCATTTTCAATAGCTGATGTCGTTTATTCGTTAACTGGGGGTACAGAAGCACGCGTGCTATGTCTGTTATTTCTATGGTGATAATCATACATGATTAAGAGGAGGTTTTTTATTCTTTATAATATGTAGTGGTCATAGTTTTGAGTAGTATTTGGTCGTTGTAAAACACGATCGACAAAAGCATTCAAAAAAATATAGCTGCTTTCAAGAACGTTTTTTAATGTCAACGCTATTAATCATTACCAAAATTGAATACAAAAAAGGGTTCTATTCCAGTGTCATTTTTTTCCCTGAGACTCTCTTCCAAGTGATTTGAAATGGTGGGAAAGGACTGGGACTAGTTGACAAAAAATCTTATTTCTCAGTTGAAACAACTTATAATCTCTCAAAATATATCCCGGCAAGCTGTAGTTCTTACAGATAAACATTATCACAAGTTACATCCAGAATAACAAAAGATATAATCGATTGAATACTAAGAATGGATTTCTGAAAGAATCACCCTTCTGGGGCCAGTTGCTCAAAGCTAGGTTTGCGCTAACCCAGGATTAAATAATATTCAAGAGTTTTAGTTTATGTGCTTTTGAACCACTGTTTGTTGTAAAGCGTTTAGAAAATATGACTTTTATCCGTCCTGAAGTTATTTACGAAAAATTGATTATGACTGAACTATGCAAGCAAGAGGTTAAAAAATTAAGGTAAAGATTTGCCCACAGTTAATAGAATATACGTGGTTTGGAGACTACATAAAAGTACAATAGAACTCATTATCTATGTCGGGGAACATTTATGCAAAAGTTGTCCCTTATTCGTCACGTGTCTATTGTACTTTGAACAAATAAACCAATAGTAAGGTCGGAATTAACATGTTGTTCAAGTCACGGTTGAGGAGCAAAGGCAAGCCATTGCTATTGGTTAGTTGGACTAAAATACAATAGACATGTGACGGATAAGGAACCATTTTTTGCATAAACCTGGACAATAACATAGATAATGAGTTGTATTGTACTTCCATCTAGTCTCCAAACCATGTATATTCTAATAACTGTGATTTGCCTTAATCCAGGGTTAAGCTAACCGGCTTTTGAACAACCGGGACCTGAGCGCTACCAGTTAGGTTCAATGACTCTGATGTGACCTACGATGGTGTGATTATTTATATCGTACTCTAACTAAGAATGCTTTTTGTTGAGGTCTAGGTGCATGCATAAAGGCGGTTTTGTTTTTGAGGCCCGTCGCGCCCGCATGAGCAGATTTTTCCATTTCCCATTTAGTCCTGAGTCGTGAACATGTCAAGCTAGCTGATGTGATAGAATAAATCTCTGTGTGTGCCACTGATGTGTGCACTCAGCAATGACCAATTCAAATATAGAAATAAACACCAAATTTACATCCGAACTATTTCTCATCGGTGAAAATGGCTTGTTCGCGACAATTACGATTAAATGGAAACTATGGAAGCTTAAGGAGTTGTATTGTCTTCAAACCACGTCCTCCATCGACTGTGATTCAAGTAAACTAATTTCATACATCAATATTTTGCTTCAGTCAACAGATTCAGGAGGCCAGTTGAGAGACTTCAACACTCCTTGAACTGGTTTCGTATAACGGCCGTATCTTTCCAGTCTGCATTGAGGCTGTGTTGATCGCCAACCTATCTCACCGCTGCTGGTTTTTGGAAATGTCTGGTCGAGGCGCCCACACCAAGCTGTTTCACGTTGTCGATTGGAGGAAGTTTCAATTTCTCTCGCCTTTCCTTGACGCGAACCGAAGCCGCTCCTTGAGGTACGCCGTCATCTTCGTTACATAACTATCGATCGGAAATATGTTGTTAATAGTAAAACCCCTTTTGCAAAAGAGCTTGAAATGCACTTGAAATTTGAGTGCGAAGTGAGAATATCAGAGGCACATTCAGAACATTCAACTAAGGGCCTGTTTACATGAAGCGAGTTATCCCGGCTAAGCGAGGTAAAAAGCGCATCACATCAAAGGCTTACCTTGCCTAAGCCGGGATAACTCGCTCCATGTGAGCAGGCCCTAAAAAAATCAATCAAAAGCCGTGTTTACACTACAAACCCGAGCCTGGACTAAAGGCCTAAATCCACACTCGATATTTGTAGCGTAAACATGCACTGAGGCTTGGTCCATCTTCGGGGTTTGAAGATTACGATTTAGTGCGACGCTTAAAGAGGAAATCGCATGATAATTGTAAACGTTTGCACATACACAAACAGGTAGACACAAACCGCATATGGCACTAATCCCTTTGGCTGCTTGCCATCTATTCCTGGGGACGGTTGTTCGAAAGGCGTTTAGCTTCAACGGTGGAGAAGCCAACATTTAAGAATACTCTCATACATCTTGTGAATGACTCAACCTACATTTTATGCATTAAATATGTACTTCCATTGAAAATTAAACTATTTACATCGAAATATTTCAGCTCATTTGTCCAATAAAAAGCGCCGTTTAAGCTAAACCCCTTTCGAACAACCGGATCCTGTAGTGTAGCAGCTTGAACAAGGTTGTTTTCTATTGGTCAGAGCAATAATTGGGCGCAAAAAGCAACCGAAGTTTTGATAGGATGTTTTGTAAATATGTTTATCGATTCACACACAATCATGCACAGAACAAATACTTCAAAAACATGTCTTTGTCTCTATGATTTCCGTTTTCGAAACCCCCTGGGAATATCATGCCAGAATGGCTCGTTTGTTCGCATATCTCAAATACTATAGTGCAAGGTTGTGTGTGTAATGAGAAATAAGAGACAGCCATATCAAGTGGTGCAGATATTTCGGAACTTCCATTCATCGACTAAAGAGCGCTTCGATCGAAAGAGAGCATTCCAAAATGCACAAAATTCTGAATCTTCTTCCCATTGCATTCGATCATGCTGAAACAGCTCTACTTGACCCAAATGAGTACAAGATTCACTTTTTATACGCCTTGGAAGATGTTATTGACAAAGAAATGGCATCTTTAGCCTACGGTAGTTACTTGGCAAAGCCTGAGTTCTTGATATCCTACATCGAAAGAGCTGTTCGTTACGTGAAAGATAACGAAATAACAGCCATTATATTCAGTCACGATATGGCGTCTGTTGTTGCATCTGTGGTATGTGAACAGACTGGTCTGCCAGGTCCTAGTTTGGAGTCCACTTTCCTCTGTCTTCACAAGTATTACTCGAGAAAGACGGAAAATGGGAAACTTTGGTTTGATTACATCAACATGGATAAACCGTCCAGCGAATGGAAGGATAAAATGCGCTATCCTTGCTTTCTAAAAGCACCTTTTCTCGCGTCAAGTGCTGGGCATTGTTATGTTAAAAATGAAGCAGAAATGGAGACCGCTTTGGCCAACCTCAATGAGCTGGTAGCTCCATATTTCACTGGGTATCGCGAGTTTTTTAGGCGCTATCTTGATCTGGAAAAGTTTCCGTTGGCAGTGGAGAATATCGCTGTTGTGGAAGAGCTGGTCGATATGCGCGACCAATACTGCTTCGAAGGCTGGCTGGATAACAGTGGCAAATTTACAATGATCACTTCAGGCTTTTGTCAAATTTCACCTGAAAGGCTGGAAGGCTTCAACACTGGGTTATACCGCAGTTCATTTCAGGCTCAGCTGACGGGGAAACATATAAGAAACTATTCGATTACACGGTAAAGATGGCCCAGCGTTTTGGTCTCACAAACACATTCTTCGATATCGAGTTCTGGCTGCAAGGAGACGAAATGACTTTGATCGAAATGAATTGTCGAATGGCTTATACCTACTCAGCGGCTTACAGGAAGATGTGGAACATCAGCGCGCACCATGCAGCGGTGTTCCTTGCTTGCGGTCAAACAGAGAAACTAGCCAAGTGTAAAACATCCATCGTTTACAAAGATGGGGAACCGATTTCGGGCCAGTTTTTCATCTTCACCAGCGGCGAAGGTCAGGGAAAGGACTTTCTCGACTACGACTACGCCAGACAGGGATGCATCTCTGACGGGGTTTACAACACGATGGGACCAGCTATAACTATATCCGTGGAAGAGGAAACACCAGTGAGGCAGACATCGACCGTCGGGGTGCGGTTGTGCGATTTCCTTCTCACTGAGAACAGTCCGTTCAGTCTCTTTCAGCGCGCAAACGAGGTAAAAACAAAACTTCTCCTGCGTGAAGAAGATCGTGACCTTCTGAAGTTACCTTGAACTTCTCTAGTAGGCAGGACGTTGGACTTGTGTTTAACAACTTGTGTTGACAGGGCCGGTTGTTCGAAGGCGTTTAGCTTAAACGCTGCATAAGCCAAAGTTTAAATTCTCTCATAGATCTGTGAATGACTGAACCTACATCTTATGGTTTAGATATAAACTTCTATTGAAAATTCAACTATTTACATAAACATTTAATAAAAAAATACACATCATTCAAAAATAGATAATTTAATTCTCCATTTTTGAACCGGCCGTCGCCTTTCGAACAATCGTCCCCTGTTGAACATGAGAAGATATTTGGCTACTGTTGATTGGGGCCTAATTTTGGTTAAATTTAGGTGATTTTCCTAGCATCATATATAATCAAAAGATAGTGTAACAATCATAGAAATGGTAGACGAAGAATGCGTGCTTGGTCATGTGACCGGTGTCCAAAATGAAATCAAAATGCCCTTATAAATCGGCCATCTTTGATTTCTCCTAGGAGCGGGCAAGTTCATTAAAAATTTTCACTTATTTAGTAAAGGGATTATTCGTTCCACCAACTTCCAAATTTGCTAAAATAACTACGTTAACATTCGGAGCATCTTACGAGAAAAGGTCAACGGAATTTGCCCTTGTACTGAATCGGCCATTTTCAATAGCTGATGTCGTATTCGTTAACTGGGGGTACAGAAGCACGCGTGCTATGTCTGTTATTTCTATGGTGATAATCATACATGATTAAGAGGAGGTTTTTTATTCTTTATAATATGTAGTGGTCATAGTTTTGAGTAGTATTTGGTCGTTGTAAAACACGATCGACAAAAGCATTCAAAAAAATATAGCTGCTTTCAAGAACGTTTTTTAATGTCAACGCTATTAATCATTACCAAAATTGAATACAAAAAAGGTTCTATTCCAGTGTCATTTTTTTCCCTGAGACTCTCTTCCAAGTGATTTGAAATGGTGGGAAAGGACTGGGACTAGTTGACAAAAAATCTTATTTCTCAGTTGAAACAACTTATAATCTCTCAAAATATATCCCGGCAAGCTGTAGTTCTTACAGATAAACATTATCACAAGTTACATCCAGAATAACAAAAGATATAATCGATTGAATACTAAGAATGGATTTCTGAAAGAATCACCCTTCTGGGGCCAGTTGCTCAAAGCTAGGTTGCGCTAACCCAGGATTAAATAATATTCAAGAGTTTTAGTTTATGTGCTTTTGAACCACTGTTTGTTGTAAAGCGTTTAGAAAATATGACTTTTATCCGTCCTGAAGTTATTTACGAAAAATTGATTATGACTGAACTATGCAAGCAAGAGGTTAAAAAATTAAGGTAAAGATTTGCCCACAGTTAATAGAATATACATGGTTTGGAGACTACATAAAAGTACAATAGAACTCATTATCTATGTCGGGGAACATTTATGCAAAAAGTTGTCCCTTATTCGTCACGTGTCTATTGTACTTTGAACAAATAAACCAATAGTAAGGTCGGAATTAACATGTTGTTCAAGTCACGGTTGAGGAGCAAAGGCAAGCCATTGCTATTGGTTAGTTGGACTAAAATACAATAGACATGTGACGGATAAGGAACCATTTTTTGCATAAACCTGGACAATAACATAGATAATGAGTTGTATTGTACTTCCATCTAGTCTCCAAACCATGTATATTCTAATAACTGTGATTTGCCTTAATCCAGGGTTAAGCTAACCGGCTTTTGAACAACCGGGACCTGAGCGCTACCAGTTAGGTTCAATGACTCTGATGTGACCTACGATGGTGTGATTATTTATATCGTACTCTAACTAAGAATGCTTTTTGTTGAGGTCTAGGTGCATGCATAAAGGCGGTTTTGTTTTTGAGGCCCGTCGCGCCCGCATGAGCAGATTTTTCCATTTCCCATTTAGTCCTGGTCGTGAACATGTCAAGCTAGCTGATGTGATAGAATAAATCTCTGTGTGTGCCACTGATGTGTGCACTCAGCAATGACCAATTCAAATATAGAAATAAACACCAAATTTACATCCGAACTATTTCTCATCGGTGAAAATGGCTTGTTCGCGACAATTACGATTAAATGGAAACTATGGAAGCTTAAGGAGTTGTATTGTCTTCAAACCACGTCCTCCATCGACTGTGATTCAAGTAAACTAATTTCATACATCAATATTTTGCTTCAGTCAACAGATTCAGGAGGCCAGTTGAGAGACTTCAACACTCCTTGAACTGGTTTCGTATAACGGCCGTATCTTTCCAGTCTGCATTGAGGCTGTGTTGATCGCCAACCTATCTCACCGCTGCTGGTTTTTGGAAATGATCTGGTCGAGGCGCCCACACCAAGCTGTTTCACGTTGTCGATTGGAGGAAGTTTCAATTTCTCTCGCCTTTCCTTGACGCGAACGGAAGCCGCTCCTTGAGGTACGCCGTCATCTTCGTTACATAACTATCGATCGGAAATATGTTGTTAATAGTAAAACCCCTTTTGCAAAAGAGCTTGAAATGCACTTGAAATTTGAGTGCGAAGTGAGAATATCAGATAAAGTTTAATTTGAATGTTCAGACTGAGACACATTCAAAACATTCAGCTAAGGGCCTGTTTACATCATTACATGGAGCGAGTTATCCCAGCTAGGCGAGGTAAAAAGCGCATCACATCAAAAGCTTAACCTGATTAATTCATTGTATGCAGTTTTCACCTCGCCTAAGCCGGGATAACTCGCTCCATGTAAGCAGGCCCTAATAAAATCAATTAAAAGCCGTGTTTACACTACAAACCCAAGCCTGGATTAAAAGCCTAAATCCACACTCGATATAATTATGTAGCGTAAACATGCACTGAGGCTTGGTCCATCTTCGGGGTTTGAAGATTACGATTTAGTGCACGGCTTCCTTCTTAAAGAGGAAATCGCATGATAATTGTAAACGTTTGCACATACGCAAACATGCAGACACAAACCGCATACGGCACTAATTCCTTAGGCTATACTTGCCAGATAGATTAATATAAATTCATACAAATATTACCAACCGTCGGGGAAGTCAGGGCGCAAAAAGCAAGCGACGTTTTGATAGGGTCAAATGCAAATGTTTATCTATTCACACACAATCTTGCACAGAACAAATACTTCATACTTCAAGGACATGTCTTTGTTTCTATGATTTCGGTTTTCGAAATCGTGTTATATTTGACATTTGACATTCATATTCATATATATCAGGTGTGAACAGAAATGAACTCTGTCTGATATATGATATACGTATCCTTTCCCTTTGCGCACGCCAATGTCACAATGAACGCCTCCTACAATGAATACTTTCACAGATTCCCACGCGCGACTTTATATAGATCCTCTCTACACCGAGATTAACATGGCCAATACTTCAGTTTAAGTTGTTTTACGGGACGCTACCTCTGTCCCCATGGAGAACGTTTTCATTTGCCAGATCATGTTAAAGCAAACATGCCATGATATTTTTGGACAACTGAACAAGTCCAATATTCGATGTCGTGTTAATAAGGCCGTATTAATGAATAAATTTAATATTTATATATAATTCAAGACGGAGACGAAAGCTATCAGTTCGGCGCATACCTTTTTGTACTGACTGATCAAAAATCCCCAATGAACCGGCCATTGCTTGGCCGCTGTCGCTTCGTTTGTGACATGATCTTTCCTTCAGATAAACAAAGAAACACAAGTCAACATTGCGCTTGTCCATGGCCAATTTGCGGCAAATACCTGCACGTCTTGCGTGTTAACTTATACAAGTTCTTAGCTCGCTTGATCGCCGCTCAAATTCGCTTGATTTAAAACGACTTTAAAACGAGTAGATGAATATTCCAACAAACAATTAAAGGTTGCTAGGCGAATTAAGTTTATGTCTGCTTAAAATGTAGTTGTCGAAGGGTATATATAGCCAGTTTTAAATTGTCAGTATACTCAGGCGATTTCGCAACCTAGTGCATGCAATTAGGATAAAAGATACAATGACATATTATGGTTGTGTTTTGGTTTGCCTGTAGAATCGAATAGCTGAGTAGAACTTGTATATACAAAAATACGGACTCGAATTCCTGATCTACTACCTATCTATGCATAGTACCGAATATATGGCGTCTTCTTTGTCGACATATAATTATCTTACCAGATTTGATCATGACCAACGAAGTTTTCTGTATTTACCACCGCTTTTGCGCCAAAAACCATGATATTTTGTGCAGTAATAATTTGTAGGTAAACTAACCCTGTTGTATTTTACAACATTTTGATGGTTGCCATAGCAAAATGTTTGTGTGATTGAAAATGGTTATTGTTAAGGAGATTAGCATTTTGATAGATATGCATGCAGCTAATTAAATCAGTTTTAAAAACCTTTACAAGCGGACAATTCCGTGAAGCACAAAGGTCTGTTCACACATATTTTGCTGGACGTATGAAACAGGGTTGGGGAATAGCTGCATATATATTTGAGGCCAAACAACATCAGCACTCAGTTCTTTGCAGGGTTGCCAGATTTCTGTTGTAGTCGGCCCTTTGAAACAAAGAAAGCAACGATTGTGGTCATAATATTTGGCTAATTTCTCAGTAATCTGGCAACACTGGTTCTTTGCTTTCCTTGTTTTCTTGACAGCACTAGTGGTCTGAAATATTTCCATATCTACCAACTCTGGTATGAAATACAATACAGGGTGAGTAAAAAAAAGGTGATGCCTTTCAAATTCAAATCAGGCATATAATATTGGTTGCGTCGACGCGACAAAAATGTGGCGTTCAGGCCAAATAAGGACATGTCGGAGGTCACGGTGCTTGAGTTGTAAATTTAGACACCCTCTTTGTTTTTCAAGCGTGTCCGTGAGGTTGCCGTAAACTACCAATATCGAAGTCTCGATTGGATTTAGACCACAAGCTAGTGATCGAAAGCTAAACTAATTAAAAAAATAAAGAAGAATAAATTTGATCAGCGTTCGAGTGTTTCAAAATGCACAAAATTCTTAATCTTCTTCCTACATCAAATGACCATGCTGAAGCAGCTCTACTTGATTCCAATGAGTATGAGATTCACTTTTTATACCCTTTGGAAGATGTTATTGATACAGGAAATTATGCGTCGTTATCGTTCGCCAGTTACTTGGGGAAGCCTGAGTTCTTGATATCTTACGTCGAAAGAGCAGTTCGTTACGTGAAAGATCACGAAATAACAGCCATTATGTTTAGCCACGATATGGCGTCTATGGTCGCATCTGTGGTATGTGAACAGACTGGTCTGCCAGGTCCTACCTTGGAGTCGAATTTCCTGTGTCTTCACAAGTATTACTCGAGAAAGACGGAAAATGGGAAACTTTGGTTCGATTACATCAACATGGATAAACCGTCCAGCGAATGGAAGGATAAAATGCGCTATCCTTGCATTCTAAAAGCACCTTTTCTCGAATCATGTTACGGGATTTGTCGTGTCACTGATAACGCAGAAATGGAGGCCGCTGTGGCCAAACTCAATGAGCTTGTAGCTCCATATTTCACTGGGTATCGCAATTTTTTTAAGCGCTATCTTGATCTGGAAAAGTTTCCGTTGGCAGTGGAGAATATCGCTGTTGTGGAAGAGCTCGTAGATATGATTGACCAATACTGCTTTGATGGCTGGTGTGATAACAATGGCATATTTAGAGCATTCACGTTAGGCTCTTGTGAACTTTCTCCTGGCAGGGCGGGAGGGCTACTTCACTTTATTTACCCACAGTTCATTTCAGGCGCAGCTGACGGGGAAACATATAAGAAGCTATACGATTACACGGTAAAGATGGTCCAGCGTTTTGGTCTCACAAACACGTTCATCAATATCGAGTTCTGGCATCGTGGAGACGAAATCACATTGATCGAAGTAAATGGTCGTATAGCCCATGCGTTCTCGGCGGCCCACAGGAAGATGTGGAACATCAGCGGGCACCATGCAGCGGTCTTCCTCGCTTGCGGCGAAACAGAGAAACTAGCCAAGTGTAAAACATCCGCCTGCTACAAAGATGGCGAACCGATTTCGGGCCAGTTTTTCGTCTCCACCAGCGGCGAAGGTAAAGGAAAAGACTTTCTCGACTACGCCAGACGGGGATGCATCTCTGACGGGGCTTACATAACGTCGGGACCAGGTATGTTGATATCCGTGAATGAAGAAACACCAGTGAGGCAGACATCGACCGCAGGCCGGGTGCGGTTGTGCAATTTTTTTCTCACGGAAGCCAGTCCGTCCAGTCTCTTTCAGCGCGCAAACGAGGTTAAAACAAAACTCCTCCTGCGTGAAGATCGCGACCTTCTGAAGTTACCTGGTAACGAGTGCAAGCACTTAATGAAGAAACTTTGATAGTTATAAAAATTTGTACCTGCAACTCAACAATTGTTAACGGAATTATTCATTGTATCAACTTCTCAGCTATTTTTATTAGTATCTTGTTGCGGTCAAAATAAATTTTTAGCAAATTAGTTCACATTTTTCAGGCCAAGCAGGATGCCCTAACTATTTTATACCCCATGAAAAGTAGTAAAAATTGTATCTTTTTACCGGAAGTAGAAAATGTTTATACATCTAGATTTATAGGTTCTGATTGTATGGGGTACTAAAAGTGTAAACAAATTTGCTGATTGGTCTAAAACGAAATAGATACGTTTTGATTGGGGTACTAAAAGTTTAAACGAAACTCCTCCTTGTTGACCAGCCAGGCAGCATGAACTTCCGGTTAGCGACATAATAAACTCAACTAAAACGGTCAAACACAATCAACACAGCCTTCACGTTTCAAATTATGGACTGGTAAATATAGGTCGATGCTTAAGGGTACTCTTAGTAATCTTACAAACAAAGCGAAGACGGTAGCATAGGGCGCTTTCCTTTATACGGTAAAACGGCCAGACCGGTCCTGTTGTGTTTCAGTGCGGCACAGTGGCTGATCTAGGGGTAGTCAGAATAAATTACTACAGCTGAAAATCGCAATCGCATTGGTAGATTCAGTTTATTTAAAAATATGTTTTGAATTTAAATTTAGCTGTGTAATATATTCTGACTACCCCTAGATCTGCCACTGGTAAGGCAGGAATTGCTGGTATTTTTTAGTGTTTCAAGAACTCTGCATTCTTGAAACAGAGTTAATGTCGTTTCACCGTTATATTTCTAAAGAAATACTCAATCCAGATTCAAAATATGACCGGTCTGACCATTTTGGCTGTTTTTAATGGAAGTGGCCATAGACACAATCAAAGATTCTTTGTTCGACTTTCAATGCATATTTGTAATTATCGTTGTCGTTGACGTTGGCAGATTCAAATTTGTTGATTTAACAATGGAATATACAGGGTGTATAAAAAAAGAAGACCGTTAGAAATTAAACTGGGTAGAAAACACGGGTAACGGATAGCCGGATAACCGGTAACACTAGTAACTGATTTTTGATAAATATCAATGTTCGATATCGAAATAAAGATTATGGAGAACATTTCTAGTCTGAACAGTAAATTAGATTAAACAGCTTGAATCTTATCGTAGTCAAAGCTAGGCAGACTGTGCTCGACCTCAAACTCGGCAAAAAGTAAAAAGGACGAAAAGTAATATAAATGAACATTCATCTGCAGTCTAGTCGCACGCCGAAGTGCGGCATGTGTGCTTGTAATATGACGAAGGTATCACACAAACAAGTGCCTAAGACAACCGGTATGCATAATTGAGGTGAGATATTCAGTGTCATATTCTCGCCTTTCCTTAAACGCTCCTAATCAAACACTAATTAAGAAATAAAGAAGAAGAAATTTGATCAGCGTTCAAGCGTTTCAAAATGCACAGAATTCTCAATCTTCTTCCTACATCATTTGACGAAGGTATCACACAAACAAGTGCCTAAGACAACCGGTATGCATAATTGAGGTGAGATATTCAGTGTCATATTCTCGCCTTTCCTTAAACGCTCCTAATCAAACATAAAAAACCTTTCTATTATATCTATTCTACAGTTTTATTTTTGCGCTTTTTCTATGTGTTGTATATATTTGCGTTTTGAAGTATTGTATTTCATTCTGACTTAAGATGACTTTGAGATAAAGTCGAAAATTTAAAGTCTCAACCTGTATCTTGTTAGATTTATACTTTGTTTCTAGCGTTTCTCAAGATGAAGTTCAAAGGAAATCTTATCCATAATCTTTATTTCGATATCGAACATTGATATTTATGGATGATTAGTTACTAGTTTTACCGGTTATCCGGTTATCACTGGTTCTTTGCTTTCCTTGTTTTCTTGACAGCACTAATGGCACTTTGGTCTCAAATATTTCCATATCTACAAACTCGTGTTGGTATGAAATACAATACAGGGTGAATATAAAAAAAGGTGATGCCTTTCAAATTCAAATTAGACATATAACTTTGGTTGCGTCGAAAGCTTGAATTGCGTTCGACGGGACCAAAATGCAACGTTTAGGCCTTAATAAGGACACGTTGAAGGTCACGGTGCTTAAGTTGTAAATTCAAACGCCCTCTTTGTTTTTCAAGCGTGTCCGTGAGGTTGTAAACTTCCTAATATCAATAGCAAAATCGCGATTGAATTTAGACCACAGGCTAGTGATCTAAAGCTAAACTAATTAAAAAAATAAAGAAGAAGAAATTTGATCAGCGTTCAAGCGTTTCAAAATGCACAGAATTCTCAATCTTCTTCCTACATCATATGATCATGTTGAAGCAGCTCTACTTGATTCCAATGAGTACGAGGTTCACTTTTTATACGCTTTGGAAGATGTTATTGATACAGAAAAATATGCGTCGTTATCGTTCGGCAGTTACTTGACGAAGCCTGAGTTCTTGATATCCTACGTTGAAAGAGCTGTTCGTTACGTGAAAGATCACGAAATAACAGCCATTATATTCAGTCACGATATGGCTTCTGTAGTCGCATCTGTGGTATGTGAACAGACTGGTCTGCCAGGTCCTAGCTTGGAGTCCATTTTCCTTTGTCTTCACAAGTATTACTCGAGAAAGACGGAAAATGGAAAACTTTGGTTTGATTACATCAACATGGATAAACCGTCCAGCGAATGGAAGGACAAAATGCGCTATCCTTGCATTCTAAAAGCACCTTTTCTGGAATCAGGTTACGGGATTTGTTGTGTAACAGACAAGGCAGAGATGGCGGCCGCTGTGGCCAACCTCAATGAGCTTGTAGCTCCATATTTCACTGGGTATCGCGAGTTTTTTAAGCGCTATCTTGATCTGAAACAGTTCCCCTTGGCAGTGGAGAATATCGCTGTTGTTGAAGAGCTCGTGAATATGAGCGACCAATACTGCTTCGAAGGCTGGCTGGATAACAATGGCAAATTTACAACATTCACCTCAGGCTTTTGTGAACTTTCTCCTGGCAGGCCGGGAGGGCTTATTCATTATGTTTCCCCACAGTTCATTGCCGGCTCAGCTGATGGGGAAACATATGAAAAGATATACAATTACACGTTAAAGATGGCCCAGCGTTTTGGTCTCACCAACACGTTCGTTAATGTCGAGTTCTGGCTGCGTGGAAACGAAATCACATTGATCGAAGTAAATTGTCGTGTTACCCATGGAAACTGGGCGGCCCACAGAAAGATGTGGAACATCAGCGGGTACCATGCAGCGGTCTTCCTCGCTTGCGGCCAAACAGAGAAACTAGCCAAGTGTAAAACATCCACCTGCTACAAAGATGGCGAACCGATTTCGTGCCAGTTTTTCATCTTCACCAGCGGCGAAGGTCAGGGAAAGGACTTTCTCGACTACGACTACGCCAGACAGGGATGCATCTCTGACGGGGTTTACAACACGTCAGGACCAGGCATGATTATATCCGTGAATGAAGAAACACCAGTGAGGCAGACATCGACCGCAGGGGTGCGGTTGTGCAATTTTTTTCTCACGGAGAGCAGTCCGTCCAATCTCTTTCAGCGCGCAAACGAGGTGAAAACAAAACTCCTCCTACGTGAAGAAGATCGCGACCTTCTGAAGTTACCTGGTAACGAGTATATATACAAGCACATTTAATGAACTGAAACTTTGATAGTTTTAAAAATGTGTATTTGTAACCCAACAAGTGCTAACAGAATTATTCATTGTATCAACTTCTCAGCTATTTTTATTAGTATCTTGTTGCAGTCAAAATAAATTTTCGGCAAATATTTATACCCCATGGAAAGTGGTAAAAATTGTGCCTTTTTACTGGAAGTGGAAAATATTTATACATCTAGATTTATACGTTCTGATTGGGGTACTAAAAGTGTAAACAAATTTGCTGATTGGTCTAAAACAAAATTCCTTCTCGTTGGCCAGCCAGACAACATAAACTTCCGGTTAGCGCGACGTAATAAACTCAACTAAAGCGGTCAAACACAAGACGGCCTTCACGTTTCAAACTATGGACTGGTAAATAGGTCGATGAAGGCTACTCTTCATAATCTTACAAACAAAGCGAAGTCGGTAGCATAGGGCGCTTTCCTTTATACGGTAAAAACGGCCAGATCGGTCCTGTTGTGTTTCAGTACGGCCAGGGCCGTCCTCAGGATATTTTACAGGAGGGGTGTAAGGTAATCTAAACCGACTGATCGACGGACTTGTACCGACTACACTCTGGATGAAACTTTGTATTATATTGGATCGGTCTATAGTGTCAACAGTATGTTTGTCTGCCGACTAAAATAGCAATTTTACCGACTAAACCTCAGAATAAACTTTCTGGGGGGGTGTGACACCCCCCTAAACCCCCCCGTAGCTCCGGGCCTGAGTACGGCACAGTGGCTGATCTCGTACCAGTGGCAAATCTAGCCTCTAGGGGTAGTCAGAATAAATTACACAGCTAAATTTAAATTCAAAGCACTTTAAAATAACAACGCTATTCGTTATGGATTTTAAAAGAATATTTTTAAATAAAAATCTACCAATGCGATTGCAATTTTCAGCTGTAGTAATTTATTCTGACTACCCCTACAGATTGCTGGTATTTTTGAGTGTTTCAAGAACTCTGCATTCAAGTTTATGGAGTGTTACCGTTATATTTCTAAAGAAACACTCAATCTCAATTCAAAATATGACAGGTCTGATCTGACATTTTGGCTGCTTTTAATGGAGTGCATGGCCATAGACACATGCAATCAAAGATTCTTTGTTCGATTTTGAATGCTTATTTGTAATTGTCGTTGTCGTTGACGTTGGCAAATTCAAATTTGTTGATTTAACGATACAAGATATAGCGACCGCATAGCAACTAAACTTTATTAAAATGCTCCAGACGTGTAATGTGTTGTTGAATATATATAGTTGTTTCTCAGTGTGCAAGGCAAGCTTCAAAGCGAAGATATGCCCTAACTTGGCAGCATTGACAACCGGTCAACGTTGATATTTATACACGTGCACTGACAACTGACGAGTTTGTTTTAAAGCGATGTTCTGGACATAATTACTAGGCCTAGGTTACAGATTTACATCCCAACATCCAACACTCGTTCAAAGTTCATGGTTCAGTGGTTGTATGTAAATATTATATTATTCATAATTATATAATATAACTTAGCTTCACTAAAGCCACATGTGGCGACCGAAAGCTATTCAATAAAATAATTTTGCCTTTCCATGGTCAGTATTCGAGCGTTCCAAAATGCACAAAGTTCTTAATCTTCTTCCTACATCATATGACCATGCTGAAGCAGCTCTACTTGATCCATATGAGTACGAGATTCACTTTTTATACGCTTTGGAAGATGTTATTGACAAAGGAACAGAACCACTAGATTACGGCAGTCATTTGGCGAAGCCCGAGTTCTTGATATCCTACGTCGAAAGAGCTGTTCGTTACGTGAAAGATCACGAAATAACAGCCATTATATTCGGTCACGATATGGCGTCTGTTGTCGCATCTGTGGTATGTGAACAGACTGGTCTGCAAGGTCCTACCTTGGAGTCCACTTTCCTTTGTCTTCACAAGTATTACTCGAGAAAGACGGAAAAAGGGAAGCTTTGGTTTGATTACATCAACATGGATAAACCGTTCAGCGAATGGAAGGATAAAATGCGCTATCCTTGCTTTCTAAAGGCACCTTTTCTCACATCAAGTCACGGGCTGTGTTGTGTTAAAAATGAAGCAGAAATGGAGGCCGCTGTGGCCAACCTCAATGAGCTGGTAGCTCCATATTTCACTGGGTACCGCGAGTTTTTTAGGCACTATCTTGATCTGAAAAAGTTTCCGTTCGCAGTGGAGAATATCGCTGTTGTGGAAGAGCTGGTCGATATGAGCGACCAATACTGCTTCGAAGGCTGGTGTGATGACAAGGGAAACTTTACAATGTTCACTTCAGGCTTTAATGAAGTTTCTCCTGATAATGCGGGAAGGCTTCTTCACTGGATTATCCCACGATTCTTTCCAGGCGCAGTCGACGGGGATACATATAAGAAGTTATACGATTACACGGAAAAGATGGCCCATTGTTTTGGTCTCACCAATACGTTTTTTGAAATCGAATACTGGGAACAAGGAGACGAGATGATACTGATCGAGATTAATTGTCGAATGGCTTATACCTATTCAGCGGCTTACAGGAAAATGTGGAACATCAGCGCGCACCATGCAGCGGTCTTCCTCGCTTGCGGTCAAACAGATAAACTAGCCAAGTGTAAAAAATCCATCTTTTACAAAGATGGGGAACCCATTTCGGGCCAGTTTTTCATCTTCACCAGTGGCGAAGGTCGGGGAAAGGACTTTCTCGACTACGACTACGCCAGACAGGGATGCATCTCTGACGGGGTTTACAACACGTCGGGACCGGCCATGACCGGCCAGTGAGGCAGAAATCTACCGTTGGAGTGGAGCTCAGCGATTTCCTTCTTACGGAAAGCAGTCCGTCCAGTCTCTTTCAACGCGCAAACGAGGTGAAAACAAAACTTCTCCTGCGTGAAGAAGATTACGACCTGCTAAAGTTACCTAATCCATAAACTTTTCTTGTATTCGGACAATTTTGGTCATGCAAACGCGTGTTTTTTAATTCTTACAAAGAGAACGTATTAGAAGGATATACTGGGAACTAATAAGAAATTTTGAAATATTTGGCCAATCCCTAATTTTTAGCAGTATACATAATCAAAGGGATATGTAACAATAGCGTATGATTAATGGTGTTGCTGTAGTCGAAAAGTATGCATAAAATGATTAAAGTTAATTGAAGGCGAATTATAGCCCGTAATGAAAACAAATGCTTCGTTTATAAGTTTTAAACTGCTGTAGTATTTTTAGAATTTCGCCGGTCTACGTATTCTCGATACAATAATCGCTTCTAGGTGAATATGACGACAAAACCCCCCGTCGGTTAAACAATTAAACTACAGTCAATTCATTAATTGGCACGGCATGACTAAATTTGTACTTGTTTGTACCCATGCACTTCTGTTGGTGTTTAGGCAACCAATACGAATGCTGAGCACGCATGAAATGTCCATGGGTATTCCCAATCGTAAGGGAATCAAAGCGAAAAAATACCAGAACATGGCAGCATTTACGGTGACCGATCAAGGTCGATATTTATACTCATGCAAGAGTTTATTTTGAAGCGATGTTCTGGGCATAAATTAATTGTTGCAAATTTACAACCCCCATCATTCACCACGCGCTCAAAGTTCAAGGTTCAAAGTTTCGAAGGAAAATCTCTGAGTGGTTGTATGTAAATATTGTATTATCTATATATAATGCAACTGAGCTTCATTGAAGGCCAGTTAGGCCACATCTAGAGACCGAAAGCTATTCAACAAAAGCAATTGCTTTTGGTTATATTTTGTAAATTTGCTGACAAGCATTCTAAAATGCACAAAATTCTTAGCCTTCTTCCTACGTCAAGTGACCATGCTGAAGCAGCTCTACTTGATCCAAATGAGTACGAGATTCACTTTTTATACGCTTTGGAAGATGTTATTCACAAAGAAATAGCATCTTCAGCCTACGGCAGTTACTTGGCAAAGCCTGAGTTCTTGACATCTTACGTTGAAAGAGCTGTTCGTTACGTAAACGATCACGAAATAACAGCTATTATATTTAGTCATGATATGGCGTCTGTTGTGGCATCTGTGGTATGTGAACAGACTGGTCTGCCAGGTCCTACCTTGGAGTCGAATTTCCTTTGTCTTCACAAGTATTACTCGAGAAAGACGGAAAAAGGGAAGCTTTGGTTTGATTACATCAACATGGATAAACCGTCCAGCGAATGGAAGGATAAAATGCGTTATCCTTGCTTTCTAAAGCCACCTTTTCTCGAATTAGGCGCCGGAAATTGCTGTATTAAAGGCGAGGCAGAAATGGAAATCGCTTTGGGCAACCTCAATGAGCTGGTAGCTCCATATTTCACTGGGTACCGCGAGTTTTTTAGGCGATATCTTGATCTGGAAAAGTTTCCGTTGGCAGTGCATAATATCGCTGTTGTGGAAGAACTCGTAGATATGAGCGAACAATACTGCTTCGAAGGCTGGTGTGATAACAATGGCATATTTAAAACATTCACCTTAGGCTTTTGTGAACTTTCTCCTGGCAGGCCGGGAGGGCTTATTCATTATGTTTCCCCACAGTTCATTGCCGGCTCAGCTGATGGGGAAACATATGAGAAGATATACAATTACACGTTAAAGATGGCCCAGCGTTTTGGTCTCACCAACACGTTCGTTAATGTCGAGTTCTGGCTGCGTGGAAACGAAATCACATTGATCGAAGTAAATTGTCGTGTTACCCATGGAAACTGGGCGGCCCACAGAAAGATGTGGAACATCAGCGGGTACCATGCAGCGGTCTTCCTCGCTTGCGGCCAAACAGAGAAACTAGCCAAGTGTAAAACATCCACCTGCTACAAAGATGGCGAACCGATTTCGTGCCAGTTTTTCATCTTCACCAGCGGCGAAGGTCAGGGAAAGGACTTTCTCGACTACGACTACGCCAGACAGGGATGCATCTCTGACGGGGTTTACAACACGATGGGACCAGGCATGACTATTTTCGTCAAAGAGGAAACACCAGTAAGGCAGACATCGAACGTTGGAGTGCAGTTGTGCAATTTTTTTCTCACTGACACCACTCTGTCCAGTCTCTTTCAACGCGGAAACGAGGTGAAAACAAAACTTCTTCTACGTGAAGAAGACCGCGAGCTTCTAATGTTACCTGGTAACTTGTAAACTTGTATACTTGTAAACATGGGACACTTAGACAAGATTTAGTGATAATTTCTAAACAGCGAGCAAGTTGTAACGGAATTATTCATTGACATTGTATTAACATGTCGTCAATTTTTATTGCTTGAAAGCCCACTTGATTCTTTTAGCGAATTAATTATAAAATAAATATTGAATTCCGCTTACCACTGGATATTTTCATGACTCGCAGCAAAACTGATGACGAGTGTAAACTGGATATAGTCGAAAAACTTGTATGAACTGCCGGTTAGCGACGTAATATACTCTACTAAAATGGTAAAACGGTCAACACAGCCTTCACGTTTCAAACTATGGACTGGTAATGAGTGGTAAATAGGTGGATAAAGAGTTCTTTTAATACTCTTACAAACGAAGTGAATCCTAAGAGGGTAACGTAGACACAATCAATGATTCTTTGTTGGGCTTTGAATGCCCATATTTGGACTATTATCGTCGGCAAATTATAATTTATTGTGTTAATAAACGATTTCAATGGTGCAATATAGTAGCATAGGAAAGCGTAGGATATGCATGCAATATGATATGATATGTATGTGACACCGGCATCGCATAAGCGTAAGTTTGATTCCTGCCGGACGACCGATAGTTGACTGACTATCTCAACTGCTCCTTGCTTGAATTGGGTTGTTTATGATACCACTCGAAATTAAGACCCCTTTGAAAAACCTTTATATATTATTTACACCATGTTTACAAATTACAGAAAAATTTTTCGCGTTCAAATCATCACGCATATTTGGCCTGCCTATGATAGTAGCCGCATAGCAAAAGTACTTCTTTGAAAGATACATCCCAGATGTGCAATCCTATCCTAAGATGACGGCGTAGCATGCATGGAGATATATCCTAACATGACAGCATTGATAACTGGTAAACGATGTCGACATTTTTAAACGTGTACTACGAGATTATGTTGGAGCGATATTCTGGCCATGATAAATAAGTTGCAAATTTACAACCCATCATCCATCACGCGCTCAAAGTTCAAGGTTCACAGTTGCGAAGGATACCTCTGAAGTGGTTGTATGTAAACATTATATTATTCGTATATAATATTACTTAGCTTCACTGAACGCACATCTGGTGACCAAAAACTGTTCAATAAAATAATTTTTGCCTTTCTATGGTCAGTGTTGGAACGTTCCAAAATGCACAAAGTTCTTAATCTTCTTCCCACATCATTTGACCATGCTGAAGCAGCTGTACTTGATCCAAATGAGTACGAGATTCACTTTTTATACGCTTTGGAAGATGTTATTGACAAAGAAACGACAGCTCTAGGTTATGGCAGTTACTTGGCGAAGCCTGAGTTCTTGATATCCTACGTCGAAAGAGCTGTTCGTTACGTGAAAGATCACGAAATAACAGCCATTTTATGCAGTCACGATATGGCGTCTGTAGTGGCATCTGTGGTATGTGAACAGACTGGTCTGCCAGGTCCTACCTTGGAGTCCACTTTCCTTTGTCTTCACAAGTATTACTCGAGAGAGACGGAAAATGGGAAGCTTTGGTTTGATTACATCAACATGGATAAACCGTCCAGCGAATGGAAGGATAAAATGCGCTATCCTTGCATTCTAAAGGCACCTTTTCTCGCGTCAAGCGCTGGACATTGTTGTGTTAAAAATGAAGCAGAAATGGAGACCGCTTTGGCCAACCTCAATGAGCTAGTAGCTCCATATTTCACTGGGTACCGCGAGTTTTTTAGGCGATATCTTGATCTGGAAAAGTTTCCGTTGGCAGTGCATAATATCGCTGTTGTGGAAGAACTCGTAGATATGAGCGAACAATACTGCTTCGAAGGCTGGTGTGATAACAATGGCATATTTAAAACATTCACCTTAGGCTTTTGTGAACTTTCTCCTGGCAGGCCGGGAGGGCTTATTCATTATGTTTCCCCACAGTTCATTGCCGGCTCAGCTGATGGGGAAACATATGAGAAGATATACAATTACACGTTAAAGATGGCCCAGCGTTTTGGTCTCACCAACACGTTCGTTAATGTCGAGTTCTGGCTGCGTGGAAACGAAATCACATTGATCGAAGTAAATTGTCGTGTTACCCATGGAAACTGGGCGGCCCACAGAAAGATGTGGAACATCAGCGCGTACCATGCAGCGGTCTTCCTCGCTTGCGGCCAAACAGAGAAACTAGCCAAGTGTAAAACATCCACCTGCTACAAAGATGGCGAACCGATTTCGGGTCATTTTTTCATCTTCACCAGCGGCGAAGGTCAGGGAAAGGACTTTCTCGACTACGACTACGCCAGACAGGGATGCATCTCTGACGGGGTTTACAACACGTCGGGACCAGGCATGATTATATCCGTCGATGAAGAAACACCAGTGAAGCAGACATCGTCGATTGGAGTGCGGTTGTGTAGTTTCTTTCTCACTGAGGACAGTCCGTCCAGTCTCTTTCAACGCGCAAACGACGTGAAAACAAAACTTCTCCTGCGTGAAGAAGACCGCTACCTTCTGACGTTACCTGGTAACGAGTAAAAACTCCTATCAAGAAACTTGTAATTTTTCTTTCATTTTATGTGTAATTCCTTATTTTGTATTTGTGCATTTATTTGAACATCTCCTAATCATCAACTGTTTAATGTTTACATTTGTCAAATGAACTTCCGGTTAGCGACATAATAAACTGAACTAACAACATAGTAACACTGGGTAGTTTTAAAAAAACTCAAAGATATTGTGTTCATCTGGAATGCATATTCTAAATGATTGTCGACAGCCGGGAAATTCAAATTTGTTGTATGTAACGATTTTAGCAATGTAAAGCCTGATTTCCATAAGATAACGCCAACGTCAGCAAAGTATTATTGCTGGTGATTATTGATTAGTGGAATCATTTGTCTTTTTGAAAGCATTTTCTCTTTGGATTATTACAAACCGAATAAGTTGGCGACAGGTTGCCGTCATAAACAAGCAAGGAAAAAAGGAAAAAATTAAAATTGTGAAATTCCGAAAGAATTTACTGCCCTTGACTCGGTAAAAATTTTTTTGTTGTAAAAAGGCTGCTAAAGTCTTTTAAAACCCGCGCAATGAGGCCTAGGAACTAGGCTGTTTCAATCGTAAACTGTTGAAAGACTGGTACCGAGAGTTTAGGACTTGTGACGTATGCAGTGTGACGTATGCAATAAAGCTCGGTTGTAAGAAAACAACAAAACATTACTGATCGCGAGACGAAAACAGGACACTTCAAAAGACTGAAACGTCAGACAAACGGGCTATAAATCTAACTAGGTTCACAGCTAGTATAACTAATATCATGAGTATGCAAAGTTTGTTGAAACAACGAAATGAAGTGCATCCGCTACGCCAATATTACTACGGATTATAAATATAAAAACTGTTCAAGTAGATACACCACGAAAATACCTACAGTTCAAATGTGGCTAGTTAGAAAGCTAGGATTTAGCGAAATAAAGTACAACTGAGCTGCGTCAATTTATGCTAATATTCGGCAGCTTATAAGCGACTAAAAATTAAAAATTGATGTAGTTTTTTTATATCATTCTCTTCACTTGACTAATACACTGCATCTACAAGATGCATATTTTTTTGGGAGCTCATCAAATTGCAGAAATATTGCGATTTTACGTGGTACCCAGCTAGCACAATCACGTTGTATGAACGTTGTACGAACGTTCGTCGAACGTTTAGATAACGTTATTTACTAACGTTGGTTTAACGTTTTTTTGTGAACTCGTAGGAACGTGGTATTAACGTTAGGATTAACGTTACAGCCCGACGTAAATACAACGTGCGTACAACGTTCTACTCAACGTTCGGATAACCTAGCTTCAGAACCCGACGTTAATGCAACCTTTAACCAACGTTCGAGCAACGTTTAAACAACGTCCAACCAACGTTAAGAAAACGTTGGATATCAACGTTGAGACAACGTTATTTTGGCAATGTATTGAAAATTCCTGCAAATGCGTTTACCAGCTTGCAATACCGACACCGTCGTCATCGATCGCCTAATCAGTTTGTTATAGAAATATTAAATCGATGAGACTTAATCGTAGACTGCATTTTTAGACTAGGGAACTATTATAAAAACATTTACACAACACAATGTGATTTAAATATTATATTTCACTGATGCAAATTAATTCACAAGCAGGTTTATTTACAAACCATTTAGACATACATATATACATCACATAACATTTTTAACAAGGACAGTGTCAGGGTTATATTACTCTTGTTGCTCGGATTGTGTCTTTCGATCCTACAAAGGAAGGAAGATAAAAATAAGTGATAATGATCAAACTTACTAACTGGGGCCGGTTGTATTAAGCTCATTTAGCTTAAACGTTGAATAAGTGAAAATTAAATAATACTCTTATAAATATAACTCTCTTGAATGAGTCGACTTGAATATTATGCGCTGAATATGCATGTAGTTGTAACAGTATATTTGTATTAAGGTCAAAAATATTTAAAACGATAGACTTGCTTTCTATTTCTAACATACCCATCATTTAAACTAAACGGGCTTGATACAACCAGGCCCAGAGGTATATATTGAACGCAACATATACCCGTTTGTATTTGTAAGTCTTTCACAACAATTATATTCCCGCTGTTGAAGCATTTTACACTAAACAAAACTATTCAATAATACGTAATGCTTGTAATTGGTTAGTTGGTTACCTTAAATCTTGAACCTCCAGCCTTGCTGGGAGCATATTTTAAAACTTCGCTAATCTGTTCTTCAACTGTTGCTTCATTACAATCTCTGTGCACTCTCAAACACGCTTCTATATTACAAACCAAAAGGTTGATTTTAAATAATACAGTTAATTTTTATTTATTTTACATGCTTTGTCAATCCTGACAGGTAGGGTAATCCCTATTCAGAGCGCATTGCTCCATTAATAGGGTACCTAAAATTACATTATACACAAACAACATTTACAAGATATAGGTGACTAATTCCAATGGCAATATAAAAGGTCCTTAAAAACGAAATCGTTTCACAACATTATCGAGCCAGCTTCTTCTTAAAAATAGTTACTTTCGAGGAAATACATGCACAAAACAAAGTATAAGAAGGAAACGTTATATTCTTTGTTTCTACAAAGAGATGTAGTGTAATGAGCACCTAAAATATTATCCGTTAAAGAAGAGTCTCATATCACTTCCTGTTATACTATGAGCACTTCTGTTTGTGAACACTATAGAAAATTATTTTCGACTGGATTAACATACCACTAGGCCTTGATGTAGGATTACTCGGCAAGGGGCTATGCCTATGTCTGCTGTCGAATATATCTGCAATAGTAAATAAAGATAATGTAGCTATTGTAAATGGTAAATTCTTTAAAAAATAGTCATCAATAACTGACAATTCAGTAAAGTTTATATATACCATTCGACTGGGATGGCGTGTGGAAAGTGCTGCAGCTGGGTGCTTCTTGCAGAGGTTGTGTGTCTAGTATATCTAAAAAAGAGGTATTAGGACCATTAGCTAAATCTTGTACTACAATATATTGACGATGGACAAAACTATACAGTAATAAACCCTAGAATTAATATTCCTACCTTCATGTGAGATCGTAACCAAATCATTGTATATGCCTAAATACAAATTAAAGAAACATTAGATTTGATCAAAACATTAGAGATTATTAAAAGTGAATTGAAATGAGAATTCTTGATCATCTTTTCAGCATTAGTTATTACTATACTTACTACTTGGATCAGTAGACAGGATCTGGCTCAGTGCTGATATCACCATACTTCCCGATTGACTAGTGGAGTCTTCTATAATGTCTACAGATTCTGCATTTTGTGGAGGTGACCGTTCATTGTTGGGTTTTCGTGGGAGCACCGAGGGTTTAAAACTTGGTGCTATTGGTAGTTTAGCACGCTGTGAAGGTACGTGTTGTGGCCTCTCCTGTTCATCATTGTCATCATCCTCTAGTGTAACACAAGATCGCAAAATAAGATATATTTTCATTCAAAGTATGCACAAAACAAGGTGTTTACACCACTCATTCTTATAAAATCTATCTTACTGTCTGTATCACTGTAGTCTGGAAAATCCTCCATGCTACTTCTAATGCAAACACGTTTCCGTGGCACATTGCAGTCAGGATCTTCATCTGATTCTATGTTGGATGTAGCAAGAGCCTTTTTTGCAAAATTTTTTGCTTTTACTAAGCTGTCTGTTCAACAGAAGGTATAAAGATTATATTAATAATAATTATAACTACTAGCCAAAATCTCCATAAAGACCTGCACAACTTAAGAAATTATCAATTGAAGTCATAATGGATGTGACACAAACACAAATTTAGAGTGTCAAAAAACAATTTGTGGTATGTACCTGTATATGAGAAAATCCTAATTTTATATTTTTTCCAACTGTTTTTATCTGGCAGCTCCAGCTTTTTCACCCTTAAGGAAACGTTTGTCCTTGGCCAATAGCAATACAAATCCTGAAAAGCAGTTTTATGTTACTTTTGTGTAGCCGATAATATATTGATTGAAAGCCTAACAAATGAAAACCTACCCCATCACAAGTTTCAATCCAGCTTTTGGCTACAACCTCAACTGCCTTTTCGTCAACAAATTCCACCACAGCAAAACTATCACTTGACATCTAAGGATGGATAGAAATAAATTATTAATACGCCAGTCACAAACATAAACTCTAATACTAAGTATAGCTTATGTTTTCTGATAACAGCTTTGGTAATGTGTTTATTGAGCCATCTGTAGACCATTACCTTAGTTATCAATTGTTGGTGTGGAGAACAACCATAAATATTTTTTTCTCAGAACCAATGTCAATAACCATTGCTTTTTTGGTGAGCTTCTGCATGGGCAGAACTTTCATTGTACTCCTTCGCGCGGTTGCTTTATGGACGCCAATTAAACGGGAGTCACAAGGATTAGTGAAATGGGGTTCGGTTTTCTCATATACTCTGCAAAGGTATAGTTCCTCATCCTCAACAGAATAAGCCCGCTCAACCACTTCAACACAAGATGTGTCATCCAACTGAAAAGCATTGTTGGGTGTTTTCACACTAACTAGAGCTTCACATTTTTTCTCAATGGTGCTAGAACATTCACTAATACGTTTAGCTATCTGTGCAATCGGGTTTTTCCCTGACCTAACCATCTTTTTTAATTTTTGCATGTAGTTTTCAAATGGAAATGAACTACATGCATCCAAAGACCCAAATTCGTCAACCTCATCAACCAAATGAATCATACTATGTACATTATATACAAGGAATTCATCACCATACAAAACCTTACTTTGCTGAACAAAGTATTCCATCAGCTGCTTGGCATAATTTTTGTAACAGTGTGCTAAAGAAGGGCATACCAGAATGGAACTTGCAACACTTAAAACTAAAAAATGCTCATACAGATCTTGCCGTAGGATCCCTTTCAAAACAATTTTGCCTGTATACAACAGAAACTGCCTAAATTCTGTTGCTTTCCACCTGTCTACTTCCAATAAACTACGGGGTTTTCTTGCAAATAAAGAAGGGACAAAAGGTTTCAGCCCCACTAATTTACGACCTACAGCCTCCACATGACCAACAGACATTCTCACCTCACGCTTCCCCCTCATCCAAACCAAAAGTAATTTCCGCATCACTCCTAAACACAACTGGTGCATATAGTCAATTGGAAATTTCTTAACCATATCAACAGGCAAACTACAGAAAGGACTTAACCCACGATGATGTTCCTCCTGAGCTTGTTCTCGGAAGGAAATATCAGTACGTATTTCAAGATTGCTAATCAGGGGATAGATCACTCTGCCTGCCCACATGCCTTTTTGGGTGCACTTGTCACAGCCAAAATAACCCGAGCAAAGCTTGGTGCCTTTCACAAGTGCTCTTGCTGGGGCATCACAAACAATACATCTAACTGTGACAGGCAAAACTCTTTCACCGTCTTTTAGGCCACTTTCAAGAATAATATTCAACTCGTTTATCAATTCATCTAAAAACTCCAAATCCTTAGGCTTGGAGTCCCCACATGTCAGAACAACTGGGAAAACAACAACAGGTTTTATGTTCACAATGGCACACAACACTGGCCATAAGGTTTTTCCAGAACTCTTAAACAAAGGAAGCCCATCTACATTTAAAGAGATTTCTAGCAAATCAGTGTTTCGAACTGTTTCAACAGGGTGTCTTTTAAAGTGCTTTAATAAAGTCTCAGCTAAAGGAAAATAAACATAATCCATACCAGATTTTTTTTCAATGGAGACAATTCTGGAGGTCTGCAACAATGTACGAGCACAGCTGGGTAAATCTGGGTGACCATTACCCTTTAATAAAACAAGCAAACCATCAAGAGCATTTTGCTTAATAGAAAATTTGTTTGCCCAATCACCTAACTTGTTGTCAAAAGAAATCTCATTTTCAGATTCACTACAACTAATGTCTACATTATCATTCTTATTCAAGGAAGAGCAACTTGGTTGAGGGTATTCATCTTCAGATTCAGAGGAACTACTTATAAATTGATTTTCCCCAAATTCTGCAGCATTAGCAGTATCATGGAAGGAAGAACATGATTGTTCAGGAGTGGTTCGAACAGATTTTTGGGGTGGTTCATAATCCTCAGGCTCGGTATTAGACCCACTGTCTTCAGGATTTAACCATTGACCATTATCATTATTAGGCACAAGAGCATCACCACGTCTTAATGCTCTATTAGCAGCAGCCCAGTTTTTCCTGTATTGTGCCCGATTAGATTTCATTGTTTTAAACTGAAAAAAATTATAAAATCAGCTTAAAGTATTTATCATGAAAAATTAAAAACTTAAACCAAATAGGGATGGCTCTGCCCCACTATCAGTATGCCATATAAATGTATCTAAGTCTATAATAACATAGATAGTTTGTAATACTTCTATCTGAATCACCTTACACTGATTACCACAAAAACTTTAAAATACACATTTCCAATTTAAACTGGCATAACTTGTTTGTCGATGTTTCAATCATATTGATGCACATTCATTAAACTTAGTAAACAACCAGGATTTAATTTTATTGGTATGCTTTCAACATTTGCTGAGTCTTTCAAAACCTCTACTTAGGTCATGGTGTCACAATAAAGCATTTTATTTGGGCAACTTCAAAGAAATTATAAGTTATAAAAATAGTAACTTTGTTTATGCCTAAATTCAAAATTGGTCTATAATGTGTGAAGAACAATTACTTTATACCTATACTGACCCACTTAAAATAATACACATCGGCACAATTTTTTATTGCCTAAAATAGTTAGGGGTGCTTTTCTGCCGATATCCTTAAGTTATTTATATATTACTTTAATATCATTCTGTTGTTCTCTGAAAGGAACATAGCATAGCCCTCATTAAAGACTAAATTCAAATGACAGCTTATCACACTTCACCAAAGGTAGCTAGAGAATTGGAAGCCATGAACACAAATAATCCAAACTATTATAGACTGCAAATACAATCATTCGACCAGTTTAGCCTTTTTTAAACATGAGCAGAACATATCTTAGGTTATCCAGGGCGAATCACAGGCTTAAACACAATAATACAATGCCATGCACCTGATCCTTTCTATTATAGACCCTCTCTCCTCATGGGAGATGACAGAAAAAGTAAAAACATGGCACATTTTAGAAGTAATTAAACAATTATGAATGTCTTCGTATCTTCGTGTCGTGTATATGAATATTTCGAATTTAGAGTAACCTTTTCTATATAATCGACGCAGGTAAGCTTTAAAAATTCAAATTAAAACGCCGAGCCGAAGACACATTATAATTTGATGCCCTTTGACCTTATATATGTCACAGTGTTTACAAACAAATTTTCATTCATATTACAATCTACAACAATATTTACTTACGTTTACGACCTTTTTATTTCAATTCTTTCCAAACGAAATGTTCAAAACGAAAGATAATAATTGATATTACTGTTTTCTTCGCAGAGTAGAGTTTTCAAATTTCAACGGTGACGAACGCGTGTATATGTGATGGTAAAAGCGATCTGATTTTGCGAATCGCACACAGTGCTGACCATATATGGTATTGACATATACCGACATTCATTTCGGCGTTGACATGCCGCAATCTTGCCTCATGGAATTTGACAGAAAGAAACATAAATCATGAATCTTTTCTTACCTTTGTGACGTGTATATGAATACTTGTAATTTAGAATCCCTTTCTCTTTATATAATCGAGACAGATAAGCTGAAAAAATGTAAATGTAAAATGCTTCAGTTGAAGAACATTTGAATTTGGTGCCCTTTGACCTTATTGGCTTTTATTTTCATTCCTATTAGAAACTACAAAGCAATATTTACTTACTTTGATGACCTTGGCACTTCAGTTGTTCCAAGGAAAAAAAGATTTCAAACAAAACGGCTTGAAATAATGGGAGATTTGTTTGTCGCAAACTACGCAAAGACGTAACACTATCGGCGGAGACAAACGCGCGGCGTTTATAATCGAAATCTGAGCCTACAAACTTTTTCGATCGTGCCCAACATTTACCATATATGGCCGGTGTTGACATATATAAACAGCATCACATCTATTGGGATGTTGGCATTGCAAATTTCTGTCGTCTTTATACTCATCTAGTAATCGTTTATACTAAAATATAGCATTTATATGGGCCGCCATCGTCGCAATATCGAATGTAATATAATGTAAAGCTTCGTTATTCATAAATACTGTATGGTTTATTAGTTGCAATTCATGTTTGCAACGGTCTCACGAAGACTCACAGATTATCGCTAACTGACTATTCTTCAGTGGGTGATGTGCGTACAGCGCGTAGCGATTTCATGATAAATTGAACTTTAATTTCAATAAACCGCAATGCCAAAATGTTCGAACTGAACGTTACTTGCATTTAAATGATCAAACATATATATACAGTCACAATGACAATATGACATCTCCAACAAAAATGTAAACTTGATCAAACGTTAATATGAACTTTTCCAAACAACGTTGTAATGACAAAGCAATGTTACGTTAATACGACCAATTAAAGTGTCACTCGACCAAACGTTATTCTCGACTTTTAACCAACGTTGTCACAACGTTGCAATGTAACGTTAATACAACAAAAATGTCACTCTGATCAAACGTTAATCTTAACTTTCAAACAACGTTGTCACAACGTTGCGATGTTACGTTGATACGACGAGAATGTCACTCTGATCAAACGTTAATCTTAACTTTCAACCAACGTTGTCCCAACGTTGCGATGTAACGTTGATACGACGAACAATACCACCTGCAGGTCAAACGTTAAACACAACGTTAAACCAACGTTACTGCAATGTCAGAATATAACGTTCAGATAAACAAGATGGCCGGGTTGAATCTAACGTTCAACCAACATTAATACAACGTTGTGTAAAACGAATTAGGTCAAGCAACGTTGTGAGAACGTTGTATTAAGGTTTAGTCACGACTTAACCAAAATACAACCTTTAGCCAACGTTGCGATAACGTTGGTACTTCTTATAAATAGAAAGAGCGCACTGTGTCACATTGCATACGTCATCACGACCTTTTGGCCACGCGAGGGATTTCAACAGTTTTTTTAGTTCACAAATACGATTCAATTTTGACTACCTCCTGGAAAAGGTACATTATATACCATTTTACATGAAGTATTAAAAATTTAGGCATTCTGCTTGGCTTCGCCTAAAAATGTAAACAAATATGCCAATTAGTTTAAAACGAAATTCCACCTTGTTCAGAGGCGTAATAAACAGGTGTTTGCATTTTTTTCCTACACCCTGTAAAAGCTTTATTGAAGACCACAAGCTATTCAATAGTAACCGAAAGCTATTCAATAAAATAATTTTGCCTTGGCTTTGGTCAGTATTCGAGCGTTCCAAAATGCACAAAATTCTTAATCTTCTTCCTACATCATTTGACCATGCTGAAGCAGCTCTACTTGATCCAAATGAGCAAGAGGTTCACTTTTTATGCGCTTTGGAAGATGTTATTGACAAAGAAACAAAACCGCTAGATTACGGCAGTCATTTGGCCAAGCCTGAGTTCTTGATATCCTACGTTGAAAGAGCTGTTCGTTACGTGAAAGATCACGAAATAACAGCCATTATATTTAGTCACGATATGGCGTCTGTTGTGGCATCTGTGGTATGTGAACAGACTGGTCTGCCAGGTCCTACCTTGGAGTCCACTTTCCTTTGTCTTAACAAGTATTACTCGAGAAAGACGGAAAAGGGGAAGCTTTGGTTTGGCTACATCAACATGGATAAACCGTCCAGCGAATGGAAAGATAAAATGCGCTATCCTTGCATTCTAAAAGCACCTTTTTTCGAAGCATGTTACGGGCTTTGTTGTGTCACTGATAAGGCAGAAATGGAGGCCGCTGTGGCCAAACTCAATAAGCTTGTAGCTCCATATTTCACTGGGTACCGCGAGTTTTTTAAGCGCTATCTTGATCTGGAAAAGTTTCCCTTGGCAGTGGAAAATATCGCTGTTGTGGAAGAGCTGGTCGATATGAGCGACCAATACCTCTTCGAAGGCTGGCTGGAGGACAATGGTAAATTTAGAACATTCACCTCGGGCATTAGTAAACTTGCTCCTGGCATGCCGGGAGCGTTTCTTCACTATGTTTTCCCACAGTTCGTTGACCGGGAAACATATAAGAAGCTATACGATTACACGGTAAAGATGGCCCAGCGTTTTGGTCTCACAAACACGTTCATCAGTATCGAGTTCTGGCAACGTGGAAACGAAATCACATTGATCGAAGTAAATTGTCGTATTGCCTATGCCTGCTCAGCGGCCCACAGGAAGATGTGGAACATCAGCGGGCACCATGCAGCGGTCTACCTCGCTTGCGGCCAAACAGAGAAACTAGCCAAGTGTAAAACATCCACCTGCTACAAAGTTGGGGAACCGATTTCGGGCCAGTTTTATATCTTCACCAACGACGAAGGTCAAGGAAAGGACTTTCTCGACTACGACTACGCCAGACAGGGATGCATCTCTGACGGGGTTTACAACACGATGGGACCAGGCATGATTATATCCGTGAATGAAGAAACACCAGTGAGGCAGACATCGACCGTAGGGATGCGGTTGTGCAATTTTTTTCTCACTGAGGACAGTCCGTCCAGTCTCTTTCAACGCGCAAACGAGGTAAAAACAAAACTTCTTCTGCGTGAAGAAGACCGCGAGCTTCTAATGTTGCCTGGTAACAAGTGAAAACTGTTTTAATGAAAAAATCATGGTAGTTTTAAAAATGTATACTTGTAAACATGGGACACTTAGACACGATAAAATTTCTAAACAGCTAACAAGTTGTAACGGGATTATTCATTGATTTTGTATTAACATCTTGTCTATATTTATTGTTTCAAAGCCCACTTGATTCTTTTGGCGAATGAATTATAAAACAAGACGCCTGTTCTGGCGTTAACTCCGGCGCACGTGCCAGTCTTCAATATAGAGCTTCTGAACATAAACAATACAGTTCATATTCGCATTTAGATGCCTTGCGAACCTAAATGTTCGATCGCGAAATTCAAAAGGACATTGTACTTTAAAAAGTATAGAAGTTCAATTGTTCAAAAATGTAAATAAACCGCATGATATAGTCGCTTTCGCCTGTATTCAAAAAGCTCACTCACACTCATACTCATCGAGTGTGACATATAAATTTCGTTAATGCTGATCAATGAGAAAGTTTTTTCTGAATAGATGAAAAGATATAAGGTAAATCAATGAAAATCAAGCCCCTGTTCGGCTGGAAATACCGCCATTGAAACGTTATGAGAAGATTAAGATCTCCCACTCAATGAGTTTGAGTGTGAGTGAGCTTTTAGAATACAGGCGTTTGTCTTACACTTTGCCTTTGGAATTCGCGCTTATATAGTTATATTAAATGTTCAATCCTGTGCAAACTACGACGTTCAACGCGCCCATACACGACCACATCATCTTGTTAAACGGCGAAATAGCAGCGATATTATTAAAATAGGACCAAAATCTACATGTATTAAATATATTCTTACCCCAATTCAATCTAAACTTAGTCGAAAAGCGTGAAAAGAACGGTTTATTTGTTGCTCTTGGAGGAATTGCCGTATCATGCGAGCGAAATCGAATCGCGCATCGGAAAATTAGCCAAAGCTGTGCACCACAACTCTTAGCAGATAAGACTGGAACGTAGATAAATACGGTTACATACACATTTTAAATACTACAATGTTTCGCGCCATTCAGACTTGCGACGACGAAAAATAAAAAAAAAAAAACAAAACAACAAAACAAAACCAGGGCGAATTTTCAACTCCGTCGCTGACGCCGGAGTAATAAATATTGAGTTGCGCTTACCACTGGATATTTTCTTGCCTCTATAGAACTCGCGGCAAAAATAACGGGTGCATGTAAACTGGTCATTTAAGTTGCCTTTACACTACGCGGGATTTTTGGTACGGCACGGATAAAATGGCACCCGTACCATTTTTATCCGTGCTCGGTTTACCCTATTTAGGCAGTCCAAGTACTTGTACACAGTAGCGTAGCCAGCCTGTATGCTAATTTGTCCCGCTATAGTAATATTTCAGTGTTCACTGACGGTGAAAACAATAAGTTTCGAAAGAAATGAATTATTATAATAACTCGAAATTTACATAGCGGGACAAAATCATTAGGCTGGCTACGCCACTGCTTGTAAAAGTGGCACGGCCGGAACTTTTATTCGTGCCGTACGAAATATCGCACGTAGTGTAACTGGTCAGTCAGACAACATGCATGAACTTCCGGTGTCCCAGGAAATTTGCCCCCCCCCCGAAATTTGGCCCTCCCGGGCCATATTTCCTAGGAAATTTGGCCCCCCTGGGGGTCATATTTCCTAGGAAATATGGCCCCCCTTTCGGAAATTTGGCCCCCTCGAAAACATATACTTTATTGCCATGAGTTCGAGAATCGCGAAGCTTCTTCTAAAAGCAAGATCGTAAATGTTTGTTTATATTCATACTTAGTTTGCTTCATTTATTTGTGTAAAAGCTTTTCATCTCGGCGAAGAGCTAAGACGAATATTGTTAATATGCACGTGGCTAACTTCTAGGATTATCATAACATTACTAGGGGCTTTAATCGAAAAATAAATAAATAAGTGGTAATTTCCTAAAACAACCTTTCCTATGTATGTATAACCGCTAAGCCTATAATTTATAAGGTCGCCAAATTAAGAATTTCTGGGGAGGACAAATCACGTATTTCACAGTTCGGAAATTTGGTCTCCCTCGATAACATACTTTATACTCTCAATATAATATATAAAATATATATAGTTTTGAAATCGCGAACTCTTGACTCAATATTCAACAAGTTTCTGAACCTAATAATATGAAATTCGTCAGAATAACAACCACACTTTAGCAAGCGATTACAACATGCGTTGGCGAAAGTGTTAATGTGCATGCAGCTAACATTTAGGGAGTAATTAATACAAATTTGCATAAAAACGTTTAAAAACAATCGGCAAACACAAAAACAGGTAACATGCACCATATAAAATCCGTCAGTGCTGTTTGTAAGTTGTAACTCAAACAAGAGTACAGCTAGATATACACTTAACGGTTCTCTAGCTCTAAAATGGTAAGGTAAACTATGTTTTTTAGAGATGGGCTAAATTTCCGAAGGGGGGGGGGGGCAAATTTCCTAGGATATTTGGCCCGGGGGGGGGCATATTTCCTAGGAAATTTGGCCCGGGAAGGCCAAATTTTCGGCGGGGCCAAATTTCCTTTGACGTGCCGGTTAGCGACATAATAAACTCTACTATAATGGTAAAACGGGTCAACACACCCTTCAGCCTTGCAAACTATGGACTGGTAAATAGGTCGATTTTAATAATCTTACAAATGAAGTGAATCCTAAGAGGGTAACGTAGACACAATCAAAGATTCTTTGTTAGCTCATATTTGGACTATTATCGTCGGCAAATTATAATAGAAGTAATAAACTTTTAGAAAATATTTTGGACAAAAATAAAGCGATATAAATTTAATTTTACGACGTTTCGATGCTATGTCTTGCATCATTCTCAAGTAATTAATGAATCTACCTGATTGCATACATGATTGCGTGCATGATTATGTTACAAATAATTGCGTGCATTTTAAAAATTACCACCGCATCAAAAGCGGATTCTTTGTTGGACTTTGAATGCGCATATTTAGAGTATTATCGTGGGCAAATTATAATTTATTGTGTTTAACGATTTCAATGGTGCAATATAGTGGCCACAGCAAAAAAACTGCTTTAAAATGGGATAGTCTATTTGGCGCAGGTCGCGGGTCAACCAAAACTATCCCTCCTAACATGACAGCATTGATAACTGGTAAACTATGATATTTATAAACGCGTGTGCGTGATTGTTTTCGAGCGATATTCTGTCAATAATAAATAGGTTAGAAATTTACAACCCATCGCCGTCTATAACGTTTTTGAAGTTTAGGTTTCACAGTTTGCAAAGGAAACATCTGGAGCCGGTTGTATAAAGCCCGTTTAGCTTAAGCCGTGGATAAGTCAAAATCAAATAACACTCCTACATCTCTCTTGAATGAGTCAATTTGAATATTATGCACTGAATATGTAGTTGTAAACAGTGTCTTTGTATTAAGATCAAAAACATTTAGTTTGCTTCTTGAATAAAACGGCAGACTTACTTTCTATTTTGAACTTAACCACCGTTTAAGCTAAACGGGCTTGATACTACCAGGCCCTGAAGTGGTTGTATGTACTCGAATATTGTATTATTTAGATATGATATAATCTATATAACTTCATTGAAGACCATTTAAAGAATATACCTTTTCAGCTTGCATGCAAATTAACCCATTTTATCGGATGTTGTGACCATGGAATAACCAATAAAACTTAACCATTTCAGACCATGTGACTTGAAATGGGTTAATTTGCATACAAGCTAGAAAGGTCTATTGCTAACGTTTCTTATAACTTTTCTCGAACACTCTTTACAAATTAACATAGACAGAAGCGTAATTAGTTGCACAGCCATTGAAATTCTAATGTGTGATCTCGTGCATATAAATATATTTTCCAGTTTTCTTTATACACCCCGTATGAGCTTCATTGAAGCCCACATATAGTGAGCTATTTAATTAAATATTGCCTTTGGTCGGTATTCGAGCGTTCCAAATCCAAAATGCACAAAATTCTTAATCTTCTTCCTACATCATATGACCATGCTGAAGCAGCTCTACTTGATCCAAATGAGTACGAGATTCACTTTTTATACGCTTTTGAAGATGTTATTGCCAAAGAAACAAAACCGCTAGATTACGGCAGTCATTTAGCGAAGCCTGAGTTCTTGATATCTTACGTCGAAAGAGCTGTTCGTTACGTGAAAGATCACGGAATAACAGCTATTATATTCAGTCACGATATGGCGTCTGTTGTCGCATCTGTGGTATGTGAACAGACTGGTCTGCCAGGTCCTACCTTGGAGTCCACTTTCCTTTGTCTTCACAAGTATTACTCGAGAAAGACGGAAAATGGGAAGCTTTGGTTTGATTACATCAACATGGATAAACCGTCCAGCGAATGGAAGGATAAAATGCGCTATCCTTGCTTTCTAAAGGCACCTTTTCTCGCATCAAGTGCTGGGCATTGTTTTGTCAGAAATGAGGCGGAATTGCACACCGCTTTGGCTAATCTAAATGGGCTGGTCGCTCCGTTTTTTACTGGATACTGCGAGTTTTTTAGGCGTTATCTTGATCTCGAAAAGTTTCCTTTGGCAGTGGAGAATATCGCTGTTGTGGAAGAGCTGGTCGATATGAGCGACCAATACTGTTTTGAGGGCTGGCTGGATAACAATGGAAATTTTACAAAGTTTACCTCTGGCTTCTGTAAAATTTCACTTGAAAAGGCTGGAAGGCTTCAACATTGGGTTATACCGCAGTTCATTTCAGCCGCAGGTGACGGGGATACATTTAAGAAGCTATCCGATTACACGGTAAAGATGGCGCATCGTTTTGGTCTCACCAACACATTCTTCGATATCGAGTTTTGGCAGCAAGGAGACGAGATGACTTTGATCGAGATGAATTGCCGAATATCGAATACCTACTCAGCGGCTTACAGAAAGATGTGGAACATCAGCGGGTATAATGCAGCCGTCTTCCTCGCTTGCGGCCAAACAGAGAAACTAGCCAAGTGTAAAACATCCATCTTTTACAAAGATGGCGAACCAATTTCTGGCCAGTTTTTTATCTTCACCAGCGGCGAAGGTCAGGGAAAGGACTTTCTCGACTACGACTACGCCAGACAGGGATGCATCTCTGACGGGGTTTACAACACGTCGGGACCAGCCATGTTTATATCCGTGAATGAAGAAACACCAGTGAGGCAGACATCGACCATTGGAGTGCAGTTATGCGATTTCCTTCTCACGGAAAGCAGTCCCTCCAGTCTCTTTCAACGCGCAAACGAGGTGAAAACAAAACTCCTTCTGCGTGAAGAAGATCGCGACCTTTTAAAATTACCTGGTATTCCTAATTGAATTTCGGTAGACCTCGCAAACGCGGGACAAATCTAATCAGTTCGCCCTTGTGTCTTGAAGACATGCAGGCTATTTTATAAGCAGGTGTAAAATTATGTGTAGACGGTAATATTTTGTAACCTAATTCCTTTGTGATTTCTTAGAAATAAATTATTGCATCCGTATCCAATAGGATTTTCATATAACATAATGTGTAAGAAAGAATTAAAAAATCGTTTCGATCGAGTAAGTGTGTGTGCGTTAAAGATTGATGATCACTCAGTAAAGGGAGATGGCCGTGTGCATTGTGCAATAATATTTATAGATACCGGTTTGTTTAAGCATTTTAAACCGCTTTATATATTTTAAAAAGTTCGCCTTGACTGACAGATGGCAAATTGAAACGCGAAGGAGCTAGGCCTAGGGGTTTTTCATCTCACAACCTTTTAGGAGTTGTAAGTAATGTTTACAACACGAGCGGCTGTGTTGTGTTGAATAAACAACTGAAATATTTGGTTAGATATGCAAATCAGTTACAAACACTAGCGGTTGTATTTTTTCGATACAACTGACCACTAGTGTTTGTGACTGATGTGTATATCTATTCAAACTAATTTGTTGGGGGTTTTAGGGTGTGCGTGTGACCTAATTCATGAAATTTAGTTGGGTATAAACCCCATTATAATTATTCATGAATTTCACAAGATTATGCACATATATATAACCTTCATGCTTTTACGACGAAAAGCTCTGCATGGTAGCGGTCGAAGCAAATAATTGATATGGCAAACATAAACTTTAAATCTCTATCACACTGCTATATACTATAGCTATGACAGTTTTAGTAGCCGCTACTTTCTAACATGCATTGTGGAATTCACGGCAATTTTCACCAGTAGGCAGTACTCGTCGAATAGTTTCTGCAGTATTACAATAATGCACTGCATGCCTATATGTCCAGATTCAACACATACATATATAAATAAAGTGTATAAAATCTTTATAGCAATTTAAGCCGGTGCTTATGTGAAGCTTTCTTAAGAAGCTTTCTTAGCCAACAACAAGCCAGATCACCTTAGATCGCTTGGGAATTTTCCAGAACTTTTAGTGAACTTTATCAATATAATAATTTCTTTCGATTTTGATTGAAATATATGCAATTATTTCTTTTATAGCGTATTCTGTGACGACGACCATTCGTTCTTGAAACACAAAATTGTTCTAAAACCAAGAACTGTTTGAACTGCGATCACTTTGCTGTGAAATAGCTCGGTGAGAAATTGAAATTGTACTGAAAAATCAAAACTATTTAAAAACCGCAGTTATCCATTCCGAAATATCTTGTAGTAGACGAAGCGTTGCAAACGTATATAGCAACTGCATGCAATACAAAGGCCCGTTTAAAGCCAGTGTACACTTGCAATTCTTGCTGCGATTTTCTTCGTTTGATTGATGTGAACGAGTAATAAGTTACGAATGCTCTGGCGTGTACGAGCTCCATAATAAATAGGCTGTCCATAATAAATAGCGGGTTGCAAATTTACAACCCATCGTCATCCATCTATCACGTTCTCGAAGTTCAGGTTTCACAGTTTGCAAAGGAAACATCTGAAGTGGTTGTATGTAAATATTATATTATTCATATACAATATAACCTATATATAGCTTCATTAAAGACTATTGAAAGAATATACCTTTTCAACTAGCATGCAAATTAAGTCATTTTATCAGATGTTGTGACCATGAAATAGCCAATAAAACTTAACCATTTCAGACCATGTTACTTGAAATGGGTGAATTTGCATACAAGCTGAAAAGGTTTATTGCTAACGTTTCTTGAAACTAAAATTCTAATGTGTGATCTCGTGCCTACAAATTTTGGTCCAGGTCCTACCTTGGAGTCCACTTTCCTTTGTCTTCACAAGTATTACTCGAGAAAGACGGAAAATGGGAAGCTTTGGTTTGATCACATCAACATGGATAAACCGTCCAGCGAATGGAAGGATAAAATGCGCTATCATTGCATTATATCGCTGTTGTGGAAGAGCTCGTAGATATTGGCGACCAATAATGCTTCTCTTTCAGCGCGCAAACAGCGTGAAAATAAAGCTTCTCCTGTGTGAAGAAGACCGCTACCTTTTGAAGTTACCTGGTAACGAGTAAAAACTGCTATGAAGAAACTCCGATAGCTTTACAAATTTACATATACCTTTAAGAAAGCGAAACTTGAAGGGTATTTGATTATATTTCCAAAAATCCAACAAACGTGGTAACTTGAAGATTCTTTGTCTTCACAAGTATTACTCGAGAAAGACGGATCGAAAAGGGAAGGATAAAATGCGCTATCCTTGCTTTCTAAAGGCGCCTTTTCTCGCATTAAGTGCTGGGCATTGTTGTGTCAGAAATGAGGCGGAAATGCTGTTGTGGAAGAGCTCATTAAATTAACCAAACAATACTGTTTTGAGGGCTGGCTGGATAACGATGGAAATTTTACAATGTTTACTTCAGGTTTTTCTGAAACTCCCCCCGATAAGGCTGGAAGGCTTCTTCACTGGGTTATCCCACAATTCATTTCATGCTCACTGGACGGGGATACATATAAAGAGCTTGCTGACTACACAGCAAAGATGACCCAGCGTTTTGGTCTCACCAACACATTCTTCGACATCGAGTTCTGGCAGCGAGGAGACGAAATGACATTGATCGAAATAAATTGTCGAATGGCTTATTCGTATTCAGCGGCTTACAGGAAGATGTGGAACATCAGCGCGCACCATGCAGCGGTCTTCCTCGCTTGCGGCCAAAGAGAGAAACTAGCCAAGTGTAAAACATCCATCGTTTACAAAGGTGGCGAACCGATTTCGGGCCAGTTTTTCATCTTCACCAGCGGCGAAGGTCAGGGAAAGGACTTTCTCGACTACGACTACGCCAGACAGGGATGCGTCTCTGACGGTGTTTACAACACGTCAGGACCAGCCATGATTATATCCGTGAATGAAGAAACACCAGTGAGGCAGACATCCACCGTTGGAGTGCAGTTATGCGATTTCCTTCTCACGGAAAGCAGTCCCTCCAATCTCTTTCAACGCGCAAACGAGGTGAAAACTAAACTTGTTCTGCGTGAAGAAGATCGCGACCTTCTAAAATTACCTGGTATTCCTAATTGAATTTCGGTAGACCTCGCAAACGCGGGACAAATCTAATCAGTTCGCCCTTGTGTCTTGAAGACATGCAGGCTATTTTATAAGCAGGTAACATTTCAAGCGTTTTCGCCAAAACGGTTTCATACACCATCAATTTACGATAGAAATTTAAGTTAGCTTAACATATTGTGCATATTTCACTTTGGATCATGTGGACAGGACCTCGAGAAGATAAACTAGACAAAAACGATTTTAAAAACGCTCGAAAACGATGCTCAATATGTAAAGTCAATAGATCATCCAATGGTGATGTGAAGTTGGGAGTAATGGAATGTTTTGTAATGTAATTCCTCTGTGAATTTTTAGAATTAAATTATGAGATTCAATAAAGAATTCAATGGGATTTTCATCTAGCCTAATGTAAGCATGAAGTGTAAGAATAAAAATAACATTTCAATATAATAATCACATTAGAGGGAAATTACCGTGTGTAGTGTAATAATATACATACCGGTTTGTTTAAACATTTAAACCGCTTTATATTTTTCAAAAGTTCGCCTTGACGGAAAATTGAAACGCCAAGGAGCTAAGGAACTTTTATATCGTTGTATAATTGTATTTACACCAGTTTTACACTTATTTAAATATAAGTAGCTATAATGTTGCCAGAGACGTGCCGGGCGGGAAGCGTATTCGAAGTATAAATATTAAAGCACTATATATATACATGTTGGGCTTTAATATTTATACTTCGAAAGTAGCCGTAATAAGCCAGTATATATAATCATCATCTGATGCCGGAAGCTAAGCTCGGTTCACAGTAGATTATGCGCAAAATTGTCATGCTTTTGTGATCACAAGCCCTCTCGATAGACTTTAGCATCAATTTGGTATAACACTGAACTGCCTAAAATAGACAAGAGACTTCTCGACGTTTCGACCTGAGGGCCTTCGTCAGGAAAGTTAGTAATTTCATACTAACTCTTCTGACGAAGGCCCTCAGGTGAGTCAGGTCGAAACGTCGAGAAGTGTTTTGTCTATTTTATAGGCAGTTGTTATACCATGTTTGATGCTAAGTTGTTTGAAGACGCTGCCACGCTGCTCCCTGGTTATATTACTCTTGATACACTGCTATATTCTATATATATATATTCTATTGTATATAGTTAGTTTCTTTCTAACATGGATTGTCGAATTCACAATTTTCTTAAGTACTCATCGAATCTTATAGTTTCTGCAGTAATGTAATGTACTGCCTATGTCCAGATTCAACACATTTATAAATAAATATATAAAACTGATCCCGCCGCAATTAAATTGCAATTCGGGTGCAGCTATCTTAGCTGACGACACTCATGGGCTTAGATCTTATGTGACTTTTCAAGGACTTTTAGTTGACTTTGTCGATATTTCATAATAATTTCTTTTGATTCTTATTGAAATATAAAATCCTTCCTTTCATAGAAATTTGCTGTATTCTGTGACGACGACCATTCGTTCTTGGAACTCCACATTGCGTTCGAACGAAGGATTTTTTGAAATGCGATCCTGTTTTCTCTGAAAGACCGCAGTGAGTAATCAGTAAACTTGCAAAAACTTACAACTAGTATATATAGAATCCGCGGTCATTCATTCCAGTACAGGACAAAATGTCCTGTTTTAACCAGAAGGCAAAGCCGTTGTAGACCTACCAACGGTATGCAATAAACAACACAAATTGAAATAAAAATGTAGAAGTTCGACAAACGAACTTCGACGATGCGCAAATGACTGTGGCAAATTTATATATTATTGGCGAAGGTTTCAAAATCCGGTTGGCGAAAAAGAGAGCGTTGTCAGCGTTAAGATCAAATATATAAATGTTTATCATCAAATATTTCATCTTGACCAAAAAAATTGCGCAAAACCACCAATACTTCGTGTTGTAAATGTAATTCGCGGTGCAACACTTGATGGTTGTCATAGCGAAATGTTGGCGTGATTCAACATGGTTCAATATTTTTAAATATAGCATTTCTATAGATATGTGCGGGAATATTTCTAGAAGTTTCGCCTATTGACCACCTCGGAGGAGTTACTTCCTGTCGAGACGTACGGCCCTTGTGTCGAAACATGCAGATACATGTTTTCTTTGATCTATTTTGGTTTGTTTTCTGCGATGTCCGAAGAAGATGGTGCGATGAAAGGTTTCTTTGTGTTCAATCATACACAACTAAAATTCGAACTTATAAAGGCGATGTTACACCATGGAACTTCCCTTGCAACTTGTGATTGCATTGGAACTCTACTCCTGAGGCATGTGAAGTTGTCGAATACGAACATTTCTCTTAGTCTCTTACGATCTGCTAACGTTTTCTTAGCATTTCGAGCACTCTACCAATTCACAAAATTATAATTCCATTGCTTGTAATCAACTTGCCACTGAGCTATATAGGTAGCTGAGCCTGACAAGAGCGAGCGTGGTTTTAGTGTCAGGATGATAGGTTAGCCTGCGAATAGGCACTGGGTAACTCATTTTAATTTTGTGACACTTCACTCGATGTAACATAATTACTAGGGGTTAAAGAGTCTTATATTTATAACTTCGAGTGGAAATAATACACAACTAAATTGATCCTATCCTAAATATGGAGTGAAGAGCCGAAAATGTTTTATTGTTTGTTTATTTCAATAAAGACGTAATATTGTTCGTGCGCACGAAGTTGCTTTGCATATATAATTTATTCCTCAAACGTCTGAGTATGGCGTGCTATAAATATTTTAGTTTCAAGGCCAATATTGCTTCGTACTTACTTCATCAGGTGAAGAAAAGTTATAGAAATATTTAATATAATAGCAAACAAGTGATTATAACTTCCCGTTCGCTCACAGCCCGATCAATCAAACAATTCCTCAAATGAAGAAAATATTTCGTAACGCAAACGCGAACGCCAACGGCAACGGGAAAACCCCTGGGTTCACGAAAAATATCGCAGAAAGATTATGAAATTTTAAACCCTTTAAAGTTCACCCTTCGACGTATAGTTTTAACAGAGTTTTTCTGTGAGACATCAATCATGCATGTATGCAATGATATTTTGCTTTCTTTATCGAGTTCCAAAACATACTTTAATAGTATAAGTATTTTTCACCCCAAATACGCGTTGTGACCTTTATTGACCCAGAAGCCACAGTTAGCCACTTCGTCGAAGCGATGTATTCAACTCAATTGAATCGCCGAAATTAAATTCACGTTGAATCAATTTAAGACAAAAAAAGTCACTTCTACAACATAACTAATAAACTAATCGCAGCCTGGGATTATATTTTTGTATGGTTATGCTGAGATTCAAATACGTTTGGTATACTGAAATAATTCCGCATACTGAAATAATCAAAATACCGGAAATAATTTGACAATTAATTTGCGGGTCAAAGGCCACTTGTTACCATGGGTATCTTCACGCGTGAGGTGACGTACTTGACGTCTGCAGATTCGTCTCATGAGTCGGCAAAAATTTAAAGCAAATTCAGTTTTCTTATTTACGAAGTGACAGTGCTCAAGTAAAGGGGTTATAGTTTACTGTTGTCTTATGCTGTAACCTTCCTGTGGATAATAATCATGAAAAATTTCAGCGAATCTCATATCATTTTCCTCCTCTTCATTTGTGCGTTGGCGAATGAAGTCGCTGAATGTATACCAATTTGTTCGGCGGGAACTTATTACACTGAAGATCTATCGGCCTGTGTTGCTTGCCCTGTTCATGGAAAATGCGACGATCAATATTATCGCGCCGTCAATAGGTGCAAGAAAGCATGTGGTATGTATAACCTTTTTATAAATATTTTTATCAGCTTAATGGCTTTAAATTTAGTATTACGAGGGAAATTAATACATTATTCCCACCAGCTTATATATCTTATAGCTAAAAATGTTGTACATATCAAAGTAACCCGCAGGAACTTCAGTAAGTCTTGGCCCGTTGGCCGGCTGCGAGCGATATTTCCCAACCTACCTATTATTACCTGCTATATATAAACACTATTGAGGCCTACGGTAACTTCTCTATAAAATGATAAGGCGCCAGCGAAAAAAAGATCAAATTAGCGGGTAGAAATTTCGGGTAAAAATAGCGGGTACAAATTTACGTCACATGCAGACATTGATTATTTCTAATCAAAGCAGACATATCTATAGACATAGTTTATTCTGCCTAATTTACATACTGCATGCTCTACGGGAATTCTTATATAGCATTAAAAAATTTCAAGTATCCGCTAAATTGTGAAATTGTATTATGCGGTAATTGCTGGGTGTAAAAACGTCTATCACAGTAACAAGTCTAGAATCACTAATTTTTTCCTGTTTGAAATTTTTGCCTGACAACAAGTAACTTCTACCTGTTTCAAATCTTGGCAACTGCAACGTAAGAACCGGAAAGCGTGTGTCATTATGGGCATGCACAATAGTAAAGGAGATTTGACGTGAGGTTAGAGAAGAAGAACAAGCTTCCTGAGAAAATTCAGATTATGTCATTCACAATTCGCAACCCTGATTTCATCACATTTCGTAATCGCAAGGGCGTTTTTGAAAATGTGTCAGCTAGAGTGTTTCTGGGAAGCAATTAAGGTTCTGCGTCATGCATTCTGCCTTGCAGAGTCGCAGACAAACATTACGGCATCTTACGAGAGTAACGAGACATACATACATATCATATTTCGTTGTTATCATCTTCACATTTCTGCCAGGGCATCGCTATTTATCATTTAGTTGCTCAAATATACAGCTAATTGAATTGGGAATTTCACAATTATCGTAATGCTGTTATTCCCAACCGGTTTAACTATTCTTGTATATATTCAAGTGGGTTTTCCTCAGTTTATTTTTATCTACGCCCGCTCTTGATTATATATTCAATTGAATCTCAGTTACGTCATGAAAATGCAAACTATGTGCGTAATGTGTCTCGTGACACATTTACGTTAACACGGAAATTGTCGAGAACTTGAGGTGGCTCATGTCGCGGCCAATGCATAATTATTCATACTCATTATGATCACTTCAACTAACTCTTACCAAACTCTGCCGACGAAGGCCCAGTGGTCGAAACTTCGAGAAATGTACATGCTTTTGTCTATTTTAGGCAGTACTTATACTACACTTTGATGCGAAGTTATTATCAATACAGACTATATACATACAAACATAGCTGTTTGCGGCGATATAATATCGTAAAATCAGTAAAGCATTTTGATCATCGCATGTTCATAATTGCTATGAAACGGGGGAACGAAATAGACTTCGCGAAACAAACTATTTCAGTTGAACAAAGGTAAATTCTAGCAGAAAGGCTTTTACAGCACGAAATAGACTTCGCAAAACCAACTATTTCAGTTGAACAAAGGTAAATTCTAGCAGAAAGGCTTTTCAGTACAGCTCTGATCGTTGCTATATAAATATAAGATTATTATGTTTTAATATTATCCATACAATCTGCGCATGCGTTAGAAAACACACAAGAAGGAAATCCGCCCTTCAAAGAGGTCTAGTGACGTACGTCTGTGACGAGGTTTAGTGACGTCAATACGTTACATATATAACGCAGTTTTTTCCCGACTGATCCATCGAAACTTTCACATGATGCATGATGTTGCAATCATTAATAATAACCGGAATGAGAGTTCCGCTTAGGAAACTTTGAAAAAGAGCGTTAGGTTTGTTAGAGTCTCATTCTTCGCTTCTCGCCCAAGACGATCAACAAACATGAAGCTAAGCGCGTACCAAATCATTCTCGGTTTTCTTTTGTTAAAGAACGGCAAATGCTGTCCGGCGGGGGAATTTTACAGTCAGGATATACCTGGCTGTGTGCTTTGCCCTAGGAATTGTGGGGAGCAAGACGCCCGTGATATTTGGAGATGTAGACAGGCTTGCGGTAAGACTTATAAGAGAACTTTGTGTTCGACTATTACTAAGTGTATATGTTTTTGAGGATAATAGCATACGATTATGCTTAATATATCTGATTTCCTCGTACTTAAAAACAAAAGGCGAACGGATATAAGCTATAACCTATTACAGTGATTGGCGCGCCTTGCTCCTATAGCCTATAGGTCGTGACTGACCGTCGGTAGGGTAATTATTGCACTACAATTTATAGCCGCATATCTTTGACACCGGCGTCATTCACGGTTTTACTGAATTTGTATCTTTCTGAAGCGAATAAACGTGATCCTGCAATAATATTTTGAAGATTTCCTAACGATAGTACATTGTGACTCGTATGTTTTTTATAGCTTCCAGAATTTCTTTTTGTCATTGAAACGTTTTTGAGTTCTTGACTTGTAGGAATTAAAAAACCGCGATCTCCTTTCCTCTTTGGCGGCCCAATAACACATCGATGTTGCCTGAATCACAAAGGTCTTGAGCGGTCAAGTGAACATAATATACGGACATAACAATGTCGAGTATTTCGTACCCGAGAAGCTCTTGACTTCGATTGTAATCGCTTTCATCTTACATGCTTAGCGGTTGGCCAACAATGCTCACTTAATACGCGTTTTTGGCTTACGCACGAAAAATTTAAATGCTTTCAAACTTTGGAATTGTTCCGTGTTTATACCCTTTCCTTCTTCGTCTGCCATTCTAGAACCTGTCTGTGTTTTAATTATTTCAATAATTATAATTTTGTGCTTGGTGTAAGAAACACATATGTTTCTGTTTGACCTTCCCTGCGTCATTACTTCCGTCATAGTCCCTTCCCTGTCTTAGTCAATTACGAGGCAATTAAAACGGTAACGTTCGATACCCACGGAAAAGAACGTAACCGTCCAAATTCTATTCATTTATAGCAAGTCTCGAAATTGCTCAAAGACATTACGTGGAAGTGAATCAGCCGTGATCGACCGGACTATGTTATCAATTGTTGGCATTATGCGTTTTGTCTGCTAAAGCGATGTCTGATGTCTCATTGTGACATAGGCTCATATTACTCAAAACGAATACTGCTATAAATATATATGATAGTCTTGACAACCCCTCAACACGGCTACACGAGCGATTTTTATTGGCGACTTTCTACCTGGCGTATGTTATATTGTGTGAATTATGTTATTTGTGTACGCAGTTGTACTTGGCGAAGGAAAGTAGGGCTACTCTGCTAAATTTACTTAGTAGCATACACCAGGGGCCCGTTGTATCAAGCCCGTTTAGCTTAAACGGCACATAAGTCAAATTTAAATAACACTCTTATATACATCTCTCTTGAATGAGTCAACTTGAATATTATGCACTGAATTCGTAGTTGTGAACAGTATCTTTGTATTAAGGTTAAAAACATTTAGTTTACTTTTTGAATAAAACGATAGATTTGCTTTCTATTTTGAACTAAACCACCGTTTAAGCTAAACGGGTTTGGTACAACCGACCCCTGGAGAAGAAAACCGAGGCTTCAGATAGCAAAACACTTAGTCATGATATAAGAAGCATGAGTGGTCAGTTCAACAGGGTATACCCCGCCAGCAAAATATTGACAACGTGTTTTATATAAATTTGCTATAGAGAAGAAAACCACACCTCCAGCTGCGCCGACGATTAAAGTTCAGGAGCCCACGTCAGCAAGCCATACCACTGAGAAGCCTGCCGTCAAAACGGAAACCTTGTTGACCCCCTCAGAGAAAGCTCCGGAATCGAAGAAAAATGGAACGTTTCGCGGAGGCCGAAAAGTAAACGTAGGTTTTGAAGAAAAACCCGATCCTACAGAAAATAAAAGTTCCTCTTCAAACTCGCAATCGGCAATGGTAGTAACCATTGCAGTGTTGGTAACACTTTTGGTTTGTGGAGTTGTCTATTTCGCATACCGGAAGGTCAAGAAGCCCGCTTCAGGGGAGGACCGTCTTCAGAATGAAAGAGGAGAGGGAGAACAAGTCGAAATGTGCAGCGAGGCTTCAAATTCAACTCGGGAATCCAGCCCTTTCACTATCAGGCGTATAAAGTACGGTATATTCGATATATTGTATCAATAGGCGACATGAGCGGGGGGTTGCATAACCATGTTGAATGAAAAACGCGGTAAATTGGGGAATTTACGGCGGCCAATTTTAGAGCTATTGAAATTTACCGCTCTTTTCATCCAAGACTTCTGACCTGCATACATATTGCATACAATGGATTAACTGATTTTTGATCGTTCAAAATGCTTTCTAATACTAGTAACTTATTTACAACATTGATTTACGTTTTAGTGAACGAGCTGGCAGCGTTGAAGGAATAGAACTTCCTGTGCCTGAACAAGGCAACCGGACATGTTCAGAGACGGAAAAAATGCTAAAATCAACGTTACTGCTTGAGGAAAACGAGAATTAAACATTAGTCTTCAAACATTCAAATTGATGACGAATGCTGACGAATCAAAAACAGCTTCGTGCAGTTCAGCGGAAAGGTTTCTAAAAGTGCGGTTGTTAGGATTCTTTGCTGAATCATTTTCTGCCTCGGAAAGCACTTGCTGAAATGGGTTATTCGAGCAGACAGGTCGAGAAAGAGTTCCGGGGATCGAATGCAAAATTTGGGTTTCATGGCAACCAACACCGATTGTGTGACAAATAACTAACGATGTCAGCATTTTTGGATTCTTTTCTGTTGTGCTCAAAAAGAGGATTAAAGACGAGTGAATAATGCTTTTTGAAAGACGTGAACAACTAAAACAGAATAATTTTTTTGGAGAACGGCCAGCCAGGGGATATGAAATGACTTGATGACTTTTATTTGACAATTATTGTTCATATTACCAATTATAGACTGCATGTGTGCATATGTTTCCTCTGCAAAACCTGTCGCAGCACAAAACTTAAAAAAAAATATTTAAATGGTCGTGACGCTTGAGAATAGTTCCGACTTGTTCTGGGCAATTGACAGCAGTCAATATGACCAACAAAATTGGCGGACTGATCCCCGATACTTCGTGTAGTCAATAATGACTTCTGCTATAATATAAATACCTTCACTGACAAACCATATAGGCTGCAAATTGAAATAGAATAGGATACATTTTGTTTTACTCAATTTTGACCATTCAAATTTATTTGTATATAACACAGCTAATAAATATATTCTCTCACAAACGTTAATACAATCCTCCGTTGGCGAAATTGCATCACTTTGGCCACTATTATCGTCAGGCTTAAACGACAGATATAACTGGCTGTATCAGCAAAACAATCTAAATCCGGTAAATGATTATCAATGATATCAAATAGACTGGAGGCATATAATATAAACAAAAGAGGCCCAAGAGGCCAAGACAGGAGCCCTGTGGAACGTTAAAGTTCAATTCATTTATATCGTTTAAACCTCGAACGTCTGCGCATGGCGGGCTGTAAATATTTTAGATTCAAGGTATTGCTTCGTACTAACCTCAGGTGAAAAAGATTTATAGAATGCTCCAGACAGAATGATTTTGTAGCTTGTGCGTCACAGACCCGAACGGAAATGGAGGGAAAACCCCTAAATATGAAAATTTCAAGTCTTAAGTTAAGATTCGCCCTTCGACGCGTATATAGTCTCAACAGAATTTTTCTGTGAGAATCATATATACCACGATATTTGGGCTTTATTGAGTTCCAAAACATATTTGGTATGTACGTAATTTTCACCCATACATATACGCTGCCGTGACCTTTGTCGATCCAGAAGCCACTTCATCAAACCATAGTCAAACCGTATCCGCCAAAATGAAATTAAGATCTAAAATCACTTCTACCACGCAACTAAAACAGCCTGAGAGTATATTTTACACGGTTGTGTTTAGATTCAAATACGTATGTACTCGTTTCTTTTGATTGTAGGGGGTGAATCACGCGGGCATAGTTGAAATACCTTAAATCTATAAAAAAGGGTTACCATGGGTATCGAGTATCTACACTTTCATACAACCGGTGTGACGAACTGAAATCCTGGCTCGCATGACGATTTCTGACGTCAAAGCTATTTCGTGAGTGGGCAAAATTATAAATATAAGTTGGTTAGCAAGTCCGTTTCTTCTTTACAAAGTGACTCTCCTCGAATAAGGAGGTTATAGTTTGCGTGAAGGTCTTACTGTAACCTTCCTGTGAATATTAATCATGAAGAATTTCAACGGATCTCATATCATTTTCCTCCTCTTCATTTGTGCGTTGGCGAAAGAAGTCGCCGAAAGTGTACCAATTTGTTTGGCGGGAACTTACTACACTGAAGATATATTCGCCTGTGTTGCTTGCCCTGTTCGTGGAAGATGCGACGATCAATATTATCGCGCCGTCAATCGATGCAAAGAAGCGTGTGGTATGTATAACTTTTTAAAAATCTTTTTATTAGCTTACTGGCTTTAAAGTAGAAAAAACAAAGGAGAAGAACAAACTTCCTGAGAGGTTTCAAATGATATAACTTTCACATTTCGCAATCCTGTCTGATATTTTGCAATTTCAATTTCATGGGCGTATTTGATTGCGTGTCTCCGGTTCTCTGCTGGAGACAATTCTTTAGTCTTTCTGGAAAGCAAGCTTTTGCGTCATTACGGCATTTTAGGAGACATGTATACATATCATATTTCCTTGTTATCATCTGTATCCACATTTCTGTCAGTCCATACTCCATACCACTATATATAATTTAGCTGCTCAAATAGTATACAGCCAATTGAATTGGCAATTCCTCATTTATCGTAATGCTGTTATTTCCTACCGGCTTAACTATTCTTGTATATTCAAGTGGGTTCTCCTCACTTATAGTTTATTCATATATATGCCCGCCTTTGATTATATATTTAAATCTAATCGCAGTTACGTCATGAAAATGCCAAACTATTTACAACGTCAGCACCAAGATTGTTGAGAACTTTATAGGTGGCTAAGGATATAACGCAGTTTTTTCACAGGATGCATGATGTTGCAATAAATGATAATAATAAGTTCCGCTTACGAAACTTGAAATTAAGCGTTACGTTTGAAGTTTGATAGAATACAGTCGCATTCTTCGCCCGTCATCCAAAACGATCAACAAACATGAAGCTAAGCGCGTACCAAATCATTCTCGGTTTACTTTTGTTAAAGGACGGCAAATGCTGTCCGGCGGGGGAATTTTACAGTCAGGATATACCTGGCTGTGTGCTTTGCCCTAGGAATTGTGGGGAGCAAGACGCCCGTGACATTTGGAGATGTCGACAGGCTTGCGGTAAGACTTGAGAGTAATTTGAACTCGACTATACTAATATATGCTTTTGAGGGGCTGAAGTATACGCATATGTTTAATGAAGTACTTCATGTTAATATCTTTTTATCAAGAGCAACATTCAAAGCCAAGAGACGAACCATATAAACTAACATATCAAGCTCGCCTTGCGATAGGTCGCGACTCACCTTTTGTATATGTCAGAGTTATATATTATATTATGTAGGATCGCATTACAGTGTATGTATATATAGATATGTTTTGCGCGGGATGGCGCGACTTTGGCCATAGCTTTGACACAGAATTGATTTAAAACACACATGCAGCAACCTAATAAAAAGGTCTTTTACATGGAACTTTTAAACCGTTTTGGGGGTAAAACACGTTTAATGTGAAATTCGATTATTGTGTCAGAATTTTTCCTTTTTGAACCTCTTGCGTCATGATGTGCGTCAAAGTCACTCCCTCCTTTGTCTGAGTCGATTTCGGTGCGATTAAGATGTAGGATTGTGAAATTATATGCATTTACAACGAATCGTTTTAGACACATGCAAACCGCATATTTGAATTTCAGTTATCAAATAGACAAGTTCATGCCAACGACACAAACTTTATCCGTCCTCGTTTTATTGATTTTTAGCCTAATTAAGTTACGGTTAACATGCAATCAGATATGCCGATGCACGAGCGCGTTAATTGTGATATTCCTATTATAGTATAAAACCTATTACCTGCATATACATGACGCCAGCCTGGTTCGATTGAATATTGACACATGCTATTGTACGAATTCTTAGAGAAGAAAGCAACATTACCACCAAGTACGCCGACGACTGAAGTTCAGAAACATACGGCATCAGGTTCTCCCACCATCGAAGTTGAAATTTTTTCGACCACCTCAGAGGAAGGAGAGACGATTGAAAACGGAACGTCTCGTGGAGACACAAAAGTGGTAGATTTTGCAGAGAATCCTGGCACTCCAAGCTCGAAAAGTTCCTCTTCAGTCTTGCCAATAATCATTGCAGTTCTAGGGACGCTTTTACTTTGTGCAATTATCGTTTTCGTGTACAAAAAAGTCGACCGGAAAAAGGTCTTCTCACGGCAGGAGACATCAAGCGAGGAAGAGCCAATCAACGCTCCGGGATCCAGGTCTGTGATGATAAAGTGCGAAATGTACGGTTTTATATTCAGTATATACAAAAAAAAGAATTTATTACAATAATATTTCGTATCTGTGATGGTCACAGAGACCATGTTGGATGATAAAAGCAGTAAATTTTAAACTTTACGGCGACGTGACCTGTGTATGTCTTCATCAAGTTTGTGTCTCTTTTTACATGCACCAGAAATTTTCTTAAAGACACATATTTAGGTCATAGATCAGCATTTCTGGCACACCTATATATATGCATACAATGATGATAACCGATTTATGATCGTTTAAATTTGTTTTTCATTTGTATAAGGTATTAACGAAGTATTGTTTATTTCCCTTTCAGTGGACCAGATGACCGCAGCACTGAAAAGGAAAGAACAATCGTTGCCGTATACGAGACTAAAGAAGCCGAACGAATTAGACTCACAGAGGCAGAATTAAAGCAGTATTTTGTGTCGAATCTACATCTCGACGAAACTGAAGTGTAGGAATTATGTCAGCAGGAATTATAGGAAATATAGATAGGATTTATGTATATATAGGAAGTATAGGAATTGTGCATTGAAATTATAGGAATTATGGAATAGGATTTATGTCAATGAAGTATATAGGAATTATGAAAAACCTTTTCAAACAGCTTCTGCCGTTAAAGTGCTGGGGTTGGATGTAAAAAAACTCTAACTGCATTTTCAGTAGTTATGTCATAGTTAACTAGAAAATACATTCTGATTGGCAATTCTGCCACTAGTTATATATAATTAAAAGTTAACGACTTTTTTATACAACCGCGGCCCCAAGATGATCAATTTGATATTCTGAAACCGAAATCCAACGCCGGTCAGTTTAAGATCGGTTCAGTGTAAATATACTAAATTGTGTATATAGTTAGTATATATGAAAAAAAAAACTTTTATGCTATAGAGTATAGTGCTTATTCTTTGATAACTTGAGTGATTGACTTTTTTGGAAGCCGGTTTCTGAATCAAATGCAAATAAACTAAAAGTAAAACTAGTTCGGCATATGAAAAGTCCGACGTCAGAAACGGTCTCAGTTAAAAATATTTTCAGCGTGATACGATGCAAGACAGTATCGTTTTTTGGGGTTTTATCACCACTGTCGTTCGTAATTCGTTCTAAAAAGTAGAAATAATATACTATTAATAATATATAACATGAACAACGGCATGCCAAGCTGAGTTAGCGATTTAGCGCTGATATTTTTAACTGAAAAAAACTTGCAGGGATGCATGCGTTTACGCTCTCGCTTTATTTGTTTTTTTTACCCGTTCGGAGACAGCCACCCGCGTGACCCGTATAAAAAATTGCTTAGGTTTCAAAATGCTGTGCATGCAGTTGCTCGGCGGATTCGGTATCCGCCTATATCCGGCCACATCCTGTAGTATGCATATAACAACGTCATTCATATAAAATTGATGCAATCATAGTCGGGTTTGCCAAGGATGTTGACCATAATGAGTGCATTGCGGAGTATAGAATTGCATTCATCAATGAATAGAAAATATAGACCCACTTGGGTTATTATAATTCATTCTTCTTCCTTTATAGGCAAAAAAACCAAATAAAAGTTTCTTTAATAATTGGTTTTCTACTAGGCCAACCCTTCTGCCCTATGTCTAGGGCCCAGCTATCAAAATTTCTATCAAGAATTGAATTCATTTGCTTCAAAAAACTGAAAATTCGCATCGCGTTGGCGAATCGCGGCCTGTGTTTGTGGTGGCTTTGTTTGTTATTCATATTATAAACCCCGCAGCAACAACTTTTCTTCGATAAATTTTAACTGGCAATTTTTGCTCGCCTGTTCATGTCTTATAACGTAGCAAACGATTACAAATTTCTACTTAGCCCGCAGCTTTCTATGGCAAGTGCTCTTCTATGGCTAGCTAGGCTAAAGACAAGGTGGCTTGCTTTTGAAGAAACTAGCTGATAAAACTCGTCACATAAAATCTCGTGATGGAAAGCCTGCTCCTCAGTGAACCGGCTTAAGATGCATAGATTGTGGATTATATAAGCCATAACCCTAGGAGTGGATCTACTAATAAAACAGAACTCTTTCGCGTGTCCGCTTGTCTATAGGGCCGAAAACTCTTAGATGCACTATCGAACAAATGTGCTGTCAACGTCTCGTACTTGTCTACCATTATTGAACAAATCGTTGGAGCTGCATGAATCAGGTATTCTACATGGATACACGCAGTGCTGATAATAACTGTCAACATGCAATATGCATGGGAAGCACAACATTGTTCAATCGCCAATTGAGTCGTCAATTGCAAACGAGAATTTCTACTCGCAAAATATCACCGCCCGCCATATTTGCCCGAAAAGAGCCTGCGGAGGAGGTGTAGCGTGCGAACTGCGAAGCGACTCTATTCCTCGCCACCGACTTGACGCCGACGCCGATGGCGAACCACATGACCACAAGCTAAGAATGTTTTAAAAATGCATTCACATAATTTTGGCCTATCAAAGTTAATGAGTCATAAAATCAGTAAAGTTGCACAATAGCTATTTCCTTCAACTACGTCGACTTATTATTTGTCATCGAAATCGAGTAAAGTAGCAAGCACTTTGACTATGTAGGTCTGTTGCTGCCTTGCTGGGGATTTCAAACAGGCAACGAAATCGAATCGGGTGAGATTTTAATTTATGCCTAGTAGTTAACGTAATGTGTGTGGATAGGGTTCTATAATTTTCCATCGTAGCTATTAATGGCAACAAATGTTATAGAAATAAGAAATGATACAAATCGAAAGTAAAATTGCGTTGCTAAAATACACCGCAGTCACGGTAATTTTATTAACATGGTCCAGTTTTTACGATTATAAAATTGTTTAAACGACATAAACGTAATCTACGATTATATATGTTGAATTATATAGCATTTTACGGCTTTCTGCTTGACTTCCGCGGTAGTTGTGTATGTAAAAAAACGTTCGACGTTTGTTCAGTACTTCAGTATACATCTCAATACCTTCACCTAATAATAATCAATGTACTTACAGTGACGGTTTGCTAGGTTCTTTTTACTGTTTTACTTTTTGGATAATAATATGTATAGATATACGTATATAATATATAATGTATTATAGTATAGGTAAAAATCTTGCTTAGCTAAGCTAAATTTATTGTCAAACAACAAATATTTATTTTCCGTTGCGTAAGCATAGCGTGTGAATTGTTGAGTGGATGGAAAGACCTGCATGAGATTAGACCCTGTCATATCAAGCTTAATAAAAAAATTGCCCAATAAGGAAACCGAACACTTTCATTTCCTGCAAACAAGTCTTTATGCATATAAGGTCTATTGTGCCAAATTTATTCAATTGGAATTTCTTGAATATTCTCTGTGTGGTTTCTTATGGCTCTTATGCGTAAAGCGGTAAAATTTACCTTTTATAGCGTACTTAGCATCAAATGTGGTATAACAAATGCCTAAAATAGATTGATGTCAAGTTGTTTCAAGACGCTGCCACGCTGCTCCCTAGTTATATTGGATTTTATAGTATAGCGTACGTTTTACGTTCTCATTACAAGTCCACAAATTTTCAGTGTAATATGTCATTTATACACCAAAATTATAGTCCCTGCTCCATGAATTGGCTAAATAAACATATATGCAACAAGACGCCTGTTCTGGCGTTAACTCCGGCGCACGTGCCAGTCTTTAATATAGAGCTTCTGAACATAAACAATACAGTTCATATTCGCATTTAGATGCCTTACGAAGCTAAGTGTTCGATCGCGAAATTCAGCAGCACATCGTACTTTAAAAAGTATAGAAGTTCAATTGTTCGAAAATGTAAACAAACCGCATAATACATTCGCTTTGTCTTACACTTAGGCTTTGGAATTCGCGCTTATATATTATATCTTCAATCCTGTGCAAACTACGACGTGTCAACGCGCTCATACACGACCACATCATCTTGTTAAACGGCGAAATAGCAGCGATATTATTAAAATAGGACAAGAATCTACATGTATCAAATATATTCTTACTCCAATTCAATCTAAACTTAATCGGAGAGCATGAAAACAACGGTTTATTTGTTCCTCTTGAAGGAATTGCCGTATCATGCGAGCGAAATCGAATCGCGCATCGGAAAATTAGCCAAACCTGTGCACCACAACTCTTAGGAGATAAGACTGGGACGTAAATAAATACAGTCACGTACACATTTTAAATACTAGAATGTTTCGCGCCATTTCAGACTTGCGACGACGAAAAATAAAAAAAAAACAAACAAAACAAAACCGGGGCGAATTTTCAACTCCGTCGCTGACGCCGGAGTAATAATATATGCTTCTCGGTTTTCCACAGAAGCCCGCTAATGAGGCGCGCACGGTGCCAATACATATAATCAGGGCGCACTGATATAATAAATACAAACTACGGCGTGTGCCGTGCGCTAAAAATGAATGTAAAAAATATCAATTGTTGGAAATCACTATATGGTTTCATTTGTTTGTGTTTTTGAAATGATGTGCTGTGTTTTTAAAATTTTAAAACGTTTTGTGAAATTGGAAATTTAGGCCTAGGTCTAGGTTATATATATACGTCGCATTTGGCCGCCTCGAATGCAGTTCACGATAATATACACTGCTGAACTTAGCAGTGTGTAGCTGACAATTGTGTTTATTATTTATTGAAAATGAGTCAAGAGTTTTGATTGGCCAGCAGCTGTTGGCGAAATCGTCATATCCGCTCGGCAGCTGCCCAAATTTGGACAGTGACGTCACTTCGTCGGATATGAAAAAAATTATTGCACGTTTGACGTCACTTCGTCAGATATGAAAAAAATTATTGCACGGTATGACGTCACGCTAATTTATGCGGCTTGTGCCAAAACCTAAAAGCGGGAAAATACGAATGGCTTCATCAAAGGAAAGGTTCGCTGACCTTGGGGAAGATGAAATTAAAAAATTGCTGGAAGAAAAAGACTGACAACATCTGACAACAGTATTAAGAATTATTCTTTTCTCGTCTGATTGGTTTATTCATAATTCGGAACACTGCTATTGTTGTTCAATTTTCAGCAGCTTGCGTCTCCTTGTCTACAACGCAAGCGTTTAGTCTAAGCCCAAAATTTTTGCAAATAAATAATAAAACAATTATTGAATTCGGTTCTCGCAGGATATGAGGAATTATCAAGGCCTCGGTTTGTGTTATCCGCCTCAGCCTTCGGCTTCGGCAGATAACACAAACCTCGGCCTTAATAATTCCTCATATCCTGCTCAACCTCATTCAATAATTGTTTAATGTGTTCACAATTAAGTGACATGTGTTTCTTTTCACAATTGTGCGCCAGGCTTTCGTATCAGTGGAGAGGTTATTCCACATGCAGTTTGGCCCTTTATTGTAAACACGGCATACTGTTCAGGTATCTATTTGATGCCAAACACTACATAAAAAAATAGGTATGCAATGCATACATGTGGGTAGCCTCCAAAGCATTGGCAAAGATTTTCAAGTTTTGTTCAATCTCAAATGACAGGCCGCAATAATGGCGGGGAAATCAACTGCATGATGCTTAGTTCAACGTTCAAATGCCATACGCAAAGGCAAAAATGGGCTAGTTTGCTAGTTGGATACAGTTATAACACAGTAGGCATAAGAATAATCAATGAAATACAAATATACATCTGCCACCTCGCTCGCCTGTTGCGCCCACATGCAATTATTGTCCAGCAGACATTAAATTTGATTCTGTTCATTTCTCAGGGTTTTTTGTAGTACTTCATCAGTGATCATCTAGTGTTCCCTAAACTATATTGCCCATAGTCATGGAATCCAGTATCGACGCCGGTCTCTTTAGCAATGATTCGAAAAATTTAGAAACACGTTTTCACACATCGCTGAAATACCGATCACTTCGTCTTATTTCTTATCTAAATATGTTGATAATGACTTTATTGCAAGATTTTTTCGATAAAGAACAGCGTGAGCTTTTGTCAATGAATAAAGTGAGGAATGGGGGTAAAGAAACATCCCCTGAGGCCAGTTCAGCGAGTGAGGCTTCGAATGCAGAATTATCTACTGCGGTTGCAGACGTGGAAGCCATGCTTACAGAAACTTCAGCTTCCGTCCATGTGCTTCGGGCGTATCTCCAATGGCCAAGCGAGGAAACATCTAAACCAGTGAAACTATTGTTCGATCGCGGAAAAGACAAGAACTTTTTCACTCAAGAGAAAATGGATAATTTTTTTTCTTTTTTGGAATCTGGTGATTCAGATCAAGAAAGTATGCATCTCACGAGTTTGCGATACAACGTTATTTCAGATGATGATCTGAATGATGATGATGAGAATATGTTTGCGAGTGGAGATTTTGGCAATGCATCAGGTAGTCTCTCGGAAAGTAATCCAGGCATAGTTGCAGAAGAGCAGAACAGGGAGCGAAGATTCCGAAAAAAAAGACGAAAGCAATACTTAAAGGACCGAGAAAAAGACGAAGATGATCCAGTCGTTCGCATGATGAAGGAGCATTTGAGATGGAAAGATGTTAAAATTTTCTCTCTTCAGAGAAAAATAACATTATTGAAAGAGGAAAACGATCTCCTTCTTTCTGAACTTGTTGAAATAGATTTAGTTCAGAAAAACAATGGACAGGAAGTACAAAAATCTGCAACTTTTTATCGATTTCTTCCTTCCTCGTTGCCCAAAATTAAAAAGTGTTCAATCCTGCAAATACCAAATGACAACAGCGACAGCCTTGGCTACCCAAATGACTGCCAAAGTAGTTTTGGGAAAAGCGACGCTCTAACTTTCAATGATTTCACATCCGTTCGCTCTCAAAACAGCCCTTTTAAGCTGGAAACCGGAGAGGAGAAAAAAAGTTTTGCCGAGGTCAAAGACGAAAGTTATTTAAAAAAAAATCATAGTTCAGCAATACAGAACGTAAGTATTAATCCAGATGAAAAGGCAACTGGCGGAGAGGGTATCAAATCTGAAAAAGGTGAATGTAATATGAATACTGATCTTTCAACTACTTCAAAAGATAAAAATCATTCGATCAAGACCAATAATACATCGGTTATTTTGCATAAAGAAAAAGCAAGTGGAAAGGGTGGTGAAGCTGGAAGTTTAGCTGATCCACTGGCATCAACGTCGAGAGATGAAGTAGATGACCAAAGATCAGTCGGCCAAAGCAGTGAAGGTGTTTCATTCTCGGTCCAACAAGATGATGCAAATGGGAAGGAGTTCATATCTCTTGCTAGTAAACCACAAACATCAGTGGCCTTAACGTTGCACACCAACTACAAGCTGCTGTTGATCACCCTTGCCGACAACCTTCTTTCCTCCGATGTTGAAAATTTGAAGAGCTGGACAACAGAGAAATTTTCGATCGACAACACACAAAATGCCACCGACGTTCTCTTTCAACTTGATGAAAAAGGAGCTATCAATGCCGAAGATTTAAATGAACTGTGTGGTTTCTTTAAGTCAATCCTGAGATACGATCTTGTACATATTGCTGAAGCGTTCCTCCTGGGTGATTACAGTTTGCTTCGCGCGATTCCAAAATCAAAAAAACGCAAAAAAGCTGGTAGAATCAGAAACTCCCAACTTGGCCGAATTTCGTGGAATGATCACGCAAGTGCATCTTCCTCCAGACGATCTTCAGTCAGTTCAACTGCCAGTGGCGAAACAGTCAGAAATCCTGCAACGTCAGGAAAACCACAAAACAACAACGAACCCCCGAGCTCCGGCGCTCATCAAATACAAGAAGCTGCATCCTCAAGTTTCTCTGTACTTCCAAACCCTTCCAATCCTGGAAAACTATTTTCAAGAACTCCGAACGAAAATCAGTCCACAGCTCGTGTTCAACAAGATCTTACGCCTACACCAACGGGACTTCCCACTGCAAACATCAATAAAATGGTTGTACCTAATGGATCTACAGTTTTAGGTAAGTTTTGATTGTCTAAAGGAGTTACGTTTTAACTCCTGGATGTGTATTCAGAATATTCAGATATTTACTTGTTTATAAAATAACGAGAATATTGAAAATTCATCAGAGGGAACATCTTTAATTTTCAAGCTCTTATTCGAGCGGATATACATAATTTATACAGCGCTGTTTCGAGTAGTCCCAGTGTTTTTTTTATTGAATATCATATTTCCATTGTTGAAAAACAGAGGAGAGAAGAACAATGGCAGCCAATGTGTCAACAAGAACGAGTCGAGTAACGAGAAATACCCTGTTTACCAGCAGCAATGGTTTAAAACACTCTAAGTTCCAACGTCCAAGCATTGTCTCGAATTCTCGTGCACCCAGCAATTCTGGCAACCGAGAGGTTTTTAACGTGCAGGATGATAACTGGTTATGCAGCCATTACAAACGCCATTGCTTCGTGAAATTTGAATGCTGCGACAAGTTTTGGCCATGCCATCGTTGCCATAACAACCAAAGCGCGTGTGGCAGAAAGAAACTTAAATCACGTGACACGAAAATGCTAAAGTGTGTTTATTGTAACAAAGAACAACAGGTAACCTCATAATTCTCTATATTTAAAGCTGTTGCGTGAGATTTCTGTTAATTGCATCCATTTTTGTGCTTAGTTTGGCCAGTTCTGTTGCGATTGTGGAGCAAAATTCTCCAATTACTTTTGCGGTTTGTGTAAACATCTGACTGGCCACGATGACTTTCCTTATCATTGCGAGAAATGTGGAATTTGCAGGTGAGGCTTTCTCAGCCAGTTAACATTTTACGGTCAATGCATAGAGTCGTTGTCCTGGCCCTTTGAACAGCGAGGACGATCTAAATTGCTCTAAAATCAAAGATTAGGGAACGCTTTTTTCAGCTTTGATTTAAAAAGCTGTTTATCGTCGTGCTCTTGTTGTCCAGATTGATTTAAATATGTCTCCCATCTATTCTTATGCAAAGCCCACCCGCCAACATTTTACCACAGCCATTCGCATTGGGATGTGCTGGGGTGGAGAAAAGATACGGTTCATGCCTGTTTTCCAAGTCATAAAGAGTCGCAGGGTATTACTTTCATTCCCAAGCATGCGGGTTATTATATTAACTTTGAAACAGAAGAATACGCTATGGAACATTATATAAGGTAAGTCTGAAGTTGTTAGCGGTCATAACCGAAATTAAAACTCGTGTTCTCCATTTCAGAATTCACGGGGATCGTTCATTCCATTGCGACGTATGTGGTGTGTGTCTGGATGTCCAACTTCAAGGAAACCATAAATGCCGTGAAGGATCTGCTCATGACGAGTGTTGCATCTGTTTGGAGGTAATGTATCGCTTGGAATGTCTTAACTGTACCTATCCATGCACTTATCCACACAAGTATATATGTATGCAACCAAGCCGTATAGCAGGGTTTTTAATTCTTGAATTTTTTTTTGCAGGATGCATTTACTGGATGTCAAATACTCCCGTGTTCTCATAAGGTACACAAGGAATGCGCAACCCAAATGATTAGAAGTGGAATGTGAGTATTTCTAATTATTATTAAACCTAAGGCACGTCCATAGGGTCCAGCTTACCGAAAAGAAGTCAATCTGAGATTCTTCCGATGCATGTGACAGTTCCGAATGCATGAAATCATATCCTGTGCCGTTTTCAGCTTGTATGCAAATTACTAACTCATTTTTTCATCAACTGTTCCTGGCTTGAATTTGAGGTGTATATAATTCCACTCGAAATTTAGACCCTTTGAATATCTAGCATTTCATTTCAAGTCGTTTGAAATGGTTAACTTTTATTCGCTATTCCATGGCCACAACAACTGAAATGGGTCAATTTGCTTGCAAGCTCAAAATATGTGGTGTACCTACAAGCTAATTTACTTACAATTTAATGTCACCATGCATGCAAAGTGACATGAATATTTTTGCCTCATCTCGATGGTCTGGAACTAAATCGTCCAATTTCTTTCTTTCTTATTACAGTACGCGATGTCCCATCTGTCGGGAAAGCTTTGCCCACAAACTTGAACGACGACCAACAACGATGAAAAAACATACTGGAAAATAACTGCAGTTGCATGATTATGTCATCAGGTTTTGGATTTCTCTTTCAATTCATGCAATGTATCTGCGTGAAATGTCACAAATTTCCTCTACCGCGTAGGTGACGTATTCACGAAGTTGCAGTAAGTGCCTTTTTTGATGCTGTTAATTCGTTTTTTTTTCGGAAGAGAATTTCACTTAATTTTATTTCCATTTTGTTAAGAATTTGTCATATTAAATATGAAACTAGGTGAACCAACCAATATAAATTCACATACCATATATAACTACTGACCAAGGATCTCAGATCAAGAAATTACTAAACTGTTTTTAAATTGTCGTTTTTTAGTGATTTAGACTACCTTTAAGTTTACAACACTAGTTCGTAGTTGCAGATGTACACCAAGCGAAACATAGCTATCTCGGTATATGCATGGCTCCAATCGCAAGATTAGTTCTTTTTGCATTCGCAGTCAGAAATCTCATTACATAGATTTGCCACCTGTATTATCCTTAACAGTATTAATTAGTAACAATCAAATTAATTAAATTAGTAACAGTCAATTAATATATTAAGTCTTGGTGATCAATCCATATATACATATAGCTATATTTATCACACGTGATTAACACGCATGTCTCTTTTATTTATAGATTCATATATGAATGATGGTAACCACTTCATCTTTCCAATCTTCCTTTATTGTTTTATTCTTTTCGGGGCATTAAGAGAATGCTTTTGTGTTTTGGTTCATGAAAGAATTCCAAAAACTATATTTAAACTTCTTTTACATTTTTCCTGTACCTATATATAGCCAAATCTCCGGCACTTGTCAGCTTTATCAGGCTTAGCTGTTTTCCAGCAAAATGATTTTCATACCTCGACTAAGGTCTTGGTGTTCAAAAATTTGGTAAAAGCGGTGTTACACTATGCAACTTCCCTTGCAACTTACAATGGAATTCTACTCCTGAGGCATCTCAAGTTGTCAAATAAGAACATTTCGTACGATCTGCTAACGTTTTCTTAGAATTTCGAACACTAGTTAAAAATTAACATCCCTCAAAATCATAATTGCATTGCAAGTTGCAGGGAGAAATTCATAGTGTAACAGCGCCCAAAGTTTCGTTAACGAACAAAATCACGTTTTTTCATGAGCTAAGCTAATAAAGTTTCGAATATATCAAAAAAGCAACTAATTATATCTAATTTACGTTTACGTATACCTAAGAAGTTACCGTTTTAAGATTTCTTTCATTTGAAACATTCAAAAGATATCGATTATCATTGGGTTTTTTAATATTTTATCTGCACGTCTGCAATTATTATTCAATGTATTCATTTACACTATTTTCGAAACGATTTATTTCCTGAGCTAAATATATATCATATATATGATATATGCAAACGTTTGGCTTAGAATTTATCAATGTAAAGTTGAGAATATAAACCAAAATTGAAAGAATTCAGTAATATATACATCATAATATCTATGTGCACTATAGATAACACGGATATTCAATTATATACACCAACATATACACAAATCTTATACATATACACATCTACACGAAGTTTATCAACCAATTAGTACAAATGATATAACATCGTGAAAAGCAATCTCATGCACAACTAATTGGTTCCGTGTAGTAACACTCACACAGTTTCCAACTATTCTGAATAAGTTCAGTATATAAATACATGAACGTATTTTTGGAGGAAATTTCATTCGCCGGTATACAAAAGTTAAAAATTTTCTTAAAAAATGCCTGGTGGATGGCATAGTCAATCCATATTTAGGCAATCGATACAAATTTTGTTGAGAATTCACAATATATGACAGTATATAAATATCAATCGTAATTATCGCTACTCTGGTTTTGAAAGTAATCACCACACAAAGATTAACTTGGTCGTGAAAGTTAATCTTTGTGTGGTGATTACTTTCATTTATTAGTAAAACCTGGTTGCCTTGAACTCATTAACTTCAATTCGTTGAGTATATAAATACTGAGTATAAATCAGTATGATAACTAAAATATGTTCGAGGATAATCTAATCAAAACATTTGGGCAAGTTTATTACAGGCTGTTTCAAATGTGCCTACACATCAACAACTATGTATGTGGATTTATAAGGCATCTCGACTGATTACTAATCATTTTTAATACGTTTGGTGGTCATGGTGCAACACTTGAAATAGGCCTAAGTCACTTCACCAATTTAAAAACACCGATCGAAACTTAGTGCAGTGCACTAGGGCATGTAATCGATGCATGATGATACATTTGATATTGCAATTGTTAAACTTTCGTAGCTCCAAATAAAAGTAATTAGCAAGGGTCTTTCTGATAACCATGCATGCATGTGTCATGGTGGTTAGTTTCATAGTTTGCATCAGGTTCTAAATCAATCTTGAGTTCTGCTGTTCAGGACTACAAAATAAGTCAATTGGCCTTCGCTTCTGTTAGATTTAGTTGCTATATCGAGTGTATCCAGTTCATCATTTTGGGTATTTTACTCTTGTTTATAATACGTAATGTAACTTATAATAAATATCAAATAAGTTGTGTCTATAGTATAGTTATAGCCCAGTGGGCTATAACTATAGACACAACTTATTAGAGATATATGATGTCATTACACCATAGAATTTAGAATTTAGAATAGAGTTTTAGAATAAGGCCACCTTATTCTAAACCAAGTCTGGAATATTTTAAATGTTATTGTATGATTAATATTAGATTCACGATTATATGCAATAATGTAATTTCAACTCAATAATAAATAAATGAATAAGCTGCCTTATGGTAGCAATTATATGCATTAAATGTTCCTCGCTATTATATCAGCTTGTACATATGCCTTTCTGCAAGTGTTTGGTCAAGGAATCGAATTTCGTGTCATTCCATGAAGCTTTTTATTGAAACGATCAGTGAATACCGCTCACAAAGTGATGCGCATGCATTGTTCACAAAGTCTAACCGATCTGTTAAGGAAAAACTTTGGCATCTAAAAAGATTTTTATGGTTGAACTGTTTGTACACCAAGGTGCAATCCCAATGGACCGCACGCTATATTCGGTTTTAGGTTTTTCAAACAATGGATAACGATTATAACTCCTAGTCAAATTTTTAAGATGGCGTAAGCATTGCAAAATCTTGGTGGTCTAATTCCACCCCTTATCTAACGTTTTCTGTACCGAGTTAGCGTATAGTATAGTATGCTTGCTGTTGCGTTCCTGGCGATCATAATATCACTGTGCCCGACCAGGGCTTCAGCTGATTCCTACGACGCGTAACGACGCGTTAAATGCAGAGCTTTTTTAGGCGAACTCGTAGACAATTTTGGGCCACAGAATAGCCGTGGCCGTGTAGTCAACGGATGCCATTTTTAATTGCATACGTCACGCTCGCTAACAGTCGACACATATCGACATGTGCTCGGCTCGCGCTAGTTGTTTGTTGTTTGATTGATCAACGCTTTTAAATTTACGGTTATTTGAAGCTCCTCGTGATTCTTATTAAGTGAAGTGTCCTGAATCGCGTTATTGACACTTTTGCACGCAATCACGATCCTGGTTTTAGAAGATATGCTTGACATGCATGTTTCAAACCACAGATTGTACTCTTTCATGTGCATACGTATATGATTTTAAGTCAAACCATGATTATTTAATACGCTTTAGCATGTGTCTTATTATTCACATTATGAACATTATTTTACAGTGAGGGAAAAATTAGTGACTTCGTTTACCAGTTTTTGACCATATTTGGGCATTTTTCACAGCAACGTTACCATATATGGGTCTCTATCGGTGCAATGTCATATTTATAATATGTTGGTATAATCCTTGCCGGTAATTATGCATATAGTTGTGCATTGTGTTTTCTTAAAAAGTTTCAGATAAGATCTCGTGTTTGGCATTGTATACGACGCCACGCCTTATGGGAAAGTACATTCAATGTGATATTGCATAACACATGCAAAAATAAATAAAGTTTAGTTTAGTTTGCTATAATGTCATAAGGAAAACCGGGCTTTTCGAGGATATACGAGTAAATACGACACATCGCAAACCTGCGGAAACTAGAGTTTGGCCCTTCAAAATTTTCCTCCCACGGGCACCCCATAGTCCATAGAGTTTGCTAATACCCGACATGCACTCTGGTCTTAGTAATTCATGGGTCATTCAATGGCGTAGTCACTTTGGTAAACGTCTCACGCAGTCCAACATGGATTCTTTCTCAGAATTTATTGGTGTTCAACTACATACCCTAAAGGTAAGAGCTAGTCTATACTGTGGTATAAAAGGGGCCAACATGCAGCTCAAAGACTGGTGTTTGTAATCATATAATTCGCTTTATTCGCATAATTTTAGCCGGTTTCGTCATTCGTAATTGCGTTGGCCTTTTATATAAAAACGAAACATCCAGCGGAGAATTAAAGAAACAGAGTAATTTCCCATCGGATGTATCATAATAGAGCAGAACGTATTACCGAAGAGACATTCGATCAAACAGAGAGTGTATATATATACGTTTCTGTTTATAGCATTTGCAACTTGATATATTAAACGCTTCGTTTCATTTCTTGTAAATATGCACGAAATTTTGCAAAATCTTTGTAATTTGTTGCCTTCTGGTAACGCATTATATACGCAGATTATATACTGAATTTCTAGTTCTCTGTCGCGAAACTGCGTGGATCGTTTTTACGTCTGAGTGTTATATTTTATTCATCTTATGACTTGAGCACATAATATTCTTTATTTCGGTGAAGAATTTGACAATGTTTATATAATATAAAAGCAACACTTTTCATCGCTAAAATATGAAGATATCATGTCTTTATGGTAGCTATATGTACGTTAGTTCTATGAGGCATATCCGACATATGTCTCATGCAAATTGTAATCGTTGGTTTAACTTTCGATTTCATTGAAATCTCCTACCTAAGCAAATTTCTGTTTATTGCTGCGTATGTTATAGTTGCACAGCAAGACGTATCCTGGTTGCGTAGTAACCGAAAAAATACCTGCAGGCCTAGGAGAGAATGATTTTAGAAATCGACAAACAAAAGGGATGTGTCGACTATATAAAACTATATTAGCGATTTTTGTCGTAACACTACAAAACAACAGGTTTTTCCAGATTTACGGTACGCATGTCATGCATCTCAAGCACGCATGGGCAAGTTCGTGGGCAAATTCTCAAGTTTAACTGCGAGAATTTAGATCGCATTTCCTTGACCCCATTTACTGAATAGCATACATTAAACGGGTCAAACAAATCGTTGGAAGCGCGCAATACTTGACAGTTTGAAGAGTAGAGACATCTCAGCTGCAGAGACGTTTGAAGGACGAGTCGGATTGCCTTGAGATTTTTCCAATGATCACGTTTGCTTAGCGAATTATTGGATCTTGTCTATATTGACATAAAAATTACGATTTTTAGTAGTCCTTGTTTTGAGTAAAATAATTATCGCATTGTCAAATACATTTTACGTGGGTGGCTATATTGGCTAAAAACTATGTAGAAGTGTAGAAATATATATCCAAGTTCGCTACTGATTAGATTATTTACTAGCATTTTGTGGTAATTTTTTATTGTTTCAAGCGATGTTTGATACGTATTTATATTATTTTTAAAATTTGAAAATGTTAACAAAATCAAGTTTTCAGTTGAGTGTAATTTTAGGTTGAAAAACAAAGGATTTATCACGAGAAATTCCTTTTATGCTAATTTTAAGAGCAAATAAACTGCTAGGCCAAGTTGAACTGAAATCAGAGAATTATAAAGGAAACCGTTTTATACGACGAAACAAAAGCGAGATTGCACGTTGTTTGCATGGAGATGCTACATGTTTTAGCTTCGCTTTACTGAGCCAAGATTTCTCGTCCGAGATCTAATTTTGACACATCAAAGAAATCAAACAAATTTCCAGCCTGATGAAAAATCATTGTTTGTTCATTGCGCTGCCGCTGCTAAAAAGTACGTAATATGCAGACTCAACCTACATATAATGCAATTATCTAGGTGAAGTGATCGCCAGATCTTTCTACAAATTTGGAATCGGTCGAAGAGCATGTGCCCTTCAAAGAAAGCGAAACAACGACATCATGATCAGTCCGACTCCTCATCGGATTCTGATCAGGAGCTCGAGACCTTTTCCTCATCAAGTCCACAGCTTGATAGTAACTCTGTAGCTTCTTCACATGTGGACTCAACGGAGGAACAAACAAGAAGGAATTCTGTCATTCGCCATCCTCCAGAACAATTTTCGAATCCGAAAGATGACGAAACTGAAACGATTTTTGACCGAGAAAATCGAGTAAGAAATTTAGAAGTTGAAAAGGAAGCCCTTCTTGGTGATCTTGGTGAAATGGTATTCAATCAACAAAGGAAAAAAAAGGAAGAAAGAAGCTCTGAAATTTTCCATCAAATTTTTCCTTCCTCGTCGAATGAGTTCAACCATCGTCCAGGCAGTGGAAACTCAAGTAAAGACGGCGATGGCTACCTGAATGACCGTCAAAGTAGTCTTGATGGCAGAAACGAAATGAATTGGATGGTTTCTGCTGCACATGAAGGAACAGGGACGGATCCTGGGTAAGTCAGAATAAATTACCACAGGCACAGCTCTAACTTGCAATCATATTGCAATATTTTTATGTAAAAGTACTCTTTAGAAGTAAATAACTAATGTGGTTGTTATTATAGGTATTTTTCATTCAAAACTATATAGTCCGTGCAATTTATTCTGACTTAGCTACCCTAAATCCGCCACTGCATAAAGGAAATCTTTTTTTCAGGCAACCACTGCATAAAGGAAATCTTTTTTTCAGGCAAAATAAAATGATGCAAATCGGGGGTAGCCAAAGAAAAGAGAAAGAAAGTGGAAAGAAAAGTAAATCTGGACGAAACACTGATGATCCACTGCCATCTTCGTCCAGAGATGAAACATATGACGAAACCTTGGCTTCCCAAGGTTATGCAGATGTTTCTTTCCCGATCCAGCAAGGCAATGCCAAAAGAAAGGAGTTCATATCTCTTGCTTGCAAACCACAATCATCAGTGGCCAGGACGCTGTATAACAACTACAAGCTTCTGTTGCGCATTCTTTCTCAAATGTTTCTATCCCCAGATGTCGAAGAGCTGAAGAACTGGGCAAGTGAGAAATTCTCGATCGAGAACGCGCAAAATGCAACCGAAGTTTTCTCTAAACTCGATGAAAAAGGCGCTATCAATGCTGAAGATTTGAGCCAGCTTCGTGGATTTTTCGAATCAATTATCAGACTTGATCTCGTGCATATTATCGATGAGTTCCTCTGTGGTGATTACAGTTTGCTTCAAAATCTTTCAAGAGGCCAAATATCTCCCTATAACCGCGATTCATGCTCTAGAGGATTCCTCAGCAGCACCCCACTTAGAAATCGGGGAACATTAGGAAAAGCACAAAACAACAACGAAGTGGTATTTTCCCGAACTCCTAATGAAAGTCAGTCCACTGCTCGTGTTCAACAAGACCTAAACCCTCCTGCAACAGGACACCCCTTTCAAGGAGTTACACCTTTAAGTAAGTATTCCTTTGAAATTTTATAGACTATGCAAGGTCTATATAGCTATATTCTTTTTGTTTCTAAAATGCGATTTTTTCTCTTGATTAATGTAAGTGAGTGGTTGCGTTATGCGTTTACGTATGTGGATAGAAATAGGCATGTATGATGTAGAGATGAAAAATAACCTTTCTGCTCTTTTAAAATCTGCTCTTAATAAAATCGCTAATCGGGTTTTTATTACGAACCCGCTAAAACGAAAATTGTATGCATTTGGTTCCTAAATTCCCCGCCCCGAATGCGAAATAAAAGATATCTTTTGATAATATATGGTGACGTTTGTGTGATATCAATCTTGTGAAATATGAGCATTAACCCTGTTTCTGTTGTTAAAAAACAGTCAAGACAACAACTCAGACAACCAACATCAAACGGTCAACCAGAACGAGCCAATCATCGACTGTTGGTGGCAACGCTCAGAAACATTCTAAGCTCCATCGCCCGAGGATTGTTTCCAGTCCCTGTTCTCCCAGCACTTCTCGGAATTTGCAAGCTCCAAACCAGGGGAGGAGGAGCTCATGCGTTCATTACAAGCGACATTGCTTCGTGAAATTTGAATGCTGCGACCAGTTTTGGCCTTGCCATCGTTGCCATAACAACGAAAGCACTTGTGGGAGGAAGAACCTCAAATCACATGACGTGCATATGATAAAGTGTCTTCATTGCCACAAAAAGCAACAGGTAACCAAATACTGATACTCGCCGAATACTCGATATTTATTACATTGTTTTCTCGGGTGTTCAATTATTTACATTTATAAAGTTATATGAAAAATGAAACGATAGCTCATTATACCCAATATAATTTTTTTGCGTCTAGTTCGGTGAATTTTGCTGCCAATGTGGGAAGAAATTTTCCGATTACTTTTGTGGTTTGTGTAAACACGTAACTGGCAACGATAACGATCCTTTTCACTGCGAGAAATGTGGAATTTGCAGGTACAGATTTGTTTTTACTTGCGGTATAATTTGCAGGAGAGTTTTTTTTTATTTTACAAGCTTTTTTTCTAGTAGAGCTATTTTTCACGGTGCAAATTTTTTCTCTCCTAGTTTTCTTCTTAGTCTACCTCTCGGGAAAGTTTTAAGAAATGATTCTCCTTAACCTGTAGCGATTCGTAACGTTTTTCACTGTTCTTGTACACTTTTAAATCAACAAATATACCTGTCAATTCCAGAGTGGAAAAACATCGTTTGGTCCACTGTGATGGCTGTGGCGTGTGTCTGGACGTCCAATTTTATCGAAACCATCGTTGCACGTCTTTGGAGGTAGTGTGTCAATTACATTTCGCATGACTGAATTTTTATAGCTAATTAAAATAATTTCCAGCTCTGCGTGGAAAAGTGAATACACCAGATAATATTCTGAGTTTTCAACTTTAGCTATTTTATTTTGCAGGTGGCATTTACTGGATGCCAAACAATTTTATCGGGCCATCAAGGGCCCACCAAAGAGTTTATAACTCAGGGTTTATAAGCCATAATAAATGCATGGATGGATTTTCATTTGGTCCTGAGGTGCGCACGCCAATAATAAGGTCATTCAGAAAACTGCGATCACTCTGAAATTGGCCAAGACTTAGGATTTAAGATTTAGACGAAAAGTGCATGCACTACAAGAAATCAGCCCTCCGTCTATATTCACGGATAATAACCATTTGATCTGAACTTCTGCAAACGCTGCCTTTTTATAAGATAAGGATTATTCCGAAAAGATTTATCGATGGTCCAGGCGTCAGACTGAACAAATCTATAGTTTCATTCTGTTTAATTTCCTTGCATGCCCGCCATGATGATCTGAACAATGATTCTATTCGGAATAACCTTTATTTAATCTGCGAAAGTTAACAGCTGGGAATGATTTTTACCCTTTTCATCGTAAGATTTTCACTTCAAAGTTATTATCCGTGAAGTTAGCATTAGTCATTTGTTTCGACTTTCGATGCATCAGTGGACAGTTTTTGATCGGAGATGAAGAATTTCTTCCTCGGTTGAACCGAGGCTAGAGAATTCTGGATTACGCCTCCCGGTTCACTATCAGTGCATGAAGGTCCAAAATGCATTTGATTATGCATGCATGAGTGAGTTTCAGAGAATTCAAACTCTAAATTATTTTCGGTATTTGTGTTCACCTCCCCTGAAAGTCCGTCCTTGTTTTGATGTTATATTAGCTGATTCAGAAAATAAATGTAGATGCACTTAAATATTCACTTAAAAAAACAATATGCCGTTAAATATTTTCGGATAACGGTATATTCTGCAAAGTTTTTCGCCTCTTAATTCATCGTATTAAAGATCTTCACTTCAAAGTAGTTTATCCCCGCAACGTTGCCACACGAATTTTGTTGAAATGATATGATGATATTAGAAACAAATGTAAAAATAATATTCTGTAGTATCTAAGGATAAAGTGATTTGAATTTCTGTAAACATGATCATGACTATAGTATAGGTTTTGGTATCTTATAATTAATCAGTGTAGAATTTTCACTTTAACGTTACAGGCATACAGGGTAGGGGGAGTTGTTGGGACAATTTCCCCAAAGAAAAATTTTATTTAGGTGTTAGCCTAGTTAGGCAAGTTTTTCTTGAATTCTGTTAAAAATTGGACAATTTTGCTGAAATCAGTATCAATATATATCTGGCAATTTGTACTGTATGTGATTATTTGTACCGTTAAGTGATTATATACTTATCAGTTTTTTGTTTTTGATTATATTTACCAATCGTAGTTTATTATATAATATGTGGGTCTAGCATAGGATATATATTTACTGCCTCGTTAATATCTTCCTTTTTGGGTAAAATTAATTAGTCTAATTAATGTTAATTGATTATCATTATTAATAATAATTATTCTAATAATTAGTCTAATTTTAAAAACTATGCAGTGTTTTATTGACGAATCCGTGCTTGTGAAAAGCGATGATAACAAATGTGCGATTATGGTGTTTTATCAACCAATTCGAAATCCATATCTGTTTACTTAGCTTCTGGACACATAATTCTCCCTTGTGGAACCCCTGGTGGTAATCCAGCACTGCTGGCACCACTGACCTCTAGTCATTCGTCCTGGCCAGGACCAGTGGCCAGGACTGGCCGCCATTTTGAAAATATAAAAAAAAGTATAAATGTTAAGTACGAATTTACGCCTACTTTGTCCACGTAAAAATTCGGATTGACTCAGCCAGTACTGACTACAATTTTCAATAATCGCTCCTACAGTTATAATTGCAGCTGCTGGGTACGAGTAAGGTTCGTGCCTTCCCCTGACCGCCTGACCACAGGCCTGACGGCGGTTTGACACACGTGTTGCTGTGATAGAAGTATGGCTGCTGCGAATTTGGATGTTTCTACTTTGCAAATTGTTGATGATAATCCCTTTAAATCTCTAGAAGAAAGTCTCCATGTTTTGTTGCATAAACTGAAAGGTAAGAGAAGAGATTATGTTTTGATCATCAATGTCCTGTTCGTCCTGTACCGTGTTGTATTCTGTGGTAAATTTTATAATATACATTTTGCCTTATTGTATTTTCAGAGGAGGCAACTCTTTCCATCAAGTTGGAAAGTGCCAAATTACATTGCCGTACAGCTTACTGGAATACACTGGGTAAGAACGGTAGATATGAGTGTTAACTGTTATATTTATATACAGTTAAAAAGTCCACATTTTATTTAACAATACAGACAGTCATCAATTGCTTAAAATAATGAACAATTACCGAGATGATTATAGTCTATAATTTGTGTGGTGATTACTTTTATTCATTCAAACCAGAGTCGCAATAAACAAACCAGACTGACTAACCAGAGTGCAGAACAAAAATTGTGATGGATTTACTTTTGATTATATTTCCTGCCTAGCTGAGTCATTACTCGTTACTCACAACATTCTTTAGGGCCTGTTCATATGAGCCGGGCCAGCCCGGTTGAGCCGGGCTAGCTCGCTTTTGCTGTTTTCATATGAGCCCGTTAAAGGCGAGATCTCGCTTTGTTCAGGCGAGATCTCGCCAAAGCCGGGCTGGCCTGGTTCCATATGAATGCAATTTTACAAATAAAGTAAAATAATATGTGAGGCGAGATCCCGCCACTGCCGTGCTAGCCCGGCTAAACCGGGCTGGCCCGTCTCATATGAACAGGCCCTTACATATAACTTATTTTTAGTCTATATTATGTGAATGTTGCAATGTAAACTGTCCAAATTTAATATATATGTTCCCCCGATAGAAATCGTGTGTAATAATCTGTTATATATAACCTTTCCTAATTGAATTGAGTGTAAGTTACAACTTGTCAATTAAATTTCAATACAACATTTTTAGGTAATTGTATACAAGCAGTGTCCAAAGAGTGCACAAAACTTTCCCTGGCCTTTACCAAACCACCATTACCTTCCCATAAGGTAAGGTGTAGTAAGGATCTATAGAAATTGGATGTCTACATTACTCCAAATCAGTTTCAAACTGCTTGGCAATCATGTTTTGAAATTTGTACACAATAAAAAGGTTACACGCAAGTTATTAATTTGCGGTTAATGGAGTAATATGTTCTAGAAGGTCCTATTTCATCCTACATATGTCAGACCATCTCTGGTCTAGCTGTCATAGTTATCGCATGCACTAATTTTAGCCCGGGCAAGGTCAAGGCCTCAATAGAACAAGGCAGCCTTTACCAGCCATGTTAATAGTTATTATAAAGTCCAAAATCTGAACGAACTCTGGCATCATAGCATTTGAACAATGGCCCCCTTTTTCTGCAAGGATTTTGCCTGCTCCCCATGCATGCATTGGTCATTCGCAAGACCTCAGCCAATGTTTCCACAAGGCCGGTCAAACATTTAAAGGTCTTTATCGAAAGGCAGTAATACATATGTCTGCATTTCAAAAGTAACTATCATAACCAAAAACTACAAAAATAAACACCACCCACCTCCCCACAGCGAAGGACCGGCCGCTGTGGCATCCGCATGTAAATATACTGATACGTTATGTTAATTCATATGTTATCTCTAGATAGTCTATCGATATTCTTCTTGTAACTTGTAATGAATTGCTGTGATTAAACAATGGCAGGAAGTGCTTTCCTTCTGGACAACACCTTACCATGTAAAGTGTGAAGCGTGAAGTGTACAGGTCATTTTGGTCGAAAATGCGACCTGATGACCTGACCTAGAGACTCGATGGGTCAGTCAGGCAATATTTGAGTCGAGCTGACTGACCTGAACAGGAGTCCGTCTGTTCCCCTGTTATCTAGAGGTCCACCTGTTCCTCTAGAAAAACCTATAGTTTTTGCATGCTCTGTCGGGTTTTGAGTGCCCTTACTGTCTCAGTATAACTAATGGTGGTCCCTAGATAATCAGGACTCAACTCACTGAACAACATGCACAGAGCTGGCTCACACCCTCTGCAACTTAGAGGTCCTCCTGTTCTTCTAGGAAAAACTTAGGTTAATTAGAGCCTCTAGACCTTTTTTCCAGCGCTTCATGCCCAAATTATATGCCACAAAAATGTCTCATTGTGTTCTTCCTTTGCTAAGTTGCCAGACGTTCAAAATCCTTATAAAGAATCTCAACATATAAACTACCTACATTAATGGAAATTAAGGGAAACAATTTTGCATTCAATGCGTGTTTTTTTGACAAACTTGACAATGATAAATGCTTGACAAGTGTTTTTTAAAAGCAGAAAATCATGTACATATCATTGTAAAATCAGTGCATTGTAGAAAATATTCATACTAATAGCACTATTTAGGACACTGTTGCTCTGGCAAATGGACTAAATATTGGTGTCACTGCTGTGTTTGAAACATACAAAGCATTTGATCAACGAGAAGGTAATGTAACATTGATGTAATTAAACCATGGTATAGGCCGTATAGCAACATATGAACATAATATGTATGTAGATGAAACATGCTCTAGTAGCTAAGTATGTGTGCCGCTGCCATAATTAACATGTAACTTTTCTTTAGGAGCTCTGCTGCATAATGTGTTAAGAACCTATGTCATGGACCTAACCAAAACTTTAGCAAACTTTGTATCATCATTAAGACATGCCAAGTATGTTAAGTGCCATCCTTTTACATCTTTGTGTAATGTGTAGTTCTGTGCTTTTCTTCAAGCTATGGGCATAGTATAAAGAATAACATTGACATCAATTAGTAATCTGTTTTGGCAAAAATGAATTATGTACAAATTAAGGAATGTTAATTTTAATTGTCTCGTAGAAAAGATGAAATATTGAAAACGGTTGGAGTTGTATGGGAATGCTGTGAATGCTTTACCACCATACCAAAAGGTGAATACATTAATGTAAAGTGGAAGTCAGCTAGTCAAGTGATTCAAGTCCATTATGCGCATAGGTTCTGCTAAATTTCACATGCTTCAAACGTTTCTGAACATGAACACTATACCTAATTTATACTAGACAACTTAGCATCAAATGTGGTATAACAACTGCTTAATTAAAATAGACAAAGCACTTCTCGATGTTTTCACCTGAGGGCCTTCATCAGGAGAGTTAGTAATGTATTCGAATAAATGCATGTAAAGATATCATACATAAACTGATGAGTAGAAAAGTGACATCAGCAATATTTTTCATATATGTCAGGATAAGAATTGTGACTTTGTGTAGAACTAATCACATAATTTAGATCAGCCTTTATAGCTATTCAGATTGCACATCATATTTTAAAAAGTATAGAAGTTCAAATGTAAACAAATTATTTGTTTGGATACAGGCTTGACTTTCACTTCAAGTCCTGTGAATGTTATATGTATATAATATTGCTCTACATTACATATATCAGGAAACTTTTGTTTATAAGGTAAAATTGTTTGTAAATATAGGTATAATTATTGCTTAATATATATTCCCTTTCCTTACAGACATAAAGGAATTAGCCTTAAAGGAAACAAAGTCCTGTTTTGGGTTAATAAACGATGCAATTGCTGAGTTAGAAGAGGTATTATATTTAGTATATAACTGTATTTTGATTTTTTTTCTTTTAAATTTTGGTTGACCAAAAAAATACAATAATTATTGGTGTAAAATTTTTCTTAGGCCAACATTTTAAAATACTTGTATGTAATTTTATAATTTAAAAACAGTACCAACAGGAGTGGAAAGAGAATTGTAACTGTGATGTTAGACAGAATGAAACAGAAAATATGTCGCCATTAGACAATTTGAATGAGCAGCCTATTTTGGCTTCAATAGGTATTGCTAAGGTAACTTAATGTATTAGAATGTGATATATCCAATCAGAGAGATTTAATTGTTACAGTATAAAGCACAAAATTCAGGCTTTAAATGTGTGCACACCTTAGCCATCAGGGCATTAAATGGAAATTGTGAAAAGTATTCAAGTCATGAAGATAAAATGATTTGCAAATTGCTGGTTGTATAAAAGGTAGTTGACCTTTAACTATACAGACAAAAAATTGGCCAATCAGAATGATGTATTTTTTATAGTTAACTATGATTTAGGTATTTTAAATATGTACTTAAAAAACAATATTGTGTAATGTCTATGTACTTATATACACTTTTCATAAGTTTATATACAATGTATCTTTAGGTTGCCAAGTCTTTATTGAAAAAGGTTACAAAATGTTTCAGTAAAAATGCTCAAAATGATGATGTTTGCAAGATAAATGAATTGGATACTATAGCTCAAACAATTAAGCTTGTTAGTCCAAGGTAATAGCATGTTTTCTACTTTTTTGTGTGCTTAGATATTCCCATGCAATGATATTTTTTAACTCTTTTCAATTATGTTCATGAATTGTTGCCAGGCCCTATTTTTTATAGGCTCTAAGTCTAAATTTTATACTGTATTACGTGTGATAACTAATTCTAACTAATAATTGAAACTTTCAAATGCTATCACAGTATCAGAGCTGAACAGCTTGAACTACTTTGTCCCCTGTTTTAGTGTGGACAATCTTTTCTGTGGTGTTTATTCCGAATCTCTTACTGAAGTGCAAAAGGAGGTAATTTTGTATATTGTTTGTTTTGACCTGTTTTATCAGGTTGTTGTTGTTATTCTAATAAAACCAAGTTTTCGATTCATAGCCATAGGTTTAAATACTCTGCAATTTGATACTTTACTGTACTTGAAACGTTGCATAAATAAGTCATAACTTCATATTTTTACTCGCAGGGCTTGGAACTGGTTGGTACACTGGAAAAGATAATCCAACTCTGCAGGTAGCACGATTTTAAATATTTAGATTAGAGCCTGGAGGGTCGTCATACAAAACAATCTTAATCTTCTACATGATTGAAAAAGTCTACATAATATAAATAAATAAATAAAAAACACAACAAAACCGTCGCTCACGCCGGAGTAATAATTAATAAAGAATTCTTTGCAAATCGAAAGTCTCTACGAGATGTTGAGAAGGCCACTTTCCCTGAAAGCAAAAGTTTAGAGTGAAAATTTGGGAAATTTTGTAGGTCGTCGCATTTTTGCTTGGACGAGGATAAATGTTGGCTGGATTTCTTATATCAAGCTCTGGATCACAATTTCAAGAAATTTACCATTACCGATTGCAGTACTTGATGTTACCCGAAGGTATAGTGACCGGGATGGGATGCCCTTAATGGGACGTTGAACGCGAATGTCGCACGTAAGGGTAGACTATGGCACGCCTCTTCAAATGTGCAGTATTCGGGTTCCGTCCGAAATTCTGAAATTGCCACAGATGGGACCCGATGACTAAAGAAGTGCGCTGTTCACGGTAAAAAAATCTAACTCGTATTATACCTCAAATTCAAATTTTCCAATCAAAAAACATATGTACCATGTGACGAGGAGATTTTTCGCGGTATCACATAGCTAGGGGTGTGACATTAAATTTATCACACTGTGATAAATTATTAGATTTATCTAACGCGACGTCGCGCGAGGACTACACGCACCCACTGAAAATAAAACCAACTCCTACACTAAAATTATGTTCACATTTCTGTATTTTTAAACACCAACTGATCACATGATGAGATCAATCGTTTCACTATTTAGTTATATATATAGCTACATATTTACGTGTTTGCAAGCAAATCTTGATGATTTTAACATCAAACTCTACTTTTTATAATTATGTAATGATATATTATAGTTCCATTCAAGTCTATATATAATACCGATTAACGTAAACAGTCAATCTATGTTTACATCACAAGTACACTTATATTCACGGTGTAAATAAATGCATGAAAGTTTAAATTTTTAAAAAAAACTAAAATGACAGTTCTAATATAAGATAGAAGAGGAACTATATACATATATATAAAACGTATATACGTATGTGAGGAATTTGCGAATTGTTTAAACTAATTAGGGGTCACGGCAAGATGTACTCATCTATTCTTTCGTAAGTGCTTTGTCTCATAGTTTCCCGTTTCACGTCAGGGGCAGGCATTGTTTTTAAGCTGTTATTTCCTGTTTGGACTATAAAATATTTTAATAGGTTTTCAAGGATCTCCAGCAGTGCCAATTTTGATGAGACATTGCGCGCATTGGAATCGTAATAATTCTGTTCTAACTTTAGTTAACTGTAGTTAAGGACAGAATTGGCCTATCAGAGTCGTGTATTTTTTAGTTAACTAGGATATAACTATTCAAGATGTAGTTAAAGAGTTTTATACAACTGGCCCCAGGTATATAGAGGTTGCGTTTAATTGGTACTTTTAAGGCCTAAACACATCCGACGCGATTCGCTAACGCGACGCGAATTTTTTATTTTCCAAAACAAATAACTTCAATGCTGAAAGAACATTTTGAGAGAGGCTATCTGTAAAACAAGGAACGGGGAATCGGGGAAAGGAATGAGGAAAGGAACGGGGAACGGCAAAACAAGGAATGAGAAAAGCCGGAATCTGTAAAACAAGGAATGAGAAAAGCCGGAATCTGTAAAACCAGGAATGGGAAAAGCCGGAATCTGTAAAACCAGGAATGAGAAAAGCCGGAATCTGTAAAACCAGGAATGGGAAAAGCCGGAATCTGTAAAACCTGGAATGGGAAAAGTTTGTAACTAAATTAGTTACAATTTCGGCGCGTAATACAAAATATTCTAATTTGACATGGCTATATTTTCCGTATTTTACCAAATTTCGCAGCCAAACTTAGCATTTCCACTAATTCAAGTACGCTTAATTCTTTTATCTGTTATATGGAACATAAACTGCATTCTTTTGTGGGCGAAGGAATATATAATACATATATAATTATACAAACGATGAAACGATCACAAGGACTGACAAGGTTAGTTTGCAAACAGTTAAATTTGTTGATTTGGTCTTATTCATAAACCTACAAAGTGGAGCTTTGTGCGTTGCTATCTACCGTTTAATATCTACATTGCTATTGAAATTGAATAATGTTTGGTTGGAAATGAAAACTTTTTGGATCCAAATTTAAATTTCCAAATTTTCATATGAATTGCATACTGCATGATATAAAATGCAAGAACAACTTCATTAAATACACAATATATTTTCCTTTTTCTATATTCAGTTCATTGTATTTACAACTACCTAATATCAGTATAAATCTATGCAAACAACAATTTTGCTCCATTTAATACATACATGTTAAGCTTATTTTGCAATATATATTTGTCATAGTTCATGGTAACAGCTTATCATTATTGAATCAGATTACCCCTGAACAATGCACTACACTTTTGTTGTCCCAAATATAATATAATTTTGCTTGTAAGTAAAATTGTATAGAAAATGAAAATATTTTAGTGCATTTTGTACCTTAATTAACTCAGATTATAATTAAACAGTTACCATTCTCACCCAAGGTTTTAATGACTGGAGGCTGATTAAAAATAATACAATAATAATCTGTAAGTAACTAACAGTTGCAATTAATTAAAATCTTGGCTCTTTGAGAACAACTTTGTGTTGGGATGGAATTTTGGAATATACCCTAGGTCTTGTTTAGAAAAGTATAATTTCCAACCAGCATTTACTAGCTTTTTCAAATAATTTATTCAAATAAAAATGCATTAGAAATTGTGTAGGGAAAACCTAGCTGTGGTTTTCTAGGCTAGCATGATTCAATATGAAAAGCTTTTACTATGAACTATGACTATATAGTGCAAAATAATGTATTAAGTGCAGCAAAATTAATTGTTGTTTGCATAATGATATATGTATTATATATTCCTTCAATCCTTCCTCCACAAAATAATTCAGTTTATGTTCCATATAACTGATAAAAGAATTGAGATATGTTGTTAAATTTTAGAATATTACCAGTATATTGTTATTGCTGCTACTAAATATAAATCTACTCTACAGTATGTAAACAACAATAGGATATATTCCAAAATTCCATCCCAACACAAAGTTGTTCTCAAAGAGCCAAGATTTTAATTAATTGCAACTGTTAGTTACTTACAGATTATTATTGTATATTTTTAATCAGCCTCCAGTCATTAAAACCTTGGGTGAGAATGGTAACTGTTTAATTATAATCTGAGTTAATTAAGGTACAAAATGCACTAAAATATTTTCATTTTCTATACAATTTTACTTACAAGCAAAATTATATTATATTTGGGACAACAAAAGTGTAGTGCATTGTTCAGGGGTAATCTGATTCAATAATGATAAGCTGTTACCATGAACTATGACAAATATATATTGCAAAATAAGCTTAACATGTATGTATTAAATGGAGCAAAATTGTTGTTCGCATAGATTTATACTGATATATTAGGTAGTTGTAAATACAATGAACTGAATATAGAAAAAGGAAAATATATTGTGTATTTAATGAAGTTGTTCTTGCATATTTTATATCATGCAGTATGCAATTCATATGAAAATTTGGAAATTTAAATTTGGATCCAAAAAGTTTTCATTTCCAACCAAACATTATTCAATTTCAATAGCAATGTAGATATTAAACAGTAGATAGCAACGCACAAAGCTCCACTTTGTAGGTTTATGAATAAGACCAAATCAACAAATTTAACTGTTTGCAAACTAACCTTGTCAGTCCTTGTGATCGTTTCATCGTTTGTATAATTATATATGTATTATATATTCCTTCGCCCACAAAAGAATGCAGTTTATGTTCCATATAACAGATAAAAGAATTAAGCGTACTTGAATTAGTGGAAATGCTAAGTTTGGCTGCGAAATTTGGTAAAATACGGAAAATATAGCCATGTCAAATTAGCATATTTTGTATTACGCGCGGAAATTGTAACTAATTTAGTTACAAACTTTTCTTATTCCAGGTTTTACAGATTCCGGCTTTTCCCATTCCTGGTTTTACAGATTCCGGCTTTTCTCATTCCTGGTTTTACAGATTCCGGCTTTTCCCATTCCTGGTTTTACAGATTCCGGCTTTTCTCATTCCTGGTTTTACAGATTCCGGCTTTTCTCATTCCTGGTTTTACAGATTCCGGCTTTTCTCATTCTTGGTTTTACAGATTCCGGCTTTTCTCATTCCTTGTTTTACAGATTCCGGCTTTTCTCATTCCTTGTTTTACAGATTCCGGCTTTTCTCATTCCTTGTTTTACCGTTCCCCGTTCCTTTCCTCATTCCTTTCCCCGATTCCCCGTTCCTTGTTTTACAGATAGCCTTTTGAGAGATATGCGTACCAGACCAGTCAAACTGATTTGCCGTCAATCGGTAATTACCAGGAGTGTCATGCACAACATTGTCAAAATTAGCGGCTTTGGAAAACTGAAAATTGTATTATGCAATATTGTAACATGCCTTGTCATGCCTACTATGTGGGCGGGTTAAGGTGTTTTTTTGTTCTTAAAACGGATAAAACGTTGAAGAAGGTATTCATAATGTTCCCAAATAAGGAAACGAGGATTTGGTCTTTTTTTTTGTGCGCACTACCTGACATCCTAAAAAATTGTTTCGAAATACATACTTTCGATTTAGTGCTGAGTTAGCGCAATGCGTTGTTTGGATGACGTCATCCGAACAACTAAACTAGCGATTGTATTTTTTTTCTATCATTTTGAATGATATGCTCAACGAGTAAGGAGCTCTTACTTTGGGTCTCCGTCATGCTGGTTGACAGAAAAGTGATTTTTTTACTATTTCTTGCTGCCGTCGTGTACCCAAAACTATCGACACAAGCTGGGCCAGAGGATTGCGAGAAGGGAAAAGAATATTGGGGAACGTTTATGAGCGACACAGGTTCCTGCGAACCATGCCCGCGTTTTTGGCAACATTGTGACGATCAACAAGAAAGAGACAAGAGAAATTGTTTCGATTCATGTCGTGGTGAGTATTTATCGGTATAAATTGAAGTATATATTTATAGTTAGTAAGTTTTCATAGTTAGTAAGTTTTCACCTCAGCATATTTACAAACGAAATGATAGTAATCTTGCCTAAAAATTCCCCGTTTGTATTAAATATTACTCCGATTTTAAACGTATTCTTTACGCCGTGGACTGAATTTCGAATATATATTTTGTTTTCCCGCGGACATAAACAATGCTTTGGAATTTGGATGCTTATTAAGCACTTTTATTGTGTTCCTGTTTTCTGGAGAAACCTATAATTTCGGAGTTGTTTAGGGTATAGCAGCGTATGACAGATCTTTTAGCGTTCACTCAGCGTTTATCTCCCGGAACGGACTCTCGTGGGAGTGCATGCCTTGTCCTTGGCCTTGGCCTTGGCCTTTATTTTAATGCTCATTCCAACAAAAAACTTAATCGCATGTCATGCATGGACAAAGAATAATTGAGAATATATATAGATTACTTTGACTATAGTTATGAGATAATACAAATGCTGCTTTCCCACAAAGGTTATAATGTGAATGGTAACACATGCAATGGCTGGATTGTTTTACCATTGGCATTGTGCATTGTGTGAGAATTGCAGAAATATAGAGATAGACAATGCTAGTTGGTTTTTCAGATAATATTACACGGAACAACTTTCGACGTCAACTCGAAACGCATATAACAATAAGCAAAAATTTGAACATGCAGCAATGACAATGTTGAGTGGATTAAAACAGTTCATATAAACTTTCAACTTGCGTTTCCGAAACGATTTCTGTGTTAGTACAAACTGCATGGCTCGTATATATATATATATATACACCGTATTCGACGCGTAAACGAAACATTTTTGCGTTGCGAATTGATGCACGTTGAATGTTGCTCCGTGCGGCCATCCTTTCGCGCATCCTTTCGCGCATCCTTTCGCGCATCGCATGTGTGTTTAGAATCATATATGAGTAGAGTGCTCGATATATCAAAGTATAGAGCTAATAAGACGATATAAAATACAATAAACTTGGTTTATTGTGTGGCAAGCACTGCTTGTTATCCGAAACAAATTTGTAGTGAATAAAATCATATATATAACACAAAAATGTTCTCTGTATTTACCATACTTACCCTTGACGGGCATATTCAAACCCAACAATGTAAATTTGCCCGTTGCCAGCTCACTACGCGTGCCTAGGCCTTGCATGGGACCCTATATATATAGGTGGCGGTTTAAAAGGAGAAAGGAACACACACAACCCAAGCCATCCATCCAAAGCGTTAATAAGTTTGAATGTGAGAGATCGATTTTCTGTATTATATTAGTGCGAATGTACATTCTCAACATATCAAAGCCTACTAAAATAATCAAGGAACTCCAAATTTATTTATTTGTTATAGCTATATATAATATTCTTATGTTAGCGGAGAATTTTGAGTTGATTTTATCAACAACGCTCAATCTTTCAGTTCTGAAGCCATCTGCTGCTCTTGGAAGTCTCTTGGCATCGTCGCATGTATCTCCCGAACTTCGAAAATTCATTTCATCACCGTCGAATGGTCTGCACATTTCGTCTACATCTGTTGTAAAATTTCCCGCTGTCTATAACATTCCTTCATCAACCTTCCCCGAGATACCCCTGTCAAGCCCAGTACATCGCAAGGAGAATAATTCATATCTAGCGTTTGTTGCTGCTATAATAACACTTTCTGTTGTGTTCGCTCTGGCCGCCTTTGTCACGATTTTTTTGTTGGTTCGTAAAATTCACAAAAAAACCAGAAGGAATCGGCGTCCAGTGCCTAATGAAAACAATGGAAATGAGTGGATACCCCTTGAAGTGGTGACGCAAAAAAATTTGGCAGAGCCAGAGGGGCAGAGACAAGATGTTGAAGAATTTGTTGGCGAGGAATCGCTGCGATTTCCTGTCCAGGCAACACCTTCGAGAGTAAAAATTGGAGGGTAAGTGTACATTATTGTTTCCGAAGAAAGATATTTTGGCATGATCTTGAAAGGCGAATTGCAGTTACTTTCCGTTAATGGCCAAGGGGTCAATATTCGCGGGTGGCCCAAATCCCGTGTGAAATTGTAGTTGTAAATTTAGAGTAACAAAGAATATTGGATATTGAGCTTTTTCACTAGGCACATGCAGTGGTGTTTTCAACAACACGGAACTCCAGGCTTCCCACGCGCTAATCATTGTGCACGTATTAACAATGCGCTATGCTGTGAGCGACAATATGGAATCTTGTTTAACAAGTGAATGGCTTGCTATTAAATCATGAACAGATATACATGCATTTGACAATAACTGCTGGCTGTGTGTATAGGTAGTAGCCTGCAGGTATGGCACAAGAGTATATAATTTATACAATCTATAGCAGCTCTGACTCTGTTCCAATATATTGAGTGTAGTGTAAACGGAGTGACTTATTTGCTAAATATCAGATGATAAATATCGAAAATCATTAGACATTCACAACCATTTAGTCGGAAAAGATAGATCACAAGACTATCGAAGTAATAGCTATAATTATGTATCCCAAAACTAATTTCTGTTTCAAATAAATTTGAACTAAATCTGAAATGAATTAATTTTATAATTCTCCTTTTTTTCTATAAAGAATCCAAGAAGAACATTACAAAGAGAGCTGTGTATCCTCCTTGCACTTAACAGAAGTGCACAGTTAGTGAGCTTATAGTATATAAAGTATAGTATAGTGAATTAGTGAACGAAATCAAATTTGCTCGATTGAAGGTAAAGCGAAGCAAATTTGAATTTCAGCATTTGGCGGGTGTATGCATGTGCCAATAAAGATTGAGATGTCTATTCAATTGCACGCAGTACAAAATGTGGTTTTGACCGCACAAGAAACACGCGAGTTTTGGTTATTTTTAGCCATTATGTCATAAAAAGATTAGAAAGCTAAATGAATTCTCTTTCTCACTATATGTAAAAATAATATATCATTGAACTGAATATTTAAATTAAGTTTCATGCATGATAGTATTACGGCATGTTAAATGGTGATTTTCTTTTTCTTTAAAAACGTAAAGTATAGTTAAATAAGAGTATTGTCCATCCATGAATTATCTGCTGATTGTATAGAAAGCTTGCTGAATTATTAGTGAAATTGCTATAATCGCATGGTATAAAACGGAGTCAAATTTGGGATCAATTTAATGCTTTTAATTTATTGCCAAAAATTGAAAGTACTGTTGCAATTAATCCAAAATTTTACGAAAAGCCATTACATGTAAATAATAATATATAAACAAAGTTATCCGCATTTAACCACCTTTCGGTGGGCTGCAGACTTCATTCAGTGTGTTATTGAAACATCGAAAATATTTTGTTTATAATTTATATTCGTATCGTACTTTTCACGTCTTTGTAGTTTCCTGGCAGTCAAAGGCTGCCTGACATACGAGGTTTTCCTACGTTATCGTCGCTTTAAGGGATAAAATTTGAATGTCCGGTATTATATTTCAGCTATTTCGACGACAGCCATTCAGCTGCTTTTTAGGTGAGCAGCCTGCTTCTATAACAAATGCAAATTCTTCTAGTCAGCGTTAAGTTATTTTACCATGTAAGTAGCCCTGAATCAAGGTAAAATGCCCTCTGTTTCGCCAATCACATGCGAATAATGTTGCCTGATATATGTTATTAGTATTATTCATTATTTATGCCTAATAGCCATAAGTGTGTGCAATTGTGCAATTGTGTGAAACACAATTAAAGAATAGGTGACGCCAAAACGCAGAATACGCCCTTTTTATCGGAATACCCATGCAGGTTATAACGTGGATGAGACAGTTGCATCCCACGTATGACGATGACGTCAACACCCTTATCTAGAAAATAAAATGAAAAACAAGCTCTAAATCTACTTCGGTTGATAACGACAACCTTCCTTGATAATTCTTCGTCTATCATGTTCAACCTCGTTCAATATTTGTTAATTATGTAGAGAATCCTATCATCCAGAAATTGTATATATATATATATATAATTATATATATATATATATATATATATATATATATATATATATATATACACGACGTTTGACGTTGACGTTGTTGTCATCGTGTTTTTTTAGTACAGATGCATGATGTTCGGTGTACATTGATGCGTCTAGGTGTAATCAGAATGTTCAGCCAGCATTTTTTCTAAGAAATTTCGTTAGTTAAATCGTTATTTCCTGTTCAGATATTTTTGTCAAGCTTTGCACATAATGGGATTAATCCCCATAATCTTTCTAGATTATCAGACTTCCATCAAACCCGAGTGACTATAGTTTATACTTAAACTTCAAGTAAAATATGTAAATATTTCCCCACATCTGTTCATTCCGTTCATATACAAATAATACAATTATACACTTATTTCAATTCCCTCTCAACTCTCAAAGCGAATTTTCTTTGGCATCTGTGCTATAGACTATAGTCATTCTATAGATATTATCCCACATTATCTGCTCATGCATCCGGAGATTTTTCATATACGATTAGTAGCGCTATACACCTATTTCAAGACCCTCTCAATTCTTAAAGCCGAATCTTCCTTGACATCAGTTCTATATAATAGATTAACCTTTTGTTCGAATAATCTTTCTTCATAACATACTCTGCACTTGACCACGTCATAACATTCCAATATAACTGGGAGCAACGCGTGCCAGCGTCTTCAAACAACTTCACTTCAAATGTGGTGTAAAACAAGTAAACAACTACTACCTATATAAAATGTAGGTTTCGACCTTTGGGCCTTCGTCAGAAGAGTCAGTATGCTGAGTTACACTATAAATCAGTCAGTATGATTCTTGTTGTATGACTCGTCACTCGTACGAACTCCCTGACGAAGGATGACTCATGCTGATCCTCAGTATGACGCGTGTTGTATGACTCATAGGTCGTGTTATTTAGTTTATTTCGCTGCAATTGTGGTGAAGGTTTTTAGGTTAACAAAAGTTGCCTGTCTGCTTACGTACATGGTATATCCGGTTTAAAGTTGCTTGTATAAGCAAAATAAAACACTATATATTGCAAAATTTTTAACGAAAGGCGACTGACAAATTCGATTTCCCGAATTACGAATTATAGTAAATCTCCAGACTAATTCGAAATTTAAATTTTAAACAATAAGTACAAGTTAATATTTCTATATTAACTGTGCCCAAAACCTAGCTAAAGAAGCCCATGGTGATGTCACTCTTCGATGGTTACGTCACTCTTCTCTGTGACGTCACTCTTCGAACATTGCTGCAGTCAGCACATTCCTCTCACTCCGTTCATATATATAACCATGCACGTTCATAGCTAGATCTCACGAATATAATATTCATGCCATTCTCAATGTCATAATGCTTGGGCGAAGCTTCGCTCTTTCGATAATTCTTGGTATTACTGTGCTACTGAGATCGTCACACGGAGAGAAGGCCGAGGATTGTGTCAAGGGAAAACAGTATTGGAGTGAATCCTTTTTAAATCCAAAAGGAACGTGCGCGCCGTGTCCGCCACATTGGAAAAGTTGTTATAATGAACCAATCAATGACCAAAAACGGTGTGTTGACTCGTGCCGTGGTAAGTATAACCGTTTTTGTATCTAAGATTGTCGTCACACTTAACCTCTGTCTACACATAGAGTATATTGTTACTATATATATTACCATATCGTGCATGGTTGTATGAATATGTGATAGAATATTTCAAAATTCAAATAACCTGAATACGTCTTGTCATAAAAGTAGGCTAACTTGAGAGCTGAGATGTCCAAAAAGTGTATAAATGTAAATAATTTGTCGATGCATTTTGAATATTCGAGGACTATGATGTTCATCGAAGCATTATTGTTTGTTCATAATTAAATTGTAGGCTATAGCCTATAGCTAGGTGAAGTCATAAAACTTTAAATAAACGTTTCTAATAATGCATGAAAAGATTGTATACTGTAGATAGCTTCACAAAATTTTAACCTAATTTTGGTAACGCGGTAGTGGTATTCTCAAAGACGAAGAGGATTGTTGTGTGCGTAGGATGAACTTGTTGCATCAGACTGTGTGGTAAATTGTGTAATAAGCTAGATTCTAGGTCGTGATATAAATTTCCGCTAATGTTTGACCGGTGACCCTATACTGACACATATAAGCTTTTTGCCAACATATTATGGGTATCATATGCATCAATAATGCCATCCATACTTTGATACGATGCTTGTTTTAATATCATTTCATGGTGTGTTGTTATCTCTGTGTATATTTTGTTGCTACTGGCGAGAAGGCACCCTGGGTTCTTCTTTGTGTTACATTGTTGAGATTTTGAATAGCGACGATGGCAACGTTAATATTTAACTGTAAATATTTTCTGATTTAATAGAGAATTATTGCGAGTTGCTATGCTTAGTGACATACCACGCGAATTCATATTATCATATATCTTATATTGCATGTTTGCAGTTTAATAAAATAGGGATCAGTCACACAATCCTGTGCTGCAGTGCACCCCATGCACAAGCACTGTTGCCAACAATTTTAATACAAACCATTTAAGTCGCATAAACATTGATTAATCCCTCTATAATTTAACTACAAGATTTATCGAAATGTGTGCTATATAGACAGTAGTTTATTCTCTACAGTACAAAGTTCAAATTGTTGTTTATGAAATATTCTTAGGATAAATTATACATATAATTTCGTGTATTTCGTTCGATGGATCATGTTAAAAATCGATGATAATATCAAGGGGTTTAGGTAGATTGAAATTGAGCGGAATTCTTATACGATAATCTTAACTTATTTCATATAGTTTCGCCGGCAAAACCAACACCAAAGGCCGAACCTACGCCGCCTCCAACGACCTTAACTCCCACCCCAGACCGTGATAAAACTTCCCTTGTGACAGTGGTGTACCCGACATTGGCAAACCCGAATAAGGCAGAGATAAATGAAAATACCAAACCCAGTCACGGGGGTGAAGAAAAAGGGCCAGAAACTGTAATTGCGATTTCCGCTTTTACAATCGCATTTCTGGCGCTGATGACTGTGTTGGTGCTGCTGGTTCGTCGTAATCGAAGTACGCTGGCTCAGAGACAGGACCCAGAGGAGGCCGTAGGACTATCAGATTTGAAGTCGAGTAATCGAGATGAAGTTGAGACTTCACAAGAAGATCATGGAGAGGATATTTTAAATCGCAATGGTGCTATTGAAGAAGATGGAACTTTTCAGATTGATGCTCTACCAGTTCAAGCCACCTCTTCTAACTCGGCTCTTTGGTTTGATGGGTAAGTAGCTACCTATATTAATTGCCACCAGTTCAGAGTTGCTAAATTGCTTGCATGATTACCTTCTCTTTTACTTAACTCCCTTTACCGTCTACCGGCGGGCAATTTTAGGGCCTCATTCCACGGGCGCCTTTTCTCGGCGAAAGTTATTTTTGAATTTCGACCACTTCATATATAAATTAATTCCTTTTGATTCCTCACAATTCAAAAGAAGCAGGCGAAATATTTCACATTTTACTTGAAAATTTAGCTCGTGGAATCAGGTCGTTGTAGATATATGAATGAATATTTTTGGAATTTATTTTTTTTAAGATAAATATTTTCGCCGTACAATAGAGCAATTTCTTTTTATTACTAACATACATACTATAATAGTAGCTACTTAAATAAAATTTATAGTTTATGGTGTTGCGGGCGTGCAAATTTTCATATAGGAATACACTTATACACATGCAATCCAATGAATAGGGTCAAATATTTTTTAACACCGCACGCGTCTATTACACTGGTTTGTATATGCTAGTCATACACAAATCACTTCTTAGTTTAATTTGCTAAATAGCATCTAATTTGTGTATGTATTACCTGAATTTGTTAAAGTCATTTGTGTTATGGTCTTTCATGTGAAGTTGTATCGTTGTTTTAATCAGTTTTAATCCTCTTCTAATATCAAACGTTGAAAGTTTATCTCTATGTCTAGACAACATTATTAACTGTCACCGCAGTTATTTCGACAATGCGAAGCGCCGGAAGGGCGACTTCCTCTCTATGTCAGAACACGTTTTCGTGAATTCCGTAGTGTTGGCTGTGTGTCGCCCAAAATCTCACTTTAATTAGGAAATTTAAGGCAAAGAACATCAAAAAAGATCAGATGCAATTGAAATATATTCCACCATAAAATAAGAAATCCATGCCTGAAAAATAATTTTCTTTGTTTTTAAGAATGCAAGACACCGAAAACGACAAAGGGACATCATCTCTGACTCTGAGCCTCCTTAAGGAGAGCCATGTTTAACGACGAATGAAGACCAGTGATCAAGACACGTTTGCATTTGTCAAACGGAGAAACTGTATGATCGCACTGAAAATCCATCGCATCAAAAATCACCTTTCGCATACATCGCGTGCATGCAATGCTGCTGATACATGTTTGCGAAAGTTTGGTTTCATATTTCCTAAACCGGTGTAATTATAGTTTTATGCAAAATCTGAAAACTCGGTTTGAACAAAATTTGACCAAAATACAAAATATGCTTTCATATGCCCTTTTCATGCGAAATAGCTTTTCGAGGCGATTGGGCCGAAGTCGATGAATGAATTCGGTCACAACATAAATCATATTTCATATGTGGTTTTATCTATATAGAGTATTTAGAGTATCAGAGTATTTTTCTATATTTGTGGTAATTATTTATGTATCTTATTTGTGTTTTTAGTAATTATAGTTCACTCAGAATCAAGTCACATATATATGTAACTTACACAAATAAGATATGATTGTATTTATTTACTTATTGATATTATTGCTTTAGGTAGTTAGAAGAATTTAAATGTTATAAAAAACTAACTTTTCGTAATATATAAGAGCTTCTAGCATCAAATGGTTTATAAAAATTAATATAATAATTAATAAATTGATTTAATATAATTTGCTAATACATTATTGCCAAGCCTAATCCGTGTTTTATATACTACTTTACTCACAGTTGTTAGTTTTGAAACACCTACTTGTAGGCAAGTTTAGTCCTAACACCTTGACGCCACGCTATCTAACGCTTAATATCAATCAGCATGCTCGTAAAATTAAATGCCTGCGGGCAGTAGATAATAGTAAAATTGCGTGACTCAAGGAAGATCAAGGCACTATTCAACGTGTTACTCCTAGTAAGAGGACATCAAAATTTATGTCGGTGGATTTAGTATAATTTAGAAATTTCTATCCACGTTCGTTTGTGTACTTGTTTCGGTTTCACGTTCTACACGAAAGCAATAAAGTCAACGTCGGTGCGCGTGGAAACCAAAGTAAGTACATATTGATCTTTCTTCAGTACTAGTACAATTGTTTGTTAGTTAGGTTACTTGTAGCTTGCGTTTTAATTTGGTATTCTGAACTGGTCAAATGATTTACCACGTACAGATTTAGACTTAATTTATAGTGTATTCGATAGATTTACTTCTATTCATATAGTCGCATGTTTTTTATGATACTGCACGAACAATGAGTTATTGTGTTAATATTAAGTACTAGATAGATATTTTTTGCATTGTCATGTTATTTAGTTCGAACCGATTTCCACGATTAACAATTGCCACAATTCTGTGTCAATTCACGTCTATCAACCCACGAACGTTTGGATTAAAGTTATAATATTTTACTTGTTCGATACTCAAATTCTGTCGAGTTCGATTTGTCTGCGCACCGTTCAACCCAAGTGTTGTCTCATTGGTTATTGCTAAGAGTTAATCGTTTCGTTCTACCATTGGGATTAACATTTAAGTTCGAATTTGTTTCACACTGAAAGAATTTGAAGAATTTACCTCTCGTTTCGTGCTCCGGGCACTGAGAAGGAATGCCAGTTATTTCCTGAGAACTTTATCTTAATTTAAAACGTCAAAATCACTCAACGCGTCTTAATGGACTCGGATATTGAACATATCATGGATCAATTAAAAAAGGCGAGAAGTATTGCAAAAGGAAACGTAACGCGAAAGGCTAATAAAGTCAATGAGATACTGACATCATGCGACAATGTCGATTCTGTAAAGGAAATTGCTAAGGAACTAGATGAAGTTTTAAAACATTTCGAAGTTGCGCATGAAGCTTACCATAATTTGCTCAAAGAAGAGCATGAAGTCGAGGAATCTAAATTGTATTTTAATTCGGTTAACGAACTCGTTTCGGAGCATAGGACGAAAATTCAATCGTGGCTTGAACAACCGGCTATTCAACTTGGGCAAGAAAGCCAAAACCAAATTCAACCAGAGGATTCTATTTCCACTGCCGGATCACACAAGTCGTCGCGTTTTCAAACACGATCAATCGCTACCTCAGTTAGGAGTTCGTCCAGCGCAAGGGCAAGAGCTGCCGCAAAACAAGCCGCGCTTGAAGCGAAAGCGAATGCGCTTAACAAACTGCATGAACTTCAATTGGAAGAGCTCAAAATAAAACAGAAAAAATCCCAAGTCGAACTTCAAGCAGAAATAGCTGCCGTGGAAGCAGAGAAACATGTCTATGAACAATCTGAAGCTAGTGATGTTAACTCCAACCGATCTGCCCGTTCGCGTCACGTTGCGGCGAAGTCGATTCAGCAACACGTCCGCGCAAATAAACCAGCATCTCTCAAACCACATGCTACAGAGAATAGCCTACGACAAAGGGAAGCGTTCAATAGTCAGCAGCTAAACCCGACTACTCCGGAGTGGACTCCAGCCAGTGCGCTCCCTCATGATCACTCGTTCCAGCGTCTAATGGAAACCCAAGACCGCCAGAACGTTGTTCTTCAACAGATGATTCAGCAACAGATGCAAGTGTAACAGCGCTAACATTACCACAACCTACCATGAAGATCTTTAACGGAGATCCTATCGAATATTGTGACTTCATCCGAAGTTTCGAACATCTTGTCGAAACGAAAACGCCAAGTTCCAGCTCCCGCCTCTATTACCTAGTACAGTACACGTCTGGGCCGGCCCAGGAACTCATGAAGAGTTGTTTGTCCATGGAACCAGAGAAGGGTTACAACGAAGCAAGACGTTTACTCAAGGAAAGGTACGGACAGAGTTTTCGAATAGCTGCAGCGCATATAGGAAAACTGACAGAAGGACCACCAATCAAGGCTGAAGATGGAAATGGGCTTCTCCAGTTTTCAATCCAACTGACAAGTTGCACCAACACCTTGAAAGAAATCGGCTCCCTGACGAAACTGGACCATCCCGAGAACCTACGAAAGATTATTAACCGCTTGCCGTTTGGAATGAGACTGAAGTGGCGGGATGTTGTCGATGGGATCGTAGCTAAGCAAGGCCGAGATGTCACGATAAACGATGTCACAGAGTTCGTAACGGTTAAGGCAAGAGCAGCTACCCACCCAGTCTTCGGGAAGATTGTGAACGAAAACAAGGGAAGACAAGAGGAAACAAAGGGAAAGAGAACGCATGACAGGAGAGCAAACGGCTTTGCAACCCAAGGAGACCAGAAAGCGGGTGGCAAAGACCAAGACGGCAGGACATACAAGAATATATGTCCCTGCAATGAAAACCACTGGCTAGCTCGTTGCGGAAAGTTCAGGAAGATGTCACTTGATCAGCGAATGGAATTCGTGAAGAACAAGAGACTTTGTTTGAATTGCTTCAACGCTGGACATTTTGTACGCTCGTGCCCTAAAGAGAGTTTCTGTAAGATAGAAGGATGCACCGGTAAACACTCAACGTTTCTACATCCCAAGTCTACACCTAATGATCACGAAGACAAAAAACCCCTTTCAAATCAAGCTACAAAGGAAGAAATTGAGGGATCAACGAATTCTGCCAACAACGGTTACGTAAGGAGATCTCCAAATAGGGAACAGTTGAAGAAGTCCTCGGTCACGGGTCTAGCTGTAGTTCCGGTTCGAGTTAGAGTGAAAGGTTGCACCGAAATGGTAGAAACCTACGCGTTCTTGGACTCTGGCTCAAACACCTCCTTTTGTACAGAAGGCCTTTTGAAGGCATTGAACAACGAAGGAAGAAAGGCGAAGTTGTCGCTGACAACGATGCTCGGCGAAGGTGCCCCAGTTGAATGTTCTCTCGTCGAATGGATGTTTTCGATCTGGATCAACGAAATCATGTCGATCTCCCTAAGGTTTATTCAACCAAGAGCCTGCCTATTCGCGCAGAATGCATTGGGAGGCAAGAAGATATCGAACGATGGCCATACCTAAAAGGCATAACAATTCGACACATTGATGCTGACATAGGCCTCCTTATCGGTAGCGACGTTCCAGAGATGCTACAGCCTGAAGAAGTACGGATGAGCGAGAATGGGGGTCCTTTTGCCACAAAAACAATATTCGGATGGGTTCGAATGGACCGCTGGGTAGAGAAGATGTCGACGTCCGACAGCAAATCCGTTCAAGCAGACAGCACACTGGAGCAGCGCTTCGAAGAGTTTTGTAATATGGAGTTTAACGACGTGAACCGTGAACTCGAATCGACTATGTCACAGAATGACAAAAGGGCTTTGAACATAATGGAAGGGTCAGTAAAGTTAGTGAATGGACACTACGAGATTGGTATGCCTTGGAAAAATTTCCCACCTTACCTGCCTAATAATATGCCTCAAGCCCAACGACGTCTAGGATCTCTTAAAAGGCGACTTCAACAAGATCCATCACTTCTGGAAAAGTACAAGAAGTTTATGGACAATCTATTCTTGAACGACTATGCAAGAAAGGCTACTACACAGATATCGGTCCGCTGAAATCATTCTGGTACCTTCCCCATCACCCGGTGTTCCACCCGCAAAAACCCGAAAAGATTCGCGTCGTGTTTGATTGCTCTGCCAAGTACCGTGACACCTCGTTGAACGACCAGCTGTTACAGGGGCCGGATCTTACGAATACGCTCGTTGGCGTGTTAACGAGGTTCAGGGAAGAACCGGTGGCGATGATGGCGGACATCGAGGCGATGTTCTATCAAGTACGCGTTCCCTTCAAGTGACTGCGACGCCCTCAGGTTTCTGTGGTGGCCCGACGGCGATCTCTCCAAAGACCCAGAGGAGTATGAAATGCGAGTGCATCTTTTCGGCGGAGCGTCATCACCAAGCTGTGCCAACTTTGCACTCAAGAGGACCGCCAAAGATAACCAGGCTGAATTTGATCCTAAGGTTATTGAAACCGTAGAAAGGAACTTCTATGTCGACGATTGCCTTAAGTCAGTTAGCGAAGAAGAAGAAGCTGTTAATCTGTCACAGCAACTACGTGAGCTGCTGGCCCGAGGAGGTTTCAAGTTGACGAAATGGCTGTCGAATTCAAGAAGGGTCGTCGAAGCGATCCCCGAATCTGAAAGAGCATCTATCGTCAAGAACCTCGATTTCAACTGTTGGTCTGTCGAGCGAGCTCTGGGAACGCAATGGAATATATCATCCGATCAGTTTGGCTTCAGCATCGTTATAAAGGACCGTCCTCCCTCGAGAAGAGGCATATTGTCGATCATTAGCTCGGTGTACGATCCACTCGGGTTCGCCGCCCCGTTTGTATTCCAAGCTAAACTTATCCTTCAAGACCTTTGTCGCATGAAGCTAGGTTGGGATGAAGAAATTCCCGAAGAACATCTCAATCGCTGGCGATCGTGGCTCGAAGAACTGCCAAAGTTAGAGCAACTCGTAGTCGACCGCTGTTTTAAATCCCAAGATCACGGAGAGATTAAAACAATCCAACTACACCATTTTGCAGACGCCTCGCAACACGGTTACGGCGCTGTATCGTACCTGAGAATCGAAGACGAAGGTAATCAGGTAAAATGTTCTTTCGTGATGGGCAAGTCCAGACTTGCACCGATCAAACCACTTACTATCCCAAGAATGGAGTTATCAGCTGCAGTCGTAGCGACGAAATTAGACGGAATGTGCCGACGAGAGCTCAGCCTGCGTATCAATCAATCCTTCTTTTGGACCGACAGCACGTGCGTGTTACGGTATATCGAGAACGAAGACAAACGATTCCAAACATTTGTAGCGAACCGAGTCGCTGCTATTCACAACTCGTCTTCCCCGTCTCAGTGGCACTATGTGAACACAGAGCTCAACCCCGCGGATGATGCGTCGAGAGGAGTTCAACCGGATGCCCTCGAACGATGGATTAATGGTCCAACGTTCCTTTTAAAGCCATTCGAAAACTGGCCAACGAGACCAGCCGACTTCAATAACGCTGAAGATACAGATTTAGAAGTGAAGAAGCCTTCTGTTTGCTCGACAGTCGCCAAAGAATCCGATGAAAATCCTATCGATTCGATCATTGAACGCTTTTCATCTTGGAATCACCTCAGAAAAATCATGGCATGGATCCTTCGATACAAGACCAATTTGCAACGTCAGATCAAAAGACGAAGGGCCGGGGAGCCAGTAGCGAACGACTCCAACGGTACATATACTCCCATCGATGTAGAGGAGCTACGGAATGCTGAATCTGTGATTCTAAGGCACGTACAGAAGAAGTGTTTCGAGGAGGAACGAAAGATTCTCCGCGAAGTCAACAGCGAAACAAGTCCGAAGGACGCAAGGGCGCTAAAGAAGAGCAGCAAAATTTTCAAGCTCGACCCAATCTTGAAACATGGGCTCGTATGCGTTGGAGGTCGCCTAGATCGAGCACCGATTGGTCAACAAGCAAAGCACCCAGTTGTTTTACCGAAGAATCACCACGTCGTAACGTTGATCGTGAATCATCATCACAATCTTGCCGGGCATTCTGGTTTAGAGTATACTTTGTCTTTAATACGTCAGCGTTATTGGATCATCAACGGCAGACAGACGGTACGCCGGGTGCTCAACCGATGCATTGGATGCAAGAAACGACAAGCGCCTGTGAGTCAACAGAAAATGGCTCATCTTCCGAAGGATCGAACAACACCTTCCAACCCCCCCTTTACATACACCGGAGTAGACTGTTTTGGCCCTTCGAAGTGCGACGTGGACGAGTGACAGTGAAGCGCTATGGCGTCCTCTTCACGTGTTTGACGACCCGTGCTATCCATCTTGAAGTCTCAAGCTCTTTAGACACGTGTTCTTTTATCAATGCCCTGCGTAGATTCATCTCGAGGAGAGGCCAACCAGACGAAATTCGATCGGACAACGGAGGAAACTTTGTAAAGGGAGAGAAAGAGCTACGTGAAGCTGTGAAGAAATGGAACCAATCACAGATCAACGAATTTCTTCTACAAAAGAATGTCAAGTGGACATTTAATCCTCCCACTGGTTCCCATCATGGTGGTGTCTGGGAAAGGTGTATCAGAACCACACGAAAGGTGATCAAGGCTGTGACCAGAGAACAAATCCTGGACGACGAAGGCATTAATACATTGATGTGCGAAGTCGAGGCAATCGTAAATGGACGACCAATCACCAAGCTCTCCGATGACCCGCGCGACATGGAACCTCTGACCCCTAACCACCTGTTGTTGTTGAGAGCCGGGCCCACACTTCCCCCACAACTACCACCAAGCAAGATGCATACAGTCGGAGATGGCGCCAAGTACAGTACTTAGCAGACGTATTCTGGCGCCGCTGGATCAGGGAATATCTTCCAACTTTGCAGGTTCGGCAGAAGTGGAATAAACGACACAGGAACTTCGCAGTCAATGACATTGTGCTGGTCCTGGATGATAAGACACCACGAAACTTCTGGCCACTTGGACGAGTTCTGGAAGTTTATACCAACCTCAACGATGGTCTCGTACGCTCCGTGAAGTTGAAGACAAGGACGAGTGAGCTCATACGACCGGTGAACAAGATTGTGTTGTTGGAGGAAGCTGATGGCAACCAGAACGATAAGTAGACTCTATAACATGCATGGACCTAATAGTCACAATTAGATCAATATTGTCCAGTTTGTCTCTAGTAGATAATCTGTGTTTTGTTTCAAAACTTTATGTGTTAGAACTATAGGTAAAGGCTGCTCATGGTTCCGCCTTTAAGGGGCCGGAATGTTAGTTTTGAAACACCTACTTGTAGGCAAGTTTAGTCCTAACACCTTGACGCCACGCTATCTAACGCTTAATATCAATCAGCATGCTCGTAAAATTAAATGCCTGCGGGCAGTAGATAATAGTAAAATTGCGTGACTCAAGGAAGATCAAGGCACTATTCAACGTGTTACTCCTAGTAAGAGGACATCAAAATTTATGTCGGTGGATTTAGTATAATTTAGAAATTTCTATCACGTTCGTTTGTGTACTTGTTTCGGTTTCACGTTCTACACGAAAGCAATAAAGTCAACGTCGGTGCGCGTGGAAACCAAAGTAAGTACATATTGATCTTTCTTCAGTACTAGTACAATTGTTTGTTAGTTAGGTTACTTGTAGCTTGCGTTTTAATTTGGTATTCTGAACTGGTCAAATGATTTACCACGTACAGATTTAGACTTAATTTATAGTGTATTCGATAGATTTACTTCTATTCATATAGTCGCATGTTTTTTATGATACTGCACGAACAATGAGTTATTGTGTTAATATTAAGTACTAGATAGATATTTTTTGCATTGTCATGTTATTTAGTTCGAACCGATTTCCACGATTAACAATTGCCACAATTCTGTGTCAATTCACGTCTATCAACCCCACGAACGTTTGGATTAAAGTTATAATATTTTACTTGCTCGATACTCAAATTCTGTCGAGTTCGATTTGTCTGCGCACCGTTCAACCCAAGTGTTGTCTCATTGGTTATTGCTAAGAGTTAATCGTTTCGTTCTACCATTGGGATTAACAACAGTTAATAGAATATACATGGTTTGGAGACCATATAATACTACAATACAACTCATTAACTATTTTGAGGTACATTTATGCAAAAAAAATTGTTTCTTTCTCATCACATGTCTATTGTATTTTGCACAGATAAACCAATAGCAATCTTATAATTAACATGTTTTTCAAGTCAAGGTTGATGAGCTTAGCAAGACGAATGCCATTGGTACGTTTGGCTAAATTACAATAGACATGTGACGAGAAAGGAACCATTTTTTGCATAAACGTGGACAATAACATAGTTAATTAGTTGTATTGTACTTTTATTTAGTCTCCAAACCATGTATATTCTATTAACTGTGTTTTACTCTAAACCATTTCATGGTTTTGTGGGTTCTTATCTTTAGGTCGTACATATAATCATATAATTGAGCCGCGTGCGTTTAGCCACGCTTTTCCCCCTTTTTTTTCTCAAACGTTTGAACTTTACCTCCTGTATTGACTGACTGTCATCGCAATTAATTTAAACATCGAACGAAAAGTGTTTCGCCGCGATTATAATCAATGCGGTCCTGCCGCGTACAAAGTGCAAATTCCTAAATGCCAAATATGGCGGCATATAAACCCATGCGCAAATATATATTATCAATATAATTAGATCTCACGCTAGAGAACATCCGGAAAAACATCCAAGTATATGTTACTCAGTTACTGGCTAGCCCAGCGAGAAAACATGGAAAAACACAATAAAGAACAGTATAAGACGGGGATGAAATAGCCAAAAAAGTGAAATGTTTTGGCACAAGTTAATTGCTATTTCCTAATTTCACAATTCCTTAATTATAGCGAAACTATGATTATGATTTAATGACTGAAATAATTTACCGTATGAATTACATTTTAAACAATGAAACTGTTGTACTTTCTCAAACTACGATTATACTTGGTCAATATTTACACAGCTTTAGTTTGCTATGATCTATGATGAATGTGAGCCGGTGAATGTGAGCATTATAACTCGTATTCATATTCAGAATCGTATTCACCTGCTCATGTGTGCTCTATGGTGAATGTGAGCAGGAATTCGTGGCAATTGTAAAATTGCTGTGGTCGTCATTTCTCACCGTTTCACCTTCGGGGTTTCACGGTCATGCACGTGGCTACATGTCACTATGCTGAAGAATGCATGCATGTGACAAGATATACTCGTTTACGTAATATCCGGTATGCAAAATGCTTGTGTCAGCGAAAAAATGTTCAAATTAAAGCTTAGTTTGAGGCCTAAATATATGGAAAAAATCATTTATAAATTCATTTATGATATACGAGAATTCCGGTATAAGATCTTGTTTGCTATATTGCCTATATATTTCTAACGAATGTGGTAACTATATAGTTACATTTTATCGTGACACATCGTCACAGCATGATTATAGATCATATGACACTAGCCGGTCAATGATCAGTCCGTTTCGTGCACTTGAAAGAAGACGACTGCATGAACACATGCGTGAGTATATTATATCTTTTGCCACCATGAGAAACGGTAGGAAGGTCGCTATTTTAATATTTCTCAGCAGTTTCGTGCTGCCGAGATCAACAGTAGGCGAAAAAGCCGAGGATTGCGTCAAAGAAAAGCAGTATTGGAGCAAGTCTGCCTTAAATCCAAATGGAGCTTGTGTTCGTTGTCCACCTTATTGGCAGAATTGCAATAAAGAAGCGGGCGGCGATAAAGACCGCTGTATCAAATCCTGTCGTGGTAAGTGATTGTAGCCTTTTTTACATTTAAGTTAAGTGAGGGCAAATCAGTTAAGATTTGGTGGCACTTAAGTCTTAACCCGATGTATGAGATACATTCTTAAACCCCTTAAGTATTAAAATATATGAATGCCAACCAGCATAGTTGAAGTGATAATGTTACAATTCACCAGCAACCCCTTCGCATCCTATATTTACAAATAAAATGCATACATAGTTAAGGGTTAAGTTGCTATAGGATTACCGATTATCGGACTACCCGTTAATAGAAGCTCATAAAAACGCGTGTATATTGTCAAATTATGGTGTTATTATCTAAGATATATATCATATATAATGTTGTTAATGTTGCCTGTTGTTTACTGCATATAATTGACACACGAGATTTGAATATGTCTGCTGAACTACTATAGTATTTTGAGAAAAGTGTGCTATAGGGTTCATTTCATAGATTTTGTATGCATATCAAATTACGCTTTATTGAATAACTGACTTTTGACAAACTGTTTTTATTTGTCTGAACTCATCTAAACGTTATCTCAACGTTGTATCTCGTCGTTTTAGTCAAACCAAAAACCAAACCAAAAACCAAGCCAAACAAAATGACTTCGACAACTCCTTCATACAACGATATCCGTTCAACTACTACGTCAGTGCAGTCTCAACCACAACCGACTTCGACACGAATACTTCATTCAACTTCTAGTACAATCTTGGCGTTTTCTTCACAAATATACCGAGGAAAACCGAACGACAAATCTGGTCACGATAAGCCGGGAAAGATTATTGCGATCGCTGTTCCTCTCACTGTCGTATTTCTTCTGGTCTTGTTTGCAGCTTTGGTGCGGCTGATTCAAAGCCATCGTAAACGAGCTGAAAAGGAACGATTGCGTCGCGTGGGCATTGAAGAAGATGGCAGATCTCAGAATGCACTACCCATTCAAGACACTCGTTTAGATTTAAGGCGTGGCGGGTAAGTGTATTAAATGCCAGTTTGATTTCCTTTTGTGTGTGAATATCTTTTGAACATATGATATGTGAATATATAAAAGCAGAATCATAACATTTTGAAATATAACTCTTTGTTATATTGGTGCTTTGTATTTAAAGGTGATTGCATGGTTTATTCGTAGTCACATGACTTTAAATAAATGGAATAAATGCAGTGAAAAATTGTTGCCTGCTTCATGACATAAGTAAAGCGGGTTTTAACTTTATTAGTCACTGCCAGTCTGCCACGTATACACTACGCACAAGCCGGTTGCCTTTCCATAATGTATACGTGGAAGACTAATAAAGTTATATATACAAATTATTCAAAATTGCAAAGGTTAAATCATGAACTCTAAGCGCAAAGGAATATTGTAACCTGATATATTTTGCCTTAAAAATCCTTTTGGAGCAAGTATCGCTTATATTGTCTTCAGCATGCTTACAAAGCGAAATTGAACTAGTGTAAATATTGAAAGTCCATTTTTCTTGGCTTTTGTTGACATATTCCATATTCCATAATCCATAAAAGAATGCGTAGGAATGACTTAAATTATTGTTGACGTGGAAGGGAAGTCACGAGTTGTACAACTGGTATATATAGATTTCACAAAAAATTATACATGATTAGAATGTGTATAGCTATGCTGCAATACTCGTTAATTACTTATGCATGATAATTAATATTACCGTATGTTTCTTTTAAGAACTCAAGAAACTGAAAAAGACGACATGCAGGATATAAAATAGATCATCCTAGGCCTAGCTGTGAAAAACATTTTGATATCGAGTCAGAGTATTTAAAATTTTTCCGTAGTCGGCGCAAAGCTCTGTTAGAGGGTACTAATTCTGTCCGGAGACTTATTGCACCCTGGTATATGGTGATTGCAAAGGTTGTTGACATGATGATGTCATGAACGTGGAAAGTATAGGCCTTTTTGAAATGATATTTTTAACCTCGAATGATTAGAAAAAGTACACAGAAATTGAAATTGACAGGAGAATATTGACTGGAATATAAGATGTGAAAAAGTGCACGATTTTGAAGCTTTTTAAAAGTGTTTTAAGCAGGTATATATGGCTGATTTCGTATTTCGTGTTGTTGTAGTCTTGTTATATTCTTGTATTTGAGCAAATGAAGTTAACTTCTTTTTCATTGACCTCGCAACTTAAGAAATATTAACTGGTGCAAAATGATTCTGCGATCTATAGGCGAAATTATTCTGCATGAATGTATTTCCAGTTTGTTTGTGTGAGTATTTATTATAGTAGCCGACGCAAATATGTTGTGTATTAACGATTTAATCTTGAATGAAGACATACAAATATTTACTAGAATGTTTAAATTTTAAAAATACTTTAAAGCTTTAGTATATAATAATAGTCATTATATATATTTATATGTATCAACATGCATGTGCATTTTAAAATAAAAGCTTTTTCCATCAACTGTTCCTGGCTTGAATTTGAAGTGTGAGTGTAATTCCACTCGAAATTAAGTCCTTTCAACTTGTATATATAGTCATAGAATATTTTGTCCGAAAGCTGTGATCTATCACTAAACAGATCCACGAATCCGGGTCTGTGACAAGTTGAAATCCATCTTTTTAATTTTTTTTATTATATCAAGTATATTAGGTTATTTTTTGTCGTTTCATTAGTAGATACACACGGACGTTGTAAGAAAAAATTATTAAATACATGTACACCTCACGCGGTGATAAAAAGCACCCTGTTAAAGAATATAATTATATATATATATATTATATATATATATATATATATATATATATAATATTATATATATATATATATATATTATGAACATGATTTGCTCCAAATCACACGTGAGAAACTTGCTTCTCGAGGCGACTTCGCTCCTTACGCGAAAAACTATCCGCGCACATGAGAGTAACTTGCTGAGTTAACAGCCTTGCGAGGTCTTTAGCTCAGTTAATAGCTCTCCTGTAAGGCGGGCTTAACTATTTGCTGAATTGAACACGGCTATATAGAGTTTGCAAAGTCGTATATGTGTCCTTGTATAGTCTTTATTATTTGAACTTGAAATAGATCTTTTGCGACAAATGTCGGGTGAAAGATCTATACCGTGACATGGTATACAAACGAATATGTAATAATGAAACGGCATATCCATTCTGAATTAGGTGTTTACTTGTTTAAATAAAAGGAAAATTTCTTTCTGTAATAAATAGTCTATTTTTATAGTCATAGATGAGTGGGAGTTATTCCGTCTCCCACGCATTCATGCGCCAGTTCATATCAATGCTTTCACAACAGCATGACATCGGTATCATGCAGTTTTGTCTTGAAGAAATATAACGAGAATTCATCTTCATGCAGGGTCTGTTTATCTTTCATTGCAACAGTGTAGGCGGTGATTCAAATTATAATTATATGTTTTCAAGCATTCAATTATATTTTTACATTCCCACATAAATTTCTCAACAGATCATAATGATGTGTGTCAATGCGATAAGAGTGTTACGAGATTGATCCCTAACACACTTTAGTTTAATCATATCAATTAACCTGGACGATTAACTACTGGGGTCGTTTGTATGAAAGGCGTTTAGCTTAAACGGTGGATAAGCCAAAGTTTAAAAATACTCTCGTACATCTTGTGAATGACTGAACCTGTATCTTTATGCATTTAATATGTACTTTCATTGACAATTAAACTATTTACATCGAAATATTTCAGCTCAGTTGTTCAATAAATAGATAATTTGGTTTTCCATTTTGAACTTATCCACCGTTTAAGCTAAACGCCTTTCGAACAACCGGCCCCTGCTGTTTACATGAGCCCGGTTAACCGAGATCTAAAGAAGAATGAGATGGGGTTTAATAATCTCATTGCATTAACAATCACTCGAACATAGAACCATATCTCCACGCAATCGTGTAATTGATCGCCCACATGCACTGAAATATAATAAATTATTAATCAATCATACTTGCGAGCTAAGCAGAAATAAAGACGTGGGCATTATTGTTTTACAATGCTCCGCGACCTATATTAGATTCCTTACATCGGAAAGTGTTCGCCGCGATACTATTCATCTGTCTGCTATGAGGATTGGGATTGACAGACACGTTATTCTTCCGATATTCTTCGTTTTGTTCCTGTTTCCAGGGAATTCGAAGCAAGAGAAAGAAGCGGAATGTGCGAAGGGTTCTCAATACTGGAGCAAGTCATTTCTAAATAAGAAGGGAACGTGTGTTGAATGTCCTTTATATTGGGAAAACTGCTATGATCAGCCAAAAAACGACCAAGAACGCTGTGTGGATTCCTGCCGGCATGGTAAGTTTTTTATATCCTGCTGAATGTCTTAAAGTAAACTCGTTACTTTATGTATAGATCTCTTTAGAGAGTTACAGACAAATGTGTGTCACTAGTTACTACGCTTCGCTTGCCAATAATTAAGACACATATAAATTGAATGAATTGTCACTATATATACTGTCATTGCATGACAAATAAGTATTAATTTACATTGCTCTAGTTGTAGATAAATAAACTACTCATCGACAAACTGTTTGTCGACTTTTGACGTTTTGTAAAGTCATTTACATGTTACTAGCTGTCACTGATTGCATGTGGCATTATTGTTAGCCGGCCGGGGTTGCTGTCAGTAAAGAGGTAGCTATAATAATATTTTTCATAAATGTTTAGGGGCCAAATATATCATTATAACAGATATAGCCCGATATTAATAAATTTCACTTTCCCCACACACATACATTCCCGTAAATTATAATATGTATTATTTTGCATATCTTATAAACAGACAGACTAAACTGATTAATATTTAACATGACATTGCTTTATATTCATGTACGAAGATATCGGCGTATTGGCCTATAGCTTTTGCTATTTTCAAGCCCGTTAAAGTAATATCGCGTGATACTTTATCTTGCTAATTACCTGTTTATTGAAAACAAAATATATCATGCACGATTAGCGCGCATATACGCGCCTTAATTTTTGATTCCCTATAGTTAACGTAAATGGCGTGGGCTGTTCTTAGATGGCTGTGTAGACTTGTTAGTAAGAAGGCAGTCGCCCACAAGTATAGCTACATGCTGTGACAACACTTGCGTGGGATTAACTGTGCTAGGAGGTTAGCTATAACTTGAAAAAATATCAGAGAATAAAATCAACCGTATTTTATTTCTTACACACTTACACACAGTCGTATATAGCTGCATGTGTTTATATGGCAGCCCTTCATTAACAGAATGGGGATAGACATCGACTAATTAATATAGGGCCATGCACTGATCAATATCAGTATATTGTATTTTATATAATGACTTTAATTCATCACTTAATTCAGATGTCAAATCCGCACTGGAAGTCATCTCGATATCTCCAACGAGTTCGGAGCTAAGGCATTCTTCCACAGTGTCCATATCTGTGGGAATTTCGTCATTAACTAGTTCCTCTCCACCAAAGCTTCCATCTAGCAACGAACAACCGCTATGGCTAATGTTACTTCTTGGGGGCGTTTTGTTGCTCGCGATTCTGATCATAACTGTGTTTATGGTCAAAAAATGCCGATCGCGAAAGAAAATGACTGAAAGCGAAGAAATTTTAACCCTTCAGCGACCAATTCAAGCAACCGTTTCTAATTTAAGGTTGGGAGGGTAAGTGTACTACAGCCTATGGTAGGCATGCTTTAACTGTTCTTCTATATGGTAGGCATTCCTGGTATTCTAAACATGCATACGTGCTTTTTTGTGTGACTTTTAAGTCTTGTTAGTGCCTGCATTTGTTTATTTTTTTAATCTAATTTCCATCCCACTCGGTAGGGTGTTACTCCCACCACAAGCACACACAATAACACAATAACAATTAAAACTGTTGAATATAAACTATGAAGGTTATATGAATGCATGGTGATAAATATATATCAGAGCTAGGAGTTTGGTAAATGGATATAGTAGCTATTATATTCGAGCGGAATTTATAGACAAATATACAGGGTGTATAAAAAAGGCAACACTTAATATTCTAAAATTAATATTGTTCTTAAAGCACAATAGATTTTAGCATTGGGTCGACCGGGATTGCAATAGCTTCTCTTTTGTGTTGGAAAACATTGGATATTCACGAATATTAACTGTTGCCTTTTTTATATATACACCTTTTTTATATATACACCTTTTTATATTTTTTTTATATATACATGCACCTGTATTTCATTCAATGATCTGCTTTTTGTTTGTTTCCCTGGCAGAATCCAAGATACCGAAAATGAAGACATGGTTTGATTTCAGCGATGCAACGATTCTTATCGCTCACTTATCATGAAATGATTATTCATTTTGGTAGACCTCTCTGCCTCTGGAGGCAATTAAATTTTCTTTAAATTACGCTTTCCGCGATTATGAAAAAAGTCTTTTGATTCCGCGGTTTGCAAATAAGCTTCCCCTGTACATGTTTTTTTATCAGAACACAGTGAAATAATATTTATCTAGTTTTTTAAAAAATATTTAGACAATAGTATATAGAATATTATGCACGCGCAACATGCCGTGACATTTTATTTAAATATTTGCGTGCATGCACTCAAATTTATTTGAAACAATTAAAGTATTTCTAATAAAGAATTCTTACGATTTAGCCCCTATATTGTAAGTATTGACTTACAATATTGAAGAATATATAGACTTAGGAAACTGTTGATATAACCGCATGCAAGTCTAGTGGCAATGCGGAAAGCGCGGGAAAAGGATATAATATTTAATGCATGCATGCATCAAAACTTGCTGTCATGACAAGTTAGTTACTCGTGTTTTTTCGTGGACATATACCAAACTCTATTATTAAGATTTCATCAAAATTTCATCGGATTCGTGAAAAACAATTGCGAATCGTGTTTAACGATTTTGTAGAAAAGGTGTAACTAATGCTGACTTCCGCCGGTTCGTCTGCCCGGCGAACGGGTTTTGTCTTATGCCCGCTCTTTGAAGCATATATTCATAGTTAAAATGCCATTTTGCAGTCATTTCCTATCGCCCGGTATTAATTAAAACGCATGTGTTTGTATACAAGATAATCTTTTTATTGCTTCAAAACTTTAAATTGACATTGCTCAAAAATATGACATGTCATCAAAATTAAATGTTTTAAAATTTATCTCATGATCTTAGCGAAAAACCAAGCAAAATGAATTGGCTATAGTTAGATTTATAGCATAGCTATACATTTGACATGGATGGTCACAAGGAAAGAGACCAATTCGAAAGATTTTTAGCTGGTGACTGTGAACACTAACTGTATATGTTTAAGATCAAATTTTTCATTCTGGTTCGACCCTCGCATCTATAGCTTTTGGTTTACGCAATATAAAATTAGACTGATTTGTCAGCATTTTTAAAAAGGTGGTCTAATCGATTTGTCAGCATAATTCATATAAACTTTTCGCTTCGTGCCTATTTTGAACTTTATTGCAAAGCACATTTCTTTTAAAATTACCCATGGTGGCGAAAAGCCGGCCTCCGATCCACGTAACCATTTTTAATAGGCGGTATTTTTGATGATTATATATATTATGACGTTGCATGAGCTAGCCAAGTTTATATAGGGTTTATATACCAATCATAATTTAGAATAAGCAAAAGCGCAATTTGGAAGACGTAGCGTCACAATGCGTTGTCAGTGATTTCCCTGCCCGCAAAAAACCTGTTTAACTAGATTTTTATAAACCGCATATATGGCCAAAATTATTCATGCAATTGGTTTTTAAATAAGTCTTCATTGATTGGTCATTAAGACACATGATGTCACAACACGTGTACACGATATGCATGGACATTTATACTAGACCAGGTATATATACTAAGTCGCTGGCGACTTTAACATTTATAACCAACACCTTGGCAAAGAAAGTAAAGTAAAGAAAGTTCATTTCTCCTGTATTCTTCGTCAATATACAACTATGCTGTCACACAAGTGGTTGTCAGTTCTGGCATTATTTACCTGCGTCACATTATCTTTGGAGGAAAATCCTAAAGACTGTCTTAAAGGGAAGCAATATTGGAGTACAAGTTTTATCAATCCCAGTGGCGCCTGCGTGGCCTGTCCACCGAATTATAGGAACTGTCGCAACGAGCCGTATGAAGACCAGAAGCGATGCGAAGACTCTTGCCGTGGTAAGTCAAATGATGAATTCTTTTTACATCAACTTTGCCGTGTCTGGGAAAACTTGTCATCACCAGCTAATTATCTATCACCAATCAGCATACCATGCGGCTCAGTTACGGTTCTTCTCGATATTTAGATAGAATATTGCATGGCAATACCAAACGTATTTGTCGATATATTTGTTATAATTCTCACTTAGAGAGCCATAGACCAAAGTGCTGGCAACTCATATATTGTTTACATTATATTCAAATATGACTCACAAAGCTCTTTGTTTAGAAACTTTGAGATATTCAGGATCGTTTATAGAACCAAACTATTCTTAGTTCCTTCGAACGCTTTCCAGTATTTTTGCTTACCATAAATCGTATATATAAAGCCCAATACATAACGCAATACCACAGGAAGTGTCAAATTTCCGACTGAGACAACAAAGTATGTTGTTAAAATGTGGTCTTTTAGTCATTTAGTGATATATTATGTATAATATTTTATTTATTAATTTTGTCCGTCGACGGTCGATCAAATTAAACTCGTAAGCATCAAGAAATCTATACATCTGCATTTTATAATTTATATTCATTTTGAGCGGTTAACTTATGTCGGCGTGAAAGGAAATAGCTTTATGGCTGATTTATAAGAATTGACAGCATGATTTGAATAATACGGCGATACCTATTGCCTCAAAGTTTAAGTTTAATTTGCGTCGCCGTTGGAGTTGATTCACCAGTTTTTAAAAAGTAGACTATATTAAAATTGGATAGATTAAACTAATTTACAATTTGACCAGTACAATTGATTTTATAGCCGGCGTTTATAATATCGTTAGGGTTTTTCAAGTTTCGCTGGTTACAATAGGTTGGTACATTATAATAATATGATGTAGTATTTGTAGTAGAAACACAGAAACTCGACGGGTTTTGAAAATTTGAAATATATGTGTTAAAAAGAACGATATGGTAAAGACGTGTGTCAATGCACGCATTATGCCCTGCAGAAAAAAAATGCCCCACGCAGCAAAATGGTCGCTTTACACCCACGAATTACCTCCCACACGAATTACTTGCCACAGTGCCGCATACTGTTTCATTGTTTAAGGCTTGATTTTAGAAGCTACTGATCATTTGGGCTGTTTCCATTTAAATCTAAAAACGAACTCTTAACGTTATGCGAACTCAACTTACCCATTGATTTGCTAAAAAGATATCTTCAAAGTACTAATAGTATCCGTTATGTTTTAACATTATTAACACGCATAGAAGCTTTATAAATGCAATTAAGTAATTATACAACTAGGTCAACTAGGGAGTGACGGCGAAGCGTCTTCGAGTATCTTCTCGTTTGCAACAACGGAATAGACAAAGAAAACATGTTTCGACTTGAAGGGCTGGGCAGGAGAATCATTATAATACGAACTCTTTCCAGACAAAGCTCCTTTTAGTTGGAACATCGAGAAATGTGTTTGTATATTCTAGGCAGTTGTTACTGCCGCGTTTTAAGAGATGTTTCTCTGTAAAATTATTTTTCTATATTATAATGTTCAGCTTCCGACTAAACAATCGGTTCTAGAGCTATAAGTGAGATGAACTATATAAAGCATAAAAAACGCGAAATTTCATTTAGAATTCACACTATAAGTATAAAATCAAGTTATTACAGGACTTTCATTTTAAAACATCTCTTCCTATTTTCTTCTTGTAGTTGTAGATATTACAAAGAAGGCCTCTTCTTCAAGTACAAAACTTCCTTTGCCACCAACATCTAGCTATCCTAAAGCCACCCCTTCTTCCACACGATACGTTGGATTTTATTCGGTTGCGAATATAATTGAACCGAACGAAGATGAACCTCGCTCCAATAATGATGGTGATAGAAGCCGTCATTGGCAAATATCGCTTCAGGCGGTCGTTGCATCCATTCTTTCTTCCTGTGCCGTTGTGTGCCTTGTTGTCCTGGTGTTGCTGGTTCGCGCGCGCCGGAAAAAAACAACAACAAAAGCAACGCCGAGCCGGTGGAAATAGTGGAGAAGGTCTTCCTTTAAATGAGATACCAAATAATGCCGACGAGGGACAGTGTTTGCAACCAGATATTCCTCGTCAAGAGACTGAGCCTCCTGTTCAGTGCGCTACCACATCCACCTCAGGGATTGTCGGGTAAGTTCAAAGTTATGTTTTAGTTGATGTTAAACTGCACGTTGTAACAATGTGAAATCAGTTTTCATACGTATAGCTTGAGTGAAATAAATTGGATCATATAGTGCATAGTCATAATCGGCATATATATTCTTATATACTATATACTATCTTAAACCCTAAAGCCACGGACATGTCTTAATAGTGTGTCTGAAATTCAAAACACAATTCCTTGAAATCACTTGTAATGAGTATATATCCTATATACATAGAACGAACGATTACGATACGGTTATGATACATATATAATGTATGAATGTTTAAGTTACAATAAGATGCTATAATCATCTGACGGTGCATGCGTATCAGCATACCTTGACAAAATGTGGGCGTTTTAAAAAGGCGAATATTTATATCTTTGTTTCCAGAATCCAGGAGGAAGACAATTTTCAGTCATCTTTGAACATCCAGACTGAAAATGAGAATTGAAAAGGCAAAGAATTAGGAACACAATTTTTAGTCATCTGTGAACATCCAGACTGAAAATGAGCATTAAAAAGGAAAAGGAGGAAAACAATTTTCAGTCATCTTTGAACATCCAGACTGAAAATGAGCATCAAAAAGGCAAAAGGAAAATACGATTCGATATTAGTGTATATGGAAAATTTTTATTCACCGTATACATGCATGTACCGAATAACACGCTGGACTTTATACCATGTACATAAAGAAAATTTTCGCAATATTTGCAGTATTTATTAGTCATTGTAAAAAATATTTAACTATTTTCAATTATAGTATTTCACTATATATTTATAGAAAAAACAAATATTTAAATATTTTTTCATGCCATTGTAATAATATATGCGCTCAAAATTATCAATATATATACAGTTTATTGAAACTTTTTTTAATTCATTTGAAAAGTTATAAAGCTATGCAAAGTAGCTGCTCTGCCTGCTCATATATTATTTGTTATACGTACTAATATTGCTTTGATGGATTGTTTTGCATATGCATACACCGGCCTTTGTGTGTGACCACTTTTTCCTGATATCCGATTTCCCTTTTTAACAAAGCTGAAGTAGCTAGTCATGCACGCTTAATTTAAAGATGCTATCTATATGTGTCGCAATGTAAACAAACGCTTTTTTACGTTCTGAACTTTTATATTTTAGTTCGAAATACGATGAACTGCCTGCGTGTATCTCACACATTATATTTGTTCGCTATGGTTTTGAAGATGAAAATAAATATATACTATAAATATAGAGTTTTTGTCCAAAAAAATAAAAAATGCGCAATTTATAGCATTTTTAAAATTGTTATATGACCAGAAACGATCCCAAAACCTGACTGAACATAAGTCATTATAACTTTAAAATCGGTTTTGGACTCTCAAGTACCGAATTTGCCCTCGCAGCATAATATAGTCTGTCGAGTGACGACAGGAATATTTGTCATTTTCAATGCGCGAACAGCCAAACTTAGTGTAAATGAATGAATGACTTCAAGTTCCGCTTCAGCTAATTGTGATTAAAGTGCTGCTTTCTTAAAAATATGTAAAATACCCAAACTCTTGCGAAAATTTTGTGATCCGTCCGCAGCATAAAGATCGTAACGCATGCAGAGTCAATACATACAGTCTAATATTATACCTGGAAAATATAGGGTATCTATATATATAGAATATTGAATGTATACAAGGTTTTGATAAACATCCATGTACTGAGATAAAACTGTTGCGATTTATAAAAGATAAATACATGGATGCACACTGCACAATATATGCATGCATGGTGTAGCCTAAAGTCGTATATTTGCTATACCCAATCTGATACATTAAAAATATATACTTGATTTTGTTGATTAGGTTATCAAATGTAATATGTCTGTATGCATGTATATATGAAGTGATATACATGCAATAGGTACTTTTATTAGATCGATATTCTCTGAATTTCTGCTATATTTACTGCGAAAAATACTCAAGTACTAGCTGAACAGTATATATAATTATACTTGACGCGCTATTTACGCTGGTTAATGATAACTCCGCCCGAAATATATTACACCCAGAAATGACAAATAATAAAGGCATACGGTATATAATACTTATAATACTATATGGTATAGTGGTATATAATACTTAATAGTAGGTTTCGCTTCACTGTTTGTCACAATAAAGACCGTTTCAGACTTCGAGCTTTTCATGTGCCGAATCAAATGCAAATGAACAATCGACGTCTGAAATAGACCTTAATTTGCCAAAATATGTGGATTACCAGTCATATATCTCAACTAAAAGAGCTATCAAAAGTTTAGGTATAATGTCATGGAATATCAAACACTGTCAAAAACTCTGGGTTGGTTTGCTCATATTAGTCAAATAGACTTTGCATATATACTATATAATTTATATATATATATATATATATATAATATATATATATATATATATATATATATTTTCAACTCCGCTTATTCTAGAAGATAAAGTCTCCATGCATGCATTTTAATTAAAAGGAATGCATGTATACAATGTTTTTACAACTGTTTAAAAAGGAAGATAAGTGTTTTCCTGCCTGCTTCCTGTTATTGAGTTTGTGTTTTTGAAAAGTATAAGTATAGCCTGGTGTTTTTTATAAGTATTTCCGTTCTTTGAAAAGTTTCGATTTTTTGCTTGCCTAAGCTATATATTATATCATGCAGTTTTATGGGATTTAAGTTAATTCAAATTAAGTTACTCTAATTTTGACCAAACCTTTACATCTTCATTGTTTATATAATTTATAATGATAGAGTAAGCCCCTAAACGTCCTCTCTACGTGTTGTTTAATAAAAGTTTGATTGAAGGCTATTTTCCACGTTTTTCATATACGCATGTATACACGCACGTAAAAGTCTAAATCCTTATATACATGTCACCTTTGAAAAAAATAAGTGAATAAATCGAAGGAACTTAGTTTTCTGGCTATTTTATTATGCAGTAGTTGACCTAGATGTTAAATAATAAACTGAATTTAAAAGCATTTAAAATTTTCCGTACGTGTACGTGCGTATATAAGACTGAAACGCACAAGTGGAAAGTATAGGCTTATAAAGCCCCATCTTCAGTGCATGGTCTATAATTATATTAACTGTTAAGTTTGTTATATGACAGACGTATATAGCTATTATATATAAACCTTGTTTATATCGCCTGCACTCCCATCACAAATTATAACTTAGGTTCGTAAGTTTTACTAAGTATAATGCCAAGATTACAATGTTTACTGAATAAGAACTAAGAATATGTAAATATATAAGTGAGAAAATGGCTGGTTCCCCGACGTCGTGATCAAAATAAATTATTAACAATATTGTGTCAAACCAGTGTAAAAATGTATGGCGATCAATGTAATGTTGCATGCTATCTGCCAGCTAGGTTATTATTTTATTCAATCTGTTTTATATCCCGCGTTTCCAGTGACAGTACAATAGTGTGACTTTGTAAAGTCTTAATAAATTTATCGTTATATTCTAAGTTCAAAATTGTCGAAAAAGGTTGTCATCGATGCAGGGATCATATGAAGGCACGAAATCAGATTATCGCGGTTGTTGTTGTCTTGTTGACCAGTAAAAAAAGCATGCAGCAAGTGAACGTGGTTAAACCAGAATTTTGGGAATGCATTGTTCAATTATATTTTTCCGGTTTGGCGTTCGCCCAGGCCGAGGTGGTATATATTTGTTATTTAATAAAACATGATTGCATCATTTCGAATTATGATGTAATTATTTAATTCTGCTGAAGATTTTATTGGTTAATGGAAACACTACATTATATAAGCGGGGTAGAATACCAAAACATTGATATTTGCATTTGACATTCTTTAACGGCACATCATTCTCAGTTATATGTCACTGACACACGCAGTTATGTACATTCAAAGAATTCTTACGTTCTTTTGTTCTGTGGTTTTATCATTGCAAGCGAAACCCGACGACTGTATCCGTGGGAAGCAGTACCTTAGTACAACTCTCGTAGAAAGTGGTGAGTGCGTCGAATGCCCACCAAATTGGAAAACCTGTTACGACCAGCCGTATGAAGATCAAAAGCGCTGTGCTGACTGGTGCCGTCGTGGTAAGACTTTCTAGTAAAAAATTGATACAGATATTTTAACTAAATGCCTTAACAGTGTCTATCTCACCATGCCCTATCGTGTTATGTTATCCCAGCGGCAATAAGAAAACATCGCGCTAGCCCGGTTCGAATCGTAGAGCGTCGACTTTAGAGGTATGTCGCTTATGCGAGATTATATATACTGGCTTGCGAAGCACTGTTGTTGTTTTGTCATGTAAAGAAAGCATGTTTTCTTCCCCACAATAAACCACCTTATATGTTTGGAAGATTTGGAAATACTGTATGTAGCTATATCAGTGAAAACTGCGGATATTCCTGGTCATAACACCGATATTTGACTGCCTCCTTATATATAACCTAAGGTATTTATACTTTACTGGTCGCTATATGAAACGCTATATATATAGTTATATATACCATAACATGGGTGATTAATTTACACTTCTCGACTATATCAGTTGCTGGAGAAAATATACTACATATAAGTGTGTGCTATATTCCGTATATACTGTATATGCTATGGCAACTGTAACTATACATATATATATTATTGCATCTATTATTGACATTGTATTTGCTCGTCAACCAAAGTCAAGTCGTACCCAGCGACAAAGCTGTGTAATATTTTGATCAGAATTACTTATATACAGAGAGAGAAGATATAGATGTATGGTAATAACTAATCAGAACTAAAGTTTCAAGGAAACATTCATTATATACAAACGTGCATATCAGCACGTACCAGCTGCACGCCAGACGAGATTGCCAACCTAAGCACATTTTGAAAACTTACATGCGTCAAAAGAAATGCCTTCCCAGCCGATCCAGCACGCTCCTTTGATTTCTGTACTAAATTTCTGTCGAATCGTTCAAAATATATTTCAAACAAATACATATTTTAGGTTTTCATTTAGTTTCGAATATTTCTATAAATTCTTAATTGCATATGTACTCGAGTATGCAAATTTTCAGTTTTTGACGTTTCATCTTTACTTTAGTCTTTACTGATCAAATTTTGTTTATATTACTGCATGCATGTTGAATATTTAAATGCCACTCATCAATTTTCCTTCGCATGTATGTACGTATATACAGTTGTAACTTATGAACGTGTAGACAAATAATAATGCATACATGTAAAAGATTCCATTGCGTGTACCGTTGCCATGAACGCGATCATATTTGTGTTTTTAAATATCCTTCTTCATTGTTATTGTTGCCTAGACGTCGGTTGTTCTAAAAATTGTCTAAATTCCTTTGATGCATATTACACTGAATAGCAAATAATTAAGAAATAGTAGTGGTGGGCGATACCGATACCAAAGTATCGATACTTCCGATACTCAGAACTCAAAAGCTGGTATCGATACTTTTGTAAAATATCGATGTTTCGATACTTGTCATGTGGTCAAACTATTGTTAATATTTGATGTTACATGAAGTTCTTCTATTAATGTTTTCATGAGTACAGTTTTATTTCCAGTCATTTTCCAGGTGTTTTTTTCATGCAATCTTTTTTGTAAAATTACTCAAATGGCCTAAATGGCATCTATATCGAATGCTCGTCCACAAAGTGTAGTCTAGGATTATTTTGAAAAGTTAGATACCAGTGAAGAATGATTATTGTTGTAAGAATACATTACATTTACTGATAGTATGTGTATTTTTGTGTCTAATGACAAGTATCGGTATCGAAAAAGTATCGATACCAGTGGTATCGATGAAAAAGTACTTGGTGTCGTATCGAAATCGATACTCACGGTATCGCCCACCACTAAGAAATAGAAAACATTTTCTGTGTTTCTATACAGTTATAGAAACACGCGTGGGAGTTTGGGAGAACGAGAAATAATCAGTGGGAAAACGAGCCCGTAGGGCGAGTTTTTCCACGTTATTTCGAGTTCTCTCAAACTCCCACAAGTGTTTCTATAACTGTATAGAAACACAGGAAAAAATGTTTTCTATTTCTTTTATAATATAACTCAATAAAAAGATTTTGTACAAATATTATGATTCGATTCAATTACAAATTCTCATTACATCGCTTCGCTTGTCAAGTACGGCGGGAAAATTCCCGTGTTTCTATACAGTTATAGAAACACGCTTCTCGACCAATCAGCACGCGCGTACTATAAATGTTATATTATAATTCATCATTTAGGTATTGAGAAATGAGAAACTCCAGTCTCCATGGCCACAAGTTATTTAATCGAACAATTAAAACAAAATACCGCAAAAGGCAGACCATGCATATAACAATCATCGCTAATTTTATATATGGCGAAAAATTTACTTGTGAAAGGTTTCCTTACTAATTACTATATTTGTACATTTTCTTTTCAAAAGTACCAGACAAATCCTCCAGTACGGAAAGTACAAGTCCACTTTCGGCAGAAACATCAACGGAAGTACCCAAAATAACTGGTAAATTTCCAAAAGCCACCCTCTCTCCTACCGCGACACCCTTGGTGGGGTACCCTTCTGTTGTACCCAAAGGTGAAGTGAACGAGGATGAACCTGACAGTAATGATATTACTGCTAAAAGTTCTCGCGCACCAGCATGGCTTTATATCGTTGTGTCGGTTACTTCTCTATGCGCGATCACGTCCGTGATTTCCCTGGTGTTATTGCTACGAGCGCGGAAGAGATCTAAAATACGGAATCGAGGCGAAGTTGGAGGAGATGAAAGAGAGGAGGAATTTCCTTTACACGAGATTCCACCTGAAAACGATGCGGAAGGACAACGTTTACAACCAAACGACGAAGAAGACCAGCGTTTACCAGCAAATGCTGATGAGGAACAAGGACTTCTACAGCCCGATAATGGCGGAGAGCAGAATCCACGAAGGCAGAATCACGAGGAACTGGGTTTGCAGCCGACTGAAAGGTATTTACACTGGCCTAATCCCGATGTTGAGGAATATGTGGCACGTCAGGAAACCCAGCCTCCTGTTCAGTGCTGTACTTCATCTAGGCCTACTTCAACGATATCAGGGTGAGTGTGCATGTACAGGGTGTCTCAAAAAAAACGCAACCACTTAAATATGCAAGAATATTAATATTGTTCGGGTTTGCACCATAGTTCAGCTAAAATGACTTTTAGCATTGTAAATGAAGGATTAAGAGCCATTTTTAATTCCCAGAAGTGCTTATCTATTGCGCTTTGGAGCTGTATTAATGTTCTGCATATTTAAGTGGTTGCGTTTTTTTTGAGACACCCTGTATAAGACAATGAACGCGAGTTATTCTCTTCATAGGTGTATGTTTCGCAATATTTTGATCCTAACCGTGACCTTGTCGATTAGCTATATTTTTCAGTCTTAAAAGATCCTCAATGTTCGTGACCTTATAATGACTCGACGTTTTAAACATAATGGCCTGTCAGACATGGAGAGGTTTTCTTCACTCTCTATCAAATTGAGATTAAGAGATCAGACCTGAGTTAACTGACGTTAAGTGGCTTAAAAAATTTAATAATGAAAACATTTTTCGGTATTGTTTTCAAAGCTATATATAAGTCAAGTCAATAAGCTCTAATTACACTAGCATTGTTGCATGTACTCTTATTCCATGAGATGCGTGAGGGTTTTAGGTAAATAACTGATTTACGGCTGTCACATTACTATAAGGTTTTTATTTAAATAATTGCTTAAATTATGATTACATTACAAACCATTGTCGGTGTTAACATGCAAGTGATTCCCTTGTCCACATGATCCTCCTCATGAAATCAACCCGTGGATAATTGAGCCCTTCATTTCTTGATGTACATCATCACTCGTAAAGCTAATATATTAGTGTATGGTTTACCAGGCACGCATGCAATAATGCATACAGAATATATATTGCAATATGCAAGTGCAAAATGCAAAAAAAATATAAATCTTTCTTTGCTTTAAGAAGTCAAGAGGAAGGGAATTCATCATCTCTGAACATACAGGCTGAAGTTGAAAATTAGGACGATCCATTGGAGATACACTACTTTATTTTTGCTGTACATATTTTGTATATTTAGGGGGGGTTAGATTTATATTAATTAAATCATTTAAAATAATAATGAAGCTTTAACCTGCTGTTTTTGCTCATTATTCTTGTGTAGATTTTTTCTAGTTGAAACACTAAAAGAATCAGTGAATCCTCAATAAAACTAAGTTAGACTAAATCACTAGGAGATACATTAATATTTCAATTGATACACTTGCAAGTTATTCCGATTTCTTGATATGGATTTAGCCAGCTAATCTTATCATCTTTTAAACGATTTCTTATCCGGGGTTAATATTATTATAAATAGATCATTTTAGTAAAGGGATTTTCAGTAACTATTCAGATCCTGAAGGGACCATGTGCATGCGCGTCTTTCCTTCTCTCATATTCGGTGTTCACGGAAATTTACGCTCCATCAAAATATTTCCTTTACTTGATCCTCGCAAACTTACTCTGCATGTGTTAGATCTTTACCATAAGGAATTCGCCTGAAGACGGTTATTCGCCTTGAATGCGTGAGGTCTAGATTTTAAATGTTTGTATAACCTCTTGTATGACTCTTTTCCAAAACAAAGACAGATTTAATGATCAGTCAAAGTAGAAAAATTCATTAATTTGCACAACGCACAGCTTGCAAGGCGATGACAGCACAGTTTATCCGTGACGAAAAGATTATCGAACAGCTTGAAAACATGACTGCATCAGTGTTAGTAATAATTAATAACATTGATTTTACCTACAATCAGTCTGTTGATGATAACTTCACATTGTTCAATATGATTGATGTAAAGTATATTCATCTGAGACAATTAACTTCAAATTGGTCACTTCAGTAAACTGTTATTGCAGTCTGATGTCTATACTACTAGAATAATCGGACATATGTTCACGGGACTAATTCGTGTGTTTAATTAAGTGTGCTTAGTGAAGACGAACAACAACAACAATGCGAAAACATGCCCGCATGAAAAATTTGTGTGTGTTTCCACCCAGGCGCCCACTATGCGCATGTGCGGCTCTATTTCGATGATCTTTTATCCAATTAGCCGCTAACACGACATCATGCAAAGGTATACATGTCTTGGGAGACTTTGATTTTCCCTTTTGTCTCGTGATACGCGCAAAGACATAGAGTGTTCTATTATGGTTACCATATGTGTCATTCTAATTAGAATTCATAATACTTTACCATGTATAAAGCCACAACACGTGACTTATTATGGCTCATTTCATAGGCTAAAATGCTTATGAATTATTAAGAGTAAGATATACTACTCTGTTACACGGTGTTACACATGGTTTTCCACTATTTTAATTGAATCTCACAGTATTAAGTAGGGTTGCGCAGTATTCCACGTGTTACAATGTCGGTGTTACAATGTGTTTCAGTGTACGTGTCACTTAGTTTTACACATAATTAAGTCAACTATATAGTGTTACACAATGCTATAGTATTTGGTAACGAAAAGTATTTGGATTGAAAACTTAGGATTAGTTGCAAAATAGGTTGTGAGTAGTGTTTATGTGACCCTAGCTAATGGATATGCCCGCCGCATGCGAAATAATAAAATCTTATGAATATTTGTTGTCAAAATTAATTGTTCCTTTTCTCCTGAAATGTTAGTTGCATCCTCAGTCGATACAATGAACTTTAGTCACGATAGTTTACTGAGACTGCAGCCAGGAAGTACATAACCGAGTCCAAAATAAAAACCAATGCCGCCAAAAAGCCAAGTGCCTAAAAAGATAAATTAATATACTGACATATAAGTGCTGCTGAAAAATTATCAACTTTCTGGACGTGTGCTTCGGCGAAGGAATTTTGATTTTAGTGACTGGTTGGCGACACTATCAGGAAGTTGATGATTTTTTTTGGGAATGATCGATGCAATATCAGTATCGAGAATGCTAGAATGGCTATATTTAACATATAATATAATAATATAACATACGGTGAATACGTCAAATTTGACAAATGGGGCATTAGGGGAATACAGTGAGGGCTATTAGCTATAATTAGTTATCATGAAATGGTAGGTCAATCAAGCTGCTCCGAAGGTCGAATGGGGGATTGGTAATAGCGCTAGTGACAGGTTGATCAAGGGGATGTTTTTGGAATGAAGTTTTCATTTCCGCCTAAAAACAGTCCCATGATGCAATTTTCAATTTCGGCATGACCTATTGACGCCATCTTAGTTTGTCAGGATGGAAGTACGTAAAACGTTAGGCAAGATATTTATAACCAACAGTAAGTAACTTACCGCTCCTCCAATGAGGTAACCGCAGGCAAACGTTGCGCTGTTGTCGTTTTCTAACATCTGACACAACGACTTGTTTTCGAATATCTCTAGCGGATTTTCAAATGCTTCGGCGGTTCTTGTGAGGAGGGCACTGGAAATGAGTAAATGCAGCGACCAGACTATATGAAGGTGGGCAATCTAAAATCACAAATCTTTGCGTAAGGTTTCAAAATCTATATAGTTCTTTTAGAAGTAGTTACTACTGTAAGTTTCGTGGTCAATAACGTTTGCTTTTAAATTGACTGAAATTGCATAAACAGTCAACAACTCACAGTTCACCAGTCCCAAATGATTTTCGACAGTGTTAAAGTTTAATGTTGGACATTTTAAACTTACAATATGTCTTCGTGAATATTTCTCGTGAATTCTTGTGAATAAAATGGGTAACATCGTAATGCTTATGACCAATCCTCCGAAGGTGGCGTATAAGAAAAATTCGTGTCTCCCAAGGTACCCATAAATTGACGGATCGACGGCGACGAACGGGCGGACAAAATTCGCAACTTCACTCATATTTTTTCCCACGAAAATTGTTGCTAACATAAGTGGAACCTAAAAGGTTTTGAATAAGCGATTGTGCGGTGTTATAAAACGTAGGTCTGTGAACGCTTGTCGTATAGTTGAAACGAAACCCCTGCCACATTGATTTGAATTTGAAAAATTCGCAAAATCCTTAACTTGAAAAGGCCTATATATGATAATCAGAATAATTTGATTCTACGGTTCCTTACTACAGACTAGCAGTCCAATTAATTCCATATATAGTTTCTCATGCAGACCATGGGGTATAACATGCAGGGCTGTAGCCAAACCGTTCGATTGGGGGAGGGGAGGTGCATCTATTTTCATTTATCCATGTTTCACCCCGTATATATCGATGCAATTATTTATTACATGCGTATAGGGATTTATGCAAAGCAGAATGATGAGAAAAAAATCGTATTCACTGTGTTGATTAATTTCATGCAATTTGGTTGAACGTACGATATTCTTCACACGTGAGAAATTGTCGTATGTCATTTTGGCGGCAATTTGTTTACATTTTTTTTTCAAGATGGCGTCGAAATATAGAAGTGAAATTCAAAACATAATTCTCATATTCAAGATTATTTCACATTCAGCACATTCTCAAATCTTTCAGAAAGAATATCTAACTTCTATTGAACACAATTACAAAGAAAATGAACGGTAATAAATATGTTTTGATGTATAAAATTTCGATTTTTGTTGCCGGCGCTCTGTTTTTGTATATTAATTAAAAGCGTGTCGTTGTCAAATTGATCTCTATATACACATTTAATGAACGAATTACTTCATGGTTGGCTCGTTTGTACGATTTTTATTATGAACTCGTTGTGAAGGATCGCAAACTCACTCGTTCGCTACCCTCACTCGTTCGTTTTGCGATCCTTCACAACTCGTGCATAAAAATCACAGGCGTACGCACTCGCCAACCATGAAGTAATCTCTATATATATGTATAGCTATATACACATCAAATACGATATCGACACAGGTTTGCTTACAGTTTCAATAACTTTCAGTACAATCGATAATATCCAGTACTCCATATTCAGTATTATCTAAAGAGATGAGATTTTAGCAGAATTCAGGGGCCGGTTGTATAAAAAGGCAGTTAACTATAGTTAGTGGCAGAACTGACCAATCAGAGTTATGTATTTGTGAGTTAACTAGGATCTAACTAGGCAAAATGTAGTTAAAAGTTTTATACAACCGGCCCCAGGTTAAGACACTTGCTCTGAACTATCGTCTATATAATATGGGATTGGCATTTTTAAAAAGAGGTATCACTCCAGTTGTAATTATAGAGTTCATCGCATGGTTATACTGAGAGCTATTCTTTGTTTGCATATACAATATTTATGACATAATTCTGTAATTAGGCACAATAGTGGAATTTATAACTTAAAATTCTGGAGAAACCATAACACAGAGTGATTTTAATCGATAAATACATGCATGTTGTTATTAAAATTTTGGCGATCTCCTGAAAACACCGTTTAAAACATGATCGAACGACTAAAATCGTTGTGTGTGTGCTTGCTTAAACACGATGGAATTAATTTTATAAAGGTTGTTTTTACTTTATTGACTCCATTCTTTTGTCGAAAAAGTCCCAGGAGGTCCGCATGACAGCTCAATAACAAACGAAAAAAGGAATTCGCTAGCCGTTGAAGCCGGCGTAAACCACGCGGTTTCAGTTGAAAGATTTTTACTTTAATTAAAGCTTGGACAAGAAGAGGCAGGCCAAGTGGGAAATTATGAAATTTGAGCTGATATTTCTCGCTCTTTTTTCTGCATAATGACGACTATAGAACCGTATATGATGTTCAGTTTGGCCTGGCAAAAGCATAAATATATCACAAGCCGGACTGCCTCAAAATAAACAAGACACATGCAACCATATGCAAGGAATACACGCAGTCGGCGTTGAAGATGCATGGCTTGTCTCGTTGAAGCCGATTTCATTGACTGGATATTCTAGTAAACGGATCGAGGAGAATTTTCAAACACATAATCGTAAGTAAACAGTGATATATATTTATATGTTAACTTATTCAGGTTGTCTTAGGTCATATAATTATACACTCGTTCATATTATTTGCTCCGCTTGCTTTGAAGTATAAAATCACGGTATTAATATAATTCGGGTATAAACAGGTGCAAAAATATACAAAATATTTCGTCTTGTTTTCTTTTCGATTGCTTTATAATTGTACTTGAACTACTTATGCATGCATGGTTGTTGCATGAATTCCTTGCACAAATTTATAAAGCCTGCCTATTATATCGCATGCATTTGAGTTGCATGTATATAGCTATGCCTATGCCTATGCCTATGGGTTTAAAATTAGTCTCGCGATTCGGTATACGCAAACTTACAAATGTGATGAAACGCTAAACATGAGCTCCTTTGTATAAGTTTTTGTGACATAATAAAATCTTAATAAGTTAGAGTTGTGGTCGTACCAGCCATTCATCGATCACCGCGTGATGTAATGATATATAGCTTGCATATGCACATAAAAAAACTATATGACCAAGGCGATAATCTAACAAGTCGAAGACTAAAGCCAATGAAAAGCTATAATTAAACATAAACATCACAAGAATGCAATATATCGTTCAATCTCAAGCAAGACCTTAGACCTATAAGTTATAGCTGTATTATTTCTAGTATAAATGTCATAGCCGGTCTTGCACATACTTTTACTTACTAAGATGTTTTGCTTCTTCCAAATTTGTTTTGTACTTCAACATATATCGCTGAGTTTCCCGCCTCAAATTTATGATAAATTATTAATCTCTCAATCGTCCGGTGAGACTCGATATCAAACTGATCAAAATTTTTATATGAGTGTCATATGCTTCTATATTGTATCTACATCCTGTTTCGCGTGTATATATAATATGTTTTTAACAAAAAAAGGTTGAAAGATTCCTTTTTGGAAATGCCATTAAAATTAAAGTTTAATTATGATATCGGCGCTGGAGCCTTTGATGGCCGCATTCATTACACCCACAGTTCCTCGTATTCATCATGATGTATGTCAACAAATTGTGTCTGTAATCTGTGTCTCTAATTAAGCAATGAAGATTCTATAATTCTATTTTATCAGCAATTTTACTTGAGGCAAAATTTCACTTTTATTGCGTATATTGCTTTACAAATTTATGAAATACTCTGACATGAGTTGAAATATCGAAACAAAATTATATCTAAACAAATACACAAATTGCTTTACAAATTTATAAAATATTCTGACATGAGTTAAACGAATATCCAATAACGATCTATAATTATTATATCGTAAGAATATAATTTTTTTATATGGAACAAATCATTAACTGATTCTAAGAAGTCAATTATCTATAAAGTACACTCTCTTTTTGTAGATTGCTTGTGTATATATATGTATATACATACATAATAGGCGTAATGAATGATGGCCTTTGTCAAAAATAATCTGCCATTTTGCTAAAAGCTTACTCTAAAATGTCGATAATTCAGTTTTACATACCTGAGTTTAGACATTTATCTGTATTTAACTGCCAGTCAATAGTCTTCTCAACAGTACGCGTTCAGGTATCGGGTTGAAAATGATTAATACGGCAAATTAATACTCTATCGTTCAATGCACATGCAGTCCCTGGCGGATCTTTTATTCTATATAAACGTGCAGATTAATAGATACATGCATGTGTGAGCATTTAGATATAGATTTTATGCATGTACGTCATTGCATGAACGTCAGTACATGTTATATTGAAGAGATACAATTGGTTTGCTTTTTGAATTAAGATTTTTTCTGGTTCGTAAAAAGATTGAAAGGAAGTATAGCTTGAATTTAACATCCGTTACTTAGGAAAACTGAAGTTATGCACACGAACTTTATAATGTTCTTTCGTTTACAAGGACAAAAAACTTTTAATCATCTTTATGATTCTTTCGTTGGCGAATCGGCGGCGAAAACTTGACAGCCGTTTTTGCGTCGATAACTTGACAGCCGTTTTTGCGTCGATAACTTGGCAGCCGTGACAGGAAGTTGTGCATACAGAACAACAGCATTTTTGTTCTTAAACGAATTGCGATTATTTCTTTCTATGCCAAGGAACATACATGCACCTAAATTATCTAACCATGAGTAGATTGTGGAGCAAAGGTGTTTCAAAGCGCAGGCAAAGAGCAAGAATTCTTTGAAAACCTTTCTAGGAAATTAATGTGCATATTTGACACTGATATCTTCTATATATTCGTTTCAAGAATTCGTTTAGTTTTGTCTATCAATTTTTTTGCCATGTTTTTTAAAAATAGTAGCTACGTTCGTAAGCTGTGCAGGTGCATGGGAAGCGGACATAGAAATAATAGATATAGAATGCGTACTTATCACGAATACGTGTCCCACATTTTGTTCATGCTGTGCCCTTATAAATGCGCCATCTTGAATCTCGCGAGGAGTGAGAAATCTTTCAAAAAAACTTTTAATTCAAAACTTAAATTTTGGGTAAAGGCATATTTTACAGTCAATTATTAGCACACAGAATCAAAAATGCCAAACCCAGTTCGGCATTAAGTTGCAGAACAGAAAAAAACCCAGAAAAACAGAAAAAGCGATAATCGACAATCGAGAAAGAGTCGATATTCACCGTTGAGCACACAAAAACAAACCACCGGCCTATGATGCCTATCGCCATATATATTAATTGTTATGTAGGAAATATAGTTAGTAGAGAATAATGTTTATTGTAATAGGTTGTCAATTACTATTGTCTAGCGAATTTTTCAACTGTGCTTTGTTTTTTAACGCTTTTCGCGTTTTTTACATGCAACCGTTTGTTTACATAAATTGTTATTTGGCTTGAACTTGATTATTTGTCCCATGCATGACCTTGCTTTGATGCAACGATAAATGGTTAAAAACCTTTTTGCCTAGCTACGAAAAACATATCACTCTGTATAGATTTTTAACAGGTTTTCACGTAAAAACGAGCGATTTCTGCATAAATAGTTGAAGCCGTGCGAAGAGAAATGACTATGACTATATTTTATTTCGCTTCTCGTGCATTTTGTGAATAAAAAAGAACACATAAACGAGTTTAATACAATCAAAAAACAAAATTTAGCGTACCTCAGTACCGAAGGAGATCAAATGTTAATTATGTACTCCACACTTTAAAAAGTTATGCCTTGTCTTTGTGTAGGTAATTTTCATTTTTCACACAATAGATACTGCGTTATAATGTCGACAGCGAAGCAGGATTCCATTTTTTCCGTATTATGATTTATGTACGCTTGACACAAGATTGATCGAAAGCTGAGAACAGCTATCATACTCCATCAGTCAATTCATGAAACAATGTAGTCAAAACCAAAGCCAATTAATGCTTCAATGCGTGACAAAAACAAAAACAAAAACAAGCTTTTCTCTCAAACCATAGCTCAAACTCACTCATATCTCGCTCGTCGCGACCGCGCACAAAAAACTCCTCGCAGGAGTCTGAAACGAGGAAAAATGCCCTTATAAATCCGCCATTTTTGGAGACAAATTTTTATAAGGGAAGAGGTATCAGTACGCATTCTATATCTATTATTTCTATGGAAGCGGAGAAGAGTACTGTGAGCGCGTGTTTCCCCCCGAATGTCTGAGCCTTCCCCCCTGCATTTAACTAGTTACTTGTTACACTGGGTGAGTCTTAGCTTGAGAACATGTATATGTGAATACTTAAAAAGAAAAAGATTTTAATCCATTATGTCGCATATTTAATGAAGTATTCATACATATAAACTGACCAGTAAAAAAGTCACTTATAAGCTCGCAACAGAAAATGTTATGTTTGTAATTTAATGTTTCTAAAAGATCCTGCCCAGCTAAGCTGTGCAGTAACTTCACCATATTTTATAGAATACATGCATACCTATCCACGATAGACAGTGCCAACAAATACACCGGATGCAAACAACTATGATACAACTATGTCGTATACATTGAGCTATTTCATTAAAGAGCATGCATTTCTATTTATTAAAAAAGCGGTTTTTAAAGGTTTATGAGCCCGGTTAAAGGCAACCAGAGACATGACCGAGTCCATAGCGAACAATGCCATTGCAAGGAAGCCACACACCTTAAAAAAATTCCACATGTTATGCATAAAAAACCCGGGAAATTTCAAATTTCTCTCCCAAATGTAGAGGAAGAATGCTATTTCATTTGTATTGCTGATTTCAGCAAATACAGTTGAAGGTGAATATAAACGACGTGCATGGCTGGTAGAATATACATTTATAAGTGTGGTCAGGGACGGCAGAACTGCAAGAGGGTGCGTGCCCCCCAATTTTTTCACAAGAATTGTTCCATTTTTCAATGTGGCCTTTGTGCAAACGTGCCCTATAATGAATTATTGACTTTCGCTAGTTTTAGATTTTTCTGGACACATGCAAACTCTATAGCTCATAGTCATTCAAAGCGAACCAATACGTGTGAGATATGCAGACGGTCATTATATTTGAAGAATTTAAAAGTTAAAAGCGTTTGTTTACATCATCTCGAAATTTCCGTCTCGAATGACGCGTCTATAGACATTACTTACCACTGCGCCATATATTTGACCGCAGTTGAAGTCGTAATCCTTGTTATCCTTTGATTGATCCAACATTTTGCATACAGACGTTGTTCCTCCCTCATATGCTTTTTTCTCGTATGTAGACAAGTTTTTAGACAGAAGAGCTGTTGCTACTACTAAGTGGAATGCCCAGAGCGCCTGCAATGCAGTCATCTGTAGAATAATTGTAATAATAATAAATTATTGCTCCGGCGTAAGCGCGACTTTTGTTTTATTTTTGTTGGGTTTTTTATTATTTTTATGGGTTTTTTATTATTTTTAGTGGTCGCAAGTGTGTTTTGGCGCGAAATATATTTTAGATTTAAAAGCTATGCCGGCTAATTTGTACTCAGGGCTTCACCGCACATACGACCAGACGCGTGCTTCATCATATGTCTCCGTATCTCTCTACGTTAAAGTTTTGTCTCGCAATTGTTGCGGTGAACTTATCGAACATTGAAAATAATGACACGCGCGCCAGAGTTAACGCCAGAACAGGCGTGTCGTAAAATCATCAATTTGAAGAAAACCCCACGTATATTTGTTGTATGCAGAGCTTTCGATCCGTTACCCTGCATCAGTTCCTTTTAAAAATGATGATTTACATATTAATTCACCATGCATTACTCATTAGCACACATATTCAAGAATACTTGTTAGTATCAGTGCATACGATATACCTGTTCAATTCTATAATGGGTCCGTTAGGTGCTTTTTTAACAAGATTTATAATTTGTACGCTATAGCAAAAAAGTTAAGATCGGCATTAAATCGGAGTTAAATTTTGCATGGTGTAGTTATCTTTCAAATACCAAATTCAAATTTGAAGGGTCGAATATTACGATGCAAAATATTTTGTAAAAGTGTGCTACCAGGCTTACAGAAAGTGCGCCATATTTTTTCTCCATCAATCCACTGAAAGCGCAAATCAATCCAAGAACGGCAATTCCAATCCCAACGCCAACACTGAACAAGTAAAATTCGTATCTTCCTAAAATTCCATTATCGTAAGGATCTAAAGAAGGGGTACCACTTCTCGTGAAATCGCGGAACTCCTCCGTAAATTGGGCCATAAAGCCCATCCCTATTACCAGCGGGCACTGCAAAGAAAAACAAAATACAGGTTAAGTAATTAAGCTTGTAGCTACACCACGTAAGTACATAAGATACTACAAAGCTTTCGGTCCTTCATCATTGCAATTGCACTGATGAAGGCCCGGGTTAACGGACCGAAAGCTTTGTATTTTTTTATATACTTACGTGGTGTACCTACAAGCTTAATTACTTATCGATTGTCACCATGCAAACGTACAAGAATATTAAAATACAGATTGTCTAAGAAAAGCAAGGTCGTAAACTTCGTTAATCGCGTAATCGAAAACCGCCTTCTTTCACCGCTGGAAATCAAACAGACAAATGAGCCACTAGTGAGCTTAAGCCAGTGACGTTTTTGACAACCCAAACGGCACGAGTAACGTCAAAAGACTGTGTCAAGGATTGTGACTGCTGAAACTTTACCTCCGGTCAACGTATACCTCTTTTTAAAAACGTCCCTTTCTTAAGCTCACTATTGTCTCATTTGTCTGGCGTGCACACGCATTGGCGCTCATAATAAATTCAAATTTGCTTCGTTTTGCCTTCAATCATGCAGGCAAGTTTAATTTCGACCACTAATTTTCATTATAAAAATATTTAATCAATACTTTGTGGTTATGAACTGAAGAAAGGTATCATTGGGAAGATAAATAATTGCTCTTTCAAACTGTGTAAGGATTAAATCATCAAATTCAATAATTATATTCTTTTGTGAACTTTCTGTTGATTTGAAATAGCTATATAATTCTCTTACAATTTGAGCAAACTTTAACACAATCGAAACAATCTTTACGTCTACCATCTCATCTAATGAAGAGAAAGAATAAAGGAATTGTTTAACCTTAATCTATATTAGTTTCAAAAAGGAATTATATTATGTAACAATGTTAGAAAGATCGACGCCATTATTACTGAGATGAATACAAAAGTAGCTTCGATTGAAGTGTAATTTTCTTCTCGGCGTATCCCGAGAAATCTTTTCATTTTCACAATATTTTGAGATTATACAATAAACATACTTTGTAGATGCTTTTTAGGTTTGCAAAACATTTTTATTGTTGCAAATTTTAGTACTGTTGCATGAAGATATTACTGAGCGTATTCTACGCGACATATAGCCGGAAAAATATCTTCTCTTAATTCTGAATAAAAGAAAAGTTAAAATCGTCAAGTAAATAGGTCCATAAACAGTTCCCATATACTCATATGTAAAGCCTAAACTGATTTTATAGCTGAAAGTGTTGTAGAATTTCACTAAATTTCTATAATAGGATCGTGTGCATGAAGGAAATTTTTAAACATTATATACTGAATAGCCGTATTCATATAACTGTTCTCGAAACCACCTGCTATTTTCCAACACGCTCATCGGGACAATTGGCAATAATGATTCGGTTTTATGCACATTTATACACACCTAAAATTACAAAACCTGGATGTTTATCTGTATTATCCCGTCTGTTCTTTTTCTGCTATGGTTTCGTTTGGTTTCACTGTTTGACAATTCCACGTCGAATTTTCGTTTAATGGGATTTGCTCATGTATACATTTGGCTGAAATTTACAATACATTTCTGCTTCAACCAATAGCATAGCTTCATTCTTTAGAGAGCATAGAAAAGCATTATCCGAATGGACAAAAGCTTCCAAGAGCTGCGACATGTCCATTACATACGTAGCAATATACATACATACATAAATTTATTAATGAGCATGCTCGTTCCGAGAAATACACTCAGGTTCGAATAAAGACAATTTCGTCTTGTAGTTATATACTAAACTATTACACTGAAATATATTTCTATATAGATGAAGGGAACAAGGATTTATATTTCAACATTATTGTATAATTACAATATAGTAATAATATTTTTTTATATGAACATTATAGTTATATAGAGTTACATAGAGTTTTACGTTACCGAGAAAAATGGTATTTAAACACACGTCCAAATATATATATATATATATTGAGCGCTCTTCAACCATTGTCAAGTTCTGTGAACTCTTCGTTACAGTTAATTCTTTGTATATATATATATATATATATATATATATATATATATATATATATATATATATATAGTGGATCTAGGAAAGGTTGTCCGAAAATATATACATATATAGAAATAGTTGTGACATGTGACCACATATTTCCATCACGTGTCATATCTAATTACGCATGCAAACGCTGCAAAATTGCTTCAAGGCAATTGCTTAGTTGAGATATTTTTGTTGTAGAATGCCTAAGCCGTATTCAGACGATATAAGATGGGGGATTGTGTGGCAGAAATTATTTTATAACAGGTCTTCAACCAGAGTTGCTGTCGATTTGTTTGTTTCGTCAAGGACAGTAGATCGCGTTTTCAACCTGTTTATTAATACTGGTAACGTTACGTCGCCCCATAAGTTTTGCAGGCCTCTTTGTAGCAACAACACTTTACCAGCATGAGGAACTGGCAATATGTGAAATAATTCTCAGACATCCAGAGCTATACCTTAAGAAAATCGCCGATCAATTAGAAAACGCTGACATTCGGTCCTAGATCCACTATATATATATATATATATATATATATATATATATATATATATATATATATATATATATATATATATATATATATATATATATGTGAAATAATTCTCAGACATCCAGAGCTATACCTTAAGAAAATCGCCGATCATATATATATATATATACAACCGCTACAACCGATATATATATATATATACAACCGTTTGCAAAAACGTTGGCCGCAGATGGATATATAGATAGATACTCGAAATCTAATTAGAATTGTGTAATATGATTGAAATCCCATGCTAATGTAATCATATGCAATTCTAATTAGACTTCGAGTATGTATCTATCTATCTATCTACGGCCAACGTTTTCGCAAATGGGTGTATATATATATATATATATATATATATATATATATATATATATATATATATATATATATATATATAGTGCTCAATACCAATACAATAGTAGAGCAAATAAATCAATCAACAAATTACAATTTTAAAATTTTATTTCGCTACACTGTGTTTCACGTATAAGTCACCAATAAGCTTAATAAATGTGAATATGATAACATACTACATGGAATTATTTCTCTCTATTTTATTGAACTTAAAATCACTATTCGTTTGTAATTTAATGTTCCTAAACAATCCTGCCCGGCTAAGCTGTGCAATAACTTCACCATATTTTGTAGAATACATACCTATCCACGATAGACAGTGCAAACAAATACACCAGATGCAAACTAATCTATGCCGTATACATTGAGCTATTTCATTAAAGAGCATGCATTTAAATTTATTGAAAAAGTGGTTTTTAAAGGTTACAATTGAGCCCGGTTAAAGGCAACCATAGACATGACCGTGTCCATGGCGAACAATGCCATTGCAATGAAACCACACACCTTAAAAAAAATTCCATATGTTATGTATAAAAACAGGGAAATTTCTCTCGCAAATGTAAAGGAAGAATGCTGTTTAATTTGTATTGCTGAATTCAACAAATATAGTTGAAGGTGAATATAAAAGACGTGCATGGCTGGTAGTATATACATTTATAAGTGTGGTCAGGAACGACAGAACCGAGGGTATGTGCCCCCCAATTTTTTCACAAGGATGTATCCATTTTTCAATGTGGCCTTGGCGCAAACGTGCCCTATAGTGACTTTCGCTAGTTTTAGCTCTATAGCTCATAGTCATTTAAAGCGAACCAATACGTGTGAGATATGCAGACGGTCATTGATATGAAGAATTTAACAGTTTAAAGCGTTTGTTTACATCATTTCGAAATTTCCGTCACGAATATGACGCGTCTATAGACATTACTTACCACTGCGCCATATATTTGACTACAGTTGAAGTCGTAATCCTTGTAACCTTCTGATTGATCCCACATTTTGCATAGCGACATTGTTCCTCCCTCATACGCCTTTTTCTCGTATGTAGACAAGCTTTTAGCCAGAAGAGATGTTGCTACCAGTAAGTGGAATGCCCAGAGCGCCTGCAGTGCGGTCATCTATAGAATAATTGTAATAATAAGTTATTACTCCGGCGTAAGCGACTTTTGTTTAATTTTTGTTGGGTTTTTTATTATTTTTAGTGGTCGCAAGTGTGTTTTCGCGCGAAATATATTTTGAATTAAAAAGCCACCGGTTAATTTGTACCCAGGGCTTTACCAGACATACGCGCTTCACCAGACGCTTGCAGAAGATCATATGTCACCGCATATCTCTTTACGTTAAAGTTTTCTCTCGCAATAGTTGCGGTGAGCTTATCGACATTGAAACAGGCGTGTCGTTAAATCATCAATTTGAAGAAAACTCCACGTATATTTGTTGTATGCAGAGCTTTCGATCCGTTAACCTGCATCAGTTCCTTTTAAAAATAATGATTTACTTATTAATTCACCATGCATTAGCACACATATTCCAGAATGCTTGTTAGTATCAGTGCATACGATATACCTGTTCAATCCTAATGGGTCCGTTAGGCGTTTTTATAACAAGATTTATAATTTGTACGCTACATACTATGTGAAAGAGCAAAAAAGGATCGGCATTTAATTGGACTTAAATTTTGCATGGTGTAGCTACCTTTCAAATTCCAAATTCCAATTTGAAGGGTCGCATTTTACGATGCAAAATATGTTGTAAAAGTATATAAGCCACTAAACTTACAGAAAGTGCGCCGTATTTTTTCTCCATCAATCCACGGAGAGCGCAAATCAAACCAAGAACGGCAATTCCAATCCCAACGCCAACACTGAACAAGTAAAATTCGTATCTTCCAAAACTGCCATTATCGTAAGGATCTAAAGAAGAGTCGATACTTGCGTATAGTTGAGTTGTGAAATCGTGGAACTCCTTGGTAAAATGAGCCATAAAGCCCATTCCTATTACCAGTGGGCACTACAAAGAAAAAAAATACAGGTTGTCTCAGAAAAAGCGAAATCGTAAATTTCGTTAATCGCGTAATCGAAAACCGTCTTCTTTATAACCGCTGGAAATTAAACAGACAAATAGTGAGCTTAAGCAAGTGACGTTTGACAACCCAAACGGCACGAGTAACATCAAAAGACTGTGTCAAGGATTGTTACTGGTGAAACTTTATCTTCCGGTCAACGTACTTGTTTTCAAAAACGTCGCTTGCTTAAGCTCACTAATTGCATTGGCGCACACACAAGCTCATAATAAATTCACATTTGCTTCGTTTTGTCTTTAATCATTCCGGCAAGTTTAATTTCGACCACTAATTTTCATTTCAAAAATATTTAACTAATTCTTGTGGCTATGAACTCAAGAAAGGTATCATTGGAAAGCTAAATAATTGCTCTTTCAAACTGTATAAGGATTAAATCATCACATTCAATATATTCTTTTGTGAACTTTCTGTTGATTTGAAATAGCTGTATAATTTTCTTACAATTTGAGCAAACTTTAACACAGTCGAAACGATCTTTATGTCTACCATCTTGAGAGTATCTAATGAAGAGAAATAATAAATAACCTTAATCTATAAGTTTCAAAAAGGAATTATATTATGTAAAAATGTTAGAAAGATCGACGCCATTATTACTGAGATAAATACAAAAGTAGCTTAGATTGAAGTGTCATTTTCCTCTCGGCGTATTCCGAGGAATCTTTTCTTTTTCACAATATTTTGCGATTACACAGTAAACATACTTTGTAAATGCTTTTTAGGTTTGCAAAACATTTTTATTGTTGCAAATATTAGTACTCTTGCATGAAGATATTACGGAGCATATTTTACGCGACATATAGCCGGAAAAATATCTTCTCTTAATTCTAAATTAACTCAGTAAAGAAAAGTTAAAATCGTCAAGTAAATAGATCCATAAACAGCTCACTATACTCATATATAAAGCCTGAACTGATTCTTTAGTTGAAAGTGTTGTAGAATTTCACAAAGTTCCTATTATAGGATCGTGTGCATGAAAGAAATTTTTAAACATTATATAATTATAGTCGTATTCGTATAACTGCATATCGAAACCATCTGCTATTTTCCAACACGCTCATCGCGACAATAGCAATAATGATTCGATTTTATGTACATTTATACACACCTACAATTTTAAACCTGGATGTTTATCTGTATTATCCCGTCTGTTCTTTTTCTGCTATGGTCTCGTTTGGTTTCACTGTCTGACAATTCCACGTCGAGTTTTCGTTTAATGGGATTTGCTCATGTATAGCTACATATATGTATACGTAGCTATATATATTCATACAAACATAAATTTATTAATGAGCATGCGCATTCCGAAAAATATACTCTGGTTCGAAGTAAAAAAACCTGACATCTTTGAAATTCAAATTAGCTGCATAGCGGCTGTAATGTGCCTATATCTCATGGATATACGAAGCATAATTAATAAGTGAATCATTAATTAACCTAAAGCATAAAGTTTGTTCCCTTCGGGTGTTAAAATGCATTCTAAGCTCTGTAAAAAAAACAAACAGTTTTATCAAACGTTTTTCTAGCACACGCGCCACGTTGAATTAGTTTAATCGGTTTAAACACTTTTGCATTAATTAACCACGTCCTGTTGATTGTACACAATGGGAATTATCAAATTCTAGCCATTAGTTCGCGGCTAATTTGACTTTCAAAGGTGTCAGTTTTTTTTACTCAGTCTGTAGTTAGGCACAATACTTGAATTTATAACTTAACATTCTGCAGAAACCAATAACACTGAACAACAGCAGTTTTAATGGATAAATACATGCATGTTGTTATAAAAATTTGGCGATCTGATAATAACACCGTTTTAAACCTTGAATGATCGATTGAATAAAATCGTTGTGTGTGTGCTTTTCTTAAACACGATGAAATTAAATTTTATTAAGGTTGTTTTTATCGACTCCATTCTTTTGCCCAGAAAGTCCCAGAAGGCTGGCATGACAGCTCAATAACAAACGAAAAAAGGAATTCGCTAGCCGTTGAAGCCGGCGTAAACAACGCGGTTTCAGTTGAGAGATTATTACTTTAACTAAAGCTGGGACTAGGCTAAGGCCTAGATTAGACGTCGCATTTAACTCGTCGCATTTAACCGCAGTTTTGTGCGACGTAAATGCGACGTTCGACGTGCTCAGTTTGGACGTCGAATTTATTAGTCGCTTTTATTAACACTGACTAATTTACATAAGCATTTGTGGCGGCTTTTACGAAGTCAATTATTTTAAAGCAAATTTTGAAAATAAGAAGAGAAAGACGCCAGAAGCAATTGCGAATATTGCCCAGTATCAAAACAAGAAGGAGCAAGATTCTTCAGTTATGTTTGTCATTACTTACAATGATGTTCATTAAGCCCATGCACAAAGCCTCGAATTCGTCAATGTCGCCGTCTCGAAGGAACCAAAAAATGGTCGAATTGGTGGAATTTTGTATGGGCAAACAGCAAACTATTCTGAAAGTTGGTTTAATCGTTATCACGATTCTTGGCACAGTTCAGAACCATTTGACCAAAGCTACCATAATGGAGCAAGCAATATCGCCAGCCTGCATGAAGATTGGCAATTTCCCTTTACCGACTAGCACGAGGTGATTACTATACCCACTCACTTTGCCTGGATTTCTCAGCATCTTCCTTCATGAATGCGAGAAGTTCCTTGGTTGGATCATTTTTCACAGTCGCCTCAAAAATATTGACAACTTTTGTGACTTGCTCCGCCACGTCATTCTTTCTTTTGCGTTTTTTGGATGGAACAAACAGATTTGCCCTAGATCGATATTTCTCGGATTCTGTATGTCATCGTCCTCAGAATCGTTTTCTTCTAAATCACCCTCTGGAGTGTTCTTGAAACACGAGGATGTGGCTTTGCTGCTTGAGGCCGATAGCTCAACAGCTTGATCTGGCTAGCACAAATCTTTACTTTTTATCAATGGGAATAAAGCATAGAACCGTTTTCCAAAACCTTTATCTTCTATGAATCGCTGCATGGCAGATTTTGTTTGGATAGTCAGCGCCACTTTCTTGCATATACCAAAACACCATTTAAACTTGTTCCGGACCTGCTTGATGTTGAATGGAAATAAGGCCTGTCTCTCCTTTATCTTTTGCAAAACGAGCCGATAAACATCGGTGTTCTTGGCCATCTTGATATTCGTGAATATCAGCTTTCGCTTAAACTGTGCGCTGTTGGTAAAGATGTCAACCATGTCATCCAAATATTCAGATGTCCATATTGGTCTTCTCCCGTTATTGATCTTTCCACTTTCGTTTAGGGGCTGGCGGATGTTGCAAGAATAATCTTGGCTTTCAACTTCAACATCGTCTTCATCATTGTCCCTGTCAATTTGTTTGATCGGTTGTTGTTTTGGTGTGAAAAAGCAATCGTTGCAGTAAGATACGCAAGCATGTTCAATCTAATCGTCAGTTTCTTCGTCTAGTTCTGGCACAGAACACTCTGAACGATTACAGACTACGTCCTTACAATCAATACATCTGTATTTTGTAGCTAGGCTACAGAATTTACAAAATTCGTCTTTGCTTGCCATGTTAAGTTTATGCCGTTATGAGGAAAATACGTGTGTAAGCATTTCCACATGCACTGATTAAAGCAAGTTCTATCCCCTTGGGCGCAGAGATCACAAAAAACAATATGCAGAAGCCCTAAAAACTTCATCTGAACGCATAACTTAAGCTTCGTGGACTCCACGAAGCAACAATGGTTGGATCTTAATGGATAATGTGGTACAAAAAACAAATCCAAAGTATTAGAACGCAGAATTTTCTTGAATATCAAACATAATTTATTTCAGCTGATCAACAAATGCCAGCATGGCTTTCTCGAAGGTAAATCATGTGTAACAAATCTGTTAGAAGTTTTGGACTACGTTGGTAGAATTCTAGATCATGGAGGTCAAGTGGATACGATATATCTTGACATGTCTAAGGCTTTTGATCGGATTAGCCATCAGACTTTACTAATCAAGTTGAGAAATTACGGTTTTGGAGGTAGTCTACTGAAATGGTTCCAATCGTATTTATCAGGCCGTCGCCAGCGTGTAACAGTACTTGGTGCCACCTCAAACACTCTTCCTGTATCATCAGGTGTTCCACAAGGATCAATTCTTGGACCAGTTTTGTTTCTGTTATATGTTAATGATCTTTTTGAATCAGTCAATACGTCCCAAGTAGCAATGTTCGCTGACGATACGAAATTGTTCTCTAACATTAAATGCCAGGAGGATTCTACGTTACTTCAGAAAGATCTCAAAAAGCTGGAACACTGGTCATCTACATCTGGTCTGACTTTTAATAAAGAGAAATGTAAGCAGCAACGTATAACCAGGAAGATTAAACCAATATCATCTGAATACAATTTAATCGACCACCAATTACATCGAACTAAAATTGAGAAGGATCTTGGAGTATGCGTATCGTCCAACCTTACGTGGAATGCACAAGTTCATCAACAGGCATCTAAAGCTAACAAGTTGCTAGGCTACATTAGAAGAAACACAATGTTTATCTCGAGTTCAGCACCAAGACGGACATTATATCTCGCATTAGTTCGTTCTCACTACGGCTACTGTTCGCAGATTTGGGCACCACAAACCATTGAACTCATTAACTTATTAGAAAGAACACAGAGACGTGCAACGAAATATATCCTCAACCTTCCATTTTCGACAGATGAAACGTACAACACAAGATTGCAAACCCTACACCTTCTTCCTATATCCTACTGGCATGAATACCTTGACCTAACCTTCTTCTTCAAAATTACTCATGGCATGATCGAAACGACTGTTTCCCCTGTCATCCAAAACTCACGTAGAAAAACAAGATCCTCATCAAGTAACAACACTAAATATGATGTTCCTAGATGTAAGACCACAACCTACCAACAGTCATTTCTTATCAGATCATGCCGCATATGGAACGCACTCGTGGATGAGTTGGATTTTGATACGGACAGTTATAGTTATTTCAAAACAGTCTTGCTAAGATATTATTATAAATTAGACTCGGAAATCCTCGAACATTCAAAGATATGCAAATGTAACTTGGGCGTAGTCTTGCGTGTCCAAATCCCTGTTGTTAGATAATACGAGAATGAGAGTTGATAAGGTCTATTAACCTATATATATATATTCGACGTGAATTTCTATTTCATTCAGTTTTATAAATTGACTGATCGAGGTGATTAGTTTTCATATTTACTCGATCTTATCCACTCTTGGTCTGGTGTTATATTAACTTTGTTTCTTTGTTATATGTTTGTTATGTTGTGCTTTGTTGTTGTGTTAAGTAATTATTCGGTCCGCGGTAATTGGCAACTAGCTGTTGCGGCTCCCGTGTCAATTTATTGTTATTACATTGGCAAAGTTATTATTAAATTAAAAATTAAATTAAATGTATATACAGTATGTCGCCCAGTTTTCGGACTGTACCAGTATTCGGACAACTGAGTTACATTGCTAAATTTTCTTTTCTTAAACAAAAGGAAAAATTCAAACAATATGTTCCGATCATTTCAGGTATATCGGGTTAAAAATTAATACGACAAATGAATGCCGTTCGTAAACGTTCGTAACCTGTGAAAGTGCATGGGAAGCAAAGTAGAGTACTGTGAGCGCGTGTTTCCCCCCAAGCCTTCACACCCCCCGCATTTAACTAGTTACTTGATCCACTGGACAAAAAAGATTTTTAATCCATTATATCGCATATTTAATCAGGTATTAATACATTCAAACTGACCAGTAAATAAACCACTTATATAAGCTCGCAACAGAAACTGCAATTATCATTTTACTTCAAGTGTGAGTATGATAATCATTGTTCCAGCTGACCTACACGGAATTATTCCTCTCTATTTTACTTAACTATTCGTTCGTAATTTAATGTTTCTAAACAATTCTGCCTAAACTGTGCAGTAACTTCACCCTTGGGACGAGGTTGGCTAGACAGTGCCAACAAATACACCGGATGTAAACTAAACTATGTTGTATACAGTATATCATCGAGCTATTTCATTAAAGAGCATGCATATATATTTATTGAAATAGCGATTTTTAAACTGAGTTACAAATGAACCCGGTTAAAGGCAACCATAGACATGACCGTGTCCATAGCGAACAATGCCATTGCAATGAAACCACATGCCTAAAAGAAAGAATTTTCCACATGTTATGTATAAAAGAAAGAAAATTCTAAATTTCTCTCCCAAATGTAAAGGAAGAATGCTATTTCATTTGTTTTTGCTGAATTCAACAAATGCAGTTGAAGGTGAATATAAACGACGTGCATGGCTGGTAGTATACACATTTATAAGTGTGGTCAGGGACGACATAACTGAGGGTACGTGCCCCCAATTTTTTCACAAGAATGTATCCATTTTTCAATGTGGCCTTTGCGAAAACGTGCCCTATAGTGACTTTCGCTAGTTTTAGATTTTTCTGGATAAAAACTCTGTAGCTCATAGTCATTCAAACCGAACCAATATGTGTGAGATACGCAAACGGTCATTATATTTGAAGAATTTAACAGTTCAAAGCGTTTGTTTTCATCATCTCGAAATCTCCGTCCCGATTGACGCGTCTATAGACATTACTTACCACTGCGCCATATATTTGACCGCAGTTGAAGTCGTAATCCTTGCCATAAACTTCCCAACTTTTGCATGGCGACGTAGTCTCTCCCTGATCTTCTTCTTTCTCGTATGTAGACAAGCTTTTAGCCAGAAGAGATGTTGCTACCAGTAAGTGGAATGCCCAGAGCGCCTGCAGTGCGGTCATCTATAGGATAATTGTAATAATAAGTTATAACTCCGGCGTAAGCGACTTTTATTTTATTTTTGTTGGGTTTTTTATTATTTTTAGTGGTCGCAAGTGTGTTTTGGCGCGAAACATATTTTGAATTAATTTTACAAGCTACCGGCTAATTTGTTGCCGCTTCACCAGACGTTTGCAGAAGGTAATTTGTCACCGTATTTCTCTACGTTAAAGTTTAATTTGTCTCGCAATAGTTGCGGTGAACTTATCGAACATTGAAAATAATGGCACGCGCGCCAGAACAGGCGTGTCGTAAAATCATCAATTTTTGTAGAAAACTCCACGTATATTTGTTGTGCGCACAATTTTCGATTAATTATTTACTAGATTGATTCACCATGCATTAGCACACATATTCAAGAATATTTGTTAGTATCAGTGCATACGATATACTTGCTCAATCCTATTAGGTCCGTTAGGCGTTTTTATAACAAGATTTGAAGTTTGTATACGCTATTTGAAAGAGTAACACAAGTAGAATCGGCATTAAAATGGACTTTGCATGGTGTAGCTATCTTTCAAATTCTAATTTGAAGCGTCGAATTTTACGATGTAAAATATTTGTAGAAGTGTGCCACCAGACTTACAGAAAGTGCGCCGTATTTTTTCTCCATCAATCCACTGAAAGTGCAAATCAATCCAAGAACAGCAATTCCAATCCCAACGCCAACACTGAATAAGTAAAACTCGTATCTTCCAAAAGCGCCAGCATCGTAAGGATCAAAAGAAGAACCGCCCAAACTTGTCATGAAATCGCGGAACTCCTTGGTAAAATGAGCCATAAAGCCCATTCCTATTACCAGCGGGCACTACAAAGAAGAAAAAACAGCTTGTCTCAGAAAAGCGAAATCGCGAATTTTCGTTATAATCGCGTAATGCATTAAATGCGCTCGAAACCGCCTTCTTTGATCGCTGGGAATTAAACAGACAATAGCGAGCTTAAGCAAGTGACGTTTTCGACAACCCAAACGGTATGAGTCACGTCAAAAGACTGTGTCAAGGATTGTGATTGGTGAAACTTTACTTCCGGTCAACGTACCTGTTTTCAAAAATGTCGCTTGCTTAAGCTCACTAATCCCATTGGCGCGCACACAAAGCTCATAATAAATTCCAATTTGCTTTGTTTTGCCTTTAATCATGCAGGCAAGTTTAATATCGACCACTAATTTTCATTTTCAAAATATTTAAGTAATTCTTGTGGCTATGAACTCAAGAAAGGTATCATTGGAAAGCTAACTAATTGCTCTTTCAAACTGTATAAGGATTAAATCATCAAATTCAATATATTCTTTTTTACAATGTCTGTTGATTTGAAGTAGCTAAATAATGTTCTTCTTACAATTTGAGCAAACTTTAAGACAATCGATACAATCTTTTTTACGTCTGCCATCTTGAGAGTATCTAATGAAGAGAAAGAATAAAAGAATATTTTAACCTAACCCCAACACCATAATTCTGGGAATGGCGCTCTTTGAAAATATTATATTAATTTGGCGATTTTGTTCGATCGAATATTTTAGCCTATATAGTGAGAAATTATTCCTTAATGGACAATTAATTGTACATATGTTGTAAAAGGAACGATATCTTACATTTAGTGACCAGTGCACGTCAAGTGTTAATCTACGAAAGTTTCATAGTTATCGAGTGACGATTCAAATATAAATCACATGCTGAATTGTTCATTTCTCATTTTCACGCCTCATACGTGCTCGCAAACTGATAATGAAAAGTTGACCGGAATAAGTTTTGAAAATGAATTATATTATGTAAAATTGCAACTCACATTCATTCTGAAGTCTAGAGTAAATTAAAACAAAAGTAAAGTATATAGATGTATAAACAGTTCCCATATACTCATATAAACCCTGAACTGATTTTACAGTTGAAAGTGTTTTTAGGATTTCACTACATTGCTATTATAGGTTCGCGTGCATGAAGGAAATTTTTAACATTATATAATGATCGTATTCATATAACTGTTCTCGATACCACCTTCAATTTTCCAACACGCTCATCGCGACAATATGTCAATGACTCGATTTTATGTTTATACACACCTACAATTTTCAATGTTTCTCTGTATAATCCCGGCTGTTCTTTTTCTGCTGTGGTCTCGTTTGGTTTTGTATGACAATTCAACGTCGAGTTTTGTTTTTTTGCTGTATACATATGTATACGTAGCTATCATAAATTTATTAATGAGCATGCGCATTTGTACAGCCTCGTACCCAGGCGCTTTAAATAACTATATATATAAATATTGGCACACTACACCATACATACTTTTACATAGATCAGTAGCTAAGCTGAGCGAGCGCGCAGGGGTTTTTGGGGAGGTCGCAGGGAAGCAAGCTCCATTTTTCCGTCGCGTCTTTCCCAAAACTCCCTGCACGCTCGCTCAGCTTAGCCACTGATCTATGTAAAAGCCAGCAGTGTGCATATATTTATAGTGATTGAAAGCTCCAGGGCACACGAGGCTGGTGTGTTCCGAAAAACGTACTCTGTACATATAACTTAACTCGCACACAGGTGATACATGGTATAGATATGTAGCTTGGGTGGAAGATGTTCCTGTGAAATAAGTGCATAGTTTGCATGTATATACTTTTTAAGAAAATTTGTATTAGTAGAACAAGAACGGTCTTCCGTTTACAACGATAAATTTGCCCACAAGAACTAGAAGAATACACAAATCGTCGTAATTTATTCTTGTCAATCTAGAGTTGTCAGAAAAAAATATGCTCATTAGTTGGACGATAAATGATTAAGCAGTATACATGTCGCCAAAGAAATTCTAAAAGCATCCTGACTGTTACGCATGATCACTTACGTTAATGCAAGCATTGATGCAGAGATAGCAGGTTATTTTTAGTAGCATCCACTTAGATACAGGCAAGCAAAAGGCAGAACTAAGAGTTTGGTAATTCCCCTCCCCCCAAAAAAAATAAACAAAACAACTTCGAAAAAATTCTTTTGATTACTGTGCCAATAAAAACACCATAAAAGCTAGAGAATGTATTTCGATTTTATTGGTAAACTAAATCGCTTCTGAACATGGCGAAATCACAATTCAAATTGACCTGGATAATTAACTACCGCCACGCATTGCGCGCTTGAAAGCTAAAAGGGAAAAGGTCTATTGATATATAGCATACGTATTGAGAATACAGTTCAAACTGTTTACAAGTGAGCCCAAATGAAAGCATACATCGAGAGGAACGTGTCCACAGCAAATAATCCCATTGCAACGAAACCACATACCTTGAAAAAAATATATTCCGCATGTTATAATGGTGAAGCACAAAATATTGTAGTTGGTACACATTTTAAAACCGCTCTTGTGCACTCTTTTGCCAGATAAATAATTTCACCGCCATACACATTCGTTCCCATGATTCCTGTGCATTTTCTAAACGCGTGATTCTATTTCGTTGGCATGTTCGTTTACATAGTTATCTAGGTTCGTCTAGGTTATCTGATGTTTATACTCAGACGAATGATCTGTCAGACGGATCAAAGAAAATTTGAAGTAATTATAAATCTTCATGAAATTGGGTTGATTGCTATTTGTAAACACCTCAAAATTTATACTAAAACAATTAGTCGCCTTCGGCTTAGTAAATATAGGCTTCTAATCGCCATCGGCGACTAATAACTCTTTTTAAGTAGAAACACGCTTCTCGACCAATCAACACGCGCGTACTATAAATGTTGTATTATAATGACATTTCATAGCTTACCACTGCGCCATATAATTGGCCACAATTGAAGTCGTACTTCTTGTAGTCGTCTAATTCATCCCATTGTTTGCATAACGAAGTGGCTCTAGGTAACCGGCGAAACGAAATACCTATCTGAAATGTTTCTTCGTTTGTAGACAGGACTTTAGCCAGAAGGGATGTTGCGACCAGTAAGTGAAATGCCCAGAGTGCTTGCAGTGCGGTCATCTAGGAAATAAAAGTTTCAAGGTTTGTTGCTTTAAGGCCCGTCAAAGTTTCGGTGATCATGCTTAATTACAATTTCGTATTGTTATACGAGATATATGGGAATGTTTTGAAATGGCAGCTAAAACATCAGTTATAGTCATCTATACAGTATTTTCAGCGTATCCTTTAAAATTTATCAACCTATAAGATGATGTCGAGTCGTAATGTAAACAAACGCCTCTCATGCGCATACTATTTATTCACTATGGCTTTAAATGAACTATATCGACCGTCTCCAGAAGAATCCGAAATATGCAAAATTCAGGAAATTTTAAAATTTGCGGGCCCGCATTGTTATGAGCACAACCAATGCCAAATCCGACTGGATACACATAGTAATCAATCTTTGTGGCGATATTTCACGTCTATTGAGAACCGTTATATATAAGACTTACTGAAAGTGCGCCATATTTTTTCTCCAAAAGTCCGCTGAACACACCAACCAATCCAATGGCAGTAATTATTATTCCAACGCAAACGCTATAAATAGGAAAAACTCGTATCTTCCCAAGACTCCAGCATCGTATCGATCTAAATGAGTAAAACTTTCCTCCAGATAACTGTGAAACTCCTTTATAAAAAAGGCAATTACGCCCATTCCAGCCACTAACGGGCCCTGAAAACAAGAATGAAATACATTAATACATGTCTAGGATCATGAATTTTGATGAATCTAGTTAACGTTATCTTCTTACCAATTGAAAAATCTTTAAAACAATTGAAACAATCTTTACGTTTACCATCTTGAGAGTATCTAATGAAGAGTAAATAATAGTTTAACCCTAATCTACCCCCATCACTATATATTTCTGAGAATGGCGAATCATCTTCAAGTGTAAAAGTGAGAAAGATTAATTCGACCTTCATTTCGCTATCTCGCTACCATTTTTTTTGTATTTTGATTAAAAAGACAAAGAGTGACATGCAGATAGCGACAAAAATTGCATTAATTATAATAATTATATGCATGCATGCTCTATAATCTACTTCAACACTCTTAATGCTTCTTTTTCTTTTCTCTTTTATTTACGAATGCATGCAATATGATTGTAACTAGTAAATACATGTGGCCTAATAGACGACTTGCGCTTTAGACTAACTTTTGATCGAAGTAACTAGAGGAAAATAAATCACCCCAGCTAGAAAGATCTTACTTAAATTAGTAAAACTGCCAAGTTTGGCTGCGAAATTTTGTAAAATACGGAAAATATAGCCATGCGAAGTTGGCAAATTTTGTATACTTTTGTATTACGTGCGGAAATGTGTAACTAATTTATTCATTTACTCATAATTTATTCGCAATATAACCCATGAAAATCGTGGTTTATTCGCAATATAACCCATGAAAATCATGGTTTATTCAAAAATGACAGCCTGCAACGAAGCTTGGATCTTCAATACAGCAATCAATGAACTCAGATTGTATATTACAAGTGTAGAGACTCTATGTTCGTGTTTTGTTTACAAATAAATGCACTTGCCGACTATTCAATTAACTCGAAATTTCAATTTCAATATTGAAATTTCTCGTTTATTTTATGATCAGCGCGTGCGTTTATTTGTGAACAAAAACACAACACAACACAAAACACAACAGTCTCTAACCCAGAAATAATAACTTTGAGAGAGACATATATGCTGCATGGGCGATGCGTAATAGGCTTAAATTAGAAAATTGTAGAGAATTCAGTATCCATCCATATTTCGTTCACATTAGCCGTACGTGGCCACTGCATGTCAACAGACATTCGTAAATGTCTACTACCTTAGTCGTAAATATAATTTTCATACAGCGTATTTTGAATAATGTATACCTATACCGATTTCAAAAAGTAATATCTCTATTATAAAATGCATATAAAATACTTAGTTTAATAATAATATCTTAGTATTTTCTCTTATTGTAAAGAATTTTAGAACGTTAACTCGCTAAGAAGTTATTTTCAATCAAAGGTGCATGCACATTTTTTTAGACATCCGCGGTATTACTTTTCTTATATTTTCCTAAGAAATTATTTATTCCGTAGCAATATGTATGAATATATTATATATATACATACACTTTATCATCCGTATTTAATTTAGTCGTTGATTGTTTTTGATATATAGAAATATTCTTAGGTTCCCAGGAAATATCACACTGAATTTCGTAGTAATCTCAAACAAAATGTCACTGCTTGACTGTATACATTTGTAAAACTATCAATGTTTCTTCCCAAAGTAAGTTTTTATTCGTTAAATCTTGTCTAATCTCATTGGCGCTTCGATGATTTTGCGGTAGGTGTATTCTGCTAAAAGCTTATCAAAAAATGTTATAATACATACCTTTAAGTTGAAGCCTCGGTATTTTATTATTAATTGCTTATTCGTTAATTTTCCTTTCAGCTTTACTTAACTTTCCGCTCAGCTTTGTTCACAGTTCCCAGTGAGCTCTTAGCGGGATGTTGTAGAATTATATATATGCATTCTTTACACGTATGTCAAAGTATGTTTATAACAAGTGCAATTTCCTTCAATTAAAAGAACTTTGCAGCCGTTTTGCCAATGGGAGTGACAGGAAGTTGTGTTTGGGAACAACAACATATGCATCTTTACGGGTTTTTTGATCTACAAAACGTTGCATGTGCGTACACGTTTAAGTTGATTTTATAACATTTTCAATCAATAATTCGGAGAAACATGGTAAATATACACTTTTTAAGCATGCACGCAATCAAATTTCCTGAAGTGAAACGAAATTCTTTGAAGGGCAAACGATAAAAAAAGTTATTATCTAATTTCTCTTTGTCAGGGTAAACGTTTACGTCAGTGATATCAAGTGTTTTTTCCTTGTTTCCAAGTTGTGTATTCTAGCAAAGTGCACTTCGTCATCCGTTTCAGTCGTAGATTGTTATTAGCCAAATTTAGCAAACACAACGTGCTGCCTAAGACGCCGTGAAAATGCCTTAATTATGACGTAAGCACAATATATCACACCACATCCACGCCATTTTTCATGACGTCCTAGGCATAGACATTATAAATAACATTAGAGGGGGCATCGAGGAGAACCTGAGGAGCGCGTTAATGCAGGGGAAATCCAAGCTTCAGATGTTCACGATGTCCGAGCCCAAAATATGTTGTTTTTAAACGAGTTTTTTCTATTTCCAAATGTTTTCTTTCCTAAAATATCATTTCAGGATGTCTAAGGTAGTAAAACCAGTTCAAAAAAACACTGCTTTTCCTTAAAAAACGAATATAAGATTTTTAATACAAATTTTATTTGTTGCTAACGTGGTTACTAAGGAGGCATTTATGTAGCCAATAGGCGCTAGGCTTAGCATCCGGGGCTTGATCTGTCTAATTGTAGGATAAAGAATTTTTCAAAAATAATTAACACGGATATTTGAGAATTTCAACACTACACACATTCACATTCAATACTCTACATTCGACGATTATATCAATTAAAATTACATCAGTTTGATTGTTTATGATATATCGATAATTTCCCTTAAGTTTATACCAAGAAAATGATATAATGATAAAATATAGTATTACTAAATATAGCAAGTATATATAAATTATAGGTTCAAATCAAGCTTCTGACTTGAGCACAAAAATCATTGAGATAATGCTGTCCAGAGCAAACAGAGCCAATGCAAAGATACCACATACCTAAATACATTAGTAAGTAAGGTGTTTTTTGTGATGATTGTTTATAACAGTTTATTTTATAATGATTATTAAGCCGATTAATTCCTGATTAACTTAATTAATTCTCACTTCAATTTTTGCATCATCACCACGGGTCAGGGAGAGCGTTATCGATGGAGTCATTCCTTTCATAATTCTATATCTCAAACACTATCAAAGCAAATAGCAAATATAGCGTCTTTTGCCACCGTTTTCTATGCATGTGACCTTGAATTAGGCAAAAGTGGTTTAATTCACTTAGTCAAGCTACATATGCTATATACTAACTTCAAAAAATCATTATTAATTCATACCAATTGGAATGACACATTATAGAATTTGTCACGCTCATTACTAGTCATTAGTATTCTTGATATAAGGTTTCGTCCAAATTACCATTTGCATACATGGAGCAAATTTATTGCTCAACAACGATGCGGCGTATTTGAAGTAATTTAAAATATGATAAAATTTAAATATGATTTATCATCGTGTGTTTTTAATATTACTTAAGTCTTAAACAAACAATAGATTTATCACGCGCGTCAATGTAGCGGATCAAGTATATATAGATCAGTAGTTAGACGTGCTTACCACTCCACCGATTAACTGGCCACAAGTGTGGTGATACTCCCTCTCTGGCAATTTGTTCCAGTATTCGCAGTACGGTGTGCCAGATGCAGTTGTTTCCTGGTATGTGGTTAAGACTTTAAAGAGCAGAGCTGTTGAAATCATCAACTGGGACGCCCACAATGCTTGCACAATGGCCATCTGAAATAAACGCTGAGCATTATGGACAAACGCATCACCAGAACAAGGAGGAATTTCGGCATATTTGTGTACATTTTTCAGGCAGCCAATCAGAACGCCTAAATTTTTAATACTTCATGTAAAATGGTAAATAATGTGCCTTTTTACCGGAAGTAATCTAAATTTATGCATTCTGATTGGGTTACTGAAAATGTAAACAAACTTCCTGATTGGTGTAAAACGAAATTCTTCCATGTTCATCTCCAGAGTATTCGCTTTTTTCACAGTGGAGCGAAATATTCTCTCTTCTCGAGTTTGAGCCCTGTTACCAGATTATCACTAAATTGAAATAAGATGAAACATACTCCGACAAAAACGACATCTTACGCCCTAAAGATATGAGTTGAATATTCAAAACAACGGAAATATTCAATGTACCTTTTTCATAATGACGTAGAACGCCGCATGGAAATGTTACACAACGTTCTATTGGCTCCGCAAAACGAACGAACCAATCAAACATCATGTGACATCTTAGGATTAGACTCTTCGCGCTTGATGTCATTAAGAAAGGTCTATTTGTGATTTGATGAGATGAAACTGGAATAAATTCACCGCTTCCATAATTTCTTGCTCTTTCGAGCTTAATCTCGAATCTTGAGTTTGAAAAATTAAAATGTCTTTGTTTTGTCAGCGTATGTTTAAATTACTATTTTTTGAAATTGTCTGGTAAGCATGCAGTGGCGTAGCCAGCCTGACGATTTTGTCCCGCTATGTAAATTTCGAGTTATTACTGATAATTATTCATATCTTTAGAAATTCGTTGTTTTCGCAGTCAATAAACACCAAAATATTAGCATAGCGGGACATATTGTCAAGCGTAGCCACTACTGCTGGTAAGGGGGTTCAGGATAGTTCAAAATTTACGTGATATCTCGTATCGGGAAACCTTTTTTCTCGTTCAAAGTCGTCAGGAATTGAGTTTAGTTTTTCGTTTTTATTACCATAAACTTACGCCTAGGTTAAACGTCGCATTTTGGTCGCGTCGAATGCAATTCAAACAATAGATAATGAAATGAGATGATAATGAAGCTTAATGAGGTTTATCATCTCTTTATCAATTATCTATTGTTTGAATTGCATTCGACGCGACCAAAATGCGACGTATAAAGCCGGTTTTCCACTAGCGTCATTTTCGCGCAAAGCGACATTTTACTTTTCTTTCAGGGCGCCTCTCAACTGCAACCATCTGGAACAAATTGCTCAAAAACAAAAGAATAAAGTCGCTTCGCGCGAAAAATATCGCTAGTGGAAAACCGGCTTAACCTAGGCCTTACTTACGCTTGTTGCGCCATATTTTTTCTCCAAAAGTCCACGTAATATACACACAAGGGCCAAACCGGAAATTATTATACCAACACTGGCAGTGTACAGATAGAATTCGTATCGTCCAAGTTTACCAATGTCGTAAGGATCTGGTTGAGGATTGCCTTTGCTCAGTTCAAACCTGTATTCCCTCGTAAAATAACTAACAAGTCCAACACCTGTCACTAGTAAAAGCTGTAAGCAAAAAGGTAAATTTCAAAAAGAGGCTGTTTACATGAGCCCGGCTACCCGAGATTCAACGAAGCGCAGGATGGTTTTGAGAATCAGATGATTTAAGATTATTTTTCATGGTATTTACTCGTTTCCATATCATGAAATATCAAAATTAATATTTAACGCTTTGTTAAACAATCGCTAATGAAGTAAGTTAAGCAGGGTCATCTTGGATACTTCAAGAGTCCTAATTTCTCTGACTCCGCAGTCCCTTAGTTGGACATTTATAGATCAGTAGTGATATTTATAGATAGAGATATTTATAGATCAGTGACTAGGAAAAGTCTCTAATGTTGCGTTACCCTCCGCGCGTTGACGCGCATTATATAATTATAATTATAATTATTTGTTTGCGTAACACCAGCTAATTTCTTATAAATCAGCTAATTTCTTATAAATTTTATGATTGACATAAGTTTGAAAGTTTGGTTCATTTACACTCTGAACAGGCTTGAATCCAATCGAAATCATCTTCAATATGGGCACATTTATGTTGAAAAAGTTTACGATTTCTAAAAAAGAAAAATAGGTAAAAGGATTGAAAATAAGCAGCATTATTATTACCAGAATCTTAAGTTAGGATATAATATTAACTGTACGACTAAGCCGTTGTAGTAAATGTATCACTTACGAGACATTTTCTCATAGCTAGTGGCGTAGAAAATTCTGGGAAAAAAATTAAATGGGTGAAATTGTGAGCATTTCATTTTCCTATGAGAGTGCGCGGGGAAAATTGTGTGAAGTAAAGTTTCCAGGAATGCATGTTAGAGAAAATTACAATACCCATTAAAGCCCGCCGCACGCGTGAGCTATTAGCTGAGGTAAAGACCAGGCGTGGCTGTTAGCTCAGCAAGTTACTCTCTTGTGCGGATAGGTTTTCGTAACGAATTCGCCTCGAAAGGCAAGTTTCTCACGTCTGCAGATGGTTTTCGGTCTGAGCTTACTGCCTTGTGAGGTCGTTAGCTCAGCTGATAGCTTGAACACGATCTATATACCTGGTGTGCCAAAAGAGTCTTTTCCAAACCTTTAAGGATAGAAAAAAGCTGAGTTACCACCAGCTTATGGTAAAGTTGCAATTTAAGTAATATTATGTACCTAAAGTTTTAAAATTATAGCATTATTAATAGATGAAGTAAATAATGATTTGTTCCAACCAATGCATGAATATGATAAGTATTATATATGCATACCCCCCCGCCAAGCTTATAAACATCCACAAAAGCATGCAATTAACACGTATTTACGATGTGGTTTTGAGTAAGCCGCGTTGCTTGGCCTAATTCTTAGAATCACGAATGTGAAAGAGCTATAAAAAGTATCAATTCTTCGAGAAGATGTACTAAGAAATCATAAATTTTTTGTACATTTCCCAATCTCGTTTTTCGATTCAAAATGCCTGGTACTTAATGCCAATTTTCCCCATAATCCTATAATTTGAACTTCATTGCATGACCTTCTAAGATACGATTCGAGGATGATAAATATATATACATTAGCATTTTTATGTTATGGATATATGTGGTCAGCATGTGGTTTATATCCCAAAAAATTATTCTTTTCTGAAATTGATAAATATATGAACTGGTGTCTTCAAAATCGTATGATTAGCATCCACGCGTTGCATCATGCGCAAAGGAGACTTCAAGCAAGTAAAGAACTGGAACACGCACGACGATTGTGTCCATCAATAATACAATGAGTCAATGAAAAGAAATTAATAATTAAGAATTTTTGGGAGTTTCGAATGCCGTCCACGCTGTGTTTACAACAGTAGATCTCGAGAGTTTTCGCGCCCGTTGTGTACAGGGTCTACACATTATGATGCAGCTGGCGTTTCTTAAAGTTGGGCCCCGAAGAATTGTTTCCAAACAGTAACCTAATGTTTTCAACATTTACATTCCGTTAAATTCGTAAGATTAAAAACATACAGCAACTATTTAGCAAAATATTTATTCAAAGTAGTTTGTTTCAACCATCCTTTGTCGCGTTGCCGTCCAAACATGCTTATAATTCATATATAAATTTATAAATCGGACCTTCGTCCCCAACATATACATGTTAGTGAAAAATGTTAAATAAATTCGACCTCGTGATTAATCATGTTCCCAGTGAAATCTATACAGATTTTAGAGACAATGTTTTAGCATGATAAGGGTCTGCTTCGTTAAAAGTCCTGTATGTCTAGTATGTTTAAACCGTGGTGCATTTCCATTTGTACCTACCTGAGTATCGCGATTTGTCGTTCAATTGCAGATCTCCGAAATTTTGTTTTTGCGTCAAATTTTTTGCTCTAATGCAACTTTACGCTCGTTGCACAGCGCTCTGGAACAGCTTTAAAAGGCTGGGAGGCAAATGCAGAATCTGACTCGTACCCGCCCCTGAAATACGAAAAGTAATGGTGCATGATGGGAGTTTCACCGTTGTCTTTCCCATCATGCATCACATTTCACGATACTGATCTATATACGTTCTCGTGGATTCATTGTTTCTCCAATTATTGTTTCAACGACGGGAAACGAGTCAGATAACTAATGACGCGTAAATTAATATATGATGCGCTTGCTACTGGGACAGTTTTGGGTTCATAGTGCTTGACCAATCAGAGGCCACAATGCTTTATTAAAGTACTTTTGCCCAGTGATAGCCTTACTCTGACGCTATCGCAACAAGGAAAGGCTATTCTTCCTACAATGATCGTAAAAACTGTTTCAAAAAAGAGATACAGGGACAGAATTTGTATAAGGCGAAGTTTGAAAATATTTAAACACATTTTAAGATTTGTTATACGAGGTAGAAAATATTTAATAAACATAAATTAATGGCAATCGCGCTATAGATATACAAACATAAATATGCAAGAAGGCATCCGAGTCTACAATAATATAAAGCCAGTCTTAGAATGATTTTAACCAGAACTTCGTAACAATATTTGTGGTAAAATGTCATGGTCATTAACCATGCTCTATTATGGAAAATATTTTTACTCATTAAGTTTATGTGCATGCTTGGCACAATGTGGTTATACCATGATAGCAGCTCTGCAAACAATGTTGATTCTACGGTACCGATTTTGAAAAGCTATATCTGCATAAATTTTTGCGTGAATTCCAACTACTGCTCTTCAAAATCCATCCTTCACTGCTTTTCTGACTTTAATAAAAGCTGTTTCATTTTGATATAATTTTATTCGTACGCCCGTACTGAGATTGGTCTGCGAAATACTGAGGAGCAAAGTCTGAAGTAGATGAAAGAAGGCCTTCCTTTGCTCGGGCCTTCGACTCTCTTTGGCCTAAATAAATATTTTTCAACGTAGAAGGACTCCCTCAAGGCTTCAACTCTAAAATGCACCTGATTTGACCTGCGATTTTGACAAATGACAACGAAAACTATATCAATTCGTATGGGAAGGCTACATATGAGTTTCACTGGTTGTTTATAATATTACTTGATTTTCTACTAATCATAAGAATATAGCAAGTATAGCGAGTAGGTTTAAATCAAGCGTCTGGCTTGAAAAAAAACCTCATTGAGAAAATGCTGTCCACAGCAAACATAGCCATTGCAATGAAGCCACATACCTAAAATGTATTAAAGTTAGGTGTTTTATTATTCTTCAATATGGTTTCTCGCTGATCAGTTGAATTTGATTAACCGAATTTCACTTATAAATACCACTAATACAGAGTTGTAGCAACTGCGAACAGTATATGCATGCAAAGAAATCAAACATTTTAGGCTATAACAATATATCAATTTTTAAAAATTCAACGCACAATTATTTTTTATATTAGAAGCAAAATATGAAACGAATAATATAATTTGAACGAAATTGTGTTGATGAGAAAATTCGGTATGATAAATTGATCGTAGCCGTTTATTTCTTTGTCTATAGTTATAGAGGATTATAGAAAATTATAGTCTTACACGTTTATTTATACAAATGCTTACCACTCCAATATTTAATTGGGTACAAGTATATTCGCCCCTCCTGTTAGACAATTCGTTCCAGTGTTCACAGTGCGATTTGCCTGAAGAGATTTCTTTCTGGTATGCGGTCAAGGTTTCAGCAAGCAGACCTGTTGAAATCATCAACTGGAAAGCCAACAATATCTGCACGATGGCCATCTGAAATAAACACTGAGCATTAGCGACTCTGTCATCTGCAAATGATAACGTTTTCTAGCGTTTTCAATTTCGTTTTCATTTACAATAGATGTTGAAGCTAATTTAACATATTTTCCTTTGGATCGTATGGACAATTAGGGCGTCAAAAGCCACGTTTACAATAGAGGCCTAAGTCTCGCCTGGATCAGGTCTAGGACAAGTTTAGGTAATATATGTGCTACTTTCACACTGTCTTCCTTGTTGATGATATCGGATAGCCAAAATAATTGGAATAAGACTCAAAACACGCTGAAAAGTGGTGGTACCGCTAGTATGGATCCTATACGAATCATACTATTAGGTTGAAAATTTGTCGAACTAGGTAAGGTTCACATTGCCAAAATCGTGCTCCAGGCCAGGTCCAGGCCACTGTCGGCTTGGATCCAGACCTGGTCTAGGCCACAAAATCCCAAGGTTCAGACCTGGTCTAAACGGGATAAACAACGTTCACATCTGAGGCGTAGGCCTGGTCCAGCGATATGGCAAAGCGATAAACTGAGATAAAAACGATTTTGAAAACGCTCGAAACACGACGCTCGTGTGCACATAGCCATAAACGAACTCGTCACTTAGCGTCATTATAAAAAAGGTCTGCCGGTAATTTCGAATTCTTAAAATGCATGCAGCTGGTCACAATTTCACCGCTTAAATGATTTGCGTGCGGCTTTCGGTTAAAAGTTTACAGCTCCAATCTTGAATTGGAATTTATGTTTCATCTTATATTTTTTAAGATTGTCTGGTTAGGGATTCATACTAAAATGGAATTTAGGTGGCAGATTTTGTTCGGAAAATCAACTATTTTTCTCGCTAGAGGCCGACAGGAATATTAATTGAGTTGAAATTTTTGGTTTTCAGTCGGATATCACAAGCATACTTACGCTCACCGCGCCATATTTTTTCTTCAAATCCCGTGCTGAAAACATTAAGTCTGAAAACTCCATTAATAAACCAAAAACAGCAGTGCACAGATAGAATTCGTATCGTCCGAGTTCGCCAGTGTCGTAAGGATCTGGTTGAGGATTGTCTTTGCTCAGTTCTTTTGTGTATTGTGTCATAAAAATACCAATAAAGGCAGTACCCAGCACTAGTGCAACCTGTAAGCAAAACGAATATTACTTTATCTTCGGGATATGGAGGTTGAAACAAACAGTTCTCTTACAATCTTAAAACACTTGATAACAGCAGAGCTCAACTTCATTATTGAGGGCAGCTTCATGTTGAACGAATTTTCTAAAAAAGGCAAAATATTTATGCATCAAATGTGCATGATATAACAACTTCCTAAAATATAATATAGACAAAAACACTTCTCGACGTTCCGACCTGAGTGAGAGCCTTGAGTGGAGCTAATTGATTTACTGTTTTATACATAAGTTTGGCCTTCATGAATGCTCTACGTTCTTTGAGAGTTGTATACAAGTACTAAGAGCGGTACGAGCTAAGTACGACTTTTGAAAGTCATAATTAATCTAGCAGCTCGATTCTGGAATTTTTGGGGAGTTATTGCCAGATATTCTGCATGATCGATTTCGTCTCCAACTGATTGTCTTTACTGTCCGCTAACATGAATATACGATAAGTGGATTCGAGCCCCAATCATCGACGCTAGCTACGCCACTACGCCAAATAAGCATTTATTTATATAGTTTATCTCGTTAATATAATTTCAACACACTCGCTAACAAAAGCAATTTGACACATGCATGCATGTTTACGACGTGGTTAGAAAAAGCACGCGTCGCTGACCTAATTCCTAGAATTACGAATGTGGAAAGCTATGAAAAGTATCGATTCTTCGAAAACTTATACCAAGAAAAGTGTTATTGTACATTTCCCAATCTAGTTTTTCGATTCAAGATATTTATTCCCAATTTCAATATCTTTTCCATCTCATAATTTGAATTTCATTGACTTTGAGTCAAGACTTGATGCGAAGATAATAAATTGACGCATTAGCATTTTTATGTGATGGATATATGCAGTCAGCATGTGGTTTATATTCCAAAAATTTCTTACTGACTGTTTTCTGGAATTCATAAATATGACATCTTATGTCTTCAAAATCGCATAATTTGCGACTATGCGTTGAATCCTGTGCAAAAGGGGATCTTAAGCATGTAGAACTGAAACGTACGACGACTCTGCAGCCCATCAAAAATGCACTGAATCATTTAAAAGGAATTAATAATTAACATTTTGGGCAGTTTCAGACGTCGTCCACGCGGCAATATTTACAACAGTAAATCTCGGATATCTTTCGCGCCTTGTCTACAACGTTTAAACTTTAAGACGCAGCTAGCGCTACCTCAGGTTGGGCCCGATAGAACTGTTTTCAAATATTAACCCAATGTTTTCAACGTCTTTCATCTCGTTAAATTCATAAGATTAAAAACATACTGAGCAACTCTTCACCAACTCTTTACAGCAAAACATTTATTTAAAGTAGTTTGTCTCAACCATCCTTTGTCGCGTTGCCGTCCAAACATGCTTATAATTCATATCTAAATTTATAAATTAGATCTTTGTCTCCAGCATACATGTTAGTGAAAAAATGTTACATAAATTCGACCTCGTGATTAATTATGTTCCCAGTGAATTCTATACAGATTTTACAGAGTGTTTTAGCATGATAAGGGCCTCACTCGTTAGAAAAATCTTGTATGTCTAGTCGGTTTAAACCAAGGCGCATTTAACACTTGTACCTACCTGAGTATCGATTTGTCGTTCAATTGTGTGAAGATCTTCGAACTTTCTGTTGTTTTTTCAAATTTTTGCCCTAATGCAACTTTGAGCTTGTCGTTGTTGCACAGCGCTCTGGAACAGCTTTAGCAGGCTGGAAGGAGACGCTAAATCTTACTCGTACCCGCCTCTAAAGTAACCGTGCATGATGGGAGTGTTTACCGTTATCGTTCCCATCATGCATCACGTTTTTGACGACACTGATCTATATACGTTCTCGTGAGGATCATTTACTGTATTGTAACGACTAAAAACGAGTCAGATGCCTAATAACGCGTAAATTAGTATGTGATGCGCTTGCTCCTGGGACAAATTTGACCAATTGGCCAAGAATGGCTTCAGCCAAGAATGGCTTAATTAAAGAAGTTCAGCCCAGTAATGACCTTCGTAATAGGAACTTACAGCTGACTCAATCACAACAAGAAAGGGCTATTCCTAAAATAAAAAAGAAACAGGAACAGAACTTGTAAGGCGAAGTTTGAAAGTATTTAAACACATTTTAATATTTGTTATATGAGTTAGAAAGTATTTAATCAACATAAATTAATGGCAATCACGCTACACAGATACAAACATAGATATGCAAGAATACATCAAAATGTACAATATTGTGACAGTCTACTAAGCATTAATGATTTTAAAAATTTTTGCCAGAACTTCGTAGCGATATTTGTGGTAATATGTTATGGTCATAAGTATGCTAAGGTCCACAGGTTGTTTATAATATCACATGATTTTCTACTAATCATATATAAGAATATAGTAGGTTCAAATCAATTTTCTGACTTCAGAACAAAAATCGTTGAGATAATGCTGTCCACAGCAAACGTAGCCATTGCAAGGAAGCCACATACCTAAAATGTATTAAAGTTAGGTGTTTATTATTCCTGAATATAGTTTCTCGCAGACCAGTTGAATTTGGTTAACAGAATTTTACTCATGAATACCATTAATACAGAGTTATAACAGAAAACAAGCAGGCTATATATTGATATATATTTTTTTTAAATTCGAGCCACATTCAATTCATATATTAGATGGAAAATATGAAACGAATAATTTGGACGAAAATGTACTGCTGAAAAAAATTGGGTTTAATAGATTGATTTGTATAGCGCTTATCAAGTTTCTATCAGGATTATACAAGGGTTTTCCAAGGTAAAACCAGAACCCGAATTAATTAATTATGTATTCGCTAAAATTATATTCACGCTGATGTCGTTATTTTTACAGTAGCTTAAAACTTAAAAACATGTGAACTTCAAGAGGCATAGCTCTGATAAATTTTAAACTAGAGTGAAAAATAATTACGTCAATGTGAATATAATTTTAGCGAATACATGCATAATTATTAAATTATTCGGGTTCCGCTTTTACTCGAATATCCTTCCGTATAATCCTAATAGAACTTGATAAGCGCTATACAAATCAATCCATCAAGCCGAATTTTCTCAGCAGTACAATTTCATTCAAATTATTCGTTCATATTTTCCATTTAATATACGAGTTGATTGTGGCTCTCTCGTAAATATATTTTCAGCGAATACACAATTAATTATGCAGGTTCCAGTTCCCCGGGAATACGCTGTATAGATAAGTTATCTTGGACATTTACTGATTTACACGCATGCGTGCTTACCACTCCAATGGTTAGTTGGGTACAGGTGTACTTGTACTTCCTTTCTGGTAACTCGTCCCAGTAATCACAGTACGATTGACCTGGAGATATTTCTTTCTGGTATGTGGTCAGAACTCTGGCAAGCAGGGCTGTTGAAATCATCAGCTGGAGCGCCCACAATGCCTGCACGACGGCCATCTGAAATAAACACCGAGCATTGTAGACAAACTCGTTCCCAGAGATTGGATCGCTCTTTCCATGACTAAAGCGAAGTATTCTCTCTCCTCGAATTTAGGGCTTTGGGCAAAATACCAGTATAAATTTTGAGAAGAAAATAATGGAAGATGCTCAAAAAGACACCTTACAAACTAAATAAATGTATGCAAAGCTGAATATTAATAACAACGTTAATATTTAATAGATCTTTTTCGTAATGACGTTAAACGCGAGATGGAAATGTCACACTACGTTTCATTGGCTCCGAAAAACTAACGAACCAATCAAACCTAAGGCAACATTGACGTCGTTATAAGAAACTCCACCGCGCTAAAATGATTTGCGTGCTGTTTTAGGTTGATAGCCTAAATCTGGCGTTTGAAAGATCATTTGTCTTTGTTTTTTGTCCAAGTCTTCATGTCCCATGTCAATTTTGTCTGAAATGATACTAAAAAGAAGGATTTACGCGAAAGATCTTGTTTGGGTAACCATCTTTTTCTTTTTCACGGTCGGCAGGAATTGAGTTGTTTTTCGTTTTTCACATACTGTACGATGATGAATACTTACGCACATTGCGCTGTGTTTTTTCAGCAAATATCCACGTAATACGCACACAAAACCAATATGCTCGATCACTAAACCAATAATGACAGTGCACAGATAAAATTCGTATCGTCCGAGTTGGCCAAGGTCGTAAGGATCCGGTTTAGGATTGCCTTTGCTCAGTTCATCGCTGTATTCCTTCGTGAAGAAACTGACAAAGCCGACACCTATCATCATAAGAATCTGCAAGCAAAACAATTTTTTTAATAAATTAGGCTTAGGTTAAACGTCCCATTTTGGTCGCGTCGAATGCAATTCAATAATGAGATGATAAACCTCATTAAGCTTAATTATCATCTCATTATCTATTGTTTGAATTGCATTCGACGCGACCAAAATGCGACGTTTAACCTAGGCCAAAGGGGCTGTTTACATGAGCCCGGTTACCCGAGATTCAACTAAGCGTGAGAGGACTTTGTGGTATTGAAATAAGTCTTTATGACACCAAACAAGCACATGATATTGTTGTGGTGATTATACGACTACCAGGATCATGTTATCTGCTCGTTTCAATACCTCAAAATCATCTGACGCTTCGTTGAATCTCGGGTAACCAGGCTCATGTAAACAGCCCCTAAAGGCCGGCCTCCACTTGCACGTACTATCAGTGCGGCCTTATTTGGCGCATGCCCGGTGACTCGAAACTGGTCGCTAAGCCGGTCGTTGACGCGCGGCCGTCAAGGCAGCTGTCAACGCGTGCGATTTCAGTGCGTATACACGTACGTGCAAGTGCAGGCCTTTACATGTTTGCAACCCGGTTACCCTCGCTAGACTCAACGAAACTTGAGATAATTTTGAGGTATTGAAAGAAGTCTTCATGAAACCACCATAAGGGTCCTAATTTCTAATATATTTTATGTTTGATATAAAATATGAATGAACTATACATATAAATGTTAGAAAATTACACTTACAAACGCAACCCACTTTACTGCTATAGAAATCGTCTTCATTATGCCCATATCCATGGTCATCGATTTTCCTAAGAGAAGGGAAGATAGGTTAAAATAAGCTATATTTCCAGTAGTTTATTATTTACAATGCACTAAATCACTTTTCACTAAATCAAAAGTTGGTCGATTAGGATATAAGTGGTCCATTAGGATATAACAATTCGCTAGAGCGAAGGCTTAGCCGCCGTAGTAAATGCATAACAGCTTATATAGAAGACATTTCTTGAAAGCTATAGTGGCATAGAAAGTTCCCTTTAAGTTTCTAAATATATTTTTTATTCGAGATATCTGGTACTCAATGTCAAATTTTATCTGAATCCAATAACTTGAATTTCATTGACTTTCTATAAATTCTATTAAAGACTCGTCAGCTTGTAAGGATATTTGCATTTTTAAGATAGTTTACGTATAAATTATGCAATGAGCAGGTGGCTTTATGCACAATACTAGACACTATATACTATATTTAGATATACTACTTTAATGGTTTTGTTGTTTTCTGAGAGTGATAAAATTAATGTACTTATAGCCTATAGGTCTTTAAAATCGCATGACTTGGGACTACGCGTTGATTGCTGTGAAATAGGAACCCAAGCATGCATGTAGGACGGAAATGAAACACAACGACGGTGGCTATATATCAATAGAATGAGTCTGAGAATGAATAATTAAGGACTTCCAGGAGTTTGAAACGCGGTCAATGCTGTGTTTACAACGGGTAAATCTTGAGTTTCATGCCTTGTGTACAGTGTCAACCAACTTGAAGTCGAAGACGCAGTTCAACTCAAGTTGGGCCACATGGAATTGTTACCAAACATTGTGTACTCAATGCATGTTTTAAGCATCTTATACACAACATTTAATTCTTCAGATCACTATCGTACGGCGACTCTTAAGCGTATCATTTATATAAAAGCGTTTGTTTCAGCCGTCGCCATGGCGTTGCCGTCTTGCACGCCAAAGGCCCGTATTATAAGGGTATAGAATAACGCGCCCTATCCGTTTATTTGATACCACAGCTCGCTAAATTCACGAATTATGCCCACCGTTTCCTCATTTGATTCAAACTGCTATCTATAATGATAGTTTTAATTGCATAATATATATAAGCGCTTGCAAAATGAAAATGACATTTCACAAGTATGTGTATAAATTGTCCCTATGTCCCTCACATACATAAACATATATGTTCTCAATCAATTCTATTCAGAGATTAACAAAGCGTGTTTTCGCATAACAGAACATTGCGCTGGTAAAGGCCTTGTGTGCATCAGTGCATGATTAGCCTGTTTAAACCACACAACCGTATACTATTTCGCACCGTAAACTAATATCGAGCAGGTGTTCTTGCACTTCTGCCTACCTGTGTGTGTCGACTTGTTAGATTGTTGACTTTCGTTCCGAATGCAACTTTACGCTCGTCGCTCAATGCACAAGCTCTATAGAACAGTTTGAGAAATCCGGAAGGCAAATGCAGAATCTGACTCGTACCTGCACCTTGAATAAGAAATTAAAGTAATGATGCATGATGGGAGTGGTAACCGTTATCTTCCCATCGTGCATAACACTTTTCACGACACGGATCTATATCATGATAAATCTATTCATAATAAATCATAGTCACAACGAAAATAAGGCCACATTTTCTGCAATGATCCTAAAAACTTCGAATCAAATGAGGAACCATAACAACTGCATAAAAAAGACCAAGCAATTTCTCCACATTTCGACCGATGGGACATAAAGAAGTGCATGGACAGAATATGAGAAAGCAAAGTCTGAAAATTAACTAAACATATACTAATATTTGTTATATGAGGTATTTAATCAACATAAATGTTATCAATACAAACGTAAGCATGCAAAAATACGTCAGAATGTTTTAGGAGCTAATAGTGGCAGTCTGCTTAGAGTGATTTCAAAAATTTTCAGAGGAACTTCGTAGCGATATTTGTTATAAAATGTTCATTGGATTGCCGCGAATGATAGTTGAGTAGCAAATGCAGCTTCGCAACTTTAGAATTACGCTTCAGGTTGGTTGAAAGTGAGAAAGGAAATGACAGTGTCCAGAGCAAACGCACCCACAGCAAAAAAGCCACATACCTAAACGGAAAAACGAATATTTTTCCATGAACTGCAGTTTATGGTAATTACTTTTTAAACAACCTTCCTTTTCACCGACATATCCTAATTTTGTATAGACACCCACTGACAATATGAGCCCGCGTATACCTTTGTGATACTTTATAATACAGTCTTCTTACATACTTACCACGCCACCAATCAATTGGCTGCAATAATACTCCTCTTCTGAGTCGTCCCATGTTTCGCATGTTGACGACCCTGAATCGCCCTCCTTGTTGTATGTGGTCAAAACTTTGGCAAGCAGAGATGTTGAAATTAACAACTGAAACACCCACAATACTTGTACGACGGCCAACTGAAATTAAATATACAAGACATGCTATAGTCAATGATTTTAAAGGTGGTTACAGTCGATAATGTAAACAAACGCTTTGTTCATATATTGTATCGCTATTATATCTCTAACCTAGCCTCAGTGTCTTCCGGGAATATTTATTACCATTTCTGTTTGCTATATTTACTAGGGCTACCGTTTGTAGAACGAGTTGGGAAAATGGGCTCGCTTTTTCTTTTGCGTTGCGAGTTTCCGAAAACCACGCGTGGGCGGCACGAAGTCTTTAAACGAATCAAAATCGTGCTAGGATCGTTTCTCGCGCGGGTGTCACGAAAATGCCATAACACCAAAAATTAGGCGTTATGCAAGCTCAAGCGAGTAAACTGTAGCCCGAGTGAACGCTTGTGCTGGCGTCTTGTTCCAAATAAATAAGAGATAGAGTTTGTGTTCAAAGAAATTCAAAACACGCGAAATTTGGGTACTTTATAAATCACGGAGTCCGCCAATGTTATGAGCAGAAACGATGCGCAGAAGCAATGGTAACCCCTCTTTAAAGTATGATTCGTTGAAAATGTCATTTGTATAATAACCGGCCATTAATGCTATTCCAGGATGCGTGATACAGTTTTTTCACATCCATGGTTGACGGGTTCTAACCAGAGAACTCCAAAAAGACTGGAACGATAACTCACGGTGATCTGCCGGGGTTATCTGACCGTGCTGCCAAGACAGTTTGAGGGCGAACTGGAAACTAGTGCCAGTCCGTCCTTATCGTTGTTGTTGGGGGGTCGTCGGCCGTGATAACGAAAACAGTAGAAATAGACTGGTACCAGTGCCCAATTCTGCTTGGCTTCGAAGACGGCGACCGAGTCATCGTTCCAGTTCATATAGAGTTCACTGGCTCTAACCAGTATTATTGAGTTTCGCACACCACGCAATATACTTACGCCCATGGCGCCATGTTTTTTCTCCAGCATTCCGCAGATTGTACATATAAGTCCCAAAACAGCAATGATTATCCCAATACACGCAGAGTACAAGTAGAACTCGTATCGTCCGTATTGCCCTATGTCGTAAGGATCTGTTGGTAGATCGTTTTCGGTGTCAGAATCATGTTTCTCTTTTGTAAAATTACCCACAAGTCCCAAACCTATTAGCAAGAGAAGCTGAAAAAAATAATAAAAATTTCAAGTTAGACCATGCAGGCTAGGTTGTTGCTAAGTATATTGTTTTCATTTAGTGTGAAAGATGATTTCCAGCGATGCGATGGCTATATAGTCTGGATATAAATTTCTCCTTATTTTGTGTCCTAAAATTTATCAAATATGACGGCAGACCACACACACAAACACGTAACATAATTTGATCACATCCACCACCTTGACATGTTCACGCCAATCACGACTAAATGAAAACCTAGCTATAGAAGCCATTTTCTAAAGCAGTAGGTCTAGCAAATCTGTTTTTGGAGAGACAAGAAGTATACACATCGCGTATTTAAAAGGTTGATATAGACTTAGTCTAGTACTAATTTGTATTTTGTTAATAAGTATCCCCAAACATTTCTCCTTCCAAACAATTCCACTGAATTGCGATGTGCTCTCTTTTAAGACATGCATGTCTATATTGGAATTACTAATTTCTTTAGAAAAACGATAAAGAAGATGAGCATGCAACTTTCTCTTACAGCTTGCACGAGTTTAAGTATAATGGATATAGTCTTCATTAAATTGTTCATATTGAAGAAATAGTCTAAAAAAGAATATTAAATAAATATTAATTACATTTGACCCGCACATAAATTATAAACGTTAGTTAATAGCTGAAAACTGTAGATGTATTGGTAAGAGTTGATAAAATGATTGGTAAGAGCAGATAAAATGTCACCGAATGTGGAATGTGTCAGAATTTGTCTTGTCGTGTCGTGTCAACGGCCAGTAATTTTATGCACATTCTTAAACAATAACATGTGAGGGATTAGGAGATTTGGGACTACAAATAATTGACAGAGTAGATGTCAACAAAACTAACGAGAGGAGAGTTTTTGGATTAAGAAGTTTGTTGAACTATTGTTCAGAGAGATTACCATGTGCAAGGGAGGAAACTCTTTGGCTAAAAACATGCATGACATATCTGGGGGCGATAAATATATATGATTTCGGTGTAATGCAAATGTTCATGGGTTATTTTTTGCCGTGAAATAGGGCGAGTTTGTAGCAAAAACACGATTAATTATTGCATTATAGTTGGTTGCAAGCAATGTTTGCAATCAACTTTGCAGCTAACTAAAGCTTCGTTTAATGAATTGGCTGAGTGTGTCAAAGGGTTATACGTATAGGGCGGACGGTTGGTATTATCGCATCGCGTCGCGTCATAGATTAAGGGCCTACGCATGCACACTGGGGTGTGTCGATCGGCCTTAACTCAGAGGTAGTGGAAGTCAAAAGGCTATCAAAAAGATTTATTATTTCAAGTCAACTGGAGAGCATTCACTTTCAATGACTTTACATTGATATAATGTTATAAGAAGAATGGGCAGCGTCTTCAAAAATTCCGCATCAAATATGGTCTGACAACTTTGTTAGGAGATTTAGTATGGAATAGCTCTCCAGAGTAACTTTCCTGACGCAGGCGCTTAGTTCCAACTTCGAAACGTCGAGTGCTTTTTGTTTATTTTATCTGTTTTGGACTGTCATTATCCACTTTTGACGGGAATTCCATCATATGTTCATTCGTAAAACCGGATGCGAAATTAAAATTATGTGATACGAATTTGTTGCATTATAGTTTGGTTGCAAAGCCATCATTATTTTTTCTAAAATTGAACTACGATTTAAAACCGGTATTATTTGATACATGGGCGAGAATGTCCTCTATCAACCTGTCATATGTGTTTGAACGCGTTAACTGCCTGGCGTCGCGTCATAGATTAACGACAAGAATAATGTTTAAAAATCTATCAAAAAGGATTTATCGTTTAAAATTAACTACCAGTTCTAGGCCATCATCTACTAGGCTTAATTTCCACTTTCATACTTCAAAATACCGAATAGCGTTTTACCTTGGTATAAAATCGCCGCGTTTAGGCGTCTCCCACAAATCCAAGAATTGTAAACACAAAGCTATTGAAACTAGTGTATATAGACAGGCAACTTGTTTTAAATCAACATGTTCGCACTTTTTTTAAATAAAAAAAAACGTCCAATGTGAGATATGCCGAATGCTGAATTTCGACCAAACTCTGGGTCAAGCCTTAATTAAGTTTTGGGGAGTGTGCCTCCACGACAGAATTGTGTGTCTTAATATACGATAGGTCGATTGCTATCGCTATGATAACATTTACATTGTGGTCGTTTTAGTCAGAGTTGATTTGATTACCTTGAAAATTGGAGCCAAAGCCAGTATAAATTAATATACGATTGGTCGAATGCTATCGTTATAATAACGTTTACATTGTCGTCGTTTTAGTCAGAGTTGATTTAATTTCCTTGAAAATTGGAACCAAAGCCAGTATAAATAAACCTGAATTATATACGTCAGGGTTGGTTGAACCGCTATAAAGCCAGAATATTTGCACTTTTAGCTTACCTAAATGTTAGCTGTTCGTTGTTCTTGACGTTTCTTGTGTTTTCGACGTTTTTCTGTTCACGGTCTTGAGTACCGCTAGTTGTGCAAGGTTCACAATGCTGACGTGTTGAGACGTCCTGATCGATCGAAGGCAAGCGCAGAATGACCTGTTTGCTCAGGGAATTTGACATTGACACCACCCAGCTTTAGCTGACGCCCCCTTGGTGCATGCGCAAGTTACAACAGTACGTTTTGTAAATAATGTTTTCGGGGCTGTCACGAGGAAAAATCAGTTAGTAAACATGTCCAGTCTACTATCAGATCAGTACCAAGGCTACAAAACGATCGTTAAAATATTCGCAGCAACTTCATCCACAATCTTCGCTTCACATATTAAGTACATGCAATGTGGATTTCTGACTCTTTAGTAAATAGTTCATTCATATTATCAAGGCTTAGCGAGAGAGCTTGTGTTTATTTAAGATACAGTGTAATGCAAGATCAAAGAAAAGAAGGGCCAACTGCTAAAGTAAAGACTACACACATGCACATACATAAAATACGTACGTTTTTCGTTAAATGTTGATGTGAAGTATCACTTTAGCATCTTAGTTAACACAGTGGACTTGGACAAAAAAAAATCGGTAGACTATATAAAGCAAATGTATTTTCGTATGCGCTTTGTAAAATTCACAACATACAAGATTTGATTAATTTACTTTTGGATAATGAGGTTCATGGCATCCATGTTAAAATGGTCCAAACATAACTGAATTCATTTGCAAATTTCGTACACATAACAGACATTTATTTGATAATGAATTATGCGATCTGGAAAATACTTTCTTTCCAGTCAACCACAACAAGAAGTTATAAAACCTCTTAAAACATTTTTCAACGACAAATTCGCCGTTGGGCCTTTTCATCATGGCCGCCATCATTCGCCTTAAATTATTTATAATAGATTAAAGTCTCCACAGAAGGTGGCAACTATTTATTATTTATTAAATTATTTTCATGCTATATATTATATTCGACAAAATCAAGTATACATAACAATATCCAGCAAAGCATTTTTTGCTTTTTGCTCATCGCAGAGTGTCTATCATAGAGAGCATATCTTTATGAATGGAAAAGCGTAGAAAGACTGAAGTGATGTCAGTTCAAATTACTCTCTTTGAAACGCCGGAAAAACATAAATGAAATAACAGCGTCTTTGGCAAAAAGGAGCATTGCAATGAATCCACAGGCCTAAAAAAGCAGAAAAAGAAGTGTATAACATACACGTAACTAATACTAGTGAATCGTAATATTAACTGGAACCCTATCTCCTATATTTAGTTCAGCATAATACTTCAGTTGAAGCCAAAAATAACCAGATTAATAAAACATGTAAACGAACACCACCGCCTCTGGAATTCGCGGATGAACGTTCGTTTAGATTTTAGGCAGGTGCCAGGCGGCGATTATCGGTAAAGATCGCCAAAAAACACACCCTATTCCGAAATAAGCAAATAAATTGAGGTGCGATCAAAGAGTGCGGTAAATGGCAGAAAACAAGACTCCAACGACCTTTGTTAATTTATGCTTATTCAAAATACCCGCGAAATGTGGGTATTTTGAACGGCCGATCCCAGAACCTTTCCTCTTCTCTCCTCCCCCCGTCCCCAACCCTCCTATAAAGTCCCAAAAGGCCCTGGGAACGAGATTGAGAAATTTCGTTCAATCAAAAATTCCGCCTAGTGGAAAACCCACACAGTTTCAATTCTGGCTCCTTCCTCAAGAAAAAATATCATAACTAACCACGCCGACGATTAAATGGCTGCAGTGGAGATCGTATTCCAGGTTGTCTAGTCCATATAATCTATCCCAGATTTCGCACTTTGACATCCCTTGACTAAATATTTTTTTCCTGTATATTGTCAAGATTTTAGTTAGCAGACCGGTGGATACCATTAGCTGGAACGCCCACAATGCTTGCAGTGTGATCATCTGAAGATAATTTAATGAAAATAATTAATATTAGATACTATAACAAAAAATGTTCAAGTTTGGTTCACCCATGACGATTTGTTACCTGTAACAACTATTGGCCGAAGACGAGGTGAATATCTCGAATATATCGGTGAATATAGCCTCAGGTGGATAACTGTCTTACGGTATAATTGCAAAAGTGATCATGATTTTTGAAAAGAATAATCCGTTGTAGAGAATACATGTCTTGTGAACGTAAACAAATATCTCGACATTATCGTTTTAGTACGATTTAATTAAAACAATGTTTTCACGAAATTAAGTAAAAAACGCAGTATTTATCTCAAAAAAGTTTAAGGCAAAGTCTTTTCCGACTTCTTTTGTGCATTTAGATAAAGTACTTTAGTAAAAAATCACTTTTTTCTTTATTTTTCACTTCGACAAAAACAACTCGCCACAAATTTGAAAAATCGCGGTGATGTACTCATATAGTAAATTGCTACATACTTACCCCGAACGCGCCGAATTTTTTCTCCAGGACGCCAGTGAGAGTACACAGCAATCCAAAAAAGGCAATCGCCACTCCAACCCCATTGGTGAACAGGTAGAACTCAAATCGTCCAAGTCTCCCGAGTTCGTATAAATACTTAGCAAGTGAATCGTGCGCTTCTTTTGTAAAATGTGCCACAAAGCCTATTCCTACCACAAGCGCCATCTGCAAGCAAGTCAAGAAACTCGATATATATTTAACTTTTACCGGCTAATAGAAGGTCAACAAATTTTACAAATACTTCTGTACAGACATTTATTTTGACGCATACAAAAATTTGCATTCCACAGGTCATTTAGTTACACAAAGTTGAAAGAATAAAACTAAAAATTTTGTATACTTACAATTTGGACAACCTTGAGTACAATTGAAGCTGTTTTTAATTGGTTCATGTTGAACGAACCTAAATGTTAGAAATCCAGAAGGTAGTTGAATATTGAAAGTTACAAACAAAGGCACCGAAAAAATACCAGAGATCGATCGAGTAGAGCAATAGACCTTTCTTACAATGACGTCAAACGCGGAAAGTCCGATGTTACACGAAATTTGATTAGCTCCACAAAACTATCGAGCCAATCAAACTTCGTGTAACATCATACTTTCCTCGTTTGACGTCATTATAAAAAAAGTTCCATGGTATATATATATATATATATATATATATATATATATATATATATATATATATATATATATATATATATATATGTATATATATACACCCATTTGCAAAAACGTTGGCCGCAGATAGATAGATAGATACTCGAAATCTAATTAGAATTGCATGTTGTGTAATATTATAGAAATCCCATGCAAATGTAATCATATGCAATTCTAATTAGACTTCGAGTATCTATCTATCTATCTATCTGCGGCCAACGTTTTTGCAAATGGGTGTATATATATATATATATATATATATATATATATATATATATATATATATATATATATATATATATATATATGAAAAATTTATAGTACAAGTTATTTAATTCGGCCTATAACTTGCTTATTTCTTCTCGCGGCATCTTCAAAGCGCGTAACATAAAATTTTCGCACCAACGCTTTCCGGAATGACAAATCATGTATACTGATTGTACTCAGTATTCGTCGTCATTGTTAAAGGCATCCATTGACTAAGGAAGGACGCTATTTCCGATAAATACAAAGCAACCCATTAGATATTTTCCTATTTCACTTCTAGAAAGCTGAACAATAATAACTTAAGTAGGGTAGTACACAGTAGAAGTGAATTAATGCATGGCATTGTATTATTATAATCACAGCTATAGCGTGTGAGAGTACACGGATAGCAATGTTCATGGTATATCCAGCGCAGCAATATTATTTAAAACCGTTGGCTTCATATATGCAGTTTATCTGCATGTTCATTATGTTATACGACTTGAAAGTCAAAGGACTTTTTGACAAATACACGCTGTAATTTGATGCACAAGAATTATAATTACTATATAAAGAAATGAAAGGGAGCCAAACGACTGTAGATTTTATCCAAATCGCTTTTGTGAAATAAGTCAACTGCACACCAGTATGATACTATATAACATGAAGACCCTCTATGTATAGCTTCGCGTTCTTGAATGGGCATATATGTGTTATAATATAATCATGTTTTTGGTCCTTATACATGTTTTTGATCACTGTTTTTGATCCTTATATAAGGGTAAATGTTAAAGTTTTGGTGAAAACAGACTAAAATTCATACATTTTCAGCACTCTATCCTCGCCAAGAAACGGTATATACACATATGCAGTATATAACGATAATGACATACCTCAGTATTAAATCTTTAACTTTTTCTGTATATACTGTAGATGGAATTAGATATTGTCAACTTTACTTCGACTGTTGCTGTGAGAAAGTGATTCAAATAATGCGAGTTTTCCATCTCTGATGACACTTATATAGTTTAGCGCGTGTCACCTTTTTGTTCATTGAACATGCACATGTACATGCATCAGTTATAGCATGTCTCAGCATTCTGAAGCGATGACATAGGCAGCGTCTGGCGATAGCGATGATCAACTTCCACCCCAAAAGTTCAATAGACCTTTCTCATAATGACGTCAACACGGGATGCGAACGTCATAGCAAGTCTGATTGTTTCGGCGGAACTAAAGAACCAATCAACTTCTTGTAATATCAGACTTTTGGCGCGGCATGCATAACGTATACTCGTGACGTATACTTCAACCTTCAAACCGGAAGCTTAATAGCTTACGGCGAAACTCGATCAAAATATAATACGTTCGACTTTTATATGTTTCGGAGTTACCTATAGATTTAAACACTAACGGCAAGAGAAAAACCACGAAATTTGCTAACGAAATGTGGACACCTGTATGTGTATCGCGATAGGGATCTCTGTCGGGAAAAAGTTTCGCTTTATATACTCGCACAAACTTTAACTACTTATGTCGTTTGCATATTGTTTACACTTGTGCTACATTCGTGGCAAGTGCTCTGGCTTGTCGTGATATTCCGCATGTTTGTCTAGAATGGTCGCTTTGCATAATAATGTCAATTTGCCTTATGACGAACACAATGACGCATTTTTTCCCCGCGATTGAATTCCTATATACTGCCGAAGCATCAATTTATAATACACAAATGCACGGTTTCTATATGCAATTTATATTGAAGTAGTGCATGCCTTCAGTCATGCATTGTAAGGTTCCTATAGCAAGACTGAAAAAAAGATTTTATTTCTGAGGTCAAATAGCTCAAATATATCATACCGGTATATTCCGCGACTATGAAAAATTATACCACGGTCGAGATAACGGTGTTCTGAGACAACATAAACAATTACACTTCGGATAAATAGTTTTGTAAGATTTAGGTTCGCTGTACTTAACTAGTGTGTAAAGATGAAATGTAGTATTCAAACAATTTAATCTTGAATGGAGATGGAAGTTCATTGACAAGGTCTATATATTCTAAATAAGTATAGTTAATTCTCATAAATTTAACAACTAATACAAGAATTCTGGATCTTATATAATATAGTATGCATTATTATTCAAACAAACTAATAATTGTCACTATATATGCAAACGTATACAGGAACATTATTGTGGTGATTGTCTATGAAGCCCTCTTATAATGCCAAAACAACTCGTAGGCTTCCACTAATAATTTAGCCACATATTACTCGATCAAAGTAAAAACATGACGCCTGTTCTGGCGTTAACCCCTGCGTGCCGCGCAGTGCCAGTCTTCAATATAAAGCTTCTAAACATAAACAATACAGTTCATACTCATTTAGATGCCTTGCGAACCTAAATGTTGTTCGATCGCGACATTCAGAAGCACATCGTACTTTAAAAAGTTTAGAAGTTAAATTGTTCAAAAATGTAAATAAACCGCATGATACATTCACTTTGTCTTACTCTTTGCCTTTGGAATTCGCGCTTATATTAAATCTTTATTCCTTCAATCAACCACTCTTGGGGGACAAAACTGTGACGTAGATAAATACAGTCACGTACACTTTTCAAATACTAGTATACTTTGCGCCAAACACACTTGCGACGACGAAAAATAATAAAAAAATAAAAAACAAAACAAAACCGAGGCGAATTTTCAACTCCATCGCTGACGCCGGAGTATAATAACTGCAACAAATACTAAACATTTAGATTTATTATTTCGTTTATTATTGAAAAAAAAATGGCAATCATCCTACTGAACTAAATGCTGAACCAGGGGCGACGGAATATATTTTTTCTCGGGGTGTGGGTTGACTTTAAACTTTATGCGATCATATATTTGTGAGATCGGCCATAAAAAAGCATGTTTAACCTGAATAGTAACCATACAGGGAACTGAAATATACTCAGAAAGCATCCTGTTTACTCAAAGTATGAGTCGACAAAAATTTGCGATGATGAGAAATTCGATTTTATTTCAAGTCATTCTCAAACTATCAATGTGGGGAGCATCTACCTCTGGGAGATGGATTATAATCCCTCTGGCCTTCAAGCATGTCTCGACCGCCCCTGGTTTAACCTCTACATATCAAAATTAATCATGCAGGCAAATTTGGCGGTGTGGTCCAAGTACGGATACATAACATATAAAAATTACTTTTGCTCACTCGGCAGAATAATGTAGAGGACGGCGTCAATTATGAAGATTACAGCGGCGATGAAACCGCATGCCTATAGACAAAGAAAACACAAAAAAAATTAACACTAGCATGAAAGACAACACAAGCATTAACACAAGTATTTCAACACAAGCATTGTACACATCTGCAGTTTAACTCCTCCCCCCCCCCCCCTTCCCAGTGAAATGTTGTCAATGGACCATTTCCCTGTTAAACTAAATTTAAAACTAGGAATTTTCACCAATACAGCTGGAGAGGGCATTCGGCTACACTTAGTAAAATTGGAAAGTTTGGTAGCGAAATGTTGAAGAGTACGAGAGATATCGCGGTGCGAATTTTGTATAAACTCGATGGTAACGCTTTTTGGAACGTAAAACTAATTAAATTATTACAAAATTTGCCAACCGCGATATAGTTAATATCTTTCTATTATTTTTCGCGCATTTTTCAACATTTCACTTCCAAACTTTCCAATTTTGCTCATGCAGTTGCGAAGTGCTCTTCCCAGCTGTATACCTCAGAACCGACGAATTTTCCTAGTTCAGGATTAAGTTTAATAGAGGAATGGTCCATTGCATATCCACGATCAAAAAATGGTAGGGGATTTTCGATAAAAATAAGACTGCATGGGCTATTTTTAAAGGTCTAGAGTTAAGGCTTCAAGTTTTGAAAATGTTTGCAGTTGGCCGTAGCGAATTTAGATTTAAATTCTAAAGTATTCTTTGGAAACTTTCATAACCAATAAATTTTACTCAGGTATAATTTCAATTTAGAATTTTCTGGATTCGCCACAATGCTTTTTACTCAACTATATAATTACCATAGCCTTTTCGTCTCTTCATCTATAAGTCAGTGTTAAGATTATGATAATCAATGTAATCGATAAATATTGATCACCATGCAATATCATAATCACGTTGTAATTTTTATCACCTCATTTCCAATCAATGTTATTACCATGGTCTCATATTCTCACCGCCGCATAAAAGCCTGGCAGTTCTCTCAAATAATTGTGTGGAAGAACAGCTGGGAAACTTTCCCGCGCTGACCAAAATAATCGCCCGCACTTGAATAAATAACCTCATATCTCAGCGAAAAAATTGAATAAAATACGTGTAATGAACGCGCCAACGCTTTAAGCCTTATAACCCTTCCTCTGTGCTACGGTCTGGCTCTATTGCCAGCGATTATTTTGGTCAGCGCGGGCAAGTTTCCCAGCTGTTGTGTAAAATATATATAGCCGGATAGTGCATGTGAGGGGGGAGCTGCAGTGTACATGTAAACAAATAGCAAAACTTACCACCCCACCGATCAATTCACTGCATTGGTAATCTTTATCAGACTTATCATAGACATCACAAAGAGATATAGGAAGATCTCCTTTATCTTCATATGTGGTAAGGACTTTGGCAAGCAAAGCTGTTGCAACCACTAGCTGAAATGCCCATAATGCATGAACGACCGCCATCTGAATGAAATTTATAGGATATACGTCACTTCAAAAACGAACGAAATCACCACTTTATTGTAAATGTTCAACGAATAAACTTTTGCATTGAAAGAAGAGGAGTTATCTAGCCGAATATCTTTTTGATGCCATGCATAATAGATACAAATGACAATGAATTATTCATGAATTTCACAATCATGGTTAAACATTGCCGATCGAAAACCCGTTCTATATCACCGTTGGGACGGAATTGAATGGACAATTGGCGCGTGCACGCATAAAAGGCATATAAAGCTCAGTCTGGCCAGTTTGATTTTAACCACCATAGCTGAGTTTTCGCTTCTTTATTATTTCGTGTTCTGAACTGAAGATTCTAATACGGATGAAACACTGTAGTGTAGTACGTGGGCGATTTTTGGTAAGCAATATTTCTATATCTGCTCTATCTATATGGTATTGAGCACTCTATAGTATTTCGTAAACCAAACGACGCTAATAAGGTCGCCGTGAGCAGGGGCGCCGTGGCCGGGGGGCCGGGGGGGGCCAGGGGGGGCCATGCCCCCCCAGGATTAAAACCTGTCGGAAATTTAGGAACATTGCATGTTGTCGGAGTATATCAATCATAACAGAGAGGTACCACGACAGTACAGCGGAAGAACTAAACTGATGAGGGGATTGAAGCAATTGCGAATATGTTTATATTTTAGTTATAAACAAATGTTGCGTATAGAATACGCTGTATGCTCATCCACTAAGATTACAAAGCTATAATAGAGTATCGACTATCGTGAAATAACGTATCGCGTTATCTCCGGCGCCAGCGACGGAGTTGAAAATTCGCCCCGGTTTTGTTTTGTTGTTTTTTTTATTTTTCGTCGTCGTAAGTCTGAAATGGCGCGAAACATTCTAGTATTCGAAATGTGTATGTAACCGTATTTATGTATGTCCCAGTCTTATCTCCCAAGAGTTGTGGTGTATAGCTTTGGCTAATTTTCCGATGCGCGATTCGATTTCGATCGCATATATGGCAATTCCTCCAAGAAGAACAAATAAACCGTTGTTTTCATACTGTTCGATTAAGTTTAGATTGAATTGGGGAAGAATATACTTAATACATGTAGATTCTGGTCCTATTTTAATAATATCGCTGCTATATCGCCGTTTAACAAGATGATGTGGTCGTGTATGGGCCCGTTGACACGTCGTAGTTTGCACAAGATTGAAGATTTAATATACTACATAAGCGCGAATTCCAAAGGCAAAGTGTAAGACAAAGCGAATGTATCATGCGGTCTATTTACATTTTTGAACAATTGAACTTCTATACTTTTTAAAGTACGATGTGCTTCTGAATTTCGCGATCGAACATTTATAGGTTCGCAAGGCATCTAAATGCGAATATGAACTGTATTGTTTATGTTCAGAACCTCTACTGTATATTACTGTAAAGACTGGCACGTGCGCCGGAGTTAACGCCAGAACAGGCGTCTTGTTTGTTAATGCATTTGGATTAGAAATCTCTGTAATACAGTTTTCCCACAAACAGTTAACTGTATCAAAAATTATTCAACTACTCAATTGAAAAGCGTATGTAAAACGTGAATATTTATCGGTCATATTCATTAGCAGACGTAGCTCGTGATCTTTGTCATAGCAAATGCATGCGCGTCCTTGCCGAAAACCCCCTGTCAGTTTTATCAATATTCGTTACTTTTTTCTTATAAAGATGTCGGGAAAAAAACGTGCTGGTCGGAATAATGTTGCCTTTGGCCACCCCTATATTAGCACACCCACGGCGCCCCTGGCCGTGAGCCACATATGCATGAGCTTTAAAAACAACCTAAAATTTTCGTTTTGAAAAATGTCCTTTTCTAATGCAAGAAAGAATTCTCGCTATAACTTACGACGAGTACTCCACCCTTTTTCTCGAGAATTCCAGTGATTGCTTCCACGATAGAGCAAATTGCGATGATCACTCCAAGAGAAGTGGAGAACAAGTAGAATTCGTGTCTGCCATAAAAACCAAGGTTATAACTTTCATCTTGTTTGTCATAATCATCATGCAGCTCCTTCATAAAATGACCGACTAGACCGGTTCCTACCACAAGGAGAACCTACGAGAATTCCGACCAAATTGTATATATTTCAACAAGGGGAAATTTCGTTTTAAGCTAATTGCCATATTTGTTTACATTTTTTAGGCAAAGCTAATCAGAATGCCTAAATTTTAAATACTTAATGTAAAATAGTATATATTGCAATTTTTATCAAAATTTATGCATTCAGATTGAGTTACCGAAAATGTGAACAAACATGCTGATTGGTTTAAAACGAAATTCCCCCTTGCTATATATTTCGATTTGTGAAAAATACGACATTATAAGGAGATCGATGAATTTCCCAGACTTGGGATACACAATTAAAGAGATTCATTAGGTGTTACTATGCGATCGCTGTGGGCTTTTACATAACTATGGGTTTTTTAGGATAATATAGCTAGCTACAACATGAATACGAACAGTGGTATAATATAATTCTGTCCGCTCTAACATTAACTCGTAGTTTTAACTGGACGATTTTGTCCAGCTTTGCTAAATATTTTCTTGTTTTCATATGATCTGATCAGCACAAGAGTAATTAAGCATTTGGAATAAACGACAAAATTTTTATAGCAAACATGTTTCGACTGGCTTATATAGTTAGATCGAAACATGTTTGCTATAAAAATGCTTAATTTCGTTGTGCATTGCAACGGGACTAAATCCTCAGGCTCATGCTAGCTATGCTACTCTACTGCAGAAACTAAAGCCCGGCGCATAATGAAAGGAAACGCTGAGCTGAGCGTCACTCGTGAGTGTTGGCTTAGCTGTTTCGGTGTTTCCTCCAGTGTGCGGTGTCATATCTGCGTTTTCTGGCACGAGTGCTATCGGCGTCGAACACTCCACATGTTGATCATGAATCATTCTGTGCAGCGTTAACATTTTCTCACAGTGTATATGCGCGTCCTGAGCTATCAGCTCAGCAGTTGAAACGAATACTACTAGCCTAAAATGAATTTAGCAGTGGATTCAAACACATTTAAAGTTAAAAAACATCACATTCAAACTTTCAAAGCAATTTTACTTTTGTAGCAATCGGCAAATCATTTACTGAGACTCGGGTCATTCAGGACACCTTAACGTCGTACAGACAGGGATAATATGGGGTCAAAAATCTGCTAATTTGTCTACCAGTGCTGATTCAGCAACTATTGAGTGGTTGCCGCCCACTTGCATGGGTTGTGAAAATAATTCAAAATATGAAAAGAACACACGTGCATTGACACCAACTGCTGAGCCGATAGCTCAGGACGCGCGCACACTGCGTATGAGAAAATGTTCACGAGTGTACAGCACAAAATTATTCAACAATAGCTACATGTTGAATATCCGACGCCGATACCACACGTGCAAGAAAACGCAGAATACGACACCGCACACTTCAGAAACTGAACCAACAGCCACGAGTGTCTCTCAGCTCGGCTGTTTTTTAAGAAATAGATTTTGGAGCTCCTTAACGTATAATGAGATTCATTTCAGTAATTTTTATGTCATGTACATAATTATGAAATATATTTAATTATTAGTCTTACAATTTCGAGAGCTGCCGATATAACTGGTGCAATCTTCATGTCGTCGGAAACTAAAGAAAGTTAATATCATCTCATGAATAACAAATTTTGGAACTGATCCAAAAATTTTCCCAAAAAAATTCGAAACTGATATTTTGCAAAACAAAATCTGGTTAACCTCGTTTTTCATTGACTTGCAAAAGGTTTCTCTCTCTTTCGAGTAGGTCTGTATAATCTAACGAGGTTGATTGCATGGACGACAATGTACAGGCGGAAATTGGCAAGTAGCTATATAATAGGTTTATGCACTTGTGTTAGGCCGTTCCAAGAATATTTTAAATTCTTTTCAATGAAATACTATGAATTCAAAGTGACTTGAAACGCTGTTGACATTCGCCATTTTGAATATCGTTATATCAATGGTATACTATTGTATGATTGTATATATGTTTTGTTATATATTATTTGTTATATATTATTTGTGGCATTAGTTTGATACATTCCAATTAACGCGTGTGACAGTCTGGTGTGATCAAAACTAGTCCGCTAATTACGATTCGAAAATTGATGATTCGCGTCAATCGAGCTCAAAGTGAAAGTACTCAAGAGACATTAGATATATTCAAACATTGTGAGTGAAATTGTTATGGTTACAAGTTCCTTCATTGAAAAATCTACTGCCTATCATGTCGTTTAGATAACAAAGCTTTACAATGCCTAAACCGGGGAGAAATTCTTACACACGTCGGTGAATTGTGGGTGGTATAAAACCGTATAGTTGTTCGGTTTGGAGTACTTCTACAAAACATTGAATTTTATCGTTTTGTTTATAAGAGTAAAGGTCGATTGTTTTCGATTTAGGCTTAATTATAGCATTCTAAATTTGCGGTGATCCAATTTGGGACACTAATTCGCTAGCCCTGAATCATTGCAATTTTAAACAAAATCAATATCGTTTTTAAAAATGAATCACTACACCTTATAATAAGTATGTTATACTGTGGAATCGAGGTGGGTTCACTGAACTTCTGAAATAGTTCGTTAAATTCAAGCTCGAAACGTTCAAGTAGAATATTATCATGAGTTTCACTTTTGCAATAAAATATGGCTAATACGAAAACCATGCAAGTTGGCTATTATTATACGATATTATACGATAGTTTTATACGATAGTGACTTAAAACTCACATACCTAAATTCTTTGAAAGCGAAGCGCAGATTCTTTTCAATGTTTGATAATGTAATCGCTGCAAAAATGATAGCAGTTGTTAGACTATTCAGCCAGTGTTTATATGCGTATATACTGCAGCCACTCCTTGCTTCTTGCTATAAAAACCAAATGATGAATCATGTGACGATCTCGTGATCGCGCGCGATAGATAAAAAAAGAGCACTTTAAAATGGCAAACATTGGCATCGGCGCATACAAAGCATGATTCGCCCCCATAACCTTAGTTTCAGATAAGATGTATGTTAATCCTTATTATACTATAACATTTATAGTACGCCCGTGCTGATTGGTCGAGAAGCGTGTTTCCATAACTGTATATAGAAACAGGGCATTTTTCCCGCCGAACTTGACAAGCGAAGTAATGTAATGAGAATTTATAATTGAATCGAATTGTAATATATGTATAAAATCTTTTTATTGAATTGTATTATAAAAGAAATAGAAAACATTTTTTCCTGTGTTTCTATACAGTTATAAAAACACTTCTGGGAGTTTGGGAGAACTCGAAATAACGTGGAAAAACTCGCCCTAAGGGCTCCTTCTTACTGATTATTTCTCGTTCTCCCAAACTCCCCCACGTGTTTCCATAACTGTATATAAACGCGGAAAATATTTTTCATTTCTTAAATGTTTCTCTGCTCTGGTTAAACCCATGCACAGATCTATAGAATAAATGATATAGATATTTTTACCTACCCTGTGTTTCACGCATCTTAATGAAAATGATGACGTCTTCGAAGTATAACTATTAAAGCCCAACATAGTACTTTCAGTAAAGCCATAAGAGACAATCAAACCATTTGAGAATAATAAGAATATATTTGGTAGTAACGTTTCGTCTTAACTTAAGACATTTTCGGACTAAATGATAAATTACATGATAATTTGAATATGTAGACTAGTAATATATTTACAAGGTATCAATTTACAAAAGGTGATAACAAGGACAACGTAAGAACAAGTTATCACCTTTTGTAAATTGATGCCTTGTAAATATATTACTAGTCTACATATTCAAATTATCATGTAATTTATCATTTAGTCTGAAGATGTCTTAAGTTAAGACGAAACGTTACTACCAAATATATTCTTATTATTCTCAAATGGTTTGATTGTCTCTTATGGCTTTACTGAAAGCACTATGTTGGGCTTTAATATTTATACTTCGAATACGCTTTCCGCCCGGCACGTCTCTGGCAACAGTATTGAATGATGACGTCTATTAAAGACTCTGGGACATGTTACAGCGCTCGGAAGCTTCCGTCCAATTGGATAATGCTTTTCTATGCTTTCTAAAGAACGAAGCTATGCTATTGGTTGAAACAGAAATGCATCGTAAAGTTCAGCCAATGAAAATTATTTTTGCGAGAAGCTGCGACACTATATACCCAAGACTCTTAGTATCATACTTTTTGCAATGTATGCGAATAGACCTTATGCATAATGACGACGTATCAAGCAGTCACGGCGAAAAATTCAAACTTCAAAATTTCCGTCCGTGACTACTAAGACAGGTGCAGGTGTCACAGCTTGTTACGCCATTATGCATAAGGTCTATTGCCATGTCTCGCTATACGAGTGCCAGGTTTCGGTAAAGCTCGTTTCACGATACAAGGAATCGGTCATCTCAAATTTCACATTAGATTTGAAATTAAGCTGCAGGTGTGTGGGTACCTTAATATCGTTCCCAGGGTATTCACTCTGCCCACACCAGTGAACTGTAATATCAACTGGAACGAGAACTCCTATAGTTCGGCCCAATAGTTGGTTGAAGCCAAAAATTAAGTTTTTGACTCAGTTTCTCGTTCCATTTTTATAAAAATTAGCAAATGATTATATTTTACATGGTTCTAGACATTCCTAGATAACTAGATAATTACTCTTTACGTCTGTTTTAAACGTTAAAAAACTCGGGCATGCCAAAACGTTGGCATCAAAGATGGCGGCCAAGTTAGCGTTCCAGCTTTTATTATGTTCCTCGGGTCTGCGATTTCCTCTGGCGAGGAAAAGAGGCTCTGATATAATCAAAACTGATCAGAAATAATTCTGATTGGTCGTTCATGCCGTTGGAATGTTGTAATAAACTACAATCCCAATACACATCGGAAGCCAAGATTTCTTCCAGAGCCTTTGTTTCATCGCCCCAGAGGAAATGGCAGTCACAGGGAACAAGATTTTTCGTTTTCAGCTAGAAAATTAGCTCGGTCAACTGGTCAAGTATATCCATATGCCGGTATCACCACCGACCATGCACTAATTTTTATTGTGTATGTCTAAAATCATTCGTTCTTGATTTCCTTTATTTTGTGATATTAATTGACTACCTTTTTACTAGGTTCGTCGAGTATACAAAAATAATCTAAGAAATGCGTGGTGGTAGTTTTACGATCCATTATTGAGAGACGGTAAGCCCGTAGTCTATGAGATTTTCACTGTCAGTATATTTGGCTAAAGAATGGTGCCCGTAGCATATTTTAGATCTCATTGAGTTTTGTATCAGAAAATGGGTACAAAATTTAAAAATGCAAAGCATCGCGAAACAAGTTCCAGACTGAATCAATCATTTCAAATACATATACAAATACTTCCAGAATTATTACCTACTAGGCATGCAACTTTTAAAAGTCGGACAAATAAGTTTATTCATATAGTAATTCATATTTCAGTAGCACTAAAACTGTCGCCACGCTTGACCAAAACAGCACTACAAGTTCCTTTTGTCCCAACTATATCCTCCCTGTCTACACTAGGAACTAGTTAGCGTCTTTTTAGTTGTTTAAATTTAAATTTCTTTTGAATTTGAATTAACAAGCCTCTAAAATCATATCCAAAGCCCTGATTCCAATTCAAGCTGATTTGTTTAGATATAATTTACGAACACTGACGGGCAGCTTAGTACTAGTTTTAAAGAGAATTTTTATTGCTAAAAATATAAAGATGATTAAATATCAAAGGCGATGTCTGGTTACGTCCGTTCAAACAAAATTTCCCACCCAATGATGCAGGTAGATGGCCGCGTTCACAGCGAAGCAGACGGCCGCCATAAAACCACATACCTAGACAAAATAAACGAAATATAAATCATGCAATAAAGAGTATTTTCAGTTATCAGTTTTCAGCTCCTTAGATTCATATCGATACACACAGGGTCATCTCACTGATCTCAAAATTTTTCTGTAACGAAGAAATAACCATAGTGCACTAGTCATTGACACCTTTTATATGCAAAGCAAAACACTCATTAAGGCAAAAACAAATCCAACTTATATAATATCGAAGCATCACTTTTCTTTGTTTTAGAACTTACGTTAAAGGTAATTAAGGGCAGCTTTCCACTTACGCGTTGTTTATACGCACGTACACGCACGGAAAATTATAAATGCCTCTAAATGTTTATTATTTAACATCTAGGTCTACAAGTGCATACTAAAACATGCGGAAAACTAAGTTCTTTCGATTTATTTACTTAGTCCTTTCAAAGATAACATATATAAGGATTTAGACTTTTACGTGCGTGTACGTGCGTATGAAAAACGCGTAACTGGAAAGCAGTCTTAAGGGGAGAGGGCGCATGGTTGCACACAAAAGCTATGAACTTCGAACTTCTAAACTTTCTTAAAATTCAGATTCTTACCGTTTTTTACTGACTGACTGAATTTAACTTGCTGTATAGCATGCTAATCTAAGGACTTCATAGTAAATTTAAGTAAGATCTTTCTAGCTGCGATGATTTATTTTCTTCTAGTTACTTCGATCAAAAATTAGTCTAAAGCGCAAGTCGTCCATTCCTAAGTCGTTTACTAACGACATTTTACCAATAGTAATGTAACTTACAATGCCAACGAGCAATTGGGTGCAATTGAGACCTGCACTTGCCGACTCTAATGCGTCACATACGCTTGTACCTATAGTCCTGGGATTCCCATTTTTTCAAATGTGGCTAAGTTTTTGGCAAGTAAAGCTGATGAAACCAACAGCTGAATTGCCCAAAGACCGTGAACTGCGATCATCTGAAATAAAAAGAACTTCCGTAAATCACCAACACACATTCGAGTTGATGAGAGCACAACTCAGAGGCGTATATCAACCATTTTATATAGTTAATAGATAAAGTTTAAAGCTAGACTGATCAGACTAATACTAGACCAATTAATTGCCCCAGAACGAGTGTTTTAACAACAGGCACATATTCAGTAACAACACGGAATTTCGTTTTAGACCAATCAGCACATTTGTTTACATTTTCATTAAACCAATCAGAATGCACAAATCTTGACAACTCCAGTAAAAAGGTACATTATGTACCATTTTCATTGCGTTATATTCAGTTCATTATGCATGAAACAGACCGTTCATTTTGCATCGCCTACTCTGAAGAATTTTGAATACTGCACACATCATTAGGGTATTGAATTTAAAGCATATGCAGCCATAGTTCAAAAATTTGGGCCCGCGGATAACTAACGCGACTCAGCACACGCAAATTCAAATTTATTGCTACATACTTGACCGTCGATATACTGCACAAAGAATGCAATACTGCAATAACTGCACCGGCCTTGCCTCTAGCTAAGACTCAGATCTTTTCTATACAGTGTCCCGCATGAAACTTACGGCGAGTGATCCTCCTTTTTTTTCTATCATTCCAGTAATTGCACCCACAAGAGAGTAAATTGAAATAACCACTCCGAAACCGGTGGAAAACAAGTAAAATTCATGTCTTCCAAATTCTCCGTTATCATAGGCTTTGTCTTCTTTGTCATAAGTATCGCGATACTTTCTCATGAAATGACCCACAAGACTGGTTCCTACCAGAAGAAATACCTGAAATAGTTGAATATTTTATGATCACCTGAAAATATTCTAAAGGAATTGTTTTCTTCGTATTTTTTGAGAACAAATTTGAGCAGGTGAATAAATCTGAATTGACCAGGTGGCGGGTCTGGGGGTGTGCAGAATAAATTACTACGGCATTACATTAAATTACTAAGATAAAATATTGTCTTACAATTTGGAAAATCGTCGCTGTTATAACTGCCACTAAATTCATGTTGACGAAATATCTGAAAGATAAGCGTTTTGTCATGAAATTAATTTCAAATTCTGCATATCGCAAAAACCGAATTGAATAATTGTTTTATCATACATTTGAAGAATAGTAAACATAGTACTAACAAATAAAAAACTTTATTAATATCAACATCCAAAAATACATCAATTATTAATACATAAATACATACTAATGAATACCGCTTGTTAACCACCGCAGGCTCACTTGCAGATAACTCAGTTATCTGCTTGCGTGATTGCTTGATTTATCTGTCAACTATTAGCCAATCAAATTGCTTTTACTAGTATAATATATAATAATAAATAATATATCTACGTCCAAGACCGCAGTCATATGACAGAAGCTTTATAAATTTTCTAAACCTTGTTCATGTAAATCGTAGTTAACAATTGTGAAAAAATTATAACAATTATTTTATCTCTAAGCAAAGTCGCCCATTGAGCTAAGTTATTGGCAATAACATTGGGAATTTGCACTTTATATATCGAGACGTCTTAATTGGTTTGACACGTTTTAGTATAAAAACATCGAGTGCAAGCAATATGAAACGCGTGAAACAGAGAATCCGCTTGTGATAAGGGCAATATGTCGTATATGTATATAGCACTTCAGTTTCACAATATATTTGGCATAAGAGCCAGAAAAACAGAATAAAAACCCACTTTTGCCACTCTTCAATTGTTAAAAAGTGTTAATATCACGTACAACAACGATAGTATAGCAGCTACATACCCGGACACTCCAAGTTTTGTTTTTTCTTGTGTGATTCGAAGATGTAGATGTGGATTGCTCACTTTATTGCGTTGTAAAATAAACAATTTTAACTGTATGTTTAGGACTGATGTATTTATGATCACTGCTCCCGCAGTCTTCTTCTTTTCACAACTTATAACTTTCACAACCGAATAAAACCGGACGATATACATCACTCCCAGAAGGAGCTAGGCCCTTGTTGTTTACGTCAAGAATATATTGGCTTGCACATCACAATGTAATGAAGGCACAGTTTAATGATGTGGAAAGTACTTTACCTGTAGTTCCACTGTGATGAAAGCGATAAAAGATTTATCTATAAATATCAAGCTATATATATCGAAGACTACGTGGAAACAGTATAATACTAAGATTTTACTAGTTTATGTCCATGCAATTTCACGCCGTTCATATATACCATGACCAATAATGGCTTAATATTTCAAACCACTTCTAGGTGTGTTTTAGGATATCCTGCGTGCTTGTGGCTTGTTATCAGTATTTGATTATTTTGATAACTCTTTGTTTTCGCTAAACATCTGACGACAATAATGACGTCGTGCATGTTGATATTGAGCGCCCGTGTGAGATTGCAGATTCTAGATTAGACATTCCAAATTCTCGCTTCTCAATTCCTACCATAACTTGGTATCTGGTGGAAAATTGATGCACATATACTAACATGCGTATAGGCAAATCGTATTCTCGCGAAATCTTAAACCATCCTGATTCCTTTGCATATTAGGGGCCGTGGATGTTTTTAAAAACCAAGCCACGGAAGTTGTAATACCGGTAAACACTTTACCCTTCGCTTAATGCCGAACATCTACAAATCAAACTTATAAACAGGTGTATATTTATCGAGTAAGTTAGGTTATTTCAGGAATCTGCGGTAGGAACTCCCGAATTCATCCAACTTTTGCTGTCGTATAATCAATGTGAGTCTTGTATCTGATTATAAATAGCAATGATCACCTGAAATATAGACGAAGTCGAAATAGATATTTTGTTTAGGATGCTATCATTGGTATGAGAAATTTCGTGCACATAGGACTAGACGGATTTGTTGCCCGAATTTGGCTTGGTTGGAAAATAATACCCTGATATACTGATACCTGATCAGTGGCAGTGACCGAGTGTCCGTAGTTAATTGCGACTTGAAGTCGAGTGAAAATCGTATTGGGATCCACTCATGTGAATCATAGGGACAAGTTGGTGTTTCCGTGTTAGATCTAGATCTGAACGTATCGTTGATTTATATTAAAGCGTCAGAACATTGTCATCAGAATCGTCTATCTAGTTGGTTTTGTTCCCAAGCACTGGCCTATATCTTCCTTTTTTGGACGGGAAACAAAATGCAGTTTAATGCAGAAAAAATTGTATTATATTAATCCAGGCTACATTTGACTTGGGTTATATGCCCACATTTATGCAAAACACTCGTGCACTAGGTTCTATATACTAACAATGAATTCACAAGATATGCCTCAATGTCATGCTCGTTTCCAAGAACTAAGAAGAATCGTTAAAAAAGTGAACGAGTATGACGTCTGCAATTTTACTGCCAACTTTTACTCAGTTGACTGTTTCGCCCAAAGAAGGTAGACGACCGTGTTCACAATGAAGATGACAGCTCCGATGAAACCACATACCTAGACAAATAAAAAAGCATTTGTATCGAAGATAGCCTAGGCACCATGACTTTGACTCTCCAGGGAGCATTTCAAATGTTGGATTGTCAAAATAATGTTCGCTGACATCACTATTATCATCTCATATACCCTATCATTCCCAGAGCATCCAAACAACCACTATTCACAATCGTTAAGTCCCGTTTACACTTGCAATTTTAGGTGCGATTTTATGTGCGATCTTCTTTTGATAATTGTGAACGAGTGACTAGTTACGAATGCCCTGGGGCCAGTTGTTGAAAGCAAGGTTAGCGCTAGTTGACCTCTTTTAATAGACGAGAATGAGTGGATATAAGTAGCAAGTGAAATTGGTCTATATATGTATAGCTAGCTTTGATATATAGATATCGCATTGTAGATTGTAAAGGTCCGTTTGCACTTGCGATTTTTGCTGAAACCAAACAATAGCGTACACTGCAAAAAATCCTGAGTAAATTGTACTCAAATTATTGAGTAAAATGTTGCTTCCACAGTGACACATTATACTGAGTAAAACATACTCAAAATATTTGAGTAAAAATTACTCGCTTGTTTTGAGTAAATATTACTCAAATAAAAGAGTACAAAGTACTCAAAAGCTATGTACCCTTATTTACTCATTAAATGAGTAAACCCCGTTAAATACTCGCAATTTTGAGTAATTCGCTCGTTTACTCAAAATAAGGAGTCACTGTGGAAGCAATTTGTTTGAGTAACTAGAACTCATTTTTTGAGTAGAAACTACTCATTATTTCGGTAAATTTACTCGAGTATAAGAGTAGTTTCTACTCAAAAAACGAGTACCAGTTACTCGGACAAATTGCTTCCACAGTGACTCCTTATTTTGAGTAAACGCGGGAATTACTCAAAAGACGAGTAAAGCTACTCGAACGTTTGCGTAATTTGACTTCCAATTGGATTTCCAAATTGCTCAGCTACTTTGACGACAGCTACTCGTAATTCTGAGTAAAAAAAATGTGAAAACTTGAAAAATATGCTTGAAACAAGGAGAATAACAAGAATACACCGCACTACATAATAATGTAGATCGAGACAAAAAATGCACACAAACAACTTGTTCAATGAAATCGTCTATTTTAAAAATTAATTTACAACAGGCCTGCTATTTTGCAGCACACGAATTGCAGTTATACAATCAGAATATACAATCAATCACAGCCTCAAGTTTTGTTAAAGTGGTATATACATTGTCAATAATATAGTAAAATGACATGCAGTCATTAATTCAAAACTCATGATGTCACAGTTGGCATCTGGAGGACAAACTTTATTTTGCAAATGACGTACATTTTGGTAAAAATGAAGAAAGATAACCTAGAGACTTTGCTATGTATAATGTATAATTGTTCTTGTTTGCAAAATGAAGCTTTACCGCTTGCATAACATTCTTTTGCTGCATTCTCGAAACTTCCGTCCTATAGAAAAGATAGATAAAATATCGTTCAGATAGACTTATATTGACAGAAGACTTGAGCGTTAAGCAACTTTTCACCCAACGCCCTGGTGTTTGTCTCAAATGGGTACTGTACTCGGTAAGGCAAATAAAGACCTCGTAATTGCTTTGTTACTTAGCAGCCAGGATCAAGCCTGGCCTATAATGTTAATGCACAAGTAAAAAGAAACTCGCCTCAAAAAACAGTACCAATTAAGTCATTTTTTTCTTCGTTCTTTTTCTTGTTTTCTTTGTCTTCTTCCTGTCTTTTTTCTCTCTTTTGATTCGGAGAAGACATGTATTTGATCTTACTTAGTGAACTCGCCATTTCTTTATCATTCATCGCCGATGTCTCTGTCCAACTTATATTGAGTAACACAACTTTTAGTGAAATCATTTAGCATGGTACGTAACCTATTTAGTCATAAATAATAAAACAAGTTATAGTTTTCATTTTGCCACATGTTTATTTTTGCGATGGTGCAGCTTGTGTTCTCTCAAACACTTTAGACCATATCACATATCAAAGAGTAAGTGTCATGTAATAAAGATAAATATATTACTTAAATGTAATCTTGTATTTTATAAGATGTTTAGTACTGTTGAGTGTTAGTTGCAGAATTTTTTGTGCAATTAAATACAAATTTGATAAAAAATATATATAAGCCCCATATAAAACTGTCATTTCACCTTAGTCTAAAAGAAAACCTAGCATTAAATTACATTACAGAGTGTATTCATTTATATATCTCCTCTTTCATGAGCGGACAAGCCACTCAAAAGAGGTACTGGTAAAAGGTGGAATCCACCTTACACAGCAGCAGAACTGCATCAACATAAATGTATACATGTCTTGAATATTGTCTTTGCAATTCTCACTGATGGGCAATACAAGATGTGCTGCCCAAGTGAGCTGATGGTTAAAGGCGGTCTAAGCCACTTTACACAAAAGCTGTAAAACAGCAATGCCAGGGCCAATATTTAAAACAATAAACTGCAATGTCACTTTAATTCCTAATTTGCCAAACACAATTTTTAGTTAAATTATTAATTAAATACAAATTTGATAAAAAATATGTATAAGCCCCATATAAAACTGTCATTTCACCTCAGTCTAAAAGAAAACCTTGTATTAAATTACATTACAGAGTGTATTCATTTATATATCTCCTCTTTCATGAGCGGACAAGCCACTCAAAAGAGGTACTGGTAAAAGGCGGAATCCACCTTACACAGCAGCAGAACTGCATCAACATAAATGCATACATGTCTTGAATATTGTCTTTGCAATTCTCACTGATGGGCAACACAAAATGTGCTGCCCAAGTGAGCTGATGGTTAAAGGCGGTCTAAGCCACCTTACACAAAAGCTGTTAAACAGCAATGCCAGGGCCAATATTCAAAACAATAAACTGCAATGTCACTTAATTCATAATTTGCCAAACACAATTTTTAGTAAAATTATTTAACATGGTTACCTTTAAATGTGACAGTAATTTGACTCTAATGTTTGATGCTCTTTTTATATACCTTTATTGCTTATGTTGTCCAATGAAAATGAAAGACCAAAGCTATTACATATCTAAGAGCATGTGTGCTCAAAAAATCAATATATTATACTTGCTGTGAGACCTTTGTTCTGAGGTCATTAAGTAAATAAAGTAATAGGTTCTATGTATAAGACCTTTCATGAAGCCAATATATATATAACTGACACTTTATGTGCAACCTGATAACTTGAATGATCTATTGGTCAAAGGTATAAATAATCTTTTGTGAATTGGTGTTTTGAAAACCATAAGTAAATTACTATTAGTGCTCCAAAATACATAATTTTATATTATTAACTGAACACAATTTTTAGTGGCCTCTCCATTGAAATTGAATTTTTGATATGCATTATTCAATACAAATTCATGCAAGATCAAACAAGGAGACTGCTTACAATCAAAATATCATTTTTACAGTATATAAACAGTATATAAGCTGCCTAAGTTTCATATAAGCATAAGGGCCATTTATACGAGCGAAAATAAGACAAGGCTCCAGAGTTTGCCCCAAATAAGCCGCACTCGAAATTCTCATATAAACCATTAAACAATGGTGTCCAACATCGACGTTCTGCCGTATCTATATGCAATGCCCCTAAAGGCTAAATCCCGCCAATGTCACGGCGATTTTTCGGGGATTTACAATTAAAGGTAGTGTATGCATATGCTATCTTTTATATAGTGATGAAATTTGAAATATCTACATTTTGTGCGCGATTGTACTTTGGATTTGACAACAAGAGTAAATTACAGAGTATTTGCGCGCCACATCTCCCGCTAACAACAAGCTCAAAAACATACCTTAAACGTCTGGCAATACTCGCCAAAGCCAACTGCAATAAGCCATGAGTGAACGTCCTCCACTGTGAACATTTTTTCTCAGTTCAGCGGAATTATAGAGCAAAGAAATATTTGAATATACCAAGACACAAAGACAAGCTTTTACCGCACGTTGAAGCTCACGGTGATTTGAAACTGACAATGAAATTGGAGTCATTTGAATCGTCGCGCCAAAGGAAACGCAAAACATGATTGGCTCATTATAATTAATTATATCCGTCCGCTTGTATTAGTATTTACCTCCAAAGAAAACGCAAAACATGATTAGCGCATTATAATTAATTATATCCGTACGCTTGTATTAGCATACCGAAGGAAACGCAAAACATGATTGGCTCATTATAATATATATATATATATTGTATATATTTAATTTGTGGTATTATGTGATATTAATATATGAACCAATAATGTTGTTGGCCTTGTTAATAACTTAGCCGTCAAAATAAGCCCCAAATACTGGAAAGATATATGTGGCCGGCATAGTTTTGTAGTAAAAGTAAAGTTTACTCTTTTTTTTGAGTAAAGAATACGTGTTTTTTTAGTAACTGATACACGTTGTATTTACTCAAAATTTTGAGTAAATTTTACACATTGTACATAACTCATGATTTGAGTAAATGCTGCGTTTACTCAGGAAAAGAGTAAAACTTTACATTTACTGAAATTTGTGAGTATTTAAATCTCCTGCGTAAGCTTGAGTAAATTTTACTCATCAATTTACTCATAGTTGAGTAAAGAGTGCGCAAAAATTGGAGTAAAAATTACTCTAACACTTTACTCAACATTTTGAGTTTTCGTTTACTCGCAAGAGAGAGTAAAGTATCTCTTTACCGAATGAGGAGTAAAATTTACTCAAATTATTGAGTAATCGGTACAATTACTCAAAAATTGAGTAACATTTACTCAAATGAGAAAATGCATTTTTTGCAGTGTAGCCATGCAGCCTGTCGATGTGTCCCGCTATGCTAATATTTTAGTTTTCACTGACTGTGAACACAATAGATTTGTAAAGACATGAATAATTATAGTAACTCGAAATTTACATAGCGGGACAAAATCGTCAGGCTGGCTACGCCACTAAAACCAAAACAGCTGAATAAAATTTAACACGGGATTGGCTTTAAACTCTTCGGCAAGGTTTCTCTATCCTTTAGAGAAGTGAATATTAGCTGCAACTTACAACTCCACCAATCAGATGATTACAGTTGAGATCTGACTTCGACTCTTCCCAGTGTTCACATGTGGATTTTGTTTCTCTGCCAAAGCCGCGCTCCTCTTCCCCCTCGAATTCAGCCACGACTTTTGCATTTAGAGCTGATGAAACCAATAGTTGCAGTGCCCATAATGCGTGCACCGATGCCATCTGAAAAAAGTCGGAGTGATTGTAATGCTTATATAGTCTGCAAATGAAACAGTATTACCAAACCAGGTGATCTAAAATCGCTGAAAAGGACTGGAACTAGTTGTCATAAATAAAAAATTCATTTCTTCTTGAAACAACCTAATATCTCTTAAAATATATTTTTATTTGGTTTTAAAGTTATGTCAGAGCTATAGATCTTATAACTAATCTACAATGATAAATTTTAACTGGTCTAATAAAGAATAACAAAAGATATAATTGATTAAATGCCGCAGAATGGGTTTCTATTTCGACACATGCTGTGGTCAATGGACTTCAATTTTGAACTCATACAATTTAGAAAGAGCTTTCGCTACAACTTACGGCTAAAGCTCCACCCTTATTCCCAACTATCCCAGTAGCTGCTCCCACAAGCGAAAGAATTGATATGATCACTCCAAGACAGGAGGAGAACAAGTAGAACTCGAATCTTCCAAATGCACCACGATCATAGGCATTGTCTGTTTCGCTAAGATCGCGAAATTCTTTTAACAAATTACCAACAAGACCGGTTCCGACCAGAAGTACAACCTACAGGAAAAATTCGAAGTTTTAATATGTCGAAATGCATATTTACCAATGGTTGTTTCCGTTTCGTAAATAATCAAGATAAAACTTTGATTGTGATTGCTATTCATCTTACAATTGGTGGAAACGCTGTTGCGATTGCGACAATCTTCATGTTGAGTCTAAAAATAAATATGGTAAATATTCTCGTGAGGACGAGAGAGACGAAATTTTTTTCACAATCCTATCCAATGATGTTTAGCCGAATTTGAATGCATTTATTAAGCACAAGAAACTCGACAACAAAGTCGGGAAACTTGTCTGGCAGATCATTGTGAATCTGGTCACCCACGAGTTTTTCGTAAAATCTTATTCACACACTTATTGCGAAGCACTAACCTGGCCCCAACTTCGAACGTCAATTGACAAATTTCTATTACATATAAACACTAAATATTTTCATGATATTTGCCTTCCATCCGAATACTACACAAAGATCGACTATTCATGAATAGTGATCTCGCGGGGTTTTTTCATACGCTCCCCCCCCCCCCCCGTATATGTACATTCAAAGAAATTTAGTATGGCGGGATGCTATATAACCATATAAACATATATATTTCCAATGAAGGAAACACAAAATCTTTGGGCGTATGACATATCTACATGTGTATCAATCCAGAAAGTGGTCCATTTTAAACAGGCATGAAGAGATCTGTCATCTGGATTAAATCTTTGTCGTGAGTCGGAGTTCAGGTCTGACCACTCCGCTCATGAAACAAACATTTGCTTACATTTTGAACTGCTCTTGAACTAAATATTTCTGAAATACGACGTGGACTCATTTTTAAACATAAATGCATGTGCGTCATGCACTATAAGTTTTGATAGGTTTGTCAACGACTGCAGATATGCTTGGATGCCTTAATTGGCGTCATGTTCTGCATATTTATTATTAGATGTGATAGTACACAAAATTCTGTGGTCCAGAATCGATTTTCTCGTAAAACTGAAAGTCAACTGAAAAAAATCTATAGATAGAGACGCCCACCAATTTTACTGTGTTTCAACATGTGTGATTTTCAGCTGGTTTTAACTACAACTGGGCGTTACCACTAATTTATAACATTGTTTATCGAATATGAGAATAGATCTGCATTAAAACTTAAAAGTCATAGAATCAGACCTCCGAGTGGTCTTTCCTAGCGTCTCATGATTACCGTTGCGAATGAATGAAATAGTATCTGAGCACTTGACTTGAAATCGTGAAATCACTCTCAACGCAATTTGTCAACTCCCGATGATTCAAGAAATATCGATAATTCAAGTCATGTGTCAGAGAACCTGGTACTTTCGTAGATCTACACATATAAGTTACCTTTTTTGCAATTGTTATGGTGGTTTAACCAAACTTCTGCGCACGAAAAAGTTAGATAACTGTCATATATATTTGTTCGTTAACGCCCATTCATATTCATGCTTTGTACGTTGGTGAATCACATTTCAATAATGTCCAATAATGTACTAAATTATGATTTTTCGAGACTGCAAAATCATGATTTGCACTTCTTTAAAACGTTAGTAGCATAATTGTTGGAGGTATATTAACGTACCTGATTTGAATGTGAGGTTTATATGTGTTGTCTTCAATGCCAAATGAAGCTTTATACCTTACTTCTTGATCGTTCAATGAGACTACGTGGCATCTAGTTCTGAGCGATTCTTTTATTTCCATAATATATTCCGTTTCAAATCATCCAATTTTACCTCATGCTGACAACTAATAGGTGAGCTCACGAACGCTTGCTGAACTGCATTTAGCAATGAACTATACCTTGCACTGGACCCGGTTTTACTGGGTTTTATTTTCCAACTCAAAATATGGGAACAACTTTTACTTTTAAGATGGAAAAAGAGATATGCTTGTGATTTTTTCTAAAGATATGCAGGAGATCACATGATTAGTCATTAGTATAAAATTGGTGCTGACTTGACTAATGGGTGCATGACACAAAATATAGTGAGTAATTATTTAATTGTGCATCATTAAAACTTATAAGCGACGCATGACAGTTTATTGCGTCAGCAGTTGTAGTGATTACATTTCAAACATGATGACATTTTACAGACAGACTATTTTTGTCAGATACGGTTGAACGGTTGATAAACGCGGATGTTTATATCACCTTCGCGTTCTCATCCTACCACGTTCCATAATTAATATGTTCGAAGCAACGAATGTACTCGAACCGGAAGTGTCTCGTAAAGTGCTCTTCTTAGAACTGCATATTCATATAACACAATGAACCGTTATGTTAATCAATGACAGGCCATGTATTCATGGGAGCATATTGTGAAAGCATGGAGATTTCTTGATAATTCATTTGATCTTTTAAGTAATTATAAAAGTCCATCCCACAGGCTGTACATGTTTAAGTGCTGTATGGTGCATGTAAGCACGCGTTGCATGGGTAATTATTTCTAGTTTATTCCAAGTGGTTTGGATTTGTAGTGGCTTGGACAAGTACTTGGCTGTTCATCATTCACACTTTTGTGAAGTTTATTGCAAGGGATTATTCTTGGAACTGCCTGGCAAAGTCACATGAAATTGATTTCCTTGAATTGGGAGCGAATTAGCTAGGTTAGCTTGAGTGAAATTTTTATAATACCCTCACAGACTGATACCTGAACAGTGGCAGTGACCGAGTGTCCGCAAATAATTGCGACTTAAAGTCGATTGAAAATCGTATGGGAATCCACTCATGTGAATCATAGGGGCAAGTTGGTGTTTTGTTAGATCTAGACCTGAACGTATCGTTGATTTCTATTAAACCGTCAGAACATTCATTTGTCATCAGAATTGTCTATCTAGTTGGTTTTGTTCCCAAGCACTGGCATATATCTTCCTTTTTTGGACGGAAAACAAAATTCGGTAGAAATGCAGTTTAATGCAGGAAAAATTTTATTATATTAATCCAGGCTACATTTTACTTCATGCACTAGGTTCTATATACGAACGGTGAATTCACGAGATATACCTCAAAGTCATGCACGTTTCCACATCAGTGTGTAGATTAAGAAATAGTTTCTGAGAAGAATCGTTAAAAATTGAAGTGAAGGAGTATGGCGTCTGCAATCTTATTGCCAACTTCTACTCAGTTGACTTTCTCGACCAAAAAAGGTAGACGACCGTATTCACCATAAAGATGACAGCTCCGATGAAACCACATACCTATAAACAAATAAAAAAGCACTTGTATCAAAGATGTTGCACTACGATTTCAACTCTCCAGAGAGCATTTCAAATGCTGAGTTGTCAAACAATGTTTGCTATAAATGCTAACAAATTAGTTCAGTAGTCAGATTAATGTATGGTAGTCATCATAACGATCACACATCATGACTATTGACTTGTATATAATTGACGACATCACCATTATAATCTCATGTGTCGCATCATGCTCAAAGCATCGAAACAACCATCAACATCCAACGTCAACTATCGTTACAATCTATGTCATTTGTGATAAATATATTTATAAAGGCCGTTTGCGCTTATATCCGCTCACTCTCGTCTTGGTCGTCTAGCAAACTGTAAATGTAAACTGACGTTAAACTCTTCGGCAAGGTCGAACCAGGCTTTAAAGAAGTGAATATTAGCTGTAACTTACAACTCCACCAATCAGATGTTTACAGTTGAGATCTAACTTCAGCGCTTCCCAAGTTTCACATTGGAATACATTCTCTTCGTATGTAGCCAGGACTTTAGCCATCAGAGCTGTTGAGACCAGTAGTTGCAGTGCCCATAATGCGTGAACCGCTGCCATCTGAAATTAGTCATGGTGATTGTATTACTTATATATATATAATCATGAAACAGTGTTATCAAATCCAGGTGAACTGTAATAGGCGTGAAAGGACTGGGACTATTTGGACAAAAGCTGTGGTCAACCAACTTCACTGTTGAACTCGTGCAATAGAGAAAACGCTTTCGCTTCAACTTACGGCTAAACCTGCACCCATTTTCCCAACTATCCCTGTAGCTGCTCCCAAAATCGAAAGAACTGATATGATCACTCCAATACAGGTGGAGAACAGGTAGAACTCGAATCTTCCATATGCTCCACGATCATAAGCATCGTCATCGGTTAATATAGAATTTCCAGAGTTATAATCGCGAAGCTCTTTAAAGAAATAACCAACAAAACCGGTTCCAATCAGAAGTACACCCTGTAGGAATATTTCAAAATTTTAATATGTCGGGGAAAGAAGATGCGCGAAGTTCATGTGCGATGGATCGCGGGCTCTGGTTACGAGATTGCATTTTATACAAATTTCCTGGCAATATCGTTGTTTTCGTCTCGTAAAGGCGACCAACGCTTCTCTTTTAACACCATCAGCGCTAAAACTGAGGCATATATGAAGTCTTGCCTGATGTATGTAGTAACATATAGAACGTAGCATATAGTCTGATTTTTGTGCCTGAAAATCCAAATTGTTTTTTCCCCGAAAATTGCCAACAAACCGCGGCCTGCCGCCTCAGCCAACCATGCAAGTCGTACGCCTATGGCTTGAGTGACTATGTGCAATCCCCCGGGTTTTAAGAGGTTTAGTGTTATTCTTAAGCCATTGTAACTTTATTTGAGGTAATTTTACACTACTTTTTTCTGTGGTTGAATTTAATTCAATTGACGCAAACGCTTACAGGAACGTAATTGGAATCCATGCACCATCATCATTATTTCATTTTTTTTACAATTGTATGAATTTAATTGTTATTTTAATTCATCTTACAATTTGTGTATTAGCTGCAACAATTGGGGCAGTCTTCATGTTGCTCTAAAGAAAATAAATATGATTGTTATATAGGTGCTGTGTATTTTAAATGTGATTGGTTCATTCGTAGTCACATGACTTTAAATAAATGCAATGTTTCCCGCCAGGGAAACAAGTGAAAAATTGTTGCCCGCCTATTGTCATAACAAAGTAAAAAATAAGTGTTTCTTTTGAAATGAAATTGTTCTGTAACATGTATGTTTTCCGGTTTCTATATAGCAAAGCACTTAATGTACATTACGTCGGGAAATTTCCTCGAACTGACATTCATATAGACTCTTGGGAAAACAAAACTATTTCCCTCGGGAGCATTGATTAAGTGTATTTTAAAAACCTGAATGAAATTTGTACAATTATGTTTGGCGTGCAAATTTAATGCTTGATGCGATGCATTTAGAGCCATTCAAGCGGACTCTTTATGCATAGAAGTAAAAGTACTCCAAAACGAAATTGTCTGCTTGTACAAATTCGCGTGAGTAATAGCCGTCTATAGCGTAAAGTTATGACGCATTAGATTTCATATGAAAACCAGTCTTCAACGCCTGACAGTTCCTGCTAAGCGTAATTATAAGCACACTCATGCAAATGTACGTCTGCAAATTAGTAAACAATTGTACTCCTCCCCCCTTCTGCCACATGGTGTGTCAAAAAAACGCAACCAATATTCATGTCATCATGATATTCGCTTTCCATTCAATCACAAAAGATAGGTAAAAGACCCTGGGTATAATTGGTTGATACTCGTGAATATTTCACTAAATTGGTATCAATCCAGAAAGTGGTCCATTTTAACCAGGCTTGAAACGAACGGATCTGGATCAGAGCTTCGTCGAGAGCTGAAATTCAGGTCTCACCAGTCCAGTCAACTGCTGTACACATTTGAAAAGTACGACTGACGTAGTGCACGCCATGCATCATTGGTAAAATTTGATTGCCAAAGACTCGTTTTACAAGCAGATATGCTTGGATGCCTTAGCCTCATGTGGCGCATATGTATATAAAGATGAAAGTACACACTACAACTCGGCTGTAGTTCAAAATGGATTTTCTCCTGAACTGAAAGTCGAAACAAAAGTATATAGATTTCTATATACTTTGCCTCCCGCAAAATGTTTCAACTTTAACTGTGTGCTATTTTCAGTTGGTAATAAACCAATCTGCAACTGGGCGTCACCATTAATTTATAATATTGCTTATTGAAAATAAAACCGAATTAGGTTTGCATTAAAATTTAAAAGTTCGACCGAATGGTTGTTCTTAGCGTCTGAAGATTACCCTGTGAATGAATGAAATAGTATCTGTGCATGCACGTGGCTATAATTCATGGAATCGCCCTCAACGCAAACCGTCAACTCTCGAGAAAATCTTGCTCTCGATATATCGATAAATGTGTCAGAGAACCTGGTACTTTCGTAGATCAACACATAAGTAACCTTTTTGCAATTGTTATGGTGGTTTAACCAAGCATCTGGGCACGAAAAAGTTAAATAACTGTCATATATATTTGTTCTTTAACGCCCATTCATATTCATGCTGTGTACGTTGGTGAATCACATTTCGCAAAAAAGTCCTAAATTATTGACTTTTCGAAACTGCAAAATCATGATTTGCACTTTTTAAAACGTTAGTAGCATAATTGTAGGAGATATATTAACGTACCTGATTTAAATGTGAGGTTTATATGTGCTGTTTTACAATGCCAAATAAAGCTTTGTAGAGTGTAGGTTACTTCTTGATCGTTCAATGAGACTACGTGGCATCTAGTTCTGAGCCATTCTTTTATGTTTTCCATAATATATTCCGTTCCGAATGATCCCATTTTACCCCATGCTGACAACTGATAGGTAACATCATGCGCTGCACTGCATTTAGCAATGAACAACCTTGCACTGGACCCGGTTACACCGGAACACTGTTTCCAACTCAAAATATAGGAACAACTTTTACTTTTAAGATGGAAAAAAGAGATATACGCTTGTGATTTTTTTCTAAAAATTTGCAGGAGATCACATGATTGGTAATTAGAATAAGATTGGTGTTGACTTAACTAACGGGGACACAAAATATAGTGAAGAATTATTTATAATTGTGTGTCAATAAAATTTAGAAGCGACTCAGTTGTAGTGATTACATTTCAAACATGATGACATTTTACAGAAAGACCATTTTTGTCAGATACGGTTGAACGGTTGATAAACGCGGATGTTTATATCACCTTCGCGTTCTCATTCTACCACGTTTCCATAATTAATATGTTCGAAGCAACGAATGTACTCGAACCGGAAGTGTCTCGTAAAGTGCTCTTCTTAGAACTGCATATTCATATAACACAATGAACCGTTATGTTAATCAATGATTTCGTGGGAAACAGGCCATGTATTCATGGGAACATATTGTGAAAGGATGGAGATTTCTTGATAATTCATTATAATTCATTTGATCTTTTAAATAATCATAAAAGTCCATTCCCACAGGCTGTGCATGTATGATTTAAGAGCTATAATATGGTTTGGATTTGATGAGAACTAGAGTGAACATGTAATTGATCTAATCTGTCTTTTGAAAGATAGTTCCACCCCTTATGGCAGTCAACCAAAACTTATTTGAATACAGAAATTCAATCATCATAATTATTTCGGGCTGGTATTTGTTACACAATGAAACTGCTCATTTCATAGCGCTTTTACACAAAACCATCTTGAAATCGAAAATTCAAAAAATTCGAATTCTTCCAGCGAACTTAACTGCATGAATAGCAAAAATCTATCGAAATGCTATCTATTCGGAAGATGATATTAAAGTCCAACGTAAAGCTTTTAGTAAATATTTATCTTCCTAAATCTCTGGTAATAGTATTGAAATGCTATCACAATGGGGGAGGGGAGACTCTTTTAGAATATGGTGCAATTCATATGAATGCATGAGTGCGTCTTAATTGATATTGATTGATTGCCGCGTTAGGATGGAATTGACCCATAGCACTATTACTTAAAACGCCTTGTGTAAAGTTATATAATGCATGTCAACAGTAAACTAACTTAGGTAGCTACAAGATGGATTAAAAGATATGAGAAATATATTGGGAGTGTGGTATTTGTATTTCCCACTACACTTTATTACATTCACTTACCAACTTGGTATAATTATATATGGCTATCTTTAAAACCAGGAACGGGGAATCAAGGAAGGGAACGGGGAAGGGAACGGGGAATGATAAAACCAGGAATGGGAAAAGCCGGAATCTTTAAAACCAGGAATGCGAAAAGCCGGAATCTTTAAAACAAGGAATGGGAAAAGCCGGAATCTTTAAAACAAGGAATGGGAAAAGCCGGAATCTTTAAAACCAGGAATGGGAAAAGCCGGAATCTTTAAAACAAGGAATGCGGAAAGCCGGAATCTTTAAAACAAGGAATGAGAAAAGCCGGAATCTTTAAAACAAGGAATGCGAAAAGCCGGAATCTTTAAAACCAGGAATGGGAAAAGCCGGAATCTTTAAAACCAGGAATGAGAAAAGCCGGAATCTTTAAAACCAGGAATGGGAAAAGCCGGAATCTTTAAAACAAGGAATGAGAAAAGCCGGAATCTTTAAAAACAGGAATGAGAAAAGCCGGAATCTTTAAAACCAGGAATGGGAAAAGCCGGAATCTTACGGCCGGAAGTTTGTAACTAAATTAGTAACAATTTCCGCGCGTAATACAAAATATGCTAATTTGACATGGCTATATTTTCCGTATTTTACCAAATTTCGCAGCCAAACTTAGCATTTCCACTAATTCAAGTACGCTCAATTCTTTTATCTGTTATATGGAACATAAACTGCATTCTTTTGTGGGGAAGGAATGGATGATACATATATAATTACACAAACGATGAAACGAACACAAGGACTGACAAGGTTAGTTTGTAAACAGTTAAATTTGTTGATTTGGTCTCATTCATAAACCTACAAAGTGGAGCTTTGCGCGTTGCTATCTACCGTTTATATCTACATTGCAATTGGAATTGAATAATGTTTGGTTGGAAATGAAAACTTTTTGGATCCAAATTTGAATTTCCAGATTTTCATATGAATTGCATACTGCATGATATAAAATATGCATGAACAACTTCACTAAATACACAATATATTTTACCTTTTCTATATTCAGTACATTGTATTTACAGCTACTTAATATATCAGTATAAATCTATGCGAACAACAATTTTGCTCCATTTAATATATACATACTAAGCTTATTTTGCAATATATATTTGTCATAGTTCATGGTAACAGCTTTTCATTATTGGATCAGATTACCCCTGAACAATGCACTACACTTTTTGAACAATGCACTACACTTTTGTTGTCCCAAATATAACATGATTTTGCTTGTAAGTAAAATTGTATAGAAAATAAAAATATTTTAGTGCATTTGGTACCTTAATTGACTCAGATTATAATTAAACAGTTACTATTCTCACCCAAGGTTTTAATGACTGGAGGCAGATTAAAAATATACAATAATAATCTGTAAGTAACTAACAGTTGCAATCAATTAAAATCTTGGCTATTTGAGAGCAACTTTGTGTTGGGATGGAATTTTGGTATATATCCTATTGTTGTTTTCATAGTGTAGAGTAGATTTATATTAAGTAGCAGCAAATACAATGTACTGGTAATATTCCAAAATTAAACGACATATCTCAATTCTTTTATCTGTTATATGGAACATAAACTGAATTATTTTGTGGAGGAAGGATTGGAGGAATATATAATACATGTATAATTATATGCAAACAACAATTAATTTTGCTGCACTTAATACATTATTTTGCACTATACCGGGTGTCTCAAAAAAAACACAACCGCTTAAATATGCAAGAACATTAATACAGCTCTAAAGTGCACCTCTGGGAATTGAAAATGGCTCTTAATCCTTCATTTAAAATGCTAAGAAAATGCTAAACGTCATTTTAGCTGAACTATGGTGCAAACCCGAACAATATTATTGCATATTTAACTGGTTGCGTTTTTTTTTGAGACACCCTGTATAGTCATAGTTCATAGTAAAAGCTTTTCATATTGAATCATGCTAGCCTAGAAAACCACAGCTATGTTTTCCCTACACAATTTCTAAAGCATTTTTATTTGAATAAATTATTTGTAAAAGTAAATGCTGGTTGGAAATTATACTCTTCTAAACAAGACCTAGGGTATATTCCAAAATTCCATCCCAACATAAAGTTGTTCTCAAAGAGCCAAGATTTTAATTGATTGCAACTGTTAGTTACTTACAGATTATTATGGTATATTTTTAATCTGCCTCCAGTCATTAAAACCATGGGTGAGAATGGTAACTGTTTAATTATAATCTGAGTTAATTAAGGTACAAAATGCACTAAAATATTTTTATTTTCTATACAACTTTACTTACAAGCAAAATCATGTTATATTTGGGACAACAAAAGTGTAGTGCATTGTTCAGGGGTAATCTGATTCAATAATGAAAAGCTGTTACCATGAACTATGACAAATATATATTGCAAAATAAGCTTAGTATGTATATATTAAATAGAGCAAAATTGTTGTTCGCATAGATTTATACTGATATATTAAGTAGCTGTAAATACAATGTACTGAATATAGAAAAGGTAAAATATATTGTGTATTTAGTGAAGTTGTTCTTGCATATTTTATATCATGCAGTATGCAATTCATATGAAAATCTGGAAATTCAAATTTGGATCCAAAAAGTTTTCATTTCCAACCAAACATTATTCAATTTCAATAGCAATGTAGATATTAAACGGTAGATAGCAACGCGCAAAGCTCCACTTTGTAGGTTTATGAATGAGACCAAATCAACAAATTTAACTGTTTACAAACTAACCTTGTCAGTCCTTGTGTTCGTTTCATCGTTTGTGTAATTATATATGTATTATCCATTCCTTCTCCCACAAAAGAATGCAGTTTATGTTCCATATAACAGATAAAAGAATTGAGCGTACTTGAATTAGTGGAAATGCTAAGTTTGGCTGCGAAATTTGGTAAAATACGGAAAATATAGCCATGTCAAATTAGCATATTTTGTATTACGCGCGGAAATTGTAACTAATTTAGTTACAAACTTCCGGCCGTAAGATTCCGGCTTTTCTCATTCCTGGTTTTAAAGATTCCGGCTTTTCTCATTCCTGTTTTTAAAGATTCCGGCTTTTCCCATTCCTGGTTTTAAAGATTCCGGCTTTTCTCATTCCTGTTTTTAAAGATTCCAGCTTTTCGCATTCCTTGTTTTAAAGATTCCGGCTTTTCTCATTCCTGTTTTTAAAGATTCCAGCTTTTCGCATTCCTTGTTTTAAAGATTCCGGCTTTTCGCATTCCTGGTTTTAAAGATTCCGGCTTTTCTCATTCCTTGTATTAAAGATTCCGGCTTTTCGCATTCCTTGTTTTAAAGATTCCGGCTTTTCCTATTCCTGGTTTTAAAGATTCCGGCTTTTCCCATTCCTTGTTTTAAAGATTCCGGCTTTTCCCATTCCTTGTTTTAAAGATTCCGGCTTTTCGCATTCCTGGTTTTAAAGATTCCGGCTTTTCGCATTCCTGGTTTTATCATTCCCCGTTCCCTTCCTCGTTCCCTTCCTCGATTCCCCGTTCCTGGTTTTAAAGATAGCCAATTATATATCAGGCGTATATTTTCATTTTCATGTTTGTGGCAATGCTGAGAGAATGCATTACTTCTATTTATTTACGCGTTGGTATCGCGTAACCGCGAGGTTGGAATTGTTCAACTTTCATGTTTGCTCGACTTTGTTTTTCATGCAAAATTTCAATAGAAGTTATGTTTTTGGTTTGTTCCCCCACGATTGATTGACGTGCAGGTCATCCTTCATAATGACTGTGTGATTAGTTCACGGTGTTTCTAGCTACAGTAGATACTAAGTACGAGTACAAACAAACATTTACGATCTTGCTTTTAGAAGAAGCTTCGCGATTCTCGAACTCATTGCAATAGCTCTAAAGTAAATGTCTTCGAGGGGCCAAATTTCCGAAAGGGGGGCCATATTTCATTTTCCTAGAAATTTCCTGGGACACCGGCGTATCAGCATAGTTCAGAATCATGACAAAAAGTCAACAAGTGATTCACTAAACAACGTTTAGGTGACATTGATCAGTATGATCGATATAAATATAGAATTAATAACGATAGCACATCACTGCATATACTTTTCGTTTACCGATGGATTAAGGCTCAACGCGTAAATAAGACCCGTTTACACAATATTCAACAGAGAGTTTAGGAAATACAACGGCACGGCAATCACAACGTGCTCATCAACAATGACATTGATCCTTAATTAAAGACAAAATAAAATGTCATTTCACGGTGCATGACTACGAGTTATTATAATAACACAGTATTAAACAAAAATACTTCTCGACGTTTCGACCAGAGGGCCTTCTTCAGGAGAGTTAGGCCCTCAGGTCGAGACGTCGTGAAGTGTTTTTGCCTCTGTTTTAGGCAGTTGTTATACCACATTTGATGCTAGGTATTTGAAGACGCTGCCACGCTGCTCCCTGGTTACATTGGAACATCTTTATAGTAATTAAATAATTGAATAACTGTTTGAGAGAAAGGAGAAACTTGAAGAGGCAAATCAAGTAAATACTAATTCTGAGTAATTCATATAAATTATATTCTCTTTGAATACCATAATATTAGGTGAATATATTTTGCCATTGCAGTTGCCGTTGTCGTTGTAGTTCCTAAACTCTCTATTACGGCACGGCTAAAACAGGTACTCGTGTATCAAGCCCCGTTTACACTACACTCAATTTATCGGCACGACACGGCTAAAATGGGTACCCGTACCCAATTTACCCGTACCCAATTTTATTAGTGTTCAGGCTACCAAAACAAAGGCCGAGCATGGATGAAATGAGCACGGGTACCCATTTTAGCCGTACCATGCCCATAGATCGAGTGTAGCGTAAACAATGCTTAAGAAAATGTGTTTCTCAAACTAATAGACGGAACGAGCGAGACAAAATACGTACAAAGAGATTTTTCGTCTTAAAAGACAAAATAATAATGAAAAATACACAAAATAGAGCTTGGAAACTCTTTCTTCTAAGCAGTAGACTTGTTGCACCAAATGATGTAGACAACAGTGTCAATACAGAAAAGAATGAAAGCGAAAAAACCACATACCTAGATTGGAGAAAAATGAATTGGGTATTATTGTATTTATATATTTTGTATTATTATATAGAACTGTTTATGCATAGGGTACTACTAACTTTGCTGAGAAAGCAGTGTCAAGTTATAGTTATAAAATATATACGAGCATCTCGGTGTCTTATTCTCTTCAAAATTCATGGACGTTAAATTGAATAGCGCTCACGGATGTATTTTATAGACAATGAATGATCTTCATCTTAGAATGATAATCATCATCATCATCATCATCATCACATAATCGTCTTCATTATATCAATCATCATTATATTATGTGAATGATTGATAATCATCTTCATCGCAATGCCATGCAAAGCATTTTTTTGTCAATTTGCTTTTATGAAGGCAATCATTTCGTCAGAGATTTATATAATTATACTTACCACTCCGCCGATAAGGTGACTGCATTGGTAATCTTTCTCACTCTCATCTAAACTATCACAAAGGGATTTCTCTACAACGCGTAAGCCAATGATAGTCTTCACTTCTTCGAATGTGGTCAGAATTTTAGCAAGCAATGCTGTTGCAACAACTAGCTGCAGTGCCCACAATGCATGAACGGCGACCATCTGAAAGACGGTTAAACTAGGATTATTTCAGTAATTTAGAAGAGCATAAACCGACATTTGAAGCTTCAAAAACAAAGCCTTTCCAGGCAAGACTTACTGCAAGTATTCCGCTATTTTTCTTCTCCAAGCGACCCAAAATCAGCGCCACAAACGAAATAATTGCGAAGATTATTCCGATGACAGTGGTGTATAGGTAAAATTCATATCTTTCTAATCCACCAATATCCCGGCGGTCGTATCCGTATTTTAGTTTCTTGGTGTCATCGTAATATTCTTTTATGAAATATCCAACGACTCCTGTCCCCGCCAGAAGAAACACCTAAAAATGCAGTCGAATTTTTTCCCTTCAAAAGTGCCGGGAATCCGCCCCCGGTAATTGAGATGTTTTGAGATGTGTAACTGAGATTATTTGGTTAGTGCTTTTTTCTGAAGGAAACGTTTGAATCCGCAGAGCCATGTTAGACTAAAGCTTCCCCCCTTTCCCAAACGAAGCTCCTTCTTGCCCCCCCCCCTCCCCTTTAGTCCCAAAATGCCTTCGCGATTTGCTGACAAGATAAACTAGTTCATAGTGAATATAAAATAATCGAGTTACGTATGAATATAGTTTGTCGGGATCAAATGGGATACGATGGGATGTAGTTTTTCTTTGCGTTGTAGAACTTGAATAACAAATTAGGCTTTAAATATCATTCACAAAATATTGGATGGGGGTTCAGGGAGATCACGAGGTGAAATCCGCTCTGTCATCCTTCGATCATCTGTCACATAGAGCTCTCGTGTCGGCTAATTAGTCGCAAAACCAATCATAATCATAGACAACTTTTATTAGAAAGATCAGCAAAAACAATGCATCCCATTGCCTAGGATTAGAAATTTGCGTTCTTACAATTTCGGCAATCTTCAGCACAACTGCTACTAACTTTAGAGGTTGCATGTTGACGTCACCTTAAAATACAAAACATTTATTGACATGTTATGCAACACTTTATTAGCCTAATTCATATCAGTGACGGGAAACTCATCTTAGACGGGAAAGTTGATAGTAAAAACCCGTCTAAACGTCGGAACAGGCGTCTTGTTTTTTATATAGTCTAGTTATAATGGCGTTTGCTGCCGTTTTTAATTAAGGCGGTCCGCTCGGGGTCTGGTCTGTTCCTCAATACTAAAAGCGAGCCATGCACAAAAATATTCGAGAAGTTTTAAGAAGATATGACTATACAGTTGCATGTGTTTCAGAACTTTCAGCGGTTTTTCTGTGGTCAGAAGGACATAAACTATGTGACAAATGCCGGTCTAAGTAATAATAAGCCAATATAATACTTGTTTGTTCAGAGATATCAAAACTGGTATTTATATATATATTAAATATTTTCTGTTGCTTACCGTTACGGCATCAAGTGAAATTGAGATTGCATGGGTTAAATTAGGACTTGGAAACCGTGAAAATTCCAATATCATTGTAAGTACTGATACTTTATTCTCATCTTATGCTACAGTTGCCATGTTCATGACTTGTTGGCCAGTGGCTGGTTGTATGAACGCCTGATAGCGCTATCCACCGGATAGTGGTTTTTCAATCGCTTTAAAATCGCCCGTTGTCGGGTATAACTTTGATTAAATCTTAGTATTCCCGAATTGAGGATCCTCTTTAATAATTTCAGCTCGTTCCAAGGCTAAAATTTTATCGCTCTTCAAGAACGGTTGAAAAAATCACTATCGGGTGGATATATATAGCGCTATCCGTCCTTCGTAGAACCGAACCCATAGCGATTGCTATTTAGAGCTTTGATCCACAAGACAAGCATCGTGATTCGTGTGGCCGGATCATGAAAACTTACTCTTTATGCCAAATGAAAGCTGTAACGGCAAAACAGGCTTGAAAGTCAATCAGATACGCACTGCTTTTCAATGCCTGCATGCATAAGACTAAAAGCTATGCAAGTTGAACAGTTTTTTAGCCCGGCTATATGCGGTTAATTCAGCTAAATTTAAAAGCTTCTAGCAACACTTTATAAGCTAATCTGTCATAAATGCATTTCTGACTGAATGACTGGATATTCACATACCTGAATTTTGGCGAATAACTTTGTAACTACGTAGTTTACGATCGCAGCCTTACGAATTTTTTGTTGGCGTCTCTGAGGTTATTACTTTTCCCCGGCAACGCGTGTGGCACAAACTGTCTCGTGTTTGCTCCCTTCTTTTGAGTGCAAATTGCGAATGCGCAATCACGTGATAAAATATTGAGCAATGAAATGAGATTTTTGTTTGTTTTTCATCGATTGATTGGCGTTCAGGTAACGCATCGGCGAATTTGGAATTTTCGAGATAGCCGCTAAATATTTTTCGTCGCAAAAGTTGTAATGTTTCAGCAAAATCTGTGCAATTTCTCTCTCTCAAAAAAGCGAGTATTTAAGAGTCTTATTTAATTCAAGGCAAAGTTTGCTTGATTGTGTCTTATGCTGGCCACTAAAAAGCTTGTTTTCTAAACAAGCAATCGTCTACATATTCTGTAGCTAACTTTCTCGCAACTTTTCATCGATGTAGTAGTAAACTAAACGAGTTATAGCGTGAATTTTCAGAATATAGTTGTATCTCTGCGGTTTTTTGCTTTTCATCCACACTAAAGCTAACTGAATAAGTCATCAAACTCGTTCTCAATTACTGACGTTATATGCAAATTCCTCGCAATTAGCTTGCAAGTCAGTGTTAATAAGTAGGAATTGGTTCTACAGTTGAGGTCTGCACAGTCGCCACAGGATAAGCCGCCACCTCCTGCAAAGAGGATCCAGATCTCCCTTTTAAAGACATGTAGGCATGGATGACCATATCAATGGCGAATAGAAATGTGGCGATAAAACCAAGTACCTAAAAAGACATTGCCAAGAAATAAATTTGTGTAGAGGTGATTTCAAAGACGCAATTTTGTTTTTCCAAGCTGAAAAAACTCAACCTCGTACTTAGGGCCTTCTCTTAGGGGGCCGGAGAAGAAGGAGTCACGTGGACAGCCTTTTCCAGCGCTTTAGGGCTGTGTTTATTTTAGTTATCATTCCAGTCGTATCAGTTTACCCACCGTTCCTCCAATGAGATGCCCGCAATTTACGTCATTTTGAAACTCCTCGATATATTTACACACAGATTTGCCATTATAGTATGACGTCATTTTGTTGTCATAATGTTTTGCTGCTGCAGCCAATATTGAAGAAGCGATGAGTAAGAGCACCGCCCACGTCGCCGACACAATGGCGACCTATAATTGTAAAATTAGATACAAATACGTTCATTCTTCACTTGCGTACAGTGGAGGAGCAGGTCCCGTGTTGTTGGGCGTTTACTCCGATAGAGAAAATAAAATTATCACAATTCTAAGTCGGTCAGAGCAACGACAATGTAATAGAATCTACCAGAGACGCCTACACTAATATGTCGCTTGTAAGCCGTATCTTAATGCGCCGTTACCCTTTGCGACTTCCCTTGCAACTTGCAGTGCAATTCTACTCCTGAGGCATCTAAAGTTGTCAAATACGAACATTTCTTAACGTTTCCTTAGCATTTCGAACTCTCTTTTCAAATTCACATCCCTCAAAATTATATTTGCATTTCAAGTTGCAAAGAAAATTGCATTGTGTAACAGCACCTTTAGAAGGGCAGATACGCGTTTGGAATAACTAAAAAGTCACATGTACACGCTCGTTTTATTCAAGGCTATATGGTACTTTTGGCTGTACTGATTATGGACTCATTATGAACGGTTTTTCAAACTTACTACAAGTGCCCATGGGACTTCAAGGCATTTTTCCTGGATGCCAAAAATGAAGAGGATTGGAAAGACTATCGATATGAGCCATCCAACAATCGTTGCAAACAGGAAAAAATCGATATTTCCTTTTTTACCATAAGAGGCGAAGAATATACAATCAAACTTATTCAGAAAATGCCCAGCGAGAGAAAACGCGATAATTAGGACGACCTAAACATATCAATTTAGAGCAATGAATCGAGAAAATTGTTGAATCTTCGCTCGGCCAAAATCAGCATGCAACAATTTGGAATGTTTCCTTAGAGTTCATTAAATTCGGGGTTTTTTTCAAGGTAAGTTGTTCAAATTAATTTTTTAAAACGTTTTTCATATTTAAAATTCAAAAGCCCTACGTCTGCGTGCTTGAAGCGTAAACATTCGGTTGTCATGAAAACAAAATAACATATATAATTTATAAGCAGTAAGTTTCCGGCGAATATGACTATAGTCGTATTTGCCATTTTCCGGCGAAGATGACCATGGTCGTATATTTGCCATTTTTCGGCGAATATATGGCCATGGTCGTATATTTGCCATTTTCCGGCGAATATGACCATGGTTATTTGCCATTTTCCGGCAAATATCTGACCATAGTCGTATAATTGCCATTTTCCGGCGAATATATGACCATGGTCGTATTTGCCTTTTCCGGCAAATATGACCATCGTCGCATATTTGCCATTTTCCGGCAAATATACTGACCATGGTCGTATATTTTCCATTTTCCGGCGAATATATGACCATGGTCGTATATTTGCCATTTTCCGGCGAATATATGACCATGGTCGTATTTGCCATTTTCCGGCGAATATATGACCATATTCGTAATTGCCATTTTCCGGAAAATATGACCATCGTCGCATATTTGCCATTTTCCGGCAAATATGACCATGGTCGCATATTTGCCATTTTCCGGCGAGTATAACCATGGTCGTATTTGCCATTTTCCGGCGAATATATGACCATGGTCGTATATTTGCTATTTTCCGGCGAATATATGACCATGGTCGTATATTTGCCATTTTCCGGCGAATATATGACCATGGTCGCATATTTGCCATTTTCCGGCGAGTATAACCATGGTCGTATTTGCCATTTTCCGGCGAATATATGACCATGGTCGTATATTTGCTATTTTCCGGCGAATATATGACCATGGTCGCATATTTGCCATTTTCCGGCGAATATATGACCATGGTCGCATATTTGCCATTTTCCGGCGAATATATTTGCCATTTTCAGGCGAATATATGACCATGGTCGTATATTTGCCATTTTCCGGCGAATATATGACAATGGTCGTATACTTGCCATTTTCAGGCGAATATATGACCATGGTCGTATATTTGCTATTTTCCAGCGAATATATGACCATGGTCGTATATTTGCCATCTTCCCGCGAATATGACCATGGTATAGTATTTGCCATTTTCCGGCGAATATGACCATGGTCGTAGTTGCCATTTTCCGGCGAATATGACCATGGTCGTATTTGCCATTTTCCGGCGAATATGATTATGGTCGTATTTACCATTTTCCGGCTAATATGACCATGGTCGAATTAGTCGTTTTCCGGCAAACTCGACCATGGTCGAATTAGTCGTTTTCCGGCGAACTCGACCATGGTCGAATTAGTCGTTTTCCGGCGAACTCTACCATGGTCGAATTAGTCGTTTTCCGGCAAACTCGACCATGGTCGAATAAGTCGTTTTCCCGCGAACTCGACCATCGTCGAATTAGTCGTTTTCTGACGAACTCGACCATGGTCGAATTTGTCGTTTTTTGGCGAACTCGACCATGGTCGAATTAGTCGTTTTCCGGTGAATTCGACCATGGTCGAATTAGTCGTTTTCCGGCGAATTCGACCATGGTCGAATTAGTCGTTTTCCGGCGAACTCGACCATGGTCGAATTAGTCGTTTTCCGGCGAACTCGACCATGGTCGAATTAGTCGTTTTCCGGCGAACTCGACCATGGTCGAATTAGTCGTTTTCCGGCGAACTCGACCATGGTCGAATTAGTCGTTTTCCGGCTAATTCGACCATGGTCGAATTAGTCGCTTTCGGCGAACTCGACCGTGGTCGAATTAGTCGTTTTCCGGCGAACTCGACCATGGTCGAATTAGTCGTTTTCGAATTAGACTAATTAGAATGTCGAATTAGACTAATTCGACCATGGTCGAATTAGTCGTTTTCCGGCGAATTCGACCATGGTCGAATTAGTCGTTTTCCGGCTAATTCGACCATGGTCGAATTAGTCGCTTTCCGGCGAATTCGACCATGGTCGAATTAGTTGTTTTCCGGCGAACTCGACCATGGTCGAATTAGTCGTTTTCCGGCGAACTCGACCATGGTCGAATTAGTCGTTTTCCGGCGAACTCGACCATGGTCGAATTAGTCGTTTTCCGGCGAACTCGACCATGGTCGAATTAGTCGTTTTCCGGTGAATTCGACCATGGTCGAATTAGTCGTTTTCCGGCTAATTCGACCATGGTCGAATTAGTAGTTTTCCGGCGAATTCGACCATGGTCGAATTAGTCGCTTTCCGGCGAATTCGACCATGGTAGAATTAGTCGTTTTCCGGCGAATACGACCATGGTCGAATTAGTCGTTTTCCGGCGAATTCGACCATGGTAGAATTAGTCGTTTTCCGGCGAATACGACCATGGTCGAATTAGTCGTTTTCCGGCAAATTCGACCATGGTAGAATTAGTCGTTTTCCGGCGAATACGATCATGGTCGAATTAGTCTTTTTCCGGCGAACTCGACCATGGTCGAATTAGTCGTTTTCTGGCGAATTTGATCATGGTCGAATTAGTCGTTTTCCGGCGAATTCGACCATGGTCGAATTAGTCGTTTTCTGGCGAATTCGACCATGGTCGAATTAGTCGTTTTTCGGCGAATTCGACCATGGTCGAATTAGTGGTTTTCCAGCGAATTCGACCATGGTCGTATTTGCCATTTTCTTTCGAATATGACTATGGTCGTATTTGCCATTTTCTTGCGAATATATGACCATGGTCGTATATTTGCCATTTTCTGGCGAATATATGACCATGTTCGTATATTTGCCATTTTCCGGCGAATATATGACCATGCATGGTCGTATATTTGCCAATTTCCGGCGAATATATGACCATGCATGGTCGTATATTTGCCATTTTCCGGCGAATATATGACCATATATCGTTTTTTTACACTGTTATCAATCGAATAAATTATAATCATGTAGACTAACACACTTACAAATTGTGATATTTTCAGGATAAATGGAATAGATTTCACATAGTTTAAACCTTTTCCAATTTTCCCCATCATTTTCTTTTCCTTGTCTGGATATAATTTTTGAATTAAACGGAGTATTTTTCAGCGATCAACGGCTTCAAATTCACGAGAAACGTGTTCTGTGATTGGTCACTTGTGGCAAAAGAAAAATTCTATAAACAAAGTTTTGGTTATATCGTTCAATTGTAACTAGGGATATTATTTGGATAACGAGTCAGTTTGTCTTGAAGATACCTTCTTAAAAAATATAGGCTGGCATGGCATATATTCTCCTCCATCTCTGTCTTAAATTATATATAATTCAACAATCTATTCCGCGGTTTTAGCATGTCCAGTTGTGGGTATTCATTTACTTAGTCATCTAATGATCTTTAAACACAATATTTCAACCTAACATGCACTCAATTCTCACATGTTTTACTCATATTTGGCCAAAAGGGCACAGACTCTAAGATATATATCTTATTTTATCATTTCTATATATATATAGGCGCTGGTCAAAGCAATCAACTAATGTTTGTTCAGCCGAGGTAAAAAACTATAGTTTATACAGTATATATATTAAATATTTCCGTTGTCGTAACGGTCTCTATAGTGAATTGAAAATGGAAACTGTAGAATTTCGCGGAAACTTCGCGAGTTAAAAGTAGTCATTCGTTACTGATCTAGTTATCCGATGGGATTTGACTCGTTGGCCAGAGTAGTTGCTATTCGGAGATTCAATCGACAAGACAAGCATATTAACGCTAACATTGAAAGCCATGCATGTATGCAGTGCTTTTCAATATGCTCGTTTTATTTCTTGTTATCGCATGAGTATATAACGTATTCAAATTACGCGTCTATGCGATTCACTCGAACTAAATTTATTATAATTCCCAAGCAACCCCTGGACCTTGTACACTATCTTTCTGTATGCACGTTTGAAATGATTGGATACTTATAACATACCTGAATTTGAAATTGATAACTTTGTATGCCTCCAACGGCATATATGCCTAGAGGATTGTTTGTTGGCCTTTCGGAATTATCCTTGGCAACGTAACGGCGTGGCAAATTGTTCCATATTGGATTGAAATTTACAAAGGAGATCACGTGATAAAATAGTGACCAATGAAATTGTTTTTGGTTTGATAAATTCAGCATTACTAGAAATTTCGCTACAAAACAGCTGTCGCTTTTCATCTATATAAACAAAGTAGCCTTCAGGTTTTATTATATATAAGAATACATATATACAGGAGAAATATATATAAGATGAAAAATCCTCGCAACCACAGACTTCGGGCACTGTTTGCCGACCTATAGATCGATAGAGCAGCTGTAGAGAAGCATCGACTTTTTCGTTTGTTCCTCGGCTTCTTGAAAGAACTCACAAAAGGGCATCCTATATTTTAAGCTGTTTTCTCAGACAACGCCTACGGTGCTGGGAAGAGAATATGTTTCTCAATAAACCTATATATGCTGAGAAACAGTCTTTATTATTAGTTTTAAACGCAACAATCTTAATATATTAAAACCTACGAATAATAACAAATTGTTTAATAGAAAGAGTTCTGAGAGTACATCTATATTGTGTGCAAACACAAGCGTGTGTGAGCCTTCTGAATACGATTGTTGTGTCTGCGGTTTGACGCTGATTTTCTGTACTATATACAGAAAATACTATATACTTTCTATGGTATATATATAACTATACCTTATATACTAAATATATATTAAGAAGTCACCAAGTTTGTCATCAAGTATACAACAGTATATATACGAAAAATCTTCATCAGATCTTTCATACAAGTGTTAGCTAATAGACTGGAGGAGGAGCTGGTTGGAAACTTGCTGTTTGGACATTTGCTGGTTGGACACTTGCTGTCGGAATAACGGGATTATGTCCCAGCGCTGCTTGTGGGATGGGACCAGGTCTCCCCTTTAAATACATGTAGGCATGGACGATCGTATCGCCAGCGAATAACAATGCGGCGATGATACCAAAAACCTAAAAAGACGATAATATTAACTCAATTTATATTCATAAACTTCTATATTGAGCCCGTACCCGAAGGCACTAAATAGCCATGTATATTGTAACATAAATCTGGCTGTAGAAGTGACTTCATTTTGTTTATCCAAGTTGAGAAAAACTCACTCCGCCAGAGCCATAATTCCAGTCAATTTTTTTTTGCTTTTCAGTGGATTTTAGGACACCGAAGCAGTTTAAAGCAGAGAGGGCAGAGTTTTAGAATACCGCACATTCATGCATTTTACCTTAGCGAAAAGGGAACTGAAAGGTACAAATCAAATACATCTGCATGGACGTGCAGATCTGCCGGCGAACCTATTTTCAAATTTTTAAACGGAAAGACGTAATTATACCTGCATAACCTTAAGCCGAAAATGAAGATGAAATTATGAATGACTAACTTGTATGAAACTCATATGCGGTATAGCCAAGGGGACAGGTCTGCCCATACCCATGCTGCCGTCGACAAGCATGCAACGTTAGAATGCAAGCATATCAGTTCAGACACACACAGAGATATTCGGTTTATTGCTACAGGCTAATATTTCGAGCCTGGTTTATTGCATCTTACCGCTCCTCCAATTAGATGCCCACATGTTGCATTCGAATTATTCTTGTTTAAAAGTTTGCACGCAGAGTGGACAGTGAAAAAAAAATAGCCACTTCTTCTCACTTCTTCGTCCTCATCATCATATTTTTTTGCTGTCATAGCCAGTACCGCAGAAGCAGTCAGTAAAAGCAAGGCCCACACGCCTGAAACAACGGCGACCTACAATTGTAAATACAAATCTTGTTTTTTAATCCTATTACGCTAACTATTGACTGGTTATGGAGGTGGAGAGCCGGCCCCGGGGTCGCGGGTGGGTTGCTCGGCACTTTCGGGTCTTCTGTTCTCCCAGTGGGTATAACGCGTATAACCCCAAAAAGAAAAGAAAATTGTGCAATATAGTCACGACAATTCAATATAAGATATTAGTGGCATGCAGTAATTTCCCAAAATGTTTCGTATCAAACAGGAAAACGGGGGATTTTTGCTGTCCCTCTCTCCCCAAGCGCCTCCATGGTGTAACTGGGGAGTGCGAGCGAGGGTGTCAAAGAACGGGGGCCCCCGAGCTTCAGTTGTCCGTGACAAAAGCCATTACAAAATGTTGAGTTTTGAGGAAATAAAATTCGAAAAACAGACGGGTAGGTAGCCACCTGTTGCTTGCTTATCAAGCAGTATTTTGATAAGTAAATTCGCTTGTAGAGTTGTAGGTATACACCACGTAAGTATTACTACTGCAAAGCAGTAGTAATAATCAGAATACTAATATCATACGGTGCTTTGCAGTACTTTTGCATATAGATTGACTTAGCATAAGTTTGAATACGGGAACTTCGTACTTTATAGTATACGGCAAATGAAACACGAACTATGTTTTTGTTTAAAAGCCATAGTCTCAAACATGTAATAAAGCTATATCTAGCATATACGGCTGTATACCAATATATGCAAGTGGTAATCGCAATTATGTAGAGATCCATATGTCGTAAATATAAAATATATTTATTCTATTTACGCGAATAGCTGCGCTAATCTCAGTTTGTTCGCCTTCCATGTTCAATGTTTGTCACGAACATTCCAATTGCGAGCAAGCAGAGAAGATACGCGTTTGGGTAAAAAAGTCGGTCAGAATAGATTAGAAAATTAAGGTTGGTACATTCGGCTGCATGATTACGGACAACCTTCATCATGCATAAATAACGAATGAGTTTGTTGAAGAAAATTACTTACTATAAGTGTCCAGTGATTTTCAAGTAGGAACTTCTCCTGGATGCCAAAAATGAAGAGGATTGGAAAGACTATCGATATGAGCCATCCAACAATCGTTACAAATAGGAAAAAATCTATACTTCCTTTTTTTCCATAAAGGACAAAGAAATTGGAGTCCATTGTATTTAGAAAGTGCCCAGCAAGAGAGAATGCAATCAATAAGACGACCTAAACACATGAATTTATATATCATTAAAAAGAAAACTTTTTAAAAGGAATATACACGGAATTAGTGCGTTTGGTTTATTCTTCCGCAATTTACGATATTTCGTTGCAAAATTTTTGAGTTTACACTGAATTCAAACTTATTTTTAAACTTTCTCCGAAGCGCAATTATATACAATCATGTTTTAAAATACGGAATATTTCACATTGTATTAAAATGAGGAATATTTCGGCGAAAGAAATCAGCATGTATTTTCCCTATCACCCTGTTGGCATAGTACTCTAAAGTCATATGTTTGCGTGCATGAGGAATATATTATACATTCTGTTGCCATGGAAAGCAAATAGCGGGTCGTTTTTGGCCTCAAGGCTGCTTTCCACTATAGGCCTACGCGTTCTTTATACGCACGTACACGTAGCTACGGAAAATTTTAAATGCTTTTAAATTTTATTTTTAACATCTAGGTCAACATTGCGTACTAAAATATGCAGAAAACTAAGTTCCTTCAATTTATTCAGCCTTGACTATCAGATGGTACAAAATATGGTATAAAATATGTACAGACAGATGAACGACTAATTTAGATGGTAGACTGCAGGTTGAATTACACCTTTAGTTACACGAACACCGCAAACCATATATAGTACATTGATTTCATTAGATATATGTACGTAGCCCAATTTATTATCGAGTGTTCTCAATGCACGAGCAACATAGGACGACTGTATGGAATAACGTATATGATCATAACCACAAGGAGTATCTCTTTAACAGAAAATTTATTTTACTTTATAAGTTTATCTAGCATTTAAGCATTCATAGTACCTTCATTTCTCAAAGCTTCATGTATGTTATTTCCCAGAAAGGATTTATCTAAGTCTGTTGCACGTTGCTTAGAAGTTTATGGATGTCTGTATTTATAGTTACTTAATTACACACAGTTATAGGAAAATATACACACTAATTTTCATGGAAGATCAAGCCATTTCCATACATCATATATATAGAATTTCAAATTATATATTATAGTTCGCTCATTGCCACTGCATGTTATAAATCCCACTTTTATCAATTAATTATTACTTACAAATTCTGTTATCTTCAGAACAAATGGAATAGATTTCACATAGTCCAAACCTTTTTCAATTCTTTCCAACATTGTTGTGGATGATTGAGTGTTTGAATTAAAATTATTTATGGTTTAGACGGAATACAAGCTGTCTCAAATTCACGAACGCTGAATGAAACGTCTTATTGCTATAGCTGCTAATGTTGTAGACGCCTTGTGGTAAAGATTCTATAAACAAAGTTTTAGTAATACTACTGAATGTTCGTAACTAGGAATATTAATTGATAGCGATAGTTTAGTTTTGCAGGTGCCTTTCTTAAAAAAAAAGTATAACTGAGTATATATCTTGCTCCGTCTCTGTCATAAATTGATTCGACAATCCGTCAAATAGTGACTGGAATCCTCAGTGACATTAAATGATTCATTGAAAAATTATATTTTTTTTCTACAAGATTATGGTCGTAGATGGCGGAACGACTGAATATTTTCTTTCAACAGGTTGCATGTGTATTTAAATCATAGTTTAAAATTACAGGTTGTTTCTATTGAGGTCAATATGTTCCGCGTGCGTTTCAACTGAATATGATGCTTTGAATTAAAAGGCTTTGGACAATGTCTTTAGAGATAACTTTCATGGGCACTTTTTTATAGCCGGAAAGAAAGGACCCTCAGTTTCGAAATATAAGGGTGACCTGAACTTCCAAGTTTCTAGCAAAGCCTTTCGTTTGCGGTTTCCCGGTTAATTTTCAGATAAACTGATGAAGGTTTCACTCAAACCATATCTCGTCATATATTCAGCGTTTTGTGGGTGGTTAAAAACGGACAGCATGGTTTTTTCGATCAATTTTATTCCATTTAATCTAAATACCTAAATTTTCATTCTAACCAAGATTACAGTTTTGCGAAAATATATTGTAAACAAAAACGGCTTTCTCTAGCTGCACTCGTTCAGAGCTCAGCGGTCGGTTCTCTTTTTATGAAGCATGCGTACTAACGTCAGTAAACAGATATTCGTAAAGAAGTTCAAAAGTACGATATATACAAGTTCTTCGTCAAATATTCCCTGCCTGTGTTGACGATGTTCCTCTTTGAAGCCGATATGTTGTTCACTCATTACGCTGGAACAGCGCCACCTGCTTGCGGGCTGGAAGCCCCTGTCATGAACATGCGGGCATGGATGATGGTATCAACTGCGTACAGCACTGTGGCGATGAAACCCAGTATCTAAAAAGCCGCAATGTGTATATATGTTAATATTCTTTGGGTCAGAGTTAAACTAGACTCTTTTATATGCCCGAATGCATCCTGGTAAGGAGTATTTACAATATTCGGATTTCGGAAAAGAAAAGGGCGAGTTCAAATCTGAATACGAGTTGATAGAAAGGCTGGAACTGAGTGGGCGAACCGTTAAATGCACTTTCCATGACAGATAAGCTATGGTGTGAGATAAACGGGGAAGAGAAACAGATGGAGGACCAACACTCCCCCCTGATATATACACACACATTTTCCCCCCACCCCCGACATATACACACACATTTCACCACCCCTACCCGCCACTTGCATAGACTATATAATCACAGTAAAACTGACGGCAAGTGTAATTTGTGTAGGTGTAAACAAGCTAGATTATGCTTCTTACTGTTCCTCCAATAAGTTGTCCACATTGTGAATCCTCATTGGCATCATCCAGTAGTTCGCATACAGATTTTCCACGAATCCCCTCTTTGTCCTCATAATGTTTTGCTGCCGCAGCCAATAACGAAGAAGCGATGATTAAAAGCACTGCCCACACCGCTGAAAGAATGGCGACCTAAATAGAGAATAATACCGTACAGATTATTCGGTGCTGTCCTTCATTTACTTACTCGGATTGTAAGTTGAATCGGGCTATTGCACTCCTAAAAACTGCAAACAGAACTCTTTAACTGGTTCTTTTTTATTAGGTTTTTTACTGGACGGTTTAAGAGAATTTTACCAAAATTTCGTGCTTCAATACATCGATGTGAACAATATCATTAAGATTTAATGAACTATCGCCTGTTAATTTTGCAAACGGACTTTGAAGCCTGAAACAGCTGCTGGATTTCAGTCGAAGATGATGGAATAAACTATTTATGAGCCTAAAGTGATTCTGATTTTGACTCCAGAATTTTTTTAGTTCACCGATCCAAGGTTTCTGGAATTTTTTTCTATGTATGAAAGGATTTTTTTTCTGCTGGGGATGGTTTCAGGACGGTATAGTCCAGTGGTATTGAAAAGGAAGTATACAATCGCCACTATTTCGGTCTATCTCATTGTTCGGAAACTGAAGAACCATAATGATAATAGTGCATGTTTAATAAACCGTATTGCAGTAGAAACTGAATTACACGGAATGAATAATTAGAACCTAATGTCCAACATATAAGAAAAATATAAACATATTAAAAATATTTAACAGTTATAAAGTTTTTGAATCGTTCGGTGTTCGCAAAGGGTCTCGTTGATGATTTATATCTTAACTTATAATTATGACCACCATGCAAGGTAGTTCCTTCCATCGAGAATGTAAGAGAGTGAGTTATTATTATTAAGTTGTTCAGCGTTTCTCAATTTATGAATAAATTTCACGCAAGCAGTATTTCGACGACTTTTAAGATTATCCTAATCAGAAAGAACCAAAGCTTCATAATACGAGGCAAAAGGGAGGATAATTGTAAATGCTCTCTTTCTTATTACTTACGACAAGTGTCCATGGTATTGCTGAGACTTTCTCCTGGATGCCGATGAAGAACAGGATTGGTAGAACTATTGCAATGAGCCATCCAACAATCGTCGCGAATAAGAAGAATTCGATATTCCCTTTTTTACCGAAGGTAGCGAAGAAATTAGTCACAGCCTCGTTCATAAAATGTCCAGCCAGGGCAAATGCAATCAGTAGCACAATCTAAACACGTGAAAATTCGGCATCAAAATTCATAAGAGACAATGAATGGCAAGATCATGCAGCCAGGCTATACCCAGGCTTTCGTGCGTTGAGGGGCGAAAAGTAAGAAAGATTGGATTGGCCAGCACTGCGCGAAAAGTAGACTTGAATTTGCCTGTACAAAAGCTGAATAGCGCTATTCACCCGGAAATCGAGTATAACCCGGGTTAACACTTAGTTTTCCTAAATTGCGAATTCTGTTTGATATAACTGTTGGCTCCAAAGCTGTAATTTTATTGTTTAATTAATAGTAGCGCTATATGATCAACCGGATAGCGATTTTTTCAATTGATGTAAAAATGCTGAAAAACAATAATATTACAGCTTTGGAGCTAACACTTATCAAAGAGGATCTTGATTAGTCCAAGTTAAGAATACTATATAAGGTTTAATCAACTTATACCGAACAGCGTATAATTTCTATAGAGCGATAGAAAAACCACCAGCGCTACCTAGCTTTCGTACAACCCGCCCAAAGCAATCCTAACTCTCCATCTATCTAGAGAAGAAGATGGCACCGAAAATGGTATTAAAATTCAAGTGTAAGACCTTAGCTTTGGGCGTCTTGTGTACAAAAATCCTCTCGTTGCCATGACAAGCGAAAGGTGTAAGAATGGCAACGCCATTACATGTATACATAGTCTCAAACAGTAAAGATAATAAAATAACGGGCGGAAAAGCCGAAATCTTGGCCAACTTTTTCTACTGACAACGAATGCCGCTAGCGCCTGCCCGTGTTTGCTTTCATTGCCCGTCAATATATACCCATGTATAGCAAAACAGATGCATGATCAATCATCGGGTTCGAGCGGTGCTTGATAAATGCAATACAACATATTTGTCGAATCTCCTTTTCCCCGAAAAATGTTCGTACGTTCAGAGAATGCATGATTCCGCTAGCTCTATTGAGTATTACAATTAATTCAATATTCATGCAGGACATGGACAGTCTAAAACCGAAGCCTGCTATGTTATGCATGAGACCTGCTGCTCTTTTGAGCGAGATAAAGGCTACGATCTTCGACGAATTCAGGTATGTTTCCTCGACTTATCGGTATAGCTATACGACTCGAGGAATCTAGATCTTGTTTTCATTTTGATTTAAGGCCATTTATGTACACCACAAGCTAATTCTGTTATATAGACAATATCTGCGAGAAAAAGAGATGCAAAAGTGCCAATACTTACGAATTCAATTATTTTCAGAATAAATGGAATAGATTTTAAGTAGTTCAAGCCTTTTTCGATTTGTCCCATATCTTCTGCCTGGAAATTGAAAAGGGAAGACGCGATCACCTTTTTTCACAGTTGCAACTATCCTGGCTAACAGTTAAATGTGTAGATCAGGAAGACCACGATTGTTGATATAAGTCAACGCCAATAAGCACTCAATACAAACTCTAAAGACGCTATCGTTTGCTGAATGCTGCATGGTAGCTAGGCAACGCTTGCGGAAATAATTCTCGATCACCTGATTACTGATTCGTTGCATTAAAAAGAGGCTAGCTATTCCGGCAATATTAATAATCTGGGCAGGTTTCCATATTGACATTAAAATATGAGCTTAAGCTCTAGGCAAATGCATCATATATAGTTCTCCCTAATTCTTAAAAAAAAAATTGTTAATAAACGTGGCAACTCTTTTGAACTACATTGTTTTAGTTGCCGCCAATCATGCAGTCAATGTCGAAATGCCGTGATAGGTTAAGCCGTATTTCAATAATGTAGATGTTTGCATGGCTTATTTAATCCGCAGATTAACGGTGGAGGTAATGTTAGTATAATTCTACCTAAGATCAAGCCAAAATATGAAACTTGGGCCCACCGACAGGCATCGAACCTTCGGCCTTCGATCCTGACCTTGGCTATATAGCTGGCTTTTCGATTTTGAGGCAAGCACTAGTTTATATAACGTGCTGTATGTAGAAATGAATATTCGGTATTAAAATCAGTCGGTAACTTATATACAACGGCTGATAACAGGTGGAAATCGCCGTCGTCATAACAGAATTTCTCCATCTACATACGGTTGCTATATTATTTATAACGAGCCCGACATAACGAAACAATAACGAAAGTTTTCACCTAAATGCATAATAAATTTGGCTTCTAAAAAGACCGCTATTTTGACTGGTTTTTCTTTGTTTATTTGTATGCTTCTAAAGCAAATATTTAAAGTCTTCTGGGCATTGCAGGAAGGAAGCATATGCACCTTATATACATATAGTTGCTCGTAAATTGAAACTGGCGACATGCAGATTTGGCCTTTGTCATGTATCATACTGATTAAAGCAAGCGAAACGAGTTCCGATCTCATTATCACGGATTTATTGTTGTGATCGTTGTGATTAAAGCCAAAGTGTTTGCGCTATGGCTTTGGCAGTTCAGCTCAAAACTTCTGGTTGAAAATAAGCCGGTCGAAAATCATATATTAGCTATATACCCTAGCTTAATTTTACACAGAAGGAAACTGCACTAAGGAAACAAAACGGTTGGTTTATGAAAAAGTCGATACGGGATTCTCTCATTTGCTTGAAAGTGTAAAAACTTTTACAAAAAATAAAAAACTGATGCTCTGAATACCTTAAAATAGAATTTGCTTCTAAACTACTTGCTATATCCAATCTAGGTGTCAAATTGTCAATCTATTCTGTAACTAACACTAACAGAGCGGACTTTTGAATCGTTTCATGTTGCGACGTGTCCGTATATTATAGAATTTTAATAAAATATCTGAAATAAAGGCTATTATCGGCATTCTCATGCAAGCCATGCTAGTCTTTGTCGTATTTAGTAATGGAAAGGCAAATTATTTACTATTGTATGGTGTCCCTTTTTCGCATTCGATAATTCATTACAAAACTTTATTACTATGTACCCTGTCTGCTTGTCCCTCTTCAAAGGGCTAGTATAAACATTAATAATGAGCCGACAAGTCTGTCACAGATTTGTTACGATGCATCGATGCATGTACAAGTTACTGATAAAAAACATTGCATCTTATGTCCATACCTTTCAATCAATATCTGTCAGTTCCAACTTTAGACGATCAAAGGTGCAAGATTTAGGGCGCGGTAATGAATACGTAGATATATCTATCACACTGTTTATAACTTGTAACTAAGCAGGCCCGGCAGGAGATTTTTGTAACTTGTCAAAGAACTGAATTTACATACAATATTACTTTTTACCCGATATTATATTATGCCAGTGTTTGCCGTTAAAAATAAAAAACACTTCTAAATAAAAATGAGTACCTGCCATAGTCAAAATATTTTTACATTCGGTAAATACGAAGTTACAAATCACACAGCATCGAAAATTAATTCTAAGTTCTAAACAATGTCGCAATCTTATACTGCCGTATAATTCCATGTCGGCCAAACTAATTAACTATAGCCCTGGAAAGGGAGATTAAAAACCCATATTTTTAGGTTTTCCGAGCTATGAGGAGAAATATTCATTGTATGACTGAACGTTCTACTTCATGTATATGAAACTGAAGCTATTGTAAGACTCTATTTGGTGCATGGGTGTAGACATTTAAGAAACTTTACGACACAAATGAAAGAACAAATATAATTTTGCCGCCATAAATGATTTGCCGGATTTTCTTTGAATAGCAGTTGCTTTTGTATTTTCAAAATATTTTTTATCTTCATCCCACACCGAATAGAAATTTTTCACATTGATATACAGTCGAACGCTTGGGATCAATTAAACATTTCAGTTCACAACACAGATATTATTATGTTAAATATCGTCGTGGACTGACGATCCTGGCGGATCCTAGAGGGCGCCGTTTGTTGTCTGGGACTCGTCTTTCGGTTCTATTTCAGCAGTCTCCTCATCGCTCGCATCAGGTTCAGCGACTATGCTCAACCAGAAATGAAATAAAGTATCCAAAGAATACATCACGAAAGCAGCGAAGGCGAAAATCTAAACAAAAATGATGAAACAGGGTGGTAAAGTGAACAGTCGCTACTAAACTCCAAGTCATTCCTCAGTGCAGGTTGTTTAAACGTGGCTAGAATTACATCGTAAAGACAGGTCATCGGCCTGGACGATTTTCTGCATTATTTTATCCTATGAAGCTGGCTATTGCTTGAATTTCCAGTACAAAACATTGGTTTACATATCGCCCCACTCAACACCAATTCTACCCAATCCGGGGGCGCGGCCGTTCAACAAACCGCAGGCCAGGATTTCTGGCTTCCGGTTTTGATCTGAACCCAGAGACTGTGAAAACGAAGACATTAGACCCAATGGATCGAATGGTCCCAATTGTCCCACCGCGGTCAATCCAGTGAACTGAAATAAGACTGGAACGCTAGCTCCGCCGAAAGTGTGAAGCCAAAATGGCGGAGGAAGCCTTTCTTGTAGGTATGATCCAGGCCTCCACGCGGAAATTTCGTAGGTAAAATGGCAGCAATTATGATTTTTCTTTGAGATTTCCGCCAGAGGCCTGGATCATACCTACAAAAAAGGCTTCGTGATCCGCCATCTTGCCTTGACTCATTAATGAGGGAAAGTCAAAGAGCTAGCGACTAGCGTTCCAGTCTTCACCAGGGTTCACCGGAGTCAATCACCTACGTATACGTACCACAGCGACAACAAGGATGTTACACTCGATGTCTTTATTCCCAGCCTTCCACGTGTCACATAGACCTGAGACTTTATACGATCTGGCGTTGTCAGCGAGTATTCCGGACGCAATTAGCAGCAGAATAGTGAATATGAAATATATTATCGCAATCTACAAAAAGGGAGAGTATTTTCGAAGAATATTACGGACAATCATATAAATATATATATAGGTGGAACTTCCAACTTAATAGTTTTCTATATAGCCAAGGAGCAGCGTGGCAGCGTCTTTAAACAACTTAGTATTAAATGTGGTATAACAACTGCCTGAAATAGACAAAACACTTCTGGACGTTTCGACCTGAGGGACTTCGTCAGGAGAGTTAGTATGATAGTGAACTATCAGTGATCATACTAACTCTCCTGACGAAGGCCCTCAGATCGAAAAGTCGAGAAGTGTTTTGTCTATTTTAGGCAGTTGTTATACCACATTGGATGTTTCACTTTCACAGCGAGCAAAATTTTTAAGGGTATGCTTTTTAAAACAGCTTGCTTTCACCATTTACTTTGTCTTTGGTAAGCATGATCTATCAGTTAAACCACATACCGCAAGCACCCAGTTCATGGAAGGAAACTTTTTATGTCCGCCAAGAGTGAAAAATAGAAACGAGACCATTGTCAAAACCCAAGTCACGGCGATGCTGAAAAGGAAGAAATTCCAAGTTCCTCTGATGTTATTTAGAGGCTTCATAAATCCTGTGATACACGCCAGTGATACCAGCAGAAAAATCTAAAATATTTGAAATACTGTCACAGAGAAGAGATGGACAGAGAGTCGACTCTTCCGATTTAATGTTGAAACGAGTGTCCCCGAGTTTTGCCTAATATTCACGTCATTCTCACGTCATTTCCACGCGCCACGCAACCACCCGATTCTCTTCTGGTAAGCTCTTTCGGCCAAATTTCAATACAAAAGTGTAGAAAAAACGCTGTTCGATAGGTGAAAAATTGATTTTTTTTGAACTTGGTCGGATTATATCCATTTTTGGACTAAAATTTTGGAGATGAACGGTGAGTTGTTTGTTTTGTTCGGTTTAAATGATCGTGCTGTTTTTAAAAGCAATATTAAAATCCTTGTTTTGTAAGTGAGTTCTGATTACCCTTGTCGACTGCCATATTTTTACCCGAATTGTCAAATTGTGTTTGCCAAAGTAAAACGTACACAGAGCTGCTTTTTACTGTTTGTCAACTAGCAGGCAGAGTGTTTGCATATTTGTGAGATAACAATATAGGACGAATTTCAAAGAATACTTCTAAATTCGCGTTTTAATTTTAAAATATCGACAAAATACATAGCAAAACATTTCAAAACAAAACAGAGTTTTAGGCGTGATATAACTTTAACTCGCAGAGGATATCAGTTTCTTAATAATTAGCACCATTTGATGATACAAACATTCACTGAAAACATTCATAATTATGTATCTTTACTTCTCAAGCAGAGTTGCCGTTCGATTACATACTTTTTCAGTCATTTTTCAAACTTTTTTGATCAAATTTTCATCAAGCATATCATCCCTGGGCTTTCTAAAGAAAATAGCGCGCGCGAGTAAAAAAGTGGGGACGCGTGGAGCCGCGAGTCGACTCTCTGTCCATCTCTCCTCTGTGATACTGTTGGCTATAAACCACGATAGCATGGCGTCATCAACGGCGTCAAAACATTCACTCGACGTAATTCGACTGGGAAGTGATTGTCGAAAGGCAGTAAAAGTTTCCAAAATAACTGACAAGGGTGAAAAATTGAACTTTTAGGTGTGTATAGACTTTACTCTAACTTTGATAAACTTGTACATCGTTAAAAAAGATGGTTGATGGCTTAACAAAACGTGTTTGTGCTCGAGTTAAAGAAATAAATATAAGGCTTGCATGATAAATTATCCCGCGTGCACTTAAATATACTTACAAACTCAAAAATCTTTAAAATGCCAGGAGTGGATGTTATGTAGTTAAGACCCTTGTCTAAAACCATCGTCGCACATGGCTTGTACTTCCTATATCAATAGTTAAACATGATATGATGTCATTCATCATTGCTCGTTTAAAATAGTTTTTTGAACGCCGAAAACTGTCACTTTCCTGCAGGATTGTCGAAGCGATTCAACTAAGTCAATTTTGCAATACGTCTTCTGTTGGGAAAATATGTTTCTTGCATTGAAAAATTTGCTTTTGATAAAACAAGGTTTCAGTTGAAATGGGGCTTATATGCAGCAGGTATAGTTGATTTTTCAAAAGACCTCTCAGAGCTCGGGCTGCTGGGCAAACGGGGGGTCGGGGGCTCCACAAATATGAGGTAAATAGATGTGACACAAAGTAAAATTAAGAGGTCGAGCAATTACTTTGGTCCAAAAGGAAAGGGTCCCAAAGGTTGATTTTTGCCACGAGCCTCGCTAAAAAGGCGCTGAAACACTCAATTGGTAAGTCACGTTTATTTTTAGTGGCTATAACACTTTCAGTCCAATGCATGATGGCAAATCCAAATCAAATCGATTTTCTGTCACAGTCCTTAAATTTCTTCGTAAAAGGCCCGTAGTTTTAGGTTAAGACTTAACAGCACCATGTTATATTTTATATGATCGAGCTGTTGCCAAGTGTTTCAAGAGCATATTTTACTCATATTACATTGTCCATGAACCGCTCCAGAATGTCAATTTTACAATTTATTTGAGTCCTTACGGCTTACTCCTGAGAACTTTTAAAAAATACCAAACCAGGGTTAGCACGTGAAATTTGGGTCACATAACAGAATATGTTTCGAAGAGTCAACATTTATTTCATATAGTTTCTCATCCTGAGAAGATGCTTTTGTTCGATATAAATCTCGCGACAAACAGATTTGATACAAACCATAGCAACAGTTTTTTACAGGTACCAAAGCTTTTGTTTTGTTCAAAAACTATATACAGTCGACTAATAGAATTGATTGAACGATGACTTTACATCAACAATTGAAGTTTCAGACGCCATTGCTTTGAAGTTTCGCTTTGTGTACACGCGTAAAACACCACTAAAGTAACCGAGACTTGTTAAATACTTTGCCAAATATTTGCCCATAGATAAATTGCCTACCTTCCTGTCATGTCTGGGTTTTTATTTTCTTTATTGCTGAATTGATAACCTCTTCAATTAAGTGAATAGTTTAACTCGTCTTACTGTAAGCTGACATCTGCTGTGTACAAAACCAATACTCTTGCCTTTGCGAGATCTTTCGACAGACTATGCAAAATTGTTATAGCGGCGACGTTTCTTCCACTTAAGTTAGTAATGCGATCTTTTATACAGGGTTATAACTAATGTCGTATTTCCACACTTCTTAACGTTAATTTTTTACCATATGCAGTCATCAAGATTAGTCTAAAATTGTCATAGGAATGTTACAAATTTGGCATTAGGTCACCGTTAAATGGTCGGGTTAATGCGTTTAAAGCATTCACATTGGCAATAATATGAACAATTGATGGATCTTTACTCGTTATTAACTCGGAATCTTCGCTCGCAATAACCGGCGGTAAACAAAGCCCTTCAAATCTCGAAAGAATATGAGCCATATGTTACTTTTAAACAGAGTGATAACTATCTTGACAAAATCTTGTGCATATTGTGACAAATAAATATATCGTCGGTGTTACCATAAACAATATTTGGTGCGGTGTTGATATTTTTATGATAATATCAGGTATAAATATCAACGTTGGATTCGTGGTAAAAATTTCACCGGGTTTTTGCCAATATAGATTTTCGTATAGAAGGGACGCTGATTATATTGAGACTAAATATCAATACTATATGACTTGCCTGAGCGTGAAGTATGTATCTTCGTATAGAAAACAGCAACTGATTATTATTATATATAGGCCTTATTTATAGGACCTAAAGGTCAGATTTCTAATACACAGTGATTGATGATTCCTTAGGAAATCCAATTTCATACGGCTGCAATATTTCGGTGTTAAATAATTGAGCAATTAGGTACATAACTACTCTATAGTTTCATCAAGTTTGATTAAAATATAGGCTGCCCATATCATATTGCATTAGGAAGCTTTAGCCAAGACTACGAGTACGAATACAAGATTCGTCATTTTCACAATCAGTTCTGTGTTAAAGGTATAAGGACTAACACAGGAATTTTCGCTCCACGCGCGAAATTTTGCCTGGCGCAAACGGTCTGACTGAAGTTTGAATTACACGGAACGATCCATATTCTTTATACTTTATTTCACTTCAAAGGACTGTTTGCATCAAGAAATCTCAGTTCAAGACTGAAGGACGACTGCTCTATGATTCATTGTCTGGATTGCTGCATGTGCTTTTCATAACGCTTCTATAAATCTATTCGTACCAAAGTTGCATTCAGAATAACATGCACCTGTTTTAACTCGATCTGTCATATCTGCGTGCACTGTAGATGAAAGTATCAGAACTATATCAACTATCGACTGATAGCTAACATCGGGACACCTTATATTTGGGATTACTATTAAATTTATGCCGGGAAGAAAGAATATTTAACATTTGTACATGAATGCATATCACTTCTTTAACCATGAATCTATCGTAGGAAAGCCAGCTTTCTTTCGTCATGCATATTATATTACAAAGTATCAAGAAAGTACTGCATGTTACAGTACTGTTCAGAAATAATCTAACACTGCGGTTGCGCTTGATCGATAGAAATCGCAGACGACCGCAAGGGAAAAAATACCTTCGCAGTGGCCGTTCGCTTCCGAACGAATTGTTATGTTATAAACACGGCTGAGAAGGACAACACAATAACCAAATCGAAAAAATCTTAAGAAATGTCTGTCAAAACAAGTTAGGCCGAGGGTCAACCTCGTCTCACCGCGGTTGGAGTTGGAGTTTGGACCGCGGTTTTTGTTAGGCCATTTCTGGACAGTACTGTAAATGAACTTGTTTATATAACCAAAGAATGATGCAAATGAAATTGAGCGTTTTATTAGTTTTTGAACTAGTCCATGACTTCCAATGCTCTTTGTCCTCTTCGCCAGGCCGCCTGCAGCGACGTGCGGAAGTAGAAAGCATTTAAGGATTCTAAGCCACTCTCTGCGCATGCTCCTATTGGCAAATCAAACGCTTAGGTCTACAGTACACATGCAGTAAGCTGTAAGCAACGTTTTTCCGGATCTGTAGCTCTGTCTGACAGTCTTATAGCTGTGAAGTGGATGTCTGTGAGTCGGTATGTGTTTCGGTCTGTGTCTCCATGTTGTTGACGATGGCGGATTCACGTCGCGAATCACGATCCTTTAAGGCTTTCCTCAATAGCAACAGCGTCTCGACCAAGAAGAGCAATGTTAAAAGAAACGCGATTGCCTAGAATATTTGAAAATAAGCAGAAAATAAAGTGTAGATCAGAAGAGTGTGTTCAACTATAAAAGAGGGCTTAAAATGTCCAGATAACCGAGTTGGATACCGTCGATATAGTTATCGTTTTGGCCATACACACATGCATACGCGCACTATACCATAATATCGCCAACGCGATGCGAATTTCTAGTTTCTAAAGCGTAATAAACTCACTCTGGAAGGAAGTTTTGAGGGCTAATAGGTCACAGACATGTCAAGTTATACTATCGTTAGGTGATGATCAATAACCTTATATATACTACCAGGATCAAAATGAGTTGCTTTTGAAAAGAGAAAAGTTCGTTAAAATCTCGTCGCGTTGGCGATCGCGTCCGGTTCTCCATTACGTCCGCTACGCCCGCGCGGGTAAAGCGCGCTTTGTTTTTTAGGGTCGCATGGCAGAATTTCAAAGGCCGCTTCGCCCGCGCGGGTGAAGCGAACGGTAATGGAGAATCGCATTAAGTCTACTTACCGCGATAAAAGAGACCAAACCGCAGTATTCCAAACATCCGTGATCAACATGAACCGAAATGGCGATGGATGCAGCCAGGAGAAGTACAACTAGTATTACTGATGGTATGGGCAACTATATAGAAGAGAAAATGACAAGTTATACATATACATGTTACACAACAATTTCATTTAAAAAAAAAACACTTTACTTCGTTTTGACAAGAAGCGGGCACAATTTTTCCTGGCCGGAAACATCGCATTTATTTAAAGTCATGTGACTACGAATGAACCAATCACATTTAAAATATACAGCACCTATATAACAATACAATTTATATACCATGATGTTCCAGTTCCAATTAGGGAACGTTCGTGGTATTTTCTTGAGAAATATAATCGGCATGGAGATAGCATAAGAGAGCGCCAAGATACAGACGAAAATAAAAAAAGCCCAGCGACCTTTGGACAGTCCACTATAAGACATGTAGGCAATTACAGAGCATACAGCGATTATCACAGCTGCCTAAAATAGAAAATAAAAAATATCCAGTCACTGCATGTTTGGACTAGTCTAAAAACTTCTATTCCACTATAGTTGAATAATACTTTAAAAATGATTAAAAATTTTGCAAAAGTTATGCTTTCGAAGATTTCCTGTGTACATTTCTCTCAAAATTTAACAGACTTCGAATAATCAGTAACTGTATGACGAGAATACTATGTTATTTATATATACAAATTGGCGGGGAGAAAAATAATCGTGAGAAAAGAAAATAATCATGAGAAAAACAAGATAGCGACTAAATAGTACTAAAGAAGCTGGTTTAGATAAGTTTTTGCTGCCAATTTTATTATAATATGACGGGGTTTTTTATTTCGTTTCAATTTTCACTGATAAATATGATTTCAATCTATATAATTATTCAGAATATAAGTTAAAAAAGTATAAACGATTTTAATTTTTCTTCGAAAAGCACAAATATGACATATTATACATACGTATTGGAAACAATAACAAAGATCAAAGCAAAGGTGAACTTGTAGCAAGTCTGCACCTAATACTGTGCGCCTGAAGTAGCCACAAATGTTTTACAAAAAAGAGACTGATTATCATGCATGGACATGATAAGTTCGGTGTTATGAGTGTTTAATTTCGCACTGCAGTATATAATTATTTAAAGTTCCAGATATTAATCACTTCGCTACGAAAGAAATCGTTATGCCGGAGGTCCTTACACCGTTCACAACATAGGCTAATATAGGAACTTTAGCAGTGACTATAGTATACGAGTACAGCATTCTTGAGTGTTGTTTGTTTTCTATCAGCCACTGAAACTTGTAGTAGTGGAGCTTTTGAGTACGGGTTAGTAGAATAATTTCGTATTCAATTTAAAGCCCAACGACTGTGAGTTTGACAAAAGCACGGCATGCAGAGTTCGGCGCGAAAATAAAGAATCTTGTACAGCTCGTAGTCGTTATCATATGCTAAAGCCCCCTATTATCTTCAAAAGCCAGCGGTTGAGAGAAAGTATTTACAGAAACAGTGCTATACATAAATTTCACTTTTGCCAAAACCAGTTGTATAATTTAGATACACGAATACGGAAAATTTTGAGAAGTGGGATCTATGAAGCTTGTTGTTTTTCAACGTTTTTTCCAACTAATTCTCAGCTGCTCTCCAGAATCTACACGGGACGCCCACGTCCAACTTATAGATAAAGGCGTCTTTTACACCCACATACCCCTATTATTGACAATTTGCAAAAACGAAGCATACGCGCATTGCCATTACTGCATGGCATTAGGAAAGCAAATGTTAAAATATACACAATTAAAGCATGAATTCACTATTTTTGCACCTGTTTCGTACGAAACAGCCAATATAACTGTAACTCAAAATTTTCATATATTCAATAGTCTTATAAACCTTCAGCAAGCATTTATATATAAGGTTACAAAGGAAGATAGGCAACCCCATTGTTATACGGGATCGAGCAATCGATATTGAAGTCCACGGAGGTAAATTCTGCGCGACATAGCGAAGTGGGCTTTCACTATAGGGGGGCGCCATAAGTACCCTGTTCCTGTTTAATAGAATTTTCTTTATTGACTGCAAGATACCGGCGAATCTTCTTTCAGGGGAGCTCCCATTCCAGGATACAAAAATACATTATCAAATTGACCTCCGGCCTGGCGTATCGAAGACAATTGAAATCGACAGAGCGGAAGCTAAACTTCTGAACGTATTAGTTCGACTATAGTACTTAATATGTATTCACATGTATATATATTTCTTCCATCGGTGAGATGCAAATTAACAGTTTTCTCTTCAATACGCACAATATATGGACACAAATTCATTGCCATTGCTTCGTGCATCCGCCTACGATCTGCAAACCGTGGGCATAGTTCATGCATGAAGCGTGTAAATGTTTACCAATTTTGTTTCGAGTTTTCTACATGCTTGGTTTATTAATCTTGTGAGCTTTTGATTGATTCTAGTTTAAATCAATTATGATTTACGGCTTTCTCATCCGTTTTCACGATAACATACGGCACGGATTCACTTGCAAACTTTCAAAGCCAGACCAAAATGTTTCGCGTGTTGAATGTTCCCAGACAATATTTACATGCAGTCGACTGTGCTTATACAATACCGTATTCTAAATTTTAATCTTTAGTGTTCTATATTATTCATCTTATCTTGTCTATTTTACAACTTGTAGTTGTGTTTTGATCAATCGAAAATTTGGCAGCATGCATGTATATTGCGATGTTTTTGCGTCGGTACTGAGTCTTTACAGTTTATATAACGGGTATATATAGATGTACTACTTACAATTTGAAGGGCGCTGATCGTTAAGATCTTTCTGGTGTGTGAACTCTTTGGAAGTTTGATCATTTTGAACCGTCCGGGCATTTCTAAACAAGTGAAGATTATAGCGGAATATGTATGTTTTCAGCTCAGGCGCCTCGAATCATTACATTGTCATCAGCGACAGATGTTTTTATGCTTTGTCTGTTTTAAAGAGCACACTCGTATACGTAATGTTTAGCATATGAACGTGATCTAATGCATCAGAGACTCGGGATGTCAGCGTACAACGGGTTGGTACATTAGCTGAACGGTAGTGACATAGTTCTGAAGGTTCTCTTTTCTTTATCGGCTTTTGTGGCAGGGGGGGCAATGACGTACGTACAACAGAAACGGTAACCCAGCAGGGGGGGGTGAATGTGGACATACCTAACGCTAAACATTATACAGTACCAAGGATTTAGCTGATAGGAAAATACTTATCCATTTGCTCGGTAGCCTTTCATTAATGTCATTCAGTCAGAAACTAACGATTATATTTCAAGTATACTGGTTAGTTGGTGAAATGATATTATTGGGGAACCTGTTAAAGGTAGTATAAAAATATGAAAAAGTTTTCATAAAAGTACTCAGTTTCTGCCCGTCTTAAATCGAAGTCCGCAACTGCAATATGTTAAGATAGAAGTTGCTTAAATTCGTGCCTTATATATAATTCTAAGGCAGCCATCTTTGATTGCGAAATGCTGGCATTATGAACTTTAATGGTAATTAATGTCCTGGGGTCAGTTGTATATAAAAGAGTTGTTAACGGCTTTTAACTGAAGTTAAGGACAGAATTGGCCAATCAGAGTCGTGTATTTCTGAGATTAACTAGGATTTAACCATGCAAAATGTAGTAAAGACTTTTATACAACCGGCCCCTAAATTTCTGGTTATGTGGAGTTTCAGTAAGTAGTGCATGTCTACTTTAACTCTTCATATATGATTAAAACGGAAAGTCTATGTCTAGTCCTAGAAATTTGCAATGACTTCTGCTACCAAAGGTCTAGAACGTCTTCCGAATTTTGTGCGTTATACAAAGACATTACATATTATACTCTCTGTGTGTAGGAAAGTTAGACTGTGCATATATTTGTCGGCTTATCACTGTACTTTTAGTTTGGATTTTTATATGGTTTAGATATACAGTCAATGATGGACATGACATAATAATTATTGCCAGGAACCTGCATATAAATATACATTTATACTTAAATAGGAAATAGAATAACTCAATCGAGCAACCCACCGCTTTTCAATTTCGTTTAGCAAACTGACGAACTCCACACGACAACGTATGAAAATCGATTCGATATTTCTCACTTTTTTGTAACAGTGTATATTAAATCCCCGTAACGTTTGTGGCAAATAATATTGAAAACTAAAGGAAATATAAGAAAACCTTTTAGTTTATACTTTATAGTCGGTCGTATTCCCAAATTCAACAATATTCCACGCGTCACAGTAAATCGTCCAAAATTAGCAATGAAACCGTCGCACCAGCTATACAGACATTATACAGTGTTCTTTTTATGACATGCCAGGAACGGATGTATGTGATATTCTATTAAACCAATTTTGTCGTTGCCTTCATTGTGATATTGTGCTCTTAACATTTTTTTTTATCTCTACTCATTTTTAGTCAATAAATATATAATTTAGACAAAGGCATGCACATTATAATGTCAATCGTTTACTCAATTTGACTGGCACATCAAAGGAATATGGAATGTATTTCCGCATTTTAATAAATTGTATAACTTATAGATGTACTACAGTTTGAATACATGATGCGCTCTCTAAACTATTATAATATACTATGTATCAATTTTTGTATACTGATGCATTTGCCTCGTCAATCTATTTTCAGTTATTTCAGGCTGACCTTGGTTCTTCAGAATGAAGTAGGCATTCATGCTGAAATAATTTTCAGTCTTTTTTGCTTCTGTCCTGACGTAATTGTGTCCATGAAATGATTCATATTTGCAACCCAATATTGTGCTCTCTCCACCTGCTTGTATATTTGCCCATATATTCATTATGACACTGAAATATGAATGTCATATCGCACTGACACTTAAAAACATTGGCCTACATAAACGGAAATTAAAAAGTGCACATAATTCTGAAAATTGAATTATTCCGATTCCCAGCCGTATACTCAGGGTGGCCGAGAGTGTTATGGGGAACTTGGGACAAAGTGAAATCTGTATTGGCAATTTTATAATTTCACACCGTATGAATGCCTGAAGCTAAGTATTTTAAAAATATAGTGATACTGATCGATGAGAGTCACTAATATGAAAGAACTCTTGGAACTACAAGGAGATGATGCAGCCATAACTCATGATCTGTCAATATTGGACGAAATTATAAAAAAGTGCCTTTCAATTTTGGCCTTGGGGGGGTACCCAAGAGTAGCTCTACGACAATAATAAAGCAGTTATGTTTAAAATGGTAAGCCTGCTACAAAACGCTCTTTTATCAAATACTTCTTGGGTGCAAGCGTACGGGGGGGTGGGGCTGGGGGGGCTGCAGCCCCCCCAATTTTTTGGGGAATTAATCTATTCGGGCAAAAAGAGTCTTGTCATTCGGGCAAAGACGTTACGACGGTCTGGTGATTAGACGGGGAATCTATTCACCCATAACGCTAAACTGAAACTGTTGTGTATATTAGCATAGATCGCATAACTGGTTCAAGCATGTGCGTCAAATTAACCTTTATTAAAGGTTAAGTGCTATAAATTAACCGGATTTGGTTTTGATCACAATCGGATAAGTAATTTTATACCACACAGTTTAGACTAGTGTAACGGATATCGGATAATGGATTAAATGTAAATATAGGCTAATACTAATAGAATAAGGAAAAGTAAGCTGCCGCGGATGCACCATTGCAAGTGCGTCCGAAATTAATATATAAATATAGCAGTTGATAATAAATATAGCATTCTAGATAATAAAGGAAGTGTACACGCCCTATGGAACGAGAGCATAAATACCAAATGCGAAATATTGAATAATAGAGTTGGATCTAAACCACATGTGTGTGCATGTGAAGTAAACTTACACTAGTCTTCCAGTTTCCTCAGGCCTTTATCTTTTTTGACCGCTTCGTCGCTATATAAATAATCGCCTGGAATATTACAAAACTCAATAACCAAGCTCTAATAAAGCGTATGGCATCTCGTAAAAGGCGGTACCGACACCGTGTTCGGTGCGAGGAATGCAATAAGGAAATCGATAGTGATTATCAAGAGGTGCATTCTCGATTGGTTCATAATGGTAAAAAAGTAAAATGCCATCCAGTAATGGAATCATCAGACTCATCCCAGTCGAAAATCAGTAATTTCTTTCTAAAAAGTAACATGACAACCAAGGACGATGACCTGCAGTATGACATAACCCAACCTGGAACTGAATCGAGTGGTAGTAAAGACTTTGCAGCCACAGTGTCTTTTGATGAAGATCTGCCGGACAAAAATGTGAAGGAACTCGTGAGCAAAGACCAATAACGGCGTTCATTGATGATGTTGAATTAAATGCATTGTCACAGCTCAGAGAAAATAGTGAACAGAATACAGTGACAGATAGCGAAAATGTTACACCAGAATCAATGACGATGTCTAGTATTCTAGCAGCTACACCAATGGATGATCTTAGTTCACCAGCACATATTCTAGACGAACAGCCTGAAAAGGTTTCCATTCCCAGTGAAAATACAGAACAGATTTCGTCCCCACGCCCCAAAACAGCCTATATTAGCGGAGTATCCTGCAAGAAAATTCGGCAATGAAACATTTGTGCGAAGATTTCAATCTGAATGGTACAAGAAGTATCCGTGGATAAGTTATGAAGTGGATAAGGATGCATGCGTGTGTTTTGCCTGCGTGGAATTTGGGAAAGATACTTCATTTGTGTTTAAGAATTGGAAGAAGTCAGCAAAGCTAGCAAAACACGGCAAGAGCGAGAACCATGTCAGGTCCATGGCAAGATGGCTTCAGTTCAAAGCAATGCAGAGAAACAAAACTTCCGTCCTACAGCAGCTGAGTACTGCACACAAGGACCAGGTTGCCAGTAACAGACAATACTTAAAAGTAATCATACAATCCTTGATGTATACTGCGCAACAGAATGTTGCGATTAGAGGTCATGAAGAGACCCGGAATGATATATGGGAGGTATCTGACATAAATCGAGGGAACTTTCTCGAGTTACTTTGCATAAGATGCAACGATTTGCCTTGGCTGAGGTCTAAACTGCAAAGCCAGCTCCAGTTACATGCTCAGTGGACATCGCCTGTTGTTCAAAATGAACTACTAGAAATAGTAGCAAACGTCATGCTTGAGAGGATAGCAGCTGAAGCGAGAAGTAGCGACTATTACGGAATAGTTGTAGACGAAACAGCAGATATCAGTCGAACAGAGCAGTATCCATTTTCCTTAGATATGTTTTCAATGGCGAAACTAAAGAGACATTTATTGGTTTCTATTCAACTAAATCCACGGAAGGGGAAGTATTATATGAGCTAGTGAAGACAGCCATTAGCAAGCTGGAGTTGAAGTTAGAAGACATAGTTGCAGAATGCTTTGATGGCGCTGCAAATATGAGTGGCGCTCGTAAAGGGCTTGCCGCACGTATGAAGGAGTGTTCACCTCTTAGTATCTACGTTCATTGCCATGGACATCGGCTTAACTTGGCGCTACAAGATACTATGACCACAATTGAGCCACTTCAAAAGCTTTAGGCGTGATCCAGAGTCTCCATAATTTTTTGGAAGGAAGTCCCAAACGCCACGCTATCTTCAAGGATATCGAAGTCGAAGATGAGTGCGAAGATTTTAAACTGACAATTAAATCGCAGAGCGCTACTAGATGGTCTTGTCGCTGGGCAGCTGTAAAGGCAGTGGTAAACCAAATGCCTAAGATCATCGAGGCTCTTCTCTCACTCTCGAAAGATCGTGATCCGAAGACGTACAATGACAGCAATTCCCTACTTAACTCGATTTGTGACTTTCGATTCGTTTTTGGTTTGATGGTATTAAAGGTTGTTTTTGTCCAACACCGATGGTTTGAGCAGATACCTACAAGGAAAGCAGATGGATGTCGTAACGGCAAAGAAGAGTGTTGATGGCGTGATCAAAACACTAAGTGAATGTCGTACCCAGGAAAATTTTGATCTCTTGTGGTCGCGCGCTGAAATCATGGCAGACAAAATCAAGGAACAAATTGAGGGTACCGATTTCAATTTCAAAGATGCAAAGATACCAAGACTCAAACAGCCATCACGCCGGCTGCAGACACTTGTCGGCGAAATGCCTGAAGTGAATGCAGAAGTGGAGTACCGAACAGTGGAAGACCACTATCGTATCACATGTTACTACCTAAGCATTGACAGGATTGTCGCGGAGATGAAATATAGATTTGAAGGTAATGATCAAGAGGTGCTATTGGCACTTGCAGGCATAGTCTTCAGCAGCTCTCCGACCATGAAGAATATTGAGTTGGTATCAGACTTCTATAGTATCGACAGTGAGCTTCTTGGCAGTGAGAAAAACGTCTATGAGAATATTGATGCTGATAACCCTGATCCTGAAAGAAAAAACGCCGCTGAAATTGTGAGGAAAATGTTTGAAAATGGTGTTCATGAAGTTCTTCCTGTTGCTTACAAAGTATTTTCGATTCTGGCCACGATCCCTGCAACATCCTGCTCTGCTGAGAGATCTTTTAGCGCTCTTCGCCGCTTGAAAACCTATCTTCGAAGTACAATGGGGCAAAAACGCTTAAACAGCATTGCCCTTATCAATATTGAGAGAGCTTATGCAAATAGTACTTTAAAGAACGATATGGAAAAGATAATTGACATTTTTGGACAGCGACGTAATCGTAAATCATATTTCTTCTAGTCTAGATTATAGTTTTACAAAACTAAATTCCTTGCATGTCTAGTGCAAAACATGACGGAATTTCATATATCAAATAAAATGTTATTATGTTAGTCACTTTTTCTTTCGTTGTAAATTGTAATGAATATACTTAGTTTAGAATTTAAATGGCTAGGGATGATATTTCTTTTTATATTACGTCTGTCAATCTTCAAAGGAAATCCTTTCATTTGTAGTCTTCTCAGATTATATAATTTTATGATGACGTCACAAAATCTATGACGTCATGTCATTCGGGCAAATTGAGCGCAGCCCCCCTAAAAAAAATATGCCCGTACGCCTATGGCCAAAGGTCCCCAGGGTGGGGGGAGAGGCACCGCTATTTCAATCTCGAGCTTCAACTTCCGTTGACAATTTCTGCGCCTGACATTCGGCATCAGACGTCCGAATCGGGTGCGCTGTTCACAGTTCACGTGACTTCCCGCCTTCGATTCAAAATTTCGAACGAATCGAAGAGGAACGATTCCGTTGGAATTATACAAGAAATCAAAGTCACATTTTACATTATTTTGCTTGGAATACTGAACTATCGTCTCAATAAATGGATCCTTTCACAGAGGTATTGTAACAGTATAGCTTATGTAGACGATCAACTTTTTATTGTGCTTTTGGAAGGAGGTTTATCGATAGTAATATTTGATCAAAAATATGATGGCCGTTTGCATTATAGTTTGTTTATGTTTTAAATTGTTGGTTCATTTAACAAATGAAAACATGTGCAAATTTGAGTTATCCAAGTCCGTACTAAGTAATTGCATTTGTAGTTGATTCCAACAGCGATGTTTAAAATAGGAGATCTTATGATCTTAGAAAATATGTTTTGTACAAGTACAATTTAATATGTTTGGTTCGCAGTTCACACAGTGGTTATATATATAAAAGACAAGGATTTAAAGGCAGGGGCTGAAAATAACGAAAATACTGATCTGGCATATGCTAGTAATTTTGAAATCATAAACTGAAAAGCTGTATACTCAGCGTATAAAGTTTATAGGCCCTAGCTGTCACGTTAGCAAGTTTTGCTGCAATTTTGGGTATGATTTTGATGGATATGAGGAAGTGAAATTAGTTCATCATCCATCTGATAGACCTGATACACAGCAAAAATTAATCAGGTTGTCGCATCAGGGTGAACAATACTGTACCCCGTCCCCATGAACAAGTATTGTGAACAATGTTGTTAAATAATGAATGTTGTTACAACTTTTTGACATGAATGTCAACAAGTTGCAACAGTATTGATGGTTCGATCAACAACCATTATTAACAAAATGTTTTGAGCAACTGGCATAAACATGATGATTTTTTGATAACTGTTAGTCCTATCTGACCATACCAATAAGCCATTTCATATACATTTATTTACAAAAGAAACTGCTGCTAAACATATTGCATATATTCTTGTATGGTACATACTGTAGTGTTAAGTACACTGTGCCTAGTCTATAATTACAATATTGCATGTACGTGACCTTAATGCACAATTTGTCTTAACCAGGAACACTAGCAAAGGTAAGCATCAATCTTTATCCTCTCAATTATGCTTTCTGTAGAAACTGCTAGCCCGAACTCAAGCACGGAAAGCAGCTTTGGCCAAGAAACGTGAGGAAGTGGCAAGTCGTAGTCCTGTTGTCACTCCACGGCGTCCATTATCAGAGAACAAGAACTCTGGTTCCACTCCTGTCAAAAATGGGCCAGCAGTCAGCACAACCCCAATTAAACCACCGACTGTCGTCAAGACCACTGAACATGTTGCTGGCACTCCAAAAACTGTTTTTTACGAGAAGTTTGCAAAACAAGCAAGTCTTCAGCAGAAGGAATGTTTTATTGAGTTGAATGATGCCAAGAATGCACTAAAACCTACACCAAAGAAGAGAAATATTGATGATAAAGGCTTGACAAATCTGGAGAAAGTGGCAAGTGATGAGCCAAAGTTAAAGAAAGCCCTGAAAGATGAAGTTGTTAATATGGACAGTCCTTCAGTTAAGGTTTGCAAATTTTGTATATATACATGTTAAGTGTAACTTAAAGTTCTATTTTTTGATATCATTTGGGGTAATCACCAAGACATACACATGTACATAGCCAAAAATTGATCAGGTTGTCACATCAGTGGTGAACAATGTTGTGCTGCACCCTGCAAACAGTATTGTTAACAATGTTGTTGAAGCTTGTTGAATCATCAATATTGATGCATTAATGTTGTTGTAACAAGTTGCGACAACATTGATGATTTAACAAGCTTCAACAACATTGTTAACAAAACTGTTCACAGGGTGCAGCACAACATTGTTCACTCCTGTTTTTAACAACTTGCATCAACATGATTTTTATGCGTGTAGGGTTTTTGCAGGGGTAGGTAGTGTAAAAGTGTGTTCCTCACTGGGGGAGAGAAGGGGGTGTACGTCTATGAGGGCCGGGTGAAAGGGTATGAATTCAGAATCTTCATTCCTAGTAAGCGTCTAACTTATTAGATTTTTACGCTTCAATATTGCAGGATCGCAAAGCATTGTACATGAAACAAGTCCAAGAAGGTGCTGCCCCTGCCAAAGTTAGCCCTACTCCTAGTCAAGTTGAGAAGCCGTTGCAGGTTTGTAGTGAATCTACAACAATTTTGTTATTCCTTTAAGATTTAACTTTTAGCACAAAGCTATTGTGAATTTTGCAATTGTTCATAGTTTCTGACGGACTTACGAGAACAAATCCGGCAAACCGAAATTTCAAAAATATAATTAAAAAAACCGCGTATTACAAACTCGGTTAGTAACTCGGGAGCAACGCTTGCACTTGCAGATATAAAATGAAGTTGAATTGTTACCGTTTGGGAACGTTTAGTTGATCGCTTTTCAACTTCGGAATTTGGATGATGACCGTATGTGCCATGTTTGTAAACTTGATGTCAAAACTCCCCAAATTTCTTTGCAATTCCAAATACTCTATACATAGCTATAATAGCCCTACTGTGATTCAATTGATGTTTCATCGAGATGAGATTTAAAGAAACCCATTTCACAGCAACGATTCCAAAATCCAAACAGAAGCCTGTGTGACTAGACGAGCTGGCGCCAAATCGTGCAATGGCTTCCAAAAATGTAACAATTAACTCCAGTACTCCACAGTTAATTAACTTGCAAAACAGACGAGTTTTTATCGTTTTATTTTATCGAAAAATATATAGCATTTGAAAAACGAAATTCGCTTTTTTAACCGAGTTAGTCCGTTGTCGACGCTGCATGTTATTTGTCTGTTTTTTTCTATGAAAGGTTCGATTTACCGCATAAACGTAAATTCGCGACTTTTTCTTCATTCATCGAACCTATAATTTTAACCCTACAACCACAGAATACCTAACAGAAGTAGAACTCCTGCACTTTTTTCGTAAGTGTGATTCGTCATGATTCGTCACTTAGCAAGTGCATTTTTTTGAGGTAGTCACCCCCCTGCCAATGTTTAAAATCAGGGCATTTTTAGTATTGGCAGGGGGGTGACTGCCTCAAAAAAATGCACTTGCTAAGTGACGAATCATGACGAATCACACTTACGAAAAAATAGTATAGAGTTCTACTTCTGTTAGGTATTCTGTGCTACAACAGTCGTAAACGAAGACGCTCACAACCACACCGCCTAGGCCTAGGCAATAATATAAATAATAAATTAAACTTTTATCAAATTAAGTTGAAGCCAGTTGAATCTGAGAAAGTCTTTCCATCCGTAAAAGAACCACGATCCAGTCTTGCTGGTGGACGATTTTTCCACGATCCTCGCAATAACCCGCGCGAGGGACACTCCAAACATACAACTGACACTGCAAACAAAACAACACCAGTGAAACCACCACGTGTTACAGTGACAGCCAAATTGATAGAACCCGAACAGATCACGACTTCTACCCGAAAGATTTCCGACGGTGCCCCAGTCAAACCTCCTCGTGCCAGTCAAGGTAATCCGCCTTCCAAGCCACCAAGAGTCCAGATTTCAGAATCTCAAAATAATGACGGAAGTGAAACCAAAGGCAAAGACAAAGTGAAGCAATCCAGTGTCTCTATAATAAGCTTGAAACGACCAGCCCCAGTACCACCTACCGATGATGAGGTGTCAGGTAGAAAGAAATTTAGTTGTTAAACTTTTTTAATAAAAAAAACATGTTTTCTGTGATTCAAGAATCAAGATTCATTTTAACTTTGGTACCTCGGAAAACAGAGAAATTCTTATGTGGGGTTTGAATTGGGTCTCTTCAAACTTTCATTAGGAATGTGAGGCACATTAAAGTCTTCCGGAAATTATTATTAAAATTAAGTAATAGACCACATCAAATGCAATCTCCGTTGTAGGCGAATCTATCCAGCGAGCATCGAAACGTTGCGAAGTCGAGGTCGAGAGTGACATACCCGCAAAAAAGTCGACCCTTGAAAAGAAAAATGATACCAAAACAGACATGGCTCTTGAAACGAAAGATACAGTATCCACTCCAAGTAAGGATCTGCTGGCACCCCCAACTGGAAGTTGTTTGGAAAAACACAACGCTGTTTCAACGGTTAATGAAAGCACTCCAACACACGAGGGGAAAAGCGAAGATTTCAAGCGTACCTTGAAGTCCCAGAAGATTTCTGCCATAAGCCTGAATGACATGGACACATCTTTAAATTCGCACGAAATAACATTTAATATTTCGATGACGGGATTCGATCAAGTCCTGGAAGAGGATAAGAAAGACATGTTTCAAATGACTTATGATGAAAGTGTTAAGAAGGCAGAGGTGAGAATGATTTCCTGATTGGTAATAATTCCTAATGGTCAAATAATGATTAATCATAAATAAATTGATGATAATTAATAATAATAAACAGCCTAATGACCGTTCCATTCTACACTACATTTTACATTTTTGAGCATGCATTCCCCTATCAATTCTAATGTACCCTAAGTCAGTCTGCATGGCAGCGTCGTTTCCGAACGTTTTCAAAATCGTTTTTGTCACGTTTATCGGTTTGACAGGATCCTGCAAAACCCCGAAAATATCTTCATGGGTGCGAATTAAGATCGTTGCACAACAGATGTTTGCCACAGTCAAACGAGAAAGTGCAATCATAAATTTTCATGAGTCTTATCCTCCTACTGTCGTGACCCTCACTCCACTCAGCTATCATTCCAGCAAAGTTTTGACCTTTTCAGACCTTTTTATACTTTATATATATAGGAAAGTGAGATGTCGTGTAGTAACCATGACGCACAACTTGATGACGAAATGATCGCACCAGTTCAAGCAACGTTTAAAGGGGTGCATAAATCTGGTTATCACAGTTCAAACAGTGATCAATACGCCGCAACGGTGACACCCAAGGCCAAGAAAGTCAGATCTACCTCGACAAGAAAATTTACTGTGCACGAAAAAATTCAAGTATGTATAAACGATTCAACGGTTGTTAACAGTGAAAAAGGGTATTTTTTTTGAGCGACATTTAATAAACATTTATTTAATCAAAAATCAACCTGCAATGTCTATATTTGAATTCACCTATTATATTTATAACCATTGCAACCGAGCGTACTGTGTAAAACTAAAATTTGCGGACCGAGAAATATATGTAAACAAAGCCGCTGATTGGCCACCAGAACACACTGAAGCCAATCATAATCGAGCAATTGGTTTGGCGCTTTTTTATGCTTGAACACGGTTTTGCTAAATGCTTTGGTTCTTGACTTGTTTGTTTGTATATCGTAACAATATTGGTATCATATAGACTTGCCCGGCAAAATTTCACGTAATATGCATGCTATTATGCTCATTATTATCAAATGATGTTTTAGATGATGCTCGAGGAAGCTGCCTATCAACAAAACATTGTGTTGCAGGCCAGTCAGGCCGTCAACACTTGCCTCGCTCTTCATGAAGGAGTGAGTACAGGATCTTCGGAAGAAGTCGAAGCAGAAAGATTATTGAGATTTTCTAGTAAGTATTTTCGGAACCATTTTTTCAAAAAAACAAACATCGTAGTAGAACAATAACATAATTGTTTCATCACCCTTAATAAATACCTTTCTGTCGTAGCTGAACGTCGTACGGCTTGCTTGGATGAAGTACAAAAGTTGAAAAGTGCAGAGGAAGATGACGCTGTGTCCGTAGGAAGCGAAGATATGGACGAAGATTTGCCTTGTAAAGCCACGTTAAATATTTCAGGTACATGCGTGCTGGTTTACTGAAATGACTTGGAAAATGAATAACCTAGATTTACAAAATTAATAGTTGTTTCGCAGCTGGATATAAACTGGTTCTATTAAAACATGTTCTGTTTTCGTAACAGTTTGATCTCATCCTTTAGGAATTAAACTTCCAGTAGATAAGAAAATGCTTCCGAACAAAAATTCTTCAGGTTCGTCCCGAAATTTCATAATTGGAGAATAAAAATTGTAATCGGTTTTCCTTGTTCGTATTGCTTTTTGTTGACATAAATCTTATCTTTTAGAACCGTGCATTTACAGTTTTATATGCATCCTGAAGCACACGCCAAAACAGATGTACTGTACAAAAGCAGTGTCCTCGAATGAAATCAAAAATGGTTGCATCACATTTGATGATGAATTTGAAATGTACGACTTCTGAGAATGTTATTAAACTATTCTATGATTCTTCATCGCACAATTCTAAAACGCGCAATGATGCTATGGTTAATTCAGGCGATGTCGGAATTTATTTTCAAAATCGCAAGGCCATGGCCAGGTGAAAATAACTTATTCAACTTTCGTTTTTCAGAAAAAATGTCAAGCCATCTTTCACACTGGACATCCAAATATTTGTTCTCGTAAGTGTACATACTGTCATAGGGGGGTTTTGATGACCAGAATTGCTGTGTTGTATTTCTGTGACATACTAATTGAACCAGTTATAATTTTGTATCAAAATACTTTCATAGAAAACCCAATTGCCTTTGGTTTTACCACAGAACAAAAATAGAAAGAAAAGCATGATTACGAAGGTGAATAATTTTATCATCATCATCATTGATCCATGTCATACTTTTGCATCAAAAATATGTTTTTTAACTTTTTTTGCATGAAAAAGAATTTAAGGAAGCTCTCTTCAATAATTTTTGAAACAATTTTATACTAACCATAAATGATAACTGCACTAACCCAAATAATTGCTAACCATAATTTTTTCTTCACATGATCAAATTAACTGACTGCCTATATAAAAATGAAGTTTGATTGATTGTAAAGTAGCCAACTAATTTAATAACCAGAACTAATAAAGAAATTTTCATGAAGCGATTTTTTAACCTGCACTATTGTTTCATATTTTTACCCAGTCCGTTTTAGATTCACCGAAAATTAAACAAATCCTCAGCAATACGGTATGTGAAGGATTTCACATGTAATATTTCATGTAATTTTTAGCACAAAATTACAGACTTGCGATGGGTCTAAAAAGCTAGGATTTATAAAGTTGTCTTCAGTAAACAGTTCTTTGATATAAACAAGTTTTAAAATGAAAAAAAAAATACTTAAATGAATATAAAAGTATAAGTACTATTAGCATCAGATAAATTATCTACAAAGTATTTTTCGTCATGCAACTTTCGTTTTTTCAGAGGAAAGGCAGTGACGGCACCCCACAAGGTAATATGGATTCTTTACTAATGAAATAGATCATTCATATAATACCTAATCTTGTATGATTCCTAACTACATATTTCATTTCAACTGTTTTAACTAATGTTATAATGACAACATTAATGTTATTCAGGTGTTACACCAGGCACAACTCAGGGCCCGGTCTTTCGAACTAGTGGATTTACATTATCTTCAACAACTCATATTGATTTGGAAAATATACACAATCAAAAATATCAGATGCAACAGGTATTTTTTTGCAGATTAATTTCTTTATATTCTACTAAATTTTAAACGAATTTGTTTAGAAATGTTATCTCTTATATAATATTACAGGTTGATGAGAGGTTTGCTCTGATTGGGGACATTCATTTAGAAATTGAATGCAAACCAGAATACACAAATCAAGCCAAAGGTTTTCTTGTAAGTTCAAATAAATTTAATCACAGTTCATTCGCAGAATATTCTGAAGGCAAAAGTGTTGTAGAAAGAAGTAAAAACTTTTGAAAAGTAACTGCAAAATAATTATCTTTAGACAATATTTGAAGATGTTGGTGGTCTGGGAGATTGGCTGAGGTACTGGTGCATACTTGATGGAAGTGTTTTGAAGTATTGGAAATATCCAGATGATGATCTTATCAAGGTAATTTGTCAATCTCTCTTAGATCTTTGGTGAAGTTAATCTCCATCTCTTTCAAAGACCCTTTTGTTTAGGACGTATAAGTATTCATTTAAATTTTCATCAACATTTACTGAGGCATTACACAGTGTGCAATTCAATGTCCTTGACCTGAACACTGCAAATCCTCTGAAATTGAAGAACTTGAAAGGACAGGAACTGACAATAGACAAGGTATCAAATTAGTAATTATAATTGTCTTTCCTTTTTTAGCCCCCGATTGGATCCATTGACCTTGACAATTGCATTAGCGAGTCAGTCACAATAGTTCGAAGGGATATCTGTGCTCGGCCACATACAATGCAGCTTGTGCTGGAAAAACCGCAGACAGCTTCTGATCGAGAGACACTGATAGCCGTGAATGCAGGAGGGAAAATGCTTATCAAGTGAGGGAATTTTTTCTTATAGCATGTCACATAACAAAACAACTCTACATTTTGAAACTGCCATTCCAAGTAGTATATATGTAGTATATGCCTTTTGGGATGATGCTCATAGTTTTATATATAAATTTTCCACATAGCCAGAAGCATAACATAGTACTGTATAAATGCCAAGTATTTATATTTAAAGTATATGAAGATAGAATTCATTTGCATTTTTTTAATAGCTACACTATATTTCCTAGGTATATGCTGTCAGCAGACACCAAGGCTGATAAAGTTACATGGCTGAACACAATTAACGAGTCTCTCAAAGACTGGAGAGCATGGCATCACAATACCGGTATGGCTGTGAATTCAGATGTCATTTTGGTGTGACAAGGCAGGTCTACACTTCACTAATTGTACATAGAGAAATGTCTGGGTGATATACCTATATAATAATAAACTAATCAAGACTGGCTAGAATGTACGTTCGAAATATAATGTACGTTAGAAATAAAAACTAAATTATCTTTAGGAGGGACTATGTATCATAAATTGGTTTGCACAAATGATAGTCTTATACTATTTTGTTTCCATGTAGTTTTTAATTTCAAACATGTTTAGTTTGAAAAACACTGCCTTGTATTGGCAAGCACAATTATAATACTTTTGGCAAAATTTAAAGATTCATGTATTGTAATATTACATTCCAACAAGTTATTTTTAGTAATACTGTGCCACAGTGACCTCAAACAAGTACAGTAAAATAAAAATGTTTAATTTTGTAAACATGAAATAATAGGACTGCATTATATATGGTATTACAAAATATATTTTGAATTATCACTTGAATACAAGATTTGCAAATAGCAACAGGTTATTGTTCTATAGGTGCTGTGTATTTTTAATGTGATTGGTTCATTCGTAATCACATGGCTTTAAATAAATGCAATGTTTCCCGCCAGGGAAACAAGTGAAAAATAGTGGCCTGCATATTGCCATAACAAAGTAAAGTGGGTTTTTTTAAATGAAGTTGTTGTGTAACATGTATGTTTTTGTTCCTATATATATGTCACTACCTTGGGAAATAGTGAGTTTTGTTTTCCCTCAAGTCCAGAGACAAAGACTCTTGGGAAAACAAAACTCACACTACCTCCCTCAGGAGCATACATTAAGTGTATATTGTTCACAATTAGTGACCAGCTGTTTTCCATAGTTAGACTACTGCTGTTTCTATTGCTACACAGCCATCAGTTCACCTTAACATACCCTCTGTTATGAAGTCTAGGCATTCTCATACAAATTCTCAGAACTTCGAGAAACCTGATGTAATCTTGGTGGTGGTTGTTGGGGAGCTTCAGGCAAAGTATTTTCTTGTTTTGCTTCATATGTGACTATGCATGGTTTCCATTCCTCTCCTGCCACAGCTGCAACCAGGTATATGATGCTTGATATACACAGGCAAGCTCCTCCAAGAAGAGTAGAGAGGAGAAATCCACAAGGAATTGACAGTCTGAAACATTTGATAATGTTACATGAATGTTTAGATACTGTGATGTTTACAAGCAATGCTTTTATTCATTTTGGCCTGCTAATGCATTATATAATTTCCATATAATTTTGTTATTCTTACCCAAGATACAGTAGAAATCTGACATAATAATTTCTTCCAAATGGGCCAAGACTTTTTATTACAGGTGTCAAAAACTTCTGAGCACTGCAAAAATATTCAAAACAAAGTAAATATTCAATTTATTCAATAAAAGATGAAAAGAGTTTACAAATCTCTTACATCCGTTCCTTTGTCCTTCCTGTCTGTCTTTTTGCTCTGGGATACTCAATCAGGATTATTAGGATTGCAGCAAAACTTATGAGAGTCAAGAAATGTAATGAACATGACAGATTGAAAGTTTAGATTAATTGTCAATTAGTTCGTGGAATTGGTTAAAAGGTAAATATTTAATTTTTTGCTTGTTTGGTAGTTGGTACATTGTACTTGTACTGAGTTGTTGTAAATCTAATTTGGTGAATTAGGAACAAAAGATATGGTGGCCACTTTCCTGGTGAATCTTGTGTTTTGAGGTATGCTTTCACAAACCTATTTTGCTAATAGATGTCAACAATATTAACAGGCAATGCAAATAAATTGTCAGTCTACCACCAGTGACTTTGCTATAGTCTCTGACTGGGTGCTCTTAGTGCAGGTAAATATTAACAATAAACACGTACAAGTACACAACAAGTACAATAGATACACGGCATAAACACCGATTTCCCATTTCTTGAACTTTCCAATCCAACTCAAGACTCCACCAACAAACAGAACTGCAAAAAATCCCAAAATGATGAATACACACTAGTTTTTATACAGAATTGTTGGGTGAACACTGAACAGTTTACTGATTTAGGACAGAGATAATAGTTAATTTTCACACCAACGCTACTTGCCACAGCTTGCTCGTTTGCCCACATTGCCCATTCAATCTTGCCCATTTTAGATTGATTTTTAATCGTCAAAAAACATCACCACCGCCACACTATTTCTACACACGTCTCACCTTTTTGCACTTCCGCCTTGCATGTAATCATATAAATGATATAATTCAATTGCAACAATTATTTACATTTCTAAACCCACATCACAGAGGATACAGAGGTTTGACCTTGCATTAATTATGCGTTCCTAGCGGCCATGTTCAGTGCGCTAAAGAGAGGTCCTATGACTCCTATCCCCCCCGAACATTATAAATAGCCATCGCTATATAAATAAACAAATCGCTCCCACTTCTATACTCTATACTCTTCTATACTCTTTTAAAGGATAAGAACTAACAAAATCTGGTTTTGAGAAAAAAATTGAGCAACGTTTTTGTCAAAAATACGATTTTTCCAGATAGTTCTGTCTCGGCTGTTTATATTCCATACATGTGTTCAAGCCGCCGCCATATGCATGCTTTCCCGGGGGGAGAAGGCCTCTCTTGAGCGCACTGGCTAAGCCAGGGGTACGCAAAACTAACGGCAGTCAAACCTCTGTATGCTCTGTGCCCACATGATCAAGATGGGTACCAACTCCGTTGTTTCGGTCTCCATTTTGGTCTATTTTGACGATTTTTTCAACTGTCTTAAAATGCTAAAAATGGCTTCGTAAGACTAATATCATTCATTTTAGAGCATATTTTGTTGGCTTTTGGAACATTGAAAAATCATGAAAATTGACCAAAATGGTAAGGCTTAATTACCCCTTACCATCGTATATTTGACCTCCGAGCAGTGCAGACGTGCCCTTTTGAGCTCTGTGATTTCCACCATTTAATCCATGATAAAGGCATAAAAGCTAACAATAAACATTATTATGAGTCTTGCCAAACATTTATCGGTCGACGGAGATGTTTATCAGTGGTCTGGTTCATTCGATGAGTTAAAGCTATTTGTAAAATAGAATTTGGCAGTCAGAGGGAGCTGGAAATCCCCAGGAGGCAATATTAAACAGTTTAAAGACCAAGAATCGGACCTGATAATTAAATGGTACGGCGCCCAATCGCAGAAAATCTCATTTTTCGTTGTACATTATTGCACTTTCTTTGTTATGCTAATTAGAAATTTGCAGCTATCTTTAATTATCCACACATGTGCTGTATGCAGGTGGTGATCGTGCACTATTCGATGAAATTAACAAAATTTTGAATGTCCTTTAATCACTTTATTTCCTAATGAAATCAATATGTTTAGCTTTCATTAAATGCAGTAAGTGAAAAAGGTTACTTTACGTTTATTAAATATACTTAAACGCTATTGCAAAACGATAAAAACTCAAAATAAGTATTAAGAAAACAGGCGCAGTCGCAGTGAATGAGTAATAACCCCACAATCACCACATAGAGTGATGTCACATATAGTAAGCCTTTGATGATTTTTAGTCATATCTTTGCGGTCTTGGATGTTGTGTTGTGCGCTTGAATGCATCCTCATTATCATCCTCAAATGAGAGCATTTGATGATGATGATGATGATGATGAGGATGCATTCAAGAGGAGAAAAAAAAGAAGTTGTTTGAATTAGTGGGTGGAAGTGTTGGAAGAAAGTTTTAAATGTGCCAAAAGATGCTTGGATTTCATGAGCCGTCGTGATGGTGTTGTGGTTAACACAAGTGAGTGATTGGTGGTTCTAGCCTGTGAAGTGTCAAGAGAAGAAGTTGGCGTGAAAAAAGGAAGTTTTCGATGTACTTATTGCATGGAAGTGCCGGAAGATATGTTTAAGTGTACCAAAAAATGTAAGTATTTCAAGAGCTGCCATAATCATGTAGTAGTTAAGAGATGCAAGTGGTAAATCCACAGACGCTGGTTCTGGCCTGTGTAGAAGAAATTGGCGTAAAAATCTTCACTTTTCGTTGTACATTATTGCACTTTCTTTGTTATGCTATAATTAGCATATTTGCAGCTATCTTTAATTATCCACACATGTGTTCTGTGCAGGTGGTGATCGTGCACTATTCGATGAAATTAACAAAATTTAAATGTTCTTTTATCGCTTCATTTCCTAATTAAATCAACCTGTTTAGCTTTCATTAAATACAATTAGTGAAAAAGGACACTTTACGTTTATTAAATACACTTAAACGCTATTGCCAAACGATAAAAACTCAAATTAAGTATTTAGCAATCCCGCGCAGTCGCAGTGAATGAGTAATAACCCCACAATCACTACATTAACTAATGTCATATATACTAAGCAGGTTCTCACTCCTCTTGCAAACACGCCCGTTGCGCTGTGAGTTTTGATTTAGCGCGCGTATTAAGTCGATGGCCATAAAAAAGTTTTAAGTAAAATAAAAACAGCGTCCATTATCCGTGAGGCGAATAGTCTAGGGGTGACGACAACGGCCTCGCAACTGGGAGGTTGATGGTTCGAATCTTGCATGGGAAAAGTGTTTTCAAAGTCTGATGTGAATCAGAAGACTGAAGGCTAGTTTCCACTCAGGAAAAATCTCCTTTGGATCGGAACGGACAAGAAAATTTCCTTTGTTGGTGAGTTCTTAGGCGACGTTTAAACAAAGGAAACTTTCCTCTCCTGTCCGATCCAAAGGAGATTTCTCCTGAGTGGACACTAGCCTTGAATCAAAAAGTCTGATGTGAATCAGAGACGGGTTTATCCTCCGAATTTTCCCGTCTGACTTTGACGGGTAAGTTTGCACGGGAATCCCGTCGAGACGAGAAATTCATCTTAAATTCGCATGCATTTAGACGGATAAATCAGACGAGTTTGTAAATATCAGCACGGTCAAGGACGGAACAAGGCTAAGCGAAAATCGCACCGTAACCATTAGGTTCACTTCGGCCACACTTAACTAACTTATGGGATCTTACTAAAAAGGTATTAAGTAATATAAAACTTCAAAAAAAGGATTAAGAACTGGTGGTGTAGTGGAGAAGACTGTGATCTGGCATGTATACAGTCGATGGTTCAAATCCTGAATAAATCACCACAGCCGTTCAGCACAAGATCTTGTAGTGTCGTGGCGAAGACAATGGTCTCCCAAGTGGTAAATCGATGGTTCGAATCCTACCTTAACCGTTTTTCATTATGAACTTCGTGAAAAGGATAAAGTAAATTAAATAACCATCGCCGTTCAGCACAAGATCGTGTAGTCTAGTGGTGAAGACAATGGTCTCTCAAGTGGTAAATCGCTGGTTCGAATCCTACCATAACCGTTTTTCATTATGAACTTCGTGAAAAGGATAAAGTAAATTAAATAACCATCGCCGTTCAGCACAAGATCGTGTAGTCTAGTGGTAAAGGCAATGGTCTCTCAAGTGGTAAATCGCTGGTTCGAATCCTACCATAACCGTTTTTCAGTATGAACTTCGTGAAAAGGATAGAGTAAATTAAATAACCATAGCCTTTCAGCAAAAGATCTTGTAGTCTAGTGGTCAAGATGTTGGTCTCATGTGTTGACTGTCGAAGGTACGAATCTCGTTTTAGATGGAAATTTTAGTTATGAATATTACATGGTAAGGTTATGGAGAATAAGTTGTTGCAGGCTTCCAACAATCACCAGATAGCCTTGTGGTAAAGCCGTGGACTATCAAGTAGAAGATCGTGGTATCAAGAACAGTATGGTACGTTCCTCATGGCGGTGGAAAAAAAAATAAAAAAAATTAAAAAAAGGTATGGTAGGCATGTTACTCGGAGGAGGTTTGTACTCGCTTAATCTTTGCAAATCAAAGTTAATCTTTAGGGAAATCAGGGGATAGATAGGGTGAATGAGGGGTATATGAGTACAAAAAGACTTAGTAATTGGGCGGCCCGGGGCAAGGGGGCCTCGGCTCCCGGGGCAGGGGGAGGGTATAGGTGAGAAAACAGCATATAAAATGTTTAAGTCTTTTTGTACTCATTTAAACCTCTTTACCCCTATTTATCCTCCTATTTACTCCTATCTATCCCTACTTTTTCCTATCCTCACATACCCCTAACTATCCCCTAACACAATTAAATGTTTGAAGAAAGCTTGCTTTGAAAGTCAGGAAAGCCGGGGGAAAGAGAACCCCCCTCAGTCTACTCCTCGCCCAAGGCGAGGGCATATTCGCCCTCTCGCACTACTCCTCTCACACTCACAAATTCTCACTTTGTTACCTTGTTGTTCTTTTTCGGTTTATCCAGGGCTTGAACCATCGACTGTATACTTGGCAGATCATCGACTTCACCACTACACCACCAGTTCTTGTGGTGAAAGCCTACACTTTTTTATTTTACTTAATCCTTTTTGGAAGGATCTTTGATGAAATAGAACAAAAAAAAAACATTCCCATCTGGGTAGCATCTCAAATGAATAACAATTCACTTTATTATTTCTTTAACTTTCATGATTAATTTTTTCGTCGAAAACGCACACAATATTAACCATTTGTGTTGTCACTGAAATAAGTTACAGTTGTGAAGTGCCCTAAAACAGTACCTACGCAATTCCCATAAGTTAGTTATATGCGTCCCAAATGAAGCTAATGGTTACGGTGCGATTTCTTTGTATTTTTAATGAAGTTTAGTCAAAGGAAAGTACAAAAATTAACAATGCATTTTAAAAGAAAATAAAAAAATACAAGAATTAAGAATAGCCGAATTCATATTAGGGCGGGAAACTCATCTTAGACGGGAAAGTTGATAGTAAAAACCCGTATGAATATGAATTGGGATATGGATAAATTTATACGTATGATGGGTCGGGCAATGAGTAATCATTATACGATAATATTGAATTTTGTTTAGTTTCTCTTAGCCTTGTTCCGTCCTTGACCATGCTGATAGGCAAACTCATCTGATTTATCCGTCTAAATGCATGGGAATTTAAGACGAGTTGCTTTTTTCCAGACGGGATTCCCGTCCAAACGTACCTGTGACGGGAAAGTTAGACAGGAAAATTCGGACGAGAAACCCGTCTGTTATTCACATCAGACGAGATTGCCGTCTTCGATGAGTTTCTCGTCTAAGACGAGTCTAAGCACGCTTTCCATTAAGCGGCAAAAATGGTCAGACCGGTCATATTTTAAATGTCTTGTGCTAGGCAGATATAAATAACGATATACTTGAATGCAGAGCTTATGAAACACTCTAAAATACCAGTAATCTGTCTGTACCGAAATACAACAGGACCGGTCTGGCCGTTTTTACCGTGAAGGAATGCGCCCTAGTCGAAATACCAGCTGGTCGTTGGCCGATTCCTCGAATATAAAATACGCTAATCTAATACTTGAACCTTTGGACTGAAGAGTTCAACGTCTTAACAACTGCTTGACGACCACATCGTTTGTCGATAAGCTATTGTTCTTTATTCTAATTAATCCTTTCTTCGAAGAACTTTTAAATAAAATAATTATGAATCGTTGCCGTAATATTGTTGAGCTGCTGTTTGTTTGTTTGTTACCGCGGTTAACTGCGGAAATTGCGCTTTTAAACAGAACTTATTTTTTCTTCGCGTATTTCATATTCCACGGTTCGTCTCTTTATACAACAAAGTTTTGAATTAGATCGTCAATGTCTGTTTAACTGGATATTTTAATGCGATTTCGGATGCAAGTTACGAGAGTACAAGGTGCTTGCTTCTTGCCTCATGACTATACGTGTTATAGCTACACATTGAAATATACATTCTTAATTCTTGTACTTTATTCTTTTAAACCTATTTTGAAATGCATTGTTAATTCTTGTACTTTACTTTGACTTCGCTTCATTAAAAATACAAAACAATCGCACCGTAACTATTAGCTTCACTTGCGCCGCATATAACTAACTTAGGCATGAAAAGATAGTGCTCTAACTTAAGACACACACATGCTTTATTAAGGTTGTGTGCGTTTTAGACTCACTTTTTCATTTTTTTAAAATTCTCCGAGATTTTTTTTTTTACGAAGAAGTATTTTGTCTTGGGCTACCTGTGTTAAGACAAGTGACTGGTAAGTTCAGAGGTGGTGGTTCAACCCTGTTGAGGGTATAAAAGACGTTTAATAAATCAATAAAATTCTAAATGCTCTTTAATCACTTCATTTCCTAACTGAACCAACCATTTAAGCTTATAGTATATGCAGTGAGTGAAAAAGGACACTTTACGGTTATTAAAATACTTCAACCCTATTTGAAAACGATAAAAAATCAAATTTAGTATACAGAAACACTGCGCAGTCGCAGTGAACGAATATTAATCCCACAATCACTACATTGAGCAATGTCTTATATACTAAGCCTTCGGATTTCGAGGAAAGGTTCTTCTCAACCTTGCTTATTGCCAGCTTTGATTATAACGCCACCATAGTGTTATGTCAATGGTTCGAACGCAGTACCTCTGTTTTTCATTATGTGCTTCGCGAAAAGGATAAAGTAAATTAAATAACGATTAAAATTCCGCGCAAAATCTTGTAGTGTTGTGGAGAAGACAATGGTCTCCCAAGTGGTAAATCGATGGTTCGAATCCTACCATAACCGTTTTTCATTATGAACTTCGTGAAAAGGATAAAGTAAATTAAATAACCATAGCCGTTCTGCACAAGATCATGTAGTCTAGTGGTGAAGACAATGGTCTCCCAAGTGGTAAATCGGTGGTTCGAATCCTACCATAACCGTTTTTCATTATGAACTTCGTGAAAAGGATAAAGTAAATTAAATAACCATGGCCGTTCAGCACAAGATCGTGCAATCTAGTGGTGAAGACAATGGTCTCCCAAGTGGTAAATCGGTGGTTCGAATCCTACCATAACCGTTTTTCATTATGAACTTCGTAAAAAGGATCAAGTAAATTAAATAACCATAGCCTTTCAGCAAAAGATCTTGTAGTCTAGTGGTCAAGATGTTGGTCTCAGGTGTCGACTGTCGAAGGTACGAATCTCGTTTTAGATGGAAATTTTAGTTATTAATATTACATGGTAAGGTTATGGAGAATAAGTTGTTGCAGACTTTCAACAATCACCAGTTAGCCTTGTGGTAAAGTCGTGGACTATCAAGTACAAGATCGGGGTACCAAGAACGGTATGGTATGTTTCTCATGGCGGTGGAAAGAAAAATAAAAAAAATATAAAAAAAAATTGGTAGGAATGCTGCTCGGGGTAGGTTTGTATTCAATTAATCTTTGCGAATCAAAGTTAATCTTTAGGGAAATCAGGGGATAGATAGGGTGAATGAGGGGTATATGAGTACAAAAAGACTTAGTAATTGGGCGGCCCGGGGCAAGGGGGCCTCGGCTCCCGGGGCAGGGGGAGGGTATAGGAGAAAACAGCATATAAATGTTTAAGTCTTTGTACTCATTTAAACCTCTTTACCCCTATTTTATCCTCCTATTTACTCCTATCTACCCTACTTTTCCTATCCTCACATACCCCTAACTATCCCCTAACACAATTAAATGTTTGAAGAAAGCTTGCTTTGAAAGTCAGGAAAGCCGGGGGAAAGAGAACCCCCCTCAGTCTACTCCTCGCCCAAGGCGAGGGCATATTCGCCCTCTCGCACTACTCCTCTCACACTCACAAATCCTCACTTTATTACCTTGTTGTTCTTTTTCGGTTTATCCAGGGCTTGAACCATCGACTGTATACTTCGCAGATCACCGTCTTCACCACAACACCACCAGTTCTTGCGGTGAAAGCCTATAGTTTTTTATTTTAGTTAATCCTTGTTTGGAAGGATCTTTGACGAAACTTAATACCTTTTGGTAGGATCTCGAATGAAAGAACAATTTAAATGAGTTCACTTTAATTAATTTTCATGATTTATTTTCTCAAATTGCACACACTGTATCTTTACTATCTTATTCGTAGCTTGTAATTTAATATTAGCCATTTGTGTTGTCGCTAAACTGATCACATACAAGTATGCGGCGCCTTAAAGCACCATCTTTCCATAAGTTGGTTATATGCGACCCAAGTGAAGCTAATGGTTACGGTGCGATTGTTTTGTATTTTTAATGAAGTGAAGTCAAAGTAAAGTACAAGAATTATAACAATGTATTTCAAAATAGGTTTACAAGAAAGCCGTAAAAGCCCGTTTGAATGTGAATTGGGTATGGAAAATCTATATATACGTATGATGGGTTGGGTAATGCGTTATCATTAGGATAATAATTGTGTTTATTTTCATTAGTTTTGTTCCGTCCTTGACCGCGCTGGTATTTCTGAAACTCGTCTGATTTATCCCTCTAAATGCGAGTTTAAGACGAGTTTCTCTTGCAGACGGGATTCCCCTCCAACTTACCCGTCTCTTAATTTAGCGGACGGGAAAATTCGGACGAGAAACCCGTGTGTGATTCACATGCATACATCAGACGAGTCCCCCACCTTCGATGAGTTTCCCGTCTCTAATATGAATCCGGCTAAAAGTATAGTCATCAGGCAACAAGCATTACATCTGAAATGGCATCTGAAATCGCAAATATCCAGTTAAACAGACATTGACTATTTATTTCAAGACTTTGTTGTATAAATGGTCGAAACACTAGCTTGTATTGCTAGCAGGTTTGTCGAATATAAAATACGCTAATCTAATATTTGAACCTTTGTACAAAAGAGATCAACGTCTTAACAACTGCTTGACGACCACATCGTTTGTCGATAAGCTATTGTTCTCTATTTGACTTAATCGTTTCTACGTAGTTCGAAGGACTTGAATAATTATGAATCGTTGCCGTAATATTGTTGAACCGCTGTTTGTTTGTTTGTTAACTGCGGAAATTGCGCTTTTGAACTGAACATCTTTTTTCTTAGCGTATTTTATATTCGACGAACCTGCTAGACAAGCTAGTGATTTCGACTCTTTATACAACAAAGTCTTGAGATAAATAGTTAATATCTGTTTAACTGGATATTTGCTTCAATTGCGATTTCAGATGTAATTTACGAGAGTGCGAGGTGCATGCTTGTTGCCTCATGATTATACGTGTTATACACATTGAAATACATTCTTATTTCTTATACTTTTTTCTTTTAAACCTATTTTAAAATGCATTGTTAAATCTTGTACTTTACTTCGACTTCACTTCATTAAAGATACAAAACAATCGCACCGTAACCATTAGCTTCACTTGCGCCGCATATAACTAACTTATGGAAACAATAGTGCTTTAAGGCACTTCATACCTTGTATGTGATATTATAGCGAGAACACAAATGGCTACTATGATGTTACAAGCTACGAATAAGATACAGTTGTGTGCGTGTTTTAGATTTATGTGCGTGTTTTAAATCATGAACATTAAAAAGAACTCCTTTAAATTGTTATTTCATTTGAGATCCTACCCATAAGGTATTCGGTAATATAAAAAAGTACAGCCTTTCATCGCAAGATCGTGCGGTCTACTGGTAAAGGCAGTGCTCTCGAAGTTTAAAGGCGGAGGTTCGGGTCCCAGATGGGAATGTTTTTTTTCTTCCATTTCATCAAAGATCCTTCCGAAAAGGATTAAGTAAAATAAAAAACTGTAGGCTTTCACCACAAGAACTGGTGGTGTAGTGGTGAAGTCGATGATCTACCAAGTATACAGTCGATGGTTCAAGCCCTGGATAAACCGAAAAAGAACAAGGTAATAAAGTGAGAATTTGTGAGTGTGAGAGGAGTAGTGCGAGAGGGCGAATATGCCCTCGCCTTGGGCGAGGAGTAGACTGAGGGGGGTTCTCTTTCCCCCGGCTTTCCTGACTTTCAAAGCAAGCTTTCTTCAAACATTTAATTGTGTTAGGGGATAGTTAGGGGTATGTGAGGATAGGAAAAAGTAGGGATAGATAGGAGTAAATAGGAGGATAAATAGGGGTAAAGAGGTTTAAATGAGTACAAAAAGACTTAAACATTTTATATGCTGTTTTCTCACCTATACCCTCCCCCTGCCCCGGGAGCCGAGGCCCCCTTGCCCCGGGCCGCCCAATTACTAAGTCTTTTTGTACTCATATACCCCTCATTCACCCTATCTATCCCCTGATTTCCCTAAAGATTAACTTTGATTTGCAAAGATTAAGCGAGTACAAACCTCCTCCGAGTAACATGCCTACCATACCTTTTTTTAATTTTTTTTATTTTTTTTTCCACCGCCATGAGGAACGTACCATACTGTTCTTGATACCACGATCTTCTACTTGATAGTCCACGGCTTTACCACAAGGCTATCTGGTGATTATTGGAAGCCTGCAACAACTTATTCTCCATAACCTTACCATGTAATATTCATAACTAAAATTTCCATCTAAAACGAGATTCGTACCTTCGACAGTCAACACATGAGACCAACATCTTGACCACTAGACTACAAGATCTTTTGCTGAAAGGCTATGGTTATTTAATTTACTCTATCCTTTTCACGAAGTTCATACTGAAAAACGGTTATGGTAGGATTCGAACCATCGATTTACCACTTGAGAGACCATTGCCTTTACCACTAGACTACACGATCTTGTGCTGAACGGCGATGGTTATTTAATTTACTTTATCCTTTTCACGAAGTTCATAATGAAAAACGGTTATGGTAGGATTCGAACCAGCGATTTACCACTTGAGAGACCATTGTCTTCACCACTAGACTACACGATCTTGTACAGAACGGCGATGGTTATTTAATTTACTTTATCCTTTTCACGAAGTTCATAATGAAAAACGGTTATAATAGGATTCGAACAATCAATCTCCTCTTAACACATGCCAGAACAAAAGTTCTTCCGCAGAATCCTGCCAAATGAGTAGATAACAATAATCGGTGTGTGCCTGTGGTGTATGAGTTCAAGAGTTGTCGGCTTAGTATATACGACATTGCTCAATGTGGTTATTGTGGGATTATTACTCGTTCACTGCGACTGCGCGGGGTTTATAAATACTTAATTTCACTTTTTCTCGCTTTGCAATGTCGTTTAAGTACGTTTAATAAACGTAAAGTGTCTGTTTTCACTCACTGCATTTACTGCAACCTAAAACCGGTCAATTTTTCAACGAATGAAGTGAATTAAGGACATTTAAAATTTTCTTGACATCATGCAATAGTCCACACAGTGCACGAATGACCACGTGCATACATCATATGCGTAGAGAATTAAAGACAGTACACTTACATGCACGGCGCATGTCTGTAAGTTGCAACTAGCATAATAAAAAAAGGCCCAGATAACGTTTCGAACCATGGTCATCTAAATTGCGAGAACGTTGTCTTCACCACTAGACCACCAGCGCTTGACGTTCAAGGCTATGTTTAACTCAATCCTTTTTTTGCGTGAATAATGAAAATCATTCTTCTGAGGATTCGAAATACCGACTTGAATGTTGCGAGACCATTGCCTTCAACACTTGACCAAAAGAGACCTTATGATTCACAGGTTCGTTTTTTTATCTTACCTAAATCTATTCTTTCGGGTCGTAATGAAAACATTTTACCCCATGTAAGATTCGAACCACCAACAACTTGACAGTTTGCGAGGCCATTGTCGTTACAGCATGACTATTCCCTCTTAATCATGAATGGTGTTTTTACTCGGGCTACCGTAGGTAGACCGAGTTGTAAAATGGGCTCGGTTTTTTCCTTTGCGTCGCGAGTTTACAAAAATCACGCGTGGGCGGCACGAAGTCTTCGAACCAATCGAGGTCGTCCTGGGATCGTTTCTCGCGCGGGTGTCACGAACATGCCATGTTACTACGAGATAACTGTAGCCCGAGTGATCGCCTGAGTAGGCGTCTTGTTACTCCGAACCTTTTCCATGCAGGATTCGAACCTGGGCTTACAACCTGGTAGGCCGTTGCCCTAACCACTGGACCACAGCATCATTTATCAAAAGCTCTTGTTCTTTATTCGACTTAATCATATTCGCAGAATTTTAAATTAAATAGCAACTTAGGTGGGAAAAATTACACTTCCCCCTTGCAGGACTCGAACCTACGCTCACAACCTGGTAGGGCGGTAGCCTTAACCACTAGGCCACCGCATCTGTTTTGATACTTACTGTAAAATAATACATTTTAATACTTTAAGACAAAATTGACGACTTTTTCAATGTTCCATAAAGCAACCAAATATGCTCTAAAATGAAAGATACTAGTCCTAGGAAGCCATTTTTAGCGTTTTAAGGCATTTTTTGAACCGTTGAAAAAGTTGTCAAAATTGACCAAAATGGTAAGGGGTAAGTGTTAAAATTTTGCTCAATTTTGACGATTTTTCAATGTTCCAAATGCCAACGAAATATGCTCTAAAATGAAAGATATTAGTCTTAGGAAGCCATTTTTAGCATTTTAAGACAGTTTTTGAAAAGTTGAAAAAGTCGTCAAAATTGACACAATTGTAACGGGTAAGCCTTACCATTTTGGTCAATTTTTGACGATTTTTCAATGTTCCAAATGCCAACGAAATATGCTCTAAAATGAAAGATATTAGTCTTAGGAAGCCATTTTTAGCATTTTAAGACAGTTTTTGAGCAGTTGAAAAAGTCGTCAAAATTGACCAAAATGGTAAGGGGTAAGCCTTACCATTTTGGTCAATTTTGACGATTTTTCAATGTTCCAAAAACCAGCGAAATATGCTCTAAAATGAAAGATGTTAGTCTTAGGAAGCAATTTTTAGCATTTTAATTAAGGCACTTTTTGAACCGTTGAAAAAGTCGTCAAAATTGACCAAAATGTTAAGGGGTAAGTCTTTTTCTCTAAATTTTGACGACTTTTTCAACTGTTCAAATAAAAACTGTCTTAAAATGCTAAAAATGGCTTCCTAAGACTAATATCTTTCATTTTAGAGCATATTTAGTTGGCATTTGGAACTTTGAAAAATCGTCAAAATTGAGCAAAATGGTAAGAGGTAAGCCTTAAATTTTGAAAACTATTCAAGCACTGTCTTAAAATGCTAAAAATGGCTTCCTAAGACTACTATCTTTCATTTTAGAGCATATTTGGTTTGTTCTTAGAACATTGTAAAATCGTCAAAATTGACCAAAATGGTAAGGGGTAATACTTACTATTTTGGTCAATTTTGACGATTTTTCAATATAGGTTGAGGGCCCATTGATTGCCGTCTATATCGCCACGGTTCTTAAAGAAAAAACGGCGTGTCAGTGTATCGCATAAAAAAGTCAGGTTAAAAACAAATTGTTATGCCAAAGATAGGCCTAAGGTATGAGGTTGATTGCAAAGGAAAATGCAGCATTAATGATGGTAGATTAAATAACAGAGTGTCCATCGACCATGGCTCTATTATCCATGTTCTATTACTTCTATAACTAATGAAGTAATACACTAATGTAAATTTACAAGCTTCAGCTCTCAAATTATTTTCAAGTGAAAACATGACAAACAGCTAGGGCCCCCACACCAAATATACCTAAGGGCCCCATCTTCGTCCGTTACGCCACTGTGTCGGAAGCTTTTTTCTTGAAGTCTCACTTTACCAGCATCCCACCATACACTTAAAGTTTCATTTGTGTCCAATACGTCCAAAAATCAGTGACCAAAGCAGTGAGGGTAGGGTCTTGCATATGGCTGGTATTGAACTTCCATAATCCCCTGCCACGACGAAAAGAATCAGGAAGGTGAAGCTCAAGGCGGTACACGTATGCATGGTCCGAGCGGAAAAAGAGAAGTATATCAACTCGATGTACCATGGGTAGGAACATTTTAGCATTTAGCACTTAGCATTTTAACACTTTTTTAGAATTTTTCGAAAATCGAAAATCCTGACGTTGTGAAACCTAGAAAATGCAGCCTCAACCCCCGGTCAAACGAGAATGAGAGTTCATGAAATGATGAGATTGCAACTCTCGCTAGCACTTGACCGCAAACTCTCCTGCACCCTCATATATCAACTCTCGTCGACTTTGACTCGGTTCAAATTTTGATGAGAGTCGTGTCCGTTTGGAGATTTGCAAAACAGCTAGCGGTTTGCATTTTGTAGTAGCAGGCCCAGCAAAATTGTACAAGATGAATACAAAATAGTACAAAATAGTCCCTTTCGCTTCTCAACTCTTATCAACTCTCATCCTCGTTTCACCATTCCCGAGGAAAACTCTTGTGCAAACTCTCGCTTCTCAACTCTTATCAACCTGATTCATTCTCGTTTGACCGGGGCTTTACAAAGTTTGCAATTATTGCGTACCGGCAGAAATTGTTACTACACACACGAACTAGCCACGAACTAGCCACGAACTGACACGAACCCGATGTTCATTGTGAAATACTACATCGTGATTTGATAAAACGGCTACTGTATTGGTACAACTTGTTGAAAACATGCTAAAACCCCTATGACTCTTAGGTATTGAAGTCGTCTTGCCTTTGCAAGGTACTTCTTAGTTCTTTCCGTCCAAATTTGTCGTCAAATGAACGGTTCATGAATTATTTATAAGCAACACCGACAGGTACCGTATTGCATAAAATCTTCAATACTCTCAATTTGAAGCAAAATCTTAGATCGAAATTTCAAGCCTTCACTAAGACCAAAACCAAGGATAAATTACAAAATATAAGCAGTTAAATCGAATAAGAGACCGTGGAACTATCCAAGCCTTTCTTCGCCAGGAACTGGTCAACAGATAATTGTGACATTGAGCTGTTTATGATACAAGCAACATTATGGCGTCTTATTTTCTTGCTGAGTTATACGGGAGAGATGATGACAGAGGGTCTATGTGACGCAGATAGTTATACGAACGGTTGTAGTGTACCTCTTGGATTGGGCACGCCGTTCAAGAAAACTTTTACCAAAGCTTGCAACAAACACGATATTTGCTACGGATGTGTAAGTTCACGTTCACAGTTCATTATTATTAATGCGCCGATTTACAAGCAAAAAAAATAAACACAGGTCGATGCTATTGCGCCCTGCACAGAATTCTGCCATTTCAGACGGAACAAACTGAGAACCTAAATTTTTTGCTTCATGCATCGCTGATCAAATCGTTATAGTAATAATCCAAAAATGGCGGCCAATAAGCACAACTCGATCTTCCTTGGTTAAGTGGCTCCACTAGGCTGAATTTTTCAGTCGGATTTTCATTTTATAATTGTGAGATATCGGCCGAGGAGGATTCCATTCGATCGAAAAATTCTACCTAGTGGAAAACTGCCATTACGCTACATTTATCCAGCCTCGTAACCAGGCGCTTCAATAGTAAAATATGTACAGTTGTATTCAGTTATTATATAGAGGTCAGCTGAAAAAAAGGCGAACGCGAACTATTAAAGCGCCTGGGTACGAGGCTGACATAAGTGACTTTTATTACTGTCATGAACATTTATCTGAAGTTATTTTATCTTCGAAGTATCGGAATATCTGTCACATCAGATAAACAACTACGAGGGTTAGCTGGCGTATGTTTTAATGATGGCAAAAAATCTTCAACCATCTGAAGTCGCAGTAAAAATTTTAAGTTTAAAGCCGGTTTTCCACGAGCGATATTTTTCGCGCGAAACGACATTTTACTTTTGTTCCAAAGCTCTCAACTGCAACCATCTGGAACAAATTGCTCAAATACAAAGGAATAAAGTCGCTTCGCGCGAAAAATATTGCTAGTGGAAAACCGGCTTAAACGAGGCTGTATATCCTTCAGATATGCTTCATCCTATGTAGGGCTACCATTTCCAATGGTCACGTGCAGACTGCGACGCCTCGTTCCTGCGCGACATGAAGATTCTCTGCAAGCCACGTGTGCTGTCGCGCAAGAGACGCTTCATCGAGGCACTGATGGAATTATGGGACTTTCTGCGAGGAATAAGCAAGGAGGAGAAGCGATGTCGCATGATGGCCGATATGTACTATGACGGAGTGAGGATGTTCGCCGAGTCACACTTTGAGAAGAAGATACACCATACCTACTGCAACACCACGTGCGCAAAACTACACGGAAGTCCGTTTGTGCCCTTGAGAAGAACTTGGGGATGAATGTTTGCTGCGGTGTAACGTGTTTTGTATGCTACGTGAACTAACCTGTTCTCGAGCAGGGTCAGAAAACTTGAATAAATCTTCCTCAGCTGCGGTAGCCCATGTTTGTATACAGGACAAACTTGAAAGCAAACCGACCCTAGAAAAAAAGGATTAGATTTGATTTAGCATGCGTAATGTTAAACAGGCCTTAATCAGACGTAACCGTTTGGTTAGTAGGCTTCCAGTTGACTGTAAAAATGTAAATACTAGTCTCATAAATGTTTTTTTTAATTATTTTTTTTTTGAGTTTGTGTAATTGTATCTCTCGAAATCATGGCAGTAGATCAGCCTTGGGATTAGCGGTTAAGATTAGGGTCCTGATTGGGATTAAATGGCGATAGTAATTCTATGTTGAGTAAATCCTAAGTACACGAATTTAATCCATAAATTAGATTAGGATTAGATTTGGGATAACCCTAATCAGCTATAGATCTAACTAATTCTAACCTAATCTCGTGTATTTAGAATTTAATAAACATGGAATTATGACCATAATTGCAATATTTGCTAAAGCTAAAGCCTGCGATCACCGAACTTTCTAGAAAATAATATCAAAAAATATGGCTGTAAATCGTAATTCATTCTCAGCCGACCCAATTAACGAATTATTTCATTACCGAACAAATCTCGTTGTTTGGATGCGGACCATGCTAACCATGAGGTCAGAAATGCCCTTTCAGCATGCAGTTTATTTCCGGTTATTTTATTTCGACTTCCCGTCATGAATGTAATCAAACATATATTGGCACCTTGCAACATTTTCTGCAATCCAGAGGCAGAGTGAACTCTGTGTGCCTTTCAGTGGCGTAGCCAGCCTGACAACTTAGTCATGCTATGCTAATATTTTGGTGTTCATCGACTGTTAAAACACTGAATTTCTAAAGAAATGAATAATGATAATAACATAAAATTTGCATAGCATGACTAAGTCGTCAGGCTGGCTACGCCACTGGTGTCTTAAGATTATTGCTTACATGCGAGCCATGGAGAGCATGCCAATGATATTTCAAACTTCAACTCTAAATTACGACGAGCGTTTCCCTGTCTATTCAGAAGCGATCTTGGGAAAATGTAAGGCCAGCGAAGTTCGAACAAAGTTTGCAGAGTATGTGGAGAAATTCGTACAGAAACGTGGATGGAAAGCAATTTGGAGTTGCGCTGATGCTAGTGGTGTTGACATTGAGCTGAATGAAAATTTGAATGTCTTAGTGGAGGTAAGTTTGCAAACCAACCTCCCCCCTCCTACCAGAAATATCCCCCCTCCCTGGCAGCCACAGTTCCAAAGTCCCCAGTACCTAAGGGTGGATTCTCAGAATTATAAGTTTTATAAATTTGTCCAAAGTACACAACTATATAATCTTGAATCTAATCCAAACAAGGACCCAAGTGCTAATCCTAAATAATCCTAATCCAGTAACACTCAGGTTTAGAATATGATGATTGGTAACCGAGCTCTGTTGTTACCAGTGGCGTAGCAGCATCGATAATTGAGGGGGCCCATATTCATATATTCATGTTAACAGACTGCATGTAAAGACAATTGATTTGAAAAGAAATTAAACCTGCATATCAAGAATATATGAATATTGGCCCCCCCAATTATCGTTCTGGCTACGCCACTGGTTGTTACATCCAAGTTGATTAATAACCACTCGGAGTTGTTTAGGTTGTAAATGTGTTCCCACAAAATCTATCCTCGGAAGTAAATTTATGCGTTCCAGTGGTTTCAAATCCTTCAATAACATTCCAAGAGGCGCAGTCATTAATTCGCCAGCAAGACAATTGCATTCCTTTAACAGAGTTGTCACCAGTTTTTGATGAATCTGGTGACCTTGATCAGACTGCATTAGCTTTGGAGCATGTCAGGTAATTGGAGACAAGTCAGACAACAAATATTTTAGCCTAATGGTTTGGCATTTTTTAATGCAGTTGTCTAATACAGTTTGTGAAATAGTACTGTCAGCTTGAGATAAAATAGCTTAATGACTATTGAGTAGTTTTTCTGGCAAATGTTACATTGAGATTAAAACACCAATTAATCTAGATGTAATTTGCCTAATTAATAGCACAATACATTTTGTGGAAATTTGCATTAATTACAGCTTCTTTTTTGAAAACCTGTGGAGAGATTGGGATTTGGATGCTGATGAAGATTTTTGCTATGTGGATCGCAATCTGGAGAACAGACTGCGACTTTACTATGATATTATGCAAAATAACCTATGCCAAGAATTCATTAAAAAATACAATGGTATGTTGTACCCCCAGGGGTTGGTTTAATTCATCCATGTTTGTTGCCTGTGGCATTGAAGCTTTATCCATGACTATTTTTAAAGCAACATTGAATGAATGCAAGCAGAAGTCAATCCATCTCCAAGAACTACGTAAAAACATGTCAGCCAGTGACTCGGAACAGGAACTCGACACATCTGATGTGTTTATGCTTGCTCAAAAAACACACGAGTTTGAGAGCATTGTGAGATCTTTGCAAACCATGGAAGATCCTCAAATGAGGTATTTTGTAATGATTTAGTAGCTGTGCGGAATATCCATAAGACGAATACAATACACATCATCTTACTTACATTCCACGTACGCAATCGCGTACCTACTCTTTCTTAAAGGTACTTATTGGCCTCAGTCAATTCGAAAACGCAGGACGAAAAGGGCCAAATACGCACATATCCTGTCACAATGATTGTGGCTGAGAAATTGATGGCAAAAATGACCAAATCATTGTCAGGTAATGTCATTGGTTTTCAAAGGTCTACGTGACTCCTTATTGGATAGGATTATTATAGCAAAACCCAGACTAAGCGAAAGCCAAGTTTTACTTTTACTTTCTGAAAAACGGATTGATTGTCGCATACACAGGCTTTTACTGCATTTTCTCAGACATTTACCCAAGTAGTTTTTATGTAGAACCGTCCATTTTTCCCATGTGACGTGGTGACTTGTAATATCCCAAGGAGGAACAGTACAGGGCCCATATTTGCAACTTGAGGCTCACTTTCATTTGACTCGATTTTCCTGCCATATTGACAAAACTATATGTCACTGTATCTTCAGTTAGACCATCCATTTATTCTTTGCCACAGCAATTTCAAACGTTCCTTAAACTCAAAAAGAAAACTTGTTGTTTTGTTTGGTTATACTTAGAGTTAGGACATTCTCACATTCACTCTCTGAAATCCAAAGTTCCCATATTAACCCGGCTGTTAAACTGTATCGCTGGTTTCAGATGAAACAGTTATTGAGCATTTCACGTCTTTGGAGAAAGCTGTTGAGTGCATCAACAAGGAAGACAGTATAGTCCTCTATCCTGGTAATTACAATGTTGGTTCTTTGGTATTCGAGCATTCCCTCGCAGTTGAGGGAAACGGCGACGTTACAGGTGAATTATGACATTAGAAATATACTTCCACACTAAAGGGCTGTTTACATGTGCCCGGTTACCCGAGATTCAACGAAGCGTGAGAGGACTTTGAGGTATTGAAATAAGTCTTTAAGACACCAAACAAGCACATGCTATTGTTGTGGTGATTATACGACTGCCAGGACCATGTTATCTGCTCCTTTCAATACCTCAAAATCATCTCACGCTTCGTTGAATCTCGAGTAACCGGGCTCATGTAAACAGCCCCTAAACCAAGAAAAAAAATATTTGTGAAAATTTTTTTTAAACAAACTTGATAAAAAACTTGCTTTGAACCACCAGCCCCAAGGCCAAGCGGTCAGAAGTCCTGTTAAATTGACGGACTTTGATTAACGTATCACAAACATGAATGGCGGGCCCTTGCCTTATTGATTTATATGACAGAATATTACCATAGACCCAACGTTTCCCTTAACTTTATCAGTTGAATGCGATGAAGAAGATGACAGCTTTCTCACAACGCGATCACCGTCGACACAGTTCACCAATATTAAATTCATTCACGTATCTTCAAATTCCTACCTCCTCGTGGTAGAGGAAGGCCAAGCCGTGTTGAGAAACTGTGAATTTCGTTGTACCGCCGACGGTATTGTGGTCAGACAAGGCGCTCAACTGATAATGGAAAACTGTAAACTGTATGGATCGATGGTACTAAGTTAATATTATCTTATTTCACTGAATAGTTCAATGACAGGTAGACCACTTTTCTTGAAATGAATTTCTTCAGGGTGGAACATTTTGCCGATAGAAATTCTGGAAATCTGCCCTGATGTAAAGTCAGAGTTTCTAGATACAGCAAAGTGCTCCTGCCACCCTTAAAGGCGAACGTATTAAGTTCATGTAAACACGAACACGCATGATTTGTTGCCAATAGGAGGTTGCCGTAACGATTGAACGAAATTCTGCGGTTCAAATACTGAAATGCGAAATTTGTAACAAAGATATTGGACGAGAAACAGTTGCAATTAAGGTGCGTGGTTTTGATGTCCCCAACTGTTCAGAACTCCCCCTTCCAATAACGAAATAATTTTTTAAGGTATTATAAGGTGTTATGTATATATTTTAAGATATATTTTCGCACACTCACCCTCGATGCTAACAAACTTTAGGAAGTCTTCTTTACACATATTCCTCTTTTATTTTCAGATCATTTCAAGCGGATCACATCCTGCCAATGTTGCCATTACGGAAAGCCGGATATCAGCTAGTCGATGCATAGACGTCGTTGATGATAAGGACATAAAAAATATCAAACCATCGATCGACAATGGCGTTCGATTAAAACTGGAGAAAAACGTATTCGATTGCGGCGAAGTACCGTGACCTACGCACGACCCTCGACACGACAGTAATCACGTATTTATAGAAACGATTCACTTCGTTTTGCTATGACATTACGAAATAGAACCATATAGACTTATTTGTATGCCCCACATAATGTTCGTACAACATTTCGTGAACTGCATACGTATATACTAGAGAGAAAATATCCTCCGGAAAAAAGTATTGACGATAAAAATTTAATTTGTCTCACTTTTCGATTTACAGCTTTTATTTGTTTTAGTTTTCAGACGAACATCATTTAATATATAATTCGCAACGCAAATGGTTTAAAACGAAACAAATTCAGTGTGATCTGATCAATTGCATAATTGCCTTGCAAGTTTTCGTTGGGTTGGAGGTAGTTAAACCCCAATTTTTGCAAAAATTAGCTTGTAGAAAAATTGGCTGTACAGAACTCGAAGTAGCTTAACGAATGCTAAAGCTGATTTCATATTCCCTTATTTTTATAATACATATGCACATTATACCCAACCAAATATATCCGTGGTGCAGCCTCGTTCCAGGATATGCCCGTTTGCAGGTAAGGCTATGATGCAACCATGCTGAATATTGAACTTGCGAATGGATATACTCATGCACTACCTAAATTTCACCAATTCTTTCGTGGCACACTTACGTAGTAAGTTAAAGTCCACGTCGAGATGTCGTCTCCAGTATCTTCGCTCTCTGCCCCAAACTGACGCTGGAAAACATGGACTATCAATGCCGTGAAAGACGCGTGCGATAGCACGGCCAGAAAGCTCCAGATCGCCATGACTCGTGATAAACGAACGTACATCACGTGAGACTGCGTCCCAGTTAACAGGCTCTTCGGTCGGGATAACGCTCTGGAGGAACTCCGAGTTTTTCCGGGCTGTGGAGAGTGCTTCCAGCTGCAATTTCGTGGCGTCGTTTTTGCTCTCAAAGTACGCTTTTATGATGGATTTTAAGACACTGTCCACATCTTTGTCGCATTCCTCCGCGCTTTCCCAGCAGTTCGGATGGGCTCTCGCATTAAATGTTGACCACACATTATAAAGCTGAGCCAACTGGCTTCGTTCTTGTGCCATGATGCGATCTTCAAGAAAATCACAAACCTATTTGGAAGAAGCAGATTTTGTGGGTACCGCAGTTAAAAAAAACTTGGAAAAGGCAATTCCCCAAAACATAGTTGTATTTCTCAGACTAAAGGCTTCTTTACACTTGCAATTTTTGGAGGGATTTTCTACTTTTGAAGGAGTGAATAAGTTATGAGGTTCAAATAAAGCCTTCACACAAATGCTTTAAAAAACTCACCTCATCTCTCTCCTCGCCCGTTAAATCCCCAGGTGCTTGAAGATGGAACGCCAGATCAGTAAACTCGACAATGATACCGGAATGACCGCTCGACAAACCAGTTTCCCCAGCTAGCCTCAAGCCCTCGTTCCATTGCAGGCCGTACAATTCCCGTCTGACCGGTTCCAAATCCCAGCCCATCCCGTCGACGATTTCCACAACCGGGAAAGTCAAACTGCTCGTGTTGCGCTTAAACTCTCCACGCTTGCGGACGTACGCCACCGCAGCGGTTACTATGGGAACCCGTTGGGCGACGTAATGTAAATGGGCGGGACCGCCGTAGAACTTTAGCGTACACGTGGAGCGAACGGATTTCAGAAGCCGAGCCCAACGTTTTGCATGTAACTCGAGGTAACATAGTTGGGTTTCAATGGCTTCTTCCTTCATGTCCAGTTGTTCCACGGCCTTTGCAATCGGTATTGCCACTTCGTGGCCACCACAAACACGGTTTGAATTGTCATGGCTTTCTTCCGTCTGAGAGTCCATAACCTCGGACCTGCCGTCGTTAGCATGATCAGCAACAATATTGTTTGTCACGTCATTACCTTCCGTGATGTCATTATCAATCGTGACGTCATTCTCCGGGGCAACAATTTTGCCTTTATCATTACTATTAGTGCTATCAACATCAGCCGCATTCTGTCTGGAATTGGCGTCTGTTTGGGGGATAATGTCTCCCATACCATCCTCTACAATATCTTCGCCACTCGCTCCTAGTCCCTTGCGGCTCTGACTCTCGAACTCGATCACGTGATCAACGATGTCGCCATCGTCACCATCGAACCAATCAGAAATTTGATCTGGAACGCTGTTCGACCTGCAGCCACCTGCAGCTGATTCCCTGAGCTGACTAAGTTCATTGTCACGCTTTTTTTTCATGTTAGCATGCAGTGTTTTGCAGTCGCATGTGGGAAATATCTGATGCACAAGTTTCTTGATCGTATTCCTGTCAACTGTACTGGCATGCGCGTGTCGGCGGAGCTCACGAACGTCTTTGCCCTGTGAAGTATTTAATCGGTGAAACCTAATGAGCTGGGAAGGACTGGCTATGTTTCGGCTCCTCAGGCAAGATGAAAATTTCGGCCCTAACTATTTTCTTGTGTATCGCTGAATAGGCCCTTACACTGCTTGGGGACCATAGGCATTGCCCTGATGGACGATGGACCAGTCAACTCCTGTCATTCAAACTAATTACAACTAACAAGGGTGCGTATGTTAACTGGAAAATAAGCGTGCAACTGGTGAGACGCAGTAACCGGTTGGTCAAGTCAGAGGGTCCAGTGGAGAAAAGTGATCATTGAAAGAGGTTTTGTTGAAAAAGAAAAATTGAACTAATGCAATTATACGGAATAGACCTACAAAAAGGGCCTGATTCTGAAGATGAATTTAAAATAAAATACTCAAAAAATTTACAGTTTCTACCCACGTTTTGCATTGAGTAACGTATTGTATTCTCAACCTGCAATCTCTTCTGTATTCAGAATACTATTCATATAGATTAAGACGAAAAAAATACATACCTCTGGATCAATAAAAACGTGACAATGGGAAGGTAAACCATCTCTTCCAGCGCGTCCAATTTCTTGAACATAGCTTTCAAAACTTTTAGGCATATTATAATGAATAACAGCACGAACATCGGCTTTGTCCAATCCCATGCCAAATGCGACGGTCGCAACAACGATACGCAGCTCGCCAGCCATGAATTTCTTCTGCACTTTCTTTCTCTGTGCACCGGAGAGGCCGGCATGGTAGCATTCGGCATGCCAAGCTATCGACTTCTTACCGGATTTTGATTTTGCTGCTTCGGACTTTCTATAATGTCGAAGGAGTGTCGTGAGACGTTTCTAATACTCATGTTAGAGCAATGTCTGACTTTGAGTCTTAAGTTTTAAGTTTGGGACATGTCGCAGCTCTCGAAAGCTTTCGTCCAACTGGATAATGCTTTTCTCTGCTTTTTAAAGAACGAAGCTATGCTACTGGTCGAAACAGAAATGTATTGTAAAGTTCAGCCAATGAAAATCATTCTTGCGAGGAGCTGCGACACTACTCTTAAGTTTCACAGGAGTTTAGTGAATATCAAGTTTGTGCAAAGCCCCAAATACCTTTTCCTTCCCCGTTTCTTCTTGTCTTCTTTTTCTATCTCATCATCACCTTCATTTTGATCCGTGATGCAACTGCTTGTGTTCATCGGATTCTTCTGAAGACAAGTCCTGAGGTAGGTCGCCAGTCGCTCGGTCTGTTCTCGACGGGTGCAGTAAATAATGATAGAATCACAGCCACTGAATCGCGAGCCTTGTAGCAGTTCAAGGATAGCCTAGTTTAAAAGATGAAAATCCCTATTGATATCCCACTTAGCTTCTATTGTCCTCTCGAACAAGTGTTGTTTTTCTTTATTCATAGTGGTAAAATCATCACACAGGCAGTGTTGAAACGTGGGCTACTAGCCTACTACAAAATCTACTTTAAACTTACCCTATCCTTGTTTAAATCACAAGAGACGGATAAATTGAGATTTTCGGGTATTGTTGCCCCACGGACGATGGCCTCCGGTCGGTGAACGATCCCCAGGTGCTCACATACCGATAACGCCGTTGATCTAGTAGCAGTGGCAGTCAGTCCCAGGAAACATCGCACACCAAACCGTTCACGTAAAACCTATACGAAAGAAACACCGGATATAAACGACATGATCATTACCACCATGATGATAGCGATGATCATTGATGTCATATCATCAATTGATTATTGATGATAAATATTGATCATGGTGGATTGGGTAACCGATGACGATCGCAACTGACAACATCGATGATGTTGATGATAAATTGGTAATTGATAATTGGTAATCATCGGTGATAACTATGAGGATGATTATATTGATAGTATTGATGATAATGATGAACCACAAAACAAAAATAAATTATGCGTGCAAACAAACCTTGCAAACCCGAAGATACGATGGCCTGAAGTTATGCGACCACTCAGAGACACAATGAGCTTCGTCTATACAGGCAAACGCTATCGGTGGCAACTTGCTGGGGTGAGGTAGACACCCCACAGCAGAACTCCCTCCTACCAGAGCCTCGGGGGAAACCAAAACCACAGCTACTTTGCCGGAACAGATTTGATCGACAGCTTTTAGACGTTGCGGTTTTGTCATATTCGTGTTTAGGCTGACCCCGTGCAGACCAAATGGAAGACCAACCACCTAGAGTACGTACAGTAGGTAAACGGGAAAACAAATGAAAAGGGAAAATCTGTTCAGAAAAGGAACTAAGAATGCATTAAAAGGCCACTAGTGAACGCCGAAATTATTACAGGTTGCAATGTTATTATTGAAGGTGAAGGGAGTGCGCTAGTATAGTCTTCGTTTACCTGATCCTCCATTAGAGAGACAAGTGGTGATATGACTAGCGTAATGCAAGGAGAACGCCTGCTGTACATATAGGCAGGTAACTGATAGCACAATGACTTTCCAGCTCCAGTTGAGAGCACAACCAATGATGACAAGCCTGTAAAGAGCACAGGCGTTCAAATTAAAGAGGTTAAAATAGGACGTTGTAAGTGATTGCCAGGAGCCCAGTGGTAAAACAAAACTGAAAATAGATGTAGTGTTGTTATATTTGTACTACCGCATAAGATCTGCATGATCGCTTCCTCCTGCCCACAACGAAATGTATCAAATCCCAATTTATTCAGTGCTTTATACACTTCCTGGGGTGTGCCTGTTGAAAAAAAGTCAGGTCTGAGGGCCTTTTCACCTATCAACCTCGTACCCAGGGTCTTTTCTCTGTACTCATTCAGCAGGTGTTCCTCCCAGAGTGAGCACAAAGAAAAGACCCTGGGTACGAGGTTGTTCGCCTATTCGTTTAAAAGTGCCTTTCTCGAGTAAAAAAGGAAAGAATTCTAAAAATTTTGTAGCATAGATGTGAAACAGTGGTAGAAGTGATGGAAAGAAAATGCTTCTCCCATGATCAAACCACAAACCAAGGAATACCCACCGATGGGTTGGCCATTCTCGGGTTGGTAAAGAGGCTCAATCGCTGGAGGAGCTTGACCAGGTGTGTCATGAGCACGTGGTAAACGATCTGAGACCAAGCATTTCAATTTCTCTTCTGTAGCTTCCCATTGTTCATCAGCGATCTCCAAATCTGCCGGAGCTTTCACTGGTTCGGACCAACTAAACATGACAAACCATATAGGGTACAGTGACTAGAAATGGGACTACGAGATTCTTCATTTTCGCGCCAAATTTCGCTGTTTGCTTACGCCATATCGCGTCATCCTGCTGCAACTTGTAATGGATTTTTTGTACTGGCAAATTTCCAGCGTGGTTATATAATTCTACTTTGGCGATATTCTTCGTTCAAAAATTTTTTAGGAGAGCGACAATACAGGCGAAACAAAATAGAATTCTTTTGTAGATCATAGAGTGTTTGTTAGGAGAGGAAACGATTAATGGGATCAATATGACAATATTTGAGACCAAATCGAAAACGCTGTGTTATAGGAAATCGCATTGCCATCAGTTGCAGTTAAATGTAACATGGTGTTCAAACAATGACATCATATATAACTAATAACTTACTTTTCGGCGGGAATTGGAGCTCTCACTGGCTTGTTCCTAGGGCAATCCTTGGCCCAATGTCCATCTTCCCCACATTTGAAACACGTCGTAGTTGTTGTGCTGCTTATACGTCTCTTATTTCCACCGCCATTGCTCGTGTTTTTCTTCCAATACGCTTTCTTGTTATCCGCTTTTTCATTTGCCTGTTGTTTCTGTTTCCACATCTTGCGTTTGTAAGCGCCGTAATTTGTACCCTGACCACGACGACTGAATCGTCGAACTTTCAAGTTTAGCGCACGAAAGTTTTCGCTCACCAACCCGGACGATCTATTTACAACGAATAGTATTCGTAATTCATTTCACTGTATACATGAAAGTCGTTCAGAGCCGTAGTTGAAATGTCAAATTCTCATACGTGCGGACATTACAAATTTTACAAAGTAAAATCCAACGCTGTAAGCAGTGAGCGAGTTCTGAGATATTTCTAAGTAAGCACTGAAACTCTTTGGAAATAAGAAATAATTTTACATTTTAGAACGAATGTTTATTAAATGTAATTTAATGGTATATTCTTATTGTAATCGAGTCGAACTATTTTCTCAACAAATTTCTTAGTTTTGTCAACTGTAACTATGTGATCTCCTTTTTGAGGTATATTGTGAGGTAATCCTCTCTTTAAACATTGTGTAAACCTAATACGATTCAGGCGTGCCAAATAGTTACCTATCGGATAGCATTGATAAGCGAGAGTTTGGATGACCGCAATAAAATCGCCAACACTCTATTGTGTGAAGCACACCAGACAAGCTTACCTCTTTGAACCGCTTCTCTGGTCGGCGTTACTCGTCTGTGATTGTTCATCCTCACTCTGTCCACTTATTTCATCGTTTCCTTCCAAATCTCCGACCTCTTCCAAGTCTCCTTCTTTGTTTAAATCATCAGATATTTTCCTCTTCTTTGATAGCTTCACCTGCAAGTCATCTCCTGTAGAGGGTTCCAGATTTTCTTTCGCTGAAACTTCCTCCGTCGCATTAACTCTTTTTCGTTTCATAGTTTGTAATTTAAAAAGTTGCCCTTTTGACGGAAAATCGGTATTATTGGCAATATTCGAAGGTAGTGCAGCATTATCATCGGTTTTTGATGATCGGGAAGTTTCAACCATTGATGAAGAATCGGTATTTTTGTTAGATGAAGAAATGGTGGTGAAACTATTTATGCTCGAAGACTTTCCCGTTTTTGTGCCACCAGGAATCAAACAAGTGTCGCAACCAAATGATGAATCCGTATTACCGTTGGTTTCCAATATCACTTCATTTGATATACCACTTTTCAAATTTTTCCATTCATTTGAAGTTCTATCCAGAGAAGTCTTGGTTTGTTCAATGGTGTTTTTGGTATCTGACATGGAATCAATATTTTGGGTGGTAATTTTCCCATCATTCAACCCATTGGGACCTGTACAATTACCATCTCCAAATTCACCAATAAGGTCGCTTTTTAAAGTGCTTCCATTTTCAAAGGTATCACATTCATCAAAATTGTTCTGATTCAGAGCTGGCTTGGGTTCATTCGGACTGTCATCAGCTAATCCTAATTGGCTATTTTCTAGCCAATCGCTGGTTAGAGCTGACCGTCGTTTCATACGCTTCGCAAGGGCAGTCTTTCCCAACATCATTCCGGGCTTGTTGAAAAAATTGTTCCTGAGATCAGCAGAAAAAATTGGTGCATTAGAAAATGGTAAATTTTTCAATAATGTAGAAGTCAAGAAAATGCACTTACTTTGCACTAGTTGAGATATCAAAACCAAGATCATCTGTTGTGCTATCGACCTTTCTTGTTGGTGTATAAATCAGCTTGACTTCTTCAACATTACTTTCCATGAAATCTGTTTTTATTTTGTTGGGTAATAATGACTTGGGTGATGACTTAGCTTTTCTTTGACCATGACATAATTTTATTGGTTTATAGTCACTAGGTGATATCTTTTTAAGCCTAACAGATTTCTCTGCTGACACAGGGGTGCTACTTTTGTTAAGACTTTTCCCAAATATCTCATCCTCAACATCTTCCTAAATTTTGCAAAACATCTCAACATTAATCTTTTGCCACTTTATGATAACAGTCTGAGTGGTCAGATCAGTGAATCAAAATAATTAAATTGAAACCCAAAATGCTGGCACTTATATATTCATGGTTTAATCTATTTCCAATGCAAAGATATTGGTCAAACTAGTGTGGTGGTTTATTATAAGGGAGATTTGGGCAAGCCATATATTTTATACAGGGCCCAAACTAAATTCTAAATAAAACCTAATCACAAAATTCAATCAAAACATAACACGTATCCTAATTTTGGAACTAAATTCAAACCCTTACTTTACACCAAGCTAATATTGTCAGCACTATTTCCAACTTAAAATCTTTACCTTTTCCTTTAGTTTAACAAGTGTTTTCTTTGTATCAATGGTACCCCTTTTCAGTTGGTTATATTTCATATAGGTTTCTATAAGATAAGAAAAACACCTATCAAATATTTCTATCATCTAAACGTTGTATTTTTCTAATACCACTGATCGAAAAGGCAGTATGAACTAATAGCATATACTCTTATGCAGGACTAGAGTCTTTGCAAATGGCATGAAGAAGGAAACTTGATGTATCTTTAGTAAATAGACACTAAATATTGATTAAAATTTGCATGGGGAAGCATTATTACTAAATGTAGACAGCCTTTCCAAGTTTTTTTATATTTTCTTACCTCTGATTTCTTCTGAGGCATTATTCACATCATCCTAGCAAGTTGTAATATTGATGTAAACATGAATATATTTCAAATATAATAATAATGTACATTTTAACTGAAATAATTCTTACCTTATTTGGTTTTCTAGCATGTTTACGCTCAAACATGCTTTCCCAAGCTTTCAGCTCTCTCTTCAAGCATTGCAGCTCGTCTATTGTTTCTTAAAACAGAGTATTACAAACATCGTAGTAAATTTAGGACATACAGAATTTAAATTCGTAATACTGTGACAAATAGAATCACACACAAGTTGACACAACGTACTTTCTCCAAGCATTTTTTCTTTATCCTTAATTTCTGAAAGACTCTATTTATCGCATGTAATAATGTTTTTTAAGGTTTAGCTTTTTAACAAAAATATGGAAAATATATAAACACGATTTGTTCATTTGGTCATTGTGATATACATTCAGATATTAGTCCTTGTCCTTGTAAATATTAAATTCTTAATTTCCCGCCATTTTTTCGCGCGCAACATCTGGGAGGACTGAAACCTAACAGACCAAACCACCCTAAAACGGTGTTGCAGAAAAGCCAAAAACTAGACCAATCAATCGATCATCCAACAAAGCCTATGGTCATTGAGTTCGTTCAATGACCATTGGCCACGATGCGTTGTACTTTGCTAGGGAAATCATCAAACAAGAACGCAAGTTCATTTCATATGCTTTATTTTCTTAATCCGTACAAAAATTCCGTTTCAGTCAAATTGTTCCAAACTCAGGCCGCTTCTTCTTCACCTTCTTCTTCATCGAATTCTCCTTCTTCTTCGGCTGTGGCGTCTTGGTATTGCTGGTATTCCGAAACCAAGTCATTCATGTTGGATTCCGCCTAGGAAAACAAGACTTTAGCCCTGGTTTCTATATCATTGCCCTGCTACCCAAAATAGAAAATGTACGAAAACACTTAAGAATCCTCCACTCAAAACAAATTTACCTCAGTGAATTCCATTTCATCCATGCCTTCTCCCGTGTACCAATGCAAGAATGCTTTGCGACGGAACATAGCTGTAAATTGCTCGCTTATACGCTTGAACAGCTCTTGGATGGCTGTGCTGTTTCCGATGAAAGTAGCCGACATCTTCAAACCTCGTGGTGGGATATCGCATACAGCAGTCTTCACGTTGTTTGGAATCCATTCCACGAAATAGGAGCTGTTCTTGTTTTGGACGTTCAGCATTTGCTCATCGACTTCCTTCATGGACATACGGCCACGGAACATTGCAGCAACGGTGAGATATCGACCATGACGAGGATCGCAAGCTGCCATCATGTTTTTGGCGTCGAACATTTGCTGGGTGAGTTCCGGTACGGTAAGCGAACGGTATTGCTGTGAGCCACGGCTTGTGAGTGGTGCAAAGCCTGGCATGAAGAAATGAAGTCGCGGAAACGGTACCATGTTCACTGCCAATTTACGCAAGTCCGCGTTCAGCTGTTATGAAAAAATACATTTGAAATTAGGAAATCCACCCTATCGTAACATTTTTGCTGTCAATCACTTGAAAGCTAATGTAACCTAGTTGATTCATTAAAATCTCTGCATTCTAATACACGTACCTGTCCTGGGAATCGCAAGCAGGTGGTAACACCACTCATGGTAGCGGATACCAAATGATTCAAGTCACCATAGGTCGGAGTGGTTAACTTCAGAGTACGGAAACAGATATCATACAGTGCCTCGTTGTCGATGCAGAATGTCTCATCAGTGTTTTCGACCAGCTGATGAACCGAAAGGGTGGCGTTGTATGGTTCAACAACGGTATCAGACACTTTGGGGGATGGTACCACGCTGAAAGTAGTCATGATTCTGTCTGGATATTCTTCACGAATTTTGGAAATAAGTAAAGTGCCCATTCCAGATCCTGTTCCACCTCCGAGAGAATGTGTCAATTGAAAACCTTGCAGACAATCACAGCTTTCCGACTCCTTGCGCACCACATCCAAAACTGAGTCAACTAATTCTGCACCCTCGGTATAATGTCCCTTAGCCCAGTTATTTCCAGCTCCACTTTGGCCTAAAATTGTGCAACATTTTAGATGGTTTTGAGCTTTTCAAATACAACGCAGAACTCGATCAAATAGTAGTACTATTGTAGTGAACTAGAAGGGGAAGTAATTTTGTTGTGTTCTGCAATCTATGAAAAATAACATGACGATTGACGAATCATATGTCCTCGCATATGTCCACTCCCTTGCTTTTCATAGCAAAAGTTTTAAAGGTAAAGGAATATTGAATATACTTTACCAAAAACGAAGTTATCAGGTCTAAAGATTTGACCAAACGGCCCTGAGCGAACAGAATCCATTGTTCCCGGTTCTAAATCACCAAACAGCACGAGGAACATATTTTCCCCACCTGAAAAAGAAAGCAATTTAAAAAAAATTCAAATAAAAAACATGGCCGACATTGCAGTTTTATTTCCGAAATATATTCGTAAATGACGCTGCGGCATACCAGTCGCTTCGTTGTAATACACGTTGATTCTTTCCAATTGTAGGTCTGAATCTCCGTGGTAGGTTCCTGTGGGATCAATACCATGCTCATCTGATATAACTTCCCAGAACTATTGAAAGCAAAAAGCAAAAGATGCTTGAAAAATAAAAACAGCGCCGCCATTTTTTGAATGATTTTTTCTTTTTAATGTCGTTCTATTATTGTTTTACCTTCGCGCCTATTTGGTTCCCACATTGTCCAGCTTGTATGTGCACAATTTCTCTCATTTTTAACGCTAAAAACTTACTTTTAGATAACTAAATCTAACACGAAGCAAAAGTACTTGCTACGCCTCAAAACTTTCACAAGTAAAAAACTGTTAAAACTGTATTCGCAATCAGGCGTTTGTATTCGTCATCTAAGTGAATGCTGATTGGTTAGTTGACAGGGCTGGTTCAAAATTGACCAATCAGGAAACAATTTGTGATTAACTTGTTTGAACAAGTTTTTTTGAAATTAGAAATTTTGCAAAGGGGGAAAACAATTTATAAATTATAATGCATATCGTTTAAAAACAGAGATTTGTCAAGAATAAATTTGTGTTGAAGCAACCTCTCTCGACTAGAGTGTTTTGCAGATATAAAAAAATGTGTACTCAATGAGATAAGGGCTTAAGAGGCGCATATATACCGCAAAAACACAGTGGTAAGGTTTCTTTGAATTGTGGGCTTTTTGTTGACAAAAAATCTTGATCCCTAATACTACACTGTAAAAGGGTTACAACGAAGTAAAACAAACTTCTCTTCCTGTTTTTTGTTCAACTATATTATATGGATTGCAAAGACTACTGGATATAATGTGCCACTAAAATCGATTACTAGTTTGCAAAATTATATTTGTTTTTAACTGCTCAACAAAGCATTGTTTTACAATCAACACAAACACTCAGCAAGTTTATAAAATGTTTTAGAAGTGAAAGTTAGAGTTCAAAGTTTTTTTTAAATTTAGGCTTCCTCCTCTTCTTCTTCCTCCTCAAATTCTCCTTCTTCCTCAGCTGTTGCTTCTTGGTATTGTTGATATTCAGAAACCAAATCATTCATGTTCGATTCAGCCTAAATTAATAGACAAAAGAAAGTTAGAGTGAGTATATAGAAAAAGTACATCAGTACAACTTTGCCTAGTATGTATAGTAATTATTTATTTTCAGTATACTTTGGGAAAATCTTACATCAAAATACAGGAAAACTATTTTTTACAAACCTCAGTGAATTCCATTTCATCCATACCCTCACCAGTATACCAATGAAGGAAGGCTTTGCGCCGGAACATAGCTGTGAACTGCTCACTGATTCGTTTGAACAATTCTTGGATGGCTGTGCTGTTTCCAATAAAGGTACCAGACATCTTCAAACCTCGTGGTGGGATGTCACAGACAGCAGTCTTCACATTGTTTGGAATCCATTCCACAAAGTAGGAGCTGTTCTTGTTCTGGACATTTAACATTTGCTCATCAACTTCCTTCATGGACATACGGCCACGGAACATAGCAGCAACTGTGAGGTATCGACCATGACGAGGATCACAAGCTGCCATCATGTTTTTGGCGTCGAACATCTGTTGGGTGAGTTCTGGTACAGTGAGTGCACGGTATTGAGATGAACCACGGCTGGTGAGCGGAGCAAAACCAGGCATGAAGAAATGAAGACGTGGGAATGGAACCATGTTGACCGCCAGTTTTCGCAAATCTGCATTTAACTGCAAGGAGAATGGATTGTTCGAACTAAATAAATTGTCCTGGTTACTATGCAGTGCTTTAAACACTGCATTGGCAACTATTACTTTGCAAAGCAAGTACAGTTAAACAAAAAATTTAGCCTCACCTGTCCAGGGAATCGTAGGCATGTTGTAATACCACTCATGGTAGCAGAAACAAGATGGTTCAAGTCACCATATGTTGGTGTGGTAAGTTTCAGGGTTCGGAAACAGATATCGTAGAGAGCTTCATTGTCGATACAGAATGTTTCATCTGTGTTCTCAACAAGTTGATGTACAGACAGGGTGGCGTTGTATGGTTCAACAACTGTGTCGGAAACTTTAGGTGATGGTACCACACTGAATGTGGTCATTATTCTGTCGGGATATTCTTCACGGATTTTCGAAATTAAAAGAGTGCCCATTCCGGAGCCAGTTCCACCTCCAAGAGAATGTGTAAGTTGGAAACCTTGCAGGCAATCACATCCTTCAGATTCTTTTCTAACCACATCAAGAACAGAATCCACAAGCTCTGCTCCTTCTGTGTAATGTCCTTTAGCCCAGTTATTTCCAGCTCCACTTTGGCCTAAAAGGGAGAAGTAGAAATGTACAAACATTAACGAGCGAAAGGGACAACAGGGGGTCGACATGGTAACAGCAAACAAACAGGTCGTCGCTTGTTCGTTCTTGAAATTAAACACAAAATCTTTTAAACCTTACCAAATATAAAGTTGTCCGGTTTGAAAATCTGTCCGAATGGTCCTGATCGAACGGAATCCATCGTTCCGGGCTCCAAATCGACCAAAACTGCTCTTGGAACATATTTCCCGCCTAAAATGTAACGAACAAGCATGCAAAAATTCACAAAGCAGCCTCGCAGTCGGCGTTGCCAAGGACATGAAAAATGAATTTGAAATGATTGAATCGAAATTTTTTTGTCGTTTTAAACATCAAACGCGTTTCTTACCGGTCGCTTCGTTGTAATAAACGTTTATTCTTTCCAACTGAAGGTCTGAATCGCCATGATATGTGCCAGTCGGATCTACGCCATGCTCGTCGGAAATGACTTCCCAAAACTAGAAAATAGAGCGCACGTTTCGTTACAATTACAGACTAACCGTTTGTTCTAATAGCAATTAGAAGCCTACCTTCGCTCCGATTTGATTTCCGCACTGGCCAGCTTGAAGATGAACGATTTCTCTCATTTTAAAAAAGTTTTTGGCTCAAGAATTGCTGCTATATGTGAACACAATGCTTCGCGATAGAGGAATGGCAAGCCTTTTCAGCTTCGGGTTTCGCCTTTCGTTTCAGACAATTAACATAAATAATTAGTTATGACGTTATATATTTCAAAATGACCAATAGCCAGCTAGGGCCAGGCCAAATGTGGCTAAACCACAATGACAGGTAATCGCCACACCATATCATGTGATTCTCAATAAGCCAATCATGCGTTTCATTACCGGTGATGCAATTAAAATTTCATGATATATTTATTTTGGAATAAAAGCGGCAAACGAATGCGAGGCGATGATGAAATATTTCGATATACTTTATGTAACCCACAGTGAATGAACTGTGAGTTATTGTTTGCTTAAAAGAAAATATTGCCCGACTTTACAAAGATGATTGAATCAGATTGAATCGACATTTCACCTTTGCATTTCACATCAATAACACGCTGATAAGTTATAATATCGCTTTACAATTACAGAATCCCTTCTTTCATTTCTGTACGAAATCGGCCTTTCTTAGCTAATCTAATCTACAGACTATTATCGCCAAAATTTGTAACATAATATTCGATATTTTACAAATAACGTTTAGAATTTCATCTACAGACCATAGTCATAAATTGAAACACAGATATTTATGACGTGCAATATATAAAATAGGTTAACACTTGATCGCCGCTTTTCTCAGTCAGTGCGCCTTGCGTGACACACAGTTGATTCTCTTAGATAAGATATTGCATAGTTCTGGAAACATAGCACTAAATTATACTTTCAAAATATAATTAAAATATAAAAAATAGATGAAAATGGAAGTTAAAAGAACTAAGAAGTCAACAACATCATTGGAGTAGCAATTTCAGTTTATTATTTGAAGCGTCTATTACGTCTATAGAAGTAATAAAACTGGGTATCGTTATAATTTAGAGGTTAAGAGGTTGTCTCTAATGAAAAAGTTGTATTATGATCTGCAACGCAGACGGCGCTTTTGTTTGCTTTATCCGACCTTATTGACAGACAGCAAGCATGTATCAAAACGGAGATTTGCAAAGACAACAGATGCGTATATATTGACCTTATACGCAGGAACTGTGTCAGCTGAAAACAACTTGTGCAGCTGAACACAGTGCACCAATACAAGTTTGCACGTATAGCATCTTCGTCTTTCTAGAAGGCAACACGGAAATGAATGGAAATTTAAATAATCATTCGTGCTTTCGGTATTTAATCAACCATTTCGTGCGAAGTCTCTTCGAAGCCTCGCGTTGTAAATTCATTGAAAACGCAAGGTGGATTCACAATTTCACAGAAATACTTTTGAGGAACAATTACTTAATTTCCTCGAGAACTTTAATTTTACTTCTAGTGCAATTCAGTTTGGAATTTCCTTGAGCACACCTTTGTTTTGCTTGACTATTTATAAACAGCAGACAGCTGCTGTTCTATTGTGGCTAAACGAATGAATCAGGGCATGAACAGGAAAATAAATGAATTCACTGAATATGCATATCAATTAGAACTCTTCACAAGAAAGCCGTCCAATTTCAAGGCAATACCGAGGTAAATGTTGCACTTTTGTATCAATTTGCGATGCAATTATGCGGAAATGTTCGTCAAAAACGTAAAAGAGAAAACGTAAAACATAGTCCATGTTTCGCTAGTGTTTAACACCGTTCGGTTTCGGCATCTTTTTGTCTCCTTTGAGCATGCTTTGAAAGAGAAATATTTAGCCTGAGTAACGTGCCTTATGTACAACATCGCCTCTGTGTTTAGCTTCAGGGAGTTCATAGCAATATCTGCCTGAAGCGGAGTCTTGGTGGGGGTGTAGCATGAGTGAAACTTAAATATATTGAGCGAGGGCTGTTATCTCTTTGAGCAAAAAATAAATGACACCGCTTTCAACTTAGTTAGCAAGTGACATGCATCATTGTCACTACTTGATAGAGATTAAAATGTCATACTCCAAGACACATGGGTACGAATATTCGCCATGCAAACTAACGTATAGAACGCCAAAACAGCTGCGTATCAAAATTCTCCTGCGAAAAAACATAATTGAGACACAAACGGTTGCTAATGAAGAAAAAAATATGCTATCTTTGCAGCTAATCTGTGAGAATACTTTACCACAATATAAACAGGAAATACCACATGCTGTTTCGGTTCGGCTTCTCGAATCAAAAATGTTCACTTAAAAGGAACTCCTTGTTACGTTACGGAACAATGCCTCACAAACTTGTGAGAGGGAAAATTATGATTTTAACATTGTGAGTCTTGTTTATACGGAATATTTTCGACTCAGTATGAGAGAGATTATTCATGTGCAGGCAGGGCAATGTGGTAATCAAATTGGAGCAAAGGTAAGGAACAATCCGGCGGACCGAATTAAATATAAACATATGAATATATGGTCTGGTCATGTTGTGAAATGAGAGGGCGTACTTGTGCTTGTCTATGGCAAATCTTGTCGCTTGTCTGTGGCAAATTTGTGCTTGTGTACAGTTTCACAGAGCTGAGATTTGTATTGATTTTGTGCTTAAGCAAACAGAGTCTTCTGGATAACGTACGCCGTACGTTAATATTGTTTACTTGTATTTTTTACACCGTATATTAAAATCTCGAGGTGTATTAACAGATTAATGTATATGTAACAACTTTAGTAGGTTAGATGATAAAACTGTATAACATGTTACTCTACAACAAACGTCTGAAACAATCATAAATGCATACTCCTTGAAATGCCGTCTTGTTGATAGGGTGTGACACAGAAATTCGCTTCAGCTCATTTAGTCCTCATTACTGCATGTTGACAGTGTTGACAGAGCGAAAGTAACGTTTTGCCTGAGATACTCAAAACCAACAGAGCTCTAATTGTTTTGGTTTATTTTCACACAATGAGTCAGAGCGAGTGAATGTTAAGAATACAGAAGAACGAGCCTTCACCCATTTGGTGATCAGCCACGTTCCTGTGTGGACGTGAGAGTCGAAGCTGATCTTTATCGAAAAAATATGACAGCAATGTGTATCAAGGCAAGCAGTGGCATCAAGGCAGATGCAAGCTGTGAGTCGCCTGTGACAGCGGTGATCTGGGAACGATGTAGTGAATAGCGGCAAGCTTGCCGAAAATTCACTGCCATCATTGCAATCATTTTCCGACTAGGACGTTTCCTATCATAAAACCGAATTAATAAATCAACTTTTTAGCACTCTAAAGTATTTTCACATGCACATTATATTTATTTTGATAGTTTTGGGAGGATATTTGCGTGGAGCATGGCATAGACCCAACAGGAGCATACAACGGTGACTCAGATCTTCAGCTACAAAGGATAGACGTATATTTCAATGAAGCCACTGGTAATTTCTTCTTCCCTTCAACTATCGGCTCTTATTCATTAACCTGTAGTTCAACCTGAACTAACCGTTCTTAACATTACATGCTAATGCAAATTATGCAATCGCTTTCCCCTCCCCTTATAGGAGGAAAGTATGTTCCCCGTGGCATCCTAGTTGATCTAGAACCAGGAGCTCTGGACACGATACGAGCTGGACCTTACGGTCAGGTTTTTAAACCGGACAATTTTGTTTTTGGTAAGTTTCAACGATAGCCGAATGAGAAGTGAGAACTGGTTACACTTGAGGTTGTGAAGCCTGTGAGGTCAGAAGAACTAGTGGTACGGATGCAATTTTTTATTGCACAATAGCCAGTCAAATTTCATTCTTACCATTCTAAGCTATGTTAAAAATTGAGCTATACGGATAAAATTGAGCTGCCTAAGTTAAACTACCTAAATAGTAGATGGTCCAAATTTCTCCTTACCAATTTCATTCGTATGGAACATAAAATCGTGTGTAGTTTAAATGGGAGCATAATTTACCATGACCTACACGGTATTTTTGAAAAACAACGGAGATTTTCAGAGATCTTGAAGATTTCCTACTAACGTAATTAAAAGTGTTTACAACCTTCGCGCTAGTCAATGTGTTGTATTTTGTGAAATTAATCATTTGTAATTGTTTTTTTCAAGGCCAGAATGGAACGGGAAATAATTGGGCAAAAGGACATTATACGGAGGGCGCTGAACTGATAGATAATGTTGTAGATATCATTCGCAAAGAATCTGAAGGCTGTGATTGTCTTCAGGGTTTTCAGCTCACACAGTCTCTGGGCGGGGGTACAGGCTCCGGTATGGGAACATTACTGCTGTCGAAAATCCGGGAAGAATATCCCGACCGGATGTTGGCAACCTTTAGCGTCGTACCGTCGCCCAAGGTGTCCGAAGTTGTGGTCGAGCCATACAACGCGACGCTTTCGGTTCATCAGTTATTGGAAAATTCTGATATGACGTTTTTCATCGATAACGAGGCTCTATACGACATCACCTTTCGGACCTTAAAATTGACCACCCCCACATATGCGGACTTGAATCATCTTGTTTCCTTGGCAATGAATGGCGTCACCACCTGTTTACGGTATCCAGGCCAGGTATATATAACGTATTCAAATATGTTATGTAAGCCTATTTTCTGACCGAAATGTTTACGTTGGGACAATGCAGCTAAGGGTGATTATTATGTTAGACTTGGCACCTTTTTGGACACTGGAAGACAATGAAATATTCCCCGAGCCATTTTCACGTCGTTATCGCTTTTTTTCGTAAAGTAGTTTCAATAAAATTAATGACTAGTTAATGATTAGAAATATCAACGTTCGTATCTTTAATGAAAGCAGATTGTAACACACGACAACCGTAGGAAACCTAGATCAAGAATATTAAGATGAGACACTGAAAAACGAGTACGAACTACGAAGCCTTTGTACTCGAAATGCATTGAATGAGGCGAACAAAGTTTACATGTTTCTCAAGTATACATTTGACCGCAGTAACCTTGGCTACGACACAATAGGTGCATGATAGTTTTGTGAACAACAACAAGCCTCGAAAGATGAAACGTATTAATCATTCCGAGCAAAACGTGTACTGTTAGTTGCAGATATGTCTCGTAGTAAAACTAGATTCCTTCGAATTCTTTATACTTGAAACGAGTTTCCCTATTAAATACTGCCATTGTTGCATGCATCCAGCAATGTGTTATTGAACTTTTAGCCCAAATTTTCCTCCCCCTTCATTCCAGTTGAACGCAGATTTAAGGAAGCTGGCGGTCAACATGGTTCCCTTTCCTCGCCTCCATTTCTTCATTCCTGGTTTCGCCCCTTTGGTTTCCAGCGGATCTTCGCAGTACCAAGCGCTGACCGTGCCTGAGCTCACCCAGCAAATGTTCGACGCCAAAAACATGATGGCAGCTTGCGATCCTCGTCATGGTCGATACCTCACCGTCGCGACGGTTTATCGTGGCCGTATGTCCATGAAGGAAGTCGATGAGCAAATTATGAACGTCCAAAACAAGAACAGCTCATTTTTCGTCGAATGGATTCCGAACAATGTGAAAACAGCTGTCTGCGATATACCTAACAAAGGTCTAAAAATGTCCGGTACATTCATTGGAAACAACACGGCCATCCAAGAATTGTTCAAAAGACTCGGTGAGCAGTTTACGGCTATGTTTCGGCGCAAAGCCTTTCTTCATTGGTACACAGGAGAGGGAATGGATGAAATGGAATTCACTGAGGTGAGGATAGGAAAACGATCCCTTCGTAATTTCCTGGAGCATTTGCATTCTTACGCCTCAAAGACCAACCTAATATCAGGCTTTGCGAACAAGAGCGTCGTTTTTGAGCATTTTCAAAATCAATAGCAATAATGGTTTTGACGGCCTGTTGACATGATCCAAAGGGGTAAAATACTCAGTATATCAAATTAGCTCTAACTTCTATCTTGAATTAATAGTATTTGCAACCGTTTAGGAGTGGAAACATGTATGAAAACGTTCGAAATCATTACAGCGTGCACATAGCCTTGTTGCAATCTAAAGGCCCGTTAACACTTGCAATTTTTGCTGCGATTTTCTTCTTTTGATAGATGTGAACGAGTGAGTTAGTTACGAATGTTCAAATAAGAGCTCTTATACATCAGAGAATTCGTAACTAGCTACTCGTTAACATTTACCACAAAAAGAAAATTGCACCTAAATTTGCAAGTGTAAACGGGCCCTAATAGACCGCCGACTACGATGTTGTTTGTTGTGAGTGTTGATTTTACGATCATAGTATTAGGTCTGAGATATTTCGCTGCATTTTGTGAACAGGGAGAAAGGGTGGTAGTTCTACGTTCATCGCCCCTTTTTGCTATCGTTTGAACGTCCCCATCATCAAATTCCTATAAATTTCAGGCTGAATCCAACATGAATGATTTGATATCGGAGTACCAACAATATGAGGCGGCCACAAATGAAGATGACGAGGACGAGGACAATGAAGACATGGATGAAGAAGACGTTGAATGATTTGCTGAAGGCGAACAAGGAAATAATATATAACCCTTGTCTCGTTACCAGGACTTCGCTTCGGGGAGGGGGGCGATGTAACTCTGGGATCGGTCTGTGAAGTAACCACAAACGTCCCAGATTTTGTAGGTATTTTAGTTCTGTATTTTTCTTACCAACAAAAACCGCTAACAGCAATTTTTACCACTTTCAGTAGTATTTCTATCTATATCTCATTTGGAAAACCCTGCTTATTAAATGCTGCAATTCAGAAGATTAATGACTACATCCGCTCTTAATTCCCAAAGGCAGAATTGATTCAATTTTCATCGTCTGTATTTATAGTCAGAGACCGGCCCCTTAAAGCGGCATGGGTATTTTTACTTCAGAACAGAAAACGTGAATCGATTCACGAACGATTTCTAAAAAACATATGTTCCATTTGATGGACAAGCCGTTATAGTTTGATGTGAACATATACTTCCCCCCGAGCATAGGCTAACCGCCTCTTAAGCAAAGCGTATTCTGCCCTGTTTTTAATAATGCAAAGGTTTTTAAATGAAAATTGATTTTCTTTGTAATGCTATGACACTTTCACACTTTGTGATGTAACACCTGCTTGTCTGATGACCTGATCCACAGGAGCCATTCAATGCCTTCCTAACGGAGAATTTTTGTGTTGACATTTGAAAACGAGGAATATAATATAATGTACAATATACTATGCCGTGGTGTAGGCACTCTCGTGGATAAACAACTGTAGAATTATACAATATTTTAAGAGGTCCTTCTGCGCTGAAATCTTACAAATTTATGTTGAATATATAAATATAATCTTCGTAACCGCCATTTAAACAAAAAACAAACCATATGTTCCTTACTGGCGGCATGAATGATATAACTTAACTTCCTACGGCTTAGCCAGTAACCAAAATTGTAAAAAAATAGACCTCAGTCCTAAGTGCCCAAATATTTTCAGTAGACAACAAATGGATTTGTTGCCATGAGAGGAATGATTTGAGAAATATCACGGAGGTTTCCTGACCGAAGATTTGAGTTTTCAAACGCACCCAATCGACAATTAGGCTTTGTTTAACCTTGTTCATACCGCCACGGGAGTGTTTTTATTTAATGAAAAGTAGTAGATACAGAAAATACTTGAAAGAGGCTTTAAAAAAAGCGACAAAGCGTACTTCATTATTCAAAACGGAGGTTATTTATCGAGTCTGATACTCGCCTAATATTCAGATTCCTATTGGTCGAGTCGTCGTGAATTATTCACACTGTATTAATTATTAACTGTATCATTGGGCAAGGGTCTTAAGATTCACCGAGACACTCGTTTGGCCGCATATTCGTGGTTGGCAAACGGTAACTTCGGTATTCCGAGAGATTATTCATTTTTGCTCCCGATTTCACAACTTCTTTTCAACCGAAATGAGAGAAATCGTTCATCTGCAGGCCGGCCAATGCGGCAACCAAATTGGTGCAAAGGTAAGAATTCTTAAAATGCTCCAATCCGAAATTCCGAATACGAATGATTGAGCGATCATCGCATATATCAACGCCCAGCTGGCCTAGCTCACAAGCTTTCCTCTCTTTCATAAAGTTTTGGGAGGTTATCTCGGACGAGCACGGCATAGACCCGAGTGGAGTTTACCACGGTGATTCTGATCTTCAACTTGAAAGAATAAATGTGTATTACAACGAAGCAACGGGTCAGTAGCGAGATTGCCTGATTAAGTGGATTTTGCAATAGCGGTAAAGTGAGGGATATATTCGACCGTTACATAACGCCGCGCACGTCGACATTTTTCTCTTTTAGGTGGAAAATATGTTCCCAGAGCTGTTTTGGTCGATTTGGAGCCGGGAACGATGGATTCTGTACGTTCTGGACCGTTCGGACAGATTTTTAAACCGGATAATTTCATATTCGGTAAGTAAAAGTGTGCCATGTGATATTGGGTGTGTTGTGTGATAGATAGATGTCTTATCGCAATTGCATGCTCGCGTGCGAAACATGTGTTTCTGGATACTTCAGTAAATCACTCTTTTTGGCGTTCAAGGTCAAAGTGGGGCTGGAAATAACTGGGCTAAAGGACATTACACAGAAGGAGCAGAGCTTGTGGATTCTGTTCTTGATGTGGTTAGAAAAGAATCTGAAGGATGTGATTGCCTGCAAGGTTTCCAACTTACACATTCTCTTGGAGGTGGAACTGGCTCTGGAATGGGTACCCTGTTAATTTCAAAAATCCGTGAGGAATTTCCTGACAGAATGATGACCACGTTCAGTGTGGTACCATCACCTAAGGTTTCCGACACGGTTGTTGAACCATACAACGCCACCCTGTCTGTACATCAACTTGTTGAGAACACAGATGAAACATTCTGTATCGACAATGAAGCTCTGTACGACATCTGTTTCCGAACCCTTAAATTGAACACACCCACCTATGGCGATTTGAACCATCTTGTTTCGGCTACCATGAGTGGAATCACAACATGTCTTCGCTTTCCCGGGCAGGTAACCTGATATTTTAGAGTTGGAAAATTTGGGATTTTTGAGCAGTATAGAAAAAATAAGGTTCATAGCAGATGTGATTTGCCAAAGATATATTAAGCAACTAAATAGCAATGCATTATTTATTAGCGTATAATGCTTTGGACAAACAAAAACGCTATTGCATTACATTACATTATTAATAAAGTCAAGTTTATGCCAAATTCATAAACATCAAGTCAATAAAGGTTTGGAAAAGTTGATCTTTCAAAAACATGACAGCAGCAAACTAGTTTCTATATTAGTATCTCCTTCAGCGAAATAAACTTTCAGACTTTTGTTTTCTGCTTATATGAGGGAACATGAACCAATCAGATGAGATGATCTATTAGATTGACCAATCACAAGCGAAATTGGTCAGCGAGAGAAGGAAATGAACCAATCAAATGCGATAAGTCTATTGATTGACCAATCACGAGCGCAAAAGATCAACGACAGGATACTGTAGTTAAAGTAAAAAATCTGAATCTCGCTATTTTTTCTTTAAGAAAAATTATGGGAGGTGTTTATACAGTTTTTTATTTTATCTCTAAATCGTTCTTTTTAGTTGAATGCAGATTTGCGAAAACTAGCCGTCAACATGGTTCCATTCCCACGTCTTCATTTCTTCATGCCTGGTTTTGCCCCGCTCACCAGCCGAGGTTCATCTCAATACCGCGCAGTCACCGTGCCAGAACTCACCCAACAAATGTTCGATGCCAAAAACATGATGGCAGCTTGTGATCCTCGTCATGGTCGATATCTCACCGTTGCTGCAATGTTCCGTGGCCGTATGTCCATGAAGGAAGTCGATGAGCAAATGCTGAACGTCCAAAACAAGAACAGCTCCTATTTCGTAGAATGGATTCCAAACAACGTGAAGACTGCTGTCTGTGATATCCCACCAAGAGGTTTGAAGATGTCTGGTACCTTTATTGGAAACAGCACAGCCATCCAAGAATTGTTCAAACGAATCAGTGAGCAGTTCACAGCTATGTTCCGGCGCAAAGCCTTCCTTCATTGGTATACTGGTGAGGGTATGGATGAAATGGAATTCACTGAGGTTTGTGCGAAAATATCGTAAGATGTTCTTAACCTTAGTAACGAGTAGCATTCATATAACGAGACGGAGAGTATTCAGAGAAAAACACATCGTGTACCTCTGAATACCAAAGATTCAACCAACGTTGACATCCTGCATCTGGTCTGAGTTGACGATACAACCTACAACTTTCGAAACTTTTTCTCCAAAGTCAAACCATTTGACGTAAAGCCGAAGGCATTACAAATTCAGCTTCAGTTCATAAGTTCGTATCAGGGGCCGGTTGTATAAAACTCTTTAACTACACTTTGCATAGTTAAATCCTAATTAACTCAGAAATACACAGCTCTGATTGGCCAGCTCTGATTCCTTCCTTAACTACAGTTAATAGTTAACTAGTCTTTTATACAACTCGCCCCAGAGCTTGAAAATGTCAAGAAAGTTCATTCCATGCTGTTTAAATAACTCAGTTGTTATCATTTCAGGCTGAATCAAACATGAACGACTTGGTTTCTGAATATCAACAATACCAAGAAGCCACAGCAGAGGATGAAGGGGAATTTGAAGAGGAAGAGGAGGAGGGAGAAGTGGAAGAAGCTTAATCGTATTTAGTGAAAGTGAACATCGATCTAACAAAATGATAATGACAACATTATGTCTGAGTTGTTTTAGAAAAGATAGTGAATTATATCGAAATTTCCAATTTCCAAATGTCCAATTTTGTTTATGATTATTTTATTGTCTTTTTATTCTTGTCTAACTGTTGAAATGTAAAGGTTTGTTAACGCAACAATCGGCTCGACCATCTGGTTGAAAATCTTTTTAATCTCTTGTTAGTCTTGTATAAAACCGTGAGGTAAGATTGATGTTAACACGACGCTATTGTCGGAGTGGTATTGACAATTTGCCCTATTAGCTGCGACCCTCGGGTCTCAAAGGTTCGCGACAAAATCCTTTTAAAAATATTTGCGATCTAACGGGATTCTTTAAAACAGAAACGAACAAAACATTTCCATCTTTCACAAAATGGAACCATTTATAAACATGGTTAATAAATTCTATTCAATAGTTGGTTATAATAGACTTATTATTGTACATGGTTAATAAAGTCTATTCCATGGTTGGTTATAATTGACTTATTATTGTACATAATAGACTAATTTGTGAGGGAAACATATGACTAAATACAAGAAATAAATCAAATAATGAAAATATATGTACAGTTTCCAAATGATTTGTTTGTCAAATCTTCTCAATATACTATTATCTATGTAATATTATCTATCTAGTGCTGAATTTTTTGAAAAAAATTTTTTTTTATACATTTAAAATGTTAATGTGATAAGTTAATCCTAAGGTATTTAAAAAAAAGAATTACTAATATCCTAACTTAATGGTAAGAAGTGCAGCAGGATATACCCATAGAAAATAATGTCATTTTATATACATGCTGAGCTTCTATCCTTTTTCATAAATGCTGATCACAGAGTTGTAATGTTTCCCCAGACCGTACGCATGATGATGGAATCTAGACAGCAACAAAGGTACGGACCAAACAGATGATTTTAAGCATAATTTTTCCTAGGAAATGCATTTCTTTGCCGCTATGTATGGGAGATGATGGTAAATAAGATGGTAACCGGATATATTATACAGGTAGCTCATCATAGTTCTAATTATGGCAATCATTGCATTGGGTGGATTGAAATCCAACCTGCAGAAGTGTTGTAAGATATTGCATAGAAAAATTGTCAAGTACATAGATAATAGTTAAAAGAACAGGGCTTGACTCCCCCCTTCCCTAGCTTTTTATTCCCCATTCATGCCACCCCACTTTTGAAGCCACCAAATCATTTGATGTAACTCCCAATCATAAAACACTAATGGAACACTCATCTTGATTGGTACTTACGATAACATTATTTCCTGATTATCATATTGCTGTCCAATTTCTATAGTTGGTCCAACAGCTTGAAAAATTTTCACAGGAACTAGGAGTGCACTCGAAATAGCTTGAATCTAGATAGTTATTCAGATAGTTATTCAAAATTGGAAGATTGCTTTATTTATTATATGGTGGTTCTGTTGAACATTCCAAGAGATATAAAGCCAGAAATGGAAGATTTTGTTGTTTTACTGTATATAACAAAATGAGCCCAACCTCTAATTGTCCTCCCCAGACTGCGGTATCACGTAGTTCTTGACAGTATTGGGAAAAAGCCTCTAAAACCAAAAAGTTTCTCTATATAAGTTACATAAATTTTGTACTCCAAAATCCTCGAGTTATACTCCAGAATGGATATACTTCCAGGAATTATACTCTGGAATTATACCCCAGAATGATATAGTACCACACCTAATTAACCCTTTTAACATACCAGGTGAGTAACAGTCTCCCGTTTGTTGGTCGATCAGGAAAGGAAGAAAGTCATCTTGATGATCACGCATGTATTTTGCTGCCAGTTCTCGCAGGCTTGAATATGTGTGCTTACGGGGTAAAAAAAATTATACAAATATGAACTACAGATCTATACAATTTCTAGAACTATTATTCTTATAAAGCAAGCTTATGCCTGTGGGTAAATTAATTGATCCCTTTCATTTCGTTTAATGTAATTAAGTTGGAAATACACAACACATACAATGTTTGGAAAGAATGAAGTCACTTGTGCATTTAAAAAGTACCAGTAATTCTATAAAAAGGCTACTTTGCAGGCCAGTTAAAAAAACACAACTAAATCTGGTATTCTTACCTGAATATTAAGTCTTTGCAGCTGATCAGCAATTGCATTATAAAGGCTGGAGAAAAGCAAACATATCATGTTTCCATTCATTTATTTGAAGGAAATTTTTTACGTGCAAATATTGTGCTTCAAACAGGGAAATTTAAAAAATGTTATCTTGTTATCACAAGGTCTTGTTATTTACATACCAATGACCATCTGGTGCAATCTGTAAGAAAATAAACTAATGTAAATATGTCGGAAATTGGATTACTTGAGAAAGGTATAGACTATGATGTGTGCTATAGCACAGTTGGTTGTTTTAAACATCAGCCAAGCAATTGTACTTCAGAATAGGAGTCAACTCTCACCTCCTTTATGGTCAGTTCCAATGCAGTTAGCATTGATTTTAACTTCTCTTGCTCAACATTTCTGGCGGAATTGACGCTCTCAGCTTCAGCTTCCTCGATTCGTTTTTGTCTTTCTTTTTCCTGGGCAGACTTCTTATCCTTCAAAACACTTTCAGCATCAGCTTTGTGTTTTTTTTTTCATTTATATTAAAAAAACGTCATGTTTAGCCCACAATTGTATATAACACCTAAATTTTTCATCTGTTTTCTAAAAGCTCACTAACACTCATTTAGTGTGAATGACAAAGCAGCCGCATACATGTAGTTTAATAGAAATGCAGAGATATGTATAACATGATGTGAGTGTTTGCAAGTTTGATTGCGCTTAAATAACAAAAGAATAAAATTCTCTTAGATCCATTACCCGTCTTTTCTGAGCCCTAGTGGGTTTCTTCTGTTCAGGAGGTTGAATTTCTAAAATATTCAACTGGGATACTATTTCTGAACTATCGTCATTTTCAACCTAAAAAAAATGAAAAACAATACTGCTTGAAACACCATAGAAATAAAATAAAAACAACCATGCAAACCTCTGCAAGAGCCCTTTCCAAAATTAAAACAATTCACAGGCCTCAAAAAAGGAAAAGGTCAGCTTATATTGTTTATTAAAGTCTAGAGGTCTATAGCGACATATATTCAGCAGACATAATCAATATAGCAATGCTACCCTTTGAAATTCTTTTCATTTACCTCGTTGTAATTTTGAACACTTTCTTTCTTTTCTTTATCATGTTTTTCGTCTAACTTGGCCTCAAGCAAAGCAATTTCAGCCACAATTTCTTTTTTCTTTTTTTTATCACCTTTTGGTACACTGCGTTTCAATGCTTGTATTTTTGCTGGAAAACATTAAATGTAACATGCATTCAAATGGTATTCTTTACATGATACTGATGAAACAGACTGCACACTAAATGAAGGAGAAAGCTTCCTGGAAAATATGAGTTGCCCTGGGAACAAGGTTTCTTTCATGAAACATCATTCATGAGTAATGAGAAATCAAGAAATTTAAAATATCAAAGCACCTGTGAGATTTTTGGAGTGTCTGGGAGTATGCAAGAGTAAATAAATCTATGTACGATTCCTTTTGAAGATTCTTTGACTTCTTTCAACAATTTAAACGAATATCATAGACGAGATGCAGCGTGGCAGGGTCTTCCTTGATCATTTAGTAAAATGACAGCATTTAGTAAATTGATTCTCTAAGGGCCTGTTTATATGATCCCGTCTAGCTGGGACAGGATGTTTTCATCCCGCTTAGCTGGGAACCTCACCTAGGCAGGGTGGCATGTTTATATGGAGTTTTGTAGTGCAGGTTCATTCAACGGCATGCTTTATTATAGAAAACGAATATGCCAATATATATACATGCTCCAAATGTATGTTTATCGCGAATCATAGATTTTTTGGGAAATTTCTCGTCCCGTCTAAGCAGGATCCAAACACTTCTTGCCGGGATCCCGCCTACGCAGGATGGAAAAGTGGTCATATGAAAACTAATTCATGTTTGTATTACAAGCAAGATCTCGGAAACTGTCCCGATCCCAGCTAGGTTGGATCATATAAACAGGCTCTAACTGCCTAAAATATACAAGAATACAATTTTTGTGTATATTTTAGGCTGGTAAAAACGTTTCAAATATCATGTTTCACACAAAGCAGTGTTGATTCCTAAAGCTGGTTGAAAATCACTTTCACCATCATTTTTGGTGGAAAAAGAGGTCAAAAATCTTCAAAAAATGATCATACATAGAAATTTATGCATGTAATATAGTGTAAATGTATATTGGAATAGAACTGCCTACACTACCTTGTAATTCCTTTCGCTCTCTCTTGTGACGCTGAGACAAATCTTCCAGATCATCTTCCGGATCTTTACCAGCCGTTTGAAGCTGAGATTGCACATTGTCCGCCATGTTGAAGTTGACCAAACTTTCATCAGGGGGGGGAATACGCTAGTTGCTAGTCCTTAATTGCGCGCGACTGCGAGTTTTTTCACGCGAGAAAGCTTCATATTCTGAAGATTATTGCGTGATACCACGCACAATTAATTTCTACGAATGCGGAACCAAATTACCAAATTTGCATTCGAAATTCGAAAATCGAAACTTGCTTGCGTCTGGGAAAGTTCGCACGAAAGACTTATTTTGTGCAAGTAAACCTTAAAAGGAGGTATGTTTAAGTACATTTGTAGAATTGTTTGTACGTTTTGGCTTTGCCCAGTTCTTTATTCTCGCATAACTCAGCTCGTGGGACGGACAATGAATCTTTGTAATTTCGCATTTTCATATGTTTTCCAGATTATCTACAGCTGAATAATGAAGTTTTATCTTGCCTGCATCGCTCTGATCGCCGTGTTTTGCTCTGTAAAAGGTTTGTGCTACTGCTTGTTTTAAAAATGTGTGTGGTGTCACAACAATTATCAACGTAAAATGACAAATACCGCCCAAATTCGTTGCTTCTTTGTGCTGTGTTTATTGATATCGACATTGCATCGTGCAAGCACCGAAGCACGTGATTTCGTGATCATATGCTTGTGCAGGAAAGAACTAAACATTTATCACAAGAATATGCTTTTTTCTTTCACTGATCTATATTAAATAAAATCTGTGTTCGGTCAAAGTAACATGGGCTATATCAACCCAAATAATGTAATTTCAATTTGTTTCAAGTAAACGTTGTATTAGTATATATTAGAATTCTATATTAGTATAGAATAGTATAGAAATCCTTTAAAACATTTATTATTCCGAACACTTTTCACATGACTTTAATATATATAATCTGGGCACTTCAGCAGCGAAAGTACATTGTTTTTTTATTGAAATAGAAGGCAGTGCACAGTAATGTTAAACTATTTACTGTGCTTATTAATTGTCTGGTGTTATAAAGGGGAGTGAGTGCTAATTGATGATTTAACCACAGATGTTGGTCGATTTTTGTTGACCTGGGACCGCTTGTATGAAAGCTGGATAGCGCTACCCACTGGATAGTGTTTTTTCCATTGCTTTTAAAATCGCTCGTTGTTTGCTATAACTTTGATTAAATCCTATTCCCAAATCAAGGATTCTCTTTAATAATTGTTGCTTCCAAAGCTGACACTTCAATGCTTTTCAAGTACTTTTAGAACGGTTGAAAAAATCACCATTCAGCTTTTATACAACCGGCTGCTGTATTTATCACACTAATCCTAAAGTAGAGACTCTAGCAGCCAGTCCTATGTGCAAAAGAAATAACTAGTCTTATTACTAGTTGAATATTTACATTGTAATAAAGGAAATTCTCTTTTAAGTCAAATGCAACTTCTTTTTCCTGCTGTCAATGAAACTTAAACCCTGTGTTTCCTGTTTATGCCCCATTATCTGGCAATATTCTTTCAAGTTATTTCTACAAGTTGATGAAAATACAAGTGATAAATGGGAATTGATATGTGAATAATATATGTACAGATGTGCATGTAAGTGTATTTATTAGAAAGTGTATTAATTTTTTCTATATTCTGTTTCCTAGCCCAAGGTAAAAAAGCAAGCACAAGTGCTGCTATCATTAAACCAAATGCTACGGTCAAACCAAGCATCAGCGTTCCACTTGTCACCCAGAGCAGTCATAAACCCAGCCTAAATCCAATTTCCATAAAAACAATTTCTCCTAGCAATACCAATATCCCCAGCAATACTGTTACTGCCCATCCAACCATGAAGCCTAACAGTACTGCGCATCCAACCATGAAGCCTAACAATACTGTGCATCCATCCATGTACCCTAAAAGTACCGGTACTGTGCAACCCACCATGAAACCTAATAATACCGTTTCTAGCAACACCACGATACCTGCCATGAACAGCACCTACAACCCAAATGCTACAAGTCATGTTTCTTCCAAAACAACAAAGATTGCCCATCATTCACCATCTCATTCTCCATCTCTGCCTACAAAACCAACTGCATCACCAGGTAAGCAAACTTGCATTGTACAAGGGTTCACTCTTGAAGGGAAAAGGAATGGGTAGCAATCTCCCACCTCTCAGAGCGAAGGAAATATGTAGTTATTCCCGCTTTCCTCAACCTTGTCACCAAGATGCGGAATATCAACAACATTCTCCATCCAAATTGGGTGGCAGGGACACTAAATATACAAAAAAAAATTTGTTGAGGATACCTAGGTTTGTTTGCATAGCTAATTGAAAGCTATACAGAAGGCATGTTGGTTTCCCTAAAGGCCTATTTAGACTACACAATAAGTTGTATGCAATTATCATTCTGACAAATGCAAAGAGGGCCTATGCCACAATCTTCATTCATATTGTTCAGGGTGGAATTTAAAGTGTCACATTTGTACGTGTGTTCACACGTTCACATATTCCAGGGTACGAATATATACATATATCCCAGCGAGTCTAAAATTTGTATGATTTTTGCGAGGCTAGCCATTTTGGCTAATAAATTAAGTTGTAAATTTACGATTTCAATCCAGGAAAAGATGACAAGGATTATGACAGTGTGAAGAAGCGCATGTGGATCGCTGCGGCCTTTGCAATCGTGTTCGGCCTGACTACAGTAATTCTCTTGTACCTTGTCTACCGACAACGTAAGATTAACAAGGAACTTGAAGGAGACCCAGCCACATCTCGGTTGCTATAAAAGCCTTGAACGCATTTCAACTACTTTAAACCTCGCTTACAGCTTGAAAGCTAATTGATATTAATGTTTTTCAATGTGTAAACATAATTATGTGTATTTATCAAATGTTGTTCACAGGAGAGACTTTAAGGGCGTCAGAGTTGCATAAAAAAACAGCGGGTAGACGGGTACCCACCCAGCCGTGAGGAAGGTTTACTTTACATAAAATGAGCTTTGTGAGAAAAGTTTGATTGTTGAGCACCTTAATTCATCACATGCTTGTACAAAAACGTGACGTGATGTCATTTTGAGGAAGGTTTTCAAAACCTGAAATCCTACCCGGAGAAAGATTGAAATCTTTTTGCAACTCTGAACAGTTAGTATCTACCTAATATGAACGAGTTTTGTGATTGGCTTTTTGTAATAATAGTGTAGATGCAGTGTTTATGATTCGTTTTTTTAGAAATCAATTTCTGTAGTTCATTTTGTTTTATGTTATCATCAACCAATATAGCAAAGCTTGTTCATATAGGTACGTACCGATCCACTCTGAAGCTTCGTTTCCACAGTTAAGAGCGTAGACCAACTGCACATTATATTTGTATCTGAACTGCGCTACTCCATTCGCGATTTTTCGTGACGTAAATTACGGTCTGAAGAACGAGATTGGTTGACACGCTGATATCAGCAAAAAAAAAGGTTAGCAAGACGATCCTTGTCTTTAAAGAGGTAGTTAAATATTGTGTTTTCAGTTTTCCCATGGGTTTTCCCGCCCTTCACCCATGTGTATAATTGCGTGAGGAATTTATTAAAGTGTACTTCCCCCACGATAAAACATCTGAAAACATCTCTCGATACCAAATCCAGTTACGTTATCTATTATTATTACGTCATCTAAAAGTCATCCCCTACAAGTGAACGCATTTTAAACGCCAGTGTGTGAAGTTAATGTAGTGCATGTAGCTGATCTTTTTAGTTTTAATAAATTTATTTGATTCGATCGTTTTGTGATTTATTACTCAGTTTACGTAATTTCTAGCACATGAGATACCTTTGGCTTTAGAGACCGATAGACCGCAAACGGCAAAATTCATTTCGAATTTTCGTAAGATATAACAGGATTCTGAGGCTATATGTGCCTTGCACTCACGTGGTTTTCGAGCGTTTTCAAATTCGTTTTTGTTCATTTTATTGTTTAGACGCCCTATAGGAACAAAAACATAAATGTTACACAACAATTTCATTAAAAAAACCCACTTTACTTTGTTATTTTCTTGTTTTCCAAAAGTCAGCAGATGACATCTAGGTATAAAAGGAAACAAAGCTCAACTATTTCGGGTATTTCCTGTTGGAGATACACTTTAAAGTGATTTTTGTTTCATAGTAATGATGCATAAATAAAAAAATAGGCAATATTCGCACGGTAATTCCACTTCCTGAAACGATTTCAAATAATATAATAAATTAAAACAATTACGAAAGGAGAGTTCCTGCGACAATTCCAGTCCTTGTTTGTCCGTGTGCATTTTTCGCGTAATTACATAATTGTTATAAATGAAAATGGTAAAATATGAAATGAAAAATGATCACAACTGCAAAGTTTCGGCGCCATTTCGTGTTATCAGTTGACATTTGACAATAATTTTCCTGCTGTTGCTGAGCGGGAAACTTTGCACGTGAACACGAATCAGCCAATCAAAATTAGTGTAACGCTAGCCGCATATTCAACCTCTGAATAGCACGCATACCAATACGTGCAGGAATACGTGCATGTTGCACTGGTCTTACAGTAAAAAAGGTTACCATTTTTTAAATACTTCGAGTTTTTCAGATCATCAAACCACTAAAACCACTTCGGGAGGTTAATTAAGTGACTTTACTGCAACCCGTGAATCGTGATGGCTCTATAATATATCATTCAGAATTTTATGCTAATCTGCCCGGGCTATGCCCGTAATAACGAGAATTTAAGCCGCTGTTAAGAGTGTAGTTATTTAAGAGTGTTTAAAATGTTGAGAAAACGTTAGCAGATCGTAAAAAATGTTCGTATTTGTCAATTTTAAATGCCTCAAAAGTGGAATTATATTGCAAGTCGCAAGGAAAGTTCCATAGTGTAACAGTACCTTTAGTCGTTTATTTATTTTCCGCGTGGATATCTCGACCAATCCACTTGACAAAATGCGCGTGATGTAAGCAATTGTGTTGCCTAATGCAGGTTTATATACTTTAGCTATATACAATAATCCACGCCCGCGCAGACACTCAAGATCAACTGAATCCAATATATATTAGTATTATCATAACAATATTTCAGTAGGAAGCTACACTCACAGCAAAGTGATTTTCAGGCAGGTCCTACGTATAACATAATTAAAATACGGCCGCGCAAATTGGTCTTCATTGAATATCACCTTTGGAAGTTTACCTATATCTCTGGCATTTTTTAGAACACGTTTTACCATAGTGGCATGCATGCACTTATACTTGCATCAAATGTGGTATAACAACTGCCTAAAATAGACAAAACACTTCTCTCTTCTCAACGTTTCGAGCTGAGGGCCTTCGTCAGGAGAGTTGGTGACTCTCCATACTCCATACTAACTCTCCTGACGAAGGCCCTCAGGTCGAAACGTCGTGAAGAGAGAAGTGTTTTGTCTATTTTAGGCAGTTGTTATACCAGATTCGATGCTAAGAAGATGTTTGAAGACGCTGGCACGCTGCTCCCTGGTTATATTGGAACTTATGCACTTATACGTTCCACATTGGTGAGGTATGTGTGATTTTTACAGTTGCTTCTCAGAATCCTTCCATTCCCCAACGCCGATGGGAACCGAAGTAATTTTCAAGAGCAAGGGGTGCATTCTATATCCGGAGTAAAAGTTGAGCTTCAAGAATACTAGAATAGTACAATCGTCTGGTGAAAATCACCCAGACATCGAAATCATTTGAAAAAAGAAAACACGATGAAATGAAGCTCAACAAAAAATGTCTCCTCTATGCGTCACCACACATGCAGAAATGCCCTTCACGAAAACTCCCTCCCCCCTTTGAAGATAGACTGGCTTATTTCTATAGCTAACTGCACGTATAGACAAAATAGGATTATAGATCAGTATAACGCTTCAACTAAGCCGGACATTCTTTTGAGTGGTTTTAAGAACGTTGGGATTTTGCGCAAGATTAATGACGGAAATCCAAGGCTAAGGTCGGAAATTAATGATATGGTAGGATTTTAATCCATTTTAACACGGAATATTTGAAACATGGAATATTTGATTTCACAGGGTACATACCCAATTCAAAAAAAAGGTTTAGTTAGCCTGGGTCTATTATACGTTCAAATTTAATCCAGGAATTCTATTGATTGAATCCGACCACCCATGCTCCGAAAATCGGGCTATTAATGTGTCACTCAGTCTAGATATTGTCATATTTCGGTGATATGAAACGCAGATCAGTGTTACAAAAACACTGAATGGGATATTGCCCAAGTGATGGATTATCCCGTACGTGACCTGTAATGCAGCGAAAGTTCGCTCTTTGTAAGATCACGACATTTATATAGAAGGTCAATATCTATGTCATCTTCGGTCTTGACAAAACGTTAAGAAAACCATAGTTTGTTTATGTTCAAAGTTGCTAGATTTCGTATTTCATGCACATTTTTCAAGGTGATCGAGGACTGAACTGCAATTGTTGAATTGCATAGCAAATCTCGAATCATTGCATGTGCATGATGTTCCTGTATAATGACAGATCGATTTGTTGTAATAACATAAGCGAGTTATGATAATATAAGCAAGTTTTGATAAGGCGATAATATCATTATACGTATCACGTACGGAGCAAAGACCGTAAAGCAAGGGGTACCTGACTCAATTATTCTTCGTGGAAAAGGCATTCAGGCAAGTCGAGTGAAGAGTTGTCGGGTTTTGGGGTTAAAATCTCCGGCACGTCTATTTTGTTCACATATTTGGGCCTGTCACCAACAGACCTGGTTCTCATTGTTCGTGGCTGGTGACAAAGAAATTTATACAGAATTAAGCACTCAATTTATTCCCCATGCAGTGATCATCGACGCCAATAGCCTTCGCAGATGTCGATGACCATGAGAATCAGGCTATATGCATGCCTTTTGCAATACAAAGGATTAGTAATTTCTAAAGCATCTAAATTAAAGCGCTTCAATTTCAATGAAGTGACTTTGTAGATCAGTTGGGCTGGACTGGTGTATTCAGTATTATAGTATCATCTGTGTGCTGCCTTAGCTATAGTTAGAATTTTGGCTGCTGCAGAGTGAAGTATACGACGAAACATCAAGGACACATAGTCTATTTTTGTGTCCCCGAATCGTGAATCACATTGCATGTGCATTTTTTCCCCCTATCAATACCATGACAACGTTGTTACAGATCACGTATTTTCTCCAACTGCAAGCTTAACTGAATGTGCATAATACTTGATCGTTAATGGAAACGAAAAAGCCCTCAGATTGTCATGTAAAAACGTGCGTCAGTTCATACTAAGTGTTTGGCTCGAACATTAAACAGATAGAAGGTCAGTTCGACTCTCAATCACAAGCACAACAGACGAATGCGAAAAACGAAACGGATACAGCATGACCGCCGTGAGGTTTGCTGACTTTGCTCCGGTCTGAATAGTGAATATTAACACCAGTCCTTCAATATATATCTTCATATAAAGACAGCCGAAACAATTAAGCAAGCGGCAAGCCGCATTCAGCTGTATTTCGAAATATTAACCGTTGGGAAGCACGAACGCCCGCATCCGTGACCGCAACCCGTTTCAAAGTTCCAGTGGGAGTGTAATTTTAACTGAAGATCACAATGCCGGAACTCAGGCTCTTTGCGTTAAAAAGTTACGCCAAACGACTCGTTTAGTCCGTTTACATGTGATCATAATTTTCGCAGGCTTTACGCAAATTCCGATCAGAGAGAAGTGACATTTCGTCTGATTAGCATGAATACCGTACAGTGTTCTGTAGATCGTCAAATTTTGACAGTAACACGCATTCCTCTGTGATACTATTGCGCCTAATAATCGTCGGAAATACCAGTGGAAATTGGCGTTATCTCAAATATATTTGCCTGATTTATACCTACTTTGTGTATACTGAGACGTCGATTATCACGTCAGGACGAAATTTTAAATGGAGCTGTTTCAAGGGAACAGTTTATTTCCATTCCTTCCATTCAAATCTTTTGTTGTTGTCTAATTCTTAAAGCTGTGTTCAAAGTGCAATTTTGAGACGTGCCTGTCAGATGGCAAGCAGTTTTCGCGTGAAGAGGAGTGACGGTTTTGGATTGGTACTGACAGGACTGAAATAGCAGAAGATTTCACAACTTTCTATTTAAATCGATCTGTTGCTAAACATTGCAAAATATTTGTCAACGTTTATGACATCTACAAAGGTTAATGGCCGACAAAAAGAGACCAAGACGCCTTAGACGCCCTCGCAAAGCAAATATAGCTGAACCGACATGAAACGTGATGACGTTTTGACACTGACATATGGATTGCGTCATCAGTACTTGTGTCTAAAAACATTATCCTTACAAGAAGGAATGCAGCGATATTTTTCATATTTTTTACATTTCAAGGTATTCCTCTCAGAGATATGTTATTTGATTTTAATACTCAATCGAAGTTGTATGTCTGCATTCGTATGAGTAATGTTTAAGAAAAAGCAGAGTAAAACAGCGCGGAGTTACGTTGAGGAATTTAGGGAATTTCAGAGCACCTACTTAGGAAATCGTGACCTGTCGATCAACACTTGAAGGACTTGGAGACAATGGTTCATGAACTCGGATTTATAAGTTCGTTTGTTGTGCTTTTCTCTTTCATTGCTGCCTTACCGTTCATGTCGTCCGTGTTTTCGTTTTTGGGCCGGACCTTTGTCAAGAATACAACTGTTGCGTCGGCGGGGAAAGCTATGAATTCTAGCGAGATTTTCAAGGCGACCGAAACCGCAACATTTGCGATGGGATGATTTTGGTTCCCCGAGTCACAGTTCGGCTGTGTCCCGGGGATTCTTAAAACTCGTGTTGGCTACACTGGCGGACACAAGAAGAACCCGACTTATAGAAGTTTGTAAGTATATCGATTGTAATTTTACCACGTACTGCATTTTTGCCTTTAAATACTTCGATGTTTGCTATATTTTCAGTTACAAGAGTTGATGTTTTTTAAATTGCGTCTAATAACAGCACATCCGCAAATTTACCATTTCGAGATTCGAAATTTCGATTAATTTAGTTTTAAACTGAAAATGTATCAATTAGCAACGAAATATTCTCAAAATATTTCGGGGAAATTTGGTTTCACAGTTTCACCACACGAACAGGGATAACTCCTGGGGATAAATTGCGAAAGTTCATGAACAAAAAACATTGCACGTACTGCCTGTTAAAAAATGTTAAACATCAAACTGTAAATATATTTGTGGCTAATATACAAGAATGCTGTTCGTATAAAATAGTCTATATCTTGAAAATCAGAAATTGATATAATAGATTTGTTTATGTAATAATCGTAGCCTGTGACAACAAGGTTTTTGCGGATTTGTGGTTGCTCGGTTTTGATGATTCTCGTTAGTTCAGGCTGTAAAAAAAAGGCTGAAGAGACAAGTTTCTTTGATAGTTTAAAACGTGACCCAAAATTTCCATAATCCGTGCGAGCAAACCATAGCCATTCGTACTTATTTCGACTTGCAATCGCCGACCATTAATGGGCTAAAAATTCATTGTATTTACATTTGTTTAATTGCAGTAATTTTTGGGCACATGCAAAAAACACCTGATGTTCAAATATATCGAAACCTGTCATATTACGAATTCACAAACTCGCATTAAATGGAAAATCGATATCTATTATCTAAGATCTATTTCAGTCACTAATGTTTTTCTGAAGCGGAATGTATGAAGTATATATATTAAAGCAAATTTTACCTTTATATATTATTAAATAGAAGTGACAACTGGGTTTTAAGCAGGTATTTAAAGCCTACACTATCATGTATATGATGGCACGTTGTCAGGAAATTGATTCATGAAAAGAATGGTTTATTGAGACTTAAAGTCTTTGTTTATAGTTTGACTTAAAGCTAGCCTATTTGTTCAATCATATTCTAAACGTGACCGTCTGGTATGACCTGATATGGGCAATATGGTTAATAGATTAAAAAGAATAGGAGGAATGTCTGGAAAATATTTCGGATATCCCACTCTGGAAGATGATCTCCAGGGAAGTTATTTTCTCCAGTCCATGATGAAAACAAAATTGTCTGTTTGATTCAGAGCTTGATTTCCCCCAGTGAAAACAGCTTTGAAATAACAGCAATCCTCTTGGGGGATTTTAGCTGACTTGTGTTGGGATAGGGATTGTCTTGTGGTTTACGAATCTTGTGGTTTTCGTAAACCACTTTAGGGTTTATTTACATCTAATGCAATTTGGCAGGCTTGTTTGGCCTATCTGGATGTTAATGATAAATGCTGGTTGCTTGATAAAACCATCATGCTGATTTTGGCAACTTACATTTTAAACATTGATACAAATATATCTGCTCAGAGTAGTGAAAACTGGTACTGCTGAGTGTAAATTGGTAATGAGACTAATGGCTTAATTTACTTGGTATAGGGACTTCAACTTGCTAACTTTAATAGGTCTTACTTATAATGTTAATAAATTCTCAATATATTTTTAGGGGTGATCACACAGAGACACTTCAGGTGGAATTTGATCCAAAAGTGACTAACTACAGTAACCTTTTGAGAGTGTTTTGGGATGGCCATGATTACACACAAAAGAGATCACCTCAATATAAATCGGCAATTTTCTACCACAGCGAAGAGCAGAAAAGGTTAGCTGAAGAAAGTTCAAAAGAAGAGTACAACAAGAAGAAAAAAACAGTTGCTACAGACATCCTTCCAGCTGATATTTTTTATGATGCCGAAGAGTAAGTCCATCTAACTCATTAACACTGGCTTTGTTCTTTCACCAATCAATCTATAGCACACATACATTGAGATTATGGATAGTAAGTGCATGATTGCTCGTTGATTTTAATCCCAAGGGTCTCCACACAGCATGTTTTCAATGGCAGGGAGCCTTACCCACCATTTTTTACTTACTATGAAATCCTTTCAGTTACCATCAAAAATACAGACTTCGAGCTCACAATGGCATCTTGGCAATGTTAAAAGTGAATAATGAAGAGTTAAAGGACTCCACGATTGCTGCTCGCCTCAATGGCTACCTTGGACAAAATGGTTCTAAGAAGCAGTTTGACTCTGAGATTAAAACATTTAATGTACCCCCAGATATAGCAAATGCTGTACGTAAGGTGTTGTTTTAGCCAACCATTAGAGCATAATGTTATTATCCTTTTCCTTACAATGATGTCATTTTGAAAAATTGTTGAATGTTCAAAGTCAAATTGGTTGAAATCTTAAAACCTCTGAACATTACTTTTGCTCTAATAAAGAAACTGAAAAGGTATGTATTTTTTTAAATTAAGACAATTTGTCAGTACCTAAGATACACTGAGAACAATAAATAAGCATTTTTGATGTAGCATTAAAATGGAAAGTGCCATGTTATTTCAGAATCTGATGACATCCTTGTCTGTGAAAAGGACTTTCTAACAAATTTAATCTGATTACTAATATATCCTTAATAATGTGGCTGAGTCATTATGCCATTACCTGATGTTGTTACATGGTATCGTACAAAGATAGTTTATGAAGCTCTAAAGCAAAGTCAAGATATATTGAGGTTTTTGAGTGGAAGAAATACATGTATTACTAAATGTTTGTATGATAAATGTAGTTTCACTGGCAATGCGGTGATGCACAGACTTAATAAGAAACACTTAAGACTATCAATAATTATTGTAAATAATAAAAACTTTATAGGCTTATAAAGTTAACATAGAGAATAGTATATTATATTTCATTGTATTATCATGATGAGCACAACTACAAATATTGAATAAATACAAATATTGGCAACTATGCGTGGCAATAATCTAATTCTATACAAAAATAAGTTTCAAGCATTCCCAGTAAGTTAATCTGATTAGATAAATGTGAAATAAATACAGAAACTGTGAACCAGGAAAGCTGTAAGTGAGGCCGAAGTCAAAGCACTATATCAAAACATTACTAAACAATATCTTGTTTTTATTTACTTCAGAGCAAGTTACAGTTTTATTAACATAGAACAAATTGTGCTTTAGGCTTTACTGTTCCAAATATTTTTACACTGAGTATAGCTTTAGGACAACACAGTGTTTTCATGTTTGTTTATGTGTGAAAAAATATCATTCCTCCTCTGTTTCCTTTACAAATTCATCATATGCAGTTGCATCCATTAGCTCATCAATTTGGGATATGTCTGATAGCTTCAATTTTGCAATCCAACCTTTGGGAATAAGTTACGGTAAGAAAGTATTAGTTCACTACAGTAGAACAACGGGGCTGCAGTACGAAGGGTAGATAGCGTTATCCACTAGATAGTTGATCTTCAACTGTTGTAAAAATGTCTTAAAAGCAATAAAAATACAGATTTAAAACTCACAACTATTGAGGAGATTCCTCAATTTAGGAATACTAAGTTTCAAGTCAGGTTGTACCAAACGATGGGGAATTTTACAGCGATTGAAAAACCCACCATCCGGCCGGTGGATAGCGCTATCCAGTTTTTGTACAACCACACCTGGTGTTAATGCATAATGCACATACCAGCATCATAAGGTTCTTGGTTCACTAATTCAGGATTTTCATTTAAATCTTCATTCACTTCAACAATTTCACCTGAAGCAGGTGAATACAGATCACTTGCTGCCTTTACGCTTTCAACAACACCATAAACATCTGCGTATGAAAAAGATATTAGTTATTCAGACCATAGGAATCCCAATAAATCCATTATTTGAAATATTAAAAGTAAGTCCAGTTGCATTGTGAGTTCATTGACGTCTGTGATCGCTAACTTTTATCATTTCAAATAGTGTCCAGATTTATTGGGATTCCTATGTTCAGACAATGCAATACTCCTCCTAAGGAGTAAGTTTTTAATAGCAGTGAATAAACAACAACTAGTATTTACCATCCTTTTCAATAGTTTTCCCAACTTCAGGTAATTCAACATAGACAATGTCACCCAACTGATTCTGAGTAAGAATATAGACTGTGTCATAATTTATTACAATTTATTTGGCTGGTTAAAGATTTTGATTAATGTTAATGTAAATAGTCTCAGTAAAAGAAAACAACAAATTATGTTTGCTGCATCACACTACCGAGTTGGTAGTCAGTGTGACCATATATGAAGATTTTATAAACCCAAGCTACTTAAAACCTATATGCATCTGACCGAATCTAGCAATAAAAATTACCAGATCTGGACACAGTGTTGGTAGCCAGTGTGGAATGTTTGTATCTCGCAACTGAGATACTGGCCTGGCACACAACTTCCAGTCAGGGTATATGTAGTAACTAGTATCTTAATACTATTATTTACTTGTGCGTGATCAGAGATTCCTACAGTTCCAACATCATTTTCCACCATAATCCATTCATGTTCCTTCGTGAATTTTCTTTCTAGATTACAAAAACAAATACACCATTGCCTATTGTCAACTTATAATATACCCCTTGATGTGGAATATTTCAAGAATTCCTACATTTCTAATCATGTTTTTAATATTTCTATAACGATCAGTTCTAATCATGCTACTCTGTAATACCACTTTCCATTTCCACTTTCCAAGTTTTGAAAAAAATGTTAAAACTTAAATGTGCGTAAGAACATTTAAACAATTGTACCATAAGTAAACTTCATATTAATTGCCATAATGGGGCCAATCAGTTTAGGCTATTAAAACCTGCTTCCGAAACATTCGACGGCGCAATAATTACAGATTACCTGAATTAAGAAGCAACGCTGTGTGTATTCTCCTCAAAGGAGTGAATTTACTAGACAAAACTGGAGAAATTAGACGAGACTTGAGCACATTTTGCACCGCGATGCGAAAAGCAGCCATGTTGCTAAACAGGTTTGTAATTAGCATAATTTATGCTCGTATAGTTGTATTTGTCATAATTATTCTCAAATTTGCTATCATGGATAATAAAATCAACAATAAAATATTTTAACCAACCATGCTTTAATATAGATTAGAATATTAGTGATTCAAAATGAAAACAAAGATTTTCAAGACATTACACGTGGTGTACAACTTGTACTCAGCTTTTAATGACCTTGAATTCCTTTTCTAGAACGTAAACTGCTTAGTCATTCTGAGTCAATCATTTTAAATTTGCAAGTCATCGCCGTTCACCAAATAAGTGATTAGAAAAACAGTGAACACGTGACCAGGACTCGTCTCCTTTAACTTTTAAAGGTGCAACACTTTCGTCATGCGTATTCAAATGAGTCGTGAAGTAGAAAGAAGACGGAAAAGCGAATTCATTAATTTTCTCGATAAAAGACACTAAACACTTCTGAAAGTTTTTGTAATGCGAAGTAAATTCTGTCGCATTGTAACGTCCGTCCGTCGTAAGGTAAGTTAAATTTTTTCTTACAAAACCACGGCACGTAATAGTGTTACATATATTCAGTGTAAACGACTGTAAGTGTGTATTCGATAAATTGGCAAAATATCAAATGATGAATTTCATTTTTGTTCTTTCCACTTAATTGTCGTATGTGCGATTATTTTTCCTGATAAGCCGTACACACAGTTTCTGAGAATCTGTCTTGAACAATGCGAATTTCGCGCGTGGCTTGGCAGTCGGTTCATGATTACATGATATAATAACGAGTTGCTTTAATCATATTTAATACACTTATGCCATGAGTTCCTTTTGAATATTTTATTCTGAAAGATATATTGTTGCATAATCTATTATTTAAATATCATTTGAAAATTGGATCACATTTTGTAAAGTGGACTGTAGAAACTAGAATGAACCAAACTGATGTTATATATTTTGAATGTACATGATGATATATTACACAAAATTAAAAAGGATGTTCAAAATGTTTGTTTACATTACGAACTTTACCCCACCTTTATTGAATGCTAAATATTTCCGTTTATATTATAATGTCACTAAGTGTCCACGTGATTCAAATAAATTAAAGGTGTCAGTTGCTAATCACATGACTTCTTCGACACCTTTAAAATACTTAAAGATGCAAAACTTTGGTCATGTGATTAAAATTGTGTCGAAGAGATCAAGTTCCGTATTTGAAACAAACAAACACTTCATCTTTAAAGACTAAAAGTCACGAATTGTAGAATTTCCATTGATACTTTTGAAAGGTTAGTCTACAGTTTACTTTGTAAAATTCATTATTGCGACAACTAGCATGAATCATTAGATGCTTGAGGTATTTCACGCAGTTGTTTCGTTTGAAATTATTCTGGTATGTTTCAGGCATGGGGCACAAACAAATGAAACAATGCAACAAACATGTAGATGTTTCACATTTTTTTAAAAAAGTAGTGGTAACTTGTAGCCCTTTACTTTATATGTACATCATTTCTACAAACAAAAGACTCATACAATGTTTCTGTCGAACGAATGGAATCGAAGCAAAGAAAGCGGGTAATGCTTTCAACGCTTCAAGTGTTACTATGATTTCGTGTCGACATATGAACCACAACAACATTTCACAACTGCTTAGCTTTCATGCTTGAAACATGCGCAATAGCAAACTCAATATTTAGTGAAAAACTAACGACAAAGGCGTGAGAGAAACTATTCGTTATCCACACAGTTTAACTGCACGGATAAAAAATATAGCTTGTAATCAAAGTCAGGAATGTAGATTTAGATTCGCAATGATAAGAAAAAGCACGCTTCAGTGAAGGAGTAACCCGTGGAATATTTCTCTTCGTCTTAAAACGTTAAACGTTTTTGTGTAGATTTTGTATTTAAATTGGGTTGCTGACTTGCTGTGATACATGTTGGTTCGAGAGCCGTGACTGATATTAATTTAAACCTAATACGAATATTTCCTGTCATTGTCAATAAGAGGGTAATTGGACACCTTGCATTTATGGCTCTAGCTTCTGTGTGCAAAATGAACAGAAGGGGAGTTTTTATCCTCTTGATAATGACGTACTATTTTCGGTTAACTTACCGCGTTTTCTAAGTGTGCAGAAAGAAAGATGATTTGTGGAGATTATAAGGAGTCGAAATTTATTTAATCTCATGGGAGAGATGGTGATTTTATCTGCGCAAGTAACACATAGCTATTAGCTATAAATTTGCGAACGATTCTGACGATCATGTGGCGATATTCTTGGCCCAAAGTACGCGGGATAGTCAGGAATTTGATACATACAGTGCAACAGGCAAAACTATACAATAGCCGGTACAGAATACTCAGGGATAGGGGCAAATGACAAAAGAAAGGTGCGTGAATATGCGACTGATAAAGAGTTAAAAAAGTAAAACTGACCCTGTGAGGCAGGGGTCGTCCCCCCTCACATTCATCTGAATAGCCTTGGTTGTTTGTGGTACATAGTATCTCCTTGGGCCTTGGCAGTGCCAAGTTAGCACAGTAATAAATTTAATGCAATTTCATTAATGCAAGTTAATGCAATTAAGGGAAAAAATTGGAGTAATGAAATAAGAGGGTTTAAGGCAATAAGATAAAGGTTCATGGGATGTACAAAAATATGCAACATTTTGCCCCGCGATTTGAAACGATTTAAAGTTGATCCCAAAACAGGCCTTCGTTTAAGGATAATGTTAAAATAAACTGATTGACAACCTTACGGTTTACATTCTTTTGCTAAAGCGCCAACTAAAATAATTCGCAATACTTTCAAATGAACCGTAAATTGTAAACATCACGTGGCGTCCTCAACGTTGCGGTGGCGATCTGAAAAGGGGGGGGGGGGGTGTCGCGGTCCACCGATTACCACAATAAACACTTTGTTGAGTATAATATAAAATATTATGTACAAAAAATTGCTGTTCGAAGATGTCAGATACCATGGAACCGTCAGAGGAACAAGGTTTATTGGTATGCTAGTATCTAGATCAGCTTTATATATTCAAAGCATTTGTTCCAGCGATTATCCCGGGTACCGTAGTCGGGTTCAATCATTCCCATTGGGTTCAACTGGATCTTAATCGTAGTAGGCTTCTATCAGTTCTATTATTCCATTTTCGTACACTAAGCCAGTTCTTTCTTATTTAATATTACGGCTGAATAAAAAAGCACTTAAAATACCCAAGATATCTGCCCGTTATAGCGAAAAGCGAACTTTAGGGACATTGACACATTGTCGATTTGTCGTGGCACATTTGCAGTGTGAGGATTAAATTGGCAATACGTACTTGTGCATCGTTCAGTTTAAAAAAATAGTCTGGCACCAGACCAACTGGAAAGCTAAAAGTCAGGGGATTTGGGTTTATTGTCTTGTATTTCTTCCTCATTGGGCTCCCTAATGTGACGGTGTTAACGTGACGGGGGTACTGGCATTGTTTAGCTAATTCTGATGGTTCAATTAAGACAAACCATTGAATAACAAACCACTGTAGACTCAGAGGAGGACGGTTTGATGGTTTCTATGATTTTTTCTATGGTTTCTATGATATAAATTGTTGCCTCAATGGGGAATGCTTTTTCAATTCTGATGCTTTAATAAAGACAAACCATTCAATAACAAACCATTTCATTCAGACAAACCATTTAATAGCAGACCATTCTAGCCTCAGGTGCTGTTCACATGAGCCCGTTTACTGAGATTTAACATGGACTTTGAGGTATTGTAATGAGCAAATAACACCATACTGGTAGTTGTGTAATCATACTCACAATAGCATATGATTGTTCTGTTTCAAAGACTTATTTGAATACTTCAAAATCCATTTTACACTTTGTTAAATCTCTGTAACCAGGCTCATGTGAACAGTTCCCCAGTAGGAAATGGTTTCTATGATCCTTGTAGTATCAGTGGGGAATGCTTTTCCAATTCTGATAGTATAATTAGGACAACCTGTTCAATAACAAACCATTTCATTAATTAAGATAAACCATTCATTAACAAACCATTGTAGTCTCAGTAGGAAATGGTTTTTAATTCAACATTAACACAATGGTGTCACTGGTGTCCTAAATTCACTCACTTTTAAATCAACCTCTATTCCTCTATTTAGTTAGCTTGCATTCCTCTATTTAGCTGACATTACTTTAATCAGAGTAAATTTTGGCTACCTTAGAATGAGGGTTTATTCAAGAATTATGTGAATGGCATCTACAGATCAGTTTGAGTTGCTGCCATTCAATTTGATCCTGCTTCTAACCCTACCCTCCCTGTTGCACTGCCCCTTATTGTAACTTGTTGCACCTAGGGCGAGTCAGAGATGGACAACTATGGCATGGAGTCAGTGAGCAGGACCAAAAGAGCAGTCTTTGCAATCACTGGAATGACATGCAACTCTTGTGTGAAAACAATTGAGCAAAACATGCGTGGATGTCCTGGAGTCATATCCATCAATGTTTCTTTAAGCAATGAAGAGGGAATCATTGTCTTTTCTTCATCTCAAACCTCACCAGAGATGCTCATGCAGGAAATTGAAGATATGGGTTTTGATGCATCCATAAAATCTGTTGTTGTGGTCGAGCACGGAGAGGAGCCAGCAAGTGATGCAAATGACAAACAAATACCCACTAATGAGTCGCATAAAGGTATGGTTCAGATTACCATTAAATTTTGTTTCAAATTTATATGGCAAATTTAATGGGCTTCATTTTAAATTCAAAATACTTTTATAAAAATGTTATTGGTCATGGATTTCTAAAGAATATCAGTACATTAAGTAAGCTACTAAGTAATTACTTGGGAAACAGGAGGAATAATGGTAATTTTTCATTGTTTTTAGATACAACTGAGCTAGTGCAGTCTTCACAAAGTAAAGTAGAGAAACCACATGATGCTAAAGTATTTCTAACAATAAAGGGAATGACATGTGCATCCTGTGTATCACTCATTGAAAAGACATTGGGGAAAAAACATGGTACAGTAATATTCAAATGTTTGTGGTGGTGTGTAGCATAGCCCCCTCCCCCTCCCCCCTTTGGATGTGTTTGGCACTTTTTTTCTGCATTCTAGGAAGGAAATAATATACATCTCACCTGACTGGGTTTATCAACTCTCAGATTTCTGATAAACAATCAGTAGCATATATCAAATAGTTACTCAACTTAAAATGTGATTATTTAGATGGTTACCGGTATAGCTTGTTTATGACCAGCTTTGGTTATCTTTTATTGGATTACATCATTACTGGATTGCATGTTTCCACTATCCGCCAGCCTTCTGCTTTCGCCCACCCTTCGGCGTTTCACGTTCGTATGTTTCCGTTGACATTTTCGCGCTCTTTTCCATTGTTTTCGCACTCTTTTTCTATTGTTTTCGCGCGCTTTTAACTATTGCCCAGTTTTTTGGCTTGATGAAACTAGCATGAGTATCGTGAGATGGAAAAACGAAAAAATCCATTCAAGCCGATCTGCAATGACCGATTCTGAGATACACAGTAATATTCACTGCAGTTTTTCACTTGATACTTTGCCAACCTACAGGTATACAGTCTGTTCTGGTTGGTTTACTGGCACAGAAGGCAGAAGTTAAATATGATCCAACGTTGATCAAACCTGAACAGATTGTCGCCGAAGTCGTTGAAATTGGTTATGAAGCAGAGGTGATCGGTTATGACGATGAAACAGTCACTTTAGAAATACTGGTAGGTTACTTAAGTTATCTTAAGCTTTGAGATACATGGAGGAAAGATTTAGACATCGTCGTCCATGGGCCGGTTGTATAAAACTCTTTAACTACATTACATAGTTAAATCCTAGTTTACTAAGAAATACAGAACTCTGATGGCCAATTCTGTCCTTAACTACAGTTGAAAGTTAACTAGTCTTTTATACAACTGGCCCCAGGACGATATGAAATAGTCCGGATTTAAATTGTTCTTTGTTTCAGTTTGTATTAAAATCGCGGTCATTGTCGACTGCACACTAATGCAAATACCTCGACCACCTTGACATGTTCGCAACAAATGCGATTAACTAGAAACCATGCTTTAGTCGTGTTTGAAAACTCACAGACAAATCAAACCTTCTCGAAAAGGAGCATTTGGAGCAAGTATCTGATACTCTGGCTAATTAGGTTTTTTCACGTCAAAATTTCTCTGTTCGTTAGATTAAAGGGATGACTTGTTCATCGTGTGTTTCACTAATCGAGTCAAACTTGCTGAAACGAAGCGGAGTCCTCGAAGCGTCCGTTTCCCTTGCGAGTATGAAGGCCCGTGTCAAGTTCGAGTCAGAGAAAGTCGGACCCAGGGATATTTTGGAGCTAATCATTGGCCTCGGTTATGGGGCGGAATTAGCCGACCATAAAAACGCCGCAGAACACGTCAGTCATAAGTCGGAAATATCAAAGTAAGTGAAGTTTTAAGATCACGAGCAAATTTGGATGAAAGTTGGTGAGAGTTTAATGATTAGCAGGCGAGAGTCTGTCTGAGAGTTTCGTGTCCTTGTCAAACCAGAATGACAGGATTACTAAAGTTATCAAGCAAGTTATCAAGCAAGAGTTTCATAAGGTCAAATGCTCAATCTCTTAAACGTGACAAAATTCTTATCAAGTTGCATCAAAATTTAACGAGAGCTACCGAGAGGGCACGTGCGTTGATGAGGGGGTACGTGAGTTGATAAGTGGGCACGTGAGTTGATGAAGGGGTACGTGAGTTGATAAGTGAGTTGATAAGTAGGCACGTGAGTTGATAACTGGGCACGTGAGTTGATGAAGGGGTACGTGAGTTGATAAGTGAGTTGATAAGTAGGTACGTGAGTTGATAAGTGGGCACGTGAGTTGATGAAGGGGTACGTGAGTTGATAACTGAGTTGATAAGTACGCACGTGAGTTGATAAGTGGGCACATGAGTTGTGCACATACATAACTTTTACTGTTTTTGTAGATGGAGGAGATCATTTCTTATATCCCTTGTATTTGGTGCTCCTGTCATGATATGTATGATCATATTCTCATTGCTAAAAAGCAATGGTAAAGACCCACACCTCGATATCATCTCTGGACTTTCATTGGAGAACCTACTTTATTTCCTTTTGTGTACCCCTGTACAGGTATCTTGAGGTTTTGTCATGTTTCAATCTACTAAACGGATTAGCTCGTAATGTTAATTAGACATCCAGTTACATAAAAAGCTCTCACGTGAAGTTTGTAATCCACGTGATCTCTCGCTCATAATTTAACCAATCAACAAAAGGTTGGCGAAATGAAAATCCATCCTGCCATATTTATTCGATTATATCTTTTGTTATTCTTTATGAAACTAATCGATTATTTTTACTTATAAGAACTATAGCTTTGACATAAATTTGAGACCGAAATAACTTTGAGAGATATTAAGTTGTTTCAACCTAGAGATTGATTTTTATTGATAACCTGTCTCAGTCCTTTCCCGCTGTTTAAGATCACCCAGTTTGATCAGTTGTTACTACATTCTGCTAAGCTCTCAAAAAGAAAGTAGATTCAATGATTGGTTTATCCGTACAAGTAGCATGTAGTAGCTACATTAAAATTTCACGTCACTTTACAGTTCATCGGCGGTCGGAATTTCTACATTTCTGCCTATAAATCTCTGAAACATAAAGCAGCAAGCATGGATCTTCTGATCATGTTGGCGACAACGATTGCATACGTCTACTCGGTAAGTATGGAACAAAAGATATAATAATAAGCTAAATAGACTAAAACACTGATTTGATCAATTGAAATATATTTCAAAAGGTCGCTGTGTTATTTGTCGCGATGGTCTTACAGTTTTCCAAAAGTCCCAGAACGTTCTTCGAAACCCCTCCAGCACTTCTTATTTTTATTGGACTTGGTCGTTGGCTGGAACACATTGCGAAAGGCAAGACCTCCGAGGCGCTCGGAAAGCTCCTCTCGTTGCAGCCAATGGAAGCTCTGCTGTGCAAAGTTGATCCAGTCACAGGAAATATCATTAGTGAGGCTATGATTGACGTTGATATAGTGCAACGAGGAGATATATTGAAGGTAATTTGGGGTTGAAGACGGGGATATTATGGAATGCCGGCACGGGGTAGAGAAGGTCAGAGATGTTCAATAATATACACTTCTTGGGGTACCCAACTATCAATTGTCCGTCGCATTTTAAAACCTATGTTTTTTGTACACTCGATTAAATTCATAAAGTTCAAAGCGGGGTATGAAGGTCGATACTTCATGTAGTTTTAACTGTAAAGGGCATTGGATATCAGTTATTGATAGCTGCCTTTGACCAAGCTCTAGTGTAACACCAAATTATTGCACATTATCACTTCTTAGATTTTACCCGGTGGAAAAATTCCGGTAGATGCACGTGTTGTTGAAGGATCCTCGATGGCAGACGAGGCGCTTATCACCGGGGAACCAATGCCGGTGCCAAAACATCCCGGCGACCGGGTGATTGCAGGATCTATCAATCAACATGGAGCGCTTGTTGTTGAAGCAACTCATGTAGGCAAAGACACAACTTTGTCGCAAATCGTGAAGTTGGTGGAAGAAGCTCAAACCTCCAAGGTAATGATATTTCTTGACAAGGCCGGATTTTTTTCCTCGGCTAGGGAAGAAAAAACAGTCCGTTAAATTGTTTGAAGGTCTAAGTACTGAACTATAGAAATTGATTTTCAAAAGGACGAATTATATAACCACTGCTCACTAAACTCAACCGTATTAGGTAGATACGTACTGTACCAATCTTCACTAGCTTCTTGGTTTCTTGCCGCAAATATTTTTCCAACAGGCACCAATCCAGAAGTTGGCGGATACGATAGCCGGATATTTTGTTCCCGTCATAGTTTCCTTATCATGTGTCACGCTTATTATCTGGATCATTATTGGTTACGTGGATGTGGACATTATCTCCGACTCGCGTGACGTAAGTATATACAGTCGACCCAGTATTAACCTGTTTTACCCAAGTGAAGCATAACTTCGTTTGATGATTGTATGAACCTGGGGCCGGTTGTATCAAGCCCGTTTAGCTTAAACGGTGGTTAAGTTCAAAATACAAGGCAAGTCTATCGTTTTATTCAACAAGCGAACTAAATGTTTTCACCTCAATACAAAAATACTGTTTACAACTACATATTCAGTCCATAATATTCAAGTTGACTCATTCAAGAGAGATCTAAGAGCGTTATTTAATTTTGAATTATCCACCGTTTAAGCTAAAATGGCTTGATACAACTGGCCCCTGATCGGTATGTTTGACTTTTAACGTTGCCAGTGAACTCTATGAGCGCTGATCTCACACTCCAGCTTTCTTTTTAGCCCGAGTTCAGTGACAATGAAGTGATATTTCAGTTTGCATTTTTAACCTCGATCACAGTTCTCTCTATCGCTTGTCCGTGTGCCCTGGGCCTAGCCACCCCCACCGCGGTCATGGTCGGCACGGGGATTGGTGCCCAAAATGGAATCTTAATCAAAGGAGGGGAACCGTTGGAGACATGCCATAAGGTTGAGTAACTGATTTATAAACGGAAACTGGACAGTCATCTTGAGATTTTCAAGTAACTGATTTATAAACATAAACTGGATAGTCATCTCATATTTGTAAATGTTCACAACATATGGACGAATTTTTCGCCGATTTTTTTAGGTTTCGACAGTTGTATTTGATAAAACGGGAACACTCACTCATGGCCGTCCTTCGGTTATGAAAACAGCGCTGTTCGTGGCACCCGAAGTCTGTAGTTTGCGCGAGCTGTTAGCCGTGGCCGGTACAGCGGAGGCAAACAGCGAACATCCCATCGCTTCTGCCATCACGACGTACGCCAAAGAGGTACGTGGCGCATGCGCGAAAACCATGCCCCCCTGTTAGAGATTCATGTTTAGTGAACGAGAGGAGGATCTGGTCTTGGAACTGGGAACAGTTGCCCGCTAAAACTAGAGAGTTTCTTCCTAAAAAGCATAATTTTTGCAAAACAGAAAAGCTGATACTCAATTTCAAAAAGGTGCCTGTTACATTACGTTTGCGCGCTAAAAGTCTTGTTTAATAGCAACAATTTAAGGCCAGTGCATTGGGTAAGTTCTATGCTGGTGAGTTTTCAGTCTTGCTAACCACACAAAATGCTATAATTATTTATATGAAGCTGAGTGCTGCTAACTGTATTTCTGGGTTATGATATGAACTAACTTTTGTTTCCCGCTTTTCAGATACTTGAGACAGAACAATTTGGTCAGTGTTCTGATTACCAAGCTGTACCGGGTTTTGGCCTTCAGTGTACAATTTCCGGGGTCGAAATTATCATGAAAGAAAAGAAACGGCTTTCGGATACCGACGCGATACCTTCGTCTAGCAATGGTAATTGAAAGTTGTCTAAACTTACGCCTGTATTCTAAAAGCTCACTCACACTCAAACTCATTAAGTGGGAGATCTTAATCCTCTCATAACGTTTCAATGGCGGTATTTCGAGCCGAATAGGGGCTTGATTTTCAGTGATTTACCTTATATCTTTCCATCTATTCAGAAAAAACTTTCTTATTGATCAGTGAGTGAGCTTTTTGAATACAGGCGTTAGTCTTGATCTTGTCTAATCCTTTTAACATCTAAAATGGCCTAACCGCTCATATTTTTGAATTGAGATGGAGTATTTCGTTAAAAATAAAGCTGTGAAACTGCATTTTCTGTGTTGGGGAAGGGGTAAATAACAATATGTTTGAATTAAGAAGGCAGTATTCGTGAAACGCTATAAGATACCAGCAATCTTGTTTTAGAAAACACAGGCCAAGTGTATTCAACACTTATCGGAAATCGTAACTGGATGGCTCAGAACGGACTGACTGTGTCGAAGGATATGGACGAGACGATGGAACAACATGAATGCAAAGGGCATACCGCTGTCCTTATAGCGATCAACGGTAGGTACTACAGGCTCACTCATTCCCAGCTTACTGTCATGTCTGACCGGCTGTCTTTTTTCGAATGTGGTGTATAGAGCATAGCCAAGAGTCACAACACCTCGACTACCTACTCAAAGGTCCTTGACATCCTTCCATTTTCGTCCCGAATTGTAGGTGTTCTTATTGGCATGATTGCTGTGGCAGATACGATAAAAAAGGACGCACCAACGGCAGTTTCGACGTTAAAGAAGATGGGAATCAAAGTCGTCTTATTGACTGGGGATAATGAGAAAACTGCATGGGCAATAGCGACACAGGTGGGTAACCTGACTGATTGAATTCAGTTTTGGTTTATTTCATGCTAGGATGCTTCAAAACTTGGGCCTGACACGCGTGAAGAGTTTTTCAATATTTTATAGCGACCAGGCCAGCAATATCATAACTCAACTAGGACGTTTCAAGATTGGGGTTAAGGGTTCTAAGCGTCCTTTGCGATTATCTCCATCATCATTTAAGGTTCCTTGAAATGGTCAGATCATGAAATATTTGTTTGGTCATAAATCCCATTCCACATAAAGGCTTGATCTTGATCAATAGTCTTGATTGACAGCCGGCACTTGCCCACCCAACCTATAGATCTCCCCCACCTCTTCCCCCCTCTGCCCGCGGTAGTCTTCTTTGTGGTATTTATAATTTCTCGTGTCTTGCAGCTTGGAATCAAACACGTATTTGCTCAAGTCCTGCCCTCAGACAAGGTAGATAAAGTGAAGTCACTTCAAACTGACGGTGACACGGTTGCCATGGTTGGCGATGGCGTCAATGATTCGCCTGCTCTTGTGGCCGCCGATGTCGGCATCGCCATTGGGACTGGGACGGACGTTGCTGTTGAGGCTGCCGATGTCGTTCTTATTAAGGTGCGTCTGATTATGAATATTTTTATAAGATCGGATTTCAAAATCGACACAATTGTTGACATTTCAACTGTCAGTGCTTTAAGAGGACTTTGAGAAAAACTTAACTTTCTCATCTCTCTTTCAGAGTGATTTAATGGATGTAGTGACATCGATTGATTTATCACGAGTCACAGTACGTCGTGTAAGATTGAACTTTGTGTATGCCTCAATATACAACCTGGTTGGGGTTCCAATAGCGGCCGGGGCTTTCCATACCCTCGGAGTTACCCTGCAACCCTGGATGGCATCTGCGGCGATGGCTGCTTCTTCGGTTTCAGTTGTACTCTCGTCGCTTTTATTAAAATTGTGAGTTATTTTTATTATCGAAACAGGTTTCAATTCACGTTTTGCATATAAGGGATTAACTTTTGATTTAGGCGACAAAAAGGGAGTTTTCGAAAAGTGCATACTAAACTTGAAATTGCCAAGTTTGGCTGCGAAATATTGTAAAGTATGGAAAATATAGCCAAGTTTTGTATACTTTTTACTACGACCAGAAGCGTGTAACTAATTTAGTTTACAGATTTGCTAACTTCACATGGCTATATTTTCCATACCACTTGACATTTTGCAGCCAAACTTGGCAATAGTACTAATTTTGGTATGCTTTTTTTAACTGTGGTGATTTATTTCCTTCTTCCACTTTAGATGACAAGCTGGTCTATTATCCATTCAGAATATACACAGGATAGCTGTATCATTCATATTTTCTCTGTTATTCCTAGGTACAAAAAGCCGGTAGGATGCAATGTTCGAACTGGACAGAAATCGATGAAAAAATCATACTCTCTGGTTTATCAAAACGAGCCTACGTTAGACTCGAATACGGGAATCGAGTTGAAAAACGTAAAAGTTTAATACACAAAGGTTGGAGGTTCGCAAGTTGATAGAAGAAATTATTGAAGGCAAGTAAGTAGAAGAGTGAAGAAAAAAATATTGAGGTAGTTGACGAAGGATAAGCAAAGTCGGGAAATGGATAGCTTGGATTAGTCGTGAAGTTGCAATCAAGATATGACGAGGTAGATTTTATGATTTTTGATGGAAGACATGCAATATATAACTCATTCGAATTCAACAATGCATTGTCTGTAAATTAAGATAGAGATTTAAGATTGATAAGATCAGATAAAGAATATTGAATCTTGGGATGTTGGCATAACGGGTTATAGGCCTGTTTTTATGATATTTTTCGCGCGAAGCGATTTTATTCCTTTGTATTCGAACGTGATTTGTTCCAGATGGTAAAGTTGACAGGTTTGAAACAAAAGTAAATGTTGCTTCGCAAAAAAATCATCTCCAGAGTCCAATCGAAAACCAGCCTAACATTTGTCGTGCTGACTCAAATTAAAGTATATTTATTATGGGGGAGATGAATATTTAGATTATCGATAAAAACCAACTATAAATACCAAATACAACTATAAATGTTTAGTTATAGCATTTTTCAAATTGTCGAAACTTGCAAGCAAATGTTGGAGACATTTACGTGATAATATTCACAGTATAATAACCTCATTTATACTGGATAACATAAATTAGTAAACATTTTACAATAAACAAGCGCTGAAGTAGTTTATTTCACACCATTTCGGTGTGAAACTCGGCCTATGGTACAAACAATAACAAAATACGAAGTTTTCTATAAATATTCGGAATTAAAATATTAACAATGAGACGTACTTCGGATTTCTAGGAATATACATATACATATAACTCGTTATACTTTTCGTAATAAATATGGACAATCTAAAGATGGTTATTGGTTGTGCGGGCGGGGGAAGGGAGGGCCCAGAAAACAAGGGAGAGGGGTACACTTTCCCTTCTGGCTAATTGTATCCGTACTACTAAAAATTCTTGTTTATATACCTAAAGTATAACATTTGTCACATTCGGTGATCAATTAACTGTAGAATTAGTAACGGACACACTTAATGTATTCGAATAATATGCAATATACCTGCACCAATATCAATATAGACTAGGTTTTCATCCCATATATTTTATTTTATACAGTTTTTACTTCACTGAGAGAAGTTGTCATACAAACTACTGATGTTTAAGGAATGTTTAAAACAACTTTACAATCAGTTTTGCACATTGCCATTTGCGATTCAGCCCATCCTGACGACATCACCTTTATTCATATGTAAAATTGATAGTGCAATTAATTTAGATATACAAGTGACATTTTCTATTTAACTGAAGATGAAACTATAAAATTTTGGCTATGGCGAGTTGTCAGAATGAGCTGAATCTATTTGTTGTCTATTTAACTAAAGTTTGCTTTGCAAATATACTAAGTACTCACATGCGTCTACACTACACCTCGTAACAACTGCACCTTTGTGTACGTCAGTTTCACACAAGACTATATTTCTAAGAAAACAATGAAACGTTTCTCCGAAAGGACGTTTGCTAAGGAATTCGAATATTTGAATTTCATTTTGTGACAAGAATGCTTATTTCCTTACAAAACCTTTTTCTTCTTTTTGCTGCGATTCGAGATATCTCACGATAAACTGACGACACTTAAAAAAACTAGCAATAAATTAGAAACTCTACTATGTCTTACAATAATACAACACGCCAATGTACTTGTACTCTTCGTCAACCAGTTTTTGTCCTATGTAAACGCTGGATAGCTTTTTGTAGAAGCCTCAAATCTTAGCTTATCCATCTTGACACAATTTAACAGTATCGAAAACAAATAACTATAAAAATATATAACATACAACCACATCCTAAAATCCATTGTGTGAATGGAATTTGCGTTATACAGTACCTTACGACTTGTGACAATTTTCAATTGCCATGCGTTTAAAAAGTGACTATTTTGGTCATTCAAGGTAAGTCCTATTTTGCTGATGACAAATGGATGTCAATTTTGCATCATTTGTTGTTCAGCCCTAATGTTGTTATAACCTACCATTTCTAAATCTACATGATTTATACAAACATGTAGTAATTGATTATCTCGCTTTTGGATTGCTGATCTAAGAATGAATTCACATTTTTAGGTCTGCAAAGTGAAGTTCAGCTTTTTGAATGGTTGGTTTTAAGACGAATTACTACTCTTTAAATTAAAAAACCAACTAGGGAAATCTATTAAGCATAACTCAAGATCGATAATTTATTATTTTTAACATTTTGATTAACAAAACTATTGAATTCGGCATTCTCAGGTTATTCTTAACTTTCGTGGTGAACTTTTTATTTCATCGATATTAATTAGGATTGTAATTTACCTTAAAACCATCATTCAAAAGGCTAAAATGTGCCTTTGGTAGTATAAATGCATATGAAAATATTTTTATATCACATTTTTTTAAACATTTGAAAGATACGTTAAAAACTTTGTAGAAGGACCAATCAAAAAGGAGATGCTCTTCTGAACAACCAATCAAAAGCGAGCGTCTTAATCGAAACCGCGTTTTAAATCAGCGGCAACGCCTTTAAAATTAGGCATTTAAAATTTCAAAACAAAATGGCGGTCAAGATGCTATGCTGAAATAATGGGTAACATTTTGTGCATTTTTTAAACAAATAAAAGCCGAATAAACTTCAAAATGTAAAGTGGAGATATTTTGTTAAATTTTCAAGCATAACAGCGGAAACCTGCCAGCAATTCGTGTTCTGATTCAGAAAAATGAGTGAGTAGTGTCAAATTTTTACACCTTATCGATTATATACCTTCAAATGCATCACTAGCAAAGGCGAGAATCTAAAACCTTACGTTGAATTCAAGTACTTGCTCTATAATAAAACTGTCAGTTTATTAATAAAAGCCGATACTTTTAAAGGTGATGAAAAATCCGTAATGGCTAATGCATTGTTTACACTCTGAACTGCAATATTATTCAAATTGTGACGCCTTGTCGGAAAGTTTAACATGCTATGTATCTTCGTAAATATGAACTAGAGCTTCTGTTCTGAAAAATTCGAGTCGTGCATGTGAGGAAACTTTAGTTCAGCCGGTCGCCATTAATTAACATTGTTATGCGCAGAACAGTTGCGCAGAACGGAACTAATCTCACCTTTAAGAGGCTTTAATCAACCTTGATATATTCAAGGTCATGGAAGTAAAATCCCACGAATTTAACTAATATATATATATATATATATATATATATATATATATATATATATATGTATATATATATATATATATATATATATATATATATTTAGTCGCAAAACATATTCGCAACATACCTATAATATGTATGTACAGTTGTTCTCTGGCAAATTTTATATTATACTATTTTATACAAATGGAAACGATTATGTTGTTACGACGGACACTACAAACTGCAGTTATGATATAAAGTTTCTACTATAATCTATATACTCACATGCAAACTTTATTTCAATGTTTTCGCCAGAGGAATATATTCTCAAAGGCTAAATCTTCACGTCAGTTTGATCTGCCATATTGCATTTAGGGATATTCCAAATTGTCAACACTTGCAGTCTAAAAAAGGCCAAAAATTTCTTTTAAGAACTCTAGAGAGATTAGTAAGGTCACCTAATCGTTGTTTCCTTAGACCCTCAGACATTTCCTGTGATTTTTTTAGCTGCAAAATGCTTGCAATTATCAGCACGATTGATTCACTCGACAGAATGTCTGGAGTTTATTCAACCCTTTTGGCATATTTGATTTAAAGGCGTCTGCCGCAATTTTAGGTGCGGTCGCAAAACATTATGTTTACACTTCGAATACTTATTAAAATACGATGTTCTGTGTGAATTTCGGGACATGTCGCAGTGCTCGGAGGCTTTCGTCCAATTGGATAATGCTTTTCTATGCTTTCTCAAGAACGAAGCTATGCTTTCTCAAGAACAAAGCTATGCTATTGGTTGAAACAGAAATGTATTGTAAAGTTCAGCCAATGAAAATCATTCTTGCGAGGAGCTGCGACACTATTTAGGTTCGCTACGCTTCTAAATGAGAATATGAATTCGAGTTTATGTTCAGAAAACTTCAAAACGTGCGAAATTTCGGCATTTTGACATCAAAACGGCCCTGCACGCAGAACCAAAGAATACGTATTATAAGAAGTGTAACTATACTTTACAGGGGTGTATCAGAATAAACTAGACGATTTTAAAATGTTCAAAAAACTATCATTTTATCAAAATATCTCAAAAATGTATTTACGTCTAAGTATTTTAGCATCTTCTGAGTTATCTAACAGTAAAATCTGGCAAAAAAATTAACGTCGAAAAGCGGGGGAACGGTTTGTAAAAGTTTCATTTTTAACCGCTAATTCGAATGACGTAATTACCAGAACTCTTTGTTAAATGAAACAAGAATATTCATTGTTAGTTATCTTTAAGTACGTACTCCTCGTAGCCAATCAAGATCAAAACATTTTTTCTTTATATTATTTTCGCAGTCTCGCAAATGCCTCGAAATCTGGTATCCCTTACTTCATGTAAGCCTCCTCAAAGTTCCCTCAATGATGCCAATGCATTCAGCGATAACGAAACCCTTTATCACAAAGTATATATATGGATGTGTACCAACCTATAATTGCCTTGAACTGCTATTTACATCTCTTGACCTCGAACACACAGTGCTGTTTGCCTCCCAACTTCGCCGTACACACTTGAAGGAATAACACTGTCGATGATTTGTGTCAATCACATTGTCCAAACTCGAAATTATAACTAGTTCAACATCATTCAATTTCGTTTCGTCGACTTCGATTTTGAAGAAATATGTCTTTTCGTACGTGCAATCGGAACTGGGGTCGACCTGTTTCCTTCGTCTCGGTAATCTGCTGTTTTTTTCCTTCACCTCCCTCAGCTGTTGTCTACCTTTTGAGTCTATCGTTCTCTGTACACGCTTTGATGTCACTTGTTTAAACCCAAGCCAGTTGTCCTCGGTGTAGCGAACTAAAACTTGTCTTCCCGCTTCTAAGTTTTTCACAGTTATAAATCCTCTTATAACACCGTCTCTCATGTAAACGTCCTCCAGCGACTCGTCCAAAGACCCTAAAATGTTTTTGTTTGGCTCGTTATTGTTCAAGATTTGTGTAAGCACCTTGCCGTCCTCCTCCGCAAACCGCACCACCTTTTTAATGTTCGAACTGGACAATCTCGTGGTGCTACTTTTTAAAACGGAAACTGTACTTTCAGCCGAACTAAAGTTACTACAATTGGAGTGAGTCGTCGACGAAGCGCTCGAATTTGAATCTTTTCGTCGAAAGGATATACTCCATGATGCAACCCAGTCGTATAAACGCCTCTTTAGAGTTCTTGCAGACATGGTTTGGAGCTACGTCAAATTGCTCTGAAAATGAGATAAGGAGAAAGTGAGCATTAGGTTTATGTCTTGAAAATTTTCACGGTAATCGAAAGCAATGGAAGGGGGTTTCCCATGCAATTGATTACCAAACAGGTGTGACTGGAAATTTTATATCTGTCAGTCAAAGAGGAGATTCTCGTGATCAAAAAAAGGGGAAAAAATGAGATGTTTGAATTTTGCTTTGTGAGAAATGTTATTAAAGACCTTCCCGTTTTGATAATTGCATCCCATGTATGTCGAGAGAGTGAACATTGAAAATGAAACAAATTTTAATTGGGGTTCCATGGTGCGCAAAGGTTTTGATTAGTAAGCGAATTTATTCTTAGAAGTTGATTTATAAGCGAATCTATTCATAGAAGTTGATTAGTAAGCGAATTTATTCATGGGAGTTGATTAGCGAATTTATTAAAGGGAGTTTCCCCTCTCCCCTATATGTCTCGCTAAGCTTCGTCGTCAGACCGGTCTGACTGGAAATGGATTTCCAGGAATGCTGTCGTGATTGCTGCCAAACCAGACTGGTGCTCTACCAACATAGTCACCTGACTTGTTCCGACCAGTTTGCCCAGAAATTTCAAATGATTTCAGTACAACGAAGTACAAGAATGTCTTCAAATCTCATCCCCACAATGCGACAAGATCTTCTAAACACCAGACTCCCAGTGAAAAAACCAGTCGAAATGCCCCAAAATTATTTTCTGTATTAATGTGAATAGTTCTCAATTTCTCAATTGGAGGTCATGGAATCTCAAAAGCCTTTCATACGAACTCGGCAGGATGATAGTTACTGCTCGATTTTCAAACTTCTATTTACCCAAATCACGAAATACCGTTTCATGTGATCTTGCTTCAAACCAAGCTCAGAATTAGCACTGCGATGGACGAGCCAAAAGTGATACAATAGCAAACTGACGCCAGATCATAAACAGTCTATATCCTCTATATCCGGTCACATGCTATTCCATTGGCTGGTGGAAGTTATAAGTGTTATAACCTTGTTTTGACAGAGGACCATAACTGACACCCACGGTGTATGACCATTGATAATTTTGTCTTGAAACAATACCTCTTTCCTATCCAAACTAGGCGTTTAAACTAGATTTGCCGGAAGACGTTAACCTATCCATCAAAATTTCTATTATAACCCATCAAAGTTTCAAGATAATCTTTTGGTTATAATTTCTTAAATAGTTACAGCATTTCTAAAATGTTCCACCCATACAAAGACACAATATCGCCGTCTCGCCAATGCAGAAAATTCGTACCCCTCAGATTAATTTTCAGCAAGTGCTACAGAACATGACTATGGGGAAAATTTGATTACCCTCCCTGTTAAATCTTGTCTAGTCTTTAGGTCTACCTTGTGAAATACATGTATACGTGCAGACGATTCAGTCCTAATAGAGCTAGTCCTAATATTGAGGTTTCCGGGAAAAATGTCAATTTTATTCGTGCGAATTTTTATGTTTTACATTAGTTTCTTGTGCTCACATGACTCTGAAGGAAATTTGATTAGTCTCCCTGTTAAATCTTGTCTATAGTCTTTATGGCAACACAGTGAAATACATGTTTTATACACACGTGCAGACGATTCAGTCCTAACAGAGCTAGTCCTAACAGAGCTAGTCCTAATATTGATATTTCCAGGAAAAATATCGACTTTATTTGCGTGAATTTTCATGTTTGACATCAGTTTTTTGTCCGCACAGCACCCCTGGGGAAAATGTTATTTGTATTAATGACTTAGATTTCCGTGATTAAAACCAAGCTCTCATATTATATAGCTATATCTCCATCATGTGAGTCAAGCCAGATCTCAGGGTCTGTTTACCCGCACGGACTTTACCCAGACATGTTAGAATGATATTATCTCATCGTTTTTTTTCCGGGAATCTCTTCACTGGGCTAAAACTGGCTGGCGCTTGCCCAAGCAATGTATATAAACATTTTATTATGTAAACATTTTCTTACATGGCAAGACGCGTTGACAAAGATGGCCAAATTCGATTTTTTAAACTTGTATAAAAAAAACCTAATATAGGCTTATAGCTGTATAAAGGAATTATTCACTCCAGTGACCAAATGACCTGCTTTTTATAGCAAAATAAACACACATGAAGGTCGCATATCAACTTTCTAATGAAATGAAACTTTTACAATCTGTTGTATCTTTTATGAATCAGTTTAAGGCATTTTGTTCGGTTTTCAATCAGTTTTGAATCTCATTTCACGAGTAGTTTTTAACTTGTAAATTGAAATAAATTCATCAGTGGACAGATCTCATTTGCTTTTCGCTTCATAAATACGCGTCTTAATAATGATAATATTATTTTACATGTTTTCTCGTCCGTTTAAAACGAATAAATAGCGATGAAATAGTCACTATGATTTTTTGAAAATGTTTCAGGGTCCAATATACTGTGTCTCAGTTGGGCATAGGGTCTCTTAACGAGATAAGAGCAAGTGTACCATAACTTTCTAGTCAAACTAGTTGTGTAATCGTAATTGTAACTGTAAGGCAATTACTTTCAATCGTGCAGCATATTTTATACGAAAATTCTTGAAACATGGGACACAAAAATTCTGATGATTCTCGACCTAATTGCAATGACTTAGCCCTTGGGAGTAAAATCGAAATTTCTTCAGAAATTTAATGTCTCGTGTTTCAACGATTAAGATCTTTGCAAGTTGATGCCATAAGCTTGTTTCGTTTTAAACATCTTACCGTAAACATCTTCGGTTATGAAAGTAGCTCATTTTCTCGCATGACGTATTTGCGGTTTTTATACTGAGTAAGAAATACGTCGTCCTGATGGAACATACGCCAAACACAAACAGACCGTGCGTATCATATCGGAATTATAAAGATTATGTCTGTCTACTTGCTACGACTCGTGGGCAGACCGTGGGCTTTGCTATAGATGCTAATGATGAATGTTGCTAGTGTGATGACGTCGATGTTGCCTCGAATGTTTCAAACATCAACCATTCGATCTGGAATCATCCCAAACAAACATATCCCCCAGAATGTATGAAACGTGCCTTGCATGTGTTTTCGACATCAAGAAACGTCGAACGACGTTTAAAAACGATCTATTCCAATCATAGTGGATATTTTGATGTTTGTATAGCCTAAGGTCATAAGTGCAGATGGTGCGCAATTTGCAACGCGTCTAGATTTAGCAATGAAACCTTGCCCTGAGCAGCTACGATGTAATGTATATGCGTGCAAATGCTGCATTACCATACGCCAAAAGATCGTGTCATATACTCTTTGAGTAGTATGCTAATTTTTCATGTCACGTTAAAATATGAAGTAGTACGAAGTATTTATTGGGTTTAGGCGAAAACGAGGAAGATAACATCACTAGCTTACCCATGCAATGGTTCACCTGTTGAAGTTAAACCAGTACCTTTTCCTCCACGTTCTCTTCACGGTCCTTCGCTAATTCGCTAAGCATTGCACCATTGTACGGCGCGATCCAGGGACAGAACATGTAAAAAAGCAATTATCTATGCATCTATTTTACATAAACAACGCACACCACGCAGTCGCAACAGCTGGGCGCAAAATTAAGTCGGTCACGGAATAGCGCAGTCAACCGTATAGCATACTTCACACGAATTGTGCATACCTTTGTCGACTTTACGAAAAGCGTCCAATTTCTCTCTAGTACATTACCATATCGTGCGCAATGCTACCAGTACGACGCACTGTTTACGCGGGGACCCGAGCGTCTCACGCCAAAAATAGACCGTGCTCGTAACACGTAAACAACTAGCGATCTGGGTTGAATTTCTTGGCACATTAAGAATATTACCTGTGACGCACGGACGCCCCATGTACCCTAATCTCAACTCTTGATGTGTTAACAGTTCAACGCTCCACGGAGTGCTCCTATCAACGCGATCGTATGCATGCGTGATGGGTTGGAGAAACCTGAGACTATAGGATGAAATTTTGAAAAAAAAATGCTCATCGGATCGAAGTAGAGTACCGTTTTTCGGGCAAAAATCTTCTTCAGTTTGATTTCACCAATCGTACGATTGCGCTGCGGCTCTATCCTCGTCTTACGGGGCTATCCTCGTCAACGGCGCTCAAGCACGCGAGGAATGCGAAGTCCTGAAATTTTCAACTGCGGCATCTTCTTTTAGTATAGCTACATCAAGCGTGCATGGTCATGCAGCATGGTCATGCGACTTGGACAATGTAAGTAAATCCCAGGGGAAATGACGGGTGAAGCTTGCCATAGCTTCATTTTACGATAGCTACCTTTTCAGATGTGAAATGCATATATTCTAGTATCCTTAATAAACACTGTACGGAGTTAAGTTTGCTTCAACATACAGATGCACATGCGTTTCCTGGGAAATCTTCGACCCTAATGCTCCAGATTTCAGCGGGACAAAAGTGGGACACAGAACGCAATTTTTTAGAAAAATCGCGACCGTCAATTCCAGTAGCTTTTTTTGGCTAAGCTAGTATATGCAAAAGAATCACAGAGAAGATCAAGTTGTAAAACAGTAAAGCCTGGTTCCATTGTTATTGTCGTTATTGTCTGAGCAATTAAGCTATTTTCACCGATGACAAATAGTCCGAATTCAATTTGTCTATACAATTTGTATTTCCTGTGTTCAAATCGGGCATTGTTGATTGCACTTACGAAATGAAACATTCTATCACATCAGCCAGGTTGACGGCTTAATTAATTAAAAGCCGCAAATGTTTGTTTAGAAAATCATTTATCAAGAATTGAGAAAAGCGTGTTTCCTTGGCCAAATTCCGTCTTATGATTTAGCTACAGTTCACCGCGTTATGCGCGTGGCGTAATTCGTCAGTGCATGTTTTTTCAAAAGATGTAAAGATTCGCAGCATGCCGTACATGTAACAATTAATTGTGACTCAATTCCTGGAATAATGGTGGTATTCCTGCACGTTCACTTTGTGCTTTCACAGTTTTGTGCGTGCGAGACCTCAGCCATTTCGCGTGTAAATTTATCGTCCTTTAGACTAGCAAATATATAGATTCTGGTTTTTGATTCCATAGGCGACGGACATGCATGTTTCTCAGCCCAGGAATTTAGAAAGTTTGAATAAATTGCTAAGTCAAATCCTTCGAAATCATATAGCTCAATTATGCAATATAATGGATGTGCGAATCGACACAGGGCATCGAATCTTAAAATGAGGTATCCTTCGTCGCATAACCTCTATATTCTTTTCATGAGATATGCCTGTTTTATGATTTTGGTTTGGGGGGTAATCCAATAAAAAGAATACCAATCGTTCCTACCCTTTTCCCGGTCAATATAAACCAAAAACTACGTTAGACCTCCAGTGAGAAAGATCTGAAGGCATTTCACCCTCGGGGCAACTTTTAGTTCAGCACTGATAAAGTTTTCAAGTATGCATGAGTGATGCTATAGTGGGTAAGTCGAACGCACACAACCTGTTATAAATATATGTGATCGAACGAATTAGCCAGAATTATGCATACTATACGCTTATGACAGAAAAAAAAAGAAGATGTCTCTCGATTTTTTTACCAACGATATTGAAAAGCAACAAAATGTATAGGGAGAACTCCCATGCATATGGGGAATATTGCATCATCAATTGTGGTCTAACAACTGCCTAGAATCGGCAGAGAAACTTCTCAACATTTCGACCTAAGGGCCTTTGTCAGGGCTTTTGTTTTTTTATATTATACACAGTAATGTGCAAATAGTTTCGTTTCAAGGTCTCTGTGCAAGAAACACTATGCATAGAAGCAAAAAAACTCGGAATCTTCGGATTGATTAATCCGATTATATATGTCGAGATTATAATTAGAATCGACATCCTGATTGACGGAATATCGAGTTACCGTAATCTCTTTCGCAGAAAAATTGCATATCTAACTAAGTGGATCAAAATATTGGACTGCCTTTTGTGTGTGACATAGATCATTGACTTACATTGTTATTTGAAAAAACATTGACATCAAAGATCCTTCTTAGACCGATTGTCTGTAAGAGGACGGGAAATTACATACGTAGTGAAATCCTGGGGAGTGGTTTGATGTAATAAAGTGTCAGAACTTGGCAAAATGAACTCTAGAAGGAAACTCTCGCTACTGGATGCATTCTATCGTTTTAAGCTGTTCTCTCGAGAGTTCGTTGGCGAAAGTATTTATAGGAGGAACCTAGCTTTAGGCCCTAACTTTCTTTCTGTTTGTTTCTTTGAACTTTATTCGAAGATCATCGTTTACCAGAACGTGCATAAGCCAAGGGCAATCAAAAAAAATATGAAACGAAACCATTGACGCATAATATAAGCAAATAAACTAGGTCTGTCTGTCTTCAATCTGAAAATGTCGAAACTTTTAGCGAGAAAAACATACACAATAGATGTTCTGATGTTGATTGTTGCTTGCATAAACACACCCTTTGTTTATCATAATAATAATAATAACAACAAACTTTATTTCCAGAGACTCGTAACAATCCTTTCTGGTAAATTCTGGTAAGCCCTTGCATAGGGGTAATGGTAATTTAAGTTCCTTCGACTTCCGTCTTTATTTTTTACACCGTTGTTTGTTTACAATATCTAACATGATTGAAAAACATCGTGTTTGCTAACGTGTTTTATGTGGTCAATTGAAATAGAAATGACCTTGCTCAGCTTAGCGATGTAAAGTATGCTTCCGAGGGCTTCAGCTAAGAACGATATTATCTTTCATTCGACTGATCGCAAGAATTCATGTACTTAACACGAGCATTTATGCTTCGCCCGTTTAAGCGAATGTAGTATGTTTTTCAGCCATTCTGTAGAAACTATTATCCTTCTCAATGTAACTTTCTCATAAAAGTATACGTATTCTCATGGGAATGAACAACTAAATTCGCTGTGGTGGGTCATTTGCTATGAATCCAACCAAGTACGCTACACTCAAGCACATTTCGCACAATTCTTAGTAAAAAATATAAAATGTGCAAACGGAAATGTCAAAACATATTGCTCAAAAGTTTCGACAAGTAACATGCTTTTAATGAGGCGTGGGTAATCTGCACTTTTTATAGAATGACCTAAAAATAGTTCAGATTAAAAAAATTGCATGGCGCTCGATCATTTGTTGAAAATTTACACCGAAAAAAGTTGTCTGATTTACACAAAGCTATATACAGGCTAGTGTACTCGATTGACCTTACGATTATGAAAATATTTTTACGTCATTTCGGCATTAAAGATACATTTAGTCCTTTGAAATGTGAAATAAAAAAATAAAAGACAAGAACGTCTATAGCACAGGTATAGAATTGCCAGCTTGTCATTTTCGATTTTATACAGAGGGGGTTTGGCTTTCGAATGTAGCCGTTTTAAAAGCGGGCAGTTTCCTCTATATTGATATCTTAAACAATATTTGAAGTAACAAGTTCTTCACTGACTAGCCTGTGACTCGGGAATGATCTTTTTAACAATGTATTGATAAGCTAGATTTGATCATGTTTTGAAAGTATTTTTGATTTTTTAACTGGTTATAAAAAGCTCATTTGAGACAACTGATAACAGTGTATGAATATATATGTAGTTGTAGTATATCTTCAGCAACATTAAAAGTCATTATCAAGCAAAAATCAAACTGGTTTCTTTTATGATAACTCTGTAGTTTAATTTTCCAAAGTTCTTTATCACTTGCATGCATTTGCTCAATGCTTGCTGTTGGGTTAATTTCTTTTTAAAGCATGCAGTGAGCGAATTAGATTGAAGTAAAATAAGTCATGCACATCTTAACAAAAATTGTAAATATTTTAATGTCAGCCCCCTAGAGGTATGTAATCTTTTGAAAACATCCGAGCATCTTAACAAAATATAAACTGACGAGGGTGGCTCAATGATTCCGACCTTCTCTTTATCAAAAATACACAATCATCTTCTTGTCAGGGCGACAGGTTGTTGCATGCCTTTGTCACGTCATGTTTTGATCTTTGTCTTTGATATCTGGGTTTAAGTCACGTATCGCTCGGAGAAATGTCATATGACTTGATATTTCACAATTTGCGTACAAATAAGTACAGCTAAGGAGGTTTATTTCCATATAAATCATTCGCGTTTAACTTATGCTTATATATATACTTGGGCTTAACTACAGGGGATTCCTATGCCCACTGTAATGTTATGATTCAAATATACATAAATTTAAACTTTAAATATATCTTTACGGCGTTACGAAATTGCTTGTATCGAATGAGCATGCTTATACAAGGTATAGTTAATATCACTTTATATATAGATACGTTGCAAAATAACCCGAGGGCATCACGGCAGCGTCTATAAATATATACCTTCATCAAACGCGGTATAAAGAATCCGAAAAATAAACAAAAGTTTCTCGATGATTCGACTTGAGTGCTTTGGTATAAGGAAATATGAAGAAATATATGGAAGGGTGTACATGTTTATTATATCCTTATTCTAATTCTCCTGACGAAGGCCCTTATACAGGTGGAAACGTCGAGAATTTCTTGCCGTCTATTTTAGACAAATGTAATTATCAATAACAATTTTGTCGCACGTGATCAGTTTTCCGGGAAATTCCGAGGGAAATTCGAGTGCAAAATGGTAGAATGTCAACAACAACTTTGCAGGTGAGACACAAAATGTCACAATAATCATTTGCGTATTATTTTTTTTACAATAAATCGCTACTGTTAAAATGTCTTAAAATTGACAAAGAAACCTTTTCTTTCAAAGAGTGAAACAAACTAATTTTAAAAGGCACGTTCCTCTATTATTGATATTTTTAGCTTTTTGATGACATAAAATGGCAGTCAGAGACTCCAGGCTAATTACGTTGCACAAATTCGCGTCATAAAATCGAAAACCTACGTCAGAAGAGTTCGTGTGATACCATTTTACTGACAAAGTCCGTTTGGTTTAAACGTTTTGTAATGGGAAATGTTTTTGTCTATTTTAGGCAGTCGTTTTACCACATGTAATGCGAAGTTGTTACAAGCTGCTATTTCTTACACAGTTTCGCCGTATATTGCTTGAAGGCTTGTTGTCAAGGCAACTGACCCGTATTGTATTTCTTTGTTATAATGCAAGTTGCGATAAACATGAATCATCTGGCTGTATTGTTTTATACAAGAAACCCTCAATTCTGATTGGATACTGGGCTACTTTAATACATTCCGACTATGAACATTTTTCATATATTGTTTCATATGTTTGTATCCACAAATGACAACTAACACGTAAATTTATTGTCTAAATGGGAGCAGATATTCTTATGCACGGAAATTTCGAAATTATTCTGTATATGAAATTTTGCGTCTAGACTTTTACTCAAAAACGCAGATAATTTGATCTTCCAAGAAGACTATTGGGCCTCCACGGTTAGGGTAGGGGGGGTTATACCCCGCCGGAGTTTCTCCCCTTCTTCGTAGTCCTCACATATCATCGACGGTCGGCGATATCTGTTGTCGGCGGTCATTGAGGAATTAAGTGCTTTGTTATTTTGAATGACCAACAACAGAAAAACAGATCGCCGACCTTGGTAGACTTTATGCAAACGTTTTAGCGAATATATACGTATAAGTGCTTGGCTCTTCTGTAAAAGCAGAGTTCAAGCGAGTTTAAGCTTACTATATATAGTCTTTCGACATGCATCAAACTGTTGAAACTGATCATAGTTTATCTTTGAAATGTAAAGGCCATTGAATATTTTTGCAGATAAAGGTTCCTGGCACTTCTCTGCTACAGAGAATCTCACCTCGCTTAATTGCCTGCGTGACAAAGTTCATTTTCCAAATGAAAAAACTTCTTCTATTAATTGCGATATTTCGTAGGGGTTGGTATTTAAGCTGAGCATGCATGTTTTTAGCTGAAGAAACAAACAGCAGCTGGCAATTTAAAAAAATATAAATTACATAATATGAAACACAATTTGAAGATTATGTTATGATGGTTTTGAAATAAATCAAAATATCGCAAACTCACTCTCGTCTTGTTATTTCAAACCATATTTTTTGGTTTGAAGATGTTAAACTTGGGATTATATTTTGAGTACGATGTTTATGTTATGTTTGTCAAACTGAATATAATATATATGCAAGTGCCGCCAGAAATTATGCCCACGGTAATATTAATGTGCAGCAGAGTACAGTATTTTGATTGACATCATATATTTGGATTTCTGTTGGTAAAGTCGATAGAGTTTGGCGAAAGTATACTAAAGTTAGACTTCATGAAGAAAAAATATGCGAACACAGTGCAAATTCGTTAGCCTGTGTAACTCATTTAATCATTGAAATCCTCGTAGGAGCTCAATCCTGGAGCTTAATTTTCCGATATTATATCAATTATTGAAGTTCTTAAAAAAACCTGTAGTTATTCAGAAATTCAACTCGAAATTATAATTTGATGCTGGAGAAAAATACTGAACTCGCGTGGATGCGTAAACACAATTGAAATGGATTTAACAGGCGTGCCCAGGTATTACAAAACCATTGGTTTCATCCACCATATGATTAATTACAAAATTCTATTCAAATAACTCGATAATAATGGTGTTCACGCGCGTATGCATTGTTCGCTAAAGACTAAAGTATACTCGAGCATTCAAAGCACTGAAAGGTCTCGTTTTTTATACACTCTGCTGTAAAGCAACTTTGAATAACATAAAGAGAGTTCAAAAGACGATAAACTGTATATATACACCTTATTCGATATGCTCGCGGCTTAGATAAAGGGATGCTTTATATATGTACTCAACATGTACTAGTTCCTATTCATATTTCCGCGATCGTTTATGCTTGATCATTGAACAGCAAGTAACAGAAAAATCTGATGTTGGATTTTCATAATGAGGTAAGATGATTTCAATTCATACTAATTTGTACTCCGTGTAAAATTATTTGTTATCTTACACAAGAAGCCAAGCTAGTATACTATGTCTATAGCACGTATAGCGCTATATATATATACACTCCTTATTGTACTGCAGTCGAAAAGCGAAACATTCGGCCGAGTTTTAACGTTTTGCGGCATTTGTTTATAGTTTCTATATCGTTGTCTAAACATCGTTCGTCATTAACGTTAGGGTCTCAGTAACTGCATGCATGGGCATACATTTAGGGCACTATCGTGCCTGGAGTTGTGGGAATTCAACAGCACAAAGTTTACGGTCAAACTAGCATTGGGAATTCATGCAAGCTTATGGTCGTTTATGAAGGCTATGCGACGGTTACGACCTTTAATGCTTGCAATTTTTCTCTTTTATCAATACGCTTAGTCACAAAGTTTATGCATCAGAAATCAAATACGATTATATGGCAGTCAGAATATAGCACATATAGGATCTATTCAAGGCTACAAGGTTAGCAAAGGCTGTATATATTTTCAATTTGGTTGTGAAGACATCTGTAATACCACGTCAATATATGTATGTCTTTTTAATCCGTCAGAACGGATTTGCAATCGCCATACAAAAGGAGTCCGAGAAATATGGATTTTAGCAATTGAAATCGATATTTCGATGTCAGGCTGTGTATTATACATACACATACATGTAATTCAATAAATGTTTCTTGAAAATTTATCTCCCGTGTCAGTTGCGCGGTAATAGCTTATAGAAATATCACTCTATATGTACGCCTTGTTTCCAGCAAGCGTTTAACAAACATGCAGAAGCATTTCTCGGAATATTTGAATTGTTTTGGACGATTTTCGGGCACAAAAATATACGTCCAGTTCCGGGAAGGTAGACTAAACTAAACACTAAACACAATTTCAGCCGTACATAGCTTGTATTGTCTCTCGCAAATGGTTAGTTTTACCTCACTATGGGTAAAAAGTACAGGAAACCTTACCTTAAAACTGCTGGCCTTTTTCCTGGGAGGTCGAATCGAATACAGAACTGATTACCAGCGTGTACGGTGGGTTTTTGTAACAATATCTTCCAAGCCCTGATTCAACCGTCTTTGTTTATGAGAACGGCGGAGAATTGAGGTTTTAAAAATAATATCCGGTGTCGAAGCGATGACGCACGAAGATAAATGGCGTGTATTTACTGTACAGTAAGTGTCGTTACTGGAATGGATCTCGCTGTTCGATATCCTGCATGCTAGTCGTCGTAAAGTTCAATGCAGCAGGTCTGCAAGACAAGAAGAAACAGTTTTGGAACTTCTCGCACATGCTGGTTGGATGTTAAGCTGTTGTTATCGGGCTCGTACAGGGTGTGTTATCATAGTCGTGGCATAAACAACTGTAGTTAGGCGTGGTCTAAAGGTAACCTGATTCGTCAAAGTAAAATATATGTGAGGAAAATATAACCTATAACTTCTATATATCTGGCGTATATTTTCTCCCATTCTTATTTAGACAAGTGACGTTTATCACAAATACGTGAACAGGTTATATTCATGTATTTGAACTGAAATAACATCGGTAACTCTGAATGCATGCGTGCATTCATGTACAATTCAAATAGAATGCAGATTAAGGCAACTTTGACAATGATTGCTACCGGTTTCTACCCTTGTCTGTCACCTAAATCACATTCAACAACGTGTTCGTATTTTAATAAAGCAACCGAAGTACAAACGGTGCAAAAAACAAGACGAATCGTTAACAAATGATATGGGAAGACATGCATAGCTCAAAAATGCGACCAGCTTTTCAAACAACACAAAAGTAAAACACATTTTGTTTTCGACGTGGCTTTTTGTTAATTATAAGTTCGCCTTCTAACACTTTTATTATCAGTGACTTGCATATTCGTTGACCAGTGTATGTATAGAGTGTTAAAGTAATTTAGTCACCGATGTATCAATCGTACTAAATATATTGACCATATTTGTACGTGAACAATTATTGCTAATGCACCTATAGACCCGCCATGTGTGTCGCGCAATTAAAATGAAATTCATAGCTAGCAGCAAGCACAGATTTCTCCGCATATTTCTAGAGCATCATATGAATTACAGTTGAACTGAGGGAATGAGTTCTTCTGCGAGAATGAAGAACGTTGAAGGATATTCGTTTGCTATATACGCGTAATTCTTCATTAACATTAATTTATGAGAAATTTTTCATGAAACTATAATTAACTATATATACAATCAATTAGAGCCAAGGTTGAACCTTTAAACTTCCACACATTGAGTGTGCAAAACATGATGGTTATCTATAGTTACTTTTAGAACGATTAAGGTGTGAAATTTGCTTCGTATGTCCCTTGCATGCATGGAGTTACCACGTTTACTTTCGTGCAGTATATTGACTAAGATGTCGCCAGAAATAGATTTGTTAGGCAGCAAACTTCCAGAGAAATGTGGAAATTTTGTTTATCAATATCCCAGGAAATACTAAACGAGTATTCTCAAAATTTAAGTTAGGTCTTGGAGATTCAAAAATGCTCTCGTTTATCGTTTTTTCTCCATAACAAATTAAACGTCTGAACTTTCTTTGTTCCTCCCAGTATATATACAATCATTCTACTACCATTTTCGCATCGCCGTATCGGACAATATTCACTGCATTCGATTTCATTAATAATAATGTTTACGTCCATTCTTGATACCCAAGTCGTTATTGAGTGCTTTCAACGAATCAGGTGATCAATCTTAAGCCTAAACATGTCAATTTGTTGTTAGAGAAGCATCGCGAACAATGAGTTGGTTGTGTTTGTTGTTTGCCTGTAGTTACCGTGAGGAAATCAGCGATGTTTCCTTGTGGTTTCACGTAAAGAATAACAGATACTCAGAAGGCATTCTTGTAACAGAGTTTTGTTTGGCATAGCATACAACTGCAAGCCTAGTGGTATTAGCTTCATGCATGCAGTTATTAACTATACACGGTTTCCATCTTATATAAAAAGGTAAACTCGAACACATGAATGGTTTCAAAAAAGTGATCTAATAAGCGCGTCGTAAAAATTCAAGAAACTGAACAGCATTAGAAATTGAAGATACTAGCCTGAAAAAAAACGCCTTTCCTGAGATTTGGGTTTGTAAACAAAGAACAAAATTCCCTACCATTTATTATGAATCAGTTCCTTATCAGCGAAATACATAGTTCAGAAATTCGTTTCAATCGTTTGTGGTGCAAATACATGCAGCTATTGCTCAAATTGTTATATGTTTTCTTGATTTTTATGTCAGTGTTATCTGTTTTCGACAAAGGGCCATTGAAGGTTTTTTGAAAAATTTGATGATAAATTAATGCATCGCCATTTGCCGAGTGATAGAAATACCGCACACATGTGACAATAAAAGGCGATGTAGAAGTCAAATAAACAATATGAGCTGTACCTCGTACAGTAGCTAACTTAACGAGCTTGCCAAGCTTTCATGTTATCAAGTATATTGTCACGTATAGAACTGCCCAAATTAACCACATTGAAAATATGGAAACATGCAAGAATTCTTGCCATATTTACCATAACGTGCTAAACGACATGGGGATGACATGCATCAAACACCAGTGATATTACGAGGCAGACATCTTACGTATATAAAACTCATAATGGCTTTACTTTGCGTAATCAGCATGCACAAAATCCCCTCCAGCGATCCACTTATCGGAATTGCAATTATGTATTCACCTAAATGACACTCTCTATATAAAACGTAACGCAATCACCCTTCTTTCTGATAACCAACTATTTGTGGAATTCCTCTTTTCGCATTCATCTATTAAATTGGAACTCAAAATTGCAGCGCCATATGCATACACAACAACGATTCAGTATGTAAAATGATAATGGAAAAAAAAGTCCGCTTGATATTAATTATAGTTATACACTTTGGTGACGAAATAAGTTTAAACGACATGTTTGATGAAAGTCACCATATGCTTTTTTCTTCGGCTATCTTACATGCTGACGGTCCATTTTCTATAAGACTTGATATGCTGAAATGGTGCATGAGATTGCTGTTGCTTGCAAATTTCAGAACTTGCATGATTTTGATTTTAAATTTTCTGTCTTTGCATTCTTATATTTCCAGTGCCTTCCTGCACGAGCGAATCTTATTGGATAGGCATTGATTCGGACAAACAATATATTATTTTTCGCTCCGATAATATATCACTTGCACAATTTCCCTTATCATCTTTTTGTAATCAGTACGAGCCAATGTCGCCGACTATGAATCATGCTCAAATGCACGGCTCATGGCTGATGGTGTTCCTTGCATATAAGTGGCGAGATAAGCCGATGAAAGGAATTTCCTTTTGTTTTTTCCCGTTTAATTGTTACCTTATCTCATGCACCGAGTAAAGATTATGTCGCATGCTTTACTGTAATTATCTGTTGATTTCTTTCCCTGACCTTTTCGTCTTCTCTACGTCGCTTGTTAGTTGGTCGACGAAAACAAGACGAGATATAAGTTTTTCATAAAAATATTATCCTAAATACCCTAAGGACAAATGTCCCATTGGGACACCGCAATGAAGTGATATTTGTGTCTGTTTGCTTATCCCCAAAGGCGACTCTTACACGAAAATCTAACAAATTAATGTATTAATGTAATTGTGTAGTTATGTTTGAAGTGAATGTCTATATATTTGCAATCAAGGGTAAAACATCATCGCTGAGAGTATATACAATTGACGATTGTGTAAAATTGAAATTTTAAATTGTCGCCTGTCTGAATCATTTGTGGGATTGCACAGCGGATGACCTGTCTGTTAGAATCGATAAGTAAAACGATGCGAAGATTTCGGTGATAATATTCAATACCTTGTTTTTGCGATATCTGGTTTTTACAGCATTTGAGTAGCCCTATGTTTATCATTTACACCCCCGGGCATTTTTAACTGATTAAAACTACAGGGTATTTACTTCGGTGGGCGCGTGCTTGCTTGCTTGATTTTCACTATCACTGTGTTGAAATTAAAACAGATTTTTCACTAATAAATCGTGGAACTGCGCATGCTGTAATATATATCAGTGTTTACTCTTGATTTATAGCCTGCCATATGCAATGCAACTTGCTCGAAGACTAATTTTTACCTATAATACTAGGTCGAAACTACAATAATATATATTGTGCTACGGTATGTAGGTTATGTTACGTCGGAATTAAAAGTTATCAAACGTGTTCTAAATAAAACTTTAGCCTAGCAAATTCCCTAAAAAATGCCCTGATAACCCTATCTCTGTTATCACCGCTGCCATACAACTCAGTGGAGAAGAGAATCAGCTTTTCCATAAATCAAGAAAACAAAACCTGTGCCTATATTTAGAATAAAACAGACGCGCATTGTTTATATAGCTTGTGGTATGCAAGGTTCCACAAGATGACAACACCCTACGTGGCGTTATCTCTGCATAGCACACAGTGCTTCGAATGGCATCTCTTTTCACGTATAAATAACCTTTATATGAAAGAACACGACTTCATTTCGTAGAATTGCTGAACAAAATGTTTATGTATATATTCGAAGTTATGGGGGCAATTGAACTTTGTTAGCACACAGTTTCTGATAATATTCCCAAGCAATTCTGCAAGGAAATTTTTGAAACTTGAAAGGAATGTCTTGACAACAAACTGTGTATCAAGCATTAAGTTATACTTGCAGAAAAAATCAATGATCTTTGAGATGAAAATTTTTTATATTTTTCTGGAAACCGTTTTTAGGGATCAAAAGATTATAAACATAACGATATAATTTACATTTAAACTGTCAGTTTGTATCAGTATATTCTTTGGTACTAAAAAGTGCTTAATGATATAGAGATATGTCGAGCTAAACAAACAAACATGTGTCGATTATACAGCTCTGGAAGAGCCGCCTTAGCATATTTGAGGGTCGCAACGTGCGCATTATTATCGAAAGCCATGTAGGTTGCATAAAAAAAGAGAAACGAATTTTTGTCGTGAGAAAATCTTGCATGCAGATCTTCCTGCGTATCAAATTTTTAGGAGATTTGCGGGCGCGCAAAGCATGAAGAGTATTTGGAGCCAGGCGCTGAACCTTTGCATGAAATGCGCAAGACGAAAGACGAAGTTTAGGCTTCAGATTGCGCTGTTTTTTATACAAAGAAGCGCCAGGATGGAATTTTTTTGTTAATTTTAATATCTTTGTAACTTAACATTGAATTTGTGCATATGTACAAACCGTCGGTTACATGGGGCAGTTTGTACAAAGTGCACTTGATGTATTTAGGTTGCACTTGATGTATTTAAGTTATTTCTGCGGTCTTAACAAGCTAAATCTTAGTTGCCGGATGAAAGCCCTTGCACTCCATGGATATTTCTGGAAATCTGAAGTGTCCGCGAGGCCACAGTGTCTGCGTGAGAAATATGAACATGCTGAATATGTTGAGTGTGTAATCTTCCAGACTTGGTGAAATTTTCCCATGCAGTAATGTCGGTTCTTTTTATTTTGTCTTTATTTTATTGTATTTAACTTTGCCAATGAACATGCTGTACATTTAAATAAATACATAATTAGACAAAACATGGAAACATACACACATACGGATATACAGAAGTGGCTAGGCCCTTTATAATGATAAACACACAAACTGAAGACCAGTTTAAACGGATGCAACACATCAAACCAAATGACATAACTTCTTTTTTTTTATTTATTCGTTAGATGATGTTATTATGAGTGTATTTAAGAAGTTCAAATTTTGAAATGGTGGGTGCGGTTAAAACCAGCTGGGAAATGTCTTTTCATGCAATTACCCGTGACTTCAACCTAACAGTGTGAGAACTTTTGTTCAACTTTGCTGTTCGGAATCAAGTCGTTGAGTTAAAGAATCCATTTAGCACAGATTCCTCGATGCTGAGACAGTATATATAAAACAGCGAGCACTTGTGGGTTCTAGAAACTGAGCATGTAAAGCGCGTCGGTCTTAAGCATAGCGAGACAAATTCGCTAAAACCGTTTACTTTCAAGTAATCCTGCATTCAAACACTCCTTTTTTTAAGAGAAATGTTTATAATGCGATTACAAGAATTTCGCAACTGTCGATGTTTGCCGCCAACGCGTTAAACATGGATCTCTTTTGAATTTTATTCAGCCTAATGGTGAAGATATCTTAACAAACTTTAATGCAAGCTGAGAGGAAATCGACCCAGTTCATAGAGTTATTATAAGGTGTTCCTTTGAAGATTTATTCAGGCATCTTAACAAGAATGGGAGTTATTTTATGATAGTTCACGTTGTGCGTGTGAGCTGTGAAGAGATTCACAAACCGCCGGTGTTCGCATTAACACGATATTTTCGCTCAATTTTATTCGCTCTATAATATTCCCTTCAACGAAGTCACCACATAGTTTGCCAGTCACCACATAGCTTGCTCAGAGATTTATTTAAAGGCAGTTTTGAGACAGCATTCAGCATCATAGAAACATTCAATTCATCTACCATGCACTCACAGCTTAACTTCATTCGATAATAGTTAAAGCAACCTCATTAATTGATTACAGTAAAATTCTCTGCTGTACAATGATTGCCAATGCCAATTTTCAGTTAATCTCATTTAAATCTTGAATTAAATCCAATTTTAGTACAAATTTAGCTGGCTCGGTTTATAAGCGCGCTGTAATATACATGCAGTCTACCCTCTAAGGCTGTATTGTTTTCGTTTGACCTTGATTGGGACAAACCAACTCTTGCTGGCCGTTTCTACTCGACTTTGAACGCACATGAATGAACGAGAACGCGATGTTACAGAGGCCTTTCAATGTCTCACAAATAGTGTACAATAACGTGCTCTACTAGGGTTAAAAACGTGATCTTCCCAGGCCAAACTCGTATGTGAAATATGTCTGCACAGAATAACGCCCATCCAACACATGTTGCCCTGTGCACACGAAAAGGCATTTACGCTAAACGTGAAAACACAGATCCCGTACGCGCTGGAATAAATCGTAGAAATTAAGAAAAATAAATCACTTTTCTGGAATTGTATAATCCAGAAATGTCGAGATCCGACGCCACAAAAATATCTGCGTTCGTATAACAACTGTAGCACTGTGATTTATAAACGCTGTGCTCTGCGAAACATATCGTACCGCGTAAGAAAAGCAAGTTTGGAACTTACCCAACGGGTGGAATGCAAAAACTGTTTTTACCAAGAAGACGTCAATTGCGGACACCCAGTGGTGTAATGGAATGGTCTTCCGACGAACAAATCAGTTTTGTATCGTTAATGGCTCGATCACATGCAATGTAAATTCTATGTAACACCGCCAGCCTGTCAGTCATTAGGAATATTCGTCTATTCCCGGATGTACGCAGCCGAGTGGGACTGGGAACGAATAAACTACGGAGGCGTTTATTCGCGAGCCATGTTATATGTTTTAAATATACCTGAAGTTTTAAATACTTTACGTTTGCCTCCCGACCGCTATTGTTTATAAGCAAGCTGGAGTTCACAATATCTTGGAAATGTCTTCAGAGGAGAGTGCTTATAAACTGAAATTTATTAAATTTTTGTTGAATAGTTTAAGGAATATTTTATTCTCGTTGAACTTTTTCGACCGGTGTGCTTATGTCGAAGAGACGTCCAACAAAATGGATGATCATTTGTGGTGTCGAAATGTTGATCGAGGTTTTCTCGGCCGCTAAGATTCCAATCGCTCTGTGAACGTCTACAATTCATTGAACGTAAATTATTGCTTCTCGGCTCTATATATCTACGAAAATATTTTGAATATTCGAGCCTCGAATTTTTTGCACTCGACTCTCGCCATCTGCCAGTTCTCGATATCCAACGAGTTATTTTTATTAATACCAATACTGTTTCAAGATACATATACATATATTTCGAATAAACCATATACAAAAAGGAAAGAAACCTTCACCACTGCCTCTTTGGAAAACGAAAAATTGTTTTGTCAAAAATTGAACATTCATATTTTTTTAGTGCTACTTATTTTTATCGAGCTCTTCCGCTTGCCATAACTCATAATTGAATTGTTTTCCTGCATCGCTGGGAGGTGAAAATATATTATTTCGTCTTGAGGCCGGCCTTAATTCCTGTCTTCAGGGCGATAAGTAACACGATTGGATCCTAAAAAAGAGCCATTGAGAGAGGAATCTCAAGCAATCCTTTGTTGTCTGCTTTCTTCATAAGCGGAACCGGCATCTGTCCGGCTTAAATTGAGCAAGAGATAACCTTGAGTTTGCCTACTCGTATTTGTGATGGGAAAATCAAGCTTGATTAAGCCTGATTACACCATGCAGGGTCCATTATCTTGCAGACGCCAGTGTAAATATGCGACTGTCATGAATGACAGTTTTAATTTCCAATCCTTAAATATGATGTTGAGTTGATAAAAGCGAAGAGAATTTCTGGTCAATGCCCACACGTTATGCTTAAATTTAGAATTTTTGGCAATTAAAACTAAGCCGGCCGGTTAAGATTAATTCATTCACATTCTTTTACATCAGATACGTTGTTGAGTTTACTTTTTGAGGAGGCCTCTTTGGATGACAAAGATATCGATGACAAAATTCATCGAATTATTAAATAGATGAGAGAAACGAACTATAGATGTTCATAGCACGAATCGTTTTTTACCAACGAACAGTTGATATTTGCAATAGTAATTGGTTGGAAACTTTATTGAGAAGAGAGGTCATTCAAAAATTCTCAAGAATGGTTCATCGGAATCTCGACCATTTTCATTAAGATTTAAGAGTACGATCTTCAAGCAAATGCGAAAGCTAACTTTTTTCGATCTTAAAATAGTTTAGTTGCGATGCCCTTCCTGCACATTTTTGTTGAGTGATAACACTGCTTGGCCTAAAAAGTATTTAAGCTGATTTAATTAAGATAGTCCTTGGAAAAACTTAAACCTTGAACTTTGGGTGCGCAAGGGCAGATGGGTCGACATCCATGTTAGCCTTTCAAATCAGAAAATTTCTTTTGAAGCAAGATTCTTTAGCGAATTTTCCTATCAAGTGGTGTGGAAAGAAAAATTTCAAAATTTCAGAATTAAAATAAAAAAGGATCCATCAACCCTTGCGACCTAAGAATTTGAGTTTCAGTCACTTCACTTCATTGTTTCGAAGGTTCCGACAACTTAAATTGAATAAGTAAAATAATAATACTAACTTTAATCGAATAAGTAAATAATAATAATAACTTTAATTGAATTACGTGTGCATTAATTGGCAAATATTCGTAAAAGCAATAGTTAGAAAATTGGTTAAGAAATTATTGGAGTTAGTTATTAAATTATTTAACTTCGCTGTTTTGTGTTGTCATTCAAGTTTCAAGACCTTCCATGCGTCCACTAAGAAAGTTTTTGAGATAAAAAATGAAGGATTTGTTTTGGTCGTTGGTAAAAAATATTTTAAAACTTTAAGAAATTTATTATATGTTATTACATCCACATTTACTTCAAGATCGTTCGCTGATCTCGTTCACTGTCAAGCGAATTCATAGCCATTTGCGACTACGTGGTAATTGCAACATGTATATGTTCGATGCTTCGATCTCTGAAGTTTGCGGTTTCATGCGCGGAAATACGTGGTGTTACTACACAACAATGCAAGTTGCCAAATTCAAATTAATCTGGAGCTTTAACCTCCAGGGAAGGACTGGTACACATGACATTTTGATTTACGATCCTCGTTTGTGGACATTTTGGAAAAACGATGACTGAAAATATAATTTATAATCAATTTGACAAATTGCAGCAAAGCGCAAACAATTCAAAAAGAACTACAGGCAAAAACACGAAAACACGAAAACACGAAATATATATTACTTGTGTCATTTTTGAACGGATCCATTTTTGAAAAAATTCCTGACAAAAAAATATTCCTCTTATTTTGGGTGCGAACGGCTATCATTTAGGAAAGATGCGCTGATGCATGCAAGTGAGAAATATTAATTGGATTAACACATTTTATAACATATGTTCGCTTATTTCTTCTCTATGAACTATATTCGCCTGTCTGGGAATTGTCCAAGCCTCGCAATGTAAAATGAAGTCTAAGGAAATATCATGTTTTCAAATCGTTCTGACGCGTTGCCCTGTTACAAAAAGTGCGATAGAAATATAATAATAAGTATAACATCACACATAGGAATATAGAGAAGGACTGATGCACTTATATTAGCATTTGCAAGATCTGTCATGTTTCCTGTGAAAATCGACATCAATGAAAAACGTTTTTTTTAATTGACTGAATTTTCAGACATATACTCAAGCTCGTCTTTCTTGCTATTTTTAGTGTCGCATCATTCTTGCGCAACTTAGAAATGGCGAGTTTGCTGAGGGCGAAAAATGTTTTGCACATTGAGTCGTTAATGCATTTCAAGATGATTTCACACCCAATTAATTGAAAGTGTATAATTATGTGGAAAGATTTTAGATTCACAGTAACGAGTGTGATTCCGAAAACAGGACATGTCGATGCTTGTCTCAAATTGATGAAAATTTGATAGTCCTTTTTAATTCACGATGCTCGATTTGAGAACCACCTTATCGAGTTACGCTCGTGTTATTTTGGACAATGATACCCGTTTTGGGTAAATCAGTCTTGCTGCACAAAAGGCTTGTTTTTGCCTTCAGGTATCATGGGTTGTGTAAATGCTTGGCGTTTTGGAGTTTTAATGCTCGTTTTGACTTATTGAATTTTTTGAGTAAAAACTTCTCGTTCAATTAAGCAGTTCTTCAGTGGGCCAGATCGGAAGCATGTAACAAGTCATTTAGATGACATCTGAGAATGCAGACTTAGCTTGACATTGCTGTTTATCCGGTACAGACTTCAATATGACCTCTCAGTTACAAGATGATGGTCATGACTCGAGTGTTTGCAGATCTCTATCCTTCTCATGAACCTTTTTTTGGGGAAACTGCACATGTCTTCAGGTGAAATGCCGACCCTTAAACTTGCCCAATTAAGATCAGATTGCTTAGGAGGGTCACCAATATTCCATTCTGGCTTCCTAACATTGATGAGTGTGGACTGATGGAAATCGAGATCATTTGTGGTAACTTTCTTCATGAATATAAACTAGATTAATGGGGCTTTGATAGTTCATGTCAAGTTGAAGGGCTCCGCCCAGCTCTATCTAATTATTCTTCCAGATTGCACAAGCAATGTCACATGCAATGTTAATGTTTTATCATTGTGAGTGATTTATTAATAAGCCAAGAAGTATACGGTTTCATTTGCAGATTGCCAGATTATGTAGTCTTTCTGCCATCATTCAGTCTTATGCGAAACTTTTATAAAGGTGACGACATTCACTTTGACTTTCCTTTTATTTTTAACCTTATATTGATTTCGTTTTGCTGTTGAACCGGTGATGAGTAACCTATCTTGCAGAGCTTGCCTCTTGCGGTAAAACTTTAGTAGCAATTCTTGCTTGGTATTAGGAAAATTGACATTCTTCAAATGTCTCCCGAGATGTTTACTCCTATGCCGTCAAAGTTTCATAATTTATTTATTACATTTTGGTCAACATCATATGAGTTTAAACGTTGACAAATGAATTTTTTGTCGAACTCTTCAAAAAAGACACTTTCCTAAATTATACAAAGTACCAAATTATATTCTGTAAATCAATACTGTCCCAAAACGATTGTTGAGTGTGCAGGCATTATAAAGAGAAAAGAGGATTTTTATCGACACATGTCTGGATAAAACACAGAACTGTATAAAGAGATTTAATCTGGCATGACAGCCAATGACGAAAGAATAAGAAGCGAAGAATGCATTTTAACATATAAGTGAAACAATTATATAAAGTTATAAATATAGCAGTGCTTTTAAATGCAATCTAATCTGTTTTGTAGATTTCCTGAGGTAGACATTCTCAATGATACGAGAAATAATTAACGAGTAGCATTCCGAAGGCAGATCATTCTAATGCAAGACATGCATCTTAGCACGATGCAAGTGTCATGTATTGTGTAATGCGTAATACATTTAAAAAAAAAGTTGGCCATGAACATGAAAGATTTATCAAATGATTATCAAGATCTCCAGGTCTGAGCCTCGATGCAACACCTACAACATATTTTTCAAAATAGACCTTATCCAAGAAAAACATTGACTGGTATATCTGTCACTCTGGTGATGAGGACATGGTAACAGATAGAATTTGAAACCTCATGACAAAATCTGTTGATTGCCAGTGTCTCGAACAGACAAGCGTGTGTTTTTTGTGAACGTTTTCGAAACGTTTTGACACGCCTCAGCTGGGTCAACTTTTAAAAAGTTTACTTTTTGATTCCTGTATATCCCCGATTTTATATTTCTTGTATGGAAGATAATTTGACTCGTCAAACACGCAGAGCTCCTTTTTGCTAAATACTATACGTGACAGCCGATTTACGTGTCTGAATGAAATCAATATGTTATCTGAGTTGGTCGAAGTAAATAAATATACTTGAAATATGCCAAAACAGGAGGTAAAAAATAACAGTACAATGGTAGCTCGTATTATGAATTTATCAACTGCAGAACATATATCACATGAATAAATGGAAAATGTATAAACAAATTGCACGCAAATGGTTAAAGGTTCTCACAAGTTTAGTATTCATATTCGGTATATCTTCTTCGTCTCAATGTAGCTATGTTTTTCAACACATACAGAAGGAAGCTCATATGAATTCCTTCGCATTCAAGTTACGAATTTTGCTCAGCATGACAAAGCATGATGTGTTTATATGACTTCTGGCAAAAAAATCAGGCGAGAAACCTGTACTTGTATGCTAGCGAAGATAAGCGATTAAGATGCCATGATAAATCAGGCCCCCAATGCAATTGTTAGTAAACACTGCCTATTAATAGTCGATAAAATATCGCCCGTGTGAATGCATGGCGTCAGTATGGTTGCAGCTCTCCGTCTGGTCACCATCACCCCATCTCTTACAATTCAATAGACAATATATAATTGTTGAGAGATTCCTCTTGTTTGGACATTCAACTGTCATGCAACTGTATAGATTACTTCTAACTCGCACACGAAAGTCTCGCTACGACGCAAAATCACACCAAACAGAAGCGTATTCATGCATCGCCAGAGTTCTCGAAGATTCACGGTCTGAAATGACGCGAATATGGCAATCTTAAATGGCCATTCTTAGAACGAATTTCTCAGCACCTTTGGCAAGTGGGACGTGCTGATAAACTGTTCTTTTTATCACACACGTAATAAAAAACCTCGCGAAACCATTGTTATTTCTAGAAATTGAAGCTTTAGGTTTAAATTAATTAATATTGACTGGTGGACTTTGTTAAAGGCACGTAAAAAGTTTAAACATCGATGTCACGAAATATCGTATTCATTTAACCAATTTGCATCACTTATTTAGCACAAAAATCGCATTTCGCAGTCGATATGAAGGTGAATAGTCGCACCCTTTGACTTTGTGCTTTTATACATATCTCTCCAGAATTAAGCGTAAGGTTGCTTTGAAATCGCTATAAATTTAACCCGAGCGACGGGAAACATATACGAAGGCGAATAATGCTCTTTATTGATACAGTTTTGCAACAGTAACATGTACAAAATAGCAGCGCTTCCATAATTGGTAAACAAAGTCTGCATGTCTGCATGCATGGGATGCGAGAAGAAACATCTAGTATAACAGGGGATAACTTCGGACTGCATAGGTTAACTCTAATATATATTTATTTGAATGTAACGAAATGGTTAGATCTTTGGATTTCCACTTCACAATGTATTGGAAACTTGTTTCTATATCTCAATGCTTTATCAAAAGTTCTGATCGTCCAGCGTGAGCAAAAAGCCGGTGCTTCATGCTTGCAATGCAACAGCTGCGAGTCAACTACTTCAGGTGCACTGACGTACCGAGTGTAGCGGTCAACAACATCTAACAAGCTGCACCCTTCTACGAACTTGAAGAGTATGAGAGTTGATTAAGACGCTTGGTCTGGCCGAAGGAATGTTGCACTTGAGCTATAGTCATACATACAAGGTTGTGACATCGATCCATTGCGACTCAGCTGACATGAGACGTTTTACTCCAAGCTCTATGCGGATAATTATTGGGCAATCGCTCGATTTGTGGAATGGAATAGTCTACCCTTCGAACGTATCTTTTAGGATGCGAAATTTTCCGCGGAAACGATACAAAAAAGTCGCTTATGATCTTGCCATAATGTTATTCATGCATGTAGCGATTAGAACCAACATGCGACAAAGATGATGTGAAATTATTGCAGTATTCGAGAGCATAATTGTCTCAAATTAGACCCCATACACCTTCGAAATATCCACGGATTTAGTTGAAATTTGTGTGCAAGCGCAATATTTAAGATAGCGAGAATGTCAGCGTTTTTAATACACGAAGAACAAGATCTCTCATCATTGATCGCCTTAAATTTACAACAAAACTCTTTCAGAAATATGTAGTCGAACCACAGAGTTAATCTTTGTCTTCTGGCAAATCTTTTAGGTCGAAACTTATATTTCAGGCATAACAAATCCCATGCATTAAATCTAATGTTTAGATATGTAAAATTTGTCTAACACGATTAATTTCAAATGGCGATCATCGCGGTCAGTGAATTCAAGCCCGGTTCGAGGAAACTGCATGGCCACTGTTTTGTACACGCACTACTCATGTAAACACGAAGCGGTTTGAATGTGTATATATTTGTACATCGATGTCCAATTAACATGCACGTATTATTATTTACCATATTGCACAAAATATTCCTGTAGTTTGGGGAAGAAAATCTATCGCAAAATGGCGATATCCACGCCACTAACACATAGTCGGAGAAAGATTCAATCACTTAAACGTACGTTTCAACTTAAACGTGCAACTTACTTGGTTAAATTGTGAAATTATATTTCAACCAGACGACAGTCGCGGAAAATATGCTAATGAGATAGTCGGAGCAATGAGGAATCCAGCGCAGCCTTTGTCCGAGTGCTCAGAACGCGAGATGCATACCACTTCACATGAAATGACTTGGACATTGACCAAGTGCCCGGATATTGCACGCGGTTGTATTTTTAGCATCCGCAAACGTGAAAGATGAAACTGTGCATGGGGGCGTCGATCATCTCATTGGGACCGGGTTTTTAGCGCCTGACCAAAAATATTTCGATTCCTACTGCTACTAATTTACTTGCATGTGTTGTGTAAATACCAAGCATGCAGAGCTCCCTATATTCAATGTTTACACAAAGAATGGTAAATATAAGTATCGCCAAAACGGTGCTCTTAAAATCTGAATTGGGTGTCGTGCAAATTTGACCTAATATTTCCATGATGCCCGTCGTTCAAATTCTGCCCTTAATTTACGATAGAGCAATCACATTGCACAATGTGCAGGTAAGTTGGGATGAGCTGATGTCCCTGAGCTTGCAATCGCGAACTAAACAGTAGCTCATTTGCGGAGAAAGGAATTCTGATTCATCTCAGAGAGAGAGGCCACTAGATGACGCGGCTACACGTCCAACAACATATTCTTCAGCACTCATGCATGCATACGCGACCACGAAGACCTCTGAATTGCGCTCACCTCAAAATGACAGACCCGTTAAATGTAATTAATGTGAATGCGCAAAGTTTTTACTTTATTTCAATGTCAACATTCACACAATTTTTTTTCAATGAAAAAAACACGAAACGCCTACTTGCTGATAGGGAAAAGAGTGACACATTGTTATTTGTACGTAATCATTAAAAATTTTCAAGATCGCGATAAAGTTTCTATTCATGCTTCGACTATAAATAACACTGGTGTTAACACACACGACAGGAACCCATTGAACTTAATGGCGCACACCGGCTCTGCTCTCAGACTAAACAAAACTATACTTACACCGGTAACCGGTTTTGCAAGCTATCTGCTTTGAATTACTCGCTCTAGAGTGGAGGTTCGGATCCCGTGCAACGTGGTGCTTGGAAGCGAAATCTAAAGCATATGTATATTACGAATGACCCTCGCACCTCTTAAAACATAATCGAGTTTACAATTTTTTGCATTTTTCCGGCTCAGGGACGATTGGGAAAAGGTGTGCACGTATACGAAGAGATTTTTCTTTGCCATTAAGAACTGCTAATGCTGGTTTTCCAGCGTGAAAGAACCTCGGCATGTTTGCGGCGATTTTCAACTTATTAGCCACTGGATAAAAGGTCGGATAATTTTTCCTCCCAGGGGAATTGTTGACGTGTATCGATTCAATGCATCAAATTAATTTCATATCCAACTTAGAGTACACCTTTCATCTCCGCCCGTTCAAATAATTAGGCGTCGTGATCAGTCTGTGTTTTCTTTGCAAACATTTTAAAATGAAAAAAATATAAAATCGATTGTGCGAGCATGCACAGCTAGACACGCCATACAATCCTACAGTGATTGTCTGATTTCAGCTTCCTTTGACGCATGTGATTTCCTACACTGCGATAGCAACTGCTTTTTGTATCAGCTGTGCGCCAATAGCCTTGCTCTTCTCGGGGAAATCAGCAAATCACATACGTCAAGGGTTGAATCGGATGATGTTTGCAAGAGGATATTGGCCTTGATAATCATAATTACGACTCGGATTTACCCCGGCTGCGTGCTGGGTTTAATCTTATGTCAAGAATTGGCTTAGGATCTCCAAATTTAGCGTTATTTTTCTAGAACGCACAGCAGTTGTCACGTCCAAGTCCAAATGATTGTTAACACCGAGCGCTGTCTCACAATGCCCATGGAAAAACAGATGTTTTCTGTAATTTTAAAAAATAATGATGACTCTTTGTGCACGACCAGACATCTATCTGGGTCATATGGTGATCATTTCGAATACATGTAACCCAATACATTTTCGTGTTTCGATTTACAAGAATCGATTTGTTTGGAATAAGATGCCGAATTTGTTTATAGCGCAGAATGTCGATAAACTTTACAAACGCTTGATCACTACACTAGGGAAAACACATTTTTAGGGAAGCATGTAGGATGTGCACTTTCGCGTCACTTCAGCCTGGGTGCAGGTTCGTAAATACAACTCATGCTGCTCAGCTATCCCTAAATTTAATTGTGGTTATTCCAATAACAGGGAAATTTGAACTTTTGATCGATTGCATTCATGCAAACAATTGCTCTTGCAGAATTATTGGATATGATGTATACTATTTGGAAACCTTGTATATAGGCCTAAGAACTACCAAATTCGGAAATTTTCAATGCTTACTGGAAAAAATGAGGATATTTATGGATATTTATCTGATTCTTACAGAATGCATTGCATTTATGAGTCTGGTATTTGATCCTTAATTTGATTGCCAAGTTGGCCAATTTTTTTCGACCTGCTCACGGAGTGGGCGCGCTTTTAGAGTAAGTATAAGCCCTGCTTAGGAAGTACTTTGTCTTTGTGTTAAGTAAGTGATTCTTATAGCTAAATCTATTATAGCCTCTGCTGAAGTCATTTCGAACTGTCTAGCAAAGATAAAATACATCAACACGTTATCATCATGCCTATTTTTTAAACTGGAATACTTCCCAGGTTTTATGGATTTTGACAAAAATCTGCTTCATATTCTATCTGCATGGTGGCCATTTCGTGCGCAAATTCATGCATACTGCATTCTTTCGATTCGCTTTGGAAATATTGACTGAAGAAAGAACAAATCTCTGTAGTGTATAATATGATTTTCAAAGCATTGCGATCAAATGCTGTGTTGAAGAATACAGACACGTTTCACCTGAAATTATATATGGTCTTGTGTCAGACGTGTGATATTAGGATAATATTAGGATATTAGGATATTAAGTTCTTTAAGTCTGAAGACGAATTATTGCGGCCTGTTTTTTTAATCAGTTTGCAACATTATTGCCCTATGAACGAAATTGATCCATCACCATCCACGCGATCCATGCATATCGTATCAAAAATGGTTCGAAGAAAGCCCACCGTCGGAATGGGGTGAACGAATTCTTATCAACTGGTTATATAAGGCAAGCATAATATTTTTACCATGCAACAAAGGGGTATATAACAACAATACCCGCGTTCGACAAATCCTGGCCACGCGAGACATCTCTGAAATAACGATTTCCTTGATATGAAAATATGTATATTGACCGCTGCGAATCGATTCTTATCTTTTGGCACGGTCGATGTCTAGTCGTCTTGTATAGATGCATGCATCTTAATGCGAAGCAAATTTAACATTCTGTTGATTGTTTTTCTTTCGAGTCCATCCTACCCTTTAGGGATCCCAGCCAACAATTAATTTTCATTCTAATTATTCGCCTATCTTATTCAGAAGAATATTTACCTATACAGAAAAGAATCCACTTTGAAATTATCAACGGACAGTATTTTACAGACACTTTCACTGGTTTCTAATATGCAGTCTGATTAACTGTCTTATTTTTTATATTCTGAACGGAGCATGCCAGAAACAGCCTCAGTTGCCTTGTGCAGTTGTGCTTATATAAAGCTGTTTACATGCGCCATCATAGTTACCTGTAAATCACATCTTATGTTTTGATTTATATCATCTTAGGTATATATAATACACGCGTGATAATGCTCCTACAGGCTACAAACATGTGTTCAGATATAAGCTGTTTATGAATATGAAATATATGAAACTTTTGCTCACAACAGTTTCATAGAGTATGCACGTATATTTTCATTAATTATGAATTTTTTCGGGGCAAAGGTACAGCGCCAATACCAACTTCCCAAATTCTTAGCTTCACGTTACGCCCCTAAGGGCTAAGGGTTATATATTATCGAATTCTCGATTGAGCTTGTATTTTCTTCTCTATTTTTCCTGCAGCGCGATTGAGGTATTCAGCTAATGTTACGCTTTGCTTAAATTTTGACAGAAAAACATCACCGCAAGTCGCGATATACGTGCGCGCTCTTTATTGAATCAATTAAGACGCGCATTCGATTTCATAACCGATTGCGTTACCTGCAAGTCATAAAATTTCCTGTCGAGCCGGGAATATATCTGGGATTTCTGGAAGGTATCCAAGAATCCCTAGGAAGAGTTATAGCATATGGGAAAGCGATTAAAAAGTTGATGTTGTTCTGTAAATATTGTGAGGTTATGAACTCCAAATGGCTCCTATCTTGCAGCACGATCAGGAGGAAAATTCGACCGGAAAATTTGGATCGTTTTTTTCAGGATGATTTCCACTTTGACCCGATTTCCGAACAGCCTTAGTGCAGATGTTTCCATCGAAACTAAAACCTATATCCGTGACCGTTTTCACGTTCTGCATAGGTCTCGTCCTTTCGAAATTATCCATTGGATGATGTATCTCAGGTATATTTACCCGAAAGCCGAGTACATTCACTGGCACAGAAGAAATTCTGATTCATCTCAGAGAGAGAGAGGCCACTAGATGACGCGGCAACACGGGGCAATGCACATGAACATAATTATATCAAGCTGAGAGAGTGCGAAACACCATCACTCAACTGCAGCTTTTGTGAGAATTCAACAAACGTTTATTTCAATTTTAATAATGTCTTGATAATGACAGTCTTCATAATTGGCGCCTATGGAATTTTGGTTTTGCGTGCGAAATATATACAAGGATAAAAAACGTTGCAATGCGGGTATTTTTTTTAAATATGAGCAAGTCTTTAAACGGGATGTCGCTCAACCACAATCCTAGAACACAGACATAGTTGTTTGATAGTCGTTATCTATCCTCAGAATCCCGTAATCGATTCCAATTGTCGATCTTAAAAGTTATATAAACAGTGGCATCTGTGTGATTCCACCGGTTAAGTATACAGTAAAAAAAAGGCCAACGAACACATACCGACATTAAAAAAAATAAAATACAAAGCCAGTATTGAATTGCTAACTGATAAAACCTGATAAATGATGTGGCCATTTTAAGAAATACCACAAAAACATTTTTGTCTTCGTGTTTCAAGATGGCGAATGTTTTTCGGAATGCATTATGCATTCATGCAACAACAGTCTACCTGAATAATAATGACTACTCTATCAAATATCCTTGATTATTCTTTACTTTTTTATCACCATAACTACAATCAATTAAGCAGGTTGATTCTATGCTGGATGATTTATTTTTTCTTTATATATAGAGTAAATAGTGAATAGCTACTAGATCCTAACGATATAGTTTGAAGAGTTTTGAAAGCGAAGGAAATTATTTGAATTTTAGATTATTGATTTTGCGATGTTGTGAATTAACACACGTCTGTTCGGCGTGGCTCCGAAAAGCTGCTGTTCGAAAAAGGTTTTCACCCTCGGAAATTAAAAAAAATGGCGCCCCGCATTCGGACAAATCTCGTGTGTTTGGGAATTATCTTTGTATGCGAAAAAACTGTGTTCAACTTTGCGCCTCGTTGCAGCATGCGCGCAAGCAATGCTAATTTATGGCTGAGTTATATATGTCAAACCTGTGTGTCGATAGACACTTAAATCTTGCATTAACTTAACAAGCAAGGCTGGCTGAGAAATTATAAATTTGTTAGGTGATCAATCTTTTAAATTGCTATTTATTAAATGATTGTGTCAACTTGGTTCTCATCGTGTCTCTTTGGGATCCGAAATCCAAGCATGCCATCGTTTTTACGCATAGGCATGCACAAAGCTACCATTTCAAAAATCTAAAACGAAACTAACTTCAGTCGATCCAACATTGTAATCCTTTTACTGTATGTGTAATACGCAGGAAGGATTTTCTTAAGTCAACAATATTTTCTGTGCTATAAACGTAAATCTGCAGACAAACTGGAGACATATATCAATAGATCTATTAAATACTATTTGACTAAAACAAATAGTTTTCCTGGCTTGGCCTAACGCCCTGAATATATAAACAGCGCATCTCTGCTGGGATTTAAAAGCAGTATAAGACGTGTTAATAAACATCGCGTTTCACTTTACACCTCGAACGATTGATTTCAGACAAGAAACGAATTTCACGCTAGGAGAAATCGAAGACGAAATGAGCTCGCTGGTAGCTATATCGATTCAATTGCATTAAAACTTTAGTGTATCACGATTATTTCAAAATATAGGTAAAGAAAATATCAACGAAAGACATTTAGAAGCGATTCTAGAAGAAATGTTCGGCTCTATAGCAATGAGTGTTGTGATAAAACTCAAACAAGGCATATAGAGGGTAATAAATAAATGTCTTAAAATAACCGCCTTTAGTTTTGAAGATATTATTCAAAGCCTTCATTGATTTATTGAAAGGGTATTTAATCGGTTATAATTTAACCAAGATATCATATAGTTCTCTTACAGCATACAATAACATTCTTATTTTATATTTTCCTTGTTGATTTTGTTCAATGTTGTCTTATTTAAATTTTTCATTTTAGTGTAGAGAAATCAAGAACGCATAGACCTGACGAGTCAGACAAGTACTTTTCACGATCCAATGGTATTTTAAAAGCGTACTTCGCAAAACCAAATACAGATATATCTGCGTCAATAATAGACTACCTAAGCTTAGCTAGCGAGTTTCTTTAATCTTTCTTGTATTTATACAGGCGAAAGATGCTTGATGCGTCTCATTATAATGTAACATGCTAGCTCATGCAGCCTGCAGCAGATTTTCATTCAAGTTGCATGTTGGGCTAGATCAATATTGTTCTTGCATTCCATTTAAAAAATTCTGCCCACACAATAGCTACAAACGTAGTTTATATATAAGGGGAGCTTCGCTTACTAGACGCACTTGTGTGAACTAGAATGTATAAAGAAGCTTTTTTAAAAGACACGCGAGCCAGGAAAGAACACAGATCTTTTCCCTTTCTGCAATTTGAATTGCGTTTGCGGAAAGCTTTCGTTGCGTGACAAGCATCGGGATAAAGCATGCATGCTTGGAAAATGGAGACCGATTTGCTGGTCCGAATTCATCCACGAATGAAGTTTGCGCACTTACTGTCATGGAAAGAATGAAGATTATAAATTTATAATGTCCTCATTATGTAATTTTCGCAGCGGTAAAATCTAGATTTGCCAACCGATGGTGAGAATACCAATACATGCACCAGCAACTGTTTGAAAACTGATTTTCTACCCTATTTAATCCGCAAAGATAAGGTGTAATGCAAGTATGCAACCCACGTTCCTTTTATGCAAAAGAATGCCGATTTCACATCAAAATGTCCGATAGTCCTTTTTTGAAAAGTCCTGCAAGTCGCGCATCGCCGAAGGGCATTAGATTGGTCTTGATTTGTGCTTTATAGGCATACCACGGGGCCTTGAGGACAGGGTTAAAATTTATTACAAATTAGCTCTGTAATCTTTACTAACCTTTGAAATATGTGATCGTTTGCAAGTGCCGGCAACCTGATGTGGGCATCCAACCAATATCCACCCGTACGCGTTGTTTATGCCGTCCTTAATCGTCCTTGTCCTGTAAAAGTAAGATCCAGTTATACTTGGCGATGCGGCGTTCCTTTAACCAGATGGTCGCGTCAACTGAAACAAAAACCGGGCCTTTTTGATCGTGCAGATAGACGAGACTTATTGTTCGAGATCATAGCCTGTCACAAGTTCAAGATGTTTATGCAAAGAAAACCCTTTGAAACCGAATACAAGCTGTAATTTGATAGCACATTCTGGGCGCTTATATCCACTGTCTATATAGCTATGTATAGCTTGCAAGTTTCGAGCATTTTAGAAAAAGATTTTTTCGCAAGCTGTTCTTGTAAATGCAAAGCCGAAAACGTTATATTCCTGGTTCAACATGACTGAGATTTTTGTACTAAAGACGCATAGCGAATCACAAAATTTGTACGTGCGGGGGCCCTGTCAGCACCCAGCAGTACATTTTGCTGTTTGTATAGACACTGATTATAAAGCTACTAATATAAGTAATACTGGATCTTGCATCTGCCATGAATAATCGAAGCCGATGGCGTCATTGTTAAATGGTCCCTATTTACACTAAATTTGCTATTGTAGAGACCAAAGACGTTCTAATAATAGATAGGTTTCTAGCTTGTAATATAAAAGAAAATAGATTTAGTTCAACGCGTAAGCAATATAGTCCGGTAACAGAATTCATGGCATCGTTCGGACTAAGGGCACGCCACTTAATCGAATTGTTCACATAATTGCAATACTACAATAAGAGCCCCCATAGCAAAAGTTGTCTTTCCCGTCAGCAGCTTGTAAAGTACACTCTTGCGGTTTAGCAAAAAAAAATACATTGTTTCAAATCTGTAGGCTCTCAATTCAAAGGCCTGGTTTAGACGTCACGCTTTTCATGTGCTGAACCTAATGTAAATGAGTTAAAGTCTTTGTTTAAGTGAACTTTGCATTAATTCGATTCAGCACACAGCACATGAAAAGTTCGGCGTCAGAAACGGGCGTAATTCAGAACTATCCTCATAGATATGAAATATCAAATTCTTAATAATCTGACATTGCTGAGAGCCTGAGAAAGCAACAAGAAAATTCCACCGCAAGCGTTAAGTCGTTACGAAATATTTTTGCGCACTTAAATCGGTAGAACGCGATACCAAACCGAACATATTTAGCTGGATGGATAGCTCAATGGGTAGCGAGACCATATGGATACCCGAAAATGCGAGTTCAAATCTCACTGGAAACATCGGCAAGGAATGTAACCGAGTATTGAAGTGGATAAAGAATAAAATTTAAGCTCCAGGGCTGAGCGTTTCCTGGTTATCGACTCAGAGTAAAATACATCATTCATCCTTTGCGGCCGGAAACGGAGTTTTGGAGATATCACGTGTCACAAAAGTAGTATCGTTTTTCATCTTGGGTTGCAGGAATCTTTTATTAACCGTTTGCTAACTTTGCTACACACCCTAAATAACTTTTACGAATCTTTTAAGATCAGTTAAATCACAGACAAGACTATCAGCTTTGGTGTTGCAATCCTGATCTCGTTTTATGAATAGCACAAGCTCAGGTTACCTCTACTTGCATGTATTTTTTAACCAATTGTCAACTGTCAAGCCCCCCTTTGTCCCGCGTCTATCATCAATATCTGTCACACAGCATGACATTCGCCCCTAGGTTCGCTTTGCGCATGCGCTAAACTAAGAGCTCGATGATTGCTGACAATGCTGTGTTGTGTGTACCAATCAGGGGGGGGGGGGAGGTGGAGACTCAGCGTGTAGTTTTGGTATTTTTAGAAACGACTACAAGATTAATAATTTTTGCTTGCATGATTTTGGACAGCAATCTGCAGATGATTTGCAAATTTTGCATGTGTTTTATCTTTGTCGAATTTCTGTCACATTGTTTTTTTTTAAATATCGAAAATCTATCAATCTATAAATCTATCGCCTCAATTTTGACATTGGTTGCCCGATGTGAATATTTTACAATTGCGACATCAACCGTAATCTATCATTAATAGAAGCCAAACATTGTTATAGTCGACCCTTTGATTTATATTTTTAAGAAAACCGAGGTTATGGTGATACTGAGAGCATTTGGCTAATTTGGCTAATTTATCTTGTGGTTTGGCAAGTAGCAACCCTTGCAAATAACATATTGGCTTAACAAAAAGATGATACCTCAGTCTCGCAATGTCAATGAATGGTGGATTATAGAAACTGTATATGGTATGAGAAAGCGACACCGTCTATCGGGCGCCACGAAAATCATTAAGTTCCAGTATATTTCTCCATGGACTAAGTAAATAGCATGGAAATTGATTGATTAGGAATTAATATGTCGTCAGGCGAAGGACCTAATTTACTGGCCTTGCATTAATAAGAATGAATATGTTTTTTCGGTTCTCAAGCTTCAACGACAAAAATGCTCACAAATGTGGGTCATGCAGGTTATAGGATGGTATTTGAATTAAGTGTACCCTTCTTGTCTTCTCTTTTGCGCTCGACACGGGAGGTCAAAAACGATTTTATTTCGTGCAGATTCATGAATTTGTAGCATTCACGGGTGCATTGCGACAATTTTAACACAAGGGGATTTCTGACTTGCATCATATGCGGGACAATTTATATAAAAGGTGCAAAAGAATATATACTATATATTATATTATATACTCGTTAGCGCAGCATCCGAAGCTGTGGATACAAAGAGGAATGGGAACTATTATGAAGAATTCTGTTCTCCATACAATACGATCGACTCAACCGAAGTGGATATTGGATTTTAGTAGAAATGAACAAGTTGGGATGTCTTGTCCTGTTATAATAAAAATCATTCGCAGTCAACAGTTTCAAACAGTGACATCTACCAATTGGACAGACCTTCCTCAAGGGAAGTCTTCCCCCCTTACACCCCTTCCGTTTAAGAGAGTTGGGCAATCGTTTTTCATTTGTTCAAGAGTGATAGGAGCTGTTCTCCTCGTTTCAACCTAAGGGCCTTCGCATCAACTCCTGAATAAAGAAGGCCCTTAGGTCGAAGCGTCGAGATGTCTTTTTATGTCTACGTTAGATTAGGATCATTGTATTTGTCTCACCATCCCTTCGGCAGATTTGCGCAATTTCATTTGATTGAACGACAGCGGAAAGGATTGCGGTCGTGCGCATCATTTACCAGAGTGCGTGAATGAAAACTATGACAAAAAGAACGATTAATGAGGTGAAATTGTAACAACAAAGGAAATGACTTTCTGATTGATGTTTTTCATTTTAAAAGCATCCATTTGTTTTTGTAAACAATTTTCACCATCTACGTGATCGTGAATTCAGTAATCACGCCGTTTGTGTTAAACAAAAATAGACATGGTCAACTGAAACGGGAAGCTCAGCCTTTAGTAAATACAACAACCTAGATAACCAGGGCCCGGTTGTTCAAAAGCCGTTTAGCTTAACCCAGGGTTAACTCAAACTTTAACATAATTTTTTTCAAACGTTCGTTTACGAAGTTGAACATGTTATTTCACAAAATATTTTGCTGATCAATAGAAGCCTTATTTTGTGAAGTCTTGAAACAAACAGCGGTGCAGAACCATATGAACCAAAGCAGCGGATTAAATTTTAACCCAGGGTTAGCGTTAACCTAGCTTTGAACAACCGGCCCCTGTATTACAAAATAGGAGATTAAGTCATAAAAAAGTCAATAGAATGATGGTCAGGAAACTCGGTATGCTTCAAAGCATTCATAATGGCTGAAATTTGATGTTGACGAGGTTCCAGCGTTGACACAAACAAAATTTTACTGATATCTTTTTCAACGTTACGCTTGAATAAGTTCACCCTGGCGCTATTATTGGACGATTTACGACAACACACGCAAGAAACCGCTGTCTTTTGTTTGCGTTGGCATAAAAAAGAAGGCACAGCAAAGTTTCCAGAACACATGGCTATTGCCTGTGGGTATGGCGAGCGTAATGAAAACAATTCGTTTTGTTTACACTACTGTCAATAGAGATTTTGGCGATCTATATGTAGAACAGCGAGGACAACTGCAATGGCAAAAATATATTAACTTAATAATGTATAGTATTCAAACGTATTCAATGTCACCACAGGGCCTATTTTAGCGCGTGCAATATTCAGCAATTCGGTGCAGTAATAATGGAAATACATAAACAAGTAAATACAAGCGATATAATTTCCTGACGTTTCGGCATTTTCATGATTGACGCCATTATCTGGGGTAAAATAAAAGTCGGGAAATTATATCGCTTGTCTTTACTTGTTTATGAGTGTAATACTAAGTCATTGTTAATACGAATTAATGGAAATTGTGTTGTATTTTGTATGTGAATGGGTGCAGTATTGAAATTCGAAAACAACCGACTTTAATTAGGCCTTGTTTACACTACGCCGGATTCCGGGATTCGCATGGTCACGATATCAAAATTAACCACGTTAAAACGAGTAGTTTACCCGCAAAAGTTTCAGCAAGGCGGAGCTAAGGGGTATTGAAACATCTTTCCACCCAGGAATAGATAATATTAGCGCTTAGGTTACCAGTAAAAAGCCACAAAGGACGAGCATGGATCATGGATGAGAAATCATGAGATGGGCATTTTAGCCATGCTGTGCCAAAAAATCGAGCGTAGGGTAAACGGGGATATAATATCATTAGATACGTGACCACGAAATTAGAACGAAGTCGTTTTCATACAACCGTGTTCACGGCAATGGAGTAATTCGAGTGGAGACAAAATACGACGCAAGCATCCAATCAGCTCATTCGGGCGTGGCGGGCTTCAGAAACAATGGCGCTTCGCGCAAGCGGAAAGAACGAGTGTGTTGGTTGTCACGGATTTTTCTTCAGGAATGCTCTGTAGTAAATGTTCAGTCACTCTGACAGATTTGACCAATTCGCTTTGGTCCCTACTGGTGAAAAATCTTCACAGCTTTTTACTATCCACAAAATTTGATACTCTCCTAAACCAGTCTATGCGCTAGCCTCGAACCCAGGCGCTTTAATAGTAAAATATATAGCGTTGCATTCAGTTCTTGTGTAGAGGTCAGTTGAAAAAAGGCGAGCGCGCAGGGGTGCTTGAGGTGGTTTTAAACCACTCTCTGGGCCGTCTATGTATCCCGCCTAAAACGTCGGCGATTTTATATTTCTTCTTTGTATAATTAATCTCGTTGAATGCAATCAGTCAACTGCACTGTTGAAATACTGATAACGAGTATTTTGAATTTCTTTTAGGTCCATGAGGTGAAGCACAGAGTCATCTGTTTCGTCTGCGCGGTTAACGAGTATAAACTCTTTTGTGCATTTACATCTTTTATGCGGCTACATCTGTTGTTGGTTGTTTCTTACGCCATTCAGGGTCAATCGTTCAAATTAAAAAGGCATCGCTAACCGCAACTCTTATGAAAGAGGTCTGCGAGTGCAATGCAGGCGGGCACACGTAGAGAAGGTATTTATTACTGATTTTATGGTTCGAACATGTACGCGATAATTGGGCTGGAAACATGATAAAACGTGACATGATAAAATGAGTGCAAAATAAGTGCAACGCGGCAAAGTTTAGTGGCGTTACGCAGTTAAGTGTCGGGGGAATAAGAAATAATTTTCGGTGACAAAACAGGAGGTGTTTTGCGATTAAGTTTGACTATAGCGAAATTTGCCGAACAGTGCCGAGAGGTGAAATAGCTGTATATTTTGAACATTTTAAAACAATTCACGGAACCAAGCTATGCGGTTTTACACATTATATGACGTTTTTCCTAGAGTCTGGTGAGGATTCCTCTTACTTCATGCCGGAATTCCTATACCCGTATTCATGGAATCGTTAATACGTTGGTGGACTGCTAAAGTGCGAAAGAAATTTTCCATGGAATCTCAATGAACTTTCTTCGTTTACTGGCTTATAGATATTGATAAAAGCCTGCATAAGATTTCCGGATAAGTTAAAAAAGATTTATTTTATACATAGGATCAGACAGCATGTGGTAGGGATAAGACACGCTATAATTCTCACGTTTTTATCACATTATTATATCTTTAAAGGAACCTAAAACCCAATAAAAACGTTGAAAAAATATAAAATGCTCTGTTAAATCGTCGATATTTTTGTTACGTCGAGACATACGTCCATAAATTCGTTTCTTCGAACCGTATTATGTGATCTGGGATAGCCATATTAAGGGGTCATTTTTCTAGACAAAGGTAGATAAACAAACGTATATAGCTAACTGAATTATTCACAACTGTTTTGACACCAGAATTCACCTGTAAAGCTTTACGCTTTATGGTAATACAGGAACGTAACGAAATGGAAGCTAGGGAACCGTTAAATTCTTCACAAAACAACTGCCTATATACTGTAGGCTATAGTGAACTGTATGTGTAAATGTATCGTCACTCCATGACAAAGTTAGAGACATGATTAACGCGAGAAATGATCATGTCAATGATAACTTTGTGTGTTCGAGGTAGCCTATATTGTAGCTAATAAGCGCCTAGCTCGGTGCCGGTTGTTATTCTGAGAATATACGGCGCATGTTTCATGTTTGTTCTTGTTTAGTTCATTAAGCCATGTTTATTTCAATGCTTCAAAAGTATTTTATGCTTTTTAAATTCATCTCGGGTTGCGACGTTCCCTATATAGTGTCCAATAGCTAACTGAATCGCAAAGGTTTCCAAAATGATGCACGTACGTATATGTGTGAGACACACACTTCTTAATAAAGACAGACTCTTCTTTCAACCATGATTTTTCCAACCATGACTATGTTATGTTTTCTTATGTTGACAGAATAAGAAAACATATATCTCATGACCAAGGCGCCCTTCGGCCTTTGCTTATAAATGTCAAAACAAACGAAATATACCGTTTAATGTTTTCCTAGAAACCTAGACTGATTAGACTATAGACGGCCGCACGCACGAACTATTTCACTTCTAAGAACTTGCAAATCATAGGACCAGCTTTCATCAAGATTCCTTTTCAATGAAAACGTACTGACTTTTCGCGTAGACACGGCAATCAAAGAGTATATTGTTATATATACTTTACGGGAATCTTGTTCCATCTGCACAAAAGGCAGAGATATATGTCTATGACTTTCGATCGTAAAACTGAACTTAACCATACCTGAGCACTACAGGCTAAGGCGAACTAATAGGAGAGGCAAAATACAGTATGTTTTGAAGTTCAAGTCGTTGATTAAATTTGAATATCTCTTCATATTGATATATTGAGCTTAAGTTTGGGTTTTTTACAGAACCTAATTGTACTAGTTGTAATTGCAATTGTAATTGTATTGTCTAGGGCTTTAGGTATATGCTTTTGATTATAAGCCCGCGCGCGTTTGTGGCAGTCATTAAGGCATTTGAGATACCAAAAGCGGCTTCACTCCAAAGAGCTAGTCTTTTTGGGACATTTAGTATACTTTTGAGATTCCGGAACAATCGTAGTTTATATAATATACACAGTAGTTGTTTACATCGCCGTTCGCTATAGACTTTTACACCGGATCTAATTTGCCACTTACGTAGCATACCCTAGAATTTACACAAGTCAATCAGGACTTGTACAATTCAATCTTACGAAGTATAAAATTGTAGTTGTTTTATATTCGTCTTGCGTGAGCCATGCATGATTCATGTTTAGCGCACGTGAAATAATCGTGCATCATGAGATAGGTTAAAGTCCACGGGCCGATGTGAATCATAGTTAGGCAACCGTTGGCATAACGCTACCGGCTTACTTCAAATTTCTGTCCATTGCTTTGGGCGCTCCCCCGCATTTTCAAAGCGCAAAATTACACCAGTAACGGAGCTTATGTTAATTATACTGCCATCGCGCGCCAAGAAAATTCAGCTGCATTCTTTTGGTCTAAATAGTCTAACCTTAACCACAGCAAGAGCAACATGAAAATAGTTACTGAAAGACAGTTTCACACTGTAGGATACATTGCTTCATGTATTTGAATTTGACATGCAAGATTCACGCGGTGTCGTATTTTGAATACAAATAAAAATACTGGCTCACCTTTTACAAGCAGATCGGCCGATTTGCGTATATCTTTGCAGTAGTTCAAGCGAGATATCTTCCTTCCAGGATGCGAGTTACCTTATGGGATTTCAGACGAAATGTCTGATTCTGTCAATTGCCAGGTCATATATAGCTGAGGAATGCCGGCGCGTCCGTTAGATTGGCTTCTGGCTCCCGCTGAGTGGCCGGAAGACGGGGGCGTCACGTGCCCCTTAAAAAATACGGATCTTCAGGAAAAGACTGACGCTAATTATATTGCGCGCAGCTTTTAATCTTCATCATAGCATATTTTGGTATGTTTTCTCCCCAAAACAATCTTTCAGACGGCGTGGGATGAACTCGTGGAGAAATTCGAAGTGTTCCGTATTGTGGAAAAACATTGCAATGAAGTGAAAAGAGACTTTCTGTCTGCAAACGTTTCGGTCGAGTAAATCGATGGGAGAAGATGGCCCGCGCAAATTAGACCTATTCTAGAATATGGCTGTGAGGTATGGCATTTTAACATACCAGACTTTTCTGTGCGTGGACATTGAGAAAATACAAAAACGAGCATTCATTATCTCACCCTCCTAAGCTATTGAGACGCACTATAAATAGCATAGAAATAATTACATTAAAAGATCGAGGGGAAAGTTTATGTAATTTCTTTTTTTAAAAAAATAAGCAGAAAGATAACTTAGTAGAACTGTTTCCCGACTGTCGTCTTCCGTTGGGCAAGATTTACGATCAACACGCACATATAAAGATTATTTGTGCAAAACAGATCGTTATAAAAACTTTTTTTATCTCAAGTTACCTCAAAAAAGACTGGTAGGTTTGTCTAATTTAATATATCTACTATTTTAGTGTCTTCGATTTTATTGAAAATTAAAAAAAAAAGTACAGCTGATATGATATATAGTGTCTTTAGTGATGTACTAGTATTTTTATTAGAGTATGTAAATTAATTAACATAGACTTAAACCTTGTTTAGTGTAAAAACTTTGTAATTTAGCCTTCGGGCTACAAATTGGTTGCAATCTTGATTAATAATACTAAGCAAGATCCAGCATTGAAGACTGAGATCAAGCGAAAATCCCGACAAACGTCGGATATTGCATAACAGTTGCATAAGGTGAAGTCACGATTGACCACCAGGGGTGTTATAGGTAAACAGTTTACGACAAATAGCTCCCCAGGGCAAAATATGAAAATTATTTAGAGTTATGGGCTTGGCCAAAACAAATAAAATACCTAAATACCATTAAACATAAAGACATAGCCATAAGTTAAATTCGAAAAAATTCTGGAAAAAATCAACCTCAAATTTCGATCATCGGCCAGGGAACTAATTCCGTCCGGAATTTAATGCCCGTGTGTTTCGATAATACGGTGCAAATCCTGAAGCAGTGGAAGAAGCACAGTCGGCTATTCGAGGTCAAAGACTTTAATCTCCTTAATGTACCAATGAACACAATTTTCAATTAAGTTTATTTTTATGTATCCTTCCTGTTACATGAAGTATGTTTCTTAAACAATCGGGCACTCCCAATAATTGATTATGCAATCATAGCGATCCTTATCGTCATCATCCCGACGAACTATACGACGCGAATCCAGTTGCCAGGAATACTTTCCTTTGGTTTTCCCGGTACATGCGCACATGTATTGGCCATTTTCTAACTTATACAAGCTTCCTTCGGCACTTTTCCTTGTTGAGCAAGACGCTCCGATGATCTTGTAGTTCTGCGGACGAGAATGGAAGAGTTTTCGGTCTGTTTGCTTGTTTCTTCATCTGCCGCCTGTCTGCCAACCTGCTTCTCTGTCTTGCCTGCCTGCCTGCCTACCTGTCTGCCTGCCTGTATGCCCTTTCAAAATGGCTGCCAAACAAACTGATAGACAATGTATATGTCGTGTTGAAAATGCGTTACCTTCAAAAGCCTTTCAAAGTGGGTTAATATATAGGTTACCGCTCATGATCTCAGAGCTGACTACATTTGGCTTAGCCTCTATCCGTGTATGACGTCATTTTGAATCAAAACTACAGCATCAGCATATTTCTCGGCTCTTACCATAGAAGCTTTGGCTTCGACGAACACATAGTTGCTATATTTCTGCTTTGCTTCGTTACTACTTTTCCCAAACCGACACTGCCGTAACGCATTCGCGCCATTTTCACCAGGTGGACCCCTGGGACCTTGTTCTCCGCGTGGGCCCTCGGAGCCAGCCATTCCCGGCGAACCTTGGGGTCCTAAAAGGAGAACACACTACTCTAGAAACGAAGTAGCCCGCCATCTTGACAGAAGCAGTTTTTGCTTCAACCAATTGCTACAAGGTGTGTAATCTTTACGAGACTCCAAAGATCAGAAACTATAATGTAGGGCGCACAGTTACAAGCTCAGGCAGCATTTCATGTTTGTTTCCTTTGAAGAAATTGTGTTATAATTTAATTATAACTTATTCGGCACTTAAAAACCAAGGCTTCACATACATGTCGTCACTTCCAATAGCACGCCAGTGACCAATGCAAACGACAAACCTATTTTGATTAATGCATTTTAACACGAGCTATATATACCTCGTTCACCCTTGGGACCTCGTGCCCCCTGAGCACCAGTCTTGCCAGGGGATCCGTCTTTTCCCTTCAACCCTGGCGCTCCTCGTATCCCCTGTGGTCCCTCAGGGCCAACTGGTCCGCGTGGTCCTGGTGTCCTTGACCTGGTCGCATTGACTTTCTTAAAGTAAAATAGTTGATTAGTGTTTTATTCCTGTCATAGTTCACCAAGGGGGACATGTCGCAGTGCTCGGAAGCTTTCGTCCAATTGGATATGCTTTTCTATGCTGTCTAAAGAACGAAGCTATACTATTGGTTGAAACAAAAATGTATTGTAAAGTTCAGCCAATGAAAATCATTCTTGCGAGGAGCTGCGACCCTACCCGAGCAAGGCCTGAGTGACACAATCAAAGCTCTACAACCATCCCAGCTTCGCTGCCAGCGTACGGGGTGAGATGGCAAAGGGGTGGCAGGTGACCCTTACCCACAGAAACATTTGAATGAAGAAAAATTAGGCAAATTGTTATCGAATCCTACCAAAATTCGGCAGTTTTTGATGAAATGAGTAGTAAGTAGGTCGGGCAATTGGTGCTGAACTCATACACCTGACCCATCGTTTCAGTTTGTAGTTTGTACTTTGTACTTTGCCGTTGAATCACGTGTTGGGTAACCGAAACGTACGAAATCTTTGGAAAGAATTTAAGTAACGAGTAGATATTTTCACTAATGAGAGTATCTCACATTACCTTTATAAGCTGTTCAAGATGCTTGACCCGCAGCTCAAAAGCACCTCTTACATCTTCAATCTCATCCATTGCTTTCTTCTCGACTGCTGTGATCTAGTAAATTAATTCACGCTACTTCACGTTGTTTTAATAGTTAACCTAAATCTTGAGGTAGCCTTAGCATTGTTTTACTGCCTTAAATTAATGCCTTTCTCCATGAATCGCCATGCATAATATAGTATAGAGTTTGCGACAAACTTGTCATAAGCTTAATATCGGTTATCGCTTATCAAAGCACTACATGTTGGACAACAAAACACTCCTGCAGTCTGTCAACAACTTGGGTTGGGAAGAACAGGTTACAGACATGTCAGTGACAATTTATTAGTCCCGTTGAGACAAATGCCATTCGAATTTCTCAATTGCTTTATCAAAGCTGGGAGAATAAACCAATGCCAATTGCCAACGTGTCTTAGTAAATCGTTCAATGTCATGTAAACTTGTCCACTTGCTTATTCTTACATGACGTGGTTAACTTTACAAGCGAAAAGATTACAATCTTACCGTTGCCTCTAATATATTCACTCGAGCTTTTAAAGCTTCCAGTTCCTATTCATATAACATAAAGAATATAGAATGGATATGTTTGCAATTCAATAAAAACTTTTCCCGCAGTTATCAGATATGATAAACACAAGACACCACAACAATGTTGACAAATACAACGAAAGCTGCGACAACAACAGCAAGAATGTCAAAAACATTTAAAACAATAAAAACAGGGAAAAAATGCATAACACCTAAAGTTACAGCTCAGGTGTACCTTAGGATCAACTTTCCCTGGTGGTCCAGGATCCCCTTTCTCTCCCTTTGATCCATCCCTTCCGTTCTTGCCATCCCTACCATTCACGCCATTTACCCCGTCTTTTCCTGCAGGCCCAACAATGGTTTGTCCATCCTTGCCATCCCGACCCGGGCGTCCTGGTTGACCATCACGACAACCGCAGCCATTGAACACAGAAGGTTCAGGTTCGTAGAAAATATGCACCTATAATATATACAAAGATATAAAACATGCATTTCAAGTTTCAAACTACGACGCGCTATAATGTAAAATTTATCTTCACTATAAGTGTTCGGTCTACTCTTAGGACTTAGCTCTTAGCTTTTTGCGCATTCTTAAAACATCTCAATTCAAGAGTGTCGTTTTTCGTCGTTATCAGATCTTCACCACAGATTTTAGCCCCGTAGCTTTATGCTGGATAACCTACATCTGAATTTTCTTTATCAGTGAATTCTTTCCATTGCGATGCCGAGTTTAACGACAGCATACAAAGAAACCCAAAGATACAGATCAATTTAGGTATGACTATCATTCTTTCACCCGTGTTCCTTAGAGTTAACTTTATACCGATGTACACTGTTAGTATTCGGTCCGTTTTCTTTGCCGACTGAAATGAATGGTTTGACTCTCCACAAGTAAAGTTAATTATATAACACAAATCATGAGAGTGATTCGAAAAACAACGAGTGTTTTCGCAGCTGAGTAATCAGATTTTCCAAGAGAAATGACAGTTTAATGAAAACGGAATAAATAATTATTAAAGGAATGACATCCATATAACAATCATCTAATTGCGATACTTGTTTGACTTTCTATGCAACTAAATATGCAAATAAACTTACTAACTTTGCTCAAGTATCACAGTCGTTATAATGGCCGTTGAAAACGGTTAGATTAGATAGAATATATGATTAAAAAGAAAGTGTGAATATTTGCATTTAAATTCAAGGTCACCGAAGCTCATTTTATACTTATGTTGTATAAAAAGGCTGCTATGTTTGTTTAGAGATGAATTGTAAGTATTTGTTGGGATAAATAAACTTCAGCCAGTCAGCCACAATCTTCAAGAATTGAGCAGCATCAAGATTTTTCACGGATATCAGTGATAGGAGACCACGATGTGGTGTTTCCATGCGGAATAATATGGTTTTTCATCCCTCTTATCAATATCTCTGATTGAAATATTACAGTGTTTAAATTTCGCTTCGCGTGGGAATGTTTCAACTGTTCAATAATAACTTTATGTATTCAGACGTCCTGTTTAATTAAATTCCCCAAATTTAGATGGAAATGCACCAGGACTGTTATATACGTTTATGAATTGGAAGCAAACTATTGCAATAGGGCGCGTTACACGAGAAATTTCAGAGGCGTATAGCAGAAGTTTTAGGGAGGTGGGGGGAGAGGGTGAGGTGGGGAGGGGGGGTGAGGTGGGGGGAGGGGGGGAGGGGGGGATAGCAAGCCGCCAGTGTGACTTAAGACAAGGTTCGTGCTAAACATTCTGTGCAGGATTTTGTGGCATCAATGATGGACAATTTCGATGGGCAAGATCACATACAGGTTTTTTGCATTACAGACAATGACTCACTTCATTTTCTCCGAGGAGGCCCAAAATTTCACCTGGGGGAGAGACCTTTGGCTCTAATTCAATTTGCAAAGGACCTCAAAGTCATGTTCTGACGCCATCAGAATCTTTACGAAATATCAGATTACAAGATAAAAGCATCATACAGACTTTAGGGCTTGGCATTTATCCAAGAAGGTATTCGAAAGAAATCAAGCATCTCTAAACCGCAGCGAAATTTTATCCAACATGAAGGCGGGATTGTTTTGTTCGGTTTTCTTAGCAGTTTTACTTCAGATGACACAGTCTGCTAGCGTCGCCACATCGGCAGATCGCACAGAAGTGAATTCCATCTCGGATTGTCAGTCTTGTGAGTACATCATGAGATTCATTCGTTTTCAAACTCTAAATCAAGCGCAAACTGTGGACGCAATAACAGAGAAACTAAGAGGCCTTTTCAAGATCATCCCATCTTTTCTACAGGTATTAAACATAACTTGTGTAATGTGTTTAGGCATATTCACGACAGGTAATCAATATAAGCGCAGATATATAATCTACTTCCGAGAGCATTTTCTCGTATATTTTCACTTGTTAATCTTGGGGGTTGGTTACATCAAGTATGCGTGGTGCATGACATCTACACTTGACAATTTTTTATTAAATTGAATTTCTTGCTGAAAGAAAGAAAATTAGCGCGAAAACTGCTGTTTTTTTACACCGGCGCGGAAAATTTCGAAGTTGATATCTTCAAAAACACACGCTAAACTATTGGGCTGTTCGAACCAGTACAAACCATTCAATGTGGCTATATGTTTTATAGTTTGTAGTCAACGTTTCTTATAAATTGTGCGTGAAATTTCATCGCCACTATTATTCTATACAAAAGTAATTCATATTTATCTAGAATGACGAATACTTAACAAATCTTGAGACGTATGTGAAGATGATTAAGAACGGAGATGATCCGAAGAATATTTGCAAATCTTTGTTAAAGTGTTCAATCGAGAATCTTAACCTCCCTCGTATCACCGAATGTGAGGTGTGCACGGCAGTAGTAGATCTTATCAAGTTTGAGTTAACAGTCAGTAATGCTACACTTCAACTGATTATCATAGCTGTTGAAGACCTGTGTGCCATACTGGGTGATGTTCCTGTTTACCAAGAGGTATTTGAGATTTGTCAGGGCTCTCTACTTTCAAAAGCACTACAAAGCAGTGTTATCGTTCATCATATACAATAATACATAATTTTTTTACAACTTGACTTTTTAGTGTAAATTGATTTTGAAGGAAATCAAGCAGATCATTGAATGGATCGAACAGAAACTCACGCCAGAAGATATTTGCGAGCGGCTTGGATTTTGTAACAAGACGATAACCAGCCACGTTGAAACCCTCACCGAAAGCTATGGAGTTAGCTCGAGGTCATCCACCCTCGGGCTCTGCGATATGTGCATGATGGTAATGAATACTGTGGATAAGTTCTTGGGAAATTTCATCAACACACTGGATGAAATTGAAGATGAATTGAATGCATATTGTAGCGTCTTTGGAGTACTCGCTGATCAGGTGAATATAATTTTGTGTGTATAAATTATTAGCCAGCGGTTGATGCTCCGTCATTGTTTAGTTTCGTATGTTTTTTCGTTGTAAACCCGTTTCAATTCAAGTCGTCATACACTTGCTACGTCATATATAGGATTCGGGGCTTTTAAGCCGCTTTGGCTTTGATTTCACTGATTTTAAAAAACGTATCATTGATATTAAACCAGGAAAACACGAACTAGGTTCATTGTAGTGAAGCCAACCGGGGGCAAAGCGAAATATAAACAAAATTGAATGCATATAAAAATTGAAAATTTGGCTCTGGGCTTCAGGTATATATTAATAAACCTGGATAAATAATGGATCCTCTTTGTTTTTTGCTAAAATAAGCTCTTAGTCTTTAAACTAGAACAATAACTTAAATCAGCAAAGATTCTAAAATCCAAGCAAACGCCAATATGACTAGACGATATGGCGCCAACTCAAGTAATGGCTTCCATAAAATGTATCAATATGAAATCCCTAATAATTGTAGTTCAGTCTGTTTCTGTAATTTGTTTTGTTTTATTTTGTTTTTAACGGTCCATTCAGTATCCATCAGCATTTACAGCGAATCTTTTATACAGTGAATCTAAGGAAAAATAAGCAAAATATCGAATAGATGACGACCAAATCAAACGTAAACGAAGTCTTTGTTTCATTTCATTATTTTGGTTTTTGGACTTTTTCATTCGTCTTTTGAAACAAACCGAGGTTACAGAACATATCAAAGATCTGTTAATTTGGTTTGCTTTTAAAAATCTTTAATGCAATCAAATAAAAACCTCGTTTACTTTGATTTTTTCGCTGTATATTCCATATTCCGATTATTTTTAATCTTCTTTTAATTAAAAACGAAGCCGTCGAAGGCGAACCTTAGTCCTGAGACTCCTGACGACCTGAGATGTTTTAAGAACTGCATCTTCGACTAGTCAAATTTAACCAAGTAACACTCATTTTAGAGTCATCACGTACCTCCCCTGCCTTTGTGGGTGGTTCTGAAATTAACATTGCATTTTGTGTAGTGCAAATCTGCGGTTGACATGGTCATTGACAAATTGAAAAGAAATGTAGAACACATTGAAGGAAAGCTGGATCCTTCCGCGACGTGCAAGAAATTACATCTCTGCCCCTCTTGATGACTGATGAGTTAACGCCTCAGTAATTCGGCTTCGTACTCGTAATGGCATGCGAAATTCATTTTAATTTGGTTTGCTGATTCATGACAGTTAATTTAGAGCGGACGTAGAATTGAATCAGGGTGTTGGGATATGAAAACAAATTTAATTCATAATGGTATTTAGACTTTCAAAGTTCAAACTACGAATGAAATAGTGACATGGCTTAATTTATTAATACGTAGCTTGCAAAGCAATTCACTCCTATTATAATGAAATTTTTATTATGATCTAACTTTGCATATAAAAATATGTTGATCATTTCATAATAACTGTCCTATTCTAGTATAGGTCAGTGACTTGGACCCGGTACTAGAAGTACTGGCTCGGTAAGTATCATGCTATAATTTTCTAGACTGGGAGAACTGTGACAACTTTTGTGAGGGGTAACAATATTTCAACTGCATCAATGTTTTGCTTGTCACTGTTGAAATGCAGTGAATTTGGATAGTTCTTCTTTATCCAGTGCTGTGAGATCAAAACCTTTTGGCAGTTGGTTACCTGAAGGGAATAAGGAAAAGCAACTTTCAATAACAACGTAACAACATCCACCAGAGGGCGAGAGGTGTATGGGGTATTACATAGGCTTTTAGTCAAAACACCTACATTTCTGAAGAGGTTCATGAGAATGTAATTTAGAAGAGAATGGAAAGTAGGTTGAAACATATTAGATAAGTTCCAATATAATCAGGGAGCAGCGTGGCAGCGTCTGCAAACAACTTAGCATCAAATGTTGTATAACAACTGCCTAAAATAGACAAAACACTTCTTGACGTTTCGACCTGAGGGCCTTTGTCAGGAGAGTTAGTCCCTCCCTCAGGTCGAAACGTCGAGAAGTGTTTTGTCTATTTTAGGCGGTTGTTATACCACATTTGATGCTAAGTTGAAAAATATTAGTTTCAAATTTACAATTCATTAGTGAACTTCAACCTTCAAGTTGATGCAACTTTGAGACCTTGGCCTTCAGATCATCTCTAACATTTTTTATTTCTGTCTCTAATTCTTTTTGATCTACATAATACAATCAATAAATGCTATTAACTCAAAATCTGCCCATAGCTGTCCAGCTAGAGAAGAACAGCAGTACTATTGTCACATTCATGGCTATTATTAGTCTACCCATATGAATGCTCACCTTTTAACAGCATATCTGAGATACTATCAGTTGGGTATTTGATAAACATGCCTCCTAAGCACATCCAGGACTTTTTGGAACTGGGTTCATCTAATATTGATTAATAAATTATTCTTATTTTATAAACCAGTTTACAGATACTATGTTTTTGGGTTAAAGTCAGGGTTTGGGTCAACTGGGTAAAGACATATACTTTAATACTTTATATCATAACTTTTCAATTTACGGAAATTAATGTCAGATGTACTAATATTGCGAATACTGAATAAGATTTCTCATTGTGAAAGTTAAGTAAAACACCTTTGCATTTCCTTAAGGCAGTCAAAGCTTCCCTATTGGTATTTCGCCTCTGATCAAGGTTTTTAATCTACAAATATTAAATTCAAAATGAAATGTTACCAAAAATTTTATTACAAAATACAAAGTGTAATATGGAAACACAAGGATTAATATTATTACGATGAGTGCTGTTATACTTGTTCCTTGTCAGCCAATATTTCTTCGGCTATTTCCTCGATTTCCGAAAGGTTTTTTAGCAAAACAGTCTCAGAAAATGTACTGTGTTTTGGATCCATTTCATACGCATACTGTATTCACAAAAATAATAAACAAGGCATTACAATAGAAAATAAAATTGTTATATAAAAAATAAATAATAAAAAAATGCCTTATTTGCGCTTGACGGTAACATGCTATCCACTATATTCCCAAAGAGTTTCCTTGGAAAGATGGAAGATTTTTGACTGCTTTTTTATTATGAGAAATTTATACTACAGTTTGTTATCAAACAGATATTCATCTTAGTTGGTTTAAATTATAACACCGATGAATGGTTGAGAAATGATGGCCTACTATCTTAATAGAGGAGAAATTAAAAGTGATATAAAATCACAAATAATTTTCATTTTTGGTGGCTTGGAGTTTCTTTGGACTCGGACGGCGTTTGATTTCAGCTGTGGCATTTGTAGCAACAACTGTTCGACTATAAAATCTGTTTATAATCAGTTTATATATGTTCGTTAAAGTTTTAATAGTGACATATAACATATAAGTCACCGTATAGTCAAAATTTGCTAAAAAGAATTGCCAGAATTGTTAGAATTGCTTTAAAGTGGAAGCTTTGTATGAATACCGCGTACCAGAAATACAACGGGCTACAAAACAAAAAACATGGACGAATTTTCTCCTGGTATAAATTTGTAAGTAAATTTATCGTATATACGGCCATACTTTGTCAATATTTTTGCAAAATATCTGTTTATCCGGAAACTGGAAAGGCTATTGATTTTGTTTTGTATGTTTAAGACTTTTGGAAAAGGGTGGACCAAAAGAACCGCGCAAAAAAGAGCAACTTAGAGCTGACGTGAAGCGAAAAATCCGACAGCGATTTCGTCGGAGGAGAAAGAATCAGGCAGAAAACAATACAGGTATGATACAGTGATGAAAAATACAGCTCATTTTTGGTTATCAAACTGGCAAGGTAGTTTAATCTTCATACTCATAGTTCAACCTTCTAACTATCTGTTACAGTTGCTCCAATATTTTCTCCTGTCAACTATGACGAACAAAACTTATTCACACCAAATAGTAATGAAAAAGTAAAAAATGAGTCATACTTAGCCCTCGTTGTTGACAAGCTATGGGACATTCAAAGAAACCCACATTTATACATCAAGAAGTATCCTTTAAATAAAAATGAATTCACTTTGTTTCTAAATAGCTTACATAGCTTAGTAATTCAGGTATATTAACAAAACCTCATATTGCAAATAGATTATATCTTCATCACTTTCATTGCTTTTATTGATTTCCAATATGCAATATTTTTTTTTCTTTACTGTTTTCCATATTTGTGTATTCTGGTCGGGTTCCTTGTTTTCTTCCACGAAACAGAAACAGGGCTTTTCATAAGAGTCAGAGGCCACAGAACAAGAGGAAACGTGGTAAAAAGTTGGCTGAAACGTATGGTTCATGGCTAAACAAAAAGCCAAAAAAACAAAAGGCAACAAAAGAATTTTATTATAGAAACAACAACTCAAATACGAAGCGCCCATTACAGAGAAGGGCTGGTGAGTCCGATACGAGAGTTCAGGAGACCTCTGGAAATAAATCGTGTTTGAGGACATTGAATGGCAAGCACTCAGCCAGCAGGGAAATCGATCAACACCAGGCTAAACGGATGCGTTTTGAGAGAAACGTTCAACGAAATGTTGAGAACGTCTCCACTGGTACTGACCAAACGTTTATGGATATATTAAATGATCAAAACAAAGATTATCAAAGAACCTCCGAGAAATTTCAGGATAGGACCAAAAAAGATTTACAATCGCATTTTAGCGATAGCTCAAACATTTGCAAGCCCTTCAGCGGCGCGAGACCTGAAAAGATGAAGTCGCTGAGAGTATATTTGGAGGATTGTTTCGCACAAGGGTTGCACGATGAGCGAAAATTAGGTTTGAACGGTTTTCAAACTACAAGCACTCCAAAGGCAATTAAAATCAACCTCTCACCGTCATCGCACGTGGCGTCAAGCGTACACGCTTCCCCCCCACCTATATCAAGGGTGGTAACATCGGATACAACACCGAGGGTACCAACATCTAATATACCATCATTCCATACAACCCAAGGAAAGGTAACATCGAAATCGATACCTAGGGTGGTATCATCGGATGCAACACCGAGGGTACCAACATATAATATACCATCATTCCATACAACCCAAGGAAAGGAAACATCGAAATCGATACCAAGGGTGGTATCATCGGATGCAACACCGAGGATACCAACATTTAATATACATTCATTCCATACAACCCAAGGAAAGGTGACATCGAAATCGATACCAAAGGTGGTAACATCGGATGCAACACCGAGGGTACTAACACCTGGTATACACTCATTCCATACAACCCAAGGAAAGGTGGCATCGAAATCGGTACCGAGGGTACCATCATCGTGTATTACCCCTCCAGTGTATTACTTCAGCGGCACAGAAACCGAAAGCTTTTTTTTCACCAAGAGAAAGAAAGTCGTTTCGGAAAAGCGTGTCGTAGAAAAAGCTGCTGGGAACAAAATGTACAAGCCTTTGTTTTCAAATAGACCACGTTTATGGAAGTCAGTTGTGGTAGAAAATGACGATTGAATCGTTGATCAGTCTATAAGAACATGGAGTAATTGACTGTGATAGGCCGAAATCGGTTGGGAACAGAGATCCAGCTAGGGGCAAATTTTTCCCTAGAGACGTGCTATTGTTATGAAGGTTTACGCGCATCGAAAATAGTCCGAATTCGCTGGGCAAAATCATTGCTTTTGCTTACATTTCTGTTGTCCTCTGGTCTCATATAACAAGAAATTTTACAAATTCTGTGAATTTTTTTTAAATAGTATTCACATCTGTTAAACGCAGGATATTGTTTTACAAATGTTGTTGAACAAATTACGCGCGGCAAAACCTGCCCGGTTCTAAGGCGACGTTTCCTCCAGTTAAACATCTAGAGATCAGCGAGTTTAATAATCTCTTGATCAAGAGGCAATACAATGTACATAATACTCAATTGATATATCGAGTTCCCTTAGTTTAGTTAGTTAAGCCCGTTTCATACGTCAAATATTTGTAAATAACCTTACGGCATGTGAAGTACGGATGAAACGGGCCTTGAATTTCAAATATATCGACGCTATGTGGTACGGAGTATATCGTTGCGTTGAATTTAGTTTGTACAAGTTCAAGTATTGTCATTCGTTATTTTATGGTCATTTTATAAACTCGTGATTGTTGAGTTTCTTGTTGGCACACATCAAAAGCCAGAACTGAGGACGTGCTTGCGAAATTCGTTCACGAAAGTCGTCGATTTCTGCCAAATGAGAGCAATCTGAATATGCTACGAAATTCCAGCCTTTTTTCTGTATTCTTCGTCTTGTCTCCGCCTCAACTCTTGTTGCATTTCTAGAAGCTGTTGTCGACTTGGTCCAGCTAAATAAGGTAAATTATTTATCAGAGTAATATTCTGTTCGGGAACTGTGGGTTTTATGCTTTATATGTCACCATTTCAGACTAGCCTCCAGTCGTCTTTGCGTACTTGCAAGTTGCAAAGAAATGCATCGATAAGGATGGTAAAAAAATATTAGACCCAGCTGTAAGGCTAACCGGGCTTAACAATACCGTATTTATTTGTGTCCACTCTACGATGCAGCAGTTCGTGTCGTTTTTCGTCATCAACAATCGAGAATGATGTTTCTCTTGCTTTTTTCAGGGCTTTTAATTCACTCTTTTTTTGCCGTTTTGCCTCCCATTTTTCAAGATCATAGTACCTGAAGAGGACGAACATGCAGTTGGGAAAATTGAATTATTTGAATGAAAGATAAACACCAGGCAAGTTTCCAAAAGGGTGATACATCTGGTGATGTGTTTTATTCCGCGTCTTTGTGGTCTACCTGGCAGTACTAATAATTCCATATCCAGAATCCACGAATTTAATCCTCTTAATCTAATCCTTTAGGGTTAGTAGTTAGGTTAGGATTAAAGTTAGGATTCATTCGGTTGGTCCTGGAACATGGAATTACCACCGACTTGGCTGAAATGTGCTCGGTGAAAGTGACGTAATTTCGTGACATCGTCATTTTCGCTAACTTTATCGGTCGCGCTATAATGTTAATCAGCCTCGTTCCCAGGCTCTTTAAAGTACTTCACGGAGAAAGTGCTAAGCGCGCGGGGGTGCTTGGGAATGTTAATGGTCACATAAGACGACATATTACGCTTGTTTTTCAAATTTGAACGCACTTTTTATGTGGTAAAGTTGCTGTATTATAATCTTCCATGTAATCCTCGAACAATTTTCGGGCTTCGAATTTTGGCAACGTTTCTGAATTGACGTTTTTGACCTCTTGAAGCCAACAATAAAACTCCTGTTGTTTGACGAACAAGTCACTTTCCCGCAGGATTCCGTACGCGCCATACTTGTTCTGATCAACTGCGCCTTGGTGTTTCCGCTTTTTCAATTTCTTCTTTGACTTGTTTTTCTTCTATAAGTGGAAAGATACAATGAAAACATATAAAGATGTATTATAAACATCGAGCTTTTCACAATTTCATATCATTATTTTCATATGTAGCTACTTCTTTCTTAAGCTTTTTCTTGCTTTTCTTATGTCTGGATTTTGAATGTTTTTCATCGCTATCTGATGAGGATGAGCAACTGTCAGAACTACTCGATCTTTTCTTGTGTTTCTTCTTCCTTTTCATTCGTTTTTTATTGTTTTCAGGTGATGAGCTACTGCTACATGAACTGCTTGAACTTCTTTTATGTGCCCTCTTATTTCTCTTGGCCTTTTTTTGTTCTGAATTGCTTGATGAAGTTGATGATGAACTATAACAAAACATGCATAATGACAGAAAAATACATTGTCAAGTGACTCAAGTCATCATAAGTGTTTAAGTTTTAACTGCTTTGGCGAGGTCATAGTTCATACATGATATAGAACCAATAGAATGTGTCGTGTAACAAAGGTTATATAAAGCTAATAGGAGAATGAACTTATGAATTATACCTATAATCTGTTTCAGATTCACTGTGTGATCTCTTTCGTGATTTTCTTTTTTCTATTTTTCCCTTCGTCTTCTGTGTAAGGCAACAATTGTTTACAAATAAATGATATAACATCTTTTATCGCATTTTAACAAAGCAATACATTAAAGTAAGTGCATATATTGTGCCTAATACAAGCTCGGTACCTTTACATGTCCATCTTTCGATCTATTTCTCGATCGGCGACGTTCCCTTTCCAAGCCTTCGTCTTTTCTCACTTTTTCTCTTCTTTTCTCGTTATTTTCGTCCGCCATATTGGATTTCGTGGCTGAGTGGCCTGGGAACCATAAACAAAAACGGCCAGCTTTATTACTGTGAAGAAAAGTTAACAGTAATTTTATTATTGTGAAATATTTCATGGCAACAAATCCAAAGACGACTTCTGAAAAGAAATTATGGATTGGCAACTTAGATAAAAGGCTCACAGAGTGCGTGATGTATAGCTTTTTTAAAGAAATGTGAATAATTATAAATAGTATGTCATAAACAGGAGTACATGACCTTTGCAAGATCCTGAACACGAGTGTTTTTTGTAGGTATAACTTACTAAAGATTATTCAGTGTTACGGGGAAGTTGAAAATTTTGAATATTTATTTCATACTGTGGGTCCTCACAAGGGAGAGCCGAGGACATATTGTTTTGTTGAGTACAAAAATAAAGAGGTTAGTTATAAACTATCATTATTACTCATCCAGGCTTATATAATATCAGTGGGCAGACCTAATGCATATCACATATTTGCCCTGTGCCCAACTGATTTCTTTTGTACGCTATTGTTCCTACGGTATATAAACATGAATGTACAACCCCCCCCCCCCAATTAAGTGGTCCTGCTACGGCCTTGCATGTAGCTTTCAAAATACATTCTCTATGCCCTTTACAAGAAGCAAATAGTATTTAGTCAATGATGTAGTCTTTGTGCAGTTTTTCTGTATCTTCCTTTATTGAAATGAAATCTTTAGAAAACATTTCCCTTACACAGAATGCAGAGCTTGCTTTGAAAAAACTAAATGGAAAAATCATCCTGTCTCAAGCTCTGCAAGTACGTTGGGCAGAGGAGACTGTGAAATGTGGCAAGGGAGTGGATCATCCTACGAAAAATGATAATAGTGGCCATAGTGCACAAAAAAGACCTGGCAATGCCTTGAGGTATGTTTGAATTTAAAAAAAACTCTTTTCTGGACATTGCCTGAAATTCACCTGGACAGAGGCCTGATTGATTAAACTGTCATGATTTCTACTAAAACTTTAAACTTTTACTTCATGCAGTCACAATGATAAAATCAAAGCAATTGAAGCAAAATTAAAACTGATGGACGACAGTGCAAGTGAAAACAAGACAAGACCTGTCGTGTTCCATGGCAAACATCCACTTTTGGCGCAGAGTAAACAACAGAAACAAAAAACACGGAAAACAAGACAGAAACTAAGGCGTCCTTACCCTAATTCGAAGAATGCCAGCTGATCATGCAGTAGCTAACTAAGTGAAACTACTCGTGAAACTACTCAAACTAGCTCGTATTTTTACTGTTGATGCAAAGCCATTCATGGCTCTTTTCTACGTCACAACTCAGCTTGCCCCAAGTAAAAAAAAGTGCAACTGATTTTTTCTCCGGTGTGCGTTCGGTTATAGTTACGTCAATTCAAAATCAAGAAGTTATAACATAGGTAGCCCAGAAACCTGTTTGTACTCAGTCTTCGATTACATTGTTTACGCGCGCGGTCAGCTTCTACTGTCTGTACTAATTACTCTATTATATTTTGATACATAGTAATTACTACAGTAATTAGTAGAGTAATTAGTACAGAGAGTAGAAGCTGACCGCGCGCGTAAACAATGTAATCGAAGGCTGAGTACAAACAGATTTCTGGGCTACGTATTGTTATAATTGTGTGGAACTGTAGCGGCATGTCTGCAATCTCATTGGTTAAGTGCTGAGCAATTTTGGACACTGTCAACAGAACTATTAAAACAGCAATAAAGTGCTGATACGTATTTCAAACACCACTAGGAAAATGCTACTGTGAAAACCATAATTGACCGATTATATTACACTGTAGTTTAAGATTCCTTTGCAACGAAGAAAATCAAGCAATTGTGAATTGGGTTAGTTTGTAAACCCATAAAAAGTGTCAACATTATTACTAGTGGCTGTCATAAAGCTAAGTACCCGTAGTGCCTTGTGGCTTACGAGATCTGTTTTGATCTTTTTGGGGATTAGTTTATTTGTTTTTTAATCAATGATTTTATGTAAATTGCGCGGACAGTGAAATAGCATTTGAACAGGAACTGAAAAACAGTTGAAAACGCAGTTGGATTTACAAGTCAAAGTCTCACAGTTTTTTTGGAATAGGCAACTCGATTTTGGGCAGATTTTCGGTGAATGGATTTGAAGCAGACCAAGAGAAAAGGAATGCGAGACTCAGGCAGTGTTTATAGCGAAACATCTGCCGGTGATTCAGAAGAGAAGTCTTTTCAACCCGGTGCGGCAGGCGTTTGGGGAAAATACAACGGCCAGTTGTTAGAGTGTAAGTTAGCGTTGTCCGGCAATAAATATATAAAAAGAAAGGTTATGAACGCCGCTTAGGCGATGGTGTTTGGGTGGCAAAGACAAGGAAATTAGGGAAAATATAGCTTTGTGTTGTCACTTGTCTTTGACTTTGTTCTACAATAAGACATCACCGACAAGCAACGTATTTTCAGCCGGCCTGTCTGCTTATGACATATTTCAGTAATTTATATCCCAACATATACGATAAATTATAGAGAGGTTCCATTGTTCTATATTTATATTGAAAAGTTTTAATTAATAAGGGGGTTATTTCAGGACCATTTATATTCATTTGTGTTTCGTATAGAATTCAAAATTACACATCTGTGTTTACATAAGAGGAACTAGTTTTTAATCCAGTTAATATTGTTGTTTCTCTCCAATGATTTGCAATGCAAGAAAATTGTTGGGGAGCATACCAGTCACCATGGTTGACAAAATAGTTTCCTGAAGGCAAAATTACAAATTGCTTGGTTTGGGATATGATAAAGTTCAACCTAGAAGAGTTGACTCATCTTTTATGGCGATCATACATGAAATCAAATATCAATTTGTAAAACAAACTATCCAAGGGCAAGGAGAGCATGCCCTAAATTTGCTTGGTAGGGCGCAAAAAGTACCTAAAAGTATCTAATGTACATTTCATTTATTGCCACAACGTTATTCCGATTGGCTGAATTTCACGATCCCTGATTGGCCCAGGAAATTGGCGGGAGATGTCGGGGTAGCCACCTTAACTGACGTCACCTAACAACGCATCCGAAAATCAATCGAGTAGGAAACATCAATTGTTCAATATATTCTCAGTTTTAAAAATTTATTTCAAATGTTATTGTAAGTTGTCAAAAGTTGGCAACCAAAAGGAATGTCTCAGCAAGGTGCAGCCCTACAAAGCTACAACAACGAATTAGTCAAATGTGAGTTGATGGCTTGATATTTGGATTTCAAGTTTACCGAATTGGGTGAATTTCAGCCTTTTGATGTCAAAAATTTTTGTCTACTTTATAAAGGATGTTTCTAGGAGCCTTTTGCTAAGTATTGTAAATAGTTAGAGACTGAAAAGTACGACAGAATGAATGCAGGAAATAAACAGTCTACTTCCGTTGTTTGTATATTTTCGTTTATGTTGTGGTCAAATTATATTGACCGTTATTACATAGTTTTCTCAATTTTGTTTTCTTTCAAGACAAATTCATCGTTAAACCTATCCAATATGATTTCAATAAAAGCATAATTCCCTTGTTATTTGCAGGCATCGAAGATCTTTGTAACAAACGTGATGAACTACAGAAACAAATTCTAGTTGAAGAGGAAGAGAAAGGGAAGATTCAAAATGATTTAAGAATTTTAACAGAAAGACTTGCTAGAATCAATGAAAGTCTTGCAAAAAAGATTGCTTCTAGAAATGAATATGATAAAACTATTGCAGAAACTGAGTCTGCTTATATGAAGGTAATAGATTAATTTACTGCCTAAATATTTATATACAATATCTAATATTTGACATCAATTCTTCCAGCAATAACTTGCAATTCTGTTTTAGCCAAATTGTTCGCTTGTCCTGACCGTAACACTTACCCTCATTAAAGGCCTGTGATTGCAAATACACACAACTTTTGTACTTATGAATACAAATCCTACAAGAACCCTGAATTTCAGAATATCCCGAAGTGTTCAAAATTATTTTGCCTTTTTTAGATCTTAGAGAGCTCTCAAACACTTCTTCATGTTTTGAAGAAAGAAGTCGGCAAGGACAAAGGTCCACCTGTTTCGTCAAGCTTCAAACGAGAAGCAGAGTTGCAGTAGATAGCATGCAAATGTATAATAAAGATGTATTTAGTTTAGATATGGCAATAACTGTAATTTATTTTGTATGATACAACTAAATAAATTGTACAGTACTGTAGCATAGAGATATTGTACAAGAAAATTGATATTTTTGAAAAAAAAATTTTTCTAGGATTTTATGGAACCAACTAACCACAGTTTGCAGTGCCCTGGACTCATTCATCTGTCATCTATAGCCGGATAAACTACCTGGCTTGATATAGAAAATGAAATGGCTTGTTTATATAATGTTCTAAAGGCTCTTAGTTACATCATAGTGAATAGAAAAATAGACATTTTATGTTTACTTTCTATAAATTGATCCTCATTGAGAGGTTTCCACTTTGGTCAGCGTTCCCGTTTGCGGGCTCGTGTTTGTTTTGTACAATTTAAAATATTTTTCACAATTCAAATTTATAAAGTTGAAGAACCAAAAGAGAAAAACGTCAAAAATGTCTGGTAAATCTAGAACAATATATGGCTAGAATGTTGCTAGACAATCTAGTGGAAGTGGTGAAGCCCTGTCTTAATACATGCTGGGAAAGGGTCTAATTGTTTTTGATGGTTCAATGCCGTTGTTTTGCATAAAAGACCAACAATACTGACGTGGCAACTGGCAAGTTATTGAGGTTTTTGAAGGAACAACGTTGAAATAACTTATAAGCAATGGCGGTATATTAAATCTGTCGCAGTATTTGAAATCATGGTGCTTTAACTGTGGATTAGAAATAAATTTAAGCTTATCTTAGTGAAATTTTATCTGACTGGCTTTTGCCAGTTTAATAAATGAAGATGTCTTTTTGATACTGGTAGATTGAACAAATTCATCAGATATCGAGCGAGAATATATATTTAACCAAACAAACGGATTTGTCCTTTGGTATTTGAAGATTCAAGAGTGTCACTCTTGACAGTCCAACTGATCTATAAGAGTATAGCACTATTTGCTGAAGATATTCCCTTTTGGCAGAAGATAAGAGTCCAAAAACGTATAAATAATATATTAAATACAAAGCTGAAACGATGAACACCATGGAGCTATTTCCGAAGACAACCATGTCAACTACTTCAACGCAAGGTCTCAGGGAACATTTTTTTCACCATCCTGAGGATTTTATGGGAGTAAACTTATTAACATTATTTACAATGCTGTCATCTGGGGCAATGATATTTGGTGGTGTTGTACCATACATCCCACAGTACTATGAAATATTCCAGACACGAAATGCATCTGGCTTCTCTCTGAATGTTTGTTTGGCCTTGTTAATGGCAAATATATTAAGGATATTTTTCTGGTAATAATTTGAGTTAAATACTTAAAATTTATTCTGCAATAGGTACATATTACCTTTGTTTTCCACTTCATAGCGTATTCCTTTGTTTCAAAGTCATTAAATCATTCCGAGTGCCCAGGAAAAATGATTTCCAAAACTAGAATATCTATGCATTCTGATTGGGTTACTGAAAATGTAAACAAATTTGCTGATTGGTCTGAAACAAAATTCCTAAAAGTATGAATGTAGTATAAAGTGTGATTTTATTTAAAGGTTTGGCAGAAGATTTGAACTCCCCCTGCTTGCTCAGAGTTTCATTATGATCTTCGCCATGTTGATGCTGTTGCACCTTTGTACAAAAGTGCTCAGAGAATCCAATTTGTCTGGAAAAAGAAGACGATTTGCAGGTGTGCAGAAATATCCATATATTTTGACTCTTAAAAATGTTTTTCTCACCGAGGCTGGTATTAAAATATGTTGCCTATCACCTTGACGTTATTTAAAATATATGAAAACACATCAACAAATGCCATTTAACTTCTTGCAAAACCCGGTTGCCGGTTGACAATGTTCATATGTGTGAACACACTGTTATTTCCTAACCTTTTTTAATTGAAGTTTGCCCAAGATATTACATTTGTGATACATATTTATATTACCGACTTTATTGAAAGACAAAAGTTTGACTTTGAAAGACATGTTGAAAGACAAAAAATGTTCCTAGAAAGCTAGAATTTTTTTACTGTAAAAAATATACTATACATATATGTATATAATTTGTGTATTTCTCTTTAGATTTTCAAATTAAATATTTTTGGAAGTGGTCATTTTTCCTGGATTATTTCTATGCTGTAATTGTCTTCATTTGCATCGGTAGCTACGTAACGTTCTTGTTTCTTGAATATACCGTGTACACAGAGGTCATTGGATTTCTTGCGGTGTTTACCGAAGCAATGCTTGGTGTGCCACAGTTCTACAAAAACTATCAGAATTACTCCACATCTGGAATGAGGTTAGTTTTCACACATTGTCATATTTTTTTAAATTAAAATTCGGCATCTTTCGATTCGCAGCGAAGTCACATAGTTGATGTACATTCGCTTCGTTATTTTTAATATTCTGTCCAAATGGTGACAGTTTTAACTCCCCAGGGAGGAAAATGTTCAGTAACTAATCTGTCTATTCAATATGCATTACATTTGACCTTAGAACCTCATGACAAATCATTTTTATTGCTCTCTCAACAAAACATATTGAGTTTTTTTGCACTAAAGAGTTCTGAAATTTCAAAATTCGCAGCAAATTTGCGAACTTCGAAATTCTAATTTCTAACACTCCAGACAAGTCAGTCAATTCTCGTTGGTGATTGGTTAAAACAAACAACCAATCCGTCGACCGAACTCTTTGTTCGACCTTGGAGAGAACCAATCATAGAGATTTTGAATTATAATCTCCATGACCAAGGCCATACGTCACGTGCGGTAAAGCGCGGTCGGCGGCTGAGAATTCCCGCCAAACTATATAAATGTAAACAAAATGGCGACCAGCTTGTTTTTAAAAGAATTATTTTATTATTATTTGTCTTTAACTGTTTTTATTCCACTGATGTTGGTGTTTTGCCTTAAGTTTTTAAATGTAACATACAAATATAACATAAAACAATTATTAATTTCGGTTTTTTTTATATTGAAAATTGTTTAAATAATAACTTTAATGTTGATTGTCGTTCAAATATTAACTTAACCCTTATAGTGTAACAATGGTAGTAATGTGGCTGTCGGGCGACACATTCAAGACTTGTTACTTCATTGTGAGAGAGGCTCCGTTGCAATTTTCAATCTGTGGTTTGCTGCAGATTTGTGTGGATATCGCCATATTACTGCAAGTCTACTTGTACAGGCGTAGCGGCAGGACGTCAAGGGATTGAGCAATGTGATACTAATCATAAAATTCATACTTCGTCGTCGGTGGTAAAAACGTCGAACTGAGGGAGTTAACCCAGGCTGGGTTTCAATCCTGGGCTTAAATGTTCAATTTTACATGACGCAACTGCTATTCTCTTTACGTGAAATGGAACATACGCATTAGGGAACATACGAAGGAAATATTGAACATACGTATTACATGTATTGCATATTCTTACCATTTTTAATATTTATGACAGTATACTGCAGCGTACAGGCTTTAAAATTCTGAAATTCTGTGTAATGAGCGTTGTTTATATTTAGAATATACTCACATTCGCGATTGATCACGATAGCAAAATTTAATATCCACCTGACAGATTGTGTGCGTCTAAACGTACGTGCCGGCCTTGAAACAAGCAAGGGTAGGACTCCTTAAACTTTATTACAACTACTATTACCTTGAAATCCGAATATAGAGACCCCTGCAATAATACCTGCGTCAAGTAGGTCTCAATAATGTTGCTTTTTTACAAAGAAAGCAGGCTGTATATGCTCATCCATCGTTATAACATCACCCTCGATCCTCGAAGCTTTTCCACGATCAACGACAAAGTCCTTGATTAACCTTATTTGAAGAATCTATTAGTATATTCGCGTGAAATGTTTACATACAACCCCAACTAGATAATTGATATCCCAGGGAGATTTCTAATTATAAAAGAAGATTATACACATTGGAATTCGCGTAATGGAACATAATATACAGTTTAATTTTCATAAATCCATTTAGTTTACACAAAATTACAACAAAAATTACATAACATCAAGGTAAAATTTCATTGGTCTAAATACCACATGTGAAGTTTCTAATGCAAACATTAAACTCGCAGATCACCACTTGATAACAAGTAAAACGTGCTGACCCTAATTAACCCCCAGACTGTATCGTACAGAGGGGAAAACGAAAAACGTTGGTTCTCGTCGATTATTCCAAATAAGGATATTGCATGGCGTAATGGTCAAAATTGACTAATCGAACTCAATGGAACACTTTCTTTGCTTCAATGAACGATAATAGTATTTGAATTCACTGTTCTTTTGTACTTCATCAAAATAAAATTGTCGTTCCGCGATTATATAACAGTATTCAGGTCACAAAAAATATGATGTTGTATAAACTATTTCCCGCCGTGAGATTGTTTAAATATTTCAAAGACGCCAAATTTTATTCATTCTTCGGTTCTCCCTAACCTTGTTTAATTTTGAAGAGAGCTTGCATGCAGAAACTCCATCATAATTTGATTTTTCTCGTCGGATCTCATGCTATTTTGTTTACTTTTTCACTTTTACTTCGATATCCTGACCGCATCAAACATTGCACTATTAAACATATTAAAATAATTGCACTTTATCAATGAAAGCGTTTGGCAACTATTCAAGTCAAAATATTAATGGAACTATAAATATATACAAAGCACCACCAGTGAACTCAGCATATTAGAAGCATCTGAAAAAAAATAAAATGTTCTGTGTAGTTCAGAATATCTCGCGCTCATATTTAGCCAATCGCTGCTAAGAAGGATTGTCGGAATAGAAATCCTTTCCTGCCTTCAGGCCATGTTACACGGTGCAATTTTTCCTGAAACTTGCAATGTAATTCTTCTTTTGAGAGATGTAAATTTGGCAAGTACCAAACTTCTGTCTTTATTACACTCCATGGCGTTTCTTACACTTACATTTTGAAGGCCCTTCACTAATTTACATCTCTTAAAAAGTAGAATTGCATTGCAAGTTGCAAGAAAAATTGCACCGTGTAACTTCTCTTTTACTGAGCTTGAAGAATGTTCCTGAATTACATTATGTAAATGAGTTATAGAGGATGTGTCATGATCATACGGAATATCCTATTTGCTTATGTACTGCAATGGAGAAATATCCAAGTGGTTAAATAAATCTATCTTACCGTCGTAAACTTTTAAAATTTGTCCATATCAATATTTTCTCCCTCGACAACGTATATGTGCAGAGCTCTTCGTTCAGGATCCACCTTGTTCTTCTTCAGTGAAAAACTCCTGCTGCACCTGTATAAATCAAATTCAGATTACTTCGATATGGGGATGATCCTGAATTTGCTGTTCGTTCTAGCTATTCTCCATTTAATTTCTATCATCCAAGACCTGAAATCGCCTATTGGAGGATCGATTAGTTAACGAACTTTAATTAAATAGATAAAGTTTTGAGTTGCTACTTGCTCCTTATATGCATGAAGAATCGTTAACTGCTAATTTGGTCAGATATTAAAAAGAGGATATACCTTTTTAGAGCAAAAATGATAATCGCCAGCACTATTATTCCTCCGCTTCCTATGATCAAAATCTTCTGATATTGAGGAAGATCTTTCCAGCCTTTTTCACCCGTGCTTTTAGAACAGTTCACACCAAATTGTCCTTGTCGGCAAATTTTATCTCCGGTAGTGACGTTGCATCGATAGTTTTCATTATCTTTGCAATGGTTTGTGCAATTTGGACCAAACCATTCCGGAAGACAAATCTTTAACCCGGTTGTATTTTCGCATATGTAGCTGGTGTCTATTTCCTCTTTACAAAATAAACCACAGTTGTGGCCATACCAATTTGGTCGACAAACCTTCATCCCAGTTTCTTTATCACAAAAGTAATTAACGGCTAAACTATCACAATAAATGTCACACTCGCTTCCGTACCAATTTGTGGAACAAATCTTAGCACCGTGAATCGTGCAGTTAGTACCATACCAGTCAGGCAGACAGATCTTTGAACCACTTGTAACGTTGCAGAAATAATGACCATTAATATCGTCGCTTTCTTTACAATAATTTGTGCAGTTAACCCCATACCTATGAGGCTTGCAGTACTTCAGCCCAGTTGTCTTGTTACATAAATAATTATCACCAAATCCTTCCTGACTTTCTTTACAATAACGAGTACAATTCACTCCATACCAATTGGGTTTGCATATCTTTAAACCTGTCGTCTCATCGCAAAAGTAATTTTCAGCATCTTTACAGTATGTTATACAATAAGCTCCGTACCAGTCAGAATTGCAGATCCTCACTCCAGTTGTTTTATTACATTTATACTGTCCAGATGTTTCGTTTTGCTCTCTGCAATGTACTGCACAATCATCTCCAAACCACTCTGGATGACAGATTTTAAAGCCTGTTGTCTCATTACAAGAATAATGTCCATTAGAGTCGTTGCTATTCTTGCAATATGTGGAACAATTAGTTCCATACCAGTCAGGATGACACATTTTCGAAACATTTCCCGTAGTACTAATATTACAATAATAATGTCCATTGCTGCCATTTTGTTGCTTGCAATATTTTGTGCAGTTGACGCCAAACCAATTTGGATAACATATCTGTGAGCCAGATTCGTTATTACAGAAATAATGTCCCGTTGTAGAATTCTTTGGTTCACAATACGTTGTGCAGTTAGTTCCGTACCATTGTCGATGACAAATCTTTGAACCACTTCCCAGATTACATGTATAATGTCCGTCCGAATCATTCCTTTCTTTGCAAAATATCGAGCAGTTCATCCCAAACCAATCTTGATAACAGATTTTTGAACCTGTACTACCATTGCAGAAATAATGTCCACGCGAATCATTCTGCTCCTTACAGTATTTCGTGCAATTAAGTCCAAACCAGTTTGGATTACAAATCTTTTGCCCTGTCGTCTTATTGCAAAAATAAACACCGTCAGAATCATTTTGTTCTTTGCAAAATAAATTGCAATGCATTCCATACCAGTTCTTCTGACATATTTTTGAGCCAGTTGTCCGATTACAATAGTAATAGCCATTATATTCATCATTTTCTTTACAATATATCCTACAGTTATCTCCAAACCAATGTGAATGGCAAATCTTAAATCCAGTTGTTTTGTTACAGTTGTAACTTCCATTTGAATCATTACTTGGTTTGCAATATCTTCTACAGTTAGTGCCATACCAGTTGGGATGACAAATCTTAGAACCATCAGCCTTACCACAAGAATAACGTCCGGTAGAATCGTTTTTCTCTTTACAATGCGTCGTGCAGTTTGTTCCAAACCATTCTGGATAGCAAATCTTAGAACCTGTTGTTTGGTTACAGTGATAATGTCCAGTTACATCATTCTGTTTCTTGCAATATCTTCTACAGTTAGTTCCAAACCAATTAAAATGACAAATCTTAGAACCATCAGCCTTATTACAAGAATAACGTCCGGTAGAATCGTTTTTCTCTTTACAATGTGTCGTGCAGTTTGTTCCAAACCATTCTGGATAGCATATCTTAGAACCTGTTGTTTGGTTACAGTGATAATGTCCAGTTACATCATTCTGTTTCTTGCAATATCTTGTGCAGTTTGTTCCAAACCAATTAGAATGACAAATCTTAGAACCATCAGCCTTATCACAAGAATAACGTCCGGTAGAATCGTTTTTCTCTTTACAATGTGTCGTGCAGTTTGTTCCAAACCATTCTGGATAGCAAATCTTAGAACCTGTTGTTTGGTTACAGTGATAATGTCCAGTTATATCATTCTGTTTCTTGCAATATCTTCTACAGTAAGCTCCAAACCAATTAGAATGACAAATCTTAGAACCATCAGCCTTATCACAAGAATAACGTCCGGTAGAATCGTTTTTCTCTTTACAATGTGTCGTGCAGTTGGTTCCAAACCATTCTGGATAGCAAATCTTAGAACCTGTTGTTTGGTTACAGTGATAATGTCCAGTTACATCATTCTGTTTCTTGCAATATCTTGTGCAGTTCGTTCGAAACCAATTTTGAAGGCATATCTTACGTCCTGTGGCCTTATCGCACTTGTAGTGTCCACTTGAATCGTCCTTTCTCTTGCAGTAAATTTCACAATTTGCCCCGTACCAGTTCGCATGGCATATCTTGAAACCAGTTGTTTTGTTACATACAAAATGGCCTCTTGAGTCATTTTGTTGTTTGCAATATATTTGGCAATGACGTCCGTACCAATGACGATGACAAATGTTGAAACCTGTACTTTGGTTACAGAAATAATGTCCAGAAGAACCATTTTGTTCCCTACAAAACGTCGTACAGTTATCCGCAAACCAGTCCTGGTAACAAATCTTCGAACCGTTTGTCCCATTACAAAAATAATGACCGCTTGTGTCGTTCTGTGCTTTGCAATAATTTAAACAGTTTTTCCCATACCAATCTGAAAGACAAACTATCAAGCCAGAATCTTTATCACATGTGTAATGTCCTGATGAATCATTCTTTGGCTTGCAATAGATGGTACAGTTCATTCCAAACCAGTTCCTGTGACATATTTTAGAACCAGTTGTCTTTTCACACGAATAATGCCCAGCAGTACTATTTTCGGCTTTACAGTAATTTGTACAGGATTTCCCAAACCAGTGCTGGTGACAATTTTTTGAGCCAGTTGTTTCGTTACAAGAATAATGACTATTTGAATCATTCTTTGGATTGCAAAATATTGCGCAGTTGCTTCCGTACCATCGTGGGTTGCATATTTTTTCACCAGTTGTGATATTACAGAAGTATGAGGAGGCATTGGTTGGGTTGCAGTGTGTGGTACAGCTCACACCATACCAACCAGGATAACAAATCTTCTGACCACTGGTCATGTTGCAGAAATAATGACCACTGGATTGATTTTGCTTTTTGCAGTGGTCCCTACAGTCTAATCCAAACCAATTTTCATGGCAGATTTTCATACCAGTTGTTTTATTACAAACGTAGTTGCTGTCAACATGTTCACGACAGTATTTCGTGCATTTTGACCCATACCAATGTGGATGACAAATCTTGGAGCCATTTTTATAATCGCAATCATAATGACCATTGCTGTCGTTAGTTGGTCTGCAATATTCTGAGCAGTCAGGGACGAGGTAGCCTGGGTCACAGTATACTCTTATATTAAATTTGAAAGTTGTGTACGTTCCTTGGAAATGAACTGGATGAACCGTCGCTGAAGAACGGTCTTCGGCAGCTTGACCTGGGAGTGTTGCTGTGTTCTCATAAATCTTGTCATCACTAGATCCATCATCATCCCAGATTTCCACGGAAAGTCTTTGGTTAGACTAAATTATTTAATGAAAACAGATATATTATTATAACTATTTAAATCGGCGTTTTCGTACGGCAAACATAGGAGCCAGGTACAAAATAAACAAAGAAAGGGTGGATAAACTTAGTTGTTAGCTTAAATTGCCAAAGTGAACTTTGTAGAACTAACCAAGTTGGCGCCCATGAGTGACTTATGACTGGTTACGACGTCACTTACATACGTAGAATTTGCTTGTCGGATTGAGATATGTAGGAAACTTACCAACCAGCGTTGAAATGTAAAACGGATAACATCATTGGTAGAAAATGTTTTTGTTGCGGTGTCATCTGGAAGGGAAATCTTCTCTTCTTTCCCTTGAAAACTGAATTTAAAATACGGATCACAGATGCCACATGACCAGAGAGAGAGTGAAAAGTCACAACACGAACCGCCCATTGTCTTGCTGTCTGGGTTTTTATACTCTTTCAATTGGATATCCAAACGTCCCGAGGAAGAAGATACCTGAAAGAAAGAGATCTTGAGAGATACAGCTCGAGATACAGAAACTCTATCCGAGGAGAGGCTTTTTACTAATAGCCGATCCTAATAAAAGGACATTAAGATTTCTTTTATAATAAGATTAATAACACGAAAGCATAGATCGGTCGAATCAGTCTTGCTTTTCTTAGCGTCAGCTGTTAAAAAATTTCCCTTTCCAGCACACTCGATTTTTCTGATCATGAAAAAAACTTTTCCCTTACTATTTTGGGACACTTCGATCGTGGAGATTAGCTCTAGAACTTTCAGTTATTTCAGTAAACACCGTATTAAATTGGTTCATGATTATGATGACCCTTTGAAGCTTGGACGACTGGAAATTTGTATTTTACTATTAGAAACGCATATAAGCTCGTATAAGAAGTTATTTCGATCCAATCAACTTTTGTAAATACCGGCTCGGTGCATTGTACGGATCCGTGACCATCCGTCAGTAAAAGCATCTGGGGTATACGCTAGCTCATATATACACATGGCTAGTTAAATTTGCATAACAGACTGAAACCTCAGTCAAAATTAAACCGGTTAATAATATTGACGGTACAAAAAAGCCTCAAATGCCTAACTTGCCATTTAATAGTTTTACAAAAATTGTAATTGATTTTTATAATTTGAAACTAACAATTTTGTCAAAGCATTGTAAGAACCATAGGAAATAAAAAAAGTTAAACGAGACACGTTTTTTGATGTGCACACGCCAAGATTTTGCGACATAAAAAAGCTACAGACCATTGTCGTACAAGTGTTTTATACGGAGTATGCCCTGAGGATGTAGTCACCTTTAGCGTCGCAGCATAAACTGCATATAGTAAGTTTAAATGTAGATTGGAATATATTATATTTTGAATAACAAAATATTCGAAAATTTCGATAAGAGCCAACCTGCATATTCAATAGGTATCATTATTTAGTCTCGTTTCAAGGAGATGTGGCACTTATCTTCACGAAAATTGATACAAAGTACCAGATTATCCTATATTTAATAGCTAAGTACCAAATGCCTCGTGCGTAAATAGTACGAAGACACCCCGTTGTCCTTCTCCGCGTAAAAATAAAATAATATTTTAACGCCTGCAAATGGCGTGGAATTAAATCATCTTGGGTATAAAATTGCGCTCGAATTTTCTTTAAGCACTTTAGGGCCAGGTGTTGTAGTTTTCTCCTGAATTATGATACATAACATAAATAACTGGCTGCCAAATTTTCGGCCTTTCAAGGTCATTTCATGCAGTCGGCTATCATCAAAGATGAATGGCAAATTAATTACTACGAGTAACAAAAATTTTAACCGATCTCGGGACAATTTGTGGTTTTTCAATTTCATCCTTTAAGCAATCTGTCTTCGTACACTAAAGGAAATTTGATTATGTCTAATTCTATCTCGTAAAAAAATTTAAATCGCATTTGCTTACACCGTGAAGATTGGGTGATAATTATAGAAGCATTAAGATCCGCAAGTGTATTTCGAAACTTTATTTTAGCACCAACGAAGAACCATTTGCCATTCAATTGCTTGTTTAGATAATATATATTTTAGACGCGAAATTGTTGCCCGGAGAAATTTGAGCAATATAGCAGAAGAAAGTTGAGTGGTATTTTATAATTCTGTTCACAAAGATGACAGTCCGTCGGAAATCTTTGAAATTTGCGCAATGTTTAGACATGCTGCATGCATACACTTATTTTCATGTTCCATTCATTTGCACTTTCACATTTTCTTCTCGACTACAAGTTACATTCTAGTATGTCATTCTAATAACTCTTCATGCAGACTGGAGAAATCGTTTACAGTCACGTTGCGCGGGCTATTCACGCTTTCCAGAAAGTCGTCAATCTGCGCGCTGTAATGTATATATTTATGTAAATGCCCATGCACCAGACATCTCAATGACATGTAAAATAGGTATATCTTCAGACATCTCCCGGACACACGTTATGTATACTTCAATATATAATTATACATCCTGCAGAAAAAGTCGACCTACCTTCAAAAAGGGGAGAAAAAATATGAGTTTAACAAACACTCTTGTCGATGACTTCATTCTTGCGAATTCGTCTTTGATAAAAATAAAATACTCTTAGACTTGGTCCGAAATGGCAAAAGAAGAACTCTCGTACGATTCGTAGAGTTGTACCAGCCCAAATTTCATTTCAAATGCAAAGCGACGATTTTTGTAAACGGGACGTTTTTTTCCCTTCGTATTAGTCCGTGTCAACCCCTTATTATCTCAGTCGGTGAAATTTAACGAAAATCGGAGCTGAGTGTCAGAATGTATTTCTCGTGTTTCAAATTATAGCCCATTGGATCCCACGATGTCCCCTGGCGCTGTTAAAATTCATTTCCTGTTGTGAATAGAGCATTTGATACAACCAAAGAAAACAAAATTAAATTTGGACAAGCGCATATAATAGGATATATAGGTTGTCATTACGAAATATATTTGTAAGACGACATCTGAGTCTGCTTTGCAACAGCAAATTCGGGTTTTCGCATGCTTAGACACGCAAGAAAATATTTTTTAAAAGTTTACGCAACAAACTATAAAGTTCTGTTAAAACAAGAAAGGCGAATTTAGCATTTCGTCAGACACATAAATATAATATAACGTCCTCCATGTTTGGTGAAAGAAAATAACTTCACAAATTAAAGAAATGCAAACCATATGAGGGACTATTATCCAATTCAAACAGTTAACTAATAAAGGCATTTGATAGCGTTAGAAAATGTTAATGCTATATTGGTGTAAAATTGCTTTTTAAATTCCAATTTATTTCGTCCGGTATCACAAAGAGTAAGATCTTTCGTGCCGTTTATCCGATCTTTTTTGACAGATCTACTGTGAGCTATCCACGTCAATTTATAGTTTCTTTATAAAGCTTGCTTTTTATATAATATCGGTATCTTATCTTTCGATGTTCATTTTCGGACGGTAGTCAAAGAAATGCTTTGTTTATAAAGGATGTTTCATGTTTGGTGTCGTATCAATTTCAGATATATATCGGAAACCATATGTTCTCCCTCTCGTTTTTTTTATTATACAGCTGATAATCATTGCTTATATAGTATATGTTTTAACTTTGCATGAATAAGGTGAAGGTCAAACAATTATACACAATATAATATAAATACAGCCAAGCAAAGGGTACAAACTCGTACGGTCAGATTCCTTAATTGACATGCATTATTCTCCATGATTTCATTGACCTTGATTCACACTTGTCTTGGGAATTGGATATCCCATTAACAATATCGTTTACTTACAGATAAAGTATTTTGTGCACCGCTTTGATCACAGGCAAATGCATGCTTGGGAATCCCCGATTGGAATAGGACAAGTTTGAAACAGACCTAAATCGCGGTCTCAACGATTAGTTTCCCAATCCCAAATATTCAACGATTAATTTTATTTTTTACTGTGAGGCAAAGTATTTTTTAAAGAAAATTACCAAAGGCTGGATTTCCACGAGGTAGACGTTTTCACTCGATTTTCATTCCAATTTTGAGAGGTCGACCGAAGTGCTCCACTTGACCGTTCACAACATCATTTCGCGTTTAGGCCGGTTGTGCATGGCATGAACAAGATTCAAATTTAAACTTAATCGTTTTTGAATAAAAATATACGAAATTCAATCTTTATATCATCACTGAGTAAAGTGAGTTCAAAATAGTTTCGGTTCAAGAACTTTGTTGAGACTGAAGTATAATTATACAAAACTGAATTGTATTATGCGTATACTGTACATTTATATATGTATAAAATTATCACATATATAGATGTACATTCAGCATATACGCATGCGTGTGTTTGCATGTATATATTCGTGTACTTTCTCTTCAATGTTTCCTAATCAAGAGAATAATTGGATTTCTTTAATGTCTTTAACTCTCCAGGGACACTGAGGTAGTGATTTTAGCCTTGACCTTGGAGGGATATGGTAGCTATATTAATTATTATCGCCGTGTCAATAAAGGCGAGTTTAATATTGCTTGTCAACAAAAAACAAAAACTTCACGCCGAAGAACAATGGCTTTTTCTTTTTGGAAGTAAATTCTAATTCAAAATTTGTAACGTCACATTTACCGTCTATACTGCGATGAAATTATATAACTATTTATTTATTTACATTTATACTCCAACGTCAAACAGTTGGCTTCGTCAAAATTCGAAAATTGTCCTTCAATTATGTTGGCCCACAATTTAAACCTGGTTTCCATCACTATTGTTGCTTCCCGCCACATCGACAAGTGGCTGATTAAAGAGTGTCACTATATGTATAGTGAAGAATGATTTGCATATACTGCGCGAAGGTAAACCTGGCCTATTTCACATCTGCCATTTGTCGAGTACTGCAGGCGCAACCTCGCAAGCCGGGTTTTTTATCCTGGGAACGAGGTTATTGTAGGTGATGTCAAAACCAGGCTTTAGTCTTTTTATCAGTGGTATTAAATAGGATGACTTCAATAATTTACAGTCAATTTATAATATCATAATGCTATAATAAGATAGAATTGAATGAAATACAAACATAAATCATACTCTTTGCTCTTGGCATCTGCAAAGAAATTATTATATTCTAGAATTAACAATGCCATAGGATTATAGCTACATCAAACATGCTAGTGTCTCTCAAGGATAATTACTCGGGAATGATGACGGGTTTGTGTCCACTGATTTGTGGTGCTTGGCCGTGGGCATATAGATATACAGTCGATATAGATTTTGGATTTTGAAAAGTATATGTTAGATTGAACAATATATGATGATATTTGATTCAAGAATTCTCACCGTCGAAGATTTTAAATCGCCGATTCCATGTAGAGCTTATTTTCCTGCGGTTTTACAACGCCGAACACTTGTTGAGCTCTTCTTTTCCTTGAATGATAAAAGAATAAAATATTAATGCTTGCATGCCTCCTAAAATTGCAGTTTGTTGTTAACTTTTTAGCCTTACTTTCCAGCTTGTACAGTTATAAGAAATACTTAAGTAATTTACCTTACTAATGCAAAAATAATTAGCATAACAATTATCACCAATATTCCTGCACTTGCTGGTAGAGCAACCCTCAAATATTCTGGTTGACCTTTCCTGCCATAACTCTTTGCAGTTTTTTCCGAGCAATCAGTGCCAGACCGCTCACTGCGACAAATTTTCAATCCGGTGATGTTATTACAGAGGTGGTTTTCATCAGGTTTGCAGTGCTGCGTGCAATCTTCACCAAACCATTCCACGTGACAAATCCGTGAACCTGTTTCAGGGTTGCACGTGAAATGTGATTCCTCTTCTTTCTTGCAATATACAGAACAGTTCAGGCGAAACCAGTTTGGATGGCAAAGCTTCAGACCAGATTTTCCATCACATTTGTATCTTTCGGTTGATTCATCATCGCAGTAAACATCACAATTGCTTCCATACCAATTTGGATAGCAAATCTTTTCACCGTTTGTCTTGTCACAGAAATAACGTCCATTGCTCACATTTTCACTCCTACAGTATATGTTGCATTCCTGTCCGTACCAGTCCTCCAAACAAACTTTTTCCCCATTTGATTCATTGCACAGAAAATGTCCTTCGATGCCTGCTTTGCAGTGAATTGTGCAGTCAGTACCATACCAGTTAGGTAGGCAGATCTTCCAACCACTTGTCTTGTTACAGGAATAATGACCATTAATATCATCGCTTTTTTTGCAATAATTTGTGCAGTTAACCCCATACCAATAAGGCTTGCAGTACTTCAGCCCAGTTGTCTTGTTACATAAATAATTACCACCAAATTCTTCCTGACTTTCTTGGCAAAAACGAGAACAATCCACTCCATACCAATTGGATTTGCATATCTTTAAACCTGTCGTCTTATCGCAAAAGTAATTTTCAGCATCTTTACAATATGTTATACAATCAGCTCCGTACCAGTCAGAATTGCAGATCCTCACTCCAGTTGTTTTATTACATTTATACTGTCCAGGTGTTTCGTTTTGTTCTCTGCAATGTATCGTACAGTCATCTCCAAACCACTCTGGATGACAGATTTTAAAGCCTGTTGTCTCATTACAAGAGTAATGTCCGTTAGAGTCGTTGCTATTCTTGCAATATTTGGAACAATTAGTTCCATACCAGTTTGGATGACACATTTTCAAACCTGTAGTAACATTACAATAATAATGTCCATTGCTGCCATTTTGTTGCTTGCAATATTTTGTGCAGTTGGCGCCAAACCAGTTTGGATAACATGCTTTCGAACCAGTTTTCTCTATACAAAAGTAGTGTCCTGTTGAATCGCTCCTTGGTTTGCAATGAACAGTGCAATTCCTACCAAACCAGTTACGGTTGCAAATCTTTGAACCAGTTGCCTTATCACAGGAATAATGGCCAGTTCCGTCATTCTGCTCATGACAATATTTCGTGCAGTTAGCCCCAAACCAATGTGTATGGCAGATCTTCGATCCGCTTGTATTTTTGCAATGGTAATGGCCATTAGAGTCATTCATTGGTTTACAATACGTTGTGCAGTTAGTCCCAAACCATCCTGGGTAGCACAATTTCGAGCCTGTCTTCTTTTCGCACGAATAATACCCAGATTCAGAATCATTTGACTCCTTACAATAGACTGAGCAATCAGGGCCAAGCCAATAGCGATGACAGATTTTGAAACCGTTTGTTATATTACAGCGATAGTGGCCAGTCGAAGCATTTTGTGCTTTGCAGAATTTTGAACAGTCGGTTCCAAACCAGTTTGGTAGACAGATCTTTATTCCTGTTTCCTTGTCACAGGAGAAATGGCTTTTCAAATCATTCTCTGGTTTGCAGTACGTTGTGCAGTTCATGCCGTACCAATGTTGATGGCAAATCGTACCACCAGTCTGTTTTTCGCAGTAGTAACGTCCAGTTGAATCATTCCTTGCTTTACAATATGCTGTACAGTTTGCTCCAAACCAGTTTGGATGACACATTTTCAAACCGTTTGTCCTATTACAATAAAAGTGTCCATTAGAATTTTTCTGCTCTTCACAATAAGTTGAACAGTTTGTTCCAAACCAATTTCGATGACAGATTTTATTTCCTGTTTCGTTATTACAAAAATAACGGCCTGTTGAAGCATTTTGTGGCTTACAATACGCTGTGCAATTCACTCCAAACCATTGCGGATGACAAACCCTGGAACCTGTTGTCATGTTGCAGGAATAATGCCCAGCAGAGTCATTCCTTTCTTTGCAATATCTCTGACAGTCCGCTCCAAACCAGTATGGTTTACAAATCTTCAAGCCCGTGCTTTTGTTGCACGAGTAATGACCAGGTGAATCCTCTGTTTCTTCACAAAACGTCAAACAGTCGATTCCAAACCAGTTTGGATGACAAATTTTTAATCCACTTGTCCTGTTACACGAATAATGTCCAGATGAATCATTTCTTTCTTTACAATAAGATTCACAGTTGATTCCGAACCAATTTGGATGACAATATTTCAACCCGGTTGTTTTATTACAGAAGTAATGTTCTGACGAATCGCTTTTATCATCACAAAATATAGAACAGTTTGAACCAAACCAGTTCGAATAGCAGATTTTCAACCCGCTTGTCTTGTTGCAATAGAAATGCCCGAAAGAATCATTCCTTTCTTTGCAAAACCGTGTGCAATTCATTCCAAACCAATCTTTATGGCAAATCTTTGAACCTGTGAGCTCATTGCAGGAATAATGTGCGTCCGAATCATTTTGCTCCTTACAATATTCCGTACAATTTTCTCCAAACCAATTTCGGTAACATATTCTTTCCCCGTTCGTTTTATTGCAGAAGTAATAACCAGCCGAGTTATTCCGTTCTTCACAAAATACATTGCACAATCGTCCGTACCAGTTTGTATAACATATCTTTGAACCAGTCTTATTACAGTAAAAATGCTCGCCAGTAGCGTTTTCTGCTTTGCAGTATGTTTTACAATTGTCTCCAAACCAATGTGGATGACAAATTTTCACTCCAGAATCTTCATTACAGGAATAATGTCCACTAGAATCGTTGTTTTCTTTGCAGTATTTTGTACAGTTATCTCCAAACCAATGTGAATGGCAAATCTTAAATCCAGTTGTTTTGTTACAGTTGTAACTCCCATTTGAATCATTACTTGGTTTGCAATAACTTGTACAGTTAGTTCCAGACCAATTGAGATGACAAATCTTAGAACCATCAGCCTTATCACAAGAATAATGTCCGGTAGAATCGTTTTTCTCTTTACAATGTGTCGTGCAGTTTGTTCCAAACCATTCTGGATAGCAAATCTTAGAACCTGTTGTTTGGTTACAGTGATAATGTCCAGTTACATCATTCTGTTTCTTGCAATATCTTCTACAGTTAGTGCCATACCAATTGAGATGACAAATCTTAGAACCATCAGCCTTATCACAAGAATAATGTCCGGTGGAATCGTTTTTCTCTTTACAATGTATCGTGCAGTTTGTTCCAAACCATTCTGGATAGCAAATCTTAGAACCTGTTGTTTGGTTACAGTGATAATGTCCAGTTACATCATTCTGTTTCTTGCAATATCTTTTACAGTTACTTCCAAACCAATTAGAATGACAAATCTTAGAACCATCAGCCTTATCACAAGAATAACGTCCGGTAGAATCGTTTTTCTCTTTACAATGTGTCGTGCAGTTTGTTCCAAACCATTCTGGATAGCAAATCTTAGAACCTGTTGTTTGGTTACAGTGATAATGTCCAGTTACATCATTCTGTTTCTTGCAATATCTTTTACAGTTAGTTCCAAACCAATTAGAATGACAAATCTTAGAACCATCAGCCTTATCACAAGAATAACGTCCGGTAGAATCGTTTTTCTCTTTACAATGTGTCGTGCAGTTTATTCCAAACCATTCTGGATAGCAAATCTTAGAACCTGTTGTTTGGTTGCAGTGATAATGTCCAGTTACATCATTCTGTTTCTTGCAATATCTTGTGCAGTTAGTTCCAAACCAACTTTGAAGGCATATCTTAAGTCCTGTGGTCTTATCGCACGTGTAGTGTCCACTTGAATCGTTCTTTCTCTTGCAGTAAATTTCACAATTTTCCCCGTACCAGTTTGCATGGCATATCTTGGAACCAGTTGTTTTGTTACATATAAAATGGCCTCTTGGGTCATTTTGTTGTTTGCAATATATTTGGCAATGGCGTCCGTACCAATGACGATAACAAATCTTGAAACCTGTACTTTGGTTACAGAAATAATGTCCTGAAGAACCATTTTGTTCCCTACAAAACGTCGTACAGTTATTTCCAAACCAGTCCTGGTAACAAATCTTCGAACCGTTTGTCCCATTACAAAAATAATGACCGCTTGTATCGTTTTGTTCTTTGCAATAATTCAAACAGTTTTTCCCATACCAATCTGAAAGACAAACTATCAAACCAGAATCTGTATCACATGTGTAATGTCCTGATGAATCATTCTTTGGATTGCAAAATATTGTACAGTTGCTTCCGTACCATCGTGGGTTGCATATTTTTTCACCAGTTGTGGTATTACAGAGGTATGTGGAGGTATTGGTTGGGTTGCAATGTGTGGTACAGTTCACACCATACCAACCAGGATAGCAAATCTTCTGACCACTGGTCATGTTGCAGAAATAATGACCACTGGATTGGTTTTGCTTTTTGCAGTAGTCCTTACAATCTGATCCAAACCAATTTTCATGGCAGATTTTCATACCAGTTGTTTTATTGCAAACGTAGTTGCTGTCAACATGTTCGCAACAGTATTTCGTGCATTTTGAACCATACCAATGTGGATGACAAATCTTGGAGCCATTTTTGTAATCGCAATCATAATGACCATTGCTGTCGTTAGTTGGTGTGCAATATTCTGAGCAGTCAGGGACGAGGTAGCCTGGGTTACAGTATACTCTTATATTAAATTTGAAAGTTGTGTACGTTCCTTGGAAATTAACTGGATGGACCGTCGCTGAAGAACGGTCTTCGGCAGCTTGACCTGGAAGTGTTGCTTTGTTTTCGTAAATCTTATCGTCGGCTCGAAAAGATCCATCATCATTATCCCAGATTTCCACTGCAAGTCTTAGGTTAGACTAAGTTATTTAATAAAGACAGAAAAATTATTATAGCTATTATACTAAACAGGGAAACGGAATAAACTTAGTTGTTAGCTTAATTAAATGGCTGAGGTGAACTTTGTAGAACCAGTTAGTGTCCATGAGCAGGGTTTTCGGTTATTTTTAGTTCAGGTAATGCAATATAAATTCAAAAATCTCACCCCCAAAACGCAGAAAATTTGCATTTTGCTCTCTAAAAGTTCAAAATTTTCTTGGGGGAGGATGCCCTCAACAGTGGTTTATCCCCCGAAATTTACCTTTCTTACACCTCTCAAGGATCAGGCCGTGCATTATCATATTACAATAGTACAAATTTACATGAACTTAATATGGCGTTTTTTGCAGTGGATTTTGGGCCCCCATAGGAATTTTACCGCGGCCCCCCTGCCTATGAGTATTATGACGTTCATTTACATACGTAGAATTTGCTTGTTGGGTTGAGATATGTTGGATACTTACCAACCACCGTTGAAATGTAAAACGGATAACATCATTGGTAGAAAATGTTTTTGACACGGTGTTATCTGGAAGAGAAATCTTCTTCTCTTTCCCTTGAAAACTGAACTTAAAATACGGATCACAGATGCCACATGAACCCCACCACAAGAGATCACAACACGAATCGTCCATTGTCCTGCTCTCTGGGTTTTTATACTCTTTCAATTGGATATCCAAATGTCCTGAGGAAGATGATGTCTAAAAAAGATTTTGAGAGATACATGCACCCTTTTTACAAATAGCTGATCCAAATAAAAGAGCGTTGAGATTTCTTTTATAATTTCTAATATAATGAGATTTCTTAATATTTCTGGAAGATCTAGTCATGTAGAATATTCAGTTATTTCAGTGAGCACCGTATTAAATAGGTTCATGATTATGACTCTTTGACTCTTTGAAAATTAATTACTACGAGTAACAAAAATTTTAACTGCTCTCGGGACGGTTTATAATTTAAGACAATTTGTGGTTTTTCGATTTCATTCTTGAAAGTAATCTGTCTTCGTACACAAAAGGAAATTTGATTATGTCTAATTCTATCATGTAAAAGAAAATTAAATCGCATTTGCTTACACCGTGGAGATTGGGTAATAATTATAGAAGCATTAAGATCTGCAAGTGTTTTTTTGAAGCTTTTTTTTACCACCAACGAAGAACCATTTGCCATTCAATTGCTTGTTTGGATAATATATATTTTAGACGCTAAATTGTTGCCCGGAGAAATTTGAGCCATATAGCAGAAGAAAGTTGAGTGGTATTTTATAATTCTGTTCACAAAGGTGACAATCCGTCGGAAATCTTTGAAATATAGGCGCAATGTTTAGACATATTGCATGCATACACATTTTCTTATTTTCATGTTTCATTCATTTGCACTTTCACATTTTCTCCTATACTACAAGTTACATTCTAGTATGTCATTCTAATGAACTCTTCAGACTGGAGAAATCGTTTACAATCAAGTTGTGCGTGCCTGTTCACGCTTTCCAGAAAGTCGTCAATCTGCGCGCGGTAATGTATATATTTATGTAAACTACCAGCCAGACTTCTCATGATCAGTGACATGTAAAATACGTATCTTTAGACACACGTTATGTACTTCAATATATAATTAGCCTATACATCCTGCAGAAAAAGTCGACCTACCTTCAAAAACGGGAGAAAAAATATGAGTTTAACAAACATTCTTATCGATGACTTCATTCTTGCGAATTCGTCTTTTATAGAAATAAAATACTCTTAGACTTGGTCCCAAATGGCAAAAGAAGAACTCTCGTACGATTCGTAGAGTTGTACCAGCCGAAATTTTATTTGAAATGCAAAGCAGCGATAATTGTAAACGATACGTTTTTCCCTTTTTATTAGTCCGTGCATGTCAATCTCTTCAGATCCCAGTCGGTTAAGTTTAGCGAAGTTCGGAGCTGAGGTACAGAATGTATTTTTCGTGTTTCAAATTATAGCCCATTGGATCCCACGATGTCCCCTGGCGCTGTTAAAATTTATTTCCTGTTGTAAATAGAGCATTTGATACAACCAACGAAAACAAAATTAAATTTGGACAAGCGCATATATAGGATATGTAGGTTGTCATTACGAAATATATTTGTAAGACGACATCTGAGGCTGCTTTGCAACAGCAAATTCGGGTTTTCGCATGCTTAGACACGCAAGAAAAGATTTTTTAAAGGTTTACGCAACAAACTATAAAGTTCTGTTAAAACAAGAAAGGCGAATTTACTTTCGTCAGACACATAAATATATATAACGTCCTCTATGTTTGGTCAAAGAAAATAACCACACAAATTAAAGAAATGCAAACCATATGAGGGACTATTATCTAATTCAAGCAGATTTAGGCATTTGATACCGTCAGCGTCAAAGCTTGCTTTTTATATAATGCCTTAATCTCATCTCTCGACGTTCGTTTTCGGACGACTGTCACGGAAACGCTTTGTCTATGAAGGATGTTTGGTGTCGTATCAATTTCAGAGATATATTTTGGAAACCAGCCTCTCGTTTTTTTTAATATACAGCTGATAATCATTGCTTATATAGTATGTTTTAACTTTGCATGAATAAGGTGAAGGTCAAACAATACACAATATAATATAGCCAAGCAAAGGGTACAAACTCGTACGGTCAGATTCCTTAATTGACATGCATTATTCTCCATTATTTCATTGACCTTGATTCACCCTTGTCTTGGGAATTGGATATCCCATTAATAATATCGTTTACTTACAAATACATTATTTTGTGCACCACGTTGATCACAGGCAAATGCTTGGAAATCCCCGATTGGAATAGGACAAGTTTGAAACAGACCTAAATCGCGGTCTCAACGATTAGTTTCCCAATCCCAGATATTCAACGATTAATTTTATTTTTTACTGTGAGGCAAAGTATTTTTTAAAGAAGATCACCAAAGGAATTGTAAATTAGATTGAAAAACTGGTCTTCTAAGAGGCAGACGTTTTCACTCGATTTTCATTCCAGTTTTGAGAGGTCGACCGAAGTGCTCCACTTGACCGTTCACAACATCATTTCGCGTTTAGGCCGGTTGTGCGTGGCATGAACAAGATTCAAATTTAAACTTAATCGTTTTTCAATAAAAATATACGAAATTCAATCTTTATATCATCACTGAGTAAAGTGAGTTCAAAATATTTTCTGTTCAAGAACTGTGTTAAGACTGAAGTATAATTATACAAAACTGAATTGTATTATGGGTATACTGTACATTTATATATGTATAAAATTATCACATATATAGATGTACATTCAGCATATATACGCATGCGTGTGCTTGCATGTATATATTCGTGTACTTTCTCTTCAATATTTCCCAATCAAGAGAATAATTGGATTTCTTAAATGTCTTAAACTCTCCAGGGACACTGAGGTAGTGATTTCAGCCTTGACCTTGGGGGATATGGTATAGCCATATATTAATTATTATCGCCGCGTCAATGAAGGCAAGTTTAATATAATTGCTTGTTAGCAAAAAACAAAAACTTCACGCCGAAGTACAATGGCGTTTTCTTTTTGGAAGTAAATTCTAATTCAAAATTTGTAACGTCACATTTACCGTCTATACTGCGATGAAATTATATAACTATTTATTTATTTACATTTATACTCCAACGTCAAACAGTTGGCTTCGTCAAAATTCAAAAATCGTCCTTCAATTATGTTGGCCCACAATTTAAACCTGGTTTCCATCACTATTGTTGCTTCCCGCCACATCGACAAGTGGCTGATTAAAGAGTCTCACTATGTATAGTGAAGAATGATTTGCATATACTGCGCGAAGGTAAACCTGGCCTATTTCACATCTGCCATTTGTCGAGTACCGCAGGCGCAACCGCGCAAGCCAGGTTTTTTATCCTGGGAACGAGGTTATTGTAGGTGTTGTCAAAACCAGGCTTTAGTCTTTTTATCAGTGGTATTAAATAGGATGACTTCAATAATTTACAGTCAATTTATAATATCATAATGCTATAATAAAATAGAATTGAATGAAATACAAACATAAATCATACTCTCTTTGCTCTTGGCATCTGCAAAGAAATTATTATATTCTAGAATTAACAATGCCATAGGATTATAGGCTTATAGCTACATCAAACATACTAGTGTCTCTCAAGGATAATTACTCGGGAATGATGACGGGTTTGTGTCCACTGATTTGTGGTGCTTGGCCGTGGGCATATAGATATACAGTCGATATAGATTTTGGATTTTGAAAAGTATATGTTAGATTGAACAATATATGATGATATTTGATTCAAGAATTCTCACCGTCGAAGATTTTAAATCGCCGATTCCATGTAGAGCTTATTTTCCTGCGGTTTTACAACGCCGAACACTTGTTGAGCTCTTCTTTTCCTTGAATGATAAAAGAATAAAATATTAATGCTTGCATGCCTCCTAAAATTGCAGTTTTTTGTTAACTTTTTAGCCTTACTTTCCAGCTTGTACAGTTATAAGAAATACTTAAGTAATTTACCTTACAAATGCAAAAATAATTAGCATAACAATTATCACCAATATTCCTGCACTTGCTGGTAGAGCAACCCTCAAATATTCTGGTTGACCTTTCCTGCCATAACTCTTTGCAGTTTTTTCCGAGCAATCAGTGCCAGACCGCTCACTGCGACAAATTTTCAATCCGGTGATGTTATTACAGAGGTGGTTTTCATCAGGTTTGCAGTGCTGCGTGCAATCTTCACCAAACCATTCCACGTGACAAATCCGTGAACCTGTTTCAGGGTTGCACGTGAAATGTGATCCCTCTTCTTCCTTGCAATATACAGAACAGTTCAGGCCAAACCAGTTTGAATGGCAAAGCTTCAGACCAGATTTTCCATCACATTTGTATCTTTCGGTTGATTCATCATCGCAGTAAACATCACAATTGCTTCCATACCAATTTGGATAGCAAATCTTTTCACCGTTTGTCTTGTCACAGAAATAACGTCCATTGCTCATATTTTCACTCTTACAGTATATGTTGCATTCCTGTCCGTACCAGTCTTCCAAACAAACTTTTTCCCCATTTGATTCATTGCACAGAAAATGTCCTTCGATGTCTGCTTTGCAGTGAGTTGTGCAGTCAGTGCCATACCAGTTTGGTAGGCAGATCTTCCAACCACTTGTCTTGTTACAGGAATAATGACCATTAATATCATCGCTTTTCTTGCAATAATTTGTGCAGTTAACCCCATACCAATGAGGCTTGCAGTACTTCAGCCCAGTTGACATGTTACATAAATAATTACCACCAAATTCTTCCTGACTTTCTTGGCAAAAACGAGAACAATCCACTCCATACCAATTGGGTTTGCATATCTTTAAACCTGTCGTCTTATCGCAAAAGTAATTTTCAGCATCTTTACAATATGTTATACAATCAGCTCCGTACCAGTCAGAATTGCAGATCCTCACTCCAGTTGTTTTATTACATTTATACTGTCCAGATGTTTCGTTTTGTTCTCTGCAGTGTGTCGTACAATCATCTCCAAACCACTCTGGATGACAGATTTTAAAGCCTGTTGTCTCATTACAAGAGTAATGTCCATTAGAGTCGTTTCTATTCTTGCAATATGTGGAACAATTAGTTCCATACCAGTTTGGATGACACATTTTCAAACCTGTAGTAACATTACAATAATAATGTCCATTGCTGTCATTTTGTTGCTTGCAATATTTTGTGCAGTTGGCGCCAAACCAGTTTGGATAACATGCTTTCGAACCAGTTTTCTCTATACAAAAGTAGTGTCCTGTTGAATCGCTCCTTGGTTTGCAATGAACAGTGCAATTCCTACCAAACCAGTTACGGTTGCAAATCTTTGAACCAGTTGCCTTATCACAGGAATAATGGCCAGTTCCGTCATTCTGCTCATGACAATATTTCGTGCAGTTAGCCCCAAACCAATGTGTATGGCAGATCTTCGATCCGCTTGTATTTTTGCAATGGTAATGGCCATTAGAGTCATTCATTGGTTTACAATACGTTGTGCAGTTAGTCCCAAACCATCCTGGGTAACACAATTTCGAGCCTGTTGTCTTTTTGCATGAATAATACCCGGATTCAGAATCATTTGACTCCTTGCAATAGACTGAGCAATCAGGACCAAGCCAATGGGCATGACAGATTTTGAAACCGTTTGTTATATTACAGCGATAGTGGCCAGTCGAAGTGTTCTGTGCTTTGCAGAATTTTGAACAGTCAGTTCCAAACCAGTTTGGTAGACAGATCTTTATTCCTGTTTCCTTGTCACAGAAGAAATGGCTTTTCAAATCATTCTCTGGTTTGCAATACGTTGTGCAGTTCATGCCGTACCAATGTTGATGGCAAATCTTACCACCAGTCTGTTTTTCGCAGTAGTAACGTCCAGTTGAATCATTCCTTGCTTTACAATATGCTGTACAGTTTGCTCCAAACCAGTTTGGATGACACATTTTCAAACCGTTTGTCCTATTACAATAAAAGTGTCCATTAGAATTATTCTGTTCTTTACAATAAGTTGAACAATTTGTTCCAAACCAATTTCGATGACAGACTTTATTTCCTGTTTCGTTATTACAAAAATAACGGCCTGTTGAAGCATTTTCTGGTTTACAATACGCTGTGCAATTCACTCCAAACCATTGCGGATGGCAAATCCTGGAACCAGTTGTCATGTTGCAGGAATAATGCCCAGCAGAGTCATTCCTTTCTTTGCAATATCTCTGACAGTCCGCTCCAAACCAGTATGGTTTACAAATCTTCAATCCCGTGCTTTTGTTGCACGAGTAATGACCAGGTGAATCCTCTGTTTCTTCACAAAACGTCAAACAGTCGATTCCAAACCAGTTTGGATGACAAATTTTTAATCCACTTGTCCTGTTACACGAATAATGTCCAGATGAATCATTCCTTTCTTTACAATAAGATTCACAGTTGATTCCGAACCAATTTGGATGACAATTTTTCAACCCGGTTGTTGTATTACAGAAGTAATGTCCTAACGAATCATTTTTTTCATCACAAAATGCAGAACAGTTTGAACCAAACCAGTTCGAATAGCAGATTTTCAACCCGCTTGTCTTGTTGCAATAGAAATGCCCGAAAGAATCATTCCTTTCTTTGCAAAACCGTGTGCAATTCGTTCCAAACCAATCTTTATGGCAAATCTTTGAACCTGTGAGCTCATTGCAGGAATAATGTGCGTCTGAATCATTTTGCTCCTTACAATATTCCGTACAATTTTCTCCAAACCAGTTTCGGTAACATATTCTTTCTCCGTTTGTCTTATTGCAGAAGTAATAACCAGCCGAGTTATTCCGTTCTTCACAAAATGCATTGCACAATCGTCCGTACCAGTTTGTATAACATATCTTTGAACCAGTCTTACTACAGTAGAAATGCTCGCCAGTATTGTTCTCTGCTTTGCAGTATGTTTCACAATTGTCTCCAAACCAATGTGGATGACAAATTTTCATTCCAGAATCTTCATTACAGGAATAATGTCCACTAGAATCGTTGTTTTCCTTGCAGTATTTTGTACAGTTATCTCCAAACCAGTGTGAATGGCAAATCTTAAATCCAGTTGTTTTGTTACAGTTGTAACTCCCATTTGAATCATTACTTGGTTTGCAATATCTTCTACAGTTAGTTCCAAACCAATTGAGATGACAAATCTTAGAACCATCAGCCTTATCACAAGAATAACGTCCAGTAGAATCGTTTTTCTCTTTACAATGTGTCGTGCAGTTTGTTCCAAACCATTCTGGATAGCAAATCTTAGAACCTGTTGTTTGGTTACAGTGATAATGTCCAGTTACATCATTCTGTTTCTTGCAATATCTTCTACAGTTAGTTCCAAACCAATTTTGAAGGCATATCTTAAGTCCTGTGGCCTTATCGCACTTGTAGTGTCCACGTGAATCCTCCTTTCCCTTGCAGTAAATTTCACAATTTGCCCCATACCAGTTTGAATGGCATATCTTGGAACCAGTTGTTTTGTTACATACAAAATGGCCTCTCGAGTCATTTTGTGGTTTACAATATATTTGGCAATGGCGTCCGTACCAATGACGGTGACAAATCTTGAAACCTGTACTTTGGTTACAGAAATAATGTCCAGAAGAACCATTTTTTTCCCTACAAAACGTCGTACAGTTATTTCCAAACCAGTCCTGGTAACAAATCTTCGAACCGTTTGTCCCATTACAGAAGTAATGACCGTTTGTGTCGTTCTGTGCTTTGCAATAATTCAGACAGTTTTTCCCATACCAATCTGAAAGACAAACTTTCAAACCAGAATCTTTATCACATGTGTAATGTCCTGATGAATCATTCTTTGATTTGCAATAGATGGTACAGTTCATTCCAAACCAGTTCCTGTGACATATTTTAGAACCAGTTGTCTTTTCACACGAATAATGCCCAGCAGTACCATTTTCGTTTTTACAGTAATTTGTACAGGATTTCCCAAACCAGTGTTTGTGACAAATCTTAAAACCTGTTGTGTGATTACAACTGTAATGTCCTGTAGCGTCATTCCTTGGTTTGCAAAATGTCGTGCAGTTTCTTCCGAACCATTCCTTGTGGCAAATTTTCGAACCGGTGACGTTGTGACAAGAATATCGCCCATATTTGGTGTCGTTCGATTCTTTGCAATATGTCGAGCACTCTGGTCCAAACCAATTAGAATAACAGATTTTTAAACCATTTGTTTTATTGCAATGATATGATCCACTAGAATCGTTACGTTCTTTGCAGTGATTTCTGCAGTTTTTTCCAAACCAGTGTTGGAGACAGACCTTTTCACCAGTTTTCAGATTACATGAGTAATGACCAGTTGAATCGTTCTTTGGAATGCAAAATACTGTACAGTTGCTTCCGTACCATCTTGAGTTGCATATTTTTTCACCAGTTGTGGTATTACAGAGGTATGTGGAGGCATTGGTTGGGTTGCAATGTGTGGTACAGTCTACACCATACCAACCATGATAACAAATCTTCTGACCACTGGTCATGTTACAGAAATAATGACCACTGGATTGGTTTTGCTTTTTACAGTAGTCCGTACAATCAGATCCAAACCAATTTTCATGGCAGATTTTCATACCAGTTGTTTTGTTGCAAACGTAGTTGCTGTCAACATGTTCGCGACAGTATTTTGTGCATTTTGAACCATACCAATGTGGATGACAAATCTTGGAGCCATTTTTATAATCGCAATCATAATGACCACTGCTGTCGTTAGTTGGTGTGCAATATTGTGAGCAGTCAGGGACGAGGTAGCCTGGGTCACAGTACACTCTTATATTAAATTTGAAAGTTGTGTACTTGTCTTGGAAATGAACTGGATGGACCGTCGCTGAAGAACGGTCTTTGGCAGCTTGACCTGGAAGTGTTTCTTTGTTTTCATAAATCTTGTCATCCCCAGAAGTTGAATCATCATCCCAGATTTCCACTGCAAGCTTTCCGTTAGACTAAATTGACGAACGAAAAAAATACATCATAAATCATCGATATGCACTGCCGTAATGTAAGTGATAAAGATAAAAATTAAATAAATACAATCAGATCAACAGACTATAATTCGCAATGTAACATTTTACATATTGGAAAGAGAACCTCATGAGATTCATCAACATTGGTACGGCATGAACCTCATAAATCACCCTTAAACATTCAATCATACAAACGAGAGAATTTGCTTTTGTAAAACTAAAAATCAAGATTACACAAATATACAATTATTGTTCTCAACTTGCTTTTTATCCCCTCGGTCTCCATTTGAGAGGGGGGTGGGTGAGCGAAGGACTGTTAGTTTTGCACAAACGATCGAGATTGCCTAGGATATGTATATCAATGTTATAAAGTTAATATTTGTTATTACTAAAACTGCAATATGTTTTATGAGGAAAAACTTCTCTACAGTAATATCCAGGAATATCCTAACGAAAACCGCGGTCTGACCTTGAACCAAGGTGAGACCAGGGCGTTTATATAGAATATAAGATCTTATTCTATATAAGCGCCCTGGGTGAGATCGAGGTTGAACCTCAGTCGAACCTCGTTCTGACAGACATTTCTTAAGATGTTTTCGATGTGATTATTGTGTTGTCGTTCTCAGCTGTTCATAACATTTCGTTCGGAAGCGAACGGCAACCGCGATCGTATTTTTTCCGTTTCGGTCGTCTGCGGTTTCTATCAGTCGACCGCAACCGAACCACAACGGCAGTGTTAGGTTATACAGGTTATACAGGTTATACAGGTTATACAGGTTATACAAGTTATACAGGTTATACAGGTTATACAGGTTATACAGGTTATACAGGTTATACAGGTTATACAGGTTATACAGTACTCTATATCAGGGAGTTATAGCGATTGAGGCCCAGTTCATAAGTCGCATTTTAGTCGCGTCGAATGAAATTCAAACAATACGTAATGAGATGATAAACCTCATTTAGGCTTATTATCATCTCATTATCTATTGTTTGAAATGATTCGACGCGACCAAAATGCGACGTATGAACTGGGCCTAACTTCTAAAATGATGAAGTAACGGAGACTTACCACCCAGCGTTGAAATGTAAAACGAATAACATCATTGGTAGAAAATGTTTTGGATTTGGTGTTATCTGGAAGAGGAAAATCCTTCTCTTCTCCTTGAAAACTGAATTTAAAATATGGATCACAGATGCCACATGAAAACCACCCGTCACAGCACGAACCGGCCATTGTCTTGCTGTCTGGATTTTTATACTCTTTCAATTGGATATCCAAATGTCCTGAAGAAGATGATGTCTGAAAACAAATCATAAAGACATACAACAATGGAGACCTTTAAATAAAAAAAAGGCTTAAACGTATGTCGCAATCGCTAGATAGGAATAACAGTTAACTACGGAAATATATGATAAGTGAAATATTTCTCATCTCATGCACGGATTTTTAATTTTTTTTCTGATGAGTACAATTTTTTGGGCCAAACCGAGACTGCTATGACTTGAGGTAATCTCTTTTTCGCTTATCTTCATTTCTCGATTACCGTAGTTTATCCAGTGGAAGCGAGTGTTGAAAGAGTCAACCGTAAAGTGCTTAAATGGGGAGGAACTTTCGCATTCCCTCCAGGTACGCTTGAACCGAGGGCAGCAGCTGTCGCTCTTACCCTTTCCAATAGCAAAGGGGGCATGAAATCCTCAGTTCAGTTTAACGGATTGCAATTCGGTAATAAATCTGCTTCAGATAACTCTGGAAATGCAACCAACCAGCCTCAAAAATAACACGTCCGGTATGAATAGTGACATGCACAATTCTTCAAAATCCCCTTTGGCCCTGAATTGTTCCGTGTTACTCCCTTTCATACTAGTGAAAAATGCAAACAGAACCGCATGTTTAACTGACAGCTAAAACATGATACCTAAATGTTTTTCTTTTGACTTTGGGCGGTTTTATTTTTGCTTGCTTGCTTTGAAAACTCTTAATTAAACTCAAGGATCTCGTTGGCGATATGGCGTGATACGAAGAGAGTTGGGAGAATATTAGACTCGGCTTGTAAAGCTCGAAGCGCAGTCAAGTGTTTTGCAAGATTCTTGAGCTATACTTTCATCATTTGCCCGATGACATTATAGATCATAGCAAAATAAGACGACTTTTTATCCTTTTATGATTGAGGAAAACATATTATAAAGGTTATACTGTTTTGTTCAAAATGTCAATGTTGAAATTCTCCTTACGTTCAAGCGTTGCTCAAGCAAGCATGGGGTGATGGGGACGAGATGACGTATAGCTGCATTCGAAAATACGCGTTTTTCCCACGCACGCGCACACAAAGACACGATTTTTTAAATTCTGGTAATTTCGTAATATTTTAACAACTAAAACTACTCACAGACAACACGAGTTTAGTCAGGCCATGGAGGCTAGGAAATAATATCATAAAACTATATTATCTGATTGAAAAAAAAATTATTGGAAAACAGCTGCTACTCGGCTCGAATTCCTGTAAAATATTGCCTGCCACTGTCCGATGCTGGCGATGTATACAAAAAAATCGACATATAGAACTAAGCTATAATTCTATTGTTGTATCTATTGCGGATACCTATTTTACAGTGTTCTATCGGCTTTTGATCTCTGTGATGGTCCAATTTCGATATATATTATTGATTTTTTTCAGTTTCAATTTGCAGACTTGAAATTTTACTGCAAGGCATTTCTGTCAAGGAAATTGGATGGGCGATAAAAAATTTATAAAAAAGGTCTTCATTATTTCGTCATATCTTTCTCAGAAAATAGACAGAATATAAACTGTTTCAAATGGTGTACCGCAGAATGCAGGCAATCCCATACCCGTATAGTTAACAAAATATAACAGTAGTAACGCTTAATGTACGTCTTGACTCTTGATCAATTTTTAAATCAACTTTTATTCAGTTAATCTTATATTATGAAATCATCGTTCGGGTCAGGGGGCATGCACAACCACCGGACGTTTATATACTTGGCTTTTGGCCATCCCTATATCCCCTGGGACGTTTTTTAACCAATTCGAATACGAACTTATCGCAAAATATTAACTACATCATCATGTAGATTCACAGATGAAAAAATTGACTTATCTTCAGTTTTGTCTGCAATGCCACATATCTGACATTCTTCGCTGTTGTCTAACGTATAATTGACCGCGTGTATTATGTTTTGAAACGCGCGGCGATTATAATACATAGTCTTGACGAGCAGTTCTATAGATCTAACGCCGGCTGTAAAGGTTAATATTCTTACCGACTACAAAAAAGTAAGCTTCTTGACCTTACCCTTATAAAACAGACGAGGTAGAGTATGACATAAATAACCGACTTTTTAGCCACAATCTTCATTCTTAAAGAATTCGTCTTTTGGTAGAGAAAAATGGCCCTGTCTGCCCTGATCTTCAACGGCGGTTGAACTGCGCACGTATATATCGCTGTACGGCTTGCCGGACACCCCAGTCGAAATTTCCGCTTTACTACACACGTAAAAATATCATATCTTGTAGCAAGTTGTTCACAAGCTTGTAACAAGATTTGTTCGCACTGCTTGTCCCAAGCTGCTGACAAGATGGGACAACTTGTTAACAAGTTGTAACAAACTTGTTGAATCAAAAAACTTGCTACAAGGCTGTTGCAACAAGTCTGGTACAAACATGATGAAACAATATTGTTACAATTCTTTTCTGTCAATTTTGTAGCAATGTTGTTGCATCATATCTGATAAGACTTGTCAGAACAATCTTGTAACAAGTCTGATAGCGCCATCGGACTTGCTACAAGTTGTTAACAACTTGTCCCAAACTTGTTACAACAAATTGGAGCAAGCGGTGCGAATAAATCTTGGTGCAAGCTTGTGAACAAACTTGTAACAGCTCTGCTGCAGACTTGTTACAACTTGTGCGTTTTTACGCGTGTACAAGCCAACGATGTTCACGCAAGGTTTTACGAGTCGTGCGGGTCGTATCAGCTTTTGCTATCTTGTCACGCCATAGGGCTTGCTGGGGGAGTGTCTCTGGTATGTATTTAATAAGTTGCACGTCATTGATCGTGCTGAGTTCCTCCGGTGCTTCAAGCACGATATTCGACGTTCATGGGGTGAAATTAGGAACATTAGGAAAACATCGGCATCGAATATCAGCATTTAAAGAATACAAAAAACCACGCGACTATAATATAGTTGCCTGGGACAGGCCCGGAACCGAATTCCTTAAAAAAATTATTCACTCCGCTAACATTTCAAGCACTGATTTCCTGGCCTTTTGCTCAAAGCGGAAATCAAATTACATAACTTTTTTAGTATCCAAAAGAGGAACGTATTTTGTGTCATATCATGATAACAATTATTTGTGGGATGATTAAAGACCTTGAATATCAAAACGCGCAAAAAATACAATGCCGTCCTTGAAACTGCGGTTTATAAATTTATATATTGATGCTTGATGCTAGAATTTCAAGAGTGCTTGCATGATCCCACGCCAGCCCGATTCAAGGCGGTCGAGCCAGTGTTTATATCAGCGGCCGACATGAGTGGAGTTCGGTGGCGTTTTCAAGTGCTGTTGTGTGTCTTGCGCAGGTAATCGTGACCAGAGACATTGCTTCGCAGCTGCTGGTTGACAGTGAACTGTTTAAAAGGCTAGCGATAATATATAGCAGCCATCTTTGAGGCCTATTTTGAGTGCCTATTTGTTTCGCTTGCAAGGTTTGCTAGAAACGTGCAAGAATTTATTTTCTTTATACTTTGTACATCTATTCACAACGTTAACACATGAAGAGATAAATAATTCAAAATACGAACATATCAGTATCCAGCCCCCCCCCCTGACCATCCAGTTTGCTAGGCCATTGAGTGGCATTATAAGTTATGAAACATAACCCTGACCTACGTTTTAGACAGCTAAGTCGAGTTTTAAGGTTATCGGAATTGTTATGGCGTCGACATTCAATGTTGATTCGTTAGACTTCTCCAATGGCTGCCTAGTTTATGTTTTGCTGACGATGGCCTGCATTTGCTTGCAATAAGTCTGTTTAATAACTCGCGTGTTCCGTGTTTAAGCGAATTGAAAATGCTGTGAGGGGAAATGTCGACATTGCTGTTTTTAGCAGAGGAAAACCTTACGTTTGGTATAGTCTTTTGCCGTTTTAATTAAACCAAACCTGTTTTAACATCTTTAAAACAACGAGATATCTGCCTAGTCTACCTACGCTATCCGCTTTCACGGCTCATGCATATACACGTGGCAAATGTTGAAGTGGATTATCTTTCAACTTTTGGCATTTTGAATGAGGCTGAAAGTAATGAAACATGTGCTCAAAGACAAAGCATGAATTAAATGTCATACTTGGCAACGCCAACAACACACATGCAATTCAAGACCACGCATGCATATTCGACGGAGACATGAAAATACGTAGCTACTAAAGCCGATTTTCCACTAGCGATAGTTTTCGCGCGAAGCGACTTTATTCCTTTGTATTTGAGCAATTTGTTCCAGATGGTTGCAGATGAGAGTTCGGGAACAACAGTAATATGTCGATTCGCGCTAAAAACATCGCTAGTGGAAAAACGGCTTTAGTTTATATTAGTCACGCGCTATATTTGTGCTAAAGCGTTGGAGTTTCACTCCTTCATAGATTAAATAAGCCGTCGGAGAGTATCGGCTGATTTTGGCTGTCAGTATGTCCATTAACTACAGATAACTTAAAATCTGTGTTTTTTACATATGAACTGTGACGAAGCTCGTTCGACAATTCGATGGGGTCATGCACATATACGATTGATATGCATTATTAGATTATTTTGAACTGAATATAGTTTTTAGCGAACAGGGAACTCGAATGTATATATGAATGTATGTCACAGGCAATAGTTAGCTGCTATATTGTTGTGTATTTTTTTGTAAAAAATACCGCAAACATTTTTTGTTTTCTCTCAATTCAAGACTGCAGATTTAGACTTGCACATCCATAAAAGACATATAGAATTTCGCAATCGTTCAAACAAATTCGGTCTGGCTAAAATGCCAGATGGTATCATCACCTCTTTCCCCCCTCGAGGCTTTTGTCTGAATGTCATGACCAGCTGATCAACCTGTGCCATGCAACTCCACAGAAAATGCTGTATACTTTCGTGACAGTCACCAGATGGATTTTGAAAATCCTAGTCTCCTAGAGCAAATCCATGGATTTATTATAAGCGAAGATAGATCTAGGATATTAAAAAGTCTGACTTCAAAATTTTATCGCACGAGTTTCTTTTCATATAACCGACCATGGCAGACAAACAATCTTTGCTCACAAACGTTTTGCGTTTATCAATCATTCAGACATGAATGTGCTTATACTTTGTTCAAAGCAAGAAATGTTTCATGAGAGGACACTTCTAGGCGCGTTTCAGAGGTCGAACTTCTCATTTGCTGAATCAGTAATGTGATGAAGTTTTACTTTCCGGCTATTTTGAGCTTCTCAGTATGATATTAAACTGATATTTCCTCTCTAGCCTAGGGCCGGCTAGGTAATATAAAGGTCTATTCACACAACCCAATTTTGTTTTCTGGTGGATGTTTTATAGTCTGTTGAAATCAACAGACTACATAAGGGGCAAATTAACTAATGCCAGTGCAGAACTGCATTATCAGTATAACGAACTACCGTGACATTACTTATGTCAGAAACGAATTGGACCGACAAAATTGGTCGTGTGATTGTGAACAGACTTTAAAACGTTCAATGTTTGGGACTACTTGGGATGCTGGTGATTTTTATTGTTTTGGATATTTCTTGTACGAGAATTATATGCATGTACAACTAAAATGTGCGAAAGAGTTTGAATGGATTATCGACCGTTTAACGGTTTAAAATAGGCAGGCTTCTTACAACTTAACAAGCCTATAAATATCGTGAGTTTTTCCTCGATTTCTGACGAGTCATAGACTATATATAGCGCGCGAGCTTGATAACAGCTAGTTTGCAAATAAGCGGATTATCGTCTACGTATTATATCCACACAAATCTTGAATTACCCACGCTAAGATAACGGCCGGCATGGCGATGCGATTTTGCGGTATTAAAACTCTCACAAAATCGACTTGATAACAACAACGGTTCGCTACAGTTCTGCTTCACACTTTCACGCGCCCATATACGGGAAACAGGCAGACGATTTGGTTTTTTGCAAGATCTATTGACGACGATTCTTCTATCTCCAACGATGGCCGAACGAGATGGCGAATCTTTCTCACCAAAACCCTGTCATTCGCGACGATTCTCGCTGTTTTGGGGCTCCGGTAGCGTCCCCTGTTGGCGAGTAATGATCTGTTTGGAAGAGAAAGGTCTGCGAGAATACGAAAGCAAACAGTTGTCGTTCTTAAGCAATGAACACAAATCCGAACAAATTGTGGATATAAATCCACGAGGACAGGTGAGGGAATGTGTTTAATTTGCAGATTGTAAACTAAACCTTTTCTCATACGGAGGAACGAAATATTCCTCTCCAGCCATGATTCTTTTTTGTACTTTTCTGTACTTTTTTGTGTACGAAGACTACCACTATATACCTTTTTTCAAAACATGTTTATATATTTCCTATTATTTTTATCGTGATGTTTTCACTAAAAAGAGACCTCAGTATGTAACGTTTTTTAAAATATAATTATAATGTAATACACATTAATTGCATGGTAGTCATGCATGCATGTGTAAGGAAAACTGCTTTTCAATCATACCGAAATATTAGATTATAAATAATAAATTAATTTGGCTTTGAAACCTATATATATTTGACGGTTTTTCCTGCCTATTTGTAGTTACCAGCCTTCAAACACGACGACACGATCCTTAACGAATCCTTGGGAATTTGCCATTATCTCGAGGTAATTTCAATGAATAAAATGAAATGAGGGTTAGAAACTGTCTTATCGATTTATATAAACTTGCTGAAACTCAAAAAAAAACTTCCCGACATTTTGACATGAGAGCTGTTTTCGACAACACGGAATTGGCGATGAATTTGTCTTGCCGGAGTAAGTTGTACGTTCTGGAGCAAAACCGGCAAAAATTTCTGTTCATGTACGCGACTGCTAAATGTAATAGACCCTTGAATGTAGTAGGTCCTTGATCCAAGATCAGAGACCAATATATTCTTTGTCCAACTAGCTCCTAATTAACAAAAAGTACGTCATTATTTGATGAGGATTAAATGAACCCCCACATGCATATAGCACAACATGTTTCTCCCCCGGGTAGTGTCGCAGCTCCTCGTAAGAATGATTTTCATTGGCTGAACTTTACAATACATTTCTGTTTCAACCAATAGCATAGCTTCGTTCTTTAGAAAGCATAGAAAAGCATTATCCAATTGGACGAAAGCTTCCGAGCACTGCGACATGTCCCGGTTAATTTCTCTACTAACTGTGACCGCATGTGCATGGATTACGTGATGTGGTTATCTAGATACGCGCATGCTCTTAATTCTTTCCCCTATAGGCTACTGCATGGGCCAGCCGTTTCTTTTCTACCTTTGCCTGGCTTTTCCGATAACTAAAGCCTGTAATCTTGGCTGGGATTGTTATAACCACATAGCCCGTAAACAAGAGGATAACCGAAACATGTTTTTTCTTATCCAAATTCCCCTGTTTACACAGGAAAAGTTTGTTCACCGCTTAAAATAAAAACGTGCTTTTGTGTTGTGTCATCGAGGTTCATTGGAAGTTGGAACGTTACTTTACTTTGTGTGATACTGGAGGTTCTTTTATTTTAGGAGGTTCTTTTATTTTAGGACACATTTCCAAACAAAGGCACAAAGCTGTTACCTGATGATCAGAAGGAAAAGGCCTTGGCACTACAAAGAGTGTATGAGGTATAATAGTCTGCTATACTATAGCATTCCTGTCACGATAAGAAAATACAGGCGAAAAACCTGATGTCGAAGAAAATATTGTATAGCTATTATAATGATTTCAACGTTGATGTGGATCAGGAAATTTCTATAGTTAGGGCCTGTTTATAAGCATGCAGCGAGTTATTCCAGCTAAACGAGGTGAAAACTGCATATAATGAAAGACTAGTCAGGTTAAGCCTTTGATTTGATGCGCTTTTTACCTCGCCTAGGTAGAATAACTCGCTCCATGTAAACAGGCCCTTTCAACCTCGATGATATAAGTACTATTAAAGTAAGTCATAATTAGTTAAAACCAGAGTTGCATGAAAGAAAATATGCAGAAGAGAGAGCAAAAAAGGTTTTGATAACATTTTGTTTGTTTGTGCAGTAATCTTGCAACCCTCGTTAAAACTTGTTACACGCGGTGCTATATATACATAGCATGTATTTCTATTCAAGATAATAAGCCTGGTTCTCATATCTCACCGCGACAGTCAGCGAAATATTGCTGGTGCCTGATGGTGATGATGAAAGAAAATTCGTTCGAAAAAAATAAGGGAATAGGAGAGTAGTCATGGCACTGACAATAGCTATCGCCGACTATCGGGGGGGACACATGCATTAGTGACAAATAGGGGAATGATAAACATATTTTAAAGTGTGTTAAGGACATCGCTAGCAACTTCCGCCGCATGCACGACCGCGTGAGTTGAAAGATGTCACCGCAAATCTTTCATTGCATATTTTTATTGAAAATTAGATAAAAAAACAACTATTGAAAATTAGATAATAAAAAAAACAACTACTATCTTATGCAATACAACACTGCATGGTTTTTTTATTGTAAACACATTATATCCGTTGTTGCTGTACCTGCACCTATGTATATATATATATATATATAGGCTCTATTTTCACTCGTCGACAAACAAATATGTTTAAGGCGCTGACGCTTCAGAAAAGAGTCCAAGAAGTATTGTATTATCTGGTCCATACTCCGGTCGAGGAAATCAATCAGGTGTTACTATTGCTCAATCCTATGTTTTTTAACTAAATTGTATTTATATTTAACGTGAATGAGTATATCAGTTATTGAATTAACACACTCCGTTTTTTTCATTTCAAAGGACGTGATGAGAAGCAACAAGAAGGAACTCGACAAAGAACTTCAACTTTGGGAAAGCTATCTTCAGAATGTAGGAAACTTCGACTTTATTTGTTGTATAATCTTAAACTTCTCATCACCACGATACAGCTCTCGTGCAATGGCTCATAAGAAGAAAATCATACATAAAATCGCAGTAGAAATTGCGTGTAAACGGATCTTTAGACTTTAGTTACAGCACTTAAAATTATGAATTGGTTATTCACAGGTCCTAACAAGCAATAGGGTGAAATATCTCAGCATTATGCATTGGCCCTGTAATCACTCAAACGTAGGATTCGCCTTGTATAATCGGTCCTAAATCTCTAAAATGCTCCTCTTTTGTAGCACAAAAACGATTTCTACCTCACGAGCAGTAAGTTCACAATGGCCGATGCTGTTTTCTTTCCACAACTAGCTCTCGTAATGCGCATGCGTCCGACTCTCGGCAAAATCTTTCCACTCATGGGGGATTACTATAACAGATTATCTCCCCGAAAATCGATACAAGAAACATGGCCGCCACACTGGAAGGAAATCGACGGTCAGGATATTTTTGATGAAAAATTTGATCCACAGGATTTCGACGTCACCCGTTTCTTTGGTTGAGTATCGGCAAACTTATTGACATGTGTAGTAAGACAAACTTAGATACGAAAATCAGACCTAAACGATTCAGAAAGTGACATTATCTTTGGTAGTTCACCATTGTCCGTTTGTTGGCGTAATTAGCCTTTGTAGTTATCGAAAAATCTCTGGTAAAATGTCGCTGCATGATAAGACGATAGACGTGCGTTATGCTACGTATACAACTCGTAACGTAAGGTTTTATGTGAACTTCGATAACATTACATTTATCAAATGGTGAACGTATAGAATCGCGTTCAGAAAGCAAAACACGGTTAATCTTTAGATGAACATTTTTCTGGCTTTATTCACTAATTATATAGTACCTTACACCTCGAATTTGTTACGTAATATTCTATCTACTTTTAATGCAGTTAAACGTGTTTCAAGTCTCTATTTCATCCACACATGGACCCCTGTACCATAAAGCAAACAAACTTCTTTTTGGCCTAGGTTATACGTCGCATTTTGGTCGCGTCGAATGCAATTTAAACAATAGATAATGAGATGATAATGAGGCTTAATGAGGTTTACCATCTCATTATCTATCTGCCCAAAATGCGACGTATAACCTAGGCCTAACTTTCCAGAAAGTGGGGAATAAAATTTATTTTCGGAATATCTGTCATTTTGCCTTAAATACCCGCGTGTGTATTTCGTATTGACAGACGTACTGTATTCTCTCATTTGGCAAAAATTAAAAAGTTCATTCAAAGTCAAACCCACTCAAAGTTCCTCGCGGGAGGCGTCATTTGAAAGTTCGCCCTTCAAAAAGCTCTCACGTAAGTCCTTTTTCGGTAGATAACGTCCTAAAATACCATCTCGTCTGTTCTCGAATTCTGGAATCGACATTGCTTCACGGAAAAACTCGCACGACTTGTTAACAGCGAGCTTCATTGGAGAAGGTTTCCAGTTCAACTTATCAAAAACTTTTGTCGCGTTCACCGCTCCACGGGTGACCGAGGGATACCAGTGTACATTTGCTTGATCTGTCCTGTCGAAAACCACATCTACTCCTAAGGACTCCGCCATTGTACCGAGGAATCCTTCAAGGGTCACTGGCTCATATGCGATATTGTATGCTTCGTTGTAAACATTCAGTTCAACTTTCAAAAGATTGATTATTAGATCTGAGATATCTTCGGAATACACCAGGCTGATTAGTTTATTTTCCTTCGGGTTTAAATGGACCGGACCAAAAGATCCTTCGATTTCGTGCGTCAATAACCAGATTTGATAATTCCAAAACCGGTTTGTCGTGTCACGTGGTCCGAAGACGTCAGGAAGGCGAAGCGAGACATAATTTATGCCATTTGAATCTCGCTCATTTTGAAGAACCTCTTCGCAGCCCAGTTTCTGGTGGCCGTAATAATCTGCCATATTTAGTTCGTGTCGTCCGCGCGGGTCGCGAGGTCTAATAGCATCTTCTTCCCGGCTAGGTCCCCCGTGGGGATTCTTTATGCACACTTCGTACACGGAGTCTGTGCTGATGAAAATATAGCGACCAAATCGAGCCCGCAATATGTGTAGAATGCCCTTTAGTAAGGGAATAAATGAATGAGTTTCTCTCAAATACATAACGCTCATTAATAAGCTATTTTATCATTGCTGGTTATTAATATAATGGCCTTTCATTGTTAGGTAATTTGATTTTGCTCTAACCAAACCTTTGCATCGATACAAGATGCATGTAACTGATGTAAGGCCTGTTTCAAACGTCGTTCTTCTTATATGCCAAACGCATTATTAACAACAATAGATAATGATAACTATTGATATCTATTGATATTAATGATAGCTATTGATAACTATTGATATTAGTGATAACTATTGATATAAACAGATAACTATTGTTTTAAATGCGTTCGGCGCATTGAAAAGCATGACGTTTAAAAGAGGCCTAAAACATTATAATTCTAGGATAATATAGGATAGGATAATAAACAGACGAATTATTGAATAGTGGAAACCAAACATAGTTAATATACCTGCATATCCTCCATATAGTAGGAAGAAAAATCCACGACAGCGTCGTAAAATTGCGTCGAATTCACAAGCTCCGTGCAGTTGTAAATATTCGCGCGATCGCAGATGATTCGTCGCACATGGGGATCAACGCGCGATCGTGAGTCGAAGTAATATCGGCCTCGATTTACTGTCGTCACGTTAAAGCCGTCCATTGATAGCAACTTTGCAACAAGCGAACTGCCGATGAAGCCATTGCCGCCCAAAATTAGAATTTCACGCGTCGAATTTTGCGCTTTGGTCGTAAACGGCAAATACATGGCGGTCGTGTAAAGTATAATGAGCAGGTAAATGAGACACATTTTGAAGTGACCGGCAAGCGCGTGGAGTACTTTCAAAAACTGAGGCATCGGTTTGCGGCAGGTTAAAGTCAACACTGATATTCAAGTTGTATCCACATTGCACCATTCATGAACACAGCACAATATAACCATTCAGTGAATCCTTCAGAAATCCCTACTGGAATTTGATACCTTGAACAAGCAGAGACTGAGCTTTAAATAAACCTGGAGCGCGCATTTCAGTTGTTCAGAAGTTAAATTTTAAAAGCACTCGCCGCCATTTTTGTACTCCAGATTTTCTGATTGGCTTTGCGTGCCAATGATCTGCATATAGTTCAGTAGAAGCATAAAACAATCGGAATAGCTTCACAAGCTGCATGATCCACGTTCATTCATATCGATGGTCAACACGAACGGAACAAACTTATATACTAATCGAAATTGAAAAACCTTTATTTTAGAATTCACCATAATTAAATGTGGAACAATAATATTTCTATGTTAAAATTTAGGATGAAAAAAAGACTTGAATTGCAAATACAGGTCGACTTTTTGTTTTGACGGAGTACTGACTAGACTGACTGTATTGCCTCAGTTCGTTGAAGTTTTCTCTGCCTAAACTACCTATATAAAGTCGACGCTTACGGGGAAATACGATACATTAACAGTGTCTGATGGCTTACTCAGGCCCAGGGTCATGCTGCCACGGCTGGGGCCAAAATTATCAATGTGTTTCAAATAGAATTTACTGAATCAATGTTCATAGCTTTTTCAAAGTTCTTCTCGAGAAACATCGTTCAATTGGTCTTTCAAGAACCTTTCTCTTAGCACCTTATTTGGTAGATATCTTTGTAGTATACGGTCGCGTCGAATTTTATATTTCCAAACGGACATTGCCCTCTGATAAAACTCGCACGAACTTCTTATAGCCGTCTCAAGAGAAGAGGGCTTCCAGTTTAATTTCTGTATGACTTTAGCTGTACTCGTGGAGCCATGGGTCATCGGTGGATACCAGTGTAAATTCGCTTCATCTGTCCTATTGAAGACCACATCTACTCCTAAAGATCCCGCCATTATACCGAGGAATCTCTCAAGGGTGACCGGTTTAAATGCTACATTATATGCCTCGTTATAAACATCCAGTTCAACTTCTAAAAGCTTCGCAATCAAATCTGAGACATCTTCCGAATAGACAAAGTTGAGAAGTTTATTTATGTTTGGATTTAAGTGTACCGGACCCAAAGACCCATCCAGTTGGTGCGTCAATAACCAGATTTGATAATTCCAAAACCGGTCTGTCGTGTCACGTGGCCCAATGACGTAAGGCAGGCGAAGGCTGACGTAGTTTATGCCATTCAACTTTCGTTCATTTTGAAGAACCTCTTCGCAGCCTAGTTTCTGGTGGCTGTAGTAATCTGCCATATTTATTTCGTGTCGTTCACGCGGGTCGCGTGGTCTAATGGCATCTTCCTCCCGGCTAGGTCCCCCGTGGGGATTCTTTATGCACACTTCGTACACAGAGTCCGAGCTTATGTAAATATAGCGTTCAAATCGTCCCCGTAATATCTGTAAAATATCCTTCAAATTAAGCAAACTACCGTTAGAAAAAATTAGCATGATTAGCGTCATTAGTTATAACTATGATTAGTGGCAGTATTGGCCTATCAGAATCGTGCTTATTATTTTCCTTTTTTCGATGATTTATGTGTTTTCGTTGAAAGAACTTTACGTTACACGGAATCTACAATTTATGCTGAGAACTGCGATAAATAAAATTGTCGAGGTTTGAGGAATAATAACTTTTCTAATTTATCTGATGTCGTGTGAACCGCGATTGGGCCTTAGATAACTGTTCAACGAAACTTGATATACCTGAATATCTTCCATATAAAATGAAGAATAATCTACGACCGCGTCGTAAAATTCCGTCGAGTTAACGAGCTCCGAACAGATGTAAATGTTTGCGCGATCACAGACGATTCGTCTCACATGCGTGTCAATCCGGGACCCAGAGTCGAAATAATGGCGTCCTCGATTCAAAGTCGTCACCTTGTATCCGTCCATCAAGAGCAACTTTGCCACCAGCGAGCTGCCAATAAAGCCATTTCCCCCAAGAACAAGAACAACGCTGCTCGCGTTTTGCCCGGATTGTGCGCTCAACACATTCCTGGTCCCGAGCGATAAATACATGGTAAAAGTGCAGAGCAAGATTAGAAAATGAAGGGAAAACATTTTAATCTCCGCGGGACAGTATCTACAGTTATTTAGGATTATTTTTTAAGGCTAGAGAATTCTTTATAAGGTCGAGTGCTCTATGATATTTGATAGTGTAGTTTTACGTGTAATAACACTCGAAATTGTCACGAAACGTTTAAAATCCCTTGTGTGGTGAGTGTTTTATAAATATATCGATCGTTCTTGATCGTACTATAGCATTTTATAACCTTGGCTTATGAGCATAAGTAATCATAACTCGTCTTTCTGATATTTAGAATTTGGAATTTTATTAGGAATTCTTGCAGTTAAAAAAAACTAAATTTACATACAATGGTTTCATAACGACAGGATACTTATTGGAATCATTTAACAGCCATTATATACTAAATGGCATGTTAATCTTAATAAAATATTTGTCACGTCATTTTAGCAAGAAATGGCTAGTTATATTAGGCTATTTTGGTCAACGTATCGATAGCAGGATAGACAAGATGCGTTTTTGCAGAAAGAAAATATCATGCTTTCTGGCGCGATAGTTCAATTGGTAAAGTAGTGTGTTAGTCTAGATACCAATAGATTGAAGTTCAAATCCCGAAACTTTCGCTTTCTCCGCAGTTTCAGATTAAAACAGACGTAATATTTCATATCGCTGAGGATACTTCTGGAAAAAAATTCTCAATATATTGACTTATTGACTTTGAATCTCAGGGATTCTGCCGATGGACACGGAGTAATTAACCTCCTGTTTCCACCCTAATTTCACCTAAACTCGATCGAGCGCAACATGTCCAAGGGAAACTCCTGACGTTTTGCGCTTGCATCACCTCTTCGATCATGCGCACACAGAATCTCCTGTTTTTGCCTGGATTCGAGCGTGACCTGGAGGTCTGTATGGAGGAAGTCCAAGCTAGAGAAAACACCTGACTTGACAAATTCCAAAAAAATAATTTTCGCGCTTGCATCATTCCTGTAATCCAGCTGTGACCCAGAACGGTGTATCGTCGTGTGGGCAAAATATCCGAATGTTTTCCGAAGCAATTCCGAACACTTCCGGAAGATATCAAGAATATTTCCAATGATAACCGCCATGTAACTTTCGCCAGCAACTAAAATGCAGGGAAAAAATATCTCCAAATGATTCAAATGTGTCACGTTTCCTGACCGAAATTCGGCATCGTTTACAGTGAATGTACCGCTGTTTTTTGCGTTGCCTTTCTGCAAACGCTCGGGCGTTGTCGACAAACAACAGCACGAGAAGTTCAGCTGAAATACACGTGGTCTTTAGTTCACGGTTATTTGCAAGCATGGCAGACGCCGGCGAAGGCGAAGAGAAATTAAGCAAAAAGTGAGTGCTTTTAGCCCTTTTTCTTCCGTTATACGTATTCGTTTAGTTTCTATGCTTCCGTGGCGCTTAGCTGTGGTGCTATTTCTGTTTTGTAGTGAAATAAAACGACGCTTGAAAGCCGAGAAAAAGGCGAAAGAAAAAGAGGCAAAATCAGCTGAAAAGAGTGTATGTTATGTATTATGTTGTTTTGTAACGGTCAAATTTCACATGTGAAACATTTCATTGTGAAACATTTTAGATATTGGGGCTTAAATTAAATTAATCGGGTTTTTTTAAATTGTAAACATTGAATATTCATAGTGGTTGGTTTTGGTGTGTGGTCGTATGTAGGTATATGGACAGGTTCAGACAGGCCACTTATCTTGTGAGCTTAGGACAAACTATTTAGATGAAAAAACTACAATTAAGGCCCTGTTAAAGTGTAAATGCGTCTTGCTTGTCCAGGTTTTCAAATACTGACATTTTATGAAGTACTGAATGATTTTATGGGGTATGGTTCTGGTCCTTATTTTGGGAACCAAACTGCTTTGACTAAAATTTTAGAATTACTTAAATAAACAAGCCAAGCAGAGTGGACATTATATTTTACTGTATCAACAAACTCACAGACAGTTCTTTTGAAAGAAGATTTTGTTATTTGACATGTCTCTACATAGAAAAGCAGTAGCACTTAAATCAAGTTTTAATTTCTCTGACTTCACTTTGCCATTTCCAAGAATGGCCTTGTGTTTAAAACATTTTGTTCGACACTGTTCTACCAACAGCACCTGACCTGTTCGGTTCAGTGACATTGTCTTTTATTTTCTTTGCAGGGTAATGAAGTCAAGGCAAAGGAAAAGAAAACTGATGAATTAGATGAAACTTTAGACCCCAATGTAAGAATCAAAGTATTTACATTCCAAACATAACAATGTATTGACCTTCTGAGCATCATGTGATCTGTCACATACATGTATCTTGAGAATTGTTCACAGGATGTCAGCAGCCAAGGGGCTAGTCTTGAACTTGTTTACCGAGACAATCTTTATTCTTATCTATACATGTGTATGCAGAAAATTAGGTCATGACTGATTCTTATAAAAAAAATGCTAAAGAAAATTAGGTCAGGACTGATTCTTATAAAAAAAATGCTGAGCACACTAACATCACAGCAGTTACTGCAGTTATCCAACCAATACTAGATCAGGTTTACATGATACTTTACAAGAAACACTTAATGGTCATGAGCTTCATAGTGGTCATGCCTTCTTAAAATAATGGAATATCATTCACTAAATATATTTCTTCAATATGATTGTAGAAATACTTTGAAATTCGAAGTCTTGCTATTGCAAGCCAGAAGCAAAGCGATACATCACCATATCCACACAAATTCCATGTTTCTGTGTCTTTGCAAGAATTTATTGAGAGATACAGTGGTTGTGAGGAGGGAACATGGCTGGAGGAGGTTGTTTCAGTTGCAGGTATGATAAACGAGAATCAGAAAATGATACTATGCTTTACAAAATCATGGAATCCTACAATGTTATGAGCAGAACTGATGTGAAGAGGCCACTATACCCCCTTTCCCCCCTCTTTAAGGCTGTGATATGACAGACTATTGTAAAATGCAGGTGATCATGAATAGGTATACATAGGAATCGTAGGATGCATTTGAAGGCCTGTTTACAACTTAACAATGATGTGTTTCATGGTAACATATTCATTTATAAACAGGCCAATATTATAATCCCAGCAAATAGAACAAACGAATCCAAACTTGTGGAGAGTTTGTGGGACAAGCTGGTGACATTACTTTAAGACTTGACCCAAAATAGGTCTTGGTTTACTAAAAAAAATTCTTGGTGATGGTGGTACCTTCACACAAAAAAAAGAATTACCAAAATTATCTGCATCTGAGCATGTGGTCATTGTGATTATGGACGTAAATTAATTATTTTTGCCGCTTGAACTGTAGTTGCTTTCACTTTTCACACTCAACTCTACTACTCAATTCTACTTTCAACTTATAACTAAGTGTTTCCTGGCATTTAGGGAGAGTACATGCCAAACGGTTGCAAGGAGCGAAATTGATATTTTATGATCTCCGTGGTGAAGGAACAAAGTTGCAAGTTATGGCAGATGCTAGGTATGGTATGGTTCTAGTTTAACTGGACATAGAACTTCACTATGAACTTTACAGCAGGGGCTGGTTGTATCAAGCCTGTTTTGCTTAAACAGTGGTTAACATCAAAATAGAAAGCAAAACTGTCATTTTATTCAACAAGTAAACTAAATGTTTTGAGGCCTGTTCTTATTATTAATTATTACTATTCTTATTATTAATTAATATTATTCTTATTGTTAATTATTACTATTCTTAGAGTATCTGAACAAGATTTTGCGGAAGTACATGGAAATCTTCGGAGGGGCGATATCATAGGAGTTAAAGGAAAACCAGGTGCAACTTCTTTTTCAAAAATTGACATGAAAAGGGTTGCATACACTGAGCAAAAGAATATCATGTGTGTTGTGTTCTCAGGTAGTAAAATCATATTTTTTTTGTCCAGGCAAAACAAAAAAGGGAGAACTGAGTATTATGCCATTGTCAGTGACGTTATTATCGCCTTGCTTGCATATGTTGCCTCACCTTCATTATGGCTTGAAGGATAAGGTTGGTTTAACATTTCCTGCATTCTGTACTATATTTGAGCCTTAACAAAGATTGGTTAATTTTTTTGGACAATTTCTCCCTTGTGTCAGAACACTCTTTAAACACAAGCATTCTCAATTTCTCGTCACAGGAAACCCGATTCCGACAGCGATACCTCGACCTGATTTTGAATGACCATGTTCGTGAAAAATTTTTGACGCGAGCAAAGATAATCAACTATGTTAGGAAATTTTTAGATAATCTAGGATTTTTAGAGGTGAGTGTAAAAATTTATATTGCTGAGCACATTATTGTGCTATGCTCTTTAATCTGCTATTCTGGTAACACTTTATTGATTATCGTTAATCCAAGGTGTTGGTATTTTAGATTGAAACACCAATGATGAACATGATTGCTGGTGGAGCGACAGCCAAACCTTTCATAACTCATCACAATGATTTAAATATGGATCTCTACATGAGAGTTGCTCCTGAATTGTATCATAAGGTAAAAATCTCTTTCTATGAAACCTACACTATGAGAGTTATCAGGAGACACACTAAACATACATATGTGGACTGTACCTTACCACCTGGGCAAGTTTCCTGCTAAATTCATGTGGGATAAACTATATCTGGTAAGGTGAGATAAATTCCCAAGTTAATCCCAGCTTCACATTTTTCAACTTGTGATGGCTGTTTCATGCCTTGGGAACATCAGTTTTACAGCAATACTATTGAAGAATTTGATAACTTATCCTTGCAATTTGAGTGTGATATTTGTGTATTTCTGATGCATTCAGCAATTGGCATTCATTTCTTGCAGATGTGCGTTGTTGGTGGCTTAGATAGGGTCTACGAGATAGGCCGTCAGTTTAGAAATGAAAGTAAGTATGGAATATAATGAAAAATGCATCATTAACTTAGTAAAATCTGGTCTTATACTCAGACTTAATTGTCATAATAGTTTGGTAGTAATGTTTTTATTATCCCTTAAATTATTTACTATTTGCTGAACAATGGGTGTGCATTTATAACCATGATTTCTATGTTCAGGTATTGACCTTACCCACAACCCAGAGTTCACAACATGTGAATTTTACATGGCCTATGCTGACTATAAAGATCTTATGGAACTCACTGAAACAATGGTGTCAGGCATGGTTAAACATGTGACTGGTGGTTACAAGATCAAATACCATGCAAACCAGACTGACGCAGAGCTGGGGGCACCAATGGAGGTTGATTTCACACCACCATTCAAAAGGGTTTCCATGATCTCAGAGCTGGAGAAGGTTTTGAAAGTCAAGATACCATCACCAACAACATTTGGTACCGAAGGTGTGTAAGATGACCCAATGGTTATTGGTTAGGCCTCTGTTTATGCATGCTAGTATGGTGGTCTAACAGAGCTGCAAAAGTTCTCCTTGCTTGGATTTCTACTATATTTGAGGAAAATGATTTGGATGATGGTCTGCTTTTATGAAATTATATTATTTTCACAATTAAATATCGATAACCTTACCACCTGGGCAAGTTGCTCTGTCATTCATGCAGAGTATGCTATATCTGGTAAGGTGAGAGTAAACACAACCCAAGATAATCGCAGATCCACTGTAAGGCTTATAGTGATGTCTGTTTCATGCCTTGGGAACAGCAGTACCGTATTGTTTTAGTAATCTTAGCAAACTTCACGATCCAACTAAGTTTCCCTGCAGAGAAAAATATCAAAACTCCTTAGGTTATTTGGCTCTTATAGCTGGAACAGTTTTATCAAAGTTTGAATTTTTATTATCTTTTTCCAGAGGCTCGCAAGTTCTTTGATGATCTTTGTGTCAAACACGAAGTGGATTGTCCATCTCCAAGAACTGTTGCTCGGCTTTTAGATAAGGTTGGTTTTCGCCGTCATTCCCATGTACTTTCCCATTTCTTTTTCAGTGTCGGGAAAATGATGAAAATCATTTCATATTACCATCTTTCGGGGCTGATAAAAAATGATGATATCATAATCTGATTCCTGTCACTAAAAACGTTAGGATTAGGTTTTGCCATTTTACATACATACGCAAGAATAGACGAACATTGAAATGAATCGATCCAATACAAAATCCAAACAGAGCAATATCTTAAAGGCTTATTCTATTCTTTGTTGTTGCAATGTGATGTTTGCAATACATTTTCTACAGTGTTACTATACATTATTGTGATCTTTGCTTGTATAATTTCTCGTCAGCTTGTTGGGGAATTCTTGGAAAGTCAATGTATCAATCCAACGTTCATCATTGAGCATCCTGTCATTATGAGCCCTCTGTCCAAATGGTATGTACAGTGGTAGTCTAACTGACGAGCGTGGAACTGACGAGCTAATGAGACTTCTTTTTGACTTCTTCTCTTCATCAAACTTCTTGACGTCATTGTCAAGGTCTGCTATTATCAGATTAAAATAGTTTTAACTTACCTTTAATGGTCTTTCTTTCAGGCACAGATCCATTCCTGGTTTAACTGAAAGATTTGAACTGTTTGTCTGTACAAAGGAAATTTGTAATGCTTATACAGAGTTGAACGATCCAGTCGTTCAACGAGAGAGATTCCAACAACAAGCTGCGGTAATGTTTACGATAATAAACTTATTATTGAGAGAAAATACCATCGCTAATACATATCTCGTGTACTCTTGGTCTCAAATATTTTGTTCAAGATAGATACCGTATGCAAGTTAAAATTTCTGGAAATACTTCAAGGAGTTTGCTGCTTCTTAAAAAGCTCATTTTCATTATTTATTACTTACAGGATAAGGCTGCAGGCGACGATGAAGCTCAGATGGTGGATGAAAATTTCTGTACAGCTTTAGAGTATGGTCTTCCCCCCACAGCCGGGTGGGGACTTGGGATTGATCGCCTTTGTATGTTCCTAACAGACTCGAACAATATCAAGGTGAGGAAAATTCTAGTTTTCCTTTCATTATATGAAGCTTAAGAAAGTCAGCTAATATTTTCGAATAGCTGGTTCAAGTATATCAACGTAATGAACGTATAATTGGCTAAATGCTGATGAAATTGACCAAAAAACCTTTCTTTTCTATTTATACCTTCTTATGACTGTAGTTAAAAGTTTTCAGTAAAATTTTTTAGAGGCCAGATTTTTAAGTCTACACCGCTACGTTTGGTGAGAAAGAGGGTGTAGAAGTTACACTCCATCGGTTTCAAGAAAATTAACCTCCCACTCCTATTTGTAGGAAGTACTGCTTTTCCCAGCGATGAAACCCGACGATAAGAAATCAAAAGACGAAGAGGAAATTGTGAGCAATTGACGTACGACTCTTTATTGAGAAAGTGTATGATGTAGATAGAATTTTAATGTTTGACATATAATTATTGACCTATTTTGAGAGATAATCGATGACGACCTTATTTTCAATTTAATTGGAGACTATATCAACACCAAATATAATCAATAAGATCATCAAGGATCTTTTTCAAGATGATGAACCAATTTTGTTTTGGGGAACCTTGGCTCCTAGCTCATTTTCAAATCTCGTACCCAAGGCCCTACTTACACGCGGTCTGGTTAGGGCGTTGCACCCTAGATAAACCGCGCGCCAGAAGAGCTCTGAGGACTAGAATGTTTGAAGCTAAGTTGCGCCACGTGGCACGATCGTGTTGGGTCATGACCTCGACACGGCTTCGAGATGAGATCCCCAAGGGTTCAGAGACGCTCTGCAGGATGCCAATATACCATTCGAGTTCTCAGTCGGGAGTAGTCGAGCCTATTTTTTAAAAGAAGAATATTATACATGGTTTCATGATTTTAGATATCTCTAATTTCGTATTATTCGTTCATAGCCAAACATTTATTTCTACAAAGGGGCGATTGCACTAGAATAACATGCTCATTGCGAAATGTTTTCGTGAGAGTCAACTTCCGCTGTTTAAACTAAATTATATTTCAGTCCAGTGTTTTCGGCGACATTCTCTCATGATATGTCGCCGTGACCATGGCAATCGTCGTGTGTTTTTTGACGCACTCGTCGAGTTTTTCAAGTGTAGATGCAATATATGGAAATTGCCCGGAGATTCAGGGGACGTACTTGCAGTTTGCGACATCCGATCACGACATCACGTGTTCTTCTTGGGTGGCGAAGAAGGTCCCCCCTCGAGTGGACATTTAAATCTGACAGGCAGCCAGCACTGACATACTATATTTTTATCGTTCATCGTTGAATGCTGTAATATAATCTTTTAACATGAGGGAAATCGTACACCTTCAAGCCGGACAGTGTGGTAACCAAATCGGAGCGAAGGTAGGTTAGTGAGTGGCAAAAGAACAGTCAATGTAGCAAATTTTGTGAGAAATTTTGTAACAATTTATATACACCCATATTATCAGCGATATTGACATTTCGCAAGAATTTTCCTGTAAAATATTTTTCGTCTTAGTTTTGGGAGGTGATCTCTGGCGAGCATGGCATAGATCCCACTGGGGTATACAGTGGCCATTCCGACCTTCAACTCGAAAGAATTAATGTCTATTACAACGAGGCGTCAGGTGCAGTTTCGCTTGTATAATCTCTATGTAAATTCTTGATACAAATATTTTCAGAATGTTCGTGATCTTTAAAATTATCAAAATTAAATTTCTCGGGTGTTTTTTGTCCGTTTCAGGTGGAAAATATGTCCCCAGAGCTTGTCTGGTCGATTTGGAACCGGGAACGATGGATTCGGTGCGCTCAGGACCATTTGGACAGATTTTTAGACCAGACAACTTTGTATTCGGTGGGTGTTAAAAAACTTTAGTTCAAAAGCGGAAGCTCTTGAATGATATTGTCTTTAATTCGTGACACGAGTTAATCCAAGATTAATCCAACTCTGGGTTAATAAATCCGACTGACAACCATTGGTATTTAATCTAAATCGAAGCGCAACATCGATTTATATTATCACTTTATCAGGATGTTTTAATTTCATAAACTCTTGATTCTAAACATGAACACTTTAGATAATAATACGATAGAAACTTTTAATTGTACTGCCCTCATTTATAAACCTCTACTGCTCTTAGTTATGTGTGTGTTGAATGGTTTTAGGCCAAAGTGGGGCTGGAAATAACTGGGCCAAAGGACATTACACCGAAGGAGCTGAACTTATAGACTCTGTTCTCGACGTTGTCCGTAAAGAATCTGAAGGATGCGATTGCCTGCAAGGATTTCAACTCACACATTCTCTTGGAGGTGGAACTGGCTCTGGAATGGGTACCCTGTTAATTTCAAAAATCCGTGAAGAATATCCTGACAGAATCATGTGCTCGTATAGTGTGGTACCATCACCCAAAGTCTCAGACACTGTTGTTGAGCCATATAATGCAACTCTCTCTGTCCATCAACTCATTGAAAACACAGATGAAACCTATTGCATTGACAATGAAGCTCTCTATGATATCTGTTTCCGAACCTTGAAATTGCCCACACCCACTTATGGTGACTTGAATCACCTTGTTTCAGCTACCATGAGTGGTGTGACCACCTGCCTAAGATTCCCTGGTCAGGTAAGAGCTCAATGATTCTCAGATGATTTGGATATGCCTTGCATTGAATTAATTTGTAGACTAATTTCTAGAGCTGAGTTATTTTCTAAATTAATAGCTGAATGCAGACTTGCGAAAGCTTGCTGTCAACATGGTACCATTCCCCCGACTTCATTTCTTCATGCCTGGCTTTGCCCCACTCACCAGCCGTGGTTCAGCCCAATACCAAGCACTCACTGTGGCAGAACTCACCCAGCAGATGTTTGATTCCAAAAACATGATGGCAGCTTGTGATCCTCGTCATGGTCGATATCTCACAGCTGCTACAATGTTCCGTGGCCGTATGTCCATGAAGGAAGTCGATGAGCAAATGCTGAACGTCCAAAACAAGAACAGCTCCTATTTTGTGGAATGGATTCCGAACAATGTGAAGACTGCTGTCTGTGATATCCCACCAAAGGGTTTGAAGATGTCTGGTACCTTTATAGGAAACAGCACAGCCATCCAAGAGTTATTCAAACGAATCAGCGAGCAGTTCACTGCTATGTTCCGTCGCAAAGCTTTCTTGCATTGGTACACAGGAGAGGGCATGGATGAAATGGAATTCACTGAGGTAGATATCACCTTTCATTTATTCATCATTATAAAATTCTTTATGAATAATTTTGGGGGGTTTTCAGGCTGAATCAAACATGAATGACTTGGTTTCTGAATATCAACAATACCAAGAAGCTACAGCTGAGGAAGAAGAAGAATTTGAGGAAGAGGACCCGGAAGAAGAGGAAGCTAATTGAATATCAATAACTAACCCAATTTAAGAAAATAATTATATGATAAAATTGAAATGGGATAAACTTTTGAATTTAACACTAGCTAGTGTTCCAATTAATATTTATTATATACCAATTAAAATGTTGAACATTTCATATTTTCTTTATGATTTTGTCACTTTGCTCAATGCAAGTAAATTCTAGAGGTTCAAAGGGCCTTAATTTCAAGTGGAATTATCACTTATACACACTATATCACTTATACACACAAATTCAAGCCAGGAACATTTGATGGGAAAATGAGTCAACTATCGGTCCTCTGGCAGGAATCGAACCTATGCTTTTGCAATGCCAGTGCAATGCTCTTGCCACCTTCCATATTTTGTATGTCTATGTTTGGTGAATGGTGACCCTAACTAAGTAATTAGTAGGGAGTTGTGATTTCTGTTAGAAGTAAAGTTCAGCTTTTGTATATGCCTTCTCAATAATTCTGCTATCTTTCATTAGGCAACCTCAAGGGATCTTTCCAAAATTTCATCAGGCAACCTCAAGGCTGATTTGATATTATTTGGCTAAGCCAATCGCTTCAAACCACTCGCGTTGCTATGTTGTTTTAATCACAAGGTTTTTAGCGCCTGGTGACAGGTGTCATTAATATTGCCTAGTTTTGCCTAGTCATATTGTGTCGACGACTTATACCGCGCGCGCGGCTTGGCGCTAGCCCGCCATTGGCCCGTTCTCCGATTAATATTTAATTCGTAGTCAATTATTAACATTCAAACGGATGAAAATACACAACTTGCAATCGCCAAGCCAACAAACCGTTACAATTGTTGAGAGGTGCAGTGTTCAGTTATCTTTTTACTTCAGTTAATTTGTTATCGAAATGAGAGAAATCGTTCATCTTCAAGCAGGCCAGTGTGGAAATCAAATCGGAGCGAAGGTAGGCTTCTCTTCTGATTGCAATTAGAACGATTGATTATTAACATTAACGTGAAATGTAATAAATTTTCGTTCCATCTTTATCGTAGTTCTGGGAAGTCATCTCGGACGAGCATGGCGTTGATCCGACCGGCACGTATCATGGCGATTCCGACCTTCAACTTGAAAGAATAAACGTTTATTACAACGAGGCGACAGGTGAGAAATTTTGATCTTCAATACAGCTATTGTATAATGTTTAAAAGTACAAACTTTCTTCTCAAAATGCAATTTGCCGAGGGGCAATTAATTTGCTACAGTGCAACGCTGAGCCGTTATCTTTTGTCCTTTTCTTTCAGGCGGGAAATATGTTCCCAGAGCAGTTTTGGTCGATTTGGAGCCGGGAACGATGGATTCTGTACGTTCAGGACCGTTCGGACAGATTTTCAAGCCGGATAATTTTGTATTCGGTAAGGTTTTTAACTTTTAAGTACATAAGAATTCGCGCGCGCGAAACCGGTGGATACTAATTTATGTTTGCACCATGTCAAGTTGTCAACAGCCTCAACAGTCAACTCCATGATTAGATTTCGAAAGCAATTCATTCGTTCCATGGGATTAAACTATTAAGTTAAAATGCAAACATTTAAGCATCTTGTCCTTGAATACGAGTGTCTCTCAAATGAGATCGCAATTGCCCGGGTTTAAGTGTTTGACTAAACACTTCTCTTGCAAATATATTTTTGGTATCCAATATAAATCTGTTTACTTTCCGGCCGCCTTCCTTTATCGATCCAGTGATATATTGAATCCGATATTGAATCTGTCTGATTCAGAAATTATTTTGAGTATCTATCTAACACCAAACAGCAAGTTTTCTTAATGCCAGAAAGTGGCATTTGTTAGCAGGGACATATGAGGTAGGGGGGCAGATTACTGTGTTGAGTGGGGAAAATATAGGAAGTCCCACAGGGGGGGGTGCTGAAAAGCCCCCCCCCCCTTGCCAATGCTGTGGAATAGAACTGAGTGGTTTGCACTTTTCGTTTAGTGAAACACCATATTACACTAGCCTAATTTTACCAAATAAAAAATGTACATAATATATAAAATAAAATGTATTTTAAAATATATATATATTGGATGGTCTTAGGCCAAAGTGGGGCTGGAAATAACTGGGCTAAAGGACATTACACAGAAGGAGCAGAGCTTGTGGATTCTGTTCTTGATGTGGTTAGAAAAGAATCTGAAGGATGTGATTGCCTGCAAGGTTTCCAACTTACACATTCTCTTGGAGGTGGAACTGGCTCCGGAATGGGCACTCTTTTAATTTCAAAAATCCGTGAAGAATATCCCGACAGAATAATGACCACATTCAGTGTGGTACCATCACCTAAAGTTTCTGACACAGTAGTTGAACCATACAACGCCACCCTGTCTGTACATCAACTTGTTGAGAACACAGATGAGACATTCTGTATCGACAATGAAGCTCTCTATGATCTCTGTTTCCGAACCCTGAAACTTACCACACCAACATATGGTGACTTAAACCATCTTGTTTCTGCTACCATGAGTGGTGTTACAACATGCTTACGATTCCCTGGACAGGTAAGGCTAAATTCATGTTTAACTGTACTTGCTTTGCAAAGTAATAGTTACCAATGCAGAGTTTAAAGCACTAGTTAGTAACCAGGACAATTTATTTAGTTTGAACAATCCATTCTTCTTGCAGTTGAATGCAGATTTGCGAAAACTGGCTGTCAACATGGTTCCATTCCCACGTCTTCATTTCTTCATGCCTGGTTTTGCTCCTCTCACCAGCCGTGGTTCATCTCAATACCGTGCACTCACTGTTCCAGAACTCACCCAACAAATGTTTGATGCCAAAAACATGATGGCAGCTTGCGATCCTCGTCATGGTCGATACCTCACAGTTGCTGCTATGTTCCGTGGCCGTATGTCCATGAAGGAAGTTGATGAGCAAATGCTGAACGTCCAAAACAAGAACAGCTCCTATTTCGTGGAATGGATTCCAAACAACGTGAAGACTGCTGTCTGTGATATCCCACCAAGAGGTTTGAAGATGTCTGGTACCTTTATAGGAAACAGCACAGCCATCCAAGAATTGTTCAAACGAATCAGTGAGCAATTTACAGCTATGTTCCGTCGAAAAGCTTTCTTGCATTGGTACACAGGAGAGGGCATGGATGAAATGGAATTCACTGAGGTTTGTTTTTTTACTGTCAAGAGCCTCAGGCTTTCTTGATATGTTAATACTTATAGCAAATAGGAATTGCAAACTCAGCATGATAGTTTCTGTAAATGTTTTTTTGCAAAACACAAAAACATTTTTATTGGACACGGGTACAAAGCAGGTTTATAATCACGCAAACGCCGGCTTTGAAAATTTGTGCGCGTTTGACAAACCTAAATATTAAGCTGGTTTTTCTTCAAACAGGCTGAATCCAACATGAACGACTTGGTTTCTGAATATCAACAATACCAAGAAGCCACAGCTGAGGAAGAAGGAGAATTTGAGGAAGAAGAGGAGGAAGAGGAAGCATAACTGACTAAACCTATTGCTCATGACTTTGAAAAATAATACGGTGCAACTAAAGATTGACATTGCAATAATAATAAAATTAAATTAATCATCGATAGTGTTCTGTTTGAATATCTTTTTCGTTATAACTGTTTAAACTTTTTAAGCTAACTGTCGGTGACCTATGATAAATATTTGGTATGGCGTGGGTGAGAAATATTTTTAAAAAAAAAACACTTCCTGTACACGCGTGAATGCCCTGTGGAGCCGTACACTATCGCCGGTATTCTAAGAGCTCACTCAAACTCATTGAGTGGAAGATCTTTATCTTCTCATAACGTTTCAATGTCAGTATTTCCAGCCGAATAGGGGCTTGATTTTCAGTGATTTACCTTATGTCTTTCCATCTATTCAGAGAAAACTTTCTCATTGATCAGCATTAACAAAATTTGTATGTCACATTCAATGAGTGCGAGTGAGCTTTTTGAATACAGGCGTAACTTTATACAAAATACATTCGCGAACTTTCCCTAGGAGAAAAACGAAAGGATCGGATACAATAGAAATTGATATACCAAATTATGTCCCTTTCTTGAAATCTGAGTTTGTATGCAAAAAAGCTTGACTACATCGCGACATTTAGGGTATTCTAGGCAAATTTCGTCTATTTTTGTAAAATATTCATATAAATGTATAAAGATAAAAAACAATCAAGAAATATTGAATTGTTGTTGCTCCTAGAAATATGTTGTGTTTCTATTGCAAAGCTTTTTATTTATTTCCAGACTTAAACGAGCCCGATTTTCCTATTCACAAAATCTCGCCGTATTCGTGATGGTTACGAAATTTAAGTTTATTAAGAGAGCGCTTAGTTTAATAGATTTATGGTTAGCCTATTTCAACACCGCACGCCTGGCAGCAGTTTTCCAGCAATAGTAACATCTAGTATACACTTGTCGCTTGTAGTTCTAAATCTGATCCATCCATCCATCCTCGTTCCCAGGTTTTTCGCGTACTGCGTATGCTTTCTCATGATGACGTCAACACGGAAGTCTGATGTTACAAAGAATTTGATTTAGTGCTTCCACTTTCAAATTTGAAATTTCCATCAAGCAAGGCTGGAATTTCCACAAACAACAAAAATTCCAGAAACAACATGTTTAAATTTCCATAAAATTCCCACGAAAGGAATCAAGAAAAGGCAGTATTTTGTAAAGGCATTAAAGTTGTTTCCTTTCAGTCTCCAATATCAAATTATCAATAGTGTTCCATTATTATGCCAACAATTACTAAGTCGTTTATTCAAAATGTATTTCAAAATGTTTACTAAGGTTAATCTATGATGATGATTTTTGTTCTAGTCTAAAAAGCACATAACTGTACCTTATATTCGTAGCTTTAACCTAATATCAACCATTTCCGTTGTCGCTAAAATATCACAGGTATGGAATGCTTTGAGCAATGCGTATTACCTCGCCATAAGCTAGTTATATGTGGCCCAGACGAAGCTAATGGTCACGGTGCGATTTGCTTATGGTCGGCAATGAAGTCAAGTCTGATTTCACAGATCACAAATTACAATTTCAGGAAAATGGTATTTCATTTGGTGGATTCATTAGAATGTTTCAACATTCGCAGCTAATTTCAGAACATAAAAACGACAAGCATTTGACAAGCATTTGACAAGTATTTGACAAGCATTCGACAAGCATTTGACAAGCATTTGACAATCAAAAGTTAAAACAGCGTGGTTTATCCATGTCAAAATATTTGACTTCGTAACCAAAGTATGGTTATATTGCTTAATGTTTGTATATGAGCACGAAACATGCTTGCAACTTTACACAGTGGCGTAGCCAGCCTGACGATTTAGTCATGCTATGCAAATTTTATATTATTATCATTATTCATTTCTTTAGAAATTCATTGTTTTCACAGTCAATGGACACCAAATATTAGCATAGCATGACTAAATTGTCCAGCTGGCTACGCCACTGACTTTACAAAGGACAAGCATTTGACCATTAAAACTGAGTGGTTATCCAAGACATGCGAGAAGCCAAAAACTACGGCGCCATAGTGAAATTTGGAAGACGAGCCTCTTTCCTCGAAACAGGATAAGAGAGCGACAACCGATAGTGGTGACGCAATGGATGCGACTCCAACAGCGGAGGTCTTATATGAGTATATATATGACATTGCATGCATTATTCGTTCACTGCGACTGCGCGGGGTTTCTTTATACGCGAAATTTGGCTTTTTATCGTTTTCCAATAACGTTGAAGTATTGGAAGTTAATGAGTTCACGGCAACCAGGTATATAATCCGGGATGATGAAGACACTAGACCGGAGTGTCGAAACGTTGGCCGGGTCGTGAAAGTTAATCTTAATTTGTGTGGTGATTACTTTCATTTATTTAAACCAGAGTAGCGATAATCACGATGGAGCGTTTAAGTCTGTTTAATAACCGTACAGTGTCCTTTTTAAGTCTGTTTAATAACCGTACAGTGTCCTTTTTAAGTCTGTTTAATAACCGTACAGTGTCCTTTTTAAGTCTGTTTAATAACCGTACAGTGTACAGTGGCATTTACTGTAAGGTAAAACAGGTTGATTTATTTAAGAAATGAAGTGAATAAAGAACATTTGAATTTTGTTGATTTTATGCAATAGTGCACATAGTTAGGAAATAACAAAGTGCACACATCACGAACATCCAAATCACACAACTTACAAATTTGTATTTCAGTTTCTAAAAAGTTTCGAAAAGTTTCAGAGTTTGCGGTTATTAGGCATCAGTATTGCTTAGTTAAATAAAAAATTTCTAGTAAATTGTCACCGCAAACTTATCTTAGACGGGAAAGTTGATAGCAATAATCCGTCTGAATATATGAATGGGGTGGATAAATTTACACTTATGATGGATCGGGCAATGCTAAAAAAGGGGTCGTAATCATTACGATAATCATTTTGATTATTTTCTGCTACCCTTGTTTCTTTCTTGTGTAATGGGCCGAGCTGTCTGAGACACACACACGTTGAATCCAGTTTCTAAGTGTATTTTATTTCATTCTTTTGCTCCCTACATACATGAGTTCAAGGCTCTCAATTATCTAATCACAATATTGCACTGATACATTATCTCATCACAATTGGGGCACTGTTACACTTGTCCGTGTTGATATTTCAGAATCTCCTCTGATTTATCCGTCTAAATTCAAATTTAAGAAGAGTTTCTCATCGAGAAAAGATTCCCTTTCAACTTAAGGCTAGTTTCCACTCAGGAAAAATATCCTTTGAATCGAAACGGACAGGAAAATTTCCTTTGTCGGTGAGTTCACAGTCGGCGTCATGTGTAGCACTATGCTAAAAAAAGATTTTCCTTGACAAGTTACCGTTTCGGAAAGCAGTTTAATTTGACACGCATCACGTAACAGTTTTATCTGCTCGTATAGACGGTATAGTGATAAATGAATTTCAAAGGTCCGACACTTTACTTTACTTTACGCTTTTCACTGATTTACACACGAGCATTTCTGGGGCCGGTTGCATCAAGCCCGTTTAGCTTAAACGGTGGATAAGTCAAACTTAAATAACACTCTTACATCTCTCTTAAATGAGTCAATTTGAATATTATGCACTGAATATGTAGTTGTAAACAGTATCTTTGTATTATGGTCAAAAACATTTAGTTCACTTGTTGAATGAAATGATAGACTAGCTTGCTTTCTATTTTGGATTTATCCACCGTTTAAGCTAAACGAGCTTGATACAACCGAACCCTGACCCTGGGCCGGTTGTATCAAGCCCGTTTAGCTTAAATGGCGGATAAGTCAAAATTAAATAACACTCTTACACCCCTCTTGAATGAGTAAACTTGAATATTGTGCACTAAATATGTAGTTGTAAACAGAATCTTTGTATTAAGGTTAAAAACATTTAGTTTGCTTCTTGAATAAAACGAATAAAACGCTTTCTATTTTGAACTTAACCACCGTTTAAGCTAAACGGGCTTAATACAACCGGCCTTGGTATTTAAAAAAACAACCTACGGATAAAATGCCACTTTTTTTCCAGTCGAACGTGCCAAGCCCAAGGATAATCCTGTAAAAGTTAATGTAAAAGTTAAAAGACCTCATCCAGTGGTAATTTCCTAACAATAAAGACCTCATCCAGTCTTGTTGCAACGATGATAGTCAATATCCAATGTAACTTTCTTACACACATGCGACTGTAAAAGCAGATGAAGTTTTTTAATCGCCTTTGGATCCATGAAATGACCGAATCCAATCCAACTCAGCATTTTACATATTTGTATATTTCTTTGCAGTACGTATCTACGCATTGTCGGTGACAAGTGGAACGAATTAATGTTAGTTGCCTTGATGTTAAAATCATGCATCGCTAAAGCGACATATACATCCTCAAGGTGGAAGGGTTTTCTAACGTAAACATAGTTGAACAATTTCTCGAAAAGGTCGCTGGATAAAATGTAGAATGGGCCACGACTGAAGCGTGGAAAGTTTGTTTCACCATAATATTTATAACTTATTGTCCATTTTACTCCAATTTTGCGATGCACTTTGCTACGATGGTAGATCAGGCCTCCGTAAAATGGTCTTGGAAATTTCGCGTTCACAAAATACTCCAACAGGCGCGGTATGCGCACGTAAACATCGTCGTCTGCTTTCAATGTATATTTTACATCAAATTTGCTCGCCCAAAGCAGACCCATGTATACTTTAAGAATAAGATTGATGTAGTTGTCTGTGATATTTCCAATCAACATATCGTTGTGTTGTCGAGCTTCAGCGATATTCAATTCATCGTCGTTCGTTCCGGTTCCTGCTTTTCCAACAACAAATACGAGTAGCCATCTTAAGTGTTTCAATCTTTCATCTTGCAACGCTTCCCGTTGTTCGCAGTCACTTTGGTTTCCCCAGGTTTGTCGGATGGCCTCGCGACGTTCTCTGAACGTGTTTCCCTTTGCGCCGGACATCACTAACACAATCATGAAAACATTTTTCATTGCTCCAACTGTAGGCGAAATTCTCGGAGCTGTGAGTTTGAAGTCTACGAAGGGATAATAGTCGTTAACCATATCAATGGTTGAGTTTTCACTTACGTCTTTCTTTGTTGGTCGTGTCCGTGCAGATAGGCGTTGGTCTTTGCGTTCCAAAAACGATAGTGAATAAACTAAGAATCCGAAGAAGACTAATACAACTAGTTTCTTCCTGTTTCGTTTAAGAGGACTCATCTTGCTTTCGATTTTTCACAAAGGGTCAAGAACGTCTGTGAAAAGATCCCTTTAAGACCAGAAACTGGATAACGTTAAACATACAACACTAATTTATAGGTGTATCCCGATATTGACCATGATTTTGGGCACAAAACCCTACGTTAAAGCAACAAGCAAGGTTTTCAGCAGGGACGGCCGCGTTGTATTGATTACTCAATCAATTGTATATTGAATACATCACGACCACAAGTGTTGTAAACAATTTGTGAAATTGCTTTTTAAATAGATAAGATTCTAAAAGATATGCAAATCTGTTAGCAACACTATAGATGGTATCAATATAAAAGCAGCCACCATAGGCGTACGGGTGCAACTTCGTTTGGGGGGGGCAAATAAAATTGCCTGAATTTTTGAATTATACAATGTGCCTGAATTATAACTTTTACCAGATTTGTAACAATAGATTTGGCAAAGCGGCTGATGTGCTTTTAAGAAAGTGCAACAAAAATAGCGAAATAGAATACAAATATGTTATATATATTACAAAATTTGGTTTTAAAAATTTTAGCTATGTGATTTAGCTTTCAGTTTGCCCAAAGTTTCGGCTGAAATTTGCCCGTATTTCTTGATTCTCGAAATTTTTTGGGGGGCAACTGCCCCCCCTGTCCCCCTGTCTCGTACGCCTATGGCGTACGCACGTACGCACGCACTCGTGTTTGCGATTGGTTTGCATATTCAGCAATCTTATTTGTATGGGGTATACAGGATGTGCATGTGACCTATCCATGTATTTTGGTTAGGTATAAATCTCATTAATGAATTTCCGAAGAGTTTTAAAAGAACAGTATTTATCAAGAAAGACGTGATTAATTAGATGTCTCCTTGACTTGATCAACAATGTCGACAGTCGTGGGACAAGGGGCACCGGAACCGCTGGGGGTAGCCCTTTGTTGACGGGGAAAGTTTTCCCTTTATACGCTCATAGACATTAAATGTCTTACTTCGTAATTTTCGTTCTTCAATATGGGTATATTTGCGAAAGCATAAGTGCATAACACACATTTATTTTCTTATTTGAGTCCGAAGCTTTAAGGTAGCCCTGATTCAATTGTTTCATACGTCGCATCTCGCATGCAGATAATTCAAGCAATTGTATTCGGCACATGCAAAATGCGACGTTTGAAACAGGCCTTCTTGAATGAGTAAACTTGAATATTGTGCACTAAATATGCAGTTGTAAACAAATCTTTGTATTAAGGTTAAAGACATTTAGTTTGCTTCTTGAATAAAACGATAGATTCGCTTTGTATTTTGAACTTAACCACCGTTTAAGCTAAACGGGCTTGATACAACCGGCCCTGGCATTTAGGAAAACAACCTGGGGATAAAATGTCATTTTTTGCCAAGTGGAACGTGCCAAGGATAATCCACCTGTTTAAAAGTTATGTAAAAGTTAAAAGACCTCATCCAGTGGTAATTTCCTAACATTAAAGACCTCATCCAGTCTTGTTGCAACGATGATAGTCAACATCCAATGTAATTTCCTTACACACATGCGACTGTAAAAGCAGATAAAGTTTTTTAATCGCCTTTGGATCCATGTAATGACCGAATCCAATCCAACTTAGCATTTCACAGTTTTGTATGTTTCCTTCTAGTACGTAGCTAGCCATTTCCGATGACAATTGGAACGAGTCAATGTTAGTTGTGCTGATGTTAGAATCATGCATCGCTAAAGCGACATATACATCCTCAAGGTGGAAGGGTTTTCTAACGTAAACATAGTTGAACAATTTGTCGAAAAGGTCGCTTGATAAAATGTAGAATGGGCCACGACTGAACTCTGGAAAATATGTTTCACTATAATATTTATAACTTATTGTCCATTTTACTCCAATTTTGCGATGCACTTCGCTGCGAGGGTAGATCAGGCCTCCGTAAAATGGTCTTGGAAATTTCGCGTTCACAAAATACTCCAACAAGCGCGGTATGCGCACGTAAACATCGTCGTCTGCTTTGAATGTATATTTACATCAAATTTGCTCGCCCAAAGCAGACCCATGTATACTTTAAGAATAAGATTGATGTAGTTGTCTGTGATATTTCCAATCAACATATCGTTGTGTTGTCGAGCTTCAGCGATATTCAATTCATCGTCGTTCGTTCCAGTTCCTGCTTTTCCAACAACAAATACGAGTAGCCATCTTAAGTGTTTTAATCTTTCATCTTGCGACGCTTTCCGTTGTTCGCATGTACTTTGGTTTCCCCAGGTTTGTCGGATGGCCTCGCGACGTTCTCTGAACTTGTTTCCCTTTGCGCCGGACATCACTAACACAATCATGAAAATATTTTTCATTGCTCCAACTGTAGGCGAGATTCTCGGAGTTGTGAGTTTGAAATCTACGAAGGGATAGTAGTCGTTGACCATATCAATGGTTGAGTTTTCACTTACTTCTTTCTTTGTTGGTCCTGTCCATGCAGTTCGGCGTTGGACTTTGCTCACCAAAAACGATAGTGAATAAACTAAGAATCCCAAAAAGACTAATACAGTTAGTTTCTTCCTGTTTCGTTTAAGAAATTCATCTTGCCTTCGATTTATCACAAAGAGTATGGGTCAAGAACGTCTTTGAAAAGATCCCTTTAAGACCAAAAACTGGATAACGTTAAACATACAACACTAATTTATAGGTTTATTCTGATATATTGACCATGATTTTGGGCACAAAACCCTACGTTAACACTGGATGATCAATATTTTCCTGCAAAGTTGGCAGACGTTGGTTAAGTGAAGAGGAAAATTACGTTCAGCCCTAGTAGTTTCATACATACAGTATGTTAAAATGAATATATAAATATTTACACCGCACTGTTCCACCCACTTAATTGCTCCTTTTTAAAGCAATATAAAAAAAATCAATTGTCAAAACCCTGGGTCAAGGTTGCAACCACTCGTGTTTGTGATTGATTTGCATATTTATTAACAATTATTGGATGAGGTTGAGTGTGATATCGAGAATTATCAAGCCGAAGTTTGCATTATTCGCCGAAGCGAAGCTGAGGCGGATAATGCAAACTGAGGCTTGATAATTCTCGATATCATGCGAAAACCGAATTCAATAATTGTTTTATTATGTATTTCCTTTTTAGAGAGGAAGCCTGCGCCATTATTAACAACAAACTAGCGGCAAAAAATTACGTCACCTACGGATAATTTTCAATGTCTTGTAGGTGGCAAGACATTGAGAATTATCTGTAGGTTTTAAGCCAATCACAATCGAGATTGCATTAGTAATGCATAATAATCAATCTTATTTGTATGGGGTATACAGAGTGTGCATGTGACCTATCCACGTATTCAGTGCCTTTTTTAACTATATATCTGAGAATGCATTTCCCCCCAGTACTACTACATTTCTGCCCACGTGGTGCGACACAGTATTGCTCATGATTGCTCTGAAAATTGCTGTTGATTTACTTATCCAAGTTAAAATATTCGACATCGTAACCAAAGCATGGTAATGTTGTTTAATGTTTGTATATGAGCACGAAACATGCTGGCAACTTTACATAGGACAAGCATTTGACCATTAAAACAGCGTGGTTATCCATTTCAAAATATTTGACATCATAACCAAAGCATGGTTATATTGCTTAATGTTTGTATATGAGCGCCAAACATGCTGGAAACTTTACATAGGACAAGCATTTGACCATTAAAACAGCGTGGTTATCCATTTCAAAATATTTGACATCATAACCAAAGCATGGTTATATTGTTTAATGTTTGTATATGAGCGCCAAACATGCTGGAAACTTTACATAGGACAAGCATTTGACGATTAAAACTGAGTGTTTATCCATTTCAAAATATTTGACATCATAACCAAAGCATGGTTATATTGTTTAATGTTTGTATATGAGCGCGAAACATGCTGGAAACTTTACATAGGACAAGCATTTGACCATTAAAACAGCGTGATTATCAATGTCAAAATATTTGACTTCATAACCAAAGCATGGTTATGTTGTTTTACTTGTTTCATGTTTGTATATGAGCACGAAACATGGTTGCAACTTTACATAGGACAAGCATTTATTTTCAAAGTTTCTAAAAGTTTCAGAGTTTGCGGTTATTAGGCATCAGTATTGCTTAGTTAAATAAAAATTCCTACCGTCCAAGATGAAGCATAAACAAACTCAACAAACTAAATTGTCACCGCAAACTCATCTTAGACGGGAAAGTTGATAGTATAATAATCCGTCTGAATATATGAATGGGGTGGATAAATTTACACGTATGATGGATCGGGCAATGCTAAAAAAGGGGTCGTAATCATTACGATGATCATTTTGATTATTTTCTGCTACCCTTGTTTCTTTCTTGTGAAATGGGCCGAGCTGTCTGAGACACACACACGTTGAATCCAGTTTCTAAGTGTATTTTATTTCATTCTTGTGCTCCCTACATACATGAGTTCAAGGCTCTCGATTATCTAATCACAATAGTGCACTGCTACATTATCTCATCACAATAGTTTGCACTGTTACATTATCTCATCACAATTGGTGCACTGTTACACTTGTCCGTGTTGATATTTCAGAATCTCGTCTGATTTATCCGTCTAAATTCGAATTTAAGAGGAGTTTCTCGTCCAGAAGGGATTCCCTTTCAACTTAAGGCTAGTTTCCACTCGGGAAAAATATCCTTTGCATCGAAACGGACAGGAAAATTTCCTTTGTCGGTGAGTTCACAGTCGGCGTCATGTGTAGCACTATGCTAAAAAAAGATTTTCCTTGACAAGTTTCCGTTTCGGAATGCAGTTTAATTTGACACGCATCACGTAGCAGTTTTATCTGCTAGTATAGTGATAAATGAATTTCAAAGATTCGACACTTTACTTTACTTTACGCTTTTGACTGACTTACACACGAGCATTTCTGGGGCCGGTTGTATCAAGCCCGTTTAGCTTAAACTGCGGATAAGTCAAACTTAAATAACACTCTTACATCTCTCTTAAATGAGTAAACTTGAATATTGTGCACTAAATATGTAGTTGTAAACAGAATCTTTGTATTAAGGTTAAAGACATTTAGTTTGCTTCTTGAATAAAACGAATAAAACGCTTTGTATTTTGAACTTAACCACCGTTTAAGCTAAACGGGCTTGATACAACCGGCCTTGGTATTTAAAAAAACAATCTGTGGATAAAATGTCATTTTTTGCCAAGTCGAACGTGCCAAGCCCAAGGATAATCCACCTGTAAAAGTTGATGTAAAAGTTAAAAGACCTCATCCAGTGGTAATTTCCTAACATTAAAGACCTCATCCAGTCTTGTTGCAACGATGATAGTCAATATCCAATGTAATTTTCTTACACACATGCGACTGTAAAAGCAGATGAAGTTTTTTAATCGCCCTTTGATCCATTAAATGACCGAATCCAATCCAACTTAGCATTTCACATCTTTGTATATTTTCTTCCAGTACGTAGCTATGCATTACCTGTGACAATTGGAACGAGTCAATGTTAGTTGCCTTGATGTTAGAATCATGCATCGCTAAAGCGACATATACATCCTCAAGGTGGAAGGGTTTTCTAACAGAAACATAGTTGAACAATTTGTCGAAAAGGTCACTCGATAAAATGTAGAATGGCCCACGATTGAAGTCTGGAAAGTGTGTTTCACCATAATATTTATAACTTATTGTCCATTTTACTCCAATTCTGCGAGCCACTTTGGCTTTGTTACGAGGGCAGACCAAGCCTCCGTAAAATGGTCTTGGAAATTTCGCGTTCACAAGATACTCCAACACGCGCGGTATGCGCACGTAAACATCGTCGTCTGCTTTCAATGTATATTTTACATCAAATTTGCTCGCCCAAAGCAGACTCATGTATACTTTAAGAATAAGATTGATGTAGTTGTCTGTGATATTTCCAATCAACATATCGTTGTGTTGTCGAGCTTCAGCGATATTCAATATATCGTCGTTCGTTCCGGTTCCTGCTTTTCCAACAACAAATACGAGCAGCCATCTTAAGTGTTTTAATCTTTCATCTTGCGAGGCTTTACGTTGTTCGCAGGTACTTTGGTTTCCCCAGGTTTGTCGGATGGCCTCGCGACGTTTTCTAAACTTGTTTCCATCGGCGCCGGACATCACTAATACAATCATGAAAACATTTTTCGTCGCTCCAACTGTAGGCGAGATTCTCGGAGTTGTGAGTTTGAAATCTACGAAGGGATAGTAGTCGTTAACCATATCAATGGTTGAGTTTTCACTTACGTCTTTCTTTGTTGGTCGTGTCCGTGCAGATAGGCGTTGGTCTTTGCGTTCCAAAAACGATAGTGAATAAACTAAGAATCCCAAAAAGACTAATACAACTAGTTTCTTCCTGTTTCGTTTAAGAGGACTCATCTTGCTTTCTATTTTTCACAAAGGGTCAAGAACGTCTGTGAAAAGATCCCTTTAAGACCAGAAACTGGATAACGTTAAACATACAACACTAATTTATAGGTGTATCCGATATTGACCATGATTTTGGGCACAAAACCCTACGTTAACACTGGATGATCAATATTTTCCTGCAAAGTTGGCAGACGTTGGTTAAGTGCAGAGGAAAATGACGTGAATTAACATGAATATAAATTATTTACACCCCACCGACTTAATTACCAAGCTTTCTTGTTTAAAGCAACAAGCAAGGTTTTCAGCAGGGACGGCCGCGTTGTATTGATTACTCAATCAATTGTATATTGAATACATCACGACCACAAGTGTTGTAAACAATTTGTGAAATTGCTTTTTAAATAAATAAGATTCTAAAAGATATGCAAATCTGTTAGCAACACTATAGATGGTATCAATATAAAAGCAGCCACCATAGGCGTACGGGTGCAACTTCGTTTGGGGGGGGCAAATAAAATTGCCTGAATTTTTGAATTATACAATGTGCCTGAATTATAACTTTTACCAGATTTGTAACAATAGATTTGGCAAAGCGGCTGATGTGCTTTTAAGAAAGTGCAACAAAAATAGCGAAATAGAATACAAATATGTTATATATATTACAAAATTTGGTTTTAAAAATTTTAGCTATGTGATTTAGCTTTCAGTTTGCCCAAAGTTTCGGTTGAAATTTGCCCGTATTTCTTGATTCTCGAAATTTTTTGGGGGGCAACTGCCCCCCCTGTCCCCCTGTCTCGTACGCCTATGGCGTACGCACGTACGCACGCACTCGTGTTTGCGATTGATTTGCATATTCATCAATCTTATTTGAATGGGGTATACAGGATATGCATGTGACCTATCCATCTATTTTGGTTAGGTATAAATCTCATTAATGAATTTCCGAAGAGTTTTAAAAGAACAGTATTTATCAAGAAAGACGTGATTAATTAGATGTCTCCTTGACTTGATCAACAATGTCGACAGTCGTGGGACAAGGGGCACCGGAACCGCTGGGGGTAGCCCTTTGTTGACGGGGAAAGTTTTCCCTTTATACGCTCATAGACATTAAATGTCTTACTTCGTAATTTTCGTTCTTCAATATGGGTATATTTGCGAAAGCATAAGTGCATAACACACATTTATTTTCTTATTTGAGTCCGAAGCTTTAAGGTAGCCCTGATTCAATTGTTTCATACGTCGCATCTCGCATGCAGATAATTCAAGCAATTGTATTCGGCACATGCAAAATGCGACGTTTGAAACAGGCCTTCTTGAATGAGTAAACTTGAATATTGTGCACTAAATATGCAGTTGTAAACAGAATCTTTGTATTAAGGTTAAAGACATTTAGTTTGCTTCTTGAATAAAACGATAGATTCGCTTTGTATTTTGAACTTAACCACCGTTTAAGCTAAACGGGCTTGATACAACCGGCCCTGGCATTTAGGAAAACAACCTGGGGATAAAATGTCATTTTTTGCCAAGTGGAACGTGCCAAGGATAATCCACCTGTTTAAAAGTTAATGTAAAAGTTAAAAGACCTCATCCAGTGGTAATTTCCTAACATTAAAGACCTCATCCAGTCTTGTTGCAACGATGATAGTCAACATCCAATGTAATTTCCTTACACACATGCGACTGTAAAAGCAGATAAAGTTTTTTAATCGCCTTTGGATCCATGTAATGACCGAATCCAATCCAACTTAGCATTTCACAGTTTTGTATGTTTCCTTCTAGTACGTAGCTAGCCATTTCCGATGACAATTGGAACGAGTCAATGTTAGTTGTGCTGATGTTAGAATCATGCATCGCTAAAGCGACATATACATCCTCAAGGTGGAAGGGTTTTCTAACGTAAACATAGTTGAACAATTTGTCGAAAAGGTCGCTTGATAAAATGTAGAATGGGCCACGACTGAACTCTGGAAAATATGTTTCACTATAATATTTATAACTTATTGTCCATTTTACTCCAATTTTGCGATGCACTTCGCTGCGAGGGTAGATCAGGCCTCCGTAAAATGGTCTTGGAAATTTCGCGTTCACAAAATACTCCAACAAGCGCGGTATGCGCACGTAAACATCGTCGTCTGCTTTGAATGTATATTTTACATCAAATTTGCTCGCCCAAAGCAGACCCATGTATACTTTAAGAATAAGATTGATGTAGTTGTCTGTGATATTTCCAATCAACATATCGTTGTGTTGTCGAGCTTCAGCGATATTCAATTCATCGTCGTTCGTTCCAGTTCCTGCTTTTCCAACAACAAATACGAGTAGCCATCTTAAGTGTTTTAATCTTTCATCTTGCGACGCTTTCCGTTGTTCGCATGTACTTTGGTTTCCCCAGGTTTGTCGGATGGCCTCGCGACGTTCTCTGAACTTGTTTCCCTTTGCGCCGGACATCACTAACACAATCATGAAAATATTTTTCATTGCTCCAACTGTAGGCGAGATTCTCGGAGTTGTGAGTTTGAAATCTACGAAGGGATAGTAGTCGTTGACCATATCAATGGTTGAGTTTTCACTTACTTCTTTCTTTGTTGGTCCTGTCCATGCAGTTCGGCGTTGGACTTTGCTCACCAAAAACGATAGTGAATAAACTAAGAATCCCAAAAAGACTAATACAGTTAGTTTCTTCCTGTTTCGTTTAAGAAGATTCATCTTGCCTTCGATTTATCACAAAGAGTATGGGTCAAGAACGTCTTTGAAAAGATCCCTTTAAGACCAAAAACTGGATAACGTTAAACATACAACACTAATTTATAGGTTTATTCTGATATATTGACCATGATTTTGGGCACAAAACCCTACGTTAACACTGGATGATCAATATTTTCCTGCAAAGTTGGCAGACGTTGGTTAAGTGAAGAGGAAAATTACGTTCAGCCCTAGTAGTTTCATACATACAGTATGTTAAAATGAATATATAAATATTTACACCGCACTGTTCCACCCACTTAATTGCTCCTTTTTAAAGCAATATAAAAAAAATCAATTGTCAAAACCCTGGGTCAAGGTTGCAACCACTCGTGTTTGTGATTGATTTGCATATTTATTAACAATTATTGGATGAGGTTGAGTGTGATATCGAGAATTATCAAGCCGAAGTTTGCATTATTCGCCGAAGCGAAGCTGAGGCGGATAATGCAAACTGAGGCTTGATAATTCTCGATATCATGCGAAAACCGAATTCAATAATTGTTTTATTATGTATTTCCTTTTTAGAGAGGAAGCCTGCGCCATTATTAACAACAAACTAGCGGCAAAAAATTACGTCACCTACGGATAATTTTCAATGTCTTGTAGGTGGCAAGACATTGAGAATTATCTGTAGGTTTTAAGCCAATCACAATCGAGATTGCATTAGTAATGCATAATAATCAATCTTATTTGTATGGGGTATACAGAGTGTGCATGTGACCTATCCACGTATTCAGTGCCTTTTTTAACTATATATCTGAGAATGCATTTCCCCCCCAGTACTACTACATTTCTGCCCACGTGGTGCGACACAGTATTGCTCATGATTGCTCTGAAATTGCTGTTGATTTACTTATCCAAGTTAAAATATTCGACATCGTAACCAAAGCATGGTAATGTTGTTTAATGTTTGTATATGAGCACGAAACATGCTGGCAACTTTACATAGGACAAGCATTTGACCATTAAAACAGCGTGGTTATCCATTTCAAAATATTTGACATCATAACCAAAGCATGGTTATATTGCTTAATGTTTGTATATGAGCGCCAAACATGCTGGAAACTTTACATAGGACAAGCATTTGACCATTAAAACAGCGTGGTTATCCATTTCAAAATATTTGACATCATAACCAAAGCATGGTTATATTGTTTAATGTTTGTATATGAGCGCCAAACATGCTGGAAACTTTACATAGGACAAGCATTTGACGATTAAAACTGAGTGTTTATCCATTTCAAAATATTTGACATCATAACCAAAGCATGGTTATATTGTTTAATGTTTGTATATGAGCGCCAAACATGCTGGAAACTTTACATAGGACAAGCATTTGACCATTAAAACAGCGTGATTATCAATGTCAAAATATTTGACTTCATAACCAAAGCATGGTTATGTTGTTTTACTTGTTTCATGTTTGTATATGAGCACGAAACATGGTTGCAACTTTACATAGGACAAGCATTTATTTTCAAAGTTTCTAAAAGTTTCAGAGTTTGCGGTTATTAGGCATCAGTATTGCTTAGTTTAAATAAAAATTCCTACCGTCCAAAGATGAAGCATAAACAAACTCAACAAACTAAATTGTCACCGCAAACTCATCTTAGACGGGAAAGTTGATAGTATAATAATCCGTCTGAATATATGAATGGGGTGGATAATTTACACGTATGATGGATCGGGCAATGCTAAAAAAGGGGTCGTAATCATTACGATGATCATTTTGATTATTTTCTGCTACCCTTGTTTCTTTCTTGTGAAATGGGCCGAGCTGTCTGAGACACACACACGTTGAATCCAGTTTCTAAGTGTATTTTATTTCATTCTTGTGCTCCCTACATACATGAGTTCAAGGCTCTCGATTATCTAATCACAATAGTGCACTGCTACATTATCTCATCACAATAGTGCACTGTTACATTATCTCATCACAATTGGTGCACTGTTACACTTGTCCGTGTTGATATTTCAGAATCTCGTCTGATTTATCCGTCTAAATTCGAATTTAAGAGGAGTTTCTCGTCCAGAAGGGATTCCCTTTCAACTTAAGGCTAGTTTCCACTCGGGAAAAATATCCTTTGCATCGAAACGGACAGGAAAATTTCCTTTGTCGGTGAGTTCACAGTCGGCGTCATGTGTAGCACTATGCTAAAAAAAGATTTTCCTTGACAAGTTTCCGTTTCGGAATGCAGTTTAATTTGACACGCATCACGTAGCAGTTTTATCTGCTAGTATAGTGATAAATGAATTTCAAAGATTCGACACTTTACTTTACTTTACGCTTTTGACTGACTTACAACACGAGCATTTTCTGGGGCCGGTTGTATCAAGCCCGTTTAGCTTAAACTGCGGATAAGTCAAACTTAAAATAACACTCTTACATCTCTCTTAAATGAGTAAACTTGAATATTGTGCACTAAATATGTAGTTGTAACAGAATCTTTGTATTAAGGTTAAAGACATTTAGTTTGCTTCTTGAATAAAACGAATAAAACGCTTTGTATTTTGAACTTAACCACCGTTTAAGCTAAACGGGCTTGATACAACCGGCCTTGGTATTTAAAAAAACAATCTGTGGATAAAATGTCATTTTTTGCCAAGTCGAACGTGCCAAGCCCAAGGATAATCCACCTGTAAAAGTTGATGTAAAAGTTAAAAGACCTCATCCAGTGGTAATTTCCTAACATTAAAGACCTCATCCAGTCTTGTTGCAACGATGATAGTCAATATCCAATGTAATTTTCTTACACACATGCGACTGTAAAAGCAGATGAAGTTTTTTAATCGCCCTTTGATCCATTAAATGACCGAATCCAATCCAACTTAGCATTTCACATCTTTGTATATTTTCTTCCAGTACGTAGCTATGCATTACCTGTGACAATTGGAACGAGTCAATGTTAGTTGCCTTGATGTTAGAATCATGCATCGCTAAAGCGACATATACATCCTCAAGGTGGAAGGGTTTTCTAACAGAAACATAGTTGAACAATTTGTCGAAAAAGGTCACTCGATAAAATGTAGAATGGCCCACGATTGAAGTCTGGAAAGTGTGTTTCACCAAATTTATAACTTATTGTCCATTTTACTCCAATTCTGCGAGCCACTTTGGCTTTGTTACGAGGGCAGACCAAGCCTCCGTAAATTGGGAAATTTCGCGTTCACAAGATACTCCAACACGCGCGGTATGCGCACGTAAACATCGTCGTCTGCTTTCAATGTATATTTACATCAAATTTGCTCGCCCAAGCAGACTCATGTATACTTTAAGAATAAGATTGATGTATTGTCTGTGATATTTCCAATCAACATATCGTTGTGTTGTCGAGCTTCAGCGATATTCAATATATCGTCGTTCGTTCCGGTTCTGCTTTTCCCAACAACAAATACGAGCAGCCATCTTAAGTGTTTTAATCTTTCATCTTGCGAGGCTTTACGTTGTTCGCAGGTACTTTGGTTTCCCCAGGTTTGTCGGATGGCCTCGCGACGTTTTCTAAAACTTGTTTCCATCGGCGCCGGACATCACTAATACAATCATGAAAACATTTTTCGTCGCTCCAACTGTAGGCGAGATTCTCGGAGTTGTGAGTTTGAAATCTACGAAGGGATAGTAGTCGTTAACCATATCAATGGTTGAGTTTTCACTTACGTCTTTCTTTGTTGGTCGTGTCCGTGCAGATAGGCGTTGGTCTTTGCGTTCCAAAAACGATAGTGAATAAACTAAGAATCCCAAGAAGACTAATACAACTAGTTTCTTCCTGTTTCGTTTAAGAGGACTCATCTTGCTTTCGATTTTTCACAAAGGGTCAAGAACGTCTGAAAAGATCCCTTTAAAGACCAGAAACTGGATAACAACGTTAAACAACAACACTAATTTATAGCGATATTGACCATGATTTTGGGCACAAAACCCTACGTTAACACTGGATGATCAATATTTCCTGCAAAGTTGGCAGACGTTGGTTAAGTGCAGAGGATGAATTAACGAAATATAATTATTAAATTACACCACCCACACTTACCACAAGCTTTCTTGTTTAAAGCAACAAGCAAGGTTTCAGCAGGGGCGGCCGTTGTATTGATTACTCAATCAATGTATTGAACATCACGAAAACATGTTGTGTAAACAATTTGTGAAATTGCTTTAAAAAATATTCTAAAAAGATATGCAAATCTGTTAGCAACACTATAGATGGTATCAATATAAAAGCAGCCACCATAGGCGTACGGGTTCAACTTCGTTTGGGGGGGGCAAATAAAATTGCCTGAATTTTTGAATTATACAATGTGCCTGAATTATAACTTTAACCAGATTTGTAACAATAGATTTGGCAAAGCGGCGGATGTGCTTTTAAGAAAGTGCAACAAAAATAGCGAAATAGAATACAAATATGTTATATATATTACAAAATTTGGTTTTAAAAATTTTAGCTATGTGATTTAGCTTTCAGTTTGCCCAAAGTTTCGGCTGAAATTTGCCCGTATTTCTTGATTCTCGAAATTTTTTGGGGGGCAACTGCCCCCCCTGTCCCCCTGTCTCGTACGCCTATGGCGTACGCACGTACGCACGCACTCGTGTTTGCGATTGATTTGCATATTCATCAATCTTATTTGAATGGGGTATACAGGATGTGCATGTGACCTATCCATGTATTTTGGTTAGGTATAAATCTCATTAATGAATTTCCGAAAAGTTTTAAAAGAACAGTATTTATCAAGAAAGACGTGATTAATTAGATGTCTCCTTGACTTGATCAACAATGTCGACAGTCGTGGGACAAGGGGCACCGGAACCGCTGGGGGTAGCCCTTTGTTGACGGGGAAAGTTTTCCCTTTATACGCTCATAGACATTAAATGTCTTACTTCGTAATTTTCGTTCTTCAATATGGGTATATTTGCGAAAGCATAAGTGCATAACACACATTTATTTTCTTATTTGAGTCCGAAGCTTTAAGGTAGCCCTGATTCAATTGTTTCATACGTCGCATCTCGCATGCAGATAATTCAAGCAATTGTATTCGGCACATGCAAAATGCGACGTTTGAAACAGGCCTTCTTGAATGAGTAAACTTGAATATTGTGCACTAAATATGCAGTTGTAAACAAATCTTTGTATTAAGGTTAAAGACATTTAGTTTGCTTCTTGAATAAAACGATAGATTCGCTTTGTATTTTGAACTTAACCACCGTTTAAGCTAAACGGGCTTGATACAACCGGCCCTGGCATTTAGGAAAACAACCTGGGGATAAAATGTCATTTTTTGCCAAGTGGAACGTGCCAAGGATAATCCACCTGTTTAAAAGTTAATGTAAAAGTTAAAAGACCTCATCCAGTGGTAATTTCCTAACATTAAAGACCTCATCCAGTCTTGTTGCAACGATGATAGTCAACATCCAATGTAATTTCTTACACACATGCGACTGTAAAAGCAGATAAAGTTTTTTAATCGCCTTTGGATCCATGTAATGACCGAATCCAATCCAACTTAGCATTTCACAGTTTTGTATGTTTCCTTCTAGTACGTAGCTAGCCATTTCCGATGACAATTGGAACGAGTCAATGTTAGTTGTGCTGATGTTAGAATCATGCATCGCTAAAGCGACATATACATCCTCAAGGTGGAAGGGTTTTCTAACGTAAACATAGTTGAACAATTTGTCGAAAAGGTCGCTTGATAAAATGTAGAATGGGCCACGACTGAACTCTGGAAAATATGTTTCACTATAATATTTATAACTTATTGTCCATTTTACTCCAATTTTGCGATGCACTTCGCTGCGAGGGTAGATCAGGCCTCCGTAAAATGGTCTTGGAAATTTCGCGTTCACAAAATACTCCAACAAGCGCGGTATGCGCACGTAAACATCGTCGTCTGCTTTGAATGTATATTTTACATCAAATTTGCTCGCCCAAAGCAGACCCATGTATACTTTAAGAATAAGATTGATGTAGTTGTCTGTGATATTTCCAATCAACATATCGTTGTGTTGTCGAGCTTCAGCGATATTCAATTCATCGTCGTTCGTTCCAGTTCCTGCTTTTCCAACAACAAATACGAGTAGCCATCTTAAGTGTTTTAATCTTTCATCTTGCGACGCTTTCCGTGTTCGCATGTACTTTGGTTTCCCCAGGTTTGTCGGATGGCCTCGCGACGTTTCTGAACTTGTTTCCCTTTGCGCCGGACATCACTAACACAATCATGAAAATTTTTCATTGCTCCAACTGTAGGCGAGATTCTCGGAGTTGTGAGTTTGAAATCTACGAAGGGATAGTAGTCGTTGACCATATCAATGGTTGAGTTTTCACTTACTTCTTTCTTTGTTGGTCCTGTCCATGCAGTTCGGCGTTGGACTTTGCTCACCAAAAACGATAGTGAATAAACTAAGAATCCCAAAAAGACTAATACAGTTAGTTTCTTCCTGTTTCGTTTAAGAAGATTCATCTTGCCTTCGATTTAACAAAGGTATGGGTCAAGAACGTCTTTGAAAAGATCCCTTTAAGACCAAAAACTGGATAACGTTAAACATACAACACTAATTTATAGGTTATTCTGATATATTGACCATGATTTTGGGCACAAAACCCTACGTTAACACTGGATGATCAATATTTTCCTGCAAAGTTGGCAGACGTTGGTTAAGTGAAGAGGAAAATTACGTTCAGCCCTAGTAGTTTCATACATACAGTATGTTAAAATGAATATATAAATATTTACACCGCACTGTTCCACCCACTTAATTGCTCCTTTTTAAAGCAATATAAAAAAAATCAATTGTCAAAACCCTGGGTCAAGGTTGCAACCACTCGTGTTTGTGATTGATTTGCATATTTATTAACAATTATTGGATGAGGTTGAGTGTGATATCGAGAATTATCAAGCCGAAGTTTGCATTATTCGCCGAAGCGAAGCTGAGGCGGATAATGCAAACTGAGGCTTGATAATTCTCGATATCATGCGAAAACCGAATTCAATAATTGTTTTATTATGTATTTCCTTTTTAGAGAGGAAGCCTGCGCCATTATTAACAACAAACTAGCGGCAAAAAATTACGTCACCTACGGATAATTTTCAATGTCTTGTAGGTGGCAAGACATTGAGAATTATCTGTAGGTTTTAAGCCAATCACAATCGAGATTGCATTAGTAATGCATAATAATCAATCTTATTTGTATGGGGTATACAGAGTGTGCATGTGACCTATCCACGTATTCAGTGCCTTTTTTAACTATATATCTGAGAATGCATTTCCCCCCCAGTACTACTACATTTCTGCCCACGTGGTGCGACACAGTATTGCTCATGATTGCTCTGAAAATTGCTGTTGATTTACTTATCCAAGTTAAAATATTCGACATCGTAACCAAAGCATGGTAATGTTGTTTAATGTTTGTATATGAGCACGAAACATGCTGGCAACTTTACATAGGACAAGCATTTGACCATTAAAACAGCGTGGTTATCCATTTCAAAATATTTGACATCATAACCAAAGCATGGTTATATTGCTTAATGTTTGTATATGAGCGCCAAACATGCTGGAAACTTTACATAGGACAAGCATTTGACCATTAAAACAGCGTGGTTATCCATTTCAAAATATTTGACATCATAACCAAAGCATGGTTATATTGTTTAATGTTGTATATGAGCGCCAAACATGCTGGAAACTTTACATAGGACAAGCATTTGACGATTAAAACTGAGTGTTTATCCATTTCAAAATATTTGACATCATAACCAAAGCATGGTTATATTTTTAATGTTTGTATATGAGCGCCAAACATGCTGGAAACTTTACATAGGACAAGCATTTGACCATTAAAACAGCGTGATTATCAATGTCAAAATATTTGACTTCATAACCAAAGCATGGTTATGTTGTTTTACTTGTTTCATGTTTGTATATGAGCACGAAACATGGTTGCAACTTTACATAGGACAAGCATTTATTTTCAAAGTTTCTAAAAGTTTCAGAGTTTGCGGTTATTAGGCATCAGTATTGCTTAGTTAAATAAAAATTCCTACCGTCCAAGATGAAGCATAAACAAACTCAACAAACTAAATTGTCACCGCAAACTCATCTTAGACGGGAAAGTTGATAGTATAATAATCCGTCTGAATATATGAATGGGGTGGATAAATTTACACGTATGATGGATCGGGCAATGCTAAAAAAGGGGTCGTAATCATTACGATGATCATTTTGATTATTTTCTGCTACCCTTGTTTCTTTCTTGTGAAATGGGCCGAGCTGTCTGAGACACACACACGTTGAATCCAGTTTCTAAGTGTATTTTATTTCATTCTTGTGCTCCCTACATACATGAGTTCAAGGCTCTCGATTATCTAATCACAATAGTGCACTGCTACATTATCTCATCACAATAGTGCACTGTTACATTATCTCATCACAATTGGTGCACTGTTACACTTGTCCGTGTTGATATTTCAGAATCTCGTCTGATTTATCCGTCTAAATTCGAATTTAAGAGGAGTTTCTCGTCCAGAAGGGATTCCCTTTCAACTTAAGGCTAGTTTCCACTCGGGAAAAATATCCTTTGCATCGAAACGGACAGGAAAATTTCCTTTGTCGGTGAGTTCACAGTCGGCGTCATGTGTAGCACTATGCTAAAAAAAGATTTTCCTTGACAAGTTTCCGTTTCGGAATGCAGTTTAATTTGACACGCATCACGTAGCAGTTTTATCTGCTAGTATAGTGATAAATGAATTTCAAAGATTCGACACTTTACTTTACTTTACGCTTTTGACTGACTTACACACGAGCATTTCTGGGGCCGGTTGTATCAAGCCCGTTTAGCTTAAACTGCGGATAAGTCAACTGAACTTAAATAACACTCTTACATCTCTCTTAAATGAGTAAACTTGAATATTGTGCACTAAATATGTAGTTGTAAACAGAATCTTTGTATTAAGGTTAAAGACATTTAGTTTGCTTCTTGAATAAAACGAATAAAACGCTTTGTATTTTGAACTTAACCACCGTTTAAGCTAAACGGGCTTGATACAACCGGCCTTGGTATTTAAAAAAACAATCTGTGGATAAAATGTCATTTTTTGCCAAGTCGAACATGCCAAGCCCAAGGATAATCCACCTGTAAAAGTTGATGTAAAAGTTAAAAGACCTCATCCAGTGGTAATTTCCTAACATTAAAGACCTCATCCAGTCTTGTTGCAACGATGATAGTCAATATCCAATGTAATTTTCTTACACACATGCGACTGTAAAAGCAGATGAAGTTTTTTAATCGCCCTTTGACCCATTAAATGACCGAATCCAATCCAACTTAGCATTTCACATCTTTGTATATTTTCTTCCAGTACGTAGCTATGCATTACCTGTGACAATTGGAACGAGTCAATGTTAGTTGCCTTGATGTTAGAATCATGCATCGCTAAAGCGACATATACATCCTCAAGGTGGAAGGGTTTTCTAACAGAAACATAGTTGAACAATTTGTCGAAAAGGTCACTCGATAAAATGTAGAATGGCCCACGATTGAAGTCTGGAAAGTGTGTTTCACCATAATATTTATAACTTATTGTCCATTTTACTCCAATTCTGCGAGCCACTTTGGCTTTGTTACGAGGGCAGACCAAGCCTCCGTAAAATGGTCTTGGAAATTTCGCGTTCACAAGATACTCCAACACGCGCGGTATGCGCACGTAAACATCGTCGTCTGCTTTCAATGTATATTTACATCAAATTTGCTCGCCCAAAGCAGACTCATGTATACTTTAAGAATAAGATTGATGTAGTTGTCTGTGATATTTCCAATCAACATATCGTTGTGTTGTCGAGCTTCAGCGATATTCAATATATCGTCGTTCGTTCCGGTTACTGCTTTTCCAACAACAAATACGAGCAGCCATCTTAAGTGTTTTAATCTTTCATCTTGCGAGGCTTTACGTTGTTCGCAGGTACTTTGGTTTCCCCAGGTTTGTCGGATGGCCTCGCGACGTTTTCTAAACTTGTTTCCATCGGCGCCGGACATCACTAATACAATCATGAAAACATTTTTCGTCGCTCCAACTGTAGGCGAGATTCTCGGAGTTGTGAGTTTGAAATCTACGAAGGGATAGTAGTCGTTAACCATATCAATGGTTGAGTTTTCACTTACGTCTTTCTTTGTTGGTCGTGTCCGTGCAGATAGGCGTTGGTCTTTGCGTTCCAAAAACGATAGTGAATAAACTAAGAATCCCAAGAAGACTAATACAACTAGTTTCTTCCTGTTTCGTTTAAGAGGACTCATCTTGCTTTCGATTTTTCACAAAGGGTCAAGAACGTCTGTGAAAAGATCCCTTTAAGACCAGAAACTGGATAACGTTAAACATACAACACTAATTTATAGGTGTATCTCGATATTGACCATGATTTTGGGCACAAAACCCTACGTTAACACTGGATGATCAATATTTTCCTGCAAAGTTGGCAGACGTTGGTTAAGTGCAGAGGAAAATGACGTGAATTAACATGAATATATAATTATTTACACCCCACCGACTTAATTACCAAGCTTTCTTGTTTAAAGCAACAAGCAAGGTTTACAGCAGGGGCGGCCGCGTTGTATTGATTACTCAATCAATTGTATATTGAATACATCACGACCACAAGTGTTGTAAACAATTTGTGAAATTGCTTTTTAAATAAATAAGATTCTAAAAGATATGCAAATCTGTTAGCAACACTATAGATGGTATCAATATAAAAGCAGCCACCATAGGCGTACGGGTGCAACTTCGTTTGGGGGGGGGGCAAATAAAATTGCCTGAATTTTTGAATTATACAATGTGCCTGAATTATAACTTTTACCAGATTTGTAACAATAGATTTGGCAAAGCGGCTGATGTGCTTTTAAGAAAGTGCAACAAAAATAGCGAAATAGAATACAAATATGTTATATATATTACAAAATTTGGTTTTAAAAATTTTAACTATGTGATTTAGCTTTCAGTTTGCCCAAAGTTTCGGCTGAAATTTGCCCGTATTTCTTGATTCTCGAAATTTTTGGGGGGCAACTGCCCCCCCTGTCCCCCTGTCTCGTACGCCTATGGCGTACGCACGTACGCACGCACTCGTGTTTGCGATTGGTTTGCATATTCAGCAATCTTATTTGTATGGGGTATACAGGATGTGCATGTGACCTATCCATGTATTTTGGTTAGGTATAAATCTCATTAATGAATTTCCGAAGAGTTTTAAAAGAACAGTATTTATCAAGAAAGACGTGATTAATTAGATGTCTCCTTGACTTGATCAACAATGTCGACAGTCGTGGGACAAGGGGCACCGGAACCGCTGGGGGTAGCCCTTTGTTGACGGGGAAAGTTTTCCCTTTATACGCTCATAGACATTAAATGTCTTACTTCGTAATTTTCGTTCTTCAATATGGGTATATTTGCGAAAGCATAAGTGCATAACACACATTTATTTTCTTATTTGAGTCCGAAGCTTTAAGGTAGCCCTGATTCAATTGTTTCATACGTCGCATCTCGCATGCAGATAATTCAAGCAATTGTATTCGGCACATGCAAAATGCGACGTTTGAAACAGGCCTTCTTGAATGAGTAAACTTGAATATTGTGCACTAAATATGCAGTTGTAAACAGAATCTTTGTATTAAGGTTAAAGACATTTAGTTTGCTTCTTGAATAAAACGAATAAAACGCTTTGTATTTTGAACTTAACCACCGTTTAAGCTAAACGGGCTTGATACAACCGGCCTTGGTATTTAAAAAAACAATCTGTGGATAAAATGTCATTTTTTGCCAAGTCGAACATGCCAAGCCCAAGGATAATCCACCTGTAAAAGTTGATGTAAAAGTTAAAAGACCTCATCCAGTGGTAATTTCCTAACATTAAAGACCTCATCCAGTCTTGTTGCAACGATGATAGTCAATATCCAATGTAATTTTCTTACACACATGCGACTGTAAAAGCAGATGAAGTTTTTTAATCGCCCTTTGACCCATTAAATGACCGAATCCAATCCAACTTAGCATTTCACATCTTTGTATATTTTCTTCCAGTACGTAGCTATGCATTACCTGTGACAATTGGAACGAGTCAATGTTAGTTGCCTTGATGTTAGAATCATGCATCGCTAAAGCGACATATACATCCTCAAGGTGGAAGGGTTTTCTAACAGAAACATAGTTGAACAATTTGTCGAAAAGGTCACTCGATAAAATGTAGAATGGCCCACGATTGAAGTCTGGAAAGTGTGTTTCACCATAATATTTATAACTTATTGTCCATTTTACTCCAATTCTGCGAGCCACTTTGGCTTTGTTACGAGGGCAGACCAAGCCTCCGTAAAATGGTCTTGGAAATTTCGCGTTCACAAGATACTCCAACACGCGCGGTATGCGCACGTAAACATCGTCGTCTGCTTTCAATGTATATTTTACATCAAATTTGCTCGCCCAAAGCAGACTCATGTATACTTTAAGAATAAGATTGATGTAGTTGTCTGTGATATTTCCAATCAACATATCGTTGTGTTGTCGAGCTTCAGCGATATTCAATATATCGTCGTTCGTTCCGGTTACTGCTTTTCCAACAACAAATACGAGCAGCCATCTTAAGTGTTTTAATCTTTCATCTTGCGAGGCTTTACGTTGTTCGCAGGTACTTTGGTTTCCCCAGGTTTGTCGGATGGCCTCGCGACGTTTTCTAAACTTGTTTCCATCGGCGCCGGACATCACTAATGCAATCATGAAAACATTTTTCGTCGCTCCAACTGTAGGCGAGATTCTCGGAGTTGTGAGTTTGAAATCTACGAAGGGATAGTAGTCGTTAACCATATCAATGGTTGAGTTTTCACTTACGTCTTTCTTTGTTGGTCGTGTCCGTGCAGATAGGCGTTGGTCTTTGCGTTCCAAAAACGATAGTGAATAAACTAAGAATCCCAAGAAGACTAATACAACTAGTTTCTTCCTGTTTCGTTTAAGAGGACTCATCTTGCTTTCGATTTTTCACAAAGGGTCAAGAACGTCTGTGAAAAGATCCCTTTAAGACCAGAAACTGGATAACGTTAAACATACAACACTAATTTATAGGTGTATCTCGATATTGACCATGATTTTGGGCACAAAACCCTACGTTAACACTGGATGATCAATATTTTCCTGCAAAGTTGGCAGACGTTGGTTAAGTGCAGAGGAAAATGACGTGAATTAACATGAATATATAATTATTTACACCCCACCGACTTAATTACCAAGCTTTCTTGTTTAAAGCAACAAGCAAGGTTTTCAGCAGGGACGGCCGCGTTGTATTGATTACTCAATCAATTGTATATTGAATACATCACGACCACAAGTGTTGTAAACAATTTGTGAAATTGCTTTTTAAATAAATAAGATTCTAAAAGATATGCAAATCTGTTAGCAACACTATAGATGGTATCAATATAAAAGCAGCCACCATAGGCGTACGGGTGCAACTTCGTTTGGGGGGGGCAAATAAAATTGCCTGAATTTTTGAATTATACAATGTGCCTGAATTATAACTTTTACCAGATTTGTAACAATAGATTTGGCAAAGCGGCTGATGTGCTTTTAAGAAAGTGCAACAAAAATAGCGAAATAGAATACAAATATGTTATATATATTACAAAATTTGGTTTTAAAAATTTTAGCTATGTGATTTAGCTTTCAGTTTGCCCAAAGTTTCGGCTGAAATTTGCCCGTATTTCTTGATTCTCGAAATTTTTTGGGGGGCAACTGCCCCCCCTGTCCCCCTGTCTCGTACGCCTATGGCGTACGCACGTAACGCACGCACTCGTGTTTGCGATTGTTTGCATATTCAGCAATCTTATTTGTATGGGGTATACAGGATGTGCATGTGACCTATCCATGTATTTTGGTTAGGTATAAATCTCATTAATGAATTTCCGAAGAGTTTTAAAAGAACAGTATTTATCAAGAAAGACGTGATTAATTAGATGTCTCCTTGACTTGATCAACAATGTCGACAGTCGTGGGACAAGGGGCACCGGAACCGCTGGGGGTAGCCCTTTGTTGACGGGGAAAGTTTTCCCTTTATACGCTCATAGACATTAAATGTCTTACTTCGTAATTTTCGTTCTTCAATATGGGTATATTTGCGAAAGCATAAGTGCATAACACACATTTATTTCTTATTTGAGTCCGAAGCTTTAAGGTAGCCCTGATTCAATTGTTTCATACGTCGCATCTCGCATGCAGATAATTCAAGCAATTGTATTCGGCACATGCAAAATGCGACGTTTGAAACAGGCCTTCTTGAATGAGTAAACTTGAATATTGTGCACTAAATATGCAGTTGTAAACAGAATCTTTGTATTAAGGTTAAAGACATTTAGTTTGCTTCTTGAATAAAACGATAGATTCGCTTTGTATTTTGAACTTAACCACCGTTTAAGCTAAACGGGCTTGATACAACCGGCCCTGGCATTTAGGAAAACAACCTGGGGATAAAATGTCATTTTTTGCCAAGTGGAACGTGCCAAGGATAATCCACCTGTTTAAAAGTTAGTGTAAAAGTTAAAAGACCTCATCCAGTGGTAATTTCCTAACATTAAAGACCTCATCCAGTCTTGTTGCAACGATGATAGTCAACATCCAATGTAATTTCCTTACACACATGCGACTGTAAAAGCAGATAAAGTTTTTTAATCGCCTTTGGATCCATGTAATGACCGAATCCAATCCAACTTAGCATTTCACAGTTTTGTATGTTTCCTTCTAGTACGTAGCTAGCCATTTCCGATGACAATTGGAACGAGTCAATGTTAGTTGTGCTGATGTTAGAATCATGCATCGCTAAAGCGACATATACATCCTCAAGGTGGAAGGGTTTTCTAACGTAAACATAGTTGAACAATTTGTCGAAAAGGTCGCTTGATAAAATGTAGAATGGGCCACGACTGAACTCTGGAAAATATGTTTCACTATAATATTTATAACTTATTGTCCATTTTACTCCAATTTTGCGATGCACTTCGCTGCGAGGGTAGATCAGGCCTCCGTAAAATGGTCTTGGAAATTTCGCGTTCACAAAATACTCCAACAAGCGCGGTATGCGCACGTAAACATCGTCGTCTGCTTTGAATGTATATTTACATCAAATTTGCTCGCCCAAAGCAGACCCATGTATACTTTAAGAATAAGATTGATGTAGTTGTCTGTGATATTTCCAATCAACATATCGTTGTGTTGTCGAGCTTCAGCGATATTCAATTCATCGTCGTTCGTTCCAGTTCCTGCTTTTCCAACAAAATACGAGTAGCCATCTTAAGTGTTTTAATCTTTCATCTTGCGACGCTTTCCGTTGTTCGCATGTACTTTGGTTTCCCCAGGTTTGTCGGATGGCCTCGCGACGTTCTCTGAACTTGTTTCCCTTTGCGCCGGACATCACTAACACAATCATGAAAATATTTTTCATTGCTCCAACTGTAGGCGAGATTCTCGGAGTTGTGAGTTTGAAATCTACGAAGGGATAGTAGTCGTTGACCATATCAATGGTTGAGTTTTCACTTACTTCTTTCTTTGTTGGTCCTGTGCATGCAGTTCGGCGTTGGACTTTGCTCACCAAAAACGATAGTGAATAAACTAAGAATCCCAAAAAGACTAATACAGTTAGTTTCTTCCTGTTTCGTTTAAGAAGATTCATCTTGCCTTCGATTTATCACAAAGAGTATGGGTCAAGAACGTCTTTGAAAAGATCCCTTTAAGACCAAAAACTGGATAACGTTAAACATACAACACTAATTTATAGGTTTATTCTGATATATTGACCATGATTTTGGGCACAAAACCCTACGTTAACACTGGATGATCAATATTTTCCTGCAAAGTTGGCAGACGTTGGTTAAGTGAAGAGGAAAATTACGTTCAGCCCTAGTAGTTTCATACATACAGTATGTTAAAATGAATATATAAATATTTACACCGCACTGTTCCACCCACTTAATTGCTCCTTTTTAAAGCAATATAAAAAAAATCAATTGTCAAAACCCTGGGTCAAGGTTGCAACCACTCGTGTTTGTGATTGATTTGCATATTTATCAATCTTATTTGTATGGGGTATACAGGGTGTGCATGTGACCTATCCACGTATTCAGTGCCTTTTTTAACTATATATCTGAGAATGCATTTTCCCCCCCCAGTAACTACATTTCTGCCCACGTAGTGCGACACAGTATTGCTCATGATTGCTCTGAGAATTGCTGTTGATTTACTTATCCATGTTAAAATATTCGACATCGTAACCAAAGCATGGTAATGTTGTTTAATGTTTGTATATGAGCACGAAACATGCTGGCAACTTTACATAGGACAAGCATTTGACCATTAAAACAACGTGGTTATCCATTTCAAAATATTTGACATCATAACCAAAGCATGGTTATATTGTTTAATGTTTGTATATGAGCGCCAAACATGCTGGAAACTTTACATTGAACAAGCATTTGACCATTAAAACAGCGTGGTTATCCATTTCAAAATATTTGACATCATAACCAAAGCATGGTTATATTGTTTAATGTTCGTATATGAGCGCCAAACATGCTGGAAACTTTACATAGGACAAGCATTTGACCATTAAAACAGCGTGGTTATCCATTTCAAAATATTTGACATCATAACCAAAGCATGGTTATATTGTTTAATGTTTGTATATGAGCGCCAAACATGCTGGAAACTTTACATAGGACAAGCATTTGACCATTAAAACTGAGTGTTTATCCATTTCAAAATATTTGACATCATAACCAAAGCATGGTTATATTGTTTCATGTTTGTATATGAGCGCCAAACATCCTGGAAACTTTACATTGAACAAGCATTTGACCATTAAAACTGAGAGGTTATCCATTTCAAAATATTTGACATCATAACCAAAGCATGGTTATATTGTTTAATGTTTGTATATGAGCGCCAAACATGCTGGAAACTTTACATAGGACAAGCATTTGACCATTAAAACAGCGTGGTTATTCATTTCAAAATATTTGACATCATAACCAAAGCATGGTTATATTGTTTAATGTTTGTATATGAGCGCCAAACATGCTGGAAACTTTACATTGGACAAGCATTTGAACATTAAAATAGCGTGGTTATTCATTTAGAAATATTTGACATCATAACCAAAGCATGGTTATATTGTTTAATGTTTGTATATGAGCGCCAAACATGCTGGAAACTTTACATAGGACAAGCATTTGACCATTAAAACAGCGTGATTATAAAGGTCAAAATATTTGACTTCATAACCAAAGCATGGTTATGTTGTTTTACTTGTTTCGTGTTTGTATATGAGCACGAAACATGGTTGCAACTTTACATAGGACAAGCATTTATTTTCAAAGTTTCTAAAAGTTTCAGAGTTTGCGGTTATTAGGCATCAGTATTGCTTAGTTAAATAAAAATTCCTACCGTCCAAGATGAAGCATAAACAAACTCAACAAACTAAATTGTCACCGCAAACTCATCTTGGACGGGAAAGTTGATAGTAATAATCCGTCTGAATATATGAATGGGGTGGATAAATTTACACTTATGATGGATCGGGCAATGCTAAAAAAGGGGTCGTAATCATTACGATAATCATTTTGATTATTTTCTGCTACCCTTGTTTCTTTCTTGTGTAATGGGCCGAGCTGTCTGAGACACACACACGTTGAATCCAGTTTCTAAGTGTATTTTATTTCATTCTTTTGCTCCCTACATACATGAAGTCAAGGCTCTCAATTATCTAATCACAATATTGCACTGATACATTATCTCATCACAATTGGGGCACTGTTACACTTGTCCGTGTTGATATTTCAGAATCTCCTCTGATTTATCCGTCTAAATTCAAATTTAAGAAGAGTTTCTCATCGAGAAAAGATTCCCTTTCAACTTAAGGCTAGTTTCCACTCAGGAAAAATATCCTTTGAATCGAAACGGACAGGGAAATTTCCTTTGTCGGTGAGTTCACAGTCGGCGTCATGTGTAGCACTATGCTAAAAAAAGATTTTCCTTGACAAGTTACCGTTTCGGAAAGCAGTTTAATTTGACACGCATCACGTAACAGTTTTATCTGCTCGTATAGACGGTATAGTGATAAATGAATTTCAAAGGTCCGACACTTTACTTTACTTTACGCTTTTCACTGATTTACACACGAGCATTTCTGGGGCCGGTTGCATCAAGCCCGTTTAGCTTAAACGGTGGATAAGTCAAACTTAAATAACACTCTTACATGCATCTCTCTTAAATGAGTCAACTTGAATATTATGCACTGAATATGTAGTTGTAAATAGTATCTTTGTATTATGGTCAAAAACATTTAGTTCACTTGTTGAATAAAACCATAGACTAGCTTGCTTTCTATTTTGGATTTATCAACCGTTTAAGCTAAACGGGCTTAATACAACCGAACCCTGACCCTGGGGCCGGTTGTATCAAGCCCGTTTAGCTTAAATGGCGGATAAGTCAAAATTAAATAACACTCTTACATCCCTCTAGAATGAGTAAACTTGAATATTGTGCACTAAATATGTAGTTGTAAACAGAATCTTTGTATTAAGGTTAAAAACACTTAGTTTGCTTCTTGAATAAAACGAATAAAACGCTTTGTATTTTGAACTTAACAACCGTTTAAGCTAAACGGGCTTGATACAACCGCCCTTGGTATTTAAAAAAACAACCTACGGATCCGGATAAAATGCCACTTTTTTTTCAAGTCGAACGTGCCAAGCCCAAGAATAATCCTGCAAAAGTTAATGTAAAAGTTAAAAGAAACGCCTTCCAATGAAATTTGTCATTTTCCAAACTTTAAAATTCCGCCAAAATTAGCCAAATTTTGCTAAATTCTGCGGAATTTTGATTTTTTTCCGCAAAAATATCATTAAATTGCTAAATCCAGCGGACTTCACTGCGAGTTTCATTATAAAAGTCATTTTCTTGCGGAAATATGTTAAAATTTCGTTGGTGAAAAAGCCTATTTCTCGCGGAGTAAGAAAAATATGGCCTCGTTTTTACTGTTTTTCGAAAATACTAGCGGAGTGAACCAACTATGGCTCCAAAATCAATAAAAAGCGAGAAAATCTGAGGAAAAGTTAATACTTACCAAAAAATACTTATCAGTAGAATTTTTACAAACACACAAGGGTGTCCGAATTTCGGAAACCCCTATATCTCAATGTGAGAGACATATAAGGGTGTCCGAAATTCGGAAACCCCTATATCTCAATGTGAGAGACATATAAGGGTGTCCGAATTTCGGAAACCCCTATATCTCAATGCGAGAGACATATAAGGGTGTCCGAATTTCGGAAACCCCTGTATCTCAATGCGAGAGACATATAGGGGTGTCCGAATTTCGGAAACCCCTGTATCTCAATGCGAGAGACATATAAGGGTGTCCGAATTTCGGAAACCCTTATCTCAATGCGAGAGACATATAAGGGTGTCCGAATTTCGGAAACCCCTATATCTCAATGCGAGAGACATATAAGGGTGTCCGAATTTCGGAAACCCTATATCTCAATGCGAGAGACATATAGGGTGTCCGAATTTCGGAAACCCTTATATCTCAATGCGAGAGACATATAAGGGTGTCCGAATTTCGGAAACCCCTATATCTCAATGCGAGAGACATATAAGGGTGTCCGAATTTCGGAAACCCCTATATCTCAATGTGAGAGACATATAAGGGTGTCCGAATTTCGGAGACCGTTATACCTCAATGCGAGAGACATATAAGGGTGTCCGAATTTCGGAAACCCCTATATCTCAATGTGAGAGACATATAAGGGTGTCCGAATTTCGGAAACCCCTATATCTCAATGTGAGAGACATATAAGGGTGTCCGAATTTCGGAAACCACTAGCTATATCTCAATGTGAGAGACATATAGGCGTGTCCGAGTAACGTAGTGCACTGTATCTACAATGGGTTAATGGGTTATTATAAAAACTCAAAACACTTAACAATACAGTCCATACTTATGTAGTGTTTATTATTCATATCAGTGATAATTCCTGAAGATAAATGAGTCATTTGAATGTTGGCATACATTTTAGTTAGCATGCGATAATGATATTGAGGGTAATATTCTCCAATGCTTCTGCACTTAAAAATTTAGCATCTTGCGTCTGTATAATTATAGGTACAAGCGTAGAAAATATTTTTTTTTAAATTAATCCAGACCCTTAGCCCTTTCAGCTTCCTCCCAATACCACCGTTTTAAATATTTTCTGGTATTTTCTTGGAGATGGTTGTTATCGTCAAGTTAGAACGAGCAGAGAATTACTGAATCTTTTGGAAGAGTGTCTGTCCAAGGTATTTCACCATCTTTGCTCGTAACCATAACGGGTTGCCAGGTCGCGGTATATGTACCTTTCCAGTAATGCAAATTGAATTCAAAACTTCACAAACATTACCAATACCGGTCTCTTTTTGTAATTACTAATATACACTGCAACCAACACGCCAGGACAAAGCGACTGAAGATAGTTGTCATCATGTCGCATTCCTCTGGCAGCAGGTGGTTGATATGGCCCAGCGTAAATCTAAAGAGAGCAAAATTCATGTTACACTTTTGAATAACATATTGCCAGTATTCTGAAATTGAATTTTCTTTTAAAATCCATAGGACAAAGCAGGGAAAATTGGATATCAAACCCTACAGTAAGCTTAAACAGTAAGATAGAGTGTTTGTTGTAGGTTTGTCCAAAGGCTCATTATAACGTATCTCCCTATAATTTTGTAGTACCTCTCTCGAGCTAATTCCTCGGAATCATTTTTTACTGAAATATGCGCAAAGAAAATATCATAGTCCTATTTTTTTGAGAGTTTTAAAATATTACTAAAAGTTTAGTTTGGCGCGACTGATAGCGTATAAATTATCCGTTTTGCCATTTTAATGAATTTTGGCATTTTGATTTGAATTAGAGATTTTATGTTTATCATGGTGTCCCTAAACTACATGCATTTATCCGCACCCATTATATGTATAAAGTATCCAGTTCTGGGTTTATTCATATAGTGTTCAATATGACGTGTTTTTCCGGTGCAGGTTTGCCAGCGCCTCAATGTTTGACGTCAATCAATCTTAGCTGTTGTTGGTGACACATTTTAGCTTTGTAGCTATGTATTGGCGGAAAATCTGCATGTCATCATCGAATTGCAAGTTGACATTTGTAGTGCTTAGATATATACAGCCCTGATCGTTTTATTTTATTTCAAAAATCTAAGCGCGCTTCGCCCGTAATGGAAAAACGCCTTATCCTAAATTCGAAAGTATCCATTCTCATTTACATGGGTATGGTGTTCCATTTATCCCCACGTGTCTTTAAAATAATTAATTCAATTAAATGAGTATTCTTGTATGAAGTTGCGTGCCAATATAACGAGGGAGCAGCGCGGCAGCGTCTTCAAACAACTTAGCATTAAATGTGGTATTTTAGGCAGTTGTTATACCACATTTGATGCTGTTGTTTGAAGATAGGTATATACATGATATGTTGTTATACAGTGTGTAAAAAAAAACTAAAGATTCAAAGGGTCTTAATTTCGAGCGGAATTATACAAACTTCGAATTCAAGCCAGGAACAGTTGATGGAAAAATCAGTCAACTATTGACTATTCCTGCCGGAGGATCTATAGTTCTCCGGCAGGAATCGCGATGCCGGTGCAATGCGCAGTGGCTTGAATTTCAAGTGTGTATATTTCCACTCGAAATAAAGACCCTTAATTCGAACCTTTAGAATTTACCTGCATCGAGTGAAGTGCCAAAAATCATAAAAAACGCTTAATATTCACTTAAATATATTTATGAATATATTGGTGATTGCGTTTTTTTTACAGCCTGTAATTCATGGGTTTATATATTTAACAATCTTTACGCCTTGCAGGTCTTGGGGAAAAAATTATAATCTAACATATTGATTGACACACAAACAAGCGCCGGGAATAATGTAACTGTAAATCCTCAGTGACCAAATATTTTAATCGTTGCGCGCACGCAAAGTCGGCTTAGTATATGAAAATTTGCAGAATGGTGTCTCAGGATACAGAAGTATTATTATCGCGTGTTTATATAATAAAATAACTTGCAAAATATCATAAAAATTTATCGCTTACCACTGCTATCGGTTGAATCGTATTGTAAAGCTCTCTTGACTTTTTTTGGGCTCCTACTTAATACATATGCTGACGGCGTATCGTGAGGCAAAAGATTGCACGAAAGATCTAAAATCAAATAACAAAATTTGCATTCTTATTTCACATAATAGAGCACAAATTAAGAAATCGCTCTGAAACCTGAAACCAATTTTAGCAATCGCCAATGCCTTTTCTATTTAGCTTAGTTTCATATAAGATTGGTAATAATTAGGAACTTACGTTCAGAAGAATTTGAATCAGGAAAGGATCCATTTGCGTCGCTACTTAACCCAACAGAAAATGGTGAAGAAAATTCTTCGCGCAGATCTGTACTAGTTGAAATTGATGAAGGAGAAGCTTCAAGTGAGTTTGAAACTGCATGTATACATAAGATAGGGAAAAAACAAATTAAAAATATATGTATAATTATATGGCATTATTAATTCATGATGCTCTTACTTTTTGCCTCTGAATGTATGAGAGGAGATGATTTTTCACTGTCACTAAATCTTACACTGTTAATTTGAAGGTGTCAATTTAGCACCAAAAAAGGTGTTGAATGAATATGGCAAAAATAACACCTGTTGAGGTGCTATTTTAACACCATAACCTGGGTGCTAAATTAACTCCAATCCCTGGTGCTAAATTAACGCCCATTCTGGTGTCAGAATAACACCTTTGGGTGTTTAAATAGCACTACATTTGGTGTTAAAGCAGCACCTTTTTACCTACTGCAATTTAATGTGCAGTTCTTACATCAGTAATCATATCTAAATCAAAATTAATGACACTTATACAAGGAAATAAAAAATCAATATATTTGGTCACAGTTGCATATTTACAATTGCTTCTGCAGGACTATTTACAAAAACAACCAGACAAATATTCACAATTTTCGATAATCAATGTCAAGTTCTTATAATGCTACATTACAATTTTCGACAAGCAATGTCAAGTTCGTATAAATTTATTGACAAAAACTCACTTCCCAGCATGTTCTTTCATGGCCATTTTTTATTATTTGTATGTCCTCATTTGTATATGGAGTCATCAACCCTAAGATAAATTTATCAATAATCATTAGTATTATTAGCAAGTCAAATCAGCCCACAAGGTTTCTTAACATAAAGAGGAGAGATTCTCCTTCAGTTAGACCTAAAGCAACCACTAGCTGTGCTCTGAATGTCTGTTTTGAAAAACAAATTGTTTATCAAATATCAATAACAGAAAATCTAGTTAGGTTACCAAAACTATAATAGGTACACTAAACATTGGATAAAGACAGTCTAAATTGCAGATTGTGGGGCAATAAACTACAGGTGACACTGTAAAACACCTCCTTGGGACAATTATAGTATATTAATTGCATGATTTACCTGATTCTCTGTGCAGCTAATCTTGTTTCTTGTTTCTATCCTGTTCGAAAGAACCAATACATACTTCTTGGCACAATTTTTGGCATTCCTAATTGAAATTTGCCAGCCATACCATGGACCAATTTGTTCTTGCACATTTCACTTCCAAATTCTGCCTTTACCTGCAACAAAATAATAGAATGTGTTCAGTGAACTTTGTTACTTGACTAAAATATAAATGTGAATTTGAAAAATGACAGGCTAAAATGGGACTCTCAGGTATAAACCTGTAGGAGATTATATTTCTTACAGTAATAATTTTATCAAAAGACATACACAGGCATTGATTTTAAACAAATAACTTGCCCTCTAAAATCAAATTTATCAAAATAGAGCAAGGGTTATCGTTAATATATCAAAATAGAGCACGGACAATCGTTGATATAGGATAAAATATTTGCAAAATTATGTCAATAACATAAGAGAAAAGCGAAGACGCATCATAAAATTACGGTAAAGTAAATATGAATAGATACCTATTATTGCAATGATATTTTCTTTGACCACAGCTTGCTGAAGAGATCGCAGTAAAGTAGAATACGTCATTTAGCTTCTCTAGAATAAAAAAATAGCACACATTTGTTTGTTTAGCGATTTGGCCGTTTGACTTTGAGCGAACATGGATACTGTGTGTAATCAAATTCAAACACTTACCAAAATATTTCTGAGATAATACCACAACCAATTGCCTTGAAATTTCCTTATGGGCGCCCGTTGTTGTTAAGGATATTTAGAAGTACCAAAATAGTTGAGTAAATACGCTCAAAACGTCTTTAACACAGCAGCATAAACATCTCGATGAATATACGATTCAAAAGAGTTTTCAAACGACGCGCTCAAAAAATTTGCATGCAGGCGCCGGCACGTGTCATATTTTCTTATATGGACATACATAGTATGCCTATACGCGATTGCGAAATATTTACTTTGTAGCAATCAATACATAGCACAAAATAACATAGTTTGATAAAATAAAAAGGACAATGGATCACTATCGATGTATCTCGGGGTTTTTTTTATATTGAAACGTATCTGTCGTATTCATAGCAACAAGCCGAATTTCCATGTCGTCTTTTAGATGAATAGTTGTGCGAAAACGCATGGGAATTCTTTGTTCCAAAATCATCTCATTCGAAAATACAAATTTATTTTCCAATAGCTTGAATAAAATCAAACCTGCTCTTTCCCGGCCTATCCGCCATTTGGTGTTATTTTGACACACCATATTTAACTCCCTATATGGCGTTATTTTAACACTTTCCGTCGGTAAAAGAGGTGTTATTTTGGCACCTTGCAATGGTGCTGGTAATATGGTGTCATATTGGCACTTTTAGCGCCAATCCAAGATTTGGTGGTGTTAAATTAGCACCGAAGTTGGTGCCAAAATAGCACTTTCTATTTAACACCACTGCATGGTGTTGATTTGGCACCTACGGTGGTGCTATTTTAACACTTCAAAATTAACAGTGTATATCAAAACCGGGTGAGCTGCTGGTGGCTGACGCTGGTCCTTTCTTATTCGTAGATAACAAAGACATTATAGACAATGCTGGTGATATTGGTTCAGGTGAGCTTGAAAACCCCATTTCGAAAACAGAGGAATCGTCATCTTCTTTATCTGGTGAGGACAACATTGTGCTCAAATTTGATCACTTCTCGCAAAAATATATATAAACAATAATTAATGTTTAGCTGTTGAGCATATTCAATACATATATATCAGTAAATTGTGCCGAAGCTCGAAGGTGATTCCTTGTTGTCTGACAACCTGTTTTATTTTACAATAGTCCACTGATTGGATTAGGATATTCCCATCAATTAACTCTCTGACAACGGAAAAAACTTTTCTTTGTTATTGGTTAAGTTTACCGCTTTGACCAGGTGTAATGTTCATATGATATACTTCGCATGTGCGCTCTTCCCACATTCAACATATTGAGCTTCAATTGTCAATGCCAGTAGTTTTGAGAGAGAGTTTTTATATATAGATATGCCACAAATGAAAAAGTGGCCTGTTCGCGTAAGGCAAGGCAAAGAAAGGCGTATGTATATGTTGCTGGAAAGCCCCTAGCAAAGACAGGCGTCGAGTATCATCAGTGCTGCCGGCGTGAAAAGTGAGGATAATAAGCCTCTCAAGGTATGTATTAAGTTTCGATATTTTGAAACCTTTTTGATATTAGCTAGCTTTAGGCTTCTCGGATTTATAGTAGGTAGAAAGAAAAAAACCTCCTTTTTAAGAGCAAAGCTATAAGTAGGAACAAAAATATAACATATGTAAAGGCCTTATTTAAAGGCATGCTATACATGCATATGTATAATATATAGTTATATATATGTGTGATCAAATTGCTTGACACTGTCGTTATCTATATTTGGTTACCGCTGAAATTCCATTTTCGCGCTGCGTTTTCATTTTGTTTCATTGGCGCTTCGTATGATCGCTGTTTGCCCGAGAAAAAACGAAGTAGGCATGTCATTATTATTTATAGGGATTGAATACGAGTAAAATTTTAATCTCGAATGCAGCTGATCAGCAGTTAATCTCGAATGTATGATGTATGTGATCAATGTATATAAACACTCTCCTTATTATACAAGACCCTTGTCCCGGCGAGACTGTTTTGATATCAATAAAGTACTATATATAAATTAATAAATGCCTTTTATAGCCTTGCGCTTAAGCGATATGCATACAGGCAATGCGTGAATGCCACTGATGAAAACACAAATTTAGGTTTTTGTGGGCAAAAGGGGAACGTCATGAGAAACTTATTGAAACGTTTTTGTAAATTAAGGGGCGTAAAAAATAAAAATAAACAGATGATAGTTAGTAATTTTTAAGGCAACCGCCAACCATGTGGTGTGTGTTCCTGCATGACTGTTCCAGTTTATGGAGTATATATATCCACAATCAGGCATGATTTTTGGCACTTCACTTGATGCACGTAAATTTAGAGGTTTCGATGCGCCTAAAAGCGTAGGTTCGATTCCTGCCGGGGACCTATAGTTGACTCATTTTGCTTTAATTTGAATTTGAAGTGTGTATAATTCCACTCGCAATTTCCTGTTATGTTGACAAACACAAGCAGAGCTGGCCTCCTTCTGTCCAAACAATGCAGAAAATGTTACTCGGTGTACGCAATTCATGTAGCAGAATACTGTAGCTAGTGGTTAATTAATCGTTGTCCTTTTTCACTCTGTAGGGAATATATTACCAGGCATGAACGAGGCTGTTGAAGCATTTGTTGTCTTCCATGCTTCGGTATCTGGGCGAATTCTGCCAGAACACTTCAACTTCGCGTTTGGCAAGGTCCCAAACTTCATTTGTGTCAATTCGGCAAAACAGAGAATTTGAGACATGTTTGCGGCTGGTAGAAATGTTCAGTCACTCGGGTGACTGGATATTAGATGTTAATTTACCCGAAGGTATGTCATTAACCTCATAAATATAAAATATTAAACCACCCTTTTGTTCGAATGATGTATATATAATATACGTTTCCCGCCTGGTACAGTATTGAACTTTTATAATTATCATCTTTGTCAAATCTTTTTCTTGCAGCTGGCGGTGTTGCAGCAGTCACGATCGAGCGCAATTACCTCATTCTGGTAAAAACAGAAGAGGAGGAACGAGAGGCCAGGCGAAAGTTGAAAGAACTTTAGAACCTATAAATCTATATATATATATAATATATATTATACATCTTCATTGTGTGCTGGGTATTCCCGGCTCTACGTGGGAAAACATACCATAATGAAACTTTAATTAAGACAACTTACTTTTTAAATTGTCAGAATGTTCCTTTGCTATTTACAAAATATACTTCTAAATTGGTTTCACTTGACCATTGCCCATTCGACTTGCGTAGAGAATATAACCCGAATAATTGTAGATACCGTGCACTGCGTTACTCGGACACCCCTATATGTCTCTCACATTGAGATATAAGGGTTCCGAAATTCGGACACCCCTATATGCCTCTCGCATTGAGATATAGAGGTTTCCGAAATTCGGACACCCTTATATGTCTCTCACATTGAGATATACGGGTTTCCGAAATTCGGACACCCCTATATGTCTCTCAAATTGAGATACAGGGGTTTCCGAAATTCGGACACCCTTATATGTCTCTCACATTGAGATATACGGGTTTCCGAAATTCGGACACCCCTATAGTCTCTGGAATTGAGATACAGGGGTTTCCGAAATTCGGACACCCTTATATGTCTCTCACATTGAGATATACGGGTTTCCGAAATTCGGACACCCCTATATGTCTCTCGAATTGAGATACAGGGGTTTCCGAAATTCGGACACCCTTATATGTCTCTCACATTGAGATATACGGGTTTCCGAAATTCGGACACCCCTATATGTCTCTCGAATTGAGATACAGGGGTTTCCGAAATTCGGACACCCCTATATGTCTCTCAAACTTGAAACCGACGGACAGTGGAATCCTTATACATCTAAGACAAAAATCCTTTTTATGCGGACAGTGGAATTGTGTCCGCCAAAAAAGCTATTTTTTAAAAAAAGAATTAAAAATCCGCACAATTTTGTTAATTTCGCTAATATATGCGGAAAATTACAAGTTTGGAAATGTTCAAAATTCTTTGGAACACGTTAAGACCTCATCCAGTGGTAATTTCCTAACATTAAACACCTCATCCAGTCTTGTTGCAACGATGATAGTCAATATCCAATGTAATTTTCTTACACACATGCGACTGTAAAAGCAGATGAAGTTTTTTAATCGCCTTTGGATCCATGAAATGACCGAATCCAATCCAACTCAGCATTTTACATATTTGTATATTTCTTTGCAGTACGTATCTACGCATTGTCGGTGACAAGTGGAACGAATTAATGTTAGTTGCCTTGATGTTAAAATCATGCATCGCTAAAGCGACATATAGTGATATACATCCTCAAGGTGGAAGGGTTTTCTAACGTAAACATAGTTGAACAATTTCTCGAAAACGTCGCTGGATAAAATGTAGAATGGCCCACGACTGAAGCGTGGAAAGTTTGTTTCACCATAATATTTATAACTTATTGTCCATTTTACTCCAATTTTACGATGCACTTTGCTACGAGGGTAGATCAGGCCTCCGTAAAATGGTCTTGGAAATTTCGCGTTCACAAAATACTCCAACAGGCGCGGTATGCGCGCGTAAACATCATCGTCTGCTTTCAATGTATATTTTACATCAAATTTGCTCGCCCAAAGCAGACCCATGTATACTTTAAGAATAAGATTGATGTAGTTGTCTGTGATATTTCCAATCAACATATCGTTGTGTTGTCGAGCTTCAGCGATATTCAATATATCGTCGTTCGTTCCGGTTCCTGCTTTTCCAACAACAAATACGAGTAGCCATCTTAAGTGTTTTAATCTTTCATCTTGCGACGCTTTCCGTTGTTCGCAGTCACTTTGGTTTCCCCAGGTTTGTCGGATGGCCTCGCGACGTTCTCTGAACGTGTTTCCCTTTGCACCGGACATCACTAACACAATCATGAAAACATTTTTCATCGCTCCAACTGTAGGCGAGATTCTCGGAGTTGTGAGTTTGAAATCTACGAAGGGATAGTAGTCGTTGACCATATCAATGGTTGAGTTTTCACTTACGTCTGTCTTTGTTGGTCGTGTCCGTGCAGATAGGCGTTGGTCTTTGCGTTCCAAAAACGATAGTGAATAAACTAAGAATCCCAAGAAGACTAATACAACTAGTTTCTTCCTGTTTCGTTTAAGAGGACTCATCTTGCTTTCGATTTTTCACAAAGGGTCAAGAACGTCTGTGAAAAGATCCCTTTAAGACCAGAAACTGCATGGATAACGTTAAACATACAACACTAATTTATAGGTGTATCCCGATATATTGACCATGATTTTGGGCACAAAACCCTACGTTAACACTGGATGATCAATATTTTCCTGCAAAGTTGGCAGACGTTGGTTAAGTGCAGAGGAAAATTACGTTCAGCCCTATTAGTTTTATACGTGCAGTCTGTTAACATGAATATATTAATATTTACACCCCACCCACTTAATCACCTAGCTTTCTTGTTTAAAGCAACAAGCAAGGTTTACAGCAGGGGCGGCCGCGTTGTATTGATTACTCAATCAATTGTATATTGAATACATCACGGCCACAAGTGTTGTAAACAATTTGTGAAATTGCTTTTTAAATAAATAAGATTCTAATAGACATGCAAATCTGTTAGCAACACTAATGATTGTATCGGAAAAAAAAACAACCACTCGTGTTTGCGATTGATTAGCATATTTATCAATCTTATTTGTATGGGGTATACAGGGTGTGCATGTGACCTATCCACGTATTTTGGTTAGGTATAAACCTCATTAATGAATTTCCCAAGAGTTTTAGAAGAACAGTATTTATCAAGAAAGAGGTGAATAATTAGATGTCCCCTTGACTTGCTAGACATTAAATGTCTTTCTTCGTAGTTTTCGTTCTTCAATATGGGTATATTGGCGAAAGCAGAAGTGCATAACAGTATAACACACATTTATTTTCTTATTCGAGTCCTAACCTTAAAGGCCGACACAGACCGGACGCGATGCGGCAACGCGACGCGAATTTTGAGTTTTTAGGAGCACATAAATTAAATTCTGAAAGCAAAATTTGGAATCTAGCTATGGACGCCAGAGCAGTCAAAATGTATTATCGTGAAGTAATCTACGACAATGTAATAATAGTTCAAAATTTATTTGATTTTGAAAAATTAAAAACCTTGAAAATTCGCGCCGCGCTACCAATTCGCGTGCTGTCGGTGTGGGTCTTTAAGGTAGCCTGATTCTTTCAATATACACTGGCGGTCAAAAAGAACTGCTCAAAACAAGTTACATGCTCTCGAATGAACGTATAACTGTACCTCTAACAATATATACGAGTAAATATAGACTAGATTACATGCTAAGCTATATGGAATATTAATATTTTGTTGACCCTCCTTTGGTCTTATAATTGATAACGGCCTTACACCGGCGTGGCATACTTTCTGTTAAGGTGGTAATCTTAGTGGTCAAAAGAAATTCATCCTATGGACAGTCTTTACAGCAACCCATAAATCATGGACGCTTTATGAATTAATTCCTTTCTTGCACTATCCCCTTGACAATGTTTCGTAGGTTTCCAATAGGGTTAAGGTTTTTTTAAGTGTGCACGCCAATCCATTTTTGTCACCCCCTCTTCCTGAAACCATTATTTGACTATCTTGGAAGTGTAGCAGGTTGCATGTAATATTATTGAAATATTACTTGGCATGAGAGAATTATCCAAAATGCCTATGAAGCTCTCTCCTATGTTCGATTCTTTTTTATGAATTTGTACCTAAACAGTTCTTTTTGAACGCTAGTGTACAATAAAAGATTGATTCCTGTTACATACGAAAATAGCAACATTTGAGCAGTTCTTTTTGACCGCCAGTGTGTATTAAAAACGTATATCTGGCAGCAGTTCACAGCCAAGGGTAACATCTAGTATCCTATATTGTTTCTTTTATATCGTCCACGTTTATCTACCAAAACCATAGTCCAGGTTAAATCTGATGCTACGCGAAGTTTGATTTGCTCGTAAGTTTTTTGGTACTAATAAAACTTCTTGTGCATTTTTATCTCGCGTTTGACGTCATTATGAGAAACAGAGAAAGGTCTATATTATTTGGACATGGGTTTGAGGGTTATAAAACCCGAAGTACGTACTGCTGATGCTTTAGTTTGAAGTAGTTAAAAATTAAACGAATTAAACGAGCATTGAAGTGCCTTAACTCCTATTGGAATTGGTTAAAGGTTTTCAATTTCTAACGAGCCTAACCGCACGCTTAAATTCTATTAGCACTTCATTTCTGAATACTTATTGCAATCAGACAAAATACTATTAGAGTAATTTTAAAATGTGGCGAAAAAGCATGAATTAGTGATGCACCACGCGATCAATAGCAGCCAATTAAAGGACATATTGATATAAAAAGTGGTAGGTAATAGAGATTATAATAGAGATTGTGGAATGCATGAATAATTAATGAGTCTAACTTGCAATCATTGCGCAGTATTTTGTCACATGTATACATCTGTAATTCTCCATAAAGGTCTCATGAATTGTTAATTAATATATTAACTTTGATACAACCAATCCTAATTAGTATTCATAACTTTGTTACACACATGCCCGAATATGCATTAAGTTTAATTTATTCATTTCACAAGCACGTTAAAAAACTCGCGGCCGATACTCGTGCTACGCACTCGCCATTGTAAATACCCATACAGATCGGCCGCTCGTATTTTAAATAATACTTATAATGATTATAATTACGCGGCCATTCAATTATCGCAGCCTGGGACGGGGATGTTTCGCCTCGCTTCTGAGTACGAAAACAAAAGTTTTTATGACATTCAAAAATTTGACATCATAACCAAAGCATGGTTATATTGTTTAATGTTTGTATATGAGCGCCAAACATGCTGGAAACTTTAAATTGGACAAGCATTTGACCATTAAAACAGCGTGGTTATCCATTTCAAAATATTTGACATCATAACCAAAGCATGGTTATATTGTTTAATGTTTGTATATGAGCGCCAAACATGCTGGAAACTTTACATTGAACAAGCATTTGACCATTAAAACAGCGTGGTTATCCATTTAAAAATATTTGACATTATAACCAAAGCATGGTTATATTGTTTAATGTTTGTATATGAGCGCCAAACATGCTGGAAACTTTACATAGGACAAGCATTTGACTATTAAAACAGCGTGGTTATCCATTTCAAAATATTTGACATCATAACTAAAGCATGGTTATATGTTTAATGTTTGTATATGAGCGCCAAACATGCTGGAAACTTTACATTGAACAAGCATTTGACCATTAAAAAAGCGTGGTTATCCATTTCAAAATATTTGACATCATAACCAAAGCATGGTTATATTGTTTAATGTTTGTATATGAGCGCCGAACATGCTGGAAACTTTACATAGGACAAGCATTTGACTATTAAAACAGCGTGGTTATCCATTTCAAAATATTTGACATCATAACCAAAGCATGGTTATATTGTTTAATGTTTGTATATGAGCGCCAAACATGCTGGAAACTTTACATAGGACAAGCATTTATTTTCAAAGTTTCTAAAAGTTTCAGAGTTTGCGGTTGTTAGGCATCAGTATTGCTTAGTTAAATAAAAAATTCCTACCCTCCAAGATGAAGCATAAACAAACTCAACAAAGTAAATTGTCACCGCAAACTCATCTTAGACGGGAAAGTTGATAGTAATAATCCGTCTGAATATATGAATGGTGTGGATAAATTTATATACGTATGATGGGTCGGGCAATGCTGAAAAAGGTGTCGTAATCATTACGACGGTCTGTGAGCGAATTCACATCAGAGTTTCCCGTCTCTTATTACTTATTAGTCTAATATGAATTTAAAAGATTTTTTTCTTAAATTAGGTCTTAAATTAGAACTTCTTTCTTAAAATTGTCTCAAAAGCGTTGTTCATTCGCGCTGATAGCTCAACTGTAGTCAACTGAAACATTTATGCGGTTTTTTTCTTTGTCTCGGGCATTTTAAAATCATTAACTTTGAGCCGGGGGGGGGGTTGGAAATAGTGGCAGGTGAATTACACTATGTTGATTATCAGGTACTGATTATGTAGGTGCTGTAAAAAAGCAAAATGCAATTATGCAACAAACTTGAGAAAATTGATCAAAGACATGTTCTGTTTTGTTAAGAAACGACGTCACGTGTAGCACTATGCTAAAAAAAGATTTTTCTTGGCAAGTTTTCGTCTCGACTCTATTCTCTCGTGAATGCAGTTTAATTTGACACGCATCACTTAACAGTTTTATTTGGTCGTATAGTGATAAATGAATTAATTTCAAAGATTTGACACTTTACTTTACTTAACTTTACGCTTTTGACTGACTTACACACACGAGCATTTCTGGTATTTAGGAAAACAACCTGCGGATAAAATGTCATTTTTTGCCAAGTCGAACGTGCCAAGGATAATCCACATGTAAAAGTTAATGTAAAAGTTAAAAGTTAAAATCAATTCGGTTAGAGCATAATCTTTCCTAACATTAAAGACCTCGTCCAGTGGGAAGCGATAGCGATCTTGTTGCAACGATGATAGTCAATATCCAATGTAATCTTCTTACATACATGTGACTGTAAAAGCAGATGAAGTTTTTTAATCGCCTTTGGATCCATGAAATGACCGAATCTAACCCAACTTAGCATTTCACAGTTTTGTATATTTCCTTCTAGTACGTAGCTAGGCATTGCCGATGACAATTGGAACGAATCAATCACTCATCAATGTTAGTTGTCTTGATGTTAGAATCATGCATCGCTAAAGCGACATATACATCCTCAAGGTGGAAGGGTTTTCTAACATAAACATAGTTGAACAATTTGTTGAAAAGATCGCTGGATAAAATATAGAATGGGCCACGATTGAAGTCTGGAAAATATGTTTCACCATAATATTTATAACTTACTGTCCATTTTTCTCCAATTTTGCGATGCACTTTGCTACGAGGGTAGATCAGGCCTCCGTAAAATGGTCTTGGAAATTTCGCGTTCACAAGATACTCCAACATGCGCGGTATGCGCACGTAAACATCATCGTCTGCTTTCAATGTATATTTTACATCAAATTTGCTCGCCCAAAGCAGACCCATGTATACTTTAAGAATAAGATTGATGTAGTTGTCTGTGATATTTCCAATCAACATATCGTTGTGTTGTCGAGCTTCAGCGATATTCAATTCATCGTCGTTCGTTCCAGTTTCTGCTTTTCCAAGAACAAATACGAGCAGCCATCTTAAGTGTTTCAATCTTTCATCTTGCGAGGCTTTCCGTTGTTCCCAGTTACTTTGGTTTCCCCAGGTTTGTCGGATGGCCTCGCGACGTTCTCTGAACGTGTTTCCCTTTGCGCCGGACATCACTAACACAATCATGAAAACATTTTTCGTCGCTCCAACTGTAGGCGAGATTCTCGGAGTTGTGAGTCGTTTGAAATCTACGAAGGGATAATAGTCGTTGACCATATCAACGGTTGGGTTTTCACCTACGTCTTTCTTTGTTGGTCGTGTCCATGCAGATAGGCGTTGGACTTTGCTCACCAAAAACGATAATGAATAAACTAAGAATACCAAAAAGACTAATACAATTAGTTTCTTCCTGTTTCGTTTAAGAAGACTCATCTTGCTTTCGATTTGTAACGAATGGTATGGGTTGGGAACGTCTGTGAGAAAATCCCTTTAAGCCGGACCAGAAACGTTAAACATACAACACTAATTTATAGGTGTATCCCGATATATTTACTATGATTTGGGCACAAAACCCTACGTTAACACTGCATAATTATTATTTTCCCGCCTTGTCCGCGACACCGCAGAAATTGGTGTTTAAGACGTTTCAACCCGAAAATCTAATCGCTGGTTCACAATTGTGCATTTCTGTATCGCCCTATCAAAGAGAAACCTTTTGAATATCTTAAAAAAGTTCAATTTTTCTTCTGAATACGCATTCTGCAATCTTTTGACAGCTCATCATACACATCTGACCGCTGTGAAATGGCCATTTTGAGGCTTAAAGTATACACAAGGTTATTAATTCAGACGATTCGTTTTTACCGTGAGCAAGCTTCAAATCTTTTGTGCAAGACATATTTTCTTGAATATTTATAAATCTTTTTCCTCACCAAGTTTGAAGTCTAAGTATCGAGAATTGCGGCTAAGCCTATACCAATTTCCGCGGTGTCCTTGTCCGCAGACGTTTGTTAATACGCTAAGAACTAAAAGAAGTTCAGCAATTCGGCAGTAAGCGCAAACAAACAGCAGCTTGGCAATATTGCGGCAACGATTCCGAAATTCATCTCATTTAAAAGTTCTTCGAAGAAACGATTAAGTCAAATAAAGAACAATAGCCGGCTTATCGACAAACGATGTTGGCGTCAAGGAGTTGTTGGTATCCTCAATCCAAAGTTTCAAGTATTAGATTAGCGTATTTTATATTCGACGAACCGGCTAGACCAGCTAGTATTTCGACTTTTTATACAACAAAGTCTGAAAATAAAAAGTCAATGTCTGTTTAACTGGATATTTGCTTCATTTGCAATTTGGTAATGCTAATGTTTATTACATACACTGAATAGCTGTTAAGCTAAAATATTATGTTTTTTATACAAAAGTTCAAAAGTGATAAGATTCTACATTAATCATCATTATTATATTAAGTTTAAAATTTTTAAAAGTTTGTAAGTACGATAAAAAGGTTAAAAATTTTAAAAATTTACATCATTTACAATCGATAATATGCAGTATAATTACGAGTATATATATGCTTTAAATTAGCTACTAATGGTTCCTCTTGTACCCTAAGTGTTTATCATCAAATTCTCTAAACTAGAATTATCATTACCAGAAATTTGCGACATGATAATTTGCATGTATACTAATTTGCATTTAACTTTCAGCATAATGGCCTTCAACTTTTACTATAAAATCACATATAGTAAATATACAAAACTTAAAAATGCCGTTGCCTTAGACCTTGCCTACTGTTTGCCGACCTCTAGATCGGTAGAGCAGCTGTTTAGAAACGTTTTGGTGACCAAATTTTTTAGCTTGGGCATTTCTACACTCTGCCAAATTTAAAAATATACTGCTCAAAGTTTTATCCGTGTTCTGTCAACGAACTTATAAAATCGCTCACATTGATTCGAATATTTCGATTCAGGTAGTTGATGAATTGACGTGTAATATACCAAAAAAATTGTTAAAGATATTGTCTTTCGTATTTGTGTATAAACTTTTCTGTACGGCTCGGATTTTCACTGCAATCACTTTAAAAAATATTATAAGTCTTATCAGGAACTTGAACAATACGAAGGCTATACACACATTTAAGGTAAGTAATTCGATCATTAAAACGTTGGGAAACGGCTGTTCTATTAACCCAGAGGTCGGCAAACAGTAGGCGAGGTCTAGGAAAACGGCATTTTTAAGTTTTGTATATTTGCTATATGTATTTAATAGTAAACGTTGAAGGCCATTATGCTGAAAGTTAAATGCAAATTAGTATAAATGCAAATTATCATGTCGCAAATTTCTGGTAATGTATTTTTCGATGGCCGAAAGAGCGGACAATGCTTATATCGTCCGGTTTTACATGAGAAACTGTGATTTTTTCGCCATTTGACCTTGTCTGCCGACACTTTACCTGGGATACTTTTTTTGGTAGCAAATGATGTAATTTGTCCTCTGGGTTGGACATGTCTCTAATGGACGACTTGCGCTTTAGACTAATTTTTTACATCGGCGATAAAAAGGGCATTTTCAAAAAGAGCTTTGTGCACATAATTATTGTCTCTGCGGAGCCCCAAAGACCTGAGATTGAGTTCTGTCAAGTGTCGATTAAGGCTTGCTGGTAGTCTAATTCAGGGCAGATTATTTTTAGCACTCTTTTTTGGATTCAATTCATGACTATACGAGTTATATACATTTAGCCAAATTCATATTAGAGACAGGAAACCCATCGAGGACGGGAAGCTCGTCTGATGTGAATCACAGACGGGTTTTTTGTCCGAATTTTCCCGTCGAATTTTCCCGTCGAATTTTCCCGTCGAACCTTCCCGTCTAAAGAGACGGGTAAGTTGCACGAGAATCCCGTCTGAATACTCATCCGTTAGACTGGAAAGTTGATAGTAAAAATCCGTCTGAATATATGAATGGGGTGGATAAATTTATACGTATGATGGATCGGGCAATGCATGCTAAAAAAGGTGTCGTAATCATTACCGATAATCATTTTGATTATTTTCTGTTAGCCTTGTTTCTTCCTTGACCGTGTTGATATTTAAGAATCTCGTCTGATTTATCCGTCTAAATTCGAATTTAAGAGGAGTTCTCGTCCAGACGGGATTCCTGTCCAACTTAAGGCTAGTTTCCACTCAGGAAAAATCTCCTTTGGATCGGAACGGACAGGAAAATTTCCTTTGACGGTGAGTTCTCAGACGGCGTTTAAACAAAAGAAACTTTCCTGTCCTGTATGATCCAAAGGAGAATTTTTCTGAGTGGAAACTAGCCTTTACCCGTCTGTTTAGACGGGAAAGTTTGATGGGAAGATTCGAACGAGAAACTCGTCTGTTACTGAATTCACATCAGCGTTTCCCGTCAAACACGAGTTTTCCGTCTCTAATTACTTATTAGTCTAATATGAATTCAAAAGATTTTTTCTTGAATTAGGTCTTAAATTAGAACTTTTTTCTTAAAACAGTCTTAAAAGCGTTGATCATTCGCGCAGATGGCTCAACAGTAGTTGGCTAAAACATTTATGCGTTTTTTTTCTTTCTCTCGGGCATTTTAAAATCATTAACTTTGAGCCGGGGGGGATTGGAAATAGTGGCAGGTGAATTACACTATATTGATTATCACGTACTGATTATGTATGTGCTGTAAAAAAGCACAATACAATTATGCAACAAACTTGAGAAAACTGATCAAAGACAGTTTCTGTTTTATTAAGAAACGGTGTCACGTGTAGCACTATGTAAAAAAAGCAGATTTTTCTTGGCAAGTTTTCGTTTCGACTCTATTCTCTCGTGAATGCAGTTTAATTTGAAACGCATCACTTAACAGTTTAATCTGCTCGTATTGTGATAAATGAATTAATATCAAAGATTCGACACTTTGACTGACTTACACACGAGCATTTCTGGTATAGCCAAAAATTTAGAAAAACAACCTGCGGATAAAATGTTATTTTTTGCCAAGTCGAACGTGCCAAGGGTAATCCACCCGGGGCCGGTTGTTCGAAAGGCGTTTAGCTTAAACGGTGGATATAAGCTAAAGTTTAAACATACTCTAATATATCTTGTGAATTACTTAACCTGCGTCTTATGCGTTTAATATGTACTTCTAATGACAATTCAACTATTTACATCGAAATATTTCAGCTCAGTTGTTCAATAGATAGATAATTTTGTTTTCCATTTTTAACTTATCCGCCGTTTAAGCTAAACGCCTTTCGAACAACCGACCCCTGTTTAAAAGTTAATGTAAAAGTTAAAAGTTAAAATCAATTCGGTTAGAGCATAATCTTTCCTAACATTAAAGACCTGATCCAGTGGAAAGCGACAGCGATCTTGTTGCAACGATGATAGTCAATATCCAATGTAATCTTCTTACAAACATGCGACTGTAAGAGCAGATGAAGTTTTTTAATCGCCTTTGGATCCATGAAATGACCGAATCCAATCCAACTTAGCATTTCACAGTTTTGTATATTTCCCTGCAGCACGTAGCTAGGCATTTCCGATGACAATTGGAACGAATCAATGTTAGTTGTCTTGATGTTAGAATCATGCATCGCTAAAGCGACATATACATCCTCAAGGTGGAAGGGTTTTCTAACGTAAACATAACTGAACAATTTCTCGAAAAGGTCGCTGGATAAAATGTAGAATGGGCCACGATTGAAGTCTGGAAAATATGTTTCACTATAATATTTATAACTTATTGTCCATTTTACTCCAATTTTGCGATGCACTTTGCTACGAGGGTAGATCAAGCCTCCGTAAAATGGTCTTGGAAATTTCGCGTTCACAAGATACTCCAACATGCGCGGTATGCGCACGTAAACATCATCGTCTGCTTTCAATGTATATTTTACATCAAATTTGCTCGCCCAAACCAGACCCATGTATACTTTAAGAATAAGATTGATGTAGTTGTCTGTGATATTTCCAATCAACATATCGTTGTGTTGTCGAGCTTCAGCGATATTCAATTCATCGTCGTTCGTTCCGGTTCCTGCTTTTCCAACAACAAATACGAGTAGCCATCTTAAGTTTTTTAATCTTTCATCTTGCGACGCTTTCCGTTGTTCGCAGTTACTTTGGTTTCCCCAGGTTTGTCGGATGGCCTCGCGACGTTTTCTGAACTTGTTTCCCTTGGCGCCGGACATCACTAACACAATCATGAAAACATTTTTCGTCGCTCCATTAACTGTAGGCGAGATTCTCGGAGTTGTGAGTTTGAAATCTACGAAGGGATAGTAGTCGTTAACCATATCAATAGTTGGGTTTTCACTTACGTCTTTCTTTGTTGGTCCTGTCCATGCAGATAGGCGTTCGACTTTGCTCACCAAAAACGATAATGAATAAACTAGGAATCCCAAAAAGACTAATACAATTAGTTTCTTCCTGTTTCGTTTAAGAAGGCTCATCTTGCTTTCGATTTGTAACAAAGGGTATGGGTCACGAACGTCTGTGAAAAGATCCCTTTATTGACAGAAACCTGATAACGTTAAACATACAACACTAATTTATAGGTGTATCCCGATATATTGACCATGATTTTAAGCACAAAACCCTACGTTAACACTGGATGATCAATATTTTCCTTCAGTGTTGGCAGACGTTGGTTAAGTGCAGAGGAAAATTACGTTCAGCCCTAGTAGTTTTATACGTGCAGTCTGCTAACATGAATATATAAATACTTACACCCCACCCACTTAATTACATAGCTTTCCTGTTTAAAGCAATATGCAAGGTTTACAGCAGGGGCGGCCGCGTTGTATTGATTACATAATCAATTGTATATTGAATACATCACGGCCACAAGTGTTGTAAACAATTTGTGAAATTATTTTTTAATAAATAGGTATTTTTTAATAAACACGATTCTAATAAATATGCAAATCTGTTAGCAACACTAATGATTTTATCGAGAAAAAAAACAACCACTCGTGTTGGTGATTGATTTGCATATTTATCAATCTTATTTGAATAGGGTATACAAGGTGTGTATGTGATCTATCCACGTATTTTGGTTAGGTATAAATCTCATTAATGAATTTCCAAAGAGTTTTAAAAGAACAGTGTTTATCAAGAAAGATGAGAATAATTAGAGGTCCCCTTGACTTGCTCAACGACGTCGACAGTCGTGGGACAAGGGGCACCGGAACCGCGGAGGTAGCCCTTTGTTGACGGGGAAAGTTTTCCTTTATACGCTCATAGACATTAAATGTCTTAATTCGTAATTTTTGTTCTTCAATGTGGGTATATTTGCGAAAGCAGAAGTGCATAACACACATTTATTTTCTCAACCTTTAAGGTAGCCTGATTTTTTCAATACATATTAAAAACGTATATCTGGCAGCAGTTCACAAGCAACGGTAACATCTAGTATACTTTACGAATTTTAGCAGACTCTTTCTTCCAAGAAAGTCCTCATTTCTGAATACTTATTGCAATCAGACAAAATACCATTAGAGGAATTTTAAAATGTGGCGAAAAAGCATGAAATAGTGATGCACCACGTGATCAATAGCAGCCAATTAAAGGACATATTGATATATAAGGAGGTAGATAATAGAGATTGTAATAGAGATTATAATTGAGATTATAATGGTTATAATTACGCGGCCATTCAATTATCGCAGCCTGGGACGGGGATGTTTAATATTTTCCAATATGGCCGTTCTTGGCTTCGCTTCTGAGTACGAAAACAAAAGTTTTTATGACATTTTAAATCCTTCCTCTGCATCTTGTATCGATTTTGAGAGCGAGGGCGTTTTCACATTTCCTCCTGTATCGAATGTAAGTATCAGCACCGAAATATGAACATTTTATATACGATTACTTCGGAAATCGTGTATTCTAAATTCTAAGAATTGGCAATTTGCTGTGTCATTGACTATAATTCTTTTGGCATTTCTTCACTGGATGATACTTTTATGTAATTCTTCACGACAAAATCTCAGATAGAATGGGAGATATGCTTTATTGGGAATAATTTGGATTTGAATAAATTGTGGTAATGATCACTCCTCCAATTCCATGTGAAAATTGCAAAGGCCCACTACTACCAAATCTTTTAGGTGTCCTTAATTTCAGACTGCCAAGGTTCCTTGCCACAGGGGCAATGGTTGCACAATGGTCTTGAATTCTGTTTGAAGCATATACAAATGTAAACCAGTTTTTGGTTGTTGAACGCTAATTTTTGCATTCATATGACTTTCAGCCTACAGAATTTTTAAATCAATACACCAACGGGGAAGGCAACATAAAGATTAATTTTGCTCATGGAACAACTACGCTAGCTTTCAAATTTCAACATGGAGTTATCGTTGCTGTCGATTCTAGAGCCACTGCTGGGTCTTATATAGGTTTGTAAGTTTTTTCTTTATGTCAAATACATATATTCACTTCTCTATGACAGACAATGCACTCTGTGTAAGATGCAGATTACTGATTCTCGTTCATGTTCAGCTTCTCAGACTGTGAAAAAGGTCATCGAGATCAATCCCTACCTGTTGGGAACAATGGCAGGTGGAGCTGCCGATTGCTCATATTGGGAACGGTATCTCGCCAAGCAATGCAGGTGAGTATATTTTGGCGACATCTGTAAAAGGATAAAATTAAGAAAAATATTTGATCTACATCCTCTAAAAGGTGAAGGCTAATCTACACAATGCGATTAGTTGTATACAATCCTTTGGTCTTTTGTGAATTGCTTATTGCCCAATCCAAATAATGCACTTTTTCATCATTAGATGCTCTAAAACTGTAAAGAAAGAGTGCTGTTGCATAGTACTATTTAATCTGAAGAATATTTGCTTAAAATGTTTACGTTTTTAAGGATATATGAACTTCGAAACAAGGAGAGAATCTCTGTTGCGGCAGCATCCAAGTTGTTAGCTAATATGGTTTATTATTACAAGGGCATGGGACTATCTATGGTATGTTGTTTGTTTGGCCTTAAAAATATATTCAGCTTAACAGCTTTATTTTTCATCAAAACTTAAATATGTTGAAAAATAAAAATATTTAATTTTTGTGACAGGGAACAATGATTTGTGGCTGGGATAAGCGGGTATGTAAAATATTTTGTTCTCCAATTAAGCTAGAGTGTTCAGTGTGTCAGAATGCTAGGGGTGCAACCAGCCATTTGTTATGTGAAGCTATTGCAAAAACTTTGACAGTCACCCCCACCCCCACCCCCTAACTCTCATTTTGGTCTCATTACACTTCTTTGAGCTACGTTTGGCCTCAAGACATATTACAGTATAAAATAAAATTAAAATTTTAAAATAATGTCTCAAAGGGTCCCGGACTTTACTACGTTGACAGCGATGGAAGTCGGTTATCCAACAACATATTCTCGGTAGGATCCGGCTCTACCTTTGCCTATGGCGTACTTGACAGTGGATATCGCCATGATCTTTCGGTAGAAGAGGCCTATGATCTAGGCGAGAGGGCTATTTATCATGCCACACATAGGGATGCATACAGTGGTGGTGTTGTAAACAGTGAGTACAGCCCATCTTGTATTTGAACAAATACCATTGCCAAGCAAAATTGTTTGTTGATCTTATTCCATAATGATGTCTATGCTAGTAGGCAGTATACTACACAGTATTGCAGTAAGACAATTGCTCTTTAACACTAAAAGCAATATGATTTTCGTATAGTTGTTATAATGCTATTAAAACTTTTTTTACCTATCTCTTCTGGTCCTAAATATATCTCACCCTATGATGGTTAACAAGTTTCAATTGAATATAGCACTTATTGGGATGTGTTAGCACTTGGCAGTTTGTGTGTTAAAACCTGTTTGCAGAAAAATGATTGAAATGTATTTGTGTTTTAGTGTACCATATGAAGGAGACAGGTTGGATCAAAGTGTCTCAGAATGATGTTGGAAAACTGCATTACAAGTATCAAGATGAGAAAAAGAGATAAGAACTTTTTTGAGAACTTCATTTTTGTATTGTTCTTCCCTAGAGGTTTGTGTCACAATAGTAATTAATTATATTAGCAATAAAACTTCCAGCACATCGTTGGTTAAATGCTGAGAATTTTCGATGCATTGATATTGGAAGCGGTCAAGATTTTGTCCTTTGCATTTTCATTCTCTAGCAACTTGTGTGAATCATATACCAAATTTTGCATGAATAATGCCTCCCTGCTGAAAAGCATAAATTCCCTTTATTTTCATTCTGTAAAATGAAATTGTCGAAAGCCCATCGATTATGAAGCCCCATGCACCTAGTGAATAAAAAGTCATTATATTCTTTAATTAAAAACAGTATAAATTAATGAAATTCGAGTATAAAATTAGATAGTACATAAAAATACTTAACACGCGAATATAAAAATATAACTTACTTAGGAATTAATGCACTATTGCCTAAATCAAATGTCCGAAGATATATAATTGTGACAGTTAAACCAAAAAACAATTAAGTTTATTGTTATTTATATGCCATTGGAAGAACTCTCGTATATTGCTGCGTCTAAAAAATGGAGGCGAATATTTTAGAGTAATGTGGAAAGTATTTTCACATAGGGTGTTGATTTTCACAAGCAGTTAGTTGTATAAACAGATACAACTAATACAAGGCAAGACAAAATTTGCATTAGTGTTCATGCTATGTGATATCACTCCAGATATAAATATATTTTGTTCGACTTACCCGGGGATTTTGAACTGCAAGAATGTGCGCTAGTTTCACAAATTTCCCATTATTCTTCAAACAGTGAAAATACACTCGTTCCCCAACCGTTCCATTGGTGTCCCCAGCTAAACAGGGAAAATGTAGATAAATAATTGAAGAAGTAATATGTGGTAACTAGTAACTACTAGCATAAAAACACAGTTGAAAGTCAAAATCACCTGAAGGTTGAAAGTGAAACACTGAATCAAACATTGTGACGCTCTGAGTAAATTACCTGGGATGTCCAACTTCAATCCGGCATAGATACCCCGCTTGAAATTTGAATGATAAACAGGACCAACATACTTCACAGTGCCTGAAATATTTTGTTTCTTGCCTAGAGTTAAAAATCAACCAACTTTTAGGCAAAAACTTTCATATTATAATCCCAACTTTAGATTTGTATTTTGCCAATTTTTCCTGTTTGACCATGTTGATTTTCACCCACAGCCTATCCCCTTGCCCAGTTTAAGGGGTGTATCCATCCCTAAGTACACACCTACTCACCCTCAACAGGAAGCTCAAGCAGCACTCTATCCCCAAGTTTGACGTACTGCATTGCATACTGGTCAGCGCTCACGCTGCCACTGTCATGCTCAGAGCTGGACTCTAGTTTTTGACTGTCAACTAACACTATTTTCGGTACCCAGTCTTTTTCACTGTGGTGGTCGTGATGGCTACCTTCGATGTTATTGGTGGACAACGATCTATTCCCGTATGTAGACCTTGGCCGGTTGGGATGAAAGGTCATGGGTTTACTGGATTCGTCATATTTTTTAGTTACGTCATCGAACGTATCCTGTCAAGTAGAAAGGCGAAATTAAAAAGCGTCTGATAGCTTAAAAATAATATTACTTTTTAAAACCTGTTTTTAAACTGCTTTAAACAACGAAAACACTTAATTCATATAACATTTATTAGGATACATTGAAAAAACATTGCCCAACTCCGAATTGTTTTCAGAAAAGGTAAATTGCCGTTCCTTGCTTTTGATTGGACAAGTGAGTTTTTCATGAATTTTGATTGGACGGGCAATTTTTCTGCGAATTGTGATTGGACGAACAATTTTTGCACGTGTGAGCATTTTGACGGCAATTTGTTGACATACACGCTGGTCCAACTTAGCTAAGTTTCTCCCACTCGTGCAGGCTCATATTGTCAGCGGACAACTTACATAAAATTGAGAGCAAGGCGTAAAACGAAAAGCTTTTAATTTTTGGTAGTTACTTTATGTGACCCCTATTATAATGTATCACATATTATAGTGTATCACATACTTAGTCCTCCTCAGTCTCCCTCAGCCATCCTTAGCCCTCCTTAGACATCCTTAGCCCTCCTTTGGCCTCCTTACACCACCTTAGCACTCCTTAGCACTCCTTAGCCCTCCTTAGGCCTGCTTAGCCCTCCTTAGCCCACCTTAGACCTCCTTAGCCATCCTTAGCCCTCCTTAGCCCTCCTTAGCCCTCCTTTGGCCTCCTTACACCACCTTAGCACTCCTTAGCACTCCTTAGCCCTCCTTAGCCCTCCTTAGGCCTCCTTAGCCCTCCTTAGCCCACCTTAGACCTCCTTAGCCATCCTTAGACATCCTTAGCCCTCCTTAGCCCTCCTTTGGCCTCCTTACACCACCTTAGCACTCCTTAGCCCTCCTTAGCCCTCCTTAGCCCTCCTTAGGCCTCCTTAGCCCTCCTTAGCCCACCTTAGACCTCCTTAGCCATCCTTAGCCCTCCTTAGACATCCTTAGCCCTCCTTTGGCCTCCTTACACCACCTTAGCACACCTTAGCACTCCTTAGCCCTCCTTAGGCCTCCTTAGCCCTCCTTAGCCCACCTTAGACCTCCTTAGCCATCCTTAGCCCTCCTTAGACATCCTTAGCCCTCCTTAGCCCTCCTTTGGCCTCCTTACACCACCTTAGCACTCCTTAGCCCTCCTTAGGCCTCCTTAGCCCTCCTTAGACCTCCTTAGGCCTCCTTAGCCCTCCTCAGCTCTTCTTAGGCCTCCTTAGCCCTCCTTAGCCCACCTTAGACCTCCTTAGCCCTCCTTAGCCCTCCTTAGACATCCTTAGCTCTCCTTAGCCCTCCTTAGGCCTCCTTAGGCCTCCTTAGCCCCCCTTTGGCCTCCTTAGCCCACCTTAGCCCTCCTTAGACATCCTTAGCCCTCCTTTGGCCTCCTTACACCACCTTAGCCCTCCTTAGCCCTCCTTAGCCCTCCTTAGCCCACCTTAGACCTCCTTAGCCCTCCTTAGCCCTCCTTAGACATCCTTAGCTCTCCTTAGCCCTCCTTAGGCCTCCTTAGGCCTCCTTAGCCCCCTTTGGCCTCCTTAGCCCACCTTAGCCCTCCTTAGACATCCTTAGCCCTCCTTTGGCCTCCTTACACCACCTTAGCCCTCCTTAGCCCTCCTTAGCCCTCCTTAGCCCACCTTAGACCTCCTTAGCCATCCTTAGCCCTCCTTAGACATCCTTAGCCCTCCTTTGGCCTATAGCCCTCCTTAGCCCACCTTAGACCTCCTTAGCCATCCTTAGCCCTCCTTAGCCCTCCTTTGGCCTCCTTACACCACCTTAGCACTCCTTAGCCCTCCTTAGCCCTCCTTACCACTCCTTAGCCCTCCTTAGCCCTCCTTAGCCCACCTTAGACCTCCTTAGCCATCCTTAGCCCTCCTTAGACATCCTTAGCCCTCCTTAGCCCTCCTTTGGCCTCCTTACACCACCTTAGCACTCCTTAGCACTCCTTAGCCCTCCTTAGGCCTGCTTAGCCCTCCTTAGCCCACCTTAGACCTCCTTAGCCATCCTTAGCCCTCCTTAGACATCCTTAGCCCTCCTTTGGCCTCCTTACACCACCTTAGCACTCCTTAGCCCTCCTTAGGCCTCCTTACCACTCCTTAGCCCTCCTTGGACCACCTTAGCCCTCCTTAGACCACCTTAGCCCTCCTTAGGCCTCCTTAGCTCCCCTTAGCCCTCCTTAGGCCTCCTTAGCCCTCCTTAGCCCTCCTTTGGCCTCCTTAGCCCACCTTAGCCCTCCTTAGGCCTCCTTAGCCCTCCTTAGCCCTCCTTAGCCCTCCTTAGACATCCTTAGCTCCCCTTAGCCCTCCTTAGGCCTCCTTAGCACTCCTTTGGCCTCCTTAGCCCACCTTAGCCCTCCTTGGGCCTCCTTAGCCCTCCTTAGGCCTCCTTAGCCCTCCTTAGCTCTCCTTAGCCCTCCTTAGGCCTCCTTAGGCCTCCTTAGGCCTCCTTAGACATCCTTAGCTCTCCTTAGCCCTCCTTAGGCTTCCTTAGCCCTCCTTAGACATCCTTAGCTCTCCTTAGCCCTCCTTAGCCCTCCTTAGACATCCTTAGCTCTCCTTAGCCCTCCTTAGCTCTCCTTAGCCCTCCTTTGGCCTCCTTAGACCACCTTAGCCCTCCTTAGACATCCTTAGCCCTCCTTAGCCCTCCTTAGACCACCTTAGCCCTCCTTAGCCCTCCTTAGACTACCTTAGCCCTCCTTAGACATCCTTAGCTCTCCTTAGGCCTCCTTAGCCCTCCTTAGCCCTCCTTAGACATCCTTAGCTCTCCTTAGCCTTCCTTAGCCTACCTTAGACCTCCTTAAAGTGCTACTGCAACGAAATTTTCGACCCGATTTTTATTAGCCTAAACAAATATTCAGCCTTTTAGAAACAATTTGATGTATATATGACTTTTGTGTGTTAAGTAGAAGTTGACTAATTTTACCCTCAAACCTCGGTATCAAATGCGAACTTTTATAGCCGCCATGTTTGCTGATGTGACGTCATAACGAGTACCGATATTTCGAAGCTTATGGTAATATATATAGCTTGTGTGTTGTCCGCTTCAAATTTTCGAGCTTGACGCGGAGAACCAAATCATTTTATTTTGAAATGGAAGTTAATTCTGTTAACTAACATATATTGAAGAAATGCCTGGTAAAGGGTCTGAAAATATACGCCGATTTGTTAGAAAATTCAAACTAGTCTTAGCCCGTCTGACAGAGATATAATGTAGTAATATATGCCATATATAAGCATGTATATCTTGTGCCGCATAGTCCTTTATGCCACAAAGTCCTACGTAAGACGATCTTGAAGAACTTAAAAAAACTGCTTAGCCTTTCAGTAAAACAAGACGAAGGCAATGATATGATGTCCTTGTTACTGATAATATTGGTGTATGCTATGCGATATATTCCCGCAAACCATAAACAGTAATATACTGGCTATTGTAAATGCCACATTGCCACTGTTTTGCAATAGCGCGTATCGAAATATATCAAACTGAAACACACACTAACACAGGTCCTTTTATCTACATGCATAAATACTCAAGAAACACCAACCTTGCTGATTTAAATTGAACTTCAATGTCTTATGAAACGGCACTCGCCGTGCACATTAAGACACCAAGGCCAACATCAGCTTTATTCAGCATGAATGCATGTGCGCGCAAAGTATCTCCGCATTGATGGTAAAATCAGCCTTTGCCTATATATCAGTTAGCTTTCAACTTGTGCTACGATCAGTTCAGACATCAAATGTATGCACAGAATCTTCTTTCGATACTCTTTTATTTAAGGGATCTTGCTAAACAAGAGTCATATACGAATCTTTGAAATCGACTTAGCCGCGCAAAGAACCGCACCATGAAACAGAAAGTCGGAACAAAATTCAATATTTTCTTCGACTTTGGCGATCCATTTTTTCGTTAGGAACATATGTATAGATATTTAATAATTTTGATGAATACTGGCTTAGTAGGGACTGTAAGAAACGCAGCTTCTTCGTCGATGAGGCTACTTAACACTAGTATTTTTACGCCATGCTAAGAATCGGTACTCTTTTCTACGTCACAAACTACATTATGGCGGAGCAAAAGTTCGCATGTCTAAGTGGCAAAAATCGCGACTTTGGAAAGCTATAAAAATCTTTTGAGAAAGCCAATTTTGATTATGTTTTCAAAAATGAAATCAGGAAAGTGAGAACTTTAAATTGAGCCAATAAAAATGAGGTCAAAAATTTCGTTGCGGTAGCACTTTAAAAGGTATGTTATGTATTTTCCGTGTAATGTGATATATTTTTGGAAAGAAATAAGAAGATGTATAGACGGCTAAGGAGGTCTAAGGTAGGCTAAGGCGGTCAAAGGAAAGCTAAGGAGGGCTAAGGAAGTCTAAGGTGGGCTAAGGAGGGCTAAGGCGGTCTAAGGAGGTTTAAGGAGGTTTAAGGAGGTCTAAGGAGGGCTAAGGAGGGCTAAGGAGGTCTAAGGTGGGCTGAGGAGGTCTAAGGTAAGCTAAGGAGGGGTAAGGAGGCCTAAGGAGGGCTAAGGAAGGCTAAGGATGTCTAAGGAGGGCTAAGGAGGGCTAAGGAGGCCTAAGGAGGCCTAAGGAGGGCTAAGGGGAGCTAAGGATGTCTAAGGAGGGCTAAGGAGGGCTAAGGAGGGCTAAGGAGGGCTAAGGTGGTGTAAGGAGGCCAAAGGAGGGCTAAGGATGTCTAAGGAGGGCTAAGGTGGGCTAAGGAGGCCAAAGGAGGGCTAAGGAGAGCTAAGGATGTCTAAGAAGGGCTAAGGAGGGCTAAGGAGGTCTAAGGTGGGCTAAGGAGGGCTAAGGAGGCCTAAGAAGAGCTAAGGAGGGCTAAGAAGGCCTAAGGAGGTCTAAGGAGGGCTAAGGAGGCCTAAGGAGGGCTAAGGAGTGCTAAGGTGGTGTAAGGAGGCCAAAGGAGGGCTAAGGAGGGCTAAGGATGTCTAAGGAGGGCTAAGGATGGCTAAGGAGGTCTAAGGTGGGCTAAGGAGGGCTAAGGAGGGCTAAGGTGGTGTAAGGAGGCCAAAGGAGGGCTAAGGATGTCTAAGGAGGGCTAAGGTGGGCTAAGGAGGCCAAAGGAGGGCTAAGGAGGCCTAAGGAGGGCTAAGGAGAGCTAAGGATGTCTAAGGAGGGCTAAGGAGGGCTAAGGAGGTCTAAGGTGGGCTAAGGAGGGCTAAGGAGGCCTAAGAAGAGCTAAGGAGGGCTAAGGAGGCCTAAGGAGGTCTAAGGAGGGCTAAGGAGGCCTAAGGAGGGCTAAGGAGTGCTAAGGTGGTGTAAGGAGGCCAAAGGAGGGCTAAGGAGGGCTAAGGATGTCTAAGGAGGGCTAAGGATGGCTAAGGAGGTCTAAGGTGGGCTAAGGAGGGCTAAGGAGGCCTAAGGAGGGCTAAGGAGGGCTAAGGAGTGCTAAGGAGTGCTAAGGTGGTGTAAGGAGGCCAAAGGAGGGCTAAGGAGGGCTAAGGATGTCTAAGGAGGGCTAAGGATGGCTAAGGAGGTCTAAGGTGGGCTAAGGAGGGCTAAGGAGGGCTAAGGAGGCCAAAGGAGGGCTAAGGATGTCTAAGGAGGGCTAAGGATGGCTAAGGAGGTCTAAGGTGGGCTAAGGAGGGCTAAGGAGGGCTAAGGAGGGCTAAGGTGGTGTAAGGAGGCCAAAGGAGGGTTAAGGATGTCTAAGGAGGGCTAAGGTGGGCTAAGGAGGCCAAAGGAGGGCTAAGGAGGCCTAAGGAGGCCTAAGGAGGCCTAAGGAGGGCTAAGGAGAGCTAAGGATGTCTAAGGAGGGCTAAGGAGGGCTAAGGAGGTCTAAGGTGGGCTAAGGAGGGCTAAGGAGGCCTAAGAAGAGCTAAGGAGGGCTAAGAAGGCCTAAGGAGGTCTAAGGAGGGCTAAGGAGGCCTAAGGAGGGCTAAGGAGTGCTAAGGTGGTGTAAGGAGGCCAAAGGAGGGCTAAGGAGGGCTAAGGATGTCTAAGGAGGGCTAAGGATGGCTAAGGAGGTCTAAGGTGGGCTAAGGAGGGCTAAGGAGGGCTAAGGAGGGCTAAGGTGGTGTAAGGAGGCCAAAGGAGGGCTAAGGATGTCTAAGGAGGGCTAAGGTGGGCTAAGGAGGCCAAAGGAGGGCTAAGGAGGCCTAAGGAGGCCTAAGGAGGGCTAAGGAGAGCTAAGGATGTCTAAGGAGGGCTAAGGAGGGCTAAGGAGGTCTAAGGTGGGCTAAGGAGGGCTAAGGAGGCCTAAGAAGAGCTAAGGAGGGCTAAGGAGGCCTAAGGAGGTCTAAGGAGGGCTAAGGAGGCCTAAGGAGGGCTAAGGAGTGCTAAGGTGGTGTAAGGAGGCCAAAGGAGGGCTAAGGAGGGCTAAGGATGTCTAAGGAGGGCTAAGGATGGCTAAGGAGGTCTAAGGTGGGCTAAGGAGGGCTAAGGAGGCCTAAGGAGGGCTAAGGAGGGCTAAGGAGTGCTAAGGAGTGCTAAGGTGGTGTAAGGAGGCCAAAGGAGGGCTAAGGAGGGCTAAGGATGTCTAAGGAGGGCTAAGGATGGCTAAGGAGGTCTAAGGTGGGCTAAGGAGGGCTAAGGAGGGCTAAGGAGGCCAAAGGAGGGCTAAGGATGTCTAAGGAGGGCTAAGGATGGCTAAGGAGGTCTAAGGTGGGCTAAGGAGGGCTAAGGAGGGCTAAGGAGGGCTAAGGTGGTGTAAGGAGGCCAAAGGAGGGCTAAGGATGTCTAAGGAGGGCTAAGGTGGGCTAAGGAGGCCAAAGGAGGGCTAAGGAGGCCTAAGGAGGCCTAAGGAGGCCTAAGGAGGGCTAAGGAGAGCTAAGGATGTCTAAGGAGGGCTAAGGAGGGCTAAGGAGGTCTAAGGTGGGCTAAGGAGGGCTAAGGAGGCCTAAGAAGAGCTAAGGAGGGCTAAGAAGGCCTAAGGAGGTCTAAGGAGGGCTAAGCAGGCCTAAGGAGGGCTAAGGAGTGCTAAGGTGGTGTAAGGAGGCCAAAGGAGGGCTAAGGAGGGCTAAGGATGTCTAAGGAGGGCTAAGGTGGGCTAAGGAGGCCAAAGGAGGGCTAAGGAGGCCTAAGGAGGCCTAAGGAGGGCTAAGGAGAGCTAAGGATGTCTAAGGAGGGCTAAGGAGGGCTAAGGAGGTCTAAGGTGGGCTAAGGAGGGCTAAGGAGGCCTAAGAAGAGCTAAGGAGGGCTAAGGAGGCCTAAGGAGGTCTAAGGAGGGCTAAGGAGGCCTAAGGAGGGCTAAGGAGGGCTAAGGTGGTGTAAGGAGGCCAAAGGAGGGCTAAGGAGGGCTAAGGATGTCTAAGGAGGGCTAAGGATGGCTAAGGAGGTCTAAGGTGGGCTAAGGAGGGCTAAGGAGGCCTAAGGAGGGCTAAGGAGGCCTAAGGAGGGCTAAGGAGTGCTAAGGTGGTGTAAGGAGGCCAAAGGAGGGCTAAGGAGGGCTAAGGATGTCTAAGGAGGGCTAAGGATGGCTAAGGAGGTCTAAGGTGGGCTAAGGAGGGCTAAGGAGGGCTAAGGGTGTAAGGAGGCCAAAGGAGGGCTAAGGATGTCTAAGGAGGGCTAAGGTGGGCTAAGGAGGCCAAAGGAGGGCTAAGGAGGCCTAAGGAGGCCTAAGGAGGGCTAAGGAGAGCTAAGGATGTCTAAGGAGGGCTAAGGAGGGCTAAGGAGGTCTAAGGTGGGCTAAGGAGGGCTAAGGAGGCCTAAGAAGAGCTAAGGAGGGCTAAGGAGGCCTAAGGAGGTCTAAGGAGGGCTAAGGAGGCCTAAGGAGGGCTAAGGAGTGCTAAGGTGGTGTAAGGAGGCCAAAGGAGGGCTAAGGAGGGCTAAGGATGTCTAAGGAGGGCTAAGGATGGCTAAGGAGGTCTAAGGTGGGCTAAGGAGGGCTAAGGAGGCCTAAGGAGGGCTAAGGAGGGCTAAGGAGTGCTAAGGAGTGCTAAGGTGGTGTAAGGAGGCCAAAGGAGGGCTAAGGAGGGCTAAGGATGTCTAAGGAGGGCTAAGGATGGCTAAGGAGGTCTAAGGTGGGCTAAGGAGGGCTAAGGAGGGCTAAGGAGGCCAAAGGAGGGCTAAGGATGTCTAAGGAGGGCTAAGGATGGCTAAGGAGGTCTAAGGTGGGCTAAGGAGGGCTAAGGAGGGCTAAGGAGGGCTAAGGTGGTGTAAGGAGGCCAAAGGAGGGCTAAGGATGTCTAAGGAGGGCTAAGGTGGGCTAAGGAGGCCAAAGGAGGGCTAAGGAGGCCTAAGGAGGCCTAAGGAGGCCTAAGGAGGGCTAAGGAGAGCTAAGGATGTCTAAGGAGGGCTAAGGAGGGCTAAGGAGGTCTAAGGTGGGCTAAGGAGGGCTAAGGAGGCCTAAGAAGAGCTAAGGAGGGCTAAGAAGGCCTAAGGAGGTCTAAGGAGGGCTAAGGAGGCCTAAGGAGGGCTAAGGAGTGCTAAGGTGGTGTAAGGAGGCCAAAGGAGGGCTAAGGAGGCCTAAGGATGCTAAGGAGGGCTAAGGAGGGCTAAGGAAGGCTAAGGATGGGCTAAGGAGGGCTAAGGAGGCTAAGGAGGGCTAAGGTGGTGTAAGGAGGCTAAAGGAGGGCTAAGGAGTCTAAGGAGGGCTAAGGTGGGCTAAGGAGGCCAAAGGAGGGCTAAGGAGGCCTAAGGAGGGCTAAGGAGGCCTAAGGAGGGCTAAGGGTGTCTAAGGAGGGCTAAGGAGGGCTAAGGAGGTCTAAGGTGGGCTAAGGAGGGCTAAGGAGGCCTAAGAAGAGCTAAGGAGGGCTAAGGAGGCCTAAGGAGGTAAGGAGGGCTAAGGAGGCCTAAGGAGGGCTAAGGAGTGCTAAGGTGGTGTAAGGAGGCCAAAGGAGGGCTAAGGAGGGCTAAGGATGTCTAAGGAGGGCTAAGGATGGCTAAGGAGGTCTAAGGTGGGCTAAGGAGGGCTAAGGAGGCCTAAGGAGGGCTAAGGAGGGCTAAGGAGTGCTAAGGAGTGCTAAGGTGGTGTAAGGAGGCCAAAGGAGGGCTAAGGAGGGCTAAGGATGTCTAAGGAGGGCTAAGGATGGCTAAGGAGGTCTAAGGTGGGCTAAGGAGGGCTAAGGAGGCCTAAGGAGGGCTAAGGAGGGCTAAGGTGGTGTAAGGAGGCCAAAGGAGGGCTAAGGATGTCTAAGGAGGGCTAAGGATGGCTGAGGGAGACTGAGGAGGACTAAGGTATGTGATACACTATAATATGTGATACATTATAATAGGGGTCACATAAAGTAACTACCTAATTTTTTATGCGAAGACCGCTGAAAAACTGAGCCCTCTTTACCGGGAGAAAATTTGCCGAATATGACCAACGTGATATTTTTCAAGATGGCGTCAATGCAGCGAGTGAGCTTTAAAAAATAAAAGATAATCTCTAAATTTATTGGCATTCTTTTATTAATTTTTTTTAAATACCATTAATCTTTGAAAACAACAAGGTCAGATTGGATAAAACAGAGAAGAAATTGAACGGTAATATATAATTATGTGATTTTAAAACTGCCTTTTGTAAAGTGTAGATTACCTCCGAGTCATTCTTGTCGGTTATTTGGACTCTATATCTGGCCTCTCTCCGCGCTGAAGTTTTCCTTTTTGGCATTCCTCTCGGCGGAGATAGCAGTTGTTTATACATATCAAGCTGACCAGGCCATGTTTGGGATGGTTTTGACTTCCTCCCTCGGTTATATCGACCTGGAGCTGCGCTGTTTACGGTAAAGAAGACAGTAAAGAATATGACCCAAAGAAGATGGATTCCGTGAAGGCTAGAAGATGGCAGGGTCCAGAAAAATCTCAGGTAAAATTTCTTTCAGAGTTTTTCTCAGAGTAATATAAAATGCAATGACTAATAACCACATCACCATATTACTGACGCGTATATTTCATCCCTTGATAATTTACTTTCGAGTTTTGACTTGTTATCTAAATAGGCTTTTCGACTTTAGTTTTAACTGACAAGGGTCAGTGATTAGACGTAACTCATATTAGTCAATAGTCAGATGTAAGCTTGAACTCCTTAACTGTGCAGGCATATCAAAAGCGATGACAAAAAATCGCATTGGAAACGTCCACAAAAAATCGCATTGGAAACGCCCATTGCTATTGACACGATTAGGCATTACATTTTAAGCTGCACGGGTCTGTGTAGAAAAGAGATTTCATAAAGCGTAACCTATATTGAAGAATGGTGAATCTTTGTATCCTACCTTAGCCTCCGACCTCTGGTGTTGCCATTGCTATGGATATATTGCTTCAAGACTTGCTGAAGCTGCCTGCATTGTTCATCCAACTCTTGCAATCTCACCGTCTGTTCTTCCGTGTACAACTCGTTGTCGACGGCCTCTATTTTTGCTGCTTCAAAATCTGCTTGAAGCTTAGCTAGCTGCTCGCTTAGCTCCTGTAAAGTTTGAGAGGTATTTAGGTGTTACCCGCGAGGCATATCTTGATAACGATTGTTCCAAAGAGAGACTCTTACCACTTTCTTGTTCAAAGTCTCTTCCAGCGATTTTTCGTTATTTCTTAACTTTTCTGCAACTTCAATTTTGTCTTTCTCCAGGACTACTATACTGTCTTTCAGAGATTTTGCTTCCTTTCTTAGAATTTCAGCATTTGCAATGTTAGCCACGAGATCCTATAAAAAAAATTGCGAAACGCATCTTCAGAATTAATAGCGTTTGCGACGGGCAAACTAAATGCTTGTGAATGTAGGTTGAAACTCTGTTAAAGAGAGTGGACTCATTAATGAACTGAGGTTAGATTTACCTTCTGATGAGATTCAGAGTTCTTAATTAAGACACTATGCTGCTTTTCCTTCTCGTGGATAATCTTCGTGTATGTCTGGGGTTAGTAAAGAGTATTATTAAGTTCTCACTTTCATGACAAGATTCATGGTACTGGCATGGTGGTGGTGATGATAACATATGTATAGTTTTGATATAATAGTGATGACAATGATGGTGAATGACCACGGGAGGGTCATCAATTCAGAAAAGATCGTTGGTAATCATTTTAACGATTCAATTTCACCTCCTGAGTATCGGCGTACTTTCTCTCAAGCTCCTTCAACCTTCGTTCATTCTCCACAAGTTTTTCCTTGGCAATCTGCGGATGATAGTATATAAAAGCCAAAATATGAGAACTGTACTGGAATGTACTTAAATTTCAAGTCATGGCTTTTCATTTATTTTATGGTATGTATTATGCTTTATGACACGAGAACTCTTCTCAAAATATTGAAAAAAATACCTTTAAGGTATCTTTCAGTTCCGTTATCTCGAGTTGTAACATTTGATTCCTCCTTCCTCGTTTTCCAGCCAGCTTTCTAAATACGTAATGAGATCATACACGTTTGAGTAGTCATTATTCGTGAAGATCCATGAGAAAATTTACCGCGCTAAACGATGAAAATGTAAATTTTTCACGAGGAAAAAAAGGATTTTTCACGACGTATTCTTACTGGTGATTCTTCAACTCTTTCAGAACTTCCTCCAGTTCAAAATCGAGTCTTATTCTCTGCTCATTTTCTCTTTCATACTTTTCTTTCCATGTTTTTGATTGTTCGATAAATTCTGCATTCTTTGTGTCAACCGCTCTATTTCTTTCCTCCGCCTTAGAAACTTTATCTTTCAGTAGGACGATCTCTTCTTTAAGCTTGTCAACCGTTTCCAAGTCTCCCAGCTCTGAAAGCAAATTTGACGGGAAATTAGCAAATGAGAGTGTGCACAAGAGTTTCATCTCTGGAACAAGGTTATTTCGAAAAAATCGCGTATAATGAATACCTGCATTATGCTTCTTTAGTAATTCCACCAAATTTCGCGATTCCTCCGTAGCCTCTTTCCATTTTTTTACTAGAGCATCTTTTTGACCAAACTAAAATGCGTAAATGAAGGCATTTCTATTGGAATTCCATGTTTTCTTTAAATCGTGGAATTACTAGTTCTGTTAACTCAGTAACTCTTATCCTAGATGATGATTATCCTTAATCTTTATCAAAGATCTAATCTTAACTCTTATCATTAAGCTAATCCTAACACAAGACTTAACTCGTAAACCTGCATGGTCTAATCCGAATTAATCTGAATCTTAACTCTTACCCTGAATATCCTGAAGTCTGAAGATTATGTTACAAACTGTTGTACAGATAACACAGAACACGAAAATACCTACCAGTTTATCGACTGCTTCCAAGGCTTTGACTGCTTCTTTATAATCGTTGGACAACTTCGCGTTGTCCGCAGATGCTGCTTTGAGATTTTCTTTCATTTCGAAAATAATTTCCTGTGATTTGAGCATACCAAGTAAATGCTTCTCCAATTCTTCGTTTCGCTGTAACATTCTTTCTTCGATATTTTGGTTATGGCTTGACGATTGTTCCAATTTTTCGAACTTTGTCTTCAGGGTTTCATTTAGATCCTTTAGTCGTCTGATTTCCTCTGTTTGCTCCTTGTTTGAAATCTGAAGGTTTGAAAGTTTTCTTTCGAGATTTTCAAGTCCACTGTGGTCTTGGTTTGCAAAGTTGGCTGGTTGGGTAGGTGTAGTCTTGGAAGCAGAGGTAATTTCTGGTTTCTTATTGGTTTGTGGTCCATGCAAGGTGTCATTTTTCACTACGTCACCCCCTTGTTTGCTACTGTCTGCAGTACCATGTAATATACTATTGCTACTCGTACCATTACCTTGGGTACCATTACCTACATTTCCACCATCCCTGTCAAAGTTGGCAGCACCATCTGTATTTCCATCATCATTGTTTTGGTTAGTTTCAGCTTTTGTATGACCATCGATGCTAGTACCCAAATTGTTGGCCAGAAGACTTTTCATGGTACTATTATTACCATCATGTTGGTTGCTTGTATGGGAATTGTTTTTGGTAACATCATTCTGGACTTTGGCACCATTATTGTTTTCATCACCTTGGTTTATCTGGCTGTTACCGTCATTACTCTGGCCATGACCATCATGCAATTCATCATCCAGCACAATTTTTTGAAGCTCAGCAAGGATTCTAGCATGGTCCTTCAAGTCCGAATCATCACTCACCGTTCCAGAACTGTTAAGGTTACCTTTGATCAAATCCGGGGGATTGTGAGCTGATGGTATTATAATGTCAGAGCTGCCACTGGTTGATGGTTCACCATAGCTGCTAGAGGTGGTTGGAATTGACTCAGAGGTACCATCCACCTGGTCTTTTAGCCTTCCTCCATTGTTGTGACCAGAGACCGATAAAGGACTTAACTTTAGTGGTAATTTGTTTTGAAGTCCTGTATATTGATTACCTTGATCAATGCTGTCTTCTGTGTTTCCACCATTCACTATGATGTCATTGCTATTTTTAGAATCATTGCTTGGCAAACTTGCAGTATCTTTAGATGTTGCTGGAGAATGGATTTGATTTTGTGTTGCATCAAACTGTTTAAGATGGCTACCTCTTTTTGCCGGAAAGAACTCTACTTCCTCTTCAGTGCTGTCATCAAGACTCACATCGCTGTCACTATCTGTATCACTCGTGAGGGATGATATGTCCTCTCCACTGCTATCATTGTCCTTTTTGGCTTCTTCCTGTATCATTCCCAGCTTCTTCTTGTCTTTTTCATGCAAGGTTGCACCAGCATTATCTTTGCTGGAATCTTTCACTTTTTCTGAAGTGATCAAATTTTCTTCCAACTTTTTGAAGTTATCCAGATGGTTGACATGGTTTGTTAGTACTGTACCATTCATTGTTTTTACCTTATCTATGTGAACAAAACACAAATTATTGATCAGTGTGAAGCTCTTATCTTTAAAGTATAACAGATCACCTTTAGGGGTCATACATAAGGTGATTTGTGTCACAACATGACAGACAGAAAAGACATGGAAAGAAAACTATGTACTATTATGAATGTTGCTAATCAAGAGCTCTAGGCTTTTATAAAGTTTTAGGCAAGTTTGCTGTTCAGATAAAAAGGCTTAAAAAATATTAATTTTTAACCACGTCTAGATGAATATAGTAACAACGCCGTTGTTGCTAAGCAACTTGACACAGCTAAACTTATACGGAACATTATACTTTATACTTTTATAAATACGCAGAATTCAAGATTTAGCTTGAAAATGCGAGTAGATAACTGCAGACAATTTAGTATTTTTTCTTTTTCATTGTAAACTTCAGCTTGGAGATATTTATAAGCCGTTTTAAAGCTATCAAAGTATCAAGTATATGCAATATCGCGTGATAGTTCTAATATGTTTACAATTCATTACATAAAATGTAACATAAAATAAACTCCAGATATACTTATACAAATCGCTATAAAACAGTTCAGTTCTTTCTGCTATGTCCTATAAATGTCGTTTAAGTACGTTTCAGAGTTAGATCAAGTATAGAAATCAAGCGAATGAAGTCTTTATGAACTATAAAAGCAGGTTTAATACTAGATCACTCGCCATACCTGACACAAGTTGATCATTTAATTCGCTCCTGAAATTTGTAATAGCGTCTCTCAATACCTCAACCGCTAAGGCGTCACAATAACTGCGTACCGTATCTGTGCTCTGCGAAAGTGTCATCTAATATTCATGATTCGCGAACGTCTAATCTTTAGTATTAATCCAAAGATCAAATACTAGCGCCTCAAAACAAAACCGCAGGATGACCACTGCTGACTGCTGCGTCCAACGGTCCAAGTTTAATTTGCGCAAAGATCAGCCAGTTTGCGCTCTTTGCCCTTGTTGTACGTCGTTTCAATTTGCAAAAATATCATAATGCTTCAAAGTTCACCGCTAAATTGGCCAATTTCTTGGTGTTAAATGGATCCTTGTCAATATTTGTTGTATTTTTGATGTCAGATATAAAGTAAACAAGCTCTCGTTGTTACTATGACAACTAATTGAAAACAAAGTGTTCTTTTACTAGTTTTTTCAACATTTGCATAATTGTTTCTCTTCCTGAAAAGGCTGGAACTAGCAGTATGGATTGTGGCCATTAAGCGACGAGAGTGGGGGGTTAGGTCTTTCCCCATGCATTATTTACCCCACTTCTTTTTCTTGTACACCTATCATTCTGAGCACCCCTTGGGCCCAAGTGTCTAGCAAATTGCCCGATTTTGTTTCCCCTTTTCCCTCCCAGAAGTCTGACGCTTTCTACAGGATCAAATCTTCATTTATATTAAAAATTGACTTCCCTTTTTTCGTCTAAACCATTCGTCACAAAAATGAAAATGTTGGAAAAATTCAGTTCACATTGATAGGATAACATGAAGTTTTGCACAAATCAGTTGGTCATAATCAATATGGCCGATTGCAAAGTAGTTTTCGCGTGTTTATTTTCATCCGTTTCTCGGCATCCTAGATGTGTTTTAAACACTCTGTCTCTATGCAGGAGGTTTTTCGCAACTGGCGCTATACGCAGAGGGGAAAATGACACCGACAATGCCACAAATATGTTTGAATTTTATCAGAAAAATCCCAAACATTTGAAAGATCTGAATGTCAGAGATATTAGGTTTGATATTGACCAAGAACTGTCAATGGAAAAGGAAAAGGCAGAGAGAAAACCGCCAGTTGTTGAGCCTGAAAAAGCAACTTGGAGTGCAGGATGTAAGAGAGTTGGAGCGATTGGAGTTAAATTGGGTATGATTCCCTTGTGGCTGAAGAATGGCAGAAGAGTTCCAGTGACATTAGTACAGGTAATGTATATAGATCAGTTATTTTGATACCATGCTCTTTGACTAATGAAAGTAATAAGTAGATATTTTTTCTCCCATAGCTTAAAGATTGTCAAGTTCTTGCTATGCGGATATCCAGAGAACTTGGTGGAAATGATGACATAACTGCCCTGGAAGTTGGCGCTGTAAATGAGAATGATCTGGAAAAGGTATGCCAAAGTGTTTTATTGGGTTTGATCTTCCATGGTTTGTTGTCTCACCTCACCAATTTGGACCCACCTGGTCAGTCTTTAGGAGTGGTTTTGCAAATATCCATTAACAGTTGTTTAGGAATTGCTCTGATAACCAAGTTTTTAAGGTAAACAAGGCAGATTTTGGACGATTTGTGAAATATGGAGTTCTTCCTAAAAGAAAAGTTGCAAGTTTTCCTGTTAGTCCAAGTGCTCTTCTTCTTCCAGGTAAATAGACAATCATTTTTCCGTTGTATAAGTTATCATTAATTTTCCTTTGGTAACGATTGGTGCTTTCTCTCAATAGGAACTGAGATTCTTGGTGGGCATTTTTATCCTGGACAGTTCATTACGGTACAAGCCAAATCGTAAGTAGGGATAATATTGATGTTGGGCAATATATGTTTTGCTATCTGATCATGTGAACAAGGCTGGATATCTTTTCTGAAGGAAAGACAAAGGATTTCAAGGTGTGATGAAGAGGTGGGGAATGAAAGGTCAACCTGCATCTCATGGCCAGACCAAAACACATAGAAAAATGGGAGCAACTGGTGGAGGAGGGGTAAATTGCTTTTTTTGACCTAGTCAAATTCAACTTTCTTCACTATTCGATTTCATTGAGTTATGTTAAAGCTGGAATTTACAGGCTGTGAATATCTCTACCTTTACAGCAAAGACATGTATCTTCATTGCATCTTTTTAAACTTGTTACAGACTCCAGGTAGAATCTGGCCAGGTAAAAAGATGCCTGGTCACATGGGAAATAAGAATAGAACTGTCTATGGTACAAAGGTTGGTACATTCTCCTAAATATTCACCTATGAAAAAGTTCACAAAAATCCCTTACAAACAATCAATGATACCTTGATATCTATTTGAATCTCATGATCTAGAATAAACTTGGAAACAAATTTCCAAACCCAAAATTAAACCCCAGCTTGCAAGCTTGGACAGGATACCTTTATTCTATCGCATTGAAATTTACTCAATGTATGCTTGCAAGAGCAATGATAAATACAAACTTGTAATACCCAACCAGGGGTATAAAACATGGGCCCACAAGAATGTAGAAATGTTTGTTTGCGATTTAAGATTTACCGAATCAACACAAAGTACAATGTTCTCTACATTCACGGTCAAATCCCTGGGCCAAACGGTGGGATGGTCAAAGTTCAAGATGGTGTGGCCGGGCATAAAGAGGCACCCCCATACCCCACATATTTACCCCACACCCATGGACCTCTCCCTGAAGAACTAATTGATGAAAGTGTCCAAGACTTTGCAAATGACTCAATCAGCTTTTCAAAGGGATAAAAAATCGCGAAAATTGGTAGATGGTTAAGTTAAACTGTACTAAAAACTGGGGGTTTGACTGAGAGTCCTCCCCCCAGATTCCATGGCTGGGAGACACGCGCGCACCTCCATCCTTGATGGGCAAAGCTGTGACGCGGGAAAAGAACGCTTGCGCGGTTGCATTACGTAATTTTTCATCTGCGATCATTGCTCTGTGTTTTGCGACAAATAAAAACAGACAAAATTCAAGATGGCGGATTAACAAATTTTACTAGTGCGAAAGACCACATGATTACATTTGATTAATATTAAGGATGTTCGTTTTGTGGCTGGTAATTTTTTCTTCAATGGCTTTGCATTCTTCGAGCTTTGAATTTGGATATTTTTCTTGGTTCTGGATTCTGTTCCTGTCGAAAATGAGGAGGAACGGGTGTAGAAAAACTCGTGATTACTAATAGAAACAGTATAAACTGGTTATACATACGTAAAGGTGCGATTTTCTTCTTTTGATAGATGTGAACGAGAGAATTAATTACTAATGTTCAAATAAGAGCTCGTATTAACCAGAGCATTTGTAACTAATTACTCCTTCACATCTATCAAAAGAGGAAAATCGCACGTAAAACCGCAGCAAAAGTGTAAATGGCCCATAACATACCGTATCTTTTTTAACGGTAGCATTTGCAGCAATTGATCTATCATGTTCAACAACAACATTAGAAAACGCCTAAAATTGAATAAAATTAAATATTTTTCACTATATTCCATATTTTAAAATTAAGTCAAAATTTCACCGTAACACGAAAAACAAGGACTAAAGTTTAAGTAAGCGAGCCTGGCTATTGAATAGTTAAGAAAGGGTTATTTATTTGCATTTCAAATCAATGCTGACAGCCATTCTTCACACCTGCGGTATAGTCTGTTTTTCTGTATTCTCTAATTTCTTTCCCTGGCTCGATATTGGCAAATCGTCCTTGGCCTTTGGAGCTTTTTCATCTAACGAACCTTTAACCGCTGGCTGAGCAGACTGTACCATGGTTAACTTTTTATTCTGGTGGTCTGCGAAAATGTCTCCTGGGGATGTTATATTGTCACTTTCCCTTGATATTACCTAAGAGAAGAGATAATATCTACAAAATTGTGGTGTGTGTTACCGTATTGCGTTCCAATAGACCTCTCTTATAATGACGTCTAACGCGGGAAGTCTGATGTTACACGAAATTTAATTGGCTCCACAAAACTGTCGAGCCGATCAAGCTTCGTGTAACATCAGACTTTCCGCGTTTGACGTCATTATGAAAAAGGTCCATTAGATGCAGTCAAATTTGCACCTCAAAAATCTCATTTCCATTCATCTTACCGTTCCTGTTGAATGAGTGAAGTATATCGTAGCGGATTCCCCTTTCGGATAAGCGACTCCTTCGCTTTCAACAATATTCTCTTTCCATGAAACTCTTTTTACTAAACCCTTCCGTTCTGAATCATTTGAATTTTTGCCCTGTTTCGCGTTTCTTCAGTACCGTTTTGCACGCTTTTCGTGCGGCGCGCATTTGTCGCACGTGGTTTTGCAACAGGTTCTTGCCTACTTCGGTTACTCGTATCTGAGCTCGCTGAAGTCGGGCTTTCAGAGCGAAAGCTTGCGTGCGTTTCCTCAGTTCGCGTGCTCTCGTTTTTCCTGTTCGTGTTGCACGACTCGACAAAGTATTGTTCGTTTTCGAGCTCGTTTTTATTTATTTGTTCCCTTTTTTCGAGCTCCTCCAGTCTTGCAAACAGATTCTCGTCTTCCTTAGATCTGGTCGCCCTACTAGTGGGATTACGTTGTAAATCTACTTTCTTCACGCAGTCTTTTGTTGCCTTCTGGTGAGCCAACCTTCGTGATTTCTTACCTTGATATGGAATATATGCTAATTAGAATATCTGGAAGACCAATTTGGGTCTAACCAATGGCCCTTAAAATACCCTGTCTTTGTTTATCCTTTTCTGTCAGTTCTTCCTTGATTTCCTGATAATCATTTTGTTTCTATAGGATTGAATAAGCTAACCGTTTAACTCAAACCAATTTCATTCTTTTGACCCCTACCATGCAATGTATCTAAATGTTACCTGAACATTAACCACGTCTGTGGTGAAAGCCATATGTGACAGTATATTTTCATGTTCTTTGTGGAGATTGGCTAAATATTCTTCCACACCTGAACAAATATATATATGTATTTCATATAATAAATCTGGTTGTCATTCTATCAACATGAAATATTACATGCAGTCTTACTACATGTTGAGACATTTGTACCAGCATAACATGGGTGATTTACAGTTCACCCACCGGTAACAAGTAAATTTATCTTGAGTAAGATTACATTGAATACTGAAGTAGGCTGGTCTCAGTTAACATAGTAACCATCATTACATTATTAATGGCTAACATTTCTCAAGTTCTCTTACTCTTCAGACGACGTTTTGCTATCTCCACAGCTTGTGTTGCTGATCTTTCAGCAAACCAATTGTCTCCCAATAGGACCATTATTTCATTTGTATGGATAAGATGGCCTGGCATGTATGCCAAAGGACTTATGGGAACCTAGATGTTGCAAATGAAAAAATTGCAATTTGCTGTGAAGTAGGTATAACTTGCTGGTGAGATGTATAAAACATTTTTTTCAGATCACTTGCAGACTTGCCATAACATCATGTGTGAGCTTCTTTGGTAAATCAGTCAACAGTTTTTCAACAGTTTCATAATCCTCTTTAAATTTTTCCCTGTTGTAGAAATTATAGCTAAAGGGAATTGCTTGATGCACAATGAAATTGTTTAAAGGTCAGGAAATACATTAGGGGAGAGATGTGAGTAACAATGATCGGAAGGAAGGAAGATTGGGGGCATGCTTTGCATAAAGTAGTTAATGGTATATATACAATGTGTGATATATATACAATATAGTGAAAACAAACCATTTCTCTATCATTGCTTCACAATGCTTTAAACTCTACAGAGAAGAACAATTTCACATTCACCTAAAATCATATTTTCATCACTCACCTGACAAACACCATATACTGATACACCCATATTTGGGAGTGGGGGTAGATGGTAGTAGGGGGTAACCTTGAGTATGGTGGCCAGAGTAGAGAATTTAGTAGTTTTAGTAAGACTAAAATAGTCCGATATAAGTTTTGAATCACAAACCTTTTCTTGCTCTTCTTGCAATCGCGAGATGCTGTTCAAGTCTGACATCGCGATTATTTAAATTATGAGATTTGCGATGGTGTCAAAAAAATAACATGTGAAGTTGCGAATGTTGCAGAAAGCGGCCAGCGATTTTTATGTCAGCAGTTTTGCCCAAAAGAAATCGGATGTTTTGGCTTGTATTCTCATCGTGAAATTTGAATATTTTTTTTTCTTAGTTTACAAAGCAATAGAGGTCTGAAAATACTAAAAAAGAAGAATACTATTATTATTGACGAGAAGAAGTGATTTTCTAATATTTTTGAACGGACAAAAGCTAGTGTTATATTTTCGCGCCGTTTCAACTTTCAAAACAAATATGGCGGTTGACAATGACAGGGAGGAAAATCCGTTTGTTTGAAGTTTGAACGATTGTTTTTGTACATTTAATTCAAAGAACCATGGAAAATTATGTTTTGTACGACGAATTAGGAAGAGGGACGTATTCTGTCGTTTACAAAGGAAGAAAAAAGGGTTCCGTAGAATACGTTGCCGTGCATTGCGCTGAGAAAACTAAACGACAAGAACTACAAAACATCGTTCAACTGACGCACGAGCTGTCACATGATAATATTGTCATGTTTTACGAATGGTACGAAACGACAAATCATATATGGATGATTGTGGAGCTTTGTACGGGCCAGAGTCTGTCTGTTATGTTAGAAAAGGACGGATGCTTTCCTGAAACGAGTGTGCAAAGTTTTGGACTGGATATTGCAAGGGGTCTGCACTATTTGCATGGTCTGGGAATACTATATTGCGACTTGAGGTGCTCTAAGCTTATTTTGGATGGATATGGTAAAGTCAAGCTTAGTAATTTCTCCCTTGCAAAAATTGAAGATGAATGTGGTATTGATGAGAATGAAGGTAGTATTAACGACGAGGCCCGTAGGCCATCGCCAATGTATATGGCTCCTGAGGTCCTCCATGGTCATCCTCACTCAGTTTCCAGTGAATTGTGGTCATTTGGCTGTGTCCTTTATGAACTATTTACAGGGCGTTTACCATTTGAGGGTGACTCCTTTTCAGAGTTGGTCACTAAAGTTATGACCCAAAACCTTTTATACCCTTTACAGGTGATTAATGGGATAGAAATGGGTCCCTCCGATGAATTTTATAGCTTAGTCCAAATGCTATTGTGCAAGGATAAAGAGTCACGTTTATCATGGAGTGAATTACTTCCTCACCCTTTTTGGGAAGGCAGATTACAGCTATCTGTGGATGATGTGGATGAAGAACTTGAACCAAACAATTTTAAACTAGAAAAACCTGTCTTAGAACAAGAGAAACCTGTTCTGATGCACAGAGAGGAAAAGGAACAAAAAGTGCTAGCAACTGATGATGGGAAATTTTTGAAGAAATCAAACTTACAACAAAGAGTTGCAACAAAATCCAAAGATGACAGGCCAGGGCAGGTTATAAAACAGAGACCAGATTCTGCACCAAATAGTAGCAGTACAGGCATTCAACATGGCACCTACAAAGTTGGCCAATTACGTCCACATACAACACAGTCAAACTTGTCAAAGACACGAAAACTGGCAAAAGAGGTCAACACAAGCAAAGGCAAAGTTTCAACAAAGTCTAGCATGCCCAGAAAAAAACAAACAAAAGAAACCATTGGAATGCTTAGCAATGATGATAAGTTTAAAAACAAACCGGTTGATGCTGTACCAAAGTCAGAAAGTAAAAATCATACTTTAATTGCAATAGAGGCTGTTGGTGGCTTTGATGTGGAAAACATATTGTATCATTCATCAGATTCAATTGTTACTTCTATTGTTGACAACCCCAAAATCAAGAAGATAGTTATGCCAAAATGGGATGCAAAAACATTAGGAAGAACTCCACTAACTGCAGAACAACTACAGGAAGCAAACAATGATGAGCTAACCAAGTATTTTAAGGAGATTTTAAAACTTCTTGGGGAATCAAAACAGAGCACCAGTCATTCTGGTGGTGTTGGTCAGAGAAGTAAACTTCATTGTGCAGCTTATTTGATGTCAATTTTTCAGAGTGCTGATGTTGCAAATTTGGTTGCTAATTCTAATTTGGTCACTGGTTTTTTGCAAGTCATTAAGCACTCCCCATCTGCTGATTTGAAGGCTAGACTAGGTAAATAACTAATGTGGTTTTTATTTCATTCAGTATTAACAGCATCAGAAGTGGGGGCATATGATAAGTTCTGATTGCAAATACTTGAGTCCAAAAACCTGATAGAGCCCATCTACTGATGCATTTACTTACATCCAACTTTTTTTATTGATTGTATTAGGTCTAGCATTGGGATTCCTTGCTGGCAACGCAACACTGATCTCGGACACCTTTAATATGTCTGAAGTGTTCATGGTACTGTCGGAGACTATCAGAGACAACTTCAGGAACTCAAAGTTAAAGCAATCGCTTTTGCCATGTCTCGGAGAGTTTCTGTTTTACGCTGCTACCCAGGAAGAAAATGAAGACAGAGTGAATGAAAATTGGGATGTACCAGGTAGTGAATGTTACAGAAAATTTTTTAAGCAAATGCTTTAAAACGTTTTTGCATAGTTGCATTATCATAAAACAAGTTGATAATTAATCATTCTCAACCCAGGCATTACGTATACGATCATCGTGAAATGTCTACGAGAGGGGGAAGACAGTGTCGTACAACATTACGCTGCAAAAACAATAGAAAATGTCGCAACTACGGACACCCAGCATTGCGAGAAATTCGCCACGGCTGAAACAGCTCAGGTGATAAAAATAAGAGCTTATTTTGTTCTGTTATTCCCCACGTCAAATAATTTTTCAATTTTATTTTGCATCAGATAAGACTGATATGAACCACTGATTCAGCTTCAATTCTTAGCTCTGAATGCTGTTATGTTCTTTCTCGTAGATGCTCTGGAACCTTTTCACTCATTGTTCTGGCGATTCGCAAAAATCAACTGCCATTTCGGCGCTGTGTCGCCTCACTGGTCATTCCGTTGCGCTTTTCCAACACGTCATTGACAATGCGGGTCTGCCAACTGTCCTCAATAACCTAGTCAGCGGCGTTACCAAAGTACAGCAGGCCATCATAACAATGCTTGCGGCATTAGTGAGTAAAGGTGCCCATACGAAACGCCTGATCATAAGCAAAGAGTTTGTACATAAAGTGATGCATTTTCTTGACAGTCCTTCACTTGTAATCCGCAGTAAAGCCTTCGTCGCAGTCGCCGCCATGTCACGTGAACATAATGCCTTATCACGTGAACACAACGCAGTATCACGTGAACACCCAATTGTATCACGTGAAAATCACGTGGCCCTACTTCACTGCTGTCAGTCGAGATTGGTCACGTACATCGAGCGTGATGCGAAGAGGCAAACCCCAGTGAAGGGCGACGTTGAGTCATTGGACTATCTTAGGAATTGCCTAAATTTGTGCATTCAGACCGTGTGTCGTTGCGTGCCAAGCGTTCTTCACAATCTCCTAGTCGCATTGGATGCAGTATCTGGCAGGAGGCATCCGTCTGCAGTGCAAAGCAAGGAGCTGAAGTCTTGCATTCCGTTGCTATCGATTGTATTACATCTGGTTACCAGTAGTGTGTTTAGAGAAAGCGTGGTCAATGAACTGTTTGTCCAAAGTTTAGGTCGATTGGTATCACACGTGGCGTCTATTAATAAAGGTTCAACCAGTATCAGCAGCACTCCAAGACAGGCACCAACAGGCGATCCGCTTACCAATCTAGTGCTGTCCATAATCGAGGCAATCGCTCAACATCCTTCACTGCTGCTTCAGTACCGTGGCCTGGTTATAGAAAATGTTCTGCCTCATCTGGCTGTGTTGACTTCCAGTAAAGAAGGGGATGTTCGCATGTTTTGTTTTAAGATGTTTGCTGATGTGGCAGCCGTTTTTCTAGACAGTGAAACGTTGAATGACGATCAAGGAAAGGAATCCGCCATGTGGTTATCTAAGGTAATTTTGAAACATGGTCTTAAATTGCCGAGACCCCCACCCCTCCAGTGAGGGATTCGTTTGGTAAAATCATCGTTTTTTTCATGCAAACGGGGTGGAATATAGCAGGATGGAAAACATCGCCTCTTGAGTTATTTTAATACATTCTTTGCTCTTTTTCTGTTAGTTGATCACGACTGAACTTCTTCCTCAATATGAGGTCATCCTACAAGATCAGGATCCCCTACCTTCCTACGCTTTAAAGTTGTTGCTTGCTTTTCTCGAGCACTCTCCGACATTCTCCGAAGTCGTAATCGAAAAAGAGATCGTCAGCATTTTGGGCGAAATCTTGGACCGGCATAACGGCGATGTGTCCGGTTCGACCGTGCAAACAATTATCAGTCTATTGGATTGTCTTGTTTCTTCGACCGCTGACCTGTGGCCATTGTATGAACAAGGGCTCATCGACCACGTGACAACCTTGTTTGTAAGTGGAGCCGCCTTAATTAACCAAAATGACGATGAACGTAATTTATCTGAAGTCATTCTTCCGTTGCTTGATACTGTTCATGGCATTATGAAATACTCATCGAAGGTATTAATATTTTATTCAAATTTTTATTACTCAGAACTTACTTAGAATTGTGTGTTCATAGCAAAGTCATGCACTATTATAGTCATCACATACATAGTATTTTTTTGATGTGGTTTAGGTGGTGCGTGAGGCCTTTCAAGCTAAGTCAACGGGTGACGGAGCTGCTCTAACTCAGAAAGCAGAACAGGTTTTACTCGAGGGTAAACCTTTGGTGGAACTGACAGGAGTTTTAGTTCAGTTCCTCTGTCACTATGATTCCGACATCCAGGAATGGGCATTGCGCTGTTTATACCAAGTGGTGGAGTTATTCGGAGGAACGCATGAGGATGCAATGAGCGTTGAAAACATTCGCTATTTTGCCGAGGCGTTGTTATCTTCAGATTTAAAAAAACAGAAGCAAATTTTGCGCATCGTGAAACGTTTGGTTACATCCAGCACGTGGCATGCCGCTGCGCTTAAGGAACGTGGGGACGCGTTAGTTGATGCTATGGTGCAAATTACTAAGGTTGAAAACGTCTCTGAAGATACAAACGCGGTTAAATCGCTAGTTGTTGAAATAACTAAGGGAGCTGGAATTGCATAGACCTCTAGTTATAGTGTGTTATATGCAATAACTCATGATTAGTCTTAGACTAACTGATTTCGTTTCTCGTTGTGACTCTATTTTGGTTTGGTCATTATTAGGCCACTTGTTTTGCACTAATATTATAGTAGGAAGTGAGAGTGAGCTGGATAAGTGATTCTCAGCCCCCCCCCCCTGCTTGTGAATGTTTATCAGGTGCGAAATTAAAGGTTGTGTAAATTTAGGGAAGGAATGACTAGGGAGTTCTATGGATAGTTAAACGAGTTAGGGGGATCCATGAGGATAGTAAAATCCCACTGATCTAACAATGTTTGGAACGTGTTCATCCACGTTTTGGTTTGAGAATAGTTAATTTACTGTGTCGCGAAATTACATTTAAGAAGCATGCCGGCTACGAACACTCGTAAAAGAAGTAAAGGGCAAAAAAAGAACAATAGTGGCAAAAGGCAACGTACAGATGCCACTGTGCAGGATTCTGATACCACTCCTGAATCATGGCAACCAGAGACGATCATAGTCCAATTAGAGAAGGTACTTCGCAGAAAGGGAAACGCCCGTGATGCTACAGCCATGAAAAAATATATGAGAGATCAGTTCGAGTTTTTCGGCGTCAAAAGCACGCCTCGACGAGAGATTATAAGGCAAATTATGGGTGGTAAAAAGAGTGGTCTCAGCAAAACCGATATCCGAAAGTTTGCTGAAGTTTTGTGGGGGAAACCGCAAAGAGAATTGCAACATGTCGCTATGGAATTTCTTGAAAAGCATCGAAAAACATTGTGTGAAGAAGATTCTGATTTTCCTGAAAATCTTGAATTCTTCCAAATGTTAATAACCACCAAATCTTGGTGGGACACGGTTGATATGTTGGCATACAAGTTGGTTGGGTATTTAGTACAGACACACCCAACCATGGGTAAGCCTGCGATGCACGAGTGGATATCCTCAGATAACATGTGGATGAGGCGGACAGCAATTTTGCATCAGTTAGGCTGCAAGGAAGACAGAGATGATGAAATGTTATTTCAATTTTGCAAAGCAAGATGTCATGAAGAAGAGTTCTTCATTCGCAAAGCCATAGGTTGGTCATTAAGAGATTATGCAAAAACCAACCCAAACAAGGTTAAGAAATTTCTGCTTGAACATAAAGATAGCCTGAGCAAGTTGAGTTTTAATGAGGCTGCAAAACATCTTAAGATGGCCAAGAAGTGAACAAGTATTTTTAGTTATTCGAACGAAATATTTGCCAGTTCTAGGAGGGTCGCATTAAGATGCCAAAAAATACCTTCCATATAAAGGCTATAGAAAAAGATTAGGAAATTCATCTACAAAAGGGAAAACATGGCCCACTATAGGTTAAAATCTTGCATCTCTTAAAGTGGTTGGAATTTGTGTGCTAGCTATTACATATATCACTGTAGGACAGTATATGCTAGGTTTTTGGTTAAATTTAATTTTATTAAAGTTTCAATTTCATTTTCACAAATACAAATAAAACATGTACAATAATAATATAATTAATTACATATAAATTGAAATATCTCATTTACAAGTGTTAAAAACCATTGGTTTGCAAGTTAAGTATGAAACTACGATGGGTATGATTTCAATCACAGCACTTTTCTACCCCAGTAATACTTTTGGCAATCAGTTCATTGGATTTCTGTGTGGAGATTTGTCTTGTACCCATTCACCAATTTGACAATATTTCTAAACACCATATTTCCCCTCACAACTGTTATTATGCTTTGCCTTTCTTTGAACTACTTGGAGGTGTTAGGACTCCAAGGGCAGGTGATGGTGGGCTACGTCTTGACAAAGGTGCCTGAGCAAACTTCTCCTTATGTGCAACAACGTCAGCCTGTTGAAATGTATTCAATTGAAGAAGAGTTTCAAAGTGAACTAGGTAATTTTTACCAACATCAACAAAACAAACCATCTTACATACCAGCAATGTCAAGTTGTTTGTATGGGTTTGAATATTTGCACAGTCTTCTGGTGCAATCTGAAATGCATCAAGATCAAATATTAATTCTTTGTTACATGTCAAACTCCTATAATTGTGAGATATTTTTGCCTATTTTTAACACCACACACCTTCTCAAATAATCTAACATTCACAGTTCCCTGTTCTCGCACAGCAGCTGCAAATGGTCTCATCCATTGGACACACGGCAACAGCTCTGACCAAGGTATATCTTAGGAAAACAAGAGTAAATAATGACATGATGATTGGTAGATGGTTCCAAAATCCTTTCAAGTGGGAAAAGGTTATTGTAGAAAAATATATACCTGTTACTTGAGTAATATCAATAGTAGACACAGTATGATGCAATGCTGCTGCTGCTAGTACTCTGTTGGGAAAGTCTAACGATTCCAAGTCCAGTACACATAAGTCAAGTAACTGTTGTGAAAAAGGTCAAATTTGTCAATCCACTGTTTAATATATTTCCTACTAAGATTCTCAATTTGATTTGAATCAGCAAAATACCTTTGCTGCTTGGACTAGATGCTTTCCTGAGAATGCTGGCACTAAAAATAGGGCATCCTTTTCATCCTGTTCATAACTACAGAGCTGCAGATAGACTCTTAACCATGTATTTATTGTCAGTGGTGTTAACTTCCAGTCTAAAACCTAGAAGTGACGTCAAGCAAGATGATGATGCAATTGTTGAAGTTGATACAATTGTACAAGTTAGGGTGCATTCTCGTACCATTAAAGTATTATAATCTACCTTTAGCATAACTAGCTCTTCAATGAGTATCTCATCATCCGTACAAGCACCATCAGTTACATAAGAAAATTCAGACAATTTTGGTGGATATATTTCCTCTAATTTTGCAGCAATGAACAATGCTGTGACTCCGACAAGCTGCAGCCTTGATTTTTGAATATCTCGTTTCACCTTAAGATATCGGTCAACATAGCTTGCAGCAAGGTGAAATGTTTCACGATGCAACCTGTACACCTCACAGACCTAGTAAAACAATTCCAAAGGTCATTTGGCTGTTTATCATAAACAAATTTTGTAATGTTACATATGCAACCCACCTCAATTAACCAATCCAACAAAATTGTTCTCATCTTTGGTTGTAGTGCAGGATGCTGACCCATGTACTGACCATACTTTGGGTATTCTCGATCTTTGTCTTTTAAAAATGCCCAGAAGTCTTCGGAATCCGCCCAGTTTAGTGCGGGTAATGGTGTCCTTGAATCATTGCAGTGTCGAGGGAAATTGAAGGTCATGCATGTCAATTGATGGCAGTCAGCTGGTGTAGAAGGCACTTGGTTTACAGCTAAAGACTCATCATTTTCTTTTTGAATTCTTCTGCCATTTCCACTACCTTCCTCCATGTGCTGATGTGAAATGGTACAGTGGGGCATAAACATATTGGCAGACAGAAATATAAAATTCTTACTAACAAAGCTAGGACTTAGTTGGAAAGTTCAACTTCTGTATTTTATGAGTGGCAGCATCAGTTCTCATCTACATTCACTAAGATTGAGGGTAATTCATGTTGGACCACCCAACCTCACTGCATGTTTATGCAAAATAAAAATCCCCTTCAGATCTTCTTGAGAACGACAGATAATTACAGGGATGTAGGTTAAAACAAGTTGACAAATTGTATTTTATGAAACGTTAGGGAGACAGGCATCAAAGCAGGCTGGCAAAATGCAAACATCGAAATGCCGTTTGCTTTGTTTCCGGGCAAAATGGTGGGGTACGTACGACATTGTACGAATAGTTTACGACAAATCTTGCTTGAAATACATATTGCATTTTTTGCTGCTAAACCCATAAATTGAATCCTTTACAATTTTGAATCAGCGCTTTAACTATTATATAAAAGGCTTCGTATTTTTATCCAAGATAATCTCAGTAAAAGAGGACAGGGGATTAGATCCTTTCGAAATTTAGGGCTGTAAATTTTAATATGGAAATTATGGTGTGGTTACTGTGAATACGCGGCAATCATATTTCCAAATCCCTCGGGAGAACCTACATTTTTATCGTCGTCGCAGCAACTCGTGTTCAATTTCTATGAGAAGAATGAAATTACGTTGTTTTCGGATGAAAATCAGAATGAAAAGTCGACCACTTTAGTGTAAACTATTAATATCAATTCGTGTGTATACCTTCCTCTTACGACTGGTACGAGTCTCGCGTTCAGCTTCGCTATTTTTCCTTGCTCTCAAAATCGTGCTAGAAATAAAAAGTATGGTTTTTTGGCCATCCACATTCTACATATCTCGTTTCTTTCTCGCGAGAAATGAACACTTCTCATGATGTTAATTACATATGTTCATAGTCAATACAAGAAAGGCCACCATGAGGGTTTATACCGAAATGAATTGACATGATCAAAACAGCCCTCAAACTTGAAGCGATAAAAACCCGAAATGGAGCGAAAATATTATCATTTTTTTGCTTTTTACCTTCGTCTTGTGCAGCTCATGATTGTATCGATGTGAAAATATTAGTAATTTTTCAGGCTCTTGATTTCGAGGCGCAGAGCGAAGTATCAACACTGCTCGCCAGTTGGTGATCGCTTGTGTAAATGGTGATTTGTAATCGCGGCAATTTCTCGCATCTTTGGCGCGGATTTTTCAGCGCGCCGAAGTTTAAACTATTCCCGCCATATATTGACCAATCGCGTAGCTTTACGATTGTCCTCCATTTCCGCTTTGCCGTCGTGGCTTTGTTTACTCTCATTTCCGGTAACACGTGCTTTTCCTGCGCTTCCGCCCGGGAATGGCAGATGGCCCGTCCGAGATAAATTTATGCACTGTTTATACTGCACTTTAAAAGTAATTTTTATGCAATACGTGTTAACTAAATTTTAATAGCATTGCTGTGTGTGCTGGTAAGATAGAATAACACCACACAACGACTCAAAAGCGGTATTTTTATTAGAATTTGGGCAACTGAATATAGTGTCTTTCCGAAAAGTCTTCTTAGCAAATTTTCTCGGGGGGGCGTAACTCGTAAGTATCAAAGATTTGCGTGGCAACAACATGGCGACTGGAAATGCGATTTCAAAATTTTCACATTTGTTCGGAAGGCGATCTGCGGTCGTAATTGGTATGATTCACGTCGATGCTTTGCCAGGTAAAAATTTGGCGTACGAGGGAGCTTGTAATATAATATATATTTAGGTATAAATATTTAGATGGCGGTCACAACTCACAACAATTTTTAAATGACAGCAATTTGTGCATTGCATGATTTATGAAGTGATAAACGAGTAATTTAAACCGAATTTTCATTGTTTCAAATAAAAAGGTTGAATGCAGAAGTTGCTATGTTGTTTCTATCGTTATTGAATATGCACAAACATGGTATAGGGGACTATGCCCCGTACGTAGAACAGCAAAATTACAGGTCTTTTTAGACCTGTTAGACCTGCATGTTTACAATAAGAGACCAAAGAAGAAGATAAGAGAATCTCTCTGGCATGAAAAATAAACAAATTCTCATTCTTAAAAACCACTGCAAACTGAGAAGCATTTGTGTGACAGGGAATTAATTTCTACATGCAAAATTTTTTTGTATTTTGCATTTGGTTACAATATTCCTGCATCCACAAGAGAAGCTATATCACCTGCGTAAAGCTTTATATGGCTCAATATATTAGATAATTCTACTGGCCAGAAATGGTATTCATGAATCCTGTACATGTTCGAGAGACTTTGACTTGTTTCCCTCTTCTGCCGAACATGTCCTAATGATCCTTTTTAATCATTGCATGGCATTTGAATTTTGTAGGAACCCCAAAACATAGCCAACCTGTGTGTGATATTATTGCAAAAGCATGCCAAGAAGCATCAATTTACAAACAGGCATCTGTGGTAGGATATTTTTATTATGAATTTATTTATTTATGATTTCTGTGTGGAAATCAATTTGGGTATCCCTAGCTGTATTTTCAGTGGTTCTGAGGACAATTCCAGTCTCCCTATTGCTAGCAGCTTTTCATGTGTCTAACTATTTGTCTGTGTTGATTGGCTGAGTGTGGCTATGACTGCATGGGAGCATGCAAATTTTTTTTAAAATCTATCTCCCAATAATTCGGTTTAATCTTCTTGATCAGTAGGATGGAATTATGATAGAGAACATGCACGACACTCCATATCTTAATCAAGATGTTGGTCCAGAGATCACAGCCGCGATGACAGCGGTCTGTTACGAAGTAAAACGAACAGTTCCGAGCATTCCTGCATACAAATCCTCGCCGGTGCCAACAAGCAAGCATTGGCAGTTGCGAAAGCGTGTGGTTTGGACTTCATTCGTGCCGAGGGCTTCGTGTTTTCGCACGTTGCCGACGAGGGAACGATGAATTCTTGCGCGGGAGAACTTTTGAGATACAGAAAGAGCATTTCTGCAGATAACGTGTTGGTTTTCACTGATATCAAGAAAAAACACAGGTAACCTTTTCATACAAGTTATGTTTTACGTACATCACTCGTACAACACCTTATTAATATTAGTACATTACCTAAAGCGAGAACTTTCTGATTTATTTTCTGTCAAGACCTTTTTACGCACACACGGTTGGACTGTCCAATTTTTAATTTTACGAATCCTTGGTTTTACATCCTTATTTATTATTATACTTTCCACCACATACCTCTCAAATTTTTCCAGGTTACATGGCTGTCAAACTTTTACATGCTTGAGTGATGCTCCTCAAACATTTTTTATTGTTTTGCTCCCATTTTAAAGCGCTTTTTTATAATCTTCACTCTGGAATTGCGCGTGCGAACTGCTGCTCTCATTTTAAAAGGAAATTTCCTTTAAACGAATGCCTGACATGATTAGGGGAGGAGGAAAAATGCATTGCATTCTTTTCATGAAAAGAATACAATTGATGGTTCTGTTTTTTTACTCCCGTTTATATTACCAGCTCCCACGCTATTACATCAGACGTGAATTTGGTCGAAACTGCCAAAGCCGCGGAATTTTTTCTCTCGGATGGCGTCATTATTACTGGAACCGCCACAGGGGACCCAGCGAATCACCATGACATGCTAGAGGTGAAAAAATCTGTAGACATGCCGGTTCTCATTGGTTCAGGGGTTACTACAGAGAATGTTCATCATTATATACAGGCTTCGGCACTTATTATTGGGTCATATTTTAAGGAAGGTGGTCATTGGAGTGGGCCGGTAGATTTGGCCCGAGTGCAGTCTTTTATGGCAAAAATTGAAAGATTAAGAGTTTAGGTCAACGTTGTCTGAATTGAACCATAGCAAATGAAATTAATTACTCCTTACGCTTAGCTGTCTTAGGTAGGTATTGGTTATAAAGAATATTGTAAATTTGATCGAGAGAGATTAACAAATAGATATCAAATTTGGCTGTTCAATGCCTGGAAAGTGACAGGACCTTAGTCAACCGAAACTCGTAAAAAAAGGCTAATAAATCTTTTCTCCATATTAAGGCGAGGAACTTTATAATAGCGCGGTTATAGTAAAGGTTAGTTTCAAAACAGTGGTGTCAAAATTGAGATAAAAGTAAATCTCATTGAACCTCAAAGTCACAGACACAGCCGTTAATTCTAAAATGTTCAAACGAACTATTATGGTGTTGTCTAGGAAATAATGTAAACAATGTTCATACTGATAATCAATTACAAACTCTCTTTCATTATTGTTTACAAATAAGAAATGCGTCTACATTTTGGCTGAGAGCACGTTCCGAATAGATGAAGTCGCCTACGTATGTTACGTATGTCACGTTTTCCTCCTCAAGCCAAGAGCGAGGGCAAGAGCAAATCCTGATTACGAGAACGGCAAGAACGCTAATCTGTGTTCTTTGAAATTCTAGCAGGAATTTTAATTTGCATACTTCAAAGTTATATAAGCGTACTGTTCCTTTATAGCTCAAAATTCTATTATTTTAAGAACTTTGCAATATAGTTTATGCTTTCAGCTCGAAAGTACAAAACAAATTTAGACCGTGTTCACCGTGTTCACGCTAGAAATATACACAGCTTGTAGATATCCACACCATGTTTTATTAAAATTGGCCGTTAATAACAGATATCACACACCGACAGACGACTGCGAATTTGCATTTTTATAAAAGGAATTTTATTTTTTATACATATTGCACCTGAGAGATTTCGTGCACGAGTGTAATAATAATAATTGCATATACATTATTTTTTGTCCTGTTTTATAAATATTTTCCTACATACACATATATAATAATATACAAAATTTTCTACACGATAATATAGATTTTATTACAGTCAGGGAAACCCCACGAGCTTGACCAGTTAAAATTAATTAAATACAACACTAAAATATGCGAACCGAGTTTAAAATAGAGCTTGTGGTTTAAAATACAAGCCAAATACTACCGGTTAAAAACCAAAAACTTATAAATCAGCTAAGATTTAGATTAGCAACCTCGGTTGCTATAAACTGTGCTATGCTTGCTTTGTTTTCGGTCATCTTTCTTCTGTCTGCGTCGAGAACGAGTTACGCGTATGTGGGTTTGGTTTTGTTTTTGCAATTTTTTCTTTCTGTACTGCTTCTTATTTTGATCTAGGACCTTCTTTTGAACATGTCTTGTTAATTCTACGTCCTTGTCCACCGTTCGTACAGCTCTTCGGTGCGAATGAGCACGAGTTTCGACAGCATTTTCGCTGCTATTTTCGTCCTCGGAGTCAGGGGTTTCCTCCGCGACGCTCTGCTCGACTGCAACCCAAGCTTCGTTTGCGCCACCATAAACTGACATGCTTGGGTGTTCTATTAGTAAGTTCTCCAAAGGGCTTGTCTGCAAGCTGAGGAAGTCCTCCTGGCTTGCATTAAAACACGACGGAGGTGTAACGTACCAACTTTCTTCCAAAACATTGTCGCTCTGTTGAACAGGCCCTGCACTTTGTTTACGTTTTTTATCCGTTTCGTTTTCATCTGCCAAAAGAAAATCCGCCGTTATTCCAACCCGTATTTCCCTCCCCGAACACAAAGCAAAAGTATCGCACAAATTGCATTTAAAGCCCTATTTTAGGTAGAAGAAATAACCTATGTTTAATCGTAGCAGAGCATGATAAATTTATGGCGTGCCTTTGGCGTCATACCTGACTTTTTGTTCACAAAATCGACCAAAACCCATTCGTCTTCCCCTTGTTCCACAACATTTTCATCACTTATATCTGGCACAGTTTGGTCCTCAGGTCTACTTGACCAAATATAGCTAGTCAGCGAAGAAAACATCTCTCGTTTTCGCTACGAAGTTCGAATATATCCCGACTGAATATCAAATCTAAAATAAAAAGTACATTTCTAGCGACTGACGCAATATCTACAAAGGCCCAACGTCGCGACATTTTTGCAAACGCAAAAAGACCGCATCTTTTGTGAAAAGCATCATGTTGTACATTTATGTTCATTTTTTTTGTATTTACCTTTACCAATACTGCTTTGGGCGAAGTCCACAAATCCAGTCTGTTGTAAATAGGCGCCAAAAGCTGTTTCGTTCAAAAGAATATACGAAATTCCGTTCGCCTTCAGCTGTCGATGAAGTATGTTTCTCGTCAAGATATGTTGATATTAAGTTCCAAAATTGTACAGTTTTCTTTAAGAATAAGATAGTCTAACTGTGCTGTAATATATGACTAAAGAAATTTAAATTTATCCGTAAAACGTTAGGCTGTAACTTGGTTCGGTGATGATACACAAAAATTTCGTTCTGACAACAAGGGTTTTGTTGACATCCTGTCACTCGCCCATCAAAACAAAGCCAAATATGGTCATGGGTCCGCCCTTCGGTCTCGGAGGGCCTAGAACTAGTCCCTGATTGGTTAAACCGTGTAAGTATTTTAGTGTGGCTTTGTTTGACTTTATTTTAAGGGGCAAAGTTCCGTTTGACTCCTACCCGAGCAATGTTTGGTTTGGCCACCTGAATTATGTAATTACTCCAAACAAGGGCAAAAATAGTTAGTTTGCGGATTGGAAAATAAGCTTTCTTGAATATTTTGCCCAACGGTTGCTGCTATTTTGACAGGTTATGAACCGATTATTAAAATCACTAACCTTTGCGTTAAATTACCAAGGTCGCCTCCGCTATGGTTACTTTAGCAACGGAGCCTTTTTAAGTGATCTAATATTTCTGATACATCCAGTAAAGGACTGAAATGACAGTAAAGAGGATGTTTAAAAAAAATAGCCTTGCGAATCGGCAACCAGCTTTGACAACCTTGATATATTCGTACATACCTTGTGACAAAGGTGAATGGCGTGCTGTGAATCAATGAAGTGAGAAAATACCATTAATCGTTGTTCATGTGAACATCACGAACCATTCACAAGGGTGTCACGTTTATATTTGACATGATTATATTCAACACGTCTTTTTGACAATCTGCTGGGCTCACTAATCAAAAGTTTATTCAACATTGCGCCAGAAAACTGATGTTACTATAATAACATGCAACTTCTAATGGTAAGAAACCTACCAGAAAACCGCGCATATATAATTCGGAGGCAACTAGCCCTGCATTGGATTATAATCTAATACGTTTTCATATATTTCTATTATCAAGAAATTTCCATCGCAAGTCGCCATTTACAAACCATGCAACTTGCCACAATTTCTATGGGTTCTCAAATTTGCTGGTACTGTGGTAGGCATTGTCGGCATGTCTGCTTAGCTTAAGTCTCAAGTGGGAAGTGTATTTTTTAATTATGAAATTCTGAGAACATATACTTTCCCAATTGTTGAATTCCAACTTTAAGGAACAGAATACTCCCATGGCCATGTTTCTGTACTGGAATATTGCTGCTGATTTTGCGCGAAACCGAACAGTCAACCTATCTTCACTCCTAAAAACACAAAAACACCCTAAAAACACCGAATTTTGCCGGCTGAATCGGGAGAGTTTTTGTACGCATGGAATCTTTACGATATTTGAGTATGTTGAAGAATTTGTATCCAGATTAATATGTCACACGTTAAAATTTAGAAGCTATTTTAAAACGTCTTACATGTCAGCAAGTTGTATTAGCGCCACTTGACCCAAGCTCTCCAAAGGTATAGGAACTTATGTATGAGGTTTTTGTAACAGATCTGATACATGCGACATGACATAGAACATTTTTTACAATCTTTCTGTAAGTTCTATTGTTCATAACATCAATGTTGTATATAGCATGTCATAGCTGCCTGTATAAACGTCGGTAAAAACGTTAAGATGTTTCATTATAATGCTGTCGGGCCTGCCACAAGTTGTTTCAAGCAGTGGAAAGACATCGTCTTGACATAACAGCTTTGCTAACATTTTTGCAGACTTGTTTTAAAATTTGGCGCGTTTTTACACGTGAAAAATAGTTTCATCTCTGTGATTATCAACAAGTAATACTTACGGAAAATAATGCCCTGTGACTGTGAGTATTTTGACTTTTGAAGATGCAACTCATGCAAATCAAAATTAGATTTGCTTGCGCATATTTTGATACAATTTCCGTCGAATAGGGAAGTGAAGGAAGTGACTGGGTGACTGGGTGTCTGCACTCGTATGTGACGTCATATTTGTACGAAAATGACATTTGTGAATATAGTGACCCAGTGTTGACCCAGTGAGCATATACGCAAATATCGTGTTGGCAAGATGAACCTTTGTCAAAATCTAAGAATTATTTGCTGAGCCGAGGTTAGGGCGTTTGGAAGATTAAGTAATGATCTTTTTCTATGATAAATTATCTTATTCTTGTGATATCAATAACTTGGGATTATAGGCCGACCGTGATCGCCTGATATTTGTGATCTTTGATGACCAATGAGGTCTTTAAAGCGATATTTCCTCTTGAATTATGGCCAATAAACGTTTAAGCAAGCTAAAAACTAACGAGCTGGAACCGTCCGAACAAGATTTAGCCGATGAAGACGGACACGAATTTAATCTAAGTGGAGTACTTTCGTTGACGGAAACGAAGAAAACAGCATGAAGTTACACACAGATGCAAAAGGTATACTGTAGATTATTAATTTTTTACTATTATTACATCAAAGTTATATGACAATTGTGGTAAAATGGCGATCAAATATCAAGACATGAGTGCAAAATCGCATATGTTGATTTTTGAGGATTATTTTCCGTTTTGATGTATTTTGGAAACTCTTACCAATGATTCACTCCACTCTATCAGAGAATTCTAAGTTTAAATAAAGCTAGGGGTGGCTATGCATATTAATTGTAATGTTCTGGCTGTCTTTGAAATTGTGGTAAATACTTCCTGGTCTGCCGAGGATGTATCAACCATTACCAGCAAGTATAACTTACCTCTGAATTTGTAAAATGATCTGGCACTGAACAGAGATATAGTATCATTTTGAATGTTTCCTTATAGATAGGGCAAACAGTATCGGAACCACATCTAATGATAGCCAAGATGGGGAGGATGATGGTATTGATGACAGTTATGAAAGAATAAAATCAATTTCTACACTAAGTAACAGCATCTCACGTGGATTGAGTATCTCAGTTATAAGAGAAAAGACAGATAAAGTTAACATTGATATTATTGATGCAAGGGTAGTTGGACACGTACGGAAACGCTTTGCTGTAAGTAATGTTTTAAATTCACTTTTACCACCCTGACCCATTAACATTCAAAGTACCTGTTCTTTTGCTAGCTCTATACTCTAACTGTGACCAGGACTCCAGGACTTGACAGTGACAAAGCCGTCATTGAACGTAGATACTCTCAATTTTTAAAACTTTACAAAGAACTGAAAAAGGTTTTCCCAGATTTCATGGGAGATATCGAATTTCCTGAAAAGAAATTGATTGGGAACCTCAAAGACACTCTGGTCAGAGAACGATGTAGACTTTTACAAAGTTTCATCAGAAATATTCATGAAAATAAGGAGATAAAAAATTCAGAGATTTTCAAAAAGTTTTTCTATATTGAATCCTTACAACAAGGTTGTCAATTTATTTGTGGTGGCCTGTTTGAACAAGCATTGAATTATTTGCTAAATGGTCTACATTTGCAACAAAAGCTTGCCCTGGATTCAACAAGCGAGGTAATTGCAACATTGAGCAACATTGTTGAGTGCTACACATCTTTAAAGGATTACAAAAAGGTAGTGGATTATTGTAACGCTGCATTAGAATTGATAAAAGATGATACTAGCAATGTATATTTGGTGCCACTCTTGCAAACCTTAAAGAATGCGTATGACCAATTGGGTGAAAGCTCTGAGTCAACAGAAAGAAGGTTAAAAGAAATTGTTCATCTTAATCGAATTGAAGTTCCAGATGTGCGATCATTAAGGGAACTATCTGCAAAAAGATTTGCCAAACAATAAAGGTTTTTTTAAATTATGTATAAATTATATGACAATATACAAACTATAAGCATTGCATCCAAATAATATTTGCACACTCAAGTTTACAATTAGGTCCAAATCGATTTATCTATTATAGTAATAGCATATAATAAAATATTTTTTATTTTCTTTTCATCTGAAACACTTCACTTTCGTAGCAAATACATGATAATCAATATTAAAACCCTGAAGACCTCCTTTTACAACTGTACTGAATTGAAAATATAAGTACATTAGTATTTCACTTTTGAAGCTCAAAATAACAACATTCCTTCACTTTATTTCAACTAATCAATTTTCTCAACTAAACAAATTTCTGTGTTGGTAATTATGGTCAATGGTCAATGCAATGATAAGGCTAGTCTCTGCAATATTGCTTTTAAATAAAATTCTATTGTGGAAAATTTAGAATGAAATTTAAGAGCTTTTACTGATACAATACTTAGTCATGAGGAAATTTTACTAAAGGCTTTCACAATTTAATTTTTCCAACCATGGAATTATTGCTTTCACTTCCTGTCGCCAGTTTAGTAAGTTTTCTATTGGATTATTTTGTAAATTAAGTATCTTTAAATTCCTGCATCCTTTTAGTACGTTCAAGCATGAAATTTCGTGGATATCTAGTGAAAAATATTCGTCAAGGAGTTACGATTTAGTCGCTTTTGTTGCAAAATGAAAAAAAATTTCCTATATTGTTTTCTGCTTATGTGCAAAGTTTCATGCAAAGCTGCCAACTTAAAGCCTGCAAAGGATACTGTTATTTTTCAATGATAATTCCTGCAAACACGGTAGATTTAATATTCCTTGTCTTACGATAACATCGAGTTGGTTGTTGTCGGCACAAATATTTCTCGCACATCGTAGCATATTGCAGTCATCCAGGTGACGAATTTTGTTCCCGGATAAATCGATGTGTGTCATAAGGAGTAACTGTTCCATGTGAGAAAGGTATGATAATTTCTGTAAAATTAGTATTAAATATGTTAGTGCATAGACAGAATTTATTTTATTTTATTTAACTCACCATATTTGTTAATTGAATTGTTCTGGAACGTTCATTCTATGAAAAAGAAAACTGAGTGTGAACTAAAAAATTTTTGGAAAAATTTCGACTTCTACGAAAAGTAGCTACTAACATATTTGAGCAACATACTTCTTTTTCCTTGAATTCCTTTAAATGTTTTTCTATAGTATTCTCGAGTTTATATTTACTATCTGGAAGAAATAAAATACAAACTACGGTTGATATCTGACTAGTGGACTAGAATTGAGTCAACAAAACTTTCATGAACACGCGCGTTGAGGTACCTAAATCGATGTAATATTCTTTCCTATAATAATCAATTCCACAAAGCCTTTCCAAATAGCTTTCAACTTTTTCTGCATATTTCATCGGATTTATGGCTCTCATTAGTAAAACAATGGTGAGAATAGTCCCTGTAAATAGAAAAAAATGGCACCTATTGAGTATTATAGGTTTCAGAAACTAGGAATGAAATAACGAAATAACTTGGCTTAAAATCTCACATTTATTATCTGGTTCCTCTTCCAACAACAACTCGCATGATTCCAGCTCGTTTTCGAGAAACGAATGGTGTACTGCAGTTAGCTCTGATCTACAAAATCAGCGGCAGAAATTCAGATTCACCGGTCAACTTCCAAACTTTCAGTCAAATCCAATAGGACGTACTGTAATGGGGAAACATTTAAGCCAAGAATAGATCCAAATCTACCTGAAAACATACTGTATCTGGTCTGAAAATCTAAGCCACTTCTCGCACACGGCTATAATAATTTAGTAAACATTGCAGTTGTGAATAATTTTGACAATAATAGTAAGTAAAGATACTAAATTTTTGGCATATTTTTCATAGCATTCTCACATAATTCCATCTTCAATGTCAATGAAACGTCCATTTCGTCGGAGGAAACAGCCAGATGAACAGTTTCTTTGCTATCGAAGTTTAACCTAGCTATTTATTTACAGTTAAAGAATGGTTCGATTCATTTTTCGAAAATACTATAGGTTGAACCTTTTAAAAAGAATGTTTATTCAAGCAGCTGTAAGAATAAAACAAAAATTTAATATGTTTATATCGGCTGCTTTATATACCGTTCAAGATGTCAGAACTGTTTACAAATATGAAAAGTTTTGATAAAGCTAGTAAATGACTAATTTAACTAATTACTTTAAGAACAGCAAGGAAGCGCGCTAAAAATTGTTCTCTATATTGTTATTGGCTACCAAGAAAAAAAGGAACAAAATTTTGAAACAATTCTGGTTCTAATTTATTCGCGAAGAAAAATATTGACAGCTCGGAAACCAATGAAAATGCATCAACCGAAATCCGGCAACATGATTGGTTAGCAAAAACATTTGCCGCGAAAAGTATTGGATCGCTTCCTATTTTCATTCGTTCGCGACAACGAATTCAAAGCATAGTTGGGATAACAAAAGCGTGAAGCGTCTTTTTATATGAAAAAAGGATATCCAAATAGATGACGGAAGCGAATTTGCGAACGGATTGAACCAATCTCCGTTTACATCGACTTCGTTCAACTTCAGCATAACCGATGAAAGGTTTTCCCGCTAAATAACGGTAGAAATTTATATATTCACGATGCAGACGCATTCTTGGTTGAAAAGCAGTTTGACTGACCTTTACTGGCTGATTATACAGCAAACAAACAGAAATATTGTCATCTGATCGTCTGGCATAAGCCAATATCATTCCTAGTTCGTTTCGGGCTATAAAAAACAACAATGAAGAATCAAATGTGCGAACATTCAGCGGGAAATGTTTAATTGTGCAATCGATAATAATTGTTCACCTCTTCCCAGAAGCCATCTATGATAGAACCAAGCACTCTGGTCATTTGGGTCGGTAAAAAACGCGTTTTGCACCAACTGAAATTCTGAAAAGATGAATATGGCCATGTAAAAGCGAATGGTGAAAACCGAACCTTAGATATTATTTTACCTATTTTGATCTAGGGAATAAATCCAACACTACAGCCATCTGTGTACCTTTTAAAAGCGCTTGTTCCTCGATCCTCTCCGTGTCTCCTGGTCTTGCAGGGTGGATTTTCGGCAGCAGTTTACTGCGATAATGCCAAGATGAATAATTCGAAAAATTTTCCCTGATTTTGTTGCTTGTGAACTCGAATTCTTCCTGCGCAGATATCTTAGCTTGCTTCACCACAAAACGACGGTAGTCCCAACAGTGGACTGGATGAAGAAGCGAAAAAAGGATTTCAGTATAAATGGACAGTGGGGAAGGGTAGTCTATCCCGACCTCTTTATTGCCGTGTTGGCTCCCTATTTGCTGGTGGCCTGGCAATTTGGTAGGGTGGGGCACAGTAAAGAGGTGGTCTTAGATTGCACTCACAATTTCTTTCATCATAACTAAGGTAAACAGTACAAAGGTGCAACTCCTTCTTCCAGTCTGGCTCTGGCATGAATAACATTATCCAACTTCTATGGTGCCATATCCCATATGACTTTGGATTCACCGGCAGACAGCTTTCCAAAAAGGACAATTCTTTCACACAAAATTCTTTGAGTTGTGTTGTTTCCCTATGTGAGTTTAGGTACTAATTCAGTTAGCCAGCAGTGCATTGTATTGAATAATTTAGTGGTATTCAGTAGTCAGTCCTTAGTTTGGTGGTGATGATATGTATACTCTCTTGGTAGGTCATGCAAGTAGATGTAGTTCATACACAAAACATAGATTTTAACAACTTACCTTTCATTTTTCAGGTGTTCTAAGACTTCTCTCCTGTAATTCCACAGTGAATAGAAGTCTGGATTGGCATGTAGCAACTGACCGGTTAGGCTGAGAGCTTCTTCATCAAGTTCACCATTTTTACGCTGTCAAAGGAATAATCCAAAAATTTTTGTAATGCATATTGATAAGATGACTATTGCTAATATTGGTGTTTGTTAGCTGAAGATGACTCAGGGTGATCACAGTGATTCATCCTTGAGTGTTTGCAAATAATAAAATAGTATTGTGGTATTCCAACTTAAAGGAATTTGATTCAACTTGTAACACTTTTGTCAGGAACACCCAAATAGCCACCAAAGCTTTTGTGTGGAGTCACTCCCTTTTAAATTATCATTTAATATTTCCAAACTAAAGCTTACAATGTCAAGAAAAACAACTAATTTATTGCAATTAACAAGTGCTGCACTACCTTGTGAATAGCTGCATTACATTAGCTAACAGCTAGGACTGGAAAAAGAGAAAGCGCTACCAACATGCTTACCTTGGCATTCACTTTACTTGTAACTTTCTGATACACTTCCAGTTTCTTCTCCCGCTCCTTGCGTTTCGCTTCCGCCTGTTCTGCTGTAGTACGTACCTTTATACGGCCGTGCTGTACGAATTATAATAGTTATTTCGTTGTTTTTCCGTTTAAAGTGTTAAATTTCCTTCGCATCTCGCGTTCAAAGTCACAAAACACAAAAATAAATAACAATGCGATACTCACCATTTTGAAACTTTCTTCACAGCCGTTTGGTTTCGGCCAATTTCGTGCAAACCTGTTCGTAGGCTATGAGTGGACGGGGGGAACAAACAACAACGAGCTGTAATCGTGTTACTCTCAATATTTCAAACTGAAAGAAGCTATGTTTTCTTAGATATTTTTTCACTATGCCTAAGTGTTTCACTTCAGATCGCATATAATAGTCATCTTGTGCAAGCTCATGTATATGGTCAAGCTCTGGTGGCAATTTTACCGTTCTGTTGGAACTTGATAGTGGTATATTAGTAATATTACTATACTCGTTCTGCATTGTGAATGAAATGAAATGTGAGCATCTGTTAACATCTATATTGTGTCGTTACTGTCGTAGATTGATATCAATACAGAAGCAAATGTGCTAATATCTAAATAGGCAGCACATAATATATGTTTATATATAAAAGCTTTTGTCACTTTTTGGGTTAGGTATTTTGTATCCCCCATATGCATGTGTATATGACCATATATGACACATTTATTATGGGTCCATGTTTGAATCATGTAATATTCATGTAATATTTCTAAAATTTTTCAGGGGCATTCCTACAAGCATTTAGAAGTGAATAGTTATCATTGGTATTTTAATTTGCAGCATTCTCGTATGGTCTTTATGATCAAGTGAGATGATATCCAATATTGTGTCAGTTGTGTGATGCTCTAGAATATTAAATCCTAGAGCCTCACACAGCTAGGACAATTAAGTTGGAAAATAATCAAAGGGTTAGTCCCGACATCCTGGAGGAAGGTGGTTATCTGGTTGCTAATGATGGGTAAATGGATTAACCAATCAATTAATGGGTTGTAAACAATTTATTATCAAACATTTTGCCTCCATTCTGAACTGCTATATATCTTTAAATATAATGTACTGTCTGCATATCTAACACAAAATTCGTTTGCTTCTGAATGTGAATTGTTGACCGTGTTAAAATGGATTTTTTGGTTGCAAAGTTATCTGAAGATATTTTTAGAGACCTTGTTCAATCAGTTTTCCTATGCTAATTTAATCGAAATTTGTGAATAAAAAATGAGCGCACAGTTACGGAGCGAAAACGACCTCATTTCGATTATTCCAGAATCCTTCGCGCGCTTCATCGTAGCCACTGATCTCTATATATTAGCTAAATGCAAATAGAACGCCTGGGTGCAAAGCTGTCCAAACTCCAAAATATTGGATATCTTTTGCAGTTTTTAATTGATATATAAGGAGCAAAAATGTTCTTTTAGATATTTGCTTTTACTCGAGTAAGCCAGAAACCTGAATAAATTTTTCATGCTGTAACGTCCAAACTATGGTTTGTTTTGCTTTTGTAACGGGTGGTTTCAAAACGCGGCCGCTCCAAAAAGCGTTGTTTTGCAAAATCACGACTGGTACCGTGTGCATCATGCCTAACTATATTCATATATGTCTGAGTTTGGTGTCTAAAACTTTCCTTGCGGCTTCCCAAACTTTACAAATTTTATGCACTACAAGCATTCATCGCATTGTTGAACTTTGAATGAAATATACAAATGTAGTGGAACCGGTTCAGCTGTAAAGTGTTGGCCGAGGTAATGATGAACGGACGACAGGGAACAAAAATATGGCTCGCCTTTGCTTGTGTGATAGCGTTTCAAGTCGTTGTACGATGCAAGAATGGCATTACGATGGACGAAGCTTACGAGGCGTCATATACCGATGAAAATACTGTCGAACAAAGTTCATTGGATGATAGGATTTCTGATAATTTAAACGAAGTTCGAGATAGCAATTCGAATGCACAAAATTCCCATGGCATAGATGGTGTTGACCGCGACGCTAGCACTCTAAAACTGGATAAAGTAAGAAATGAACTAAATAGAAAGAATGTTGGAGTGCCATTGGAAGCTCAAGACGGTATTTTCTCAGTTGGAAAAACTGCTAAAAATTTTGAAGAATTTTTAACCGAACAAGGCAAGCCATCTGCCAACGCACGTCCTCAAAATGAGCCGGAAAATAATAGGATTGGAAAAAAATCTGATATTTTGAAACAATTTTTGGTTCAAGACCAACAATTTCCTGCGAAAGTTGCAACAAGTGTCAACGCCGTGCGCCAAAATCTTCCGCCAAACGTAACAATACTGGACAAAATGCGAGATCTTATGAGCTACGAAAGCTCTATATTGGATTTTTCCATACTAGACTCGTTTGATTGGTTTGACGACACGACAACGTTAAAGTCGCGAATGCGCCGAGACTCGGAGGCCTATCACTACCGGAGATTCCAGCAACCTCTACGAGCTTACATCCCGGAAAATTCTCCCCCCGGTACAAAGGTTTTGGAAATCCCTCGGAACTTTGATGGAGCGCTGGAAATTGTGGAACCGGTAAATCCGATTTTTCGCATAAGAAGCGGAACTGGCATTCTTGAGACCACAGTGCGGCTGGATTTTGAAAGCGAAAAAGTTTACAATCTTATTATCCAGGACTCCGGCGTTTCCTCGTTTTATAATCATGACGTCATCGTTTACGTCACAGACCAGAATGACAACGAGCCTACATTCGCGATGAACGAATACAAAGGTAATGTAAACACGGCAAGTCGGGTCGGGTCGTTTGTGGCTCAACTCAACGCCTCTGACCCTGATAGTAGGGAACGTGGGCGTTTAGGTTTTCTCATTGGGGACAGAAATTCGGCGTTTACCGTCAACCCAAAAACTTGGGTAATGGAAACCAATGGTAGACCGCTTGATTTATCCCAAAATAGTTTTCCGGTGAATATACGAGCGTTCGACCAAGGTTATCCAAGACGTGAAAGTTCAACTAGGGTCTTGACTGTAAACAAAGCGAACAACCCCCCTAGATTTAGTCAGTCGGAGTATACATTTAGCTATCCGGAGATAACGTTACCGGGGATTGTGATTGGTCGGGTCGTAGCGATTAGTCTATCGAATATCCCGGTCGGTTACGAAGTTGTCCCGACTTCCGATGTCTTTGCGATAAATCAACGAGGAGAGTTATCGTTGAAACGCAGTGTTGATTTCGAAACCGCCGACGGTTTGACGACGACGATCATTACAATTCGCGCCAGCGAGCTTACGGACAGCAACCCACTCTCATCCCAGGCCTCTGTAACTCTTGTCGTCACGAACTACGACGAGAACCCTGCAATATTCACCAGGGCTATCTACAATGCGCAACTCGACGAGGATGTTGGGATTGGTACATCGGTAACGACTGTAACGGTAACGGACTGTGACTGCGGAGTGAACTGCCAGTGCACTGGGACCGAGATGAATTTCGCCCTTGAAGATGCTAATGCTTACTTTGATATAAGCGCCACCGGTGAAATTCGAACGGCAAAGCTTTTTGATTTCGATATTCAAAGTGTATACAGTTTTGCGGTGGTGGCTTGGGATCGCGCTGGTAGCCGCGGTGAGAGTGAGCCCGCACGTTCTTATGTCAGCGTCAAACTTCGTGACGTCAACAACAATGCTCCAAAGTTTTCCGAAAGTCGCTACCGATTCTTCGTCGACGAGGATTCGGAAATTGGCCATCTTGTCGGGGTGGTCCAGGCCACAGATAAGGACAACCTTGGTTCTCCGCTGACCTACAGCATCACGGCGAGCTCGCCCAAGAGCGGACTATTTCGTATTCCAGACTCTAGATTTGGGATCGTCGTCGTGGCGTCCTCGTTAAAGGCAGAGACCGAAAGCGTTTTCGTCTTGAATGTTGAAGCCAGCGATGGTGTGCTACGCTCTCAGACGCAAGTTGAGGTTAGAAATTTTAACCGTTAATTCAGTCATTTTCTCGCAAATAATCCTCACTTCATAATAGGCCCTCCACCGTCCTTTAACCACCTGCCCACTCTCCCCAAACTTCTTCTTTGGTTGTTGCATCTTTGATCTTTTAGAATCGTGGGCCATTTTTTGGTCTCACCAACATCACCGAGTGCATAATTTATTGCTAAGATTATTACATAGATTATTCTCACGTTTTTTTTTTTTTTATAATTCCAGATCAACGTTGAAGATGTAAATGATAACGCGCCCCAGTTCACGTCGTGCCCCGAATCCGTGTCCGTCGAAGAGAACATTAGCCCTGGATCTCGGGTGACCGTTTTGAAAGCCGTCGACAGCGACCGTGGAATACATGCAAACATCGAATATTTCATCGAGGTATAAATATGCACAGTAAATATCCTAGTGTTTACCAATCTGTATCTCTTGTATGGCTCTTTTTATATACATATACTAATATACCACAGAAACAATAGTTTTCGAAATAAATCAGTCGGGTATAACACGAATATATGGATATACACTCCTCCCTCCCCGGAATTATGCTGTTAGCCTTGTCTGAACTAACGAATCTTGTTTCTTTCCGATCAGGACTCCTATGATCTATACACACCCGATCATCAATTAGTTTTCGTCGTGAACAACCAGAGTGGTAAAGTGGAAACAGCACTGAAATTGGACCGCGAACAAAAGTCGCAGTATTTTCTTATTTCCTCCGCAAAAGACCAAACTTTGAACAGCCAGTTGCGTCAAGTGGGATACTGCCAATTTGTCATTCACGTCTCGGACGAGAACGACAACTATCCCATATTCGAAGTCGAAGAATATCAAACTAGCGTCAAAACAGATTTGGCTGTCGGCAGCCGCGTGCTCCAAGTCAAAGCAATTGACCACGATGTCGGGGAAAATGCCAGGGTTACCTATACTATTGACAAGGGAAATGACAAAAACCTGTTTGCGGTCGGTTTGGATGGATGGATAACGGTGAAATCAAGCTTGATAGGTAAGCTAAAGTCACTGAAAGTCAGGTCTAAACTTCAAAAATATTCCCTGGCGTCTTCGCAGAAATTTATGCACTATCTAGGTGATCTGAAATGGCGGGAAATGACTAAAAAGGCAATAAATGATAGCTTTGGAGCTAACAATTATTAAAAGGATCCTCAACTTAGGTATATAAAGTTTAGTTAAAGTTACACTGAACAACGGGCTACTTTAGAGCGATGGAAAAAACCGATAGCGCTTTCCAGCTTTCGTACAACCAGCCCCTGGTGTGTAAACGCGAATCACAAATACTTAACCCTTCGGGTTTGTGGCGAGTCTGACACGTTGATTTTTCTGCTATTAATTTAGGTCAACTTGGGGAGGTGTCGCTGACCATCACTGCTGGTAACGTTAAGGCGTACCACAAAGATGCCAAGTCCGATAATACACATGAGACTACGGTGAAGATTTTATTCACAACGAAAAACCTTCCGCGATTTTCTCAACCTCTATTTCAAACCAACGTATTGGAAAACACGACTGTCAGTTCTACGGTGCTGACACTTACAACGGTGCCAACATCAGCTGGAGGAAGCATGATATATAGCTTGGCCACGCTCCGTCTTGGAGATTTTCCGTTTCGACTTGACCACAGCACGGGCGCGGTGACTCTAACACAGCCCCTCGATTATGAAAAACGCAAGCAATACGTGTTTTCTGTTAACGCGAAGCAGCACACTGACAGCGGGACTGACAATAATCAGGTCGAAACGGCGGTTGAAATTAACGTCGTCGATGTCAATGACGTCGCGCCGGTGTTCGCGCGATCACGATACGATGCGACGGTTTCCGAAGGCGCACAACCTGGTACGATGGTGATACGAATATTTGCGATAGATTACGATCCGTTAAACGTCGCTATTTCGTACAAGATGGAAGAGTTACTCGATTCACATTCATTTCAATTGACTTATCGCGATTCGTCTATAGAAATCATTACGACCAGGATGTTTGATCGGGAGACTAGGGAGTATTATGACGTCAATGTTGTTGCCACTGACAACGGGAACCCTCAGCTCCAAAGTACGGCTTACGTCAAAGTGCGTGTACTGGACGAGAACGACTCGCCCCCAGTGTTCGACGCGGCTCATTATACGGTCACAGTCCCGGAGAATACCCCGGTCGGGACAACTATAAAGACTGTTGTGAGTCGGGATATGGACTTCGGGATAAATGCCCGGGCTTTGTTTTCCATTGCCGCCGGCAACGATGGGAGGTTTCAGATGACGTCACAAGAGGTAGCCAATGGCAATGAAGGACATCTGGTCGTGGCGAGACCGTTGGATTTTGAAGCGAATTCTGAATATAATCTCACTGTGGTTGCCAGTGATGCAAAGTTTAGCAATAGCACCGTAATCACAGTAAAGGTAAGAAAAAAATCATAGCAAAAATTGAAAGTTTAAGAACCCTTTCGGTATCTTTATGTGCCTCTAATGAAAGCATTATATGCCAAGAATTGTTTATACACTCCAATGAGACAAATGCGCTCAAATAAGTATAAGAATGATAAGAGTAAGTAAATTCCAGAAGTTTATTGTATATTTTCAATTTTTTCCAGATAACCAAATCGGACAATAAGCCTCCACAGTTTGGGAAAAACCTTTACGACACCAATCTTGAAGAAAACACCCCTTCTGGAATGTTAGTCCTAGCCGTGTCCGCCGTTGACCCAGACACACCCAGCAACCAGCTTGTATACACCCTAAACACAACCATTGTTCCCTACTTCAACATTGGCTCGACAACAGGGGAGATTACCACTACCGGGGTTCCGCTTAACGTGGAAAAAGTTCCGGTTGTGGTTTTTCCCGTACATGTTACTGATGGCAATAGCATAGCCAGGGCCTTGGTTGTAGTAAATGTTTTGGATGTGAACGAGCCACCATATTTTCCAAACAGCCCTTATATTGGTTTTGTCCCTGAAAATAAACCCATTGGTACACCAGTTCGGTATATCACGGCCTTTGACGACGACGATCCGAAGCTTGCCAATGGAAAGAATTCTAAAATTTCTTATGCCATCGACCGAAGTTCGGGCGAGACACAGCTCGATGCCGATGGCGGATTGTTTTCTATCGATTCTACGACTGGACTGCTGACCACTAGTGGAGTGTTCAATCTGGAGACGATTCGGCGAAATCTGACGATCTTAGTGCGAGCAAGTGACGAAGGTGTTCCGAAGCTATCTTCCACTACATTGGTTACGATTGTGGTGGAGGATATTTCCGAGTTTCCGCCGAAGTTTTCCCAAGATGGATTCGTCGGGGAAGTTGCAGAGGATGTTAGTTTAGGTAAGACTCCTGAAATTTTAACAAAACAGAGGAAATTCCCTCTTTTTTTATTTCTGAACTTTAAGGGATATCGATTGGCTTTTATAAACTACATATAAACTATACTTTATACACTATAAACGCTCACGGTCGAAGATACATATTTAAATACTTATCTATGTGTTTGCCCAGGTTCTGTTGTTCTGGAGATGGCGACGGTTGACGAAGATTTCACGAATGTCGGTCATGAATACGCTATAACCGAAGGAAATTATCCATTTGCGTTTTACGTTGTTCCTAGTACAGGACAAATTCAAGTTGCTGGCATTCTTGACTACGAAACAAAACCGACGTATAACCTCACTGTATCTGTCTTGGAACGAAGCATTGACAGGACTTTCCCCACAGATCATGCCGTGGTGTATATAAAAATCCTCGACGCAAATGATCATCCGCCAATTTTCCAACCGAAAAGCTACCATCGAAGACTGCAGGAGAATGTTACCATAGGTACAGAAGTCCGAACGGTCACATGTTCCGATATGGACGCGGGGGCCAATGCCGTACCGCGCTTTTCAATCACGGATGGAAATGTTGGGGATGTATTTGAAGTGGTAACGGATCCAACAAATGACCTCTTAGGTGTTGTAAAAGTTGCGGACCATCTTGATAGAGAGAAAATATCGTCGTATATGTTGGAGATTACTGCCACAGATATTGGAGGACTAAAAGGTTAGATATGATCAAACGATCTAGAGTTATTTAAGTTAGATTATATTATACTTCTCTAATATATATATATTCAACATGGCTGCTGACACAAGTCGACCTATATTTCATATACTTCATGTAACCAAAACATTCATATATTAGTCATCTTTTTCTTGTAGTTTTGTAGTTCTTTAGAGCTCTGTAGCAAGAAAAGTAAGAATCTTTTTTCGCCTGCTTTTTTAGACACAGCTGTGTTAGCAGTTCAAATTGAAGATGTCAACGACACTCCCCCGATGTTTTCACCGGCATTTTACGAAGCGAGCGTAATCGGAGGTGTTCGTAGAGAGCAATATATCACGACAATTAATGCCTCTGACCCGGACCAGTCTCCTAATGGAGTCCCGTTTACATTTCAACTCAACAGCACCAACGACGAATTCCAATTAAAAAATCCAACTGGCAACAGCGTTGAACTATATACTAAACTATATGAATTTATTAGAGAGACAACACCGCTGTACCATGTTAAAGTTGTAGCGACCGACGCCGGCAATCCTGCTCAGTCAGCGGAAATGATGGTTTTCGTGAGTGTTCTTGATGATACAGCCAACCAGGAGGCTTTTGATGGATCCCTGAGGATAATCATATTCGCATTAGATGGAAATTTTTCCGGGGGTGTTATCGGAGAGGTATATTATAAGGATAACGACTACCAGGTTGATCAGAACGAGTACACTGTTGTCTCACAAGAACCTGGAAACCACTTTAGCGTGAATTCCTCCACAGGTCACCTAAGCTGTGTCACAGCCGATATACCGATCGGCGTGTATTCTATAAATGTTACCGTTCGAGATCAGAACTCTGCGAAAAGTGTGAACTCCGAAATCACTGTTACAGTTCGAAATTTGAGTGCTTCTGCTGTCCAACATGCCGTAGCATTGCGGTTTCCAATGGGAAATTCAGCCATGTTTATTGACGGTGTATACATGAAGCTGATAACGACATTGGCGAATATTTTCCAAGTTCCGGCCGATCATGTGTATGTATTCAGCGTCGCGCAATCGACGGAAAGTCTCGTCAGTACGCCAACTGGCGTGGATGTATGGGTTGCCATCAATGACAGGAATGATGTTTTTATGAATCCTAACTATGTTTTTACACAAATTGAGACGAATTATGAAAAAATTGTGGCCTTAGGTGAGTTGTTTTATAGAATCCTTTGGAGGGAACATTTTGCTTGTTTCACCAACCTGTTAAGGATAGCACGTCATTATTATTCCCGCTCTCAGAAGAGCTTTGATCCACATCACTTTTATCCTTGTTTTCCAGGCGTAAATAATGTTGAAATAGGCTACGATAAATGCGCTGTTGAATCCCATTCTGTTGGTGTGTGTAAGAACGTTCTTACTGCACATCAGTCGTACTCGGTGGTCAGCGGATATCATGGTCAAATACCTGCGCCCAGCTCCAGTCTCACAGTTGTCGTCGTTGATACAGACCTGCAAGCGACGTATACGGTGTTGCCCGAGCCGGCAACCAGTTGTGCTTTATTGCCTTGTTTGAACGGAGGTAGGACCAAGGACCATTTAGAAACTTAACGTCTATCACCTGTATTCAAAAAGCTCTCTTACACTCATTGAGTTTGACATAGAAATTTTGTTATTACTGATCAATGAGAAAGTCCTTTCTTAATTAATAGAAAAATTTAAGGCAAAACACTGAAAATCAAGCTATTTTCATGAAACGTTATGAGAAGATCAAGATCTCCCATTCAATGAGTTTGAATGTGAACGAGCTCTTACAATACAGACGTTTGTATGTTGTTTTAGCAGATATTTTGTATTCATATCTTTAACAATTGCAGGCACTTGCCACGACATTCTTCCCGAGGGATATGTATGTGAATGCCCGCATGAGTATCGTGGCCCGGAATGTCAGGCGACAACCAGAACTTTCGACAAATCCAATTCCTATATTTGGTTGGAACCTCTGTCCGCTTACGAACTAAGCTCGTTCTCCTTCGAGTTTATGTCACAGCCAAGTTCAAGTAGCGGGTTGTTGGTGTATCAAGGTGCTGTGAGAAAAGGTATTGTTACACTAAAATTGTCAAAAATGGAAACAAAATGGAAATACGAAACACCATGGGTTACACCAAAAGGGAACGTTGAAAACGCCAAAAGGGTTACGGTGTTTGAATGACGTGTACAACCACTGGTCTTATAACACACTGGATATAGCAACTATACTTTAATATACATCGACCTGAAGATACATGATTTTTGCAACCCAATTCTCTTGGTTTCATTATAGGTGGCAACAACGGTATGAAAGATTTCCTTGCTGTGTCGCTTATAAGTGGATACGTCACCGTCGCGATATCGTTGGGCGGTCGTGCATTGTCGTTGAATCTTCGGAACGGTCAACGCTTGGATGATGGCGCTTGGCATCACGTTGAGATAAAAAGAATGAAGAAGGTTTTATTTTCAACTTTTTTCTTTCACCCTCTCGTTCTCATCCGAAATGTTATCCCACCTAATGTTATCCTCCGATCATCCACTTTATCCTTCCACTCTTCTTCATACAACCAGCCACTTTTCGCCCCAGGCCGCCTTTTTTCAAGCTCTTTCCTATCACATCCCATTGCTCTCCGCCATGTGACTAACGTCAATTTTTCTCACCATAAAGGAAATCCGCTTAGTCGTCGACCATTGTGAGTCGGTCACCGTTACCGAAGAAGACGGTCGATTTTTTGAAGATCGGGCGAAATGTGAAGTGATCAGTCACACATTTGGTGATTATATGTAAGTTAGTCTCAGCCTAAATTATTTTCTAGGTTTTGGTAATGCAGAAAAGTTCTAATTATTTTAATATTCTTCTTCAGCTATCTTAATGGCTTAGGTCCGCTCCAAATCGGTGGATCATCTTTCGCATTCTCCCATCCCTCAGTCACGGCCCAATCATTCTACGGTTGTATACGAAACATCTACGACAACAACCGAATGTATGACCTGCATAACCCGCTAAAGGTGGTCAACGCTTCCCTCGGCTGCAAACGAGGCTGTCAATCAGAATGTCAAAACGAAGGCTACTGCGAAGCCGAAATGTACAACGGGAAAAGTTGTTGCACGTGTGTGCCAGGATTTACTGGCTGTGATTGTAGTCAACGTAAGTCACTTTGTAAGAAGTCCAGTTTAGCCTGTTATGTATAGAGACCTGTTTAGCTTTTTTGTATGTAGTCCAGTTTAGCCTTTTTCGTATAGAGACCAGTTTAACAGTGTGTATCACGTCAAAATTATTCCTTCCAGGATCTCCTTCCCTGTGGTATATTGAGAACAGTTTCAGTGAATACAACATCTCGAACATGGAACAACAATCTGTGATCCAAGATGACCCCGATGAGCCATCATTACCCGTCAGACATCGGCGTCACATATTCGCACGCATTTTCAGATATTTCTTTCCCTTCCACACGAACCTCGTGCTCAGGATTCGGGTCTTGGCCAATGTTAGCAATGCGATATTCTTTAGATCTGCATCGGCTGCCGAAAGTTCCTCCTCAGAGCTTGGGGTAGGTCGAATAACTGTTTCAGATTTAGGATCATGCACAGGACACGTGTAACCTGCGCACAATCACTGATGGTTTGGAGACAAAATTGGGGGAACGGAGAGGGGGGGAAGCTGCCCTTTTCCTTTACCTGAGTGTATACCTATAGTATTTTAGTAACTCTTTACTTGTGAAATATATACATCAATTCGTCATTTTCCAGCGAACTCGACCATGGTCGAATTCGTCATTTTTCGGCGAACTCGACCATGGTTGAATTCGTCATTTTCCGGCGAACTCGACCATGGTGGAATTCGTCATTTTCTGGCGAACTCGATCATGGTCGAATTCGACTACATTAGCTCATTACTGTTTGTCTACGCTTAGATCAAAAATGGACATCTATACTACACATGTAAATTTGCCGACGAGATGAAAACAGTCACCCTGACTGGGGCCAATATCACTGACAATAAATGGCATACGGTTCGTGTCAGTAGACGTGGAAATACAGTCTCACTTCAGATGGATTTTAAAGCTAAAGCATACGGAACTACAGGTGCTGAAAGATTGTTCAGTATATGGAACACAACTTTGTTTGCCTTTGTGAACCAATTTCGTTACCATGACAATGTTGAAATTTTTGAATATTTCACATCAAAGTGCTTTAGAATTGTTAAAATTTTAATACAGGTGGTGTTGTGCGTCTGACCAGCTTATCTGGTGGTTCGTTGTACACTGGGGGTATACCCCGCTATGCTGAAAAAATCCTTGTCTCAAGTAATGGTAACGGCAGTATGTCCTCGAGGAGCATGATGCATGGCGGGCGGAAAGTTGAAACTGTCCACCATGACTTTCAAGGTAAAGAAACGCTAGTATATCTTCGCTCAAGCCTCAAGTTAGAATCCCATCGTAGCAATCTCTACATAAACTTGTTTTTCCCAGGCTGCACCGGGGGCGTGACGTACAACGGACAAGAACTTGACGAGAAATTCCAGTTCAGCCGGTTTCGTGTGGTGAAAGGATGTCCCTGTGCAACAACTGTCCTGGATTGCAAGAACAATTCCACGTGTACGGACGAAGAGCCGCCGTACTGCGCATGCTCGGAAGGATTCACGGGGCAGACATGTGATCAGGTCGTGACCGAGCCAACACCCAGAGCGCAAATTACAGTGCCAGGTAATTAACTCTGCTAAAAATGGGGCTAAATCTGTTTTTTTTTCTCCAATCATAACTATAACAGAAATAACTATAATTTAACTATACCTAAATAAATGTCAGTTATGTAAAGTGCATTAAATTATGATCACTAGACTCCATTGCAAGGAATTGTTTTCCTCGGTAAAGATAATTGTTTTATGTTATTTAAGGAGAGCGCAAAAGCAATCGAAACAGATTAATGGATCCAGTTTGGATTTGTGTTTTCCTCCTCTGTCTAATCCTTTTAATCTTTATCCTCTGCCTACTCCACATTCTGCCAATCGTTGGCGGGAAGAGACCGCTGATCGAGGAGGAGGCTCACGACAGCATTATGGCATACCAGGAACATGGCGGGGAAGAGAAGGACGCGACAGGATATGACGTAACGGTGTTGATGAAACATTCGCGTCGCCGGGTAACCTTAACAACTGCGACTTCGGCCGCGCAGGTGAATGGGGGACTAGAGATAGACGGAGTGGACTCTCGCGGCGGGAAGAGAATGGTATCAAGCTCACAAACGCGAGGTGTATCTAATTCCGGTGGTGAATATGGTGCTCAAAAAATGGAAAACTCAAGTGAATATAAGGGAACCGCGGCGGAATCTCGAGCCGCTGGTGCACATGAAATCGAAAGTGAACGGCGTTTAAAATCCTGGATAATGGCTCGCGTTTCCGAGGCCGACCAAGATAACGGTTTTTTCCCAGTAGACGAAATGGATCACGTGCGATATGAGGGCAAGTATTCCGATTTTGACTATGAACTTAGTGAGATAGAATTGGATGAAGATTTGAATGAACGAGGCCAGGAAGTATGGTCTATTGACTGGGATAATTTTAGAAAGTAAAATATCCATTTTTCTGATGATTTTATTTCCAGCTCGGATCTAGTCCCCGTGGTTCGTGACCGTGTCGAGTATAGGAATCGAAAAAAACGTCATCGGACGCGAGGCGAAAGATTTTCGGTTACGAAAATGGCACTAACTTTTGGGGGGATATTTTGAACATTTGATTGAAAAGCAATTCATTCTCACTGCCACAAACTCTAAGCAGTAGAACGTTCAGTAGCGTAGCCGGCCTGTCGATTTGTCCCACTATGCTAATATTTTTGTGTTCACTGACTGTGAAAACAATCAATTTCTAAAGACATGAATAATTATAATAACTCGAAATTTACATAGCGGGACAAAATCGTCAGGCTGGCTACGCCTCTGAGAACGTTAAGCAGTAGACTGAACTAAAATAATCGTTGTAAATAGGCATTATTTTTTAGCGTCTCAAATTTTTGAGGAGCAATAATTAAGTTCGCAACCGAAATCAGATTGATTTGATTTCGGATTTCAGAAGAAAGGGATTTCCCTCTTTTAAATGTAAACATTAGTCACAAACTATTTCTAACTTCCACAAACATATTAATGCATAATAGATCACTAGAAAAAACATTCAACGTTTTGCTGCATGTCATTATCATATTGGTGCGTTGTGTCCATCTGTTTGCGGTTCAATTATTTCATATTCTACTACTTCATGTTACAATTATTTACTCCTATAGGCGTGAATACATTCAATGTGGTTGTCTATTTCTTAAATTCGTTTTGTATCTACTTTTAGTGAGTCAGTGACTGATTGAATGTTTCAACGTCTTGTGCAAATTCTTGTGCAATTCTTGAGAAGTCTTTAATATTCTAAATAATGAGTAAAAACATATTAGTTTACTCTCATGCAGATACTGACTAGCCAAGCCATTGCAATTAACCAAAATGCTTTCGGGTGTATATTTGCATGTTTTCTTTTGAAATTAAGAACAGTCAAGTTCTATCCCTGTGTTATTGCATAATGCGCTTGGGACCTGAAAAAGCTTATCCCGCTTTTGTATGTTGAATACAAAGCTAGTAATGTTCACCCTGGCATTCAAACTTCTTTCATTTAAAATTCAAATTCAAAATCTCCGCAGCAAGATGCCCGTTTATTCCAGCGAACACATGGTTGCGGTGAATACTCACAACGAAAGTTTGTGCTTTAGAAATTGTCATTGTGCAAATCAAGATGTTTGCTGTTTTATCCGATAACTTTTGGACGTTTCACAGTAAAGAAATCATTATTTGGCCATCAATGAAGGTCGATAATTCGATTTGAATGTCGGTGTATTGGCAGAGCCGAAGGCAGGCAAAAGTCCCTCGCTTAATTTTGAATCAGATCGTGTTCAACCATTATGAATCGAAGCAATACAAGAATAGTCTCGATTAAATACCAAAATCTGGTCTTTGTTCATTTGCAAAAAGGTAAATCCCAATCTTATAATTTTATAAAATGAATGAACTTAATTCGAATTACCCGTGCATGTTTTGTACTGCTGAGATTAAAGAGACTATGGTGGGCCTCCCGCCACGGACTATAGGAATTTAGTTGTCGACCACTTTTTGCGATCGACAACCATGTGAAGTGCGCATTCAAAAGTCAAATTAAACTTTAATTTGTCTTTCTTACATGATCAATTCACCCGGTAGAGGAATCCATGAAATTGTGTTCCAACGCAGATCGGAGTTATATGATTTACGTCGCAAATGTCGTAGTTAGGACGTTTTCTCCAGCACTTCTTAGCTTCGGCGTGAGGCTGGTTCACGTCAAAATCTTTGTAGCCCCAGCATTCGCCGTAAAACTCAATCAAGAAATACTTGTATCCTTGAGCTTTTGCCACCTTTGCACAACTGTCGGGGTAAAAACATGAAGGGTTTGTATAATCAATCAAATAGACTTCGACAGTCGGTGAATTTTATACAGGAAAATGAACGGTGAAAAGGTTTTTTACTTACTCGCAAATGACCACATCGAGAAAATTATCCCATCCTGAGCCCCAATCAATCTTTTTACGTTGGTTGAACAAGAGCTTACTTGAAACTGGTCTAGGACGAGGAGTCTTGAAGCAACCCTCTTTTGAGATCGATACCACTGGGCAAACTGAAGGGGAAAATACGTTTTAAGGTTGTGAAATCTACAGGCAGGAATTATTGTTCTCATTTTGAAATGGTTTGCCTCAGGGTGTTTCTGCTTCATGCATATGAAAGATTTCAATCTATTTGGACTTTGTCATGTTGGGACGTTCTGCCTTAACTCACGATGTCGGACCAGGCGTTTCCAAACAATTGGACGTGAGGATTCAGTTTGTCCAAAACCGGCGACTTTTTTAAAACACTCCTCCAGGGGCCGGTTGTTCAAAGCTAGGTTAAAGGCTAGTTTCCATTCAGGAAAAATCTCCTTTGGATCGGAAGGGACAGGAAAATTTCCTTTGTCGGTGAGTTCTCAGGCGGTGTTTATACAAAGGAAACTTTCCTGTCCTGTCCGATCCAAAGAAGAATTTTCCTGAGTGGAAACTAGCCTTAACGCTAACCCTGGGTTAAATTTTAATCCATTGTTTTAGTTTATGTGCTTCTGAACCACTGTTCGTCTTAAAACTTTAGAAAATATGACTTCTATCGGTCCAGAAATATTTATGAGAAAAGATATTGAACTTTGTAAACAAGCGACATAAAAAATCGATGTAAAGATTTTGCTTTAACCCAGGGTTAAGCTGACCGACTTTTGAACAATCGGCCCCAGGATATCAACTTATTTCCTGTCTTCGCTCGCACACCAAAAATCCACAATATATCATGATGACTTCAATCAAACTTACATTCAGGTATTTCACAATTCACACCCGTCCAGTTTGGCAAGCAATTGCACTGATACCCTGCCACTGTGTCAACACATCGTCCTCCATTTTGGCAAGGCTGACTTTTACAGGCAGCTTAAACAAATTATTTATAGAATACAGGTTATATTCTTTGCATATTTGACGAAAAAAGTTAAAATGGTCCAGCATCAAAGCAATTTTAGGTTTCAGGTCATTGGCAGATGTTTTACAAGTACTTGTTCTTAACTTCTTTTTGTTTTTAAACAATGAAAATTTGAAATCACACCACTCTCAATCCTAAAATGCACTTTGATCACATTTGGGGAAAGGGTAAATACTTACGAATAGCTTCACAAATCTCTTTAACCAATGCATTCTCGATTGTATCCAATGCGTTTATAGGCGATTTGAAAACATACTCCCGTTTGCTTGCTAGCTGGTTGAGCTGCTTTATTAAACGATAGACGGTTCGACCTTGGCCAATGCCAACACACAAAATGGCGACATGATTTGCCTTCAATTCCTGTGCAAACTGAACTGCTCTTGAATGATCATCGGACCTCCCGTCAGTAAATATAACGACCACATTTGGCGCATCCTTTCTGTCTTGAGCTTGTCCGAATATCTTGTGAGAAATTGGTAAGCAAATCAATCGTAATATGGCTGGTAATGATGCCCAAAGGCTTCTTTATGTCATAAAGGCCCATTTATAGCAATTGGATCATTTTTTGGTTGTAATCTTCGGTATAAACTGGATTTTGGATTTAGGGAAATTCAAAACTGCAATTTCATTGACTTTCAGTTTGCCGGCATGTTTACGAATGTTGAAAAAAACACTATCTGGTGGATGATAGCACCAGTAAACTCTAATAAATAAGAGTTTACTGGAACGATCTCTCTAGACACGAGTGTCCTGCAAATTTTAGCTTTTTGAGAAAATTTGAGAAAATTTGCGGCACTTTACCTCCAGACACGCGTGACCGGAGGTAAGGTCCCGCAAATTTTGGCTTCACGAAAACAATGCGAATGTATCGTTCCAGTTATTTATTAGAGTTCACTGGATAGCATTGTTCATATATTCACCATTTATAAGAGACTACCGTAATTGAGTATGGAATATAATTACGTTTTGATCAACATATTTCAACGCCCTTCCCGTAAACGTGCGACCGCGAAGGTACTTCATCTTTTGGACAGCGGTATGCAGTTGCGTCTCGTTTGTATACTTGGTGAGAGAGAAAACTTCACGTGGTTGGTCGCTGTATTTTACGAGAGCAAAATGAGTGCCAAATCGGGAAACGCTGAAGCGAGATATTAAATCGTTGACAAATCCTTTGATTTTTTGAAAGTTATTTGGTCGTATTGAGCCTGATTCATCTACGACCATAGCGACGTCCATCACCTTTGTACACTTCTGTACTGTTGAAAAAGATGTGGAGTTTTGTACTTAAAACTTTCATCGGATGCATGGCCCGAATGTAAAATGCAATAATTGCAACGTGTCCTGCAACCAATCTGATTCGACACCCAGCTCAGGCCCTTCTCGGCGATATCAGAGCGATATTTAGACGTGATAACTGTGGGGGGTGTATGTAACTGTAAGGGGGGGTGTATGTAATTGTAAGGGGGGGAGGTTCAAATAGTCGCCTTCGCGTGTCTTGAAGAAAATCCCTCTTAATTAAAGAAGATCAATTCGACACTAGACAGAAATATAAACATGCTGCAAACATCCTCGATTTTGCGCCAAGGTTCGGTCCTGTATGTGGATTTCGCATTTCTTCATGGAATTTAAAATCAAGAGGGGCTGTTTGCATGAGTCCGGTTACCCGAGATTCAGCGAAGCGTGAGAGGACTTTGAGGTAATGAAACAAGTCTTTAAGACACAAAACAAGCACATGATATTGTTGTGGTGATTATACAATCGCCAGGATCAATCAGGATCATTTCAATACCTTAAAATCATCTCACGCTTCGCTGAATCTCGGGTAACCGGGCTCATGTAAACAGCCTCTCAATTTACTTGTATATGCATTCTTATTTTATTATTCAAACATAAGTTGCATGTGTTTAGCAAGAAATCTTTGGCAATATACAAGTGGCGGAACGAAGCGAATAACGTCTTCACCAAAGTCCTTGACTTTGTCATGCTCGACTGCATTAGAGGAAAAATTCTATTGTTGTGAAAAATCACAATTCAATAGCGCAATAACTGAATAGCTCAGGTTATGTCTCTGACTTTGCAAAACTATTCCGTATAGACTCCAACTTGATACTTGACTGACATCAAAAGTTACCATTTTTTCTTTCAGAAGGGCAAAACAATCTAATCGCTTGAACATACAAACATACATTATCTCTTTTAGCTTATATAGTATTTCTCTCGTCATCACACGCACAATGCAACTCTGATCAGAAAATAGCTACCTCATTCATTCAAACTTTTATACTTACTTGGCCCAGCCAATGCGCCGATTACATACAGCAGAACATTGCCCAGAAACACCAACCTTATTCGTCGCATTTTTTTTATGTTTTTGATGGAATTCAAAATAAAATGATACGCTTGAAGGTTCCCTGACTAAATTGTTTCTCTCACTATAGGAAAAGTGAATGATGTATTGGCTTGCTGGTGAAATGGTTAAAAAACCGACCGTCGCTGCATGATGAAGTGCGACTGAACAACTTAGCTGTACAAGGTAAACAAATGAAGATACTCATTTAGATCACGTGATAATATTCACTCGACTCTGTCACATTTTGGCGACCAAGTGAAACGCGTTGCCGGCTTTCTACTTTCAAAAACAAACAGCCAGCAACCGTAAATATTCTGTATAGCGCTGCCCTAAATAGTCAATACTGTTGGACATTTGGTTCAGCCATAGTCTGTCAGCGGTATGTATGTACATGGTATGTGATCCATGGGTCGCGTCTAAAGCCTTTAGTTATCTTTATGTATGCTCTCAACCTCATTAAATACGTCATCCTCTTGGCAAGACGAAGTTTTAAGCCAATAATATCCTAGCAGAATATTAATATTTGTGAACCAGACTGTAAACTCTCGGTAGATCCTCGACATACACCCACGCCTAGTTGCCTTACCATGCTTTGATGATTCTCGCGTTTTTAGAAATTGTGTCTGTGGTTCAGCTCTGTCGACATTCAAAATTAGTGCTTATGTACTGTTTCACATAAGATACCTTAAAATATTTGCAATGGCTTAAAAACTACTACCAGCAGGCAATTCAATAACATGTAACACAGTCAAAACTGTTGTCCTGCTCTCGGGCTACTCTAAAGCTTAAATCGGCTCCACAAGATGTTTTTCTGTTCGGAGACTTTTAATAATCCCCCCCTTGCTCCACCTCCTCAAAAAAGATTCCTGGCAGCACCGCTTTTTTGCTGAAAAAACTTTTATTTCTAAGCGTGCGACTATTATTTTCTAAATCTACTTCAATCAACTATAATCATGTTACTTAAGTGAGCCGGAGAGTTCTTTGATGCCAATCTTGCATGTGTCAGAAAATACGCCGGCTAAAAAATATAAATAATGTATTTAAGCGTGTAGGCTTTTAGCGAGTTTCACGGGGAATCATCACAGGATAGATGGCGATTATTCAGGACAGATTCTGGAATGGGCTGCGGTGAAATGCGATGTTTTTGGAAATACAAAAGGAGTTTCCACATTTCGAGGAAACGAGGCCATTTTGAGACAAATGTGGAACAACACCGAATGGTCCTATGATTCCGTGATATCTTCTAGCTATGTGTAAAACACGAATAAAATGACCGAATAAGGCGATGAATACTTTCAGTTTTTTCTACAAACTCGATCAACTATTCTCCGGTGGAAAACAAAGTGATGAAAACAAACTTTCAGGCGCATAATCTTACATGTTCAATCCAGGTGGTAGAGGTACCCGTGATCTCCTGTTCCAACGCAAATCGGTTTCATTTGGGTTTCATCGCAAATTTGGTAGTTTGGACGTTTTCCCCAGCAGTTTCCAGCACCAGCGTGAGGCTGGTTCACGTCAAAATCGCCGTAGCCCCAGCATTCGCCGTGGAACTCAATCAGAAAGTACTTGTAGCCCTGAGCTTTTGCCTCCTTTCCGCAACTGTCAAGAGAGGAAATCAGAAAGCATTGACTTTAAAATCAGAATGCAGAGAACTGGTGAAATTAGTCCCTCTATGGACAGGTGTCGAGTATAAAGCAAAATAACAAGCCTCAGCCCCCCCACACACACACACATCTAACCCTCCTCTACACACACATCTCCCTCCCACACATCTCACCCCCCCACACACATCCCCCCCAAAACACACATATCACCCCCCCAAAACACACATATCACCCCCCAAACACACATCTCACCCCCCCACACATCTCACCCTCCCCCACACACACATCTCACCCCCCCAAACACACATCTCACCCCCTCCACACACATCTCACCCCCCAAACACACATCTCACCCCCTCCCAAACACACACACACACATCTCACCCCCCCTCCCTAAACACACACACATCTCACCTCACCCCACATACATAGGTTTTTAACCAAAATATCTGCACTGATTCTTTGGCCATGTTAAATAAGGGGGGGGGCGGTGGGCTGTGTTTTTCTCGAGTGCATTTCTCAAGTTTGGATTTATCCAAGAACCAAGTCTAGTAACGTCGAAAAAGGAGAAAACGTGGTAATCTTAAAAACGAACACAGAAATCTAGGACAAAGTCAGTCCATCAGGCTCACGAATTGTAGGCACGAAATTACTATCCAAAAGTATTGGCGTGAAAATTTGAAATTTTATTCCAGGAGAAGAGCAAAAGTGTGTTTTCCTTACTCGCAGACGACATCGTCGAGGTATTTATCCCATCCTTGGCCCCAATCAATCTTGCTACGACGGTTGAACAAGAGCTTTGAAGAGTCTGGTTTAGGTTCAGGCGTCTTGTAGCATCCTCGCTTTGAGAACGAAACAGCTGGGCAATCTGTGAAGACACAGAACTATATTAGTAGCTGCCAAGGTTGACTTCATCTCTACCTGACGAACGGCATAGAGGGTTTTCAGGCATCTTCGATCTCTATCAAAAGGACTTCTTCGGGCTAGCGGTGTGCTTTTTCATGCAATTTCATGTAAAAAGATATATTCCTTAGACAAGAGAGGAGATCACATCATCCGTCTTTCAAAGGGATGTTCACTTAATGCATATTCCTGAAATTTTTAACATTTAAACTGGCGCTCAAGATAGGAAACACCCAGTGGTCTGAATCTGTGGTTTCAATAACCAAGTTTGGCTGCAAAGTATTGTAAAGTACGGAAAATATAGCCATGCGAAGTTGGCAATTATGCATGTATACTTTTTTCTACGGCCGGAAGTGTGAACTAAATTAGATAAATCTTCCGGCCGTAGTGAAAAAGTATACAAAATTGGCTACGTTTTGCGGTTATAACTTAGCAGTTATACTAATTTCGGTATGCTCTTTTTATCTGTGGTGATTTATTTCTTTCTTGTTACCTAGATCGTAAGTTGGTCTATTATGCAAAGGGTTGATTAACTCACATTTGGGCACCTCACAATTCACTCCTGTCCAGTCAGGTGGGCAGTTACACCGATATTCTGTATCTGTGTCAACACATTGTCCTCCATTCTTGCAAGGCTGACTTTTACAGGCAGCTTAAACAAAATATAAAAACAAAAATTGTGTCATTTAACCTTCTACAGTGAAAACCTAGCTAGGAAGGTCACTCAACGCAGGGTAGCATACATTTTTTACTGTGGCGTACTTACGAATAGATTTGCAAATCTCCCTAACCAGTTCATTCTTGATCGTATCCAATGCGGCAACGTTCGACTTGAAAACGTATCCTGGCTTGCTCGCCAGATCTCCAAGCTGTTGTAACAGTGTAGGATTTGTTGCCCCGTCTCCAATAGCAACACAAAGAATGGCGACACCACTCCCCTTCAATTGTGCCGCTGCCTGAACTGCTCTATTGTGGTCGCTTGACTGACCGTCAGTGAATATAACCAATACGTTCGGCGCGTCCTTTCTGTCCTGAGCTTGTCCAAAAATCTTGTGAAAGGCGAACAAAATATTAACCTTTGCACCCAGTCCGAAATTTTTATTGGACTTTACCTCTGAGGGAATGAAGAGGGGTAGGGGGTGCACTGACGGATAGGGGATGACAAAGTAGAAGCATGATTACGATAGTACACAAAAATCAATACAAATCTTATACGGAAATTTCTTATTTTATGATAGAGGGGCAAATTCAACCGCGTTATCTCAAATTAGGGAGAGGAGGGGTGTTAACACAATCTTAAAGATCTAAAAAATGTTGATCTTTGCAATTTGCACGAATAAACCGGACCTATGACGTAAGCAAAAGAGAACTATTGGATATAATTACATTTTGTCGGACATAGTCCAATGCTTTTCCAGTGTAGGTGCCGCCGCCCTGGTAGTTTATATTTCGGACAGCGGTTTGCAGCTGTGCAGCGTTGGTATACTTGGTGAGAGAAAACACCTCGCGAGGGCTACTGCTGTATTTCACAGCGGCAAAATGAGCGCCATACGGGGAAACGCTGAAACGAGATATTACGTCGGCGACAAAACCTTTGATTATCACAAAGTTAGCGGCGCCGATACTGCCCGACTCGTCCAGCACCATTGCGAGGTCCACAACCTTTTTGCACACTTGTTCTGTATTAAATATAAAAGATTATGTAGATTTGTATTAAATATAAAACTTTATGTAAAAGTGATTCTATCCGGTGCTATCTATGAAAAAATTTTGTGGGAATATGGTTATGGTTATGTCTGCGACTATGTGTACAAATGCATTTATTTTGTCCCATATTTAGCACTTATCACATATCTTCTACTGGCAGTTAAACCATAAGCCGCGTATTTAACCTCCTACGTTTTTTGGTATTCAATTAAACCAGTTGTTTAGCAGAGGTCAACAATGAGGGGTGTGCATCAGAGGAAAAAATTTTCATTCAGACTATTTCGCATCGATTAGAATGACTTGCTCTCGCGACAAAGACGGCAAAGTGAGCAAGCCTTCTTAATTAATGTGATTTTCTGCGAGATCTTTCTGATCGAGATCTTTAATTCCAAAGCCCTAACATACTATTCACAGACATTATTGCTTATTACTACAGTTCATGGCTAATATCTTTTTGTTTACAAAGACCTTAATTGCTGTTTTTAATTCATTATGTCAGAAAGCTGTTAATATAGTTTTCTGTTAACTGATATAAACCCCGGCGTATTTGATTATATATCTTTTTGATTCTGTGCCCAATTTCCATTTTGCTGTAATTGTCGTGGTGCTGTTTGTGCAGTCAACAATGACGGGTATACATCAGGGGAAAAAATTTTCATCAGGGGAAATAATTTTCATTTAGACTTTCTTAGACTCATTTTCATCAAGTGGGCACGTGACCAAGCCTTCTTAATGTGATTTTCTGGCAGATCTTTCTGATCGAGATCTCTAATTCCAAAGCCCTATCATACTAATCACAAAAGTTTGCTTATTCCTACTGTTCATGGCTAATATATTTTTGTTTACAAAGGCCTTAATTGCTGTTTTTAATTGGCACTAAGTCAGAAAAACTTTAATAGTTTTCTGTTAACTGATCAACCACCGGCGTAGTTGATTATATATCTTTTTCATTCTGTGCCCTATTTCTATTTTGCTGTAAATGTCGTGGTGCTGTTTGTGCAGTCAACAATGACGGGTGTACATCAGGGGAAAAAATTATCATCAGGGGAAAAAATCATTCATTCAGACTATTTCGCATCGATTAGAATCACTTGCTCGCGACAAATACGGCAAAGTGGGCACGTGACCAAGCCTTCTTAATGTGATTTTCTGCGAGATCTTTCTGATCGAGATCTTTAATTCCAAAGCCCTATCATACTATTCACAAACATTATTGCTTATTACAACAGTTCATGGCTAATATATTTTTGTTTACAAAGGCCTTAATTGCTGTTTTTAATTCATTATGTCAGAAAGATATTAATAGTTTTATGTTGACAAAGAAAATGGTCTGAACAATGATGATATGCGTTTGCAGAGGCACTGTTTCTTTGCGTTGGTCAACCGAGTAAAGCGTCTTCCTGTACAATTTTTTCCCTTTTTTCCTTCAAGGCCTTAACCGCTTTATTTTAAACGTTTCTCTTAGCCGCTCCGGAAATAGAGGTTCTATTGTGTCGTCGGCCAGGTGTTAATTGATAGGCAAACATCAAACCAACCCGTATCTACGCAACCCAGTTTCATTAGCGCTGGCATTTATTTGGGGTAACCATGCATAAAATTGGAGAATAGCTCATCCAGTCTTGCTTTGAGAATTATAGCTTAAAAACTGCATCTTAGGTGATAACCCTGTGATTACTCAATACACCATATAAAGTAGGTGTTTTGAAATGCGTGAATTAACTATATCCTGCCATGCAACCCGTTGAAGAATGCATTTTAGAATGAAAATATGAGCGTTTACCTGTAATAGTCGCTTAATCGTCGGATAATGATACAAATTTCGCATTACAAAAGAGCTCGGGGTTAAGTGAGATTTTAATGCTTAGTTCCTACCTTTCAAAAATAATTAATAATTTGATATCATGTTCCACTGGTTAGGTATACTATTTTACGAAATTGCGATAGAGACATCTTCTGATTATGATATTTATTGTTCTATTGCTTTTTAAATGTGACTTACTTGGTTGCGCCAATGTGCTGGCGACGTGTAACATTAAACAGATAAACGAAATTAAACTCCACTTCATGTCTGATGCCGGCTTCTCTCAGTTCAGCTCGAAAGTTCTCCCTGGCTACTGGCGGAGTGCAGTGTTTGCTGCTCTGTGTAGAAATGTCACTTAGTTTTCATGGTAGGCCTGATATATACCAAAATTTGTGAGAACTAATGAACCAATCAATGCGTCCTAGTGTGGTCACGTGACTCGAAACCCGCCCATCATTGTCAAACGTGTTTGATAAAAACAAATGATATTTGACCTCAATATGTAAAAAACACCACATTAATTAGTTTCTCAGAAACATTTTCCGATTTCCGACCGAATATTGTCGAGAAGAAATAAGACTGAATACTTCTCTGCGTGTGTTTGTGCTAGCCATGCATCGGAATAGGCCATAGCAAATCTGCTTTTAGAAATTCAGTGCTTTTTCAGGTTTTTTTAGTTAGATCTGTTGTCGTCAGAACTGTCCGAATTTTCCGTTTTATCTTTCGGTTATGACTCTGTATTTGTTCAAGAGATAGGTGTTGCTAAGCATGTGCTCCGTGCTCTCTCGGAATGCTGTAACGCGGTTCAAAAACATGACAAAAGTTGATGATAGGAGTCAAGATATCCACCTGATATTCCCTGTGGAATGTGAACTAAAATTGCGTTTGCATATGAGCAATTTTGTATAACCGATAGGCATTAGACTTCGTAATAGGCATTAGACTTATCTGAGAGATAAGAATGATATAATAAATAGATCGCATGCATTTAAAAGTGAATATCATATCCCATTAGCAACATATCGGCGATCGAGAAACTGAAAAATATGCATGTACTCGATGACGACAGTTTTCTCTTTAACTGCATGAATGGTGCAATTTTCTAATATCTGTCAATCGCAGATTAAAATGAGCAAAACATTTTTGAGAAAACTGATGCGACGGCAATGAGATACCTTTAAAAATACAAACATCACTTTTTATCACATTTTTATTATATTTCAGTATATACGTGCACGCTACATTTCTTAAATGTCCTTAGTTGTGCTTGAGCCACAAGAACTTTCTTCATGTCAGTGTGTGAATGTACTTCAACGTGAAAGTACTTCGTATACTTCGGTGAGTGCGTCAGTGCTTGAAAACCCATTCTTGTGCAAACTGAAAATACGTCAGAAAAATGCAGAAAAAGCTCTTAAGTAAGTGGACTGACGTACGTAGGACAGATGGGGCGTAGGACAGAAGAAACACTGAGAAGTTTATAGCTTGAATATTTTTTCTGAAATTGTAAGCCAGCGAGGGCTGACGGAATAGCGGGTGAGACTTGAGAGTGTTTTTGCACGTACGTACACGCACGTACGTAATAATTCCAAATACCAAAATTAATACTAGAAAAATACCAAATCTTCAACAGAATCCAATCCTATGTATCTTCTATTCAATCAATAAGTACGAAGGCCCTCAGCTCGAAACGTCAAGAAGTGGTTTTGTCTATCAGTTTATAGGCGGTTGTTATACCACATTTGATGCTAAATTATTTGAAGACGCTGCCACGCTGCTTCCTGGTTATATTGGAGCGTGTCATTGTAAGTGATTTTAACTTACGTGATCAATTCAGTTGATAGACGTATCCGTGGTGGCCTGTTCCAACGCAAATCGGCTTGCTTTTATTCTGATCGCAAGTGTCGTAGTTAGGACGTTTTCCCCAACACTTCTTAGCTCCAGCGTGAGGCTGGCTCACGTCAAAATCTTTGTAGCCCCAGCATTCGCCGTAAAACTCAATCAAGAAATACTTGTGGCCTTGAGCTTTTGCCGCCTTTGCACAGCTGTCGGAAGAAAAAGTTACAGGGCGTATATTTTTGGAAAACCGGCTACAGGGTTTGAGGGAATGAAGGAGACATATGTGGATAATTGTAATACAGTCTATGGTAAAGTTTATCCGAAGGCAGGCTTTTCAGTAATGTAACTTAAGTTCAAGGGAAGCTCTCATGATTTGAGACAAGCTGGGTTGTGTACTGATATAAGTACTGTACTGAAGCGTATTTGGAAAATTTTACAGAGTGCGGTGTCGATAAAATCTGAAGTATTGAAATGTTGAATTTCTTTCGGAATGGTGTTTGCAAACTTGGTCTTGGAACAGCCGGCTAGCTGGTTTTGAAAATCGGAATCTTAGGCCCAGTTCGTCGCGTTTTGGTCGCGTCGAATGCAATTCAAACAATAGATAATGAGATGGTAATCAGGCTGAATTGGGTTTACCATCTCATTAACGACGCGACCAAATTGCGACGTATAAACTAGGCCTAATTTACGAAAAGGAAGAAAACAATACATTCCCCTTACTCGCAGACGACATCATCGAGATATTTATCCCATCCAGCGAACCAATCAATGTTGTTACGGCGGTTGAAAAGGAGCTTTGCGTTTGTCTTGGATGGAGGTGTCTTGTAGCAGCCCTGTTTTGAGAACGATGCACCTGAGCAATCTGAAAAGATGAATTAGCAGCTGTAAGGTTCGACTTCGCTTCCGGTTTTTGTTAGAGCACGGAATAACCGAAAAACAGTTCGAATGGTCAAATTTCTGAGAATTTTAGGGTATTTATCACTTTTTGAGATTGCATATATACTTTACTTACAGGGACGACGAAAGCAGTCTAGGCCAGCGGTGGCAGTGTTTAAAAAGGGGCACGTTCATTTTAACATCGCTACCACACGGAAAGGAAGCCGAAACTTAACGCACACACAGATTTACAGATCCACAGGAGCACGTAATTTCAGTAATGCGAAGAACACGTATCGTATTTAAAACATAGTCTTGCATTGTAACGTAGCCTTGATCATGGTAGCTTTCTCTTTGCCCCACACCACCCGACGCCCTTATATTCATCTTTTAACATAGAAACACTTCCTGAGATAACCCTTTCAATTCACTAAAGAAGCTGTTGCAACCAACCAGTACACTGTACATTTTTAACGAAACTTACATTTGGGCACCTCACAGTTAACTCCTGTCCAGTCAGGTGGGCAGTTACACCGATATTCTGTATCTGTGTCAACACATTGTCCTCCATTCTTGCAAGGCTGACTCTTACAGGCAGCTTGAATAAAGAGAACAATTATAGTTGCGTTAACTGAACGCGTGAAATATCAACACTAGGCTGCGCTTAGCCAGTCCCTAGAGTCAATTGTATTCTAGTGTACTTACGAATAGATATACAAATGTCTTTAACCAATTCATCCTCGATTTTATCCAATGCGTTCATGTTCGACTTGAAAACATATTCCTGTTTGCTCGCCAGATCTCCGAGTTGTCGTAACAGTGAAGTACTTGTTGCCCCGTTTCCAATAGCAACACATAGAATGGCGACACCACTCCCCTTCAATTGACTCGCTGCCTGAACCGCTTTATTGTGGTCGCTTGACTGACCGTCAGTGAATAAAACCAATACGTTCGGCGCGTCCTTTCTGTCCTGAGCTTGTCCAAAAATCTTGGGGAAAATAAGAAAAATTAACCAATCAACACTTTCAAAATATTTGCCCAATGTGGCCAGTTGACCAATGAAAAATATCGTTGGTCCGAAACTACATTACAACACATGAGTTTTTATAAAGGGTAAAGGGGTCGATATAGTATTACGCTTTAATTTTTGCTGGCACATAATCGCCCGTTTTTTCGCCCTTAATATTATGGTATTTGTATGGCATCTAGATTTCGACAGGGTGAGTTTACTTGGCACTCTCTGATGAAATAAGTTTTAGTTTTGTCTCAGAAGGAGTTGCTTAAAAAATGGGGTACTTTTGGAGACTTGACGTTCATAAGTGTTTATGGTTTTCCAGAATTGTAATTTTAATTACATTATTTCGGACATGGTCCAATGCCTTTCCAGTGTAGGTTCCGCCGCCCCTGTAGTTTATATTTTGGACAGCGGTGTGCAGCTGTGCAGCGTCGGTATACTTGGTGAGAGAAAACACCTCGCGAGCTTGACTACTGTATTTCACAGCGGCAAAATGAGCGCCAAACGGGGAAACGCTGAAACGAGATATTACGTCGGCGACAAAACCTTTGATTTTGACAAAATTAGCGGAACCAATACTGCCCGACTCGTCCAACACCATTGCGAGGTCCACAACCTTTGTACATTTTTGTACTATCAAGAAAGTAAAGGATTTTGTCAGGAACTAACTTTATCATGTAAACGTTATTACATCCAATATTATCATATGTAATACACGCTGATCAAATTTTCTCCCAGTACAGCGGGTTCTGTTTTTCAGCGGTTCAAAGACGAAGAATCAAAAGCTTTTCGTTTCACCTGCTGATCTCAATTTTACATTAGACACCCGCTGACAATTAATGTGAGCAGGCTCGCGAGTAGGAGAAATTTCGCTAATTTAGGCTAACGTGGTATCAAGAATTCCGGCGGCAGATGCTATGTTGAAAGCAACAATTCAACTGTAAACCAAGCCTTAGTTAATAATTCACAAACTGTATAATACAGAAAATTCACCAAGATTTTAGCGGGGGTGACGAGCTGGAACGAAGGAACGTAATTTAGACAAAGCGAAGCCAGTGTCCAAATAGTAAAAAAAGTGTCTCAAAACGCTGTTGCTATGACGGTGCAGGAATGCATGTGTCATTGATGTGAGCAAAAGCAGTACGATCAACACCGCTAACCACTTGTTTGCAAAGTACTTTAATTACTTTAATTGTGATTCACACCGCAATGGTTCTTGCAACCTCTTTGTGCGAATTTTTACCCGAATTTACCACGGTGCGAAGGAATAATCAAATAAGAAACTAATATTAAATTCCTAGAAGGAATTTCTCATGCAATTGTTAACCAAAACAAGCTCAAGTTTCGTTGTTAGCTTGTCTGCTTTTGCTTAAAATAGACACCGAAGAATTGATTTACTTTTTACGGCATTCCTTTTTAATCGTCTTGGACTTTTTTCGTTTTTCGTGCACGGTATATGCTTGAAAGTTGAAAATAAGTTTTAAAATTCAGCCCACAACAAACAAATGCATGAAGGAATCTTTCCATTGGTATGCTAGCTTAATCTCCGTTCTCTAAATTTGTTTTCTAGTCGTTTACTTTAGATGACAGGGCATAACTTAATGAGGAAAAACTAATAGAACCATGTTATTTGAGATTCCTAAAATTCAATTGAAAGTGTAAACAACGAACTGTGTAGCTAAGGTTACCACTTCATGTTCTTAGCAACTACAACATCGTATAACTTAGGTAAAAGTGAGTTTTTTGAACGCGCGGATTTATTTGACTTACAAACTTGGAATCTCGGAGTCTGAACTGCATGTAGCTGCTATTACAATATTCACCTCTTATTAAAATTAATACATTAGGCATGGCCTTTGAGAGACAAGCCTTCGCTATTCTTGATTTATTAAACATTTCAATTATATTACACTTACCTGGTACAGCTAATGTGCCGGCAACAAGGTAAATAACGAAGATAAAAGATACCAAACACCGCTTCATCATTATAAACTAGCCTTTCGTAGAAATATGAACAGAATTTTGAATTCGGGTGTAAGAGTATACTGTAGAACTTATCTGAAATTCTTTCTCAATTTAGTTGAAGAATGCTTTGCCAGCTCTGGTCCACTGTTGAGATGCGAAGTGGCTGTTCTGTACTGTCAACGATTAAAGGTACACCTTATATATACAAACATTTGAAGATAATGAGCCAATCAATGCATCCCATTGCGATCACGTGTACCCCGAAACCTTGAACACGTGACGCCGTCTAAATTGGTCGTATTGCATGTTTGGGCGAGTTTTTTACCCCAGTGAGTCGATCCTGGGTCATTTGTGGCGTGTGATTTGGCAGGAACATTGTAACCAATTCTTTAGGAAAAAGTTTGAGTTCGGGAAATAAAGTTTACGAATAATTTGATAAGAAAGATACAGGGGGCAAAGTATTAAATTAAAGAGCCAAATTAAATTATCGAGAGTATAATTTTGAATGAAACTAGCAATCTGCTGGGAGAACACAGTTGCTTAGCAATCACACACCAGTTATCCTTGATTCAACCGGTTCGGATTAAATAAAGTTCAACAACTTGATGTTTTTCAAAGCCAAAATGGTCAGACCGGTCTTATTTGAATCGAAATAGAGTATTTTGCTAAGAATATAGCGGCGAAAGAGCATTTTCCGTGCTAGACAGATGCAAACAACGATTTAAGATTTCTTTGAGATCACTCCAATATACCAGCAATCTGCCTGTGCTGAAATACAACAGCGAAAGCGCCTTTAGTGTCTACTTTTGAGCAGAATTAAGTAGTATTTTGTTTAAAAGCTTATAGCGATGCAATCTCGTTCAGTTTAATTAAATCACTAATATTAATAATATTAGGTTTTTTGAGTCGCCAATTACGTATTCAAACAAATGAGATTTCAAATTAATTTAGGAATATATGAAATTAATAATCAAAGTTGTACACAAATTGCGGCCTTTTGGAGAAAATGAAATTACTTTACTTCTTAAAAAATGAATTAACTTTTTTAAATGAAATTAGCTTACTTTTATAAAAATTAATTTGTATGTTTTCGGGCGTCCTCTTTTAATCTGTCCGGCAGAAATAGATTAATTTTTTAGTGATTATACCGAACAAATATGAAATATGAAATTGGCATGCATGCTCTTTGCTCACATCTTATAAATTCTCCTGTTTAGCGCCAGCTATGTTTACTGTCTTTAAGAGTCGGTAATAAATCATATTGTTATATAGGTGCTGTGTATTTTAAATGTGATTGGTTCATTCGCAGTCACGTGACTTTAAATAAATGCAATGTTTCCCGCCAGGGAAACAAGTGAAAAATTGTTGCCCGCATATTGTCATAACAAAGTTTTTTAAATGAAATTTTCGTTTAACATGTATGTTTTTGTTCCTATATAAAAAAACACTTAATGTTCGCTACACCTCGGGAAATAGTGAGTTTTGTTTTCCCTCGAGTCTCAATGTTCAGACTCTTGGGAAAACAAAACTCACTATTTCCCTCGGGAGCATACAGGAAGTGTATATTATCATAGAGCTTCGTACAACGAAGAAAACAACAGAATGACTCGTAAAGATTTTATAAGGATTTATTCATAAACACGTCACTTATATTTAGAATTCTTTATTATGTATTATATTTCATCTTTTGAATTTCTTTAGTTTTCTGTACTTAAAACATCTTGTGAAAAATTTACACCTAAAAAGTAAAAAGCATTTGTAGTGAACAGATTGTTACGAAGTTAACCAAGTTTAGTTCATCTTATACATTTGGATTTATACATGTTCTCAAGCAATTATTACGACAATCTTTTATGGGTGTTTTTAACTTTTATTGTATTATCATTCGCCTTATTCAAGAATACAGGAATATGGTGACCAGGGAGGAGAGTGTCTCTGGAAAATATTCACCCAGTCTAAATTAGTATTCTTAAAGTTTAAAACGTTGCTCACGCAATCAATCGAGTTGGTAGACGTATCCATGGTGACCAGTTCCAACGCAGATTGGATTTTTTTGATTATGAATGCAGGTGTCGTAGTTGGGACGTTTCCCCCAGCATTTCTTAGCGCCAGCGTGAGGCTGATTCACGTCGAAATCTTTGTAGCCCCAGCATTCGCCGTAAAACTCAATCAAGAAATACTTGTGGCCAGTCTTCTTCGCCTCCTTGCCACAACTGTCATGAAAAGTGATTTGGTATACAAGCGTTACCCTATATTAAGGCTGAGGGATTTTAGGGTTGTGATTGCTTTTTGCCGCCAGGCGGGCCTTGTCAGAATCGAGAACGATCCCATAGGGGTCAACAATGATCGGGATATGGCTAGCAGGATAAGGGTGGATGTAAGAGGGGTATGGTGGATCGACATTAGCATGATATGAGTGGATTTTTGAAAAAAAATAAATGATATCATTTGGTGGTGAAATGTCGCCAGCAGAATTTCGTTTGATGCTAGTGGGACATGAGTTACTTTACAAGGACATGCATTGGACGCTAGGGGGATATATGTGGACACCTACAGGATATAGCTGGACGCTTGGAGGATATAAGTGGACACTGACAGGATATGAATAGAAATTAGACAAGCCTAAGCGACATATAACTTACTCGCAAACAATAGTTTCGAGGTATTTATCCCATCCTTCAAACCAATCAATGGCGTTGCGTCGGTTGAACAGAAGTTTTGCTGTGGCTGGTCTTGGTCGAGGAGTCTTGTAACAACCCCATTTTGAAAACGATGCAGCCGGGCACCCTAAATAGATAGAAATATTGTCAAACAGGTGGCAAACAAGCCTGTACACGAAATAGATTCACTTTTCCATAATTTCAACGGTGGCTCCCTGTCATTTGTGAAATTTCCTGAACCTGCCATAAGAGTTGACCCTGGACGGACTCAGCGACTTGAATGATAAAGAAAACTTCTTTTCTCGAACTTACATTTGGGCAGTTCACAATTTTTTCCTTCCCAGTTCAGCGAACACTTGCACGTATACCCGTTGTTGCCATCATCCACACATTCTCCTCCATTCTTGCAGGGCTGGCTTGCACAAGCACCTTGAAGAAAAAATGTAATGCAATGGTTGAGATTACTTTATGGGTGAAAGCTATATCTTGTCAATACTCGCTTCGCCGAGCCCCCACACCACATGTCCACCTACCCTTACCCACCACGCTCCTGCTTTACACCATCCATGTCTTAGCCTTGCCTTACCACACCTAGCTTACCCTATCGATTCCTAATCCTCACCACACCCGCTTACTCTTCAGTGTCTGTGTGATCAGAATTGATACTTACTGATAGTCTCACACATGTTCTTGACCAATGAATCTTCGATGGTATTCAGTGCGTTTACGGACGACTTAAAGGTGTACTCAGGTTTGCTGGATATTTGCTGGAGCATTCTCGTCAGTCTATTGACGGTTATCCCGTTACCGATTGCGACACAAAGAATTGCGACGCCTTTCTCCTTCATTTTCCGTGCCATATTAACGGCTTTGCTGTGGTCGTGTGACTGCCCGTCCGAGAATACAACTAAAACGTTTGGTACGTCGCCTCGGTCTTGCGACTGCCCAAATATCTTGCGGAAAAAAAGGGAAAGAAAGTTTGGAATCTGTTGGTCGAATTGGCTTTTGACCAGCTGAATATATTACCAACCGTGACAGCCTGCATGGCGTAGTAGTGTATTTTATAAAATTACCTTTTCCTCAACCAACTGCAGTGCCTTTCCTGTAAACGTGCTTCCACCGACGTAGTTCATGTTTCGGACAGCGGTATGTAGCTGTGCAGCGTTGGTATACTTGGTGAGAGAAAACACCTCGGTTGGACGGGTGCTGTATTTTACGGCGGCAAAATGAGCGCCGAATGGGGCAACGCTGAAGCGGGAAATTATGTCAGCGACAAACGTTTTGATCTTCTCAAAGTCTCCGCGACCAATGGAACCCGATTCGTCTACAACCATCGCAATGTCGACCACCTTTTTACATTTTTGTACTGTTCAGAAAAGAAAACTTTTCAGTCAGTCTTCCATTTGAATATTACAGTTTTATACATATCAAAACGACGTCGTTCGAACGAAACATTCAAGTGTTTGAAACCGATATTTCTATATGATTGTTTTTGGCGATGCTATAAATGGTGAATGGCCGATGGTTCGAGGTTGTAGACTAAGTTTTAAACAATGAAATATTTAACCCCAGAGCTATGAAAAGATTTTGAAGTTGATTATATGTTGAGTCTAATTTTTGATCTAAAATTTGGTATGAATTTGATCTGGAACATTTTGAATATATCAGTTGAGTTAGCAGAGCATTGGGCCATCAAACCATCAGTTGCGGTTCTAACTTGCGTAACTCTCATCACAACAAAACATTTTCCTGTTAATTGTTTCAACCTATAGAAACTCAGGCGTGAGGAATTGAACAACTGACGAATCGAAATCTGTCTTCTACTGTTCCTATGTTACCCACCTGGTCCAGCTATCGCGATGGTGGTGTACAACAAAACGCAAACGAAATGTACCAAACTTCCTGCCATTCTTCAACTCTTTGCTAGAAAATTAAAAGATGTTCATAAGCCATGTTTACATAGTTCCAGGGGCGGGTTGTATATACGCGACCCGTTGTGCCTAAAAGGTGGATAGGCTTTAAAAAAAGCAGGGATGCACAACAATAATCACAGGAGAAAACTACAGTTTTTCGCCATGAATACCACAGGCACTTGCAGTATTGTTTACAGCTAGACATGCAAGCAGCATATTTGTGTCAAGTTAAAACACCGTGTTTATGTTTAGAGACAATTCTATATAGAGCCGATAACTCGAGGTAGCGCTCGCTGGGTCCCGAATTGCACACGTTCTACACGAGACGCAGAAAACGACTTTAGCCGTTTAGACGACGTCTAAAACCCCCATAGGTCTTTAAAAATTGCTTTTTGAAAGGGTTTCAAGAGTATATTCTCTTATATGATGTATATATTACTAAACATTTTAACACAGCATGTCATCGTTGAATTTCCAAAGTCAAAGAATTGTATTTTGGTCGACATAACGCCATCATTTTTTCATAGGGAATTATATGCGTTTGTGATGGAAACAGTTAATCAATTGAGCGAAATAATTTGAGGCAAATGTTATTGCTATGATTTACAAAGGAAGCAGTTTGACGCTACCAATGAAGGATATATGGTTTGTGTCCACGCTAGCTCCACTGTGTGGGGGGACACTTAGGAATAATGCGGGTTATCGCTCATACACTTGAGAATATAAAGGCGAGATATAAATTTGTGATGTTGTAAATAGCGTAGTTTATATAAGATAGCCTAGCTCGCAAAAAGATATAGCCTAGCTCGCATACTTCTATAGCTGAAAAAACGAAGGGTTTTATCCATTGCGAGCACCGATATTATTATTTTTTTATAATGTTTAATTATATATTAAGCCGATATATTCATTTTCTTTGGCCTGATATAATTTGTATACAATATTTTGATTGATACAAAATAGATAATAAAAAAATAGATGAATTGAGTTGTACATATTATTACGCGCATCGAGGTCCTGACATCCTTTGGGTTGTCAGTCCTAATTTCATTTAATTAGATTTGAAATTCATTTAGGAGGCTTATGAGATAAACCATCAATATTTGTTGACACAAGATGCGGGCGTATATTTTTAAATCAAAATGTTTAATTTGTTTTATTTATATACACATATATCTCGGTTTTCTGAACATCTAAGCACTTTATTTGGAGCCGCGTTTTCTTCAATCACTAAAGACAAACGCGGAAACGTATTAAATCATCCTGCATTCGCTTATTAAGCTACCTACTTTACTGGGATCGAGTTATAGTGTCATTCATTGTTAATGTGAAGTGAAATGCAGTAAATATGCAGATAGTTCAAATAAGTCCGCTGTTACCAAAGCAATGAGTAACTTTGTAAAGAACTCAGCTTCGAAAAAAAACAGTTCATAAGCGCCCTCACTATAAGAAAATATGTACATATATAGTGTTTAAACTAATAGGGCGAAGTCTTTCACTAGATCGTTACTTGATAATACTTTGCGGATTAGTGGCGTGACAAAATGGCAACAGGTTTAGTTCGAGTTTTGTTAAAAGAGTTTATAAACCTAGTTTTGCAATCCTGGCTATAACTGTATAGGTTCTTCGGGGTCGAAAAACGGTAGGAATATGAGGCAGGATTCCCTTCATTCTTGTTCTCTGTTTTGCGATGACTACGCCCTCTGATTTCACGGAATTAAATCATCTGCTTAAGCACGTATAAGCCCCCCACACCAAACACCAAACAGCCAACGGACTTAAAGTCTCCCAGCCCACGTATATAAGTCAACATCCGACTCCAAACATGCCAAGTTAAATTAACAGTTAAATCTTTAAAAAAATCGTCACTGTCTCCCTCCCCCACATGTCCATTGGGGGGCGCTGTGGTGGGCTTTGCTTGGCTTTATGGTTGAAAGGCATTTGAGTTGTGAAACTAATTTAACTTCCGCCAAACGAGTGTTGGCGCTAAGTAATGACGCGAAACTAGAGACTGGCACTCGCGGAGGAACTTGTAAATCACTATTATTTGCACATAGCTTTGCTAAATTGAATAACTTAAGTCGAGTTTGACTGTTAAGAGCGTGGGATAAATATTAATTTAGACAAGAAGGGACATGAATTACGCATTTTATAATCTCAACTTATCTCTTTTCACAGGCATGAAAAATATGTATGTAGCTAACCATATAACTGTTGTACACGTCAGTTGTATCTGATTCCAAAATTCCAACTTATGGGATAACTGTAATCAGCAGTGATTGGCGTAAATAAATATACTGGTATTCTATACGAGATAAGCGTTTATCGTCAGTATTTCAAGAGTTTTTAAAATTCGAGTACTCTTTTATTGATGCTGGCAGTGTTCTTTCAAGTCTTTTGTTAACACGCAGGTTATTTGCATGTATATACTAGATTTGTCATACCCATGCAAGGTATACAGGATATCATGACACTGAAATACAACTAAACTCGTCAGAACACCTGTCGCGCCTCATACATATGATTTCGTATATGTCTATATTGATATAATCATGAAATCACCGTTTATAAATTACTGGAAGATATACTAAAACAGCTCGTATATCATATTTTTAGAATCAATACAATAATCTTTTGCTAAATGTGAAATAGGGACATATGAAAAAGGACATTGATGCATATACTTTAACTGTTTAAGTTTAACTGATACAAATAAATAGCCATAAAGGAATAAAGCTATCTTCTAAGATAAGTATAAGTTACAAATAACTGATGCTGACCTTTCAGTTAAACTGTTTTCTATCTTGATGGTTGCAACTTGATGTCTCTAGCAAGGATGCGTGGTTATAACTGGTTCGTTCTTCAATTATGAATTCTTGTTAAAGTAACCGGAATATTGCCTCCGTAATGTTTACTCATTGGTATCAAAAGTAATTGTACAAAATGGCATATTTACTGTACGACAATTTAAATTTATTATCACAGTTTTTCACAAATAAAACACGACATTTGTGAGCTGGTGTGATGTCTATTCAAATGCGGGGCAAAAACTTGAAAAAATTAGAAATATTTCTAGCTATCACAACAGGGAACTGCTTTTAAAAATAAAAGTTCGCTAGCTTATGATAAAGGGTAGTTTTTTTGGCCGCAACATTATGTATTATAAGCAAAACTGCTGCGGCATCAATAAATAAAACCAATTTACTGAATAATCTTCATATTTGTTATTAATAACGGTTGTGAGAGAAAAATTAAACAAACGATAAAGAATATATTGCAATGCACATATTTGCGCGATATATATGTCATTGATGGGAAATGAACATCAGTTCCAATTATCACTGTCTTATATAGAACTTTTTGTGCTATCATGCAAGCGCATAGCAACACTATGCCAAGGAACTGTGTTCGAGTCAAGAACGAGCAAGGTCACGTATTTTTCTTACGAAGAAACCAATTAGAGGAAAAAAATTCCGAAAACTATTATTGCTGATATACAAGATACTAATATTATCAATCGGCTCGATAGCTGCTATTAACGATACTTAATAATAATAAGCCTGACTAATTTTCAAGGTTTAAAACTAATATTACCTAATCTTGGATTTTGTATTTCACAAAGGGACATATAGGAAAATATATTCACTTCGTTGGCTGTTTAGTTTAAGAGCAAGAGACTGTACTTAGTTAAAACTTTAACACAAAAACATTCCTGAATGCAATCCAGTGGTATTTTTTGACAAGATTTCTTCAAAAATATCTGTTTTAAAGTAACCAGTCATACGGCCACAATGCTAACGCTAAAGTTTCAAACTTGTATAGCAGCAACACTAATTTCTACAAATGTTGTACTTAATTTTATGTAATATTTGTGTTATATGGCTTCTCAACCCGATTTGCCCTTGCGGCATGAAGGAAAATGCGGAGCACGGAGTGGAAAATACGGAGTACGGAGTCTGTGATAAAAGTAATTATAAACGCCAGACATTCGATTCTAATTGGACTTGGAAAGCGCAGTGTCTATGCTTAAAGTAAAATGCGGAGTCTAATTAAAATCGAATGTCTGGCGTTTACAATTACTTTTATCACAGACTCTGTGTTTTCCACCGAGTCCTGGGCACCGTGGAAAGTGCGGAGTCCAATGCAGACTCCGTACTCCACACTCCGTGTTTCCACCATGCCGCCGATTCTTGCTAGGCTACCACCTGCTGGGCAAACGTGTTCAATGTTTATGCTGCGATCAGGATTTCCGCCTCGTTTCATCATTTGACGCTTCTAAGTTAATAATTTTTTATCCAATCACCCTCTAATTTCACTTCTAGATTTAAATTTAAGACGAATTCGGCCTGATGGCTTTCGCCTTTGTTATTGCGCATCGATTTCCCAGTGGCCAAAGGGGCGAGGTTTCATAAATCTATTTCAGGATGACATTTATTAAATCATTGTTTCCGTGACGCATGTTGTGTGCATCATTACCAAGTGACGCATGTTGGGTGCATCATTACCAAGTTAATTAAGAGCTCATACAACTTGTTCCCATGTTCCCATGTTCCTACCCCTATCTGCTTACCTTGGTATCTTAGGGTCTGTTTACATGGAGCGAGTTATCCCGGCTAGGCGAGGTGAAAACTGCATATAACGAAAGACTAACAGGTTAAGCCTTTGATGTGATGCATGCGCTTTTCACCTTGCCTAGGTAGAATAACTCGCTCCATATAAACAGGCACGTAGTATTTGCCGCCCATCACGTAATCATCGACGACGACAAAGTGAAGTCCTGCATGATTCTGGATTTCAAAATCCACTGTATTTGTCATCATCGAAAACAATTTTTTTTCGTGGGGTGAAATTGAAAAAAGAAATCATCGTGTTGTCTGACGCCACAAAAATTCGTAGTTTTTTCTTGCATGTCTGTGTGAAATTCTTCTTGGCCACGCCCGGTTCCGCCGCCACTGTTTGTCATCATGTCATGTTGTAATAATCTCCAAATAATCCCCGCTGCACGGAGCTGATAGCTTATGCCAATAGATCTGATAAAAACGTCTCTTAAACTTGCGTCAGAATTTGAATCGGCTTAATTCTTCAATTGAATTGATTAACAAGCGGAAATATTATTTGCTTGTAAAAATATGCCACACTTGGTATCTCAAACCATAATGCTTTCATCACACATGAGTTTGCAAAAGAAATTATCCCTAGAGTCAAGAGTTCAGGTGGAAGATTTCAGGTAATATCCGCGAACAATAGCGGTTTTTGAAAATTCTATTTTTGTCTGGCGCATCAACCATACCAGGAGCGAATTCTTGGGAATTAAGTTAATTAGCGCAAAAATGTAATACTATATTTCATTGCCATTTCAGCTTCGAAACACGAATCGTTGAAGCCAGTCATCAAACAGCGCTGGGCTGAACAGTTTAGGCGTCTTGATACTTCACCCAAGGATTTTTCCATTCTCTTTCTTGTCAGTGTCTTTCTAGCGCGCATTCGGCTTCGAATTAGCATTGCGTGCGCGCACCTTGCGTCGTGATGTCTACCCTGGAAAGTGGCCGGTTCGACGCTGAGCAAAAAGAATGCCCGGATGAAATCGAGGATGATACGTCTCCAAACGGCAACGAAGAGACGAAGGTAGGCACACTTGTTTAAATTGTGTTGTGGGCTCGTGCTTTTGAGAAAAATCTTCTCAATCCGGGATCAGCAAAGCTAATATCAGGGATCGCTAAATGCCTTTCAAGGGTAGCGCTATAAGTCGAGGTAAACGAGTTACCCAGCTGCTAAAACCTAAATTTAATTAACACGAATGTTCAAAATGGTTTTCCCTGTAGAGATGTTTAGAAAATGCAACTGATATCGATACTTTCGAGACGTTTCCAATCGGACATTTGTAGAAAAACTGTGGAAATTAGAGCATTATTACCTCACGAGGTAATGATACCGCTACGAGATTGTTAAACTCATAAAATCTTAGAATCTTAAAGCACGTTTTAACAATTACCAAAATTGTTTAATTGTGCTGAGAATTGTTTATATATCTAAGTTATCTAGACAATCTTTGATATATCTAAATTGTAAGTTGACGTGTTACTGCCGTTACATCTCGTTTCATATCATTGACAGCCTTGAGGACCGCAAACCCTCGTATGACCTTTTATCTTCGTTTCGTGCACGCATGTCGAACTTTACCAGTCCGATATTTTACACCCATAATCGCAGGTCCATAACTGGATTTATAATTCTAAACAGAGAACCATACATACATATGAAGATATACAATTAGGACCGGTTTACACTGTCGAATTTTCTTTAATCACAGTTGGTATTTTCAAACGGCAAATTCTAGGCCTCTATGTATTTGGTAGGAATTATTATTCAAGGAACGAAAACACTGGTTACTTTTTCTTGATACTCGCGGCTGTAGAACATTCAGAACTTGGGATTAACTAGTGCAAGTTTTCAAATGTGAACACAGGAACTTTGACAGTGTCAACGGCTTAAGCCTGCTGTACACGAGAGCTATTTTAGCTCGACAAAGACCACGCGTGGCTGTTAGCTCAGCAAGTTACTCTCGTACGTGTGCCGATAGTTTTTCGTGAGGAATTCGCCTCGAAAGGCAAGTCTCTCACGTGTGCGGATAGTTCTCAGGTTGAGTTTACTGCCTTGTAAAGTTGTTAGCTGAACTGATAGTTCTCGCGTGTGGCGGCCGGGCTTCAGCTGCCATATCAACCTGCCGTAAGAAAGCCGTATCATTATTACTTTCATCTTAAAGTCATTAGACGATTAGTTCCAGCCGAGTGCCAAGGATATAGGTCACGTTATGATACTGTTGATATGGAAAACAGGTCAAGACCGTCATCATGCAAATGTTACGTGCACCCGGGTTTCGCTTCCTGCGCCAATGTTTGTTTCTACAGCCGATAGCTTGTTTATTTTATTCGGATAACGAGGTATATCAGATGCATGCAGATCTCAAATATATTCTCAAAGTATTCTTTCGCATTCTCTAAAAATCATTCTCGATCGTTTTCAACAAATAGCAACGTAGATCATATGTAGAACGGGAATATATTTGGTTCCGAGGTCCGTTTTAATTCACACTGACATTCACAGAAACGCACCCAAGCGCACGTAATGCTAATTTTCGGCATCACCACATCTGGAAGAACGCTCTCCGAATTTCGATTTTCATCAAACGAAAAAGATAATTGGTGATAAGGCTGGTCATTTAAATGTTCTATTTATGATCGCGACCTTTTTATCACTTGCTCAGTCGCATTCCAGGTCATCGCGGTTATGTTTACCACTTACCATGCAGTTCTCGTAAAGGGATTATTATCTTTTTCAGTGCGCGCGCAGTGACTTCAACTTCTCATCGCATCGACGCCATAGTATGATGTTTTTGTGTGGAAAAATTATTAAATCTGAGAATCCACGTCGTCTGTGTCTGCGTCCATGACGAATATGTCAGAAATTTTATTACGTCCATATGTGACTGGCGATTCATTGCGTATGGAGAAATGCGTATTACTGCGTATTACTCCCAGGGCCCTTTACCTTGATTCTAGGTTGGGGTAAAAATTTCTTTACTTTGTATAAAGTAAGATATTCTAATCGTCTTTTAGAATACCTAGTCTGTGGCTAGGAGCACATTTAGAGCTTGCGCTTGTTTCCCAACCACATATTGAATTACTACATTAAAAAGACATTAAAAAAAGTCATTTGACAGTAACGCTACTTGAAAGACAACTCGATTAAGCTGTTAGAAACTCTTGGAAAAAAGATGTCAAATCGTTTGTGCTTAAATCATATCCGATTTCATATGAATTCCAGAGTATGTTTTCGATTGTATGTATAAAAAAAACTGCAACTAACTTAATATTCATAATCATATGTTCGCTTCTATGCAGTTGATACACCCTGTACAGCATTCACTACTTCGTTATCAGTGATGCTAAATACCACCAAGTACCCTGCTGGACGTCATATATATCAATATTTTCTTTTCAGGCATTTTTGAACGATCAACCTTCGAACTTTGTTCGACTTACGTACTCTATCGACGACAACCCCCCCTGGTATATGTCTCTATTTCTCGGATTTCAGGTAAAAACAGCGAAATGAGATTTAATCAATTGTTTAACTCGGAAATTATAATGGTAAAACCCCCCCGGCCTACTGGAACATATTATTCAAAATCAGTTGAATACCATAATTATTATACCGGTATATCCGACCTGCACTATTCTTATTGTAATAATATAACCGTACAACACGGTGTTTACATGAATGATGAACCTATCTTTAACCAACCACCATAATTCTTTTTCACAATCATATATAGCACTATCTGACAATGTTTGGAGGTACCGTGGCGTTACCTTTGCTCATTGCCAAGTTTTTGTGTGTCGGAAACAACGGAATCGCGAAAAGTCAACTGATTTGTACGATATTTTTTGCATCTGGCATCGCAACACTGCTTCAAAGCACAGTCGGCGTCCGGTAAGTTTACACTGAGGCAATTTTTGCTGCGATTTTTAACTTGTTTGTGCGATTTTCTTCTTCTAATAGATGTGGTCGAGGAATTAGTTACAAATGCTCTGATTCGTAGGACCTCTTATTTGAACATTCGTAACTGAATTCGCTTGTTTACATCAGCGAAAATCGCACAAAAGATCACATATAAGTGTAACTAGGCCCTGTGAAGAATGAAGGATCTTTGGACGGGCCACAACTTGAAAAACATCTTACAATAAGAATACACTTTGCAAAGTTTTGACTACAAGCAAGTTCGTTTCAAGTAACAACTTTATTTTACATGGCTAAATATCCAATGACAATGTAACTGTTCATGCAAACAGCCTTCGAGAATCATCTCATTTTCTTCCTAATTTCGTGAAATCTTTCCTTGGATAGTTTGCCTATCATTCAGGGAGGAACGTTTAGTTTTTTGGCGCCAACCATCGCTATTTTAACACTGCCAAAATGGAGATGCCCCGAAACGTTAAAAGAACCAAAATCAGGTGAGCATCTGCATGAGTTATTTATATATACCTGTGATTACACAAATATAGAAGCCATGCAGACTCTTCAAAGCAAGATGTCACGAATTTTTGAAGTACACTGCACTAAGTTTAAGGTGAAAACGAATTCCTATGGAGACAGGAACGACAGCTAGGTCGTGAGCTTTCTTGGTTTCTTCCTTAACAATTGAAAATCTGTTTCAACGATTTTTCAATAAAGCTCATGATGCAGGATTTCTGCGGTAGCTAAGAAGAGAAGCTCATGTGAATTATTGACACAATTGACATGTTTGCTCTGACTTTAGGAAACTTTTGACTACCGTATATAATCATCAATTTCTATAGTTCAAAAAGATAATTCATCGTGCTGGAAAAATGTCTGTACGAACAATAAAGCCCTCGATTTGCCTTCGTTTTTAAAAGGTAGGTCATTTAGTCTCGTGAAATTGATAGAAATCGAGTATCTTCACGTAACGAAAACTTAGATGTTAAACTGCTTTTATTGGGAAGATTTAGAACGAGGACGTGAACGTCAAAGAGAACATGAAAATGGCGAATAGATGATGGCGTGATGCGTCCATATATGGATATGCATGCCACGCCATTTATTCGCCATTTTCACGTCGTCTCTGACGTTCACGTCCTCGCGTTCTAAATCTCCCTAATAGGGACCTTAAGCATGTAGGAGGGCAACACGACGACGACGCGGCTGAAATTCTCCTTTAAATAAATGCTATGGCAAAGTTGTTGTTTTATATTATTAATTGTACCAATTCAGTGAGATATAAGGCGTTAAAAACATTGTGTTTATGTTTAAGGACAATTCTATAGAGCCTAATTCGAGGGAGGGCTCGCTGGGCCTGAAATGCAACCGTTCTAGGCAAGACGTAAAAAACGACGTTTTCTCGTTGTAAACAGAACGAAGACGACGTCTAAAACCCATCATGGGTCTTTAAATATTCATTTCTTTTCAATGAACCATTGTATTGATAGCCGTCGTCGTCGCGTTCGTGTTCTACATGCTTAAGGTCCCTAATAATTGACCAGCGACGTCGACCTAACCGCGTCGTAGATCATAAACTCATTATTATTCTCACATACCAGACGGCAATGATTCATCACCAGTTCTAAAAAAGAAGAAAGTGGATCCAGATGCTTGGAAAGAGAGGATGCGAGAGGTACTCAAACGATCAAACGTGATTGACCTATCGATATATCGATGCAATGATTGATTGATCGGATGTATTAATGTGCTGCTTGATTGATTGATTGACATTACATAACATTTTTGCGTGGTTATTTAGGTTCAGGGGGCGATCAATTGATCGGATGTATTGACGGATGAGTTGCTTATTTGATTGCATTACATAACATTTTTGCGTGGTTATTTAGGTCCAAGGGGCGATCATTGTGGCTTCATTATTTCAGGTGATTATTGGCGCGACGGGCACTATGGGATTTCTGATGAAATATATTGGACCCCTCACAGTAACTCCATCCATTTCTCTAATTGGTCTTTCTTTATTTGATGTCGGTGCAGATCATGCTTGTAAGTTTATGAAATCCTCTTTCTGAAAACCTAGCTGTTATATTTAACAATAAATATATTGTGCATGTGTCAAGTGGAAGCTTTCCATTACGCCGTAATGGACGTTATACTTTTGTTTTTCTGTTAGCAAAACATTGGGGAATTGCGATTTTGTAAGTGATAAATTTTATTAAGTAGTCATAGAATGTGTGGACAAATATTTTATAGTCAATCTATCAATCAATAGATATTTCTTATAATGACGTCGAACGCGGAAAGTCTGATGTTACACGAAATATGATTGGCTCCTCAAAACTATCGAGCCAGTCAAACTTCGTGTACCATCAGACTTTCCGCATTTGAGGTCAATATGAATAAGTTTTCTTTCTCGTTGTAGAACAATAGCGCTTGTTATTCTTTTCTCCCAATACTTGAAGAATTTGAAAGTACCATTGCCTGCTTACAGCAAAGCGAATGGCGTTTACAGCATACGTGTTGCCCTCTTCGAACTTTTCCCGGTAAGAAGATTGGTCTGGCTTTTTACTTCAAGCAATAGACGTGTGTTTAACGTTTGACGTCATTTCGAGAAAGATCTATTGCAGCACAATGATTGAATTACTTCCAAGGCCGGCAGCAATCTGTTTATCGAGTTATGGTAGGGTGACTAAGGCATAGTTTTCATTTTCGTAGGTTCTATTTGCTGTTGTTTTGGCCTGGTTTTTCTGCATCATTCTGACCGCTGCAGGCTCCTTTGAGAAAGGTCACGCTGCAAGGACGGACAAAACAGTGTCATTGCTGCACGATGCTCCGTGGTTTAGGATCCCTTATCCAGGTTTGTAGTCAACTACAAGCCGTACTATGCGATCAGACTTTATTGTATTCTCGTTTTCTTCCAATGGTAGGAAGTGAATTTTACTTTTAAGATTTCTATTTATGAACTGGAACAAAAAAAACAATCACAATCTACGGGTTAACAAGTGTAAGTCAGTTCTTTATTTCAAAATTGGTAGTTTTTCAGCAAATTGAAATCAAATTACTTGAGATACTAAGTCGACTTAGGGCAAGTGAAATACGTACATTATCGAGTATATTTTCAAATCAATCCGTAAAATACACTTTGCTCTATCGTATTCATGTGTAAATATATTAATTCAGGGACATTGTGAATACAGAAACTAAAGCAAACAGTCCATTTTACTAGGTCAGTGGGGAACACCAACGGTATCCGTCGCCTCTGTTATTGGCATGATCGCGGGCGTCATGGCCGGTATGATAGAATCTGTTGGCGATTACTACGCATGCGCGCGCTTGGCGGGCGCGCCTGCGGTGCCACAACATGCGATCAATCGAGGAATCTTGATAGAAGGCCTGTGCTGTGTGCTGGCCGGTGCTTTTGGTAGCGGAACGGGAACTACGTCGTACAGCGAGAATATTGGCGCTATTGGAATTACAAAGGTGCGTCTTTATACGTAATAATCCCAAGTTCAGTACATTCCGAATACCGTAAATAAACGATTAAGCACCACGGCACAGAATACTTATCGTAAGCGACTCAGCAAGTACCGTAAGTGAAAGCAATCACCCCCCTGCAAATATAAAAAATGGCGCTGTTGGCAGGGGGGTGGTTTCTCCCCATGATTCATCACTCAGCAAGTACCGTTAATGGCAACAATCACTCCCCTGCTCATACTGAAAATGGGGCTGTTTGTTATTGCCTCCATTTGCGGTACTTGCTGAGTGACGAATCCACTTAGGCAAAAAACAATGGATTTGTCCTTCTGATAAGTATTCCGTGACCACGACCCTTTACAGTTTGAAATGCTGTGTTGTGAGTATTGAATTACTGAATGTCTGCCAAAGGGTCCATATATAAAACGGTCGAGTTAAACCACTTAGAAGAATCATGTAAATATCGTTCGTATAAGGAAACGTGCAAAGGTATTTTCTTAATATTTCCTTTCTTGAATGCTCCTAGAAATCCTAGAATATGTTTAGCTTTTGGTTCCTTAAAAACGACGTCAGTTTTTGATATTAAAATTTCCAGGTAGGCAGCCGTCGAGTGATACAATTCGGTGGTATTTTCATGGTAGTTCTTGCCGTGCTGGGGAAATTTGGTGCGCTGTTTGCGACAATTCCTGAGCCAATTATCGGAGGTGTTTTCATCATTATGTTCGGAATGGTGACGGCTGTAGGTTTGTCCAATCTTCAGTTCGTCGACCTGAACTCTGCGAGGAATTTGTTTATACTTGGTTTTAGTATTTTTATTGGATTGGTCGTCCCCAAATGGGTGAAACCACGCGGGGATGCCATTGATACAGGTATGGGTGCTCTTATTTCTTGTGAAGGTCTTACACGTTTTTCACGAGGAACCGCCAACCGTTGTTCCAGTTTAAGCTAGTTAATCTGGGCAATATTCACTACGGTTTCCTTCCTTGGACAGATGTGATTGTGTGAATAAGTTACTGATGTTCGAATAGGAGCACTTATACGTATATAGCATTTATAACTATTTACTCATTTGCATCGGTCAGAAGAAGAAAATTGTTCCTAAAATCGCAACCAAGATCGCCAGTGTACTTGTCTTTTATGATTCAGAGTGTGACAGTTTAACTCTATCCTTATTCTAGGGTCTGAAGTTTTGGATTCGGTCCTGTATGTACTGCTGACAACGGGTATGTGGGTTGGAGGAATGGTCGGGCTTTTCCTGGATGTGACCCTTTCCGGAACCGACGAAGAACGAGGCATTCTGAAATGGCGTAAAACACACGAATGCCAAAGCGGCGAAGTCCATATTGAAAGGGCCTCAATTCATACCTATGATATCCCTTTTCTCACTTCCCGCTTACAAAAGTTCCCTATAGTTCGTCATGTCCCTTTTCTTCCCTACTACGGGGAGAAAGAGGACATCGAGGACCTCAGGAATGGAAAGGATGCGATGATGGATAATGAGAGTGAAAAGAAATCTAAGTTGGTGGGTGAGGATGGGATAGAAACAGTTATGTGAGTTACTACATTTTAACCAACCCGCATGAACACGAGCGCCCTGGTTTATTATTTACCTTGGGATATGTTGCTATTCGCACCATATTAACTTTTTATATGAAAATTAAGTGATAAGTATATCTATTTTAAGCGTGAATTTTGGTCCATAGAGCATATTAGACAGTGGACACTCGTTTGGCATTACTGGTGTATAATCCACCATGATCGATGACCAATTGAAAAATTGGGGACAATATTGTTGCAATTTGGGAGTTAATTATATGTGGTAAGAATTGAACCACACTTGTATTGCTGAATGTGCGAGCCTACTCCTCTCGAAAGTACGGCATTTAGTTCTGTTGGACCGGCTTGTTTTGAACGACACCAAATCAACAATATGGCATGCGATACATTTAGTTGTATTGCTTATCTACCGCTAGAAACTAGAACTGCTCCCTTCGCTACTGCTGTTTGCATATTTCCAATCATAACAACGGAAGAAATTTTTACTTCATTATTCAAAAAAGTAGAAAGTTCTAAACAAACAGGGCTTATTCGCCGGAAAATCGTAATACCCATGCATGCAACCTACACATTTACGTAGATTCTGTCACAGCGTAGGATGTCAGACTTTGTAAATGTTTGTTTGAAGAATTCATCTCAATCCCTTTAGATAAAGTCGTTTTCCGATTAATCACCGAGTCTAATGATTCATTTATGTGCAATTGATGCACTTTGAACCCATTTGAAACAAATATATCTGCTTGAATAACGTTAAGCTAAGCAGCGTGACTAATGTCGGACATTACGGTGAGAGTTTTTGTAACTTTATTGTGAAAAAGGTATTGTGAATTTCGAGTGCAGTGAATCTGAGACATGCGCACATAATGAACCCGGCCAAATGTTGCAATGAGGACAGAAAACATTTTGGCTGAAGATCCTTCGTTGTTAAGCAGAGATGTAATTTCCAACTGCTGGCCGTTTAATAGTAAAAAGTCTCAATCAGAGTCGTGTATTTCTGAGTTAACTAGGATTTAACTATGAAACTATATAGTTAAAGAGTTTCACGCAACTGGCCACTGATGTTTAATGATAATCATGATTACGATAAAACTATTTTAGTTTATATTTGGGCCTCACAAAAAAGCGTTTTTAACAAACATGCGGCACAAAGTCCCTGTCTTTTTATTCCGACTTTATATAATAGTTTTGATCATTAAATTTCCTAAACTGACCAAGTAATTGCTAGATTTTGTACTGGATACGACTGTTCTCTCTAGATGAACAGGAATGCTCATCCCAACTGCATGTGCATTGCATGCACATTGCACGATAAAACACGCCAAATGCACGTGCAATATATTGCCACCGTAAAAGGAGGGGACATTATTTTAGTTTGGGACGGAATATTACCCACAATGCAGAGTTCGTGCGTTTCATCCTCTCAAATTTTGAAGACTAACTTGACAGCGCATCATAGCAATGTCTCTATAAAACACTTTAAAATTTAGCAAAACTGTACCCTTCATCGCCAGAGAGTCTGAAAAGATTGTGTTACAACAACTGTCTACCATAAGTCCATAATCGCTTCTGTAACTACCTCAATGTGATTGATCTGTGGATTGATTAACTAGGGATTACAACCGTTTTACTTGATTGGGTTTATGCAAATTACTAAATCAACTTTATGTAGTTTTTGGTTAATCCCTGATAGCAAACTCGTGTGTAAGAAAATACCACTGTATATTTTTGATAACCATTGCAAGTTTTCAGTACAAGGTATACTTTCAAAGTCAAGTGAAACTCTGTTCAAAATGTGCTGAATGTTGCTTGAACTCGTTGCTTCAACTTGGATGTTGTAGGTGTAACTTTACCGAGCGTGGGCACAAAGCATTTTTGCGTTTTTCTATCGCTAAGATTACCATCACAATGGCAGGCTGTTTGCTTTTGTGCGCACCAAAAATCAAGGCTATGAATTCTGGATTAGAGTCCATTAATGCTCCCAGTCTGTGTTTGAACAACACTAGTCGCTCTGCTACCTTGCGTCGGAGTAAGAGTGCGTAGGTTAGAAACATTTGGAAACATTTAATATCATTTTTGTAAGACTCCCGTGGAGGAAAGCAGAACGGCCAACTCTGGACAACATGCGAGCGATATTTCTCGCGTTTTTGGGGACCTTGTCATGGGCAATGGTCATAACTGGTAAGCCGTATGGTAATATTGTAACGTTTCTTAAAACAAGGGTTTCTACGGTTTCATAATTAATGTGATTAAAGGTTTTTGGGAGAGATAATTGCATGCCTGTATTTATAAAGAAGCTGTCAGGATTCACCTGAAAATGTAGTTTATGGATTCCGGTATCCTGAGAAAAAGACTGAGATAAATCCTATGACTAGTTAGTAATTAGGATACTCACGTCTGCATGTGTTCTAAAAGTTCACTCACACTCAAACTCATTAAGTGGGAGATCTCAATCTCCTTATAACTTTTTCATGGTGGTATTTTCAGTCAAACGATAGCTTGATTTTCAGTGTTTTACCCTAAATCTTTCCACTGACTAAGAAAGAACTTTCTCATTGATCAGAAATAACAAAATTTCTATGTCGCACTCAGAGAGTGTGAGTGAGCTTTTTGAATACAGGCGTCAAACTCTTTCTGGGGTTTATCTGAACATCTTTCCTTGACGCTCGCCTAGTTTACAGCGTTGGGATGCTGTACTCCCATCCCGTCCACATGTGCAATATAAGGTGTGATCCCAGATTATGGGTGGAGTGCATGTCCCAACCTGGTTAAATGAGTGCAATCACTCAGCAGGTATTAGTTCAGGATAATCAGCGGGGGTCTTCGCTTAAACATAATTCTGGATCATCAATCAATGACATGCATGACTTGAAGTAGTTTTACTTGAAAAATGTTTGGCTTTATTTTCCAATGTACGAATTTCTATTTTGTACTTTTTGTAAAGATTTCCTTGCAAATTTTGCTCCTTTGGTTGTAGAAATAACCAGAGTTGTTTATTCTAGAATTGAATGTCGAAATTTTTTTGATATGAAGAAATATTTTACCTAATACCTTGACATCAAAACTATTCGAAGCGGCATCGGAATGGCGTTTTCGTCAGAGCCATTTTCACGAGCTTTTCGTACATTCTGATATGCAAGAAGGAAATTACGTGAATACATATCACTTATTAATCGCATATATACGAAGCAAAACTTTACATTCATGCGTCTGTCCATAATTACAGAACTAATTTTGCAACCTTGTTATTTCCCGGCATTATAACAAAGGGCGCCAAAATCGAGTTAATAACAAAACGTTATAAATCATCAATATGACAATTTTGACATATGAATGCAGCTAAATGATGTCTATGTTGCAAAATTGTTGTTTGGACAAAATTGTTGCGGTTATTTTTTTGACGTTATCTGGTATATAAAAGTGTTCTAGAAACGAAATTTTGGACGGTTGTCTTGGTAAACTGTCATATTCGTTTAATCAAATTGTATCTTTTGGAATTTCAATGACAAAAACGCCGATTAATTATGCAAGATTCAATGCATTAGTAAAGTACACATTCCTCTTCATTCTTCAACTCAGCGATTAAAGTGTGATCCTTTGAACCAAAGATCTTTGCTCTTATTTACTGCATGGATATAGCAGTATAAGAATAGCGGTAATAAGTTAACGTATTTGCTACAATTCTGTAGAAAAGATGGGAATTTATTACTAATATTGAAGACAGACGGGTTCCACTATTTCATTGGCAAATCGCTCGCAATAAGTGATGATACTAACCACGATAAAAAATGTTAATCCATTTTTTTAAACATCATAAAGTCGTAAAAAAACAACAAAAACCTAACTGTCATTAACTTTTGATGAAGAGACATTGAAAGAAGGGCATTGAATTAATGGTTTCTCCAAGTTAGGGTATAAATAGCCCACTTTCTATACTTAATGACCCCGGCTTTGCAACATTCCCTTCGCCTCGAACCTAATTGATATTATAATCAGTTGAAAGTTTAACTATTTTATTTGTTTCAATATTTGTTAAGGACTTAATACTGAACGCAATATTGGCGCTTCATTATTATAATGGTGAATCTTAATGAGCAATCTCCATTCCACGGCATCGTGTCGGCCTTTGTTGAGAAAGGCCATTTGAGAGATAATTTTGGTATAATTTGTCCATGTCTAACGAGCATCAGCCGAATGACACGACTATTGAGAGTATATTTCGTACATTCATTTCCATAAGGATTTAAAATGATGTTCTAATGACGAGAATACTTTTGCTTCCCGTAGTAACAACTTGATACAAACACAGAAACACTGATTTAATTAGGTGACAAAGTGCGTGGTTATTGGGTTGAAATGTGTGACTTTTGTGTGTCCGAAATCCTTTCCCTCCCTCCCCCCAAGAAAAATGCTTCTGAAATGCTCGGCATTGACATGACACACCATAGAAAACGTATTGCTCGAAGTCCATGAGTCTCTTAGTACATCCAGACTTATTATACAATGTCACAGTCTTGGCTCGTTTCGTATACCCCACCGTTCAAAAATTGCTGGAAAATTTTGAGAAAACTGAAATTTTTCCTGTGTGCCTTATCATGGTGTTGCCAATACTTAGTTTTGCATGTGTATATGCTTTAACATTATTTACCCACTGCCCTGGGGAGCTTTCTTCCCAAAATAATCAACGCCTGGCAATTTCACACCATAATGACCTTATGAATGGTTTGAACGCTCCCTAGAAAATGTACAATTCGGCGTTTTGACCAAATTAGCACCCTCACCAGAAGACCTAAATCTCTATGTCAGGAGAGTTTCCTAACAAATGTACTTAGGTCGAAACGTCAAGACATTTGTTTGTGTTGCCAACGGCTTGATTCGGTGACAATCTATGGACTAGTCTTGGTATCAAAGTGTGTAATGTCTCGAAAATTGACTTTGACAAAATGTAGTCCTTTTTTAAAGTCTAATATGGTAGAAACGATTCACTCACGAACGACAACATTCAAACTGTTCCACTAAACTATCACAATACTTGAAGAATTATTGTTTCCAGTCTTGCTGGCTTCGACTCAATCTGGAATCTGAATTATTATCTAGCTCGCATCTAGTTACAGGCAGAATTAATCGTTTCTCAGATGAACTATCAGTAGAAATCAAAGGATGGTGAATTCAATTTATAGAGATTCCTTTAAACACCTACCAACATAACTTCCGTTTCAGTATCCACACACTTCAATTGCTTTATTTAGGTGATTCATCGTGCCTTCAACACCTGGACTTAGTTTTTCTCCTGGATGGTTCCAGAAGTATTGAGCTAAATGGCAAAGGAAATTTTCGACGTGAACTAAATTTCACGAAACAAATCATCGATGCTTTTCGTATAAGCGAAGGAAGAGTTCGCGCTAGCGTGATTGTTTATAGTACCGAGCCTACACTAGTCTTTGGGCTTGATAAATTCAAGTCAAAAGATGATATTTTCAAAGCAATTGATGCGATTAAGTTTCCCGCAGCTGGGTCGGATTTGGGCAAAGCTTTGAAGCTCGTCCAAAGCGCTTCGTTTAATTTCTCTGCGCCCAGCACATCGAGAATCGTGGTGATACTAACAGACGGCAAAGCAAAGGACGAGGTGGAACAACCTTCAGAAGTATTGAAAAAGAAAGGTGTCGACTTATTGATGGTTGGAGTTGGTAACAACTTGGACGCTGATCAATTGAAAACAGTTGCAAGCGAACCTAAAGATGAAAGTATTTTTGAATTCGATCAGTTGTCCAAATTAGTGGATAGAATAGGCAAAGATGTTTGCGAAGGAATAGGTAAAGCTCTTTAACTTATGGTTTTTCTTCATGTTATGCATTTTATTCTTTATTTTTGACCACATTTTTGCATCGCGGTGGGTATGCGAAGCGTAATTCGCGCCGGAAGGACAATTTTATCAAAATGATCCACCTTTCATGTAAACTTTCATTATTTAATATGTAGTTGATGCTTGTGGTCCTGAACCTTGCGAAAATGGAGGTACCTGCGTTGTTCAAGGAAATTCATATACTTGCAATTGTTTACAACCTTATCATGGCAAAAATTGCAAAGCGGCCCGAGGATGTTACACCAAATACTTCAAGAGAGGATGTTATCCTGATATTGACACATTTAACACCATCTTGTTTGATAATACATCCGTCATCAAGTGGGGTAATGGATGGAATCATTTTATCAATGATTTAGTATGCAGGTTCGTTCATTTCAATGACTTGAGCCATAACTCTAAGCAGTTTCTATTTGAAGCTCCTAAAACCTATTTTGAAAACAGGAGATCAGACATCCTTTTTATAGAAAGATCTGTAAATGATCATTAAATGATTTGAGGGGAATTTTTGCAACTGGAATGAGAATGGGGGAGACCCTCGTGATCTGCCTCTTTGCCTTAGATTGAACATTCGTATAAAATGGATTTTGTAGATCCATATGAAACGTCAACCTAATTCCGTTTTGGGCATGATAAGAAATACCTTGGTAGTACAGGGTTACAAAGACCGTCGCTGGACTAATATGTATTTCTGTCTAATGCAATATATGTTAGTATTTTTGGTCGCCACTATAGCAATTAGCATAAAACTATTGGTTTATATGGACTTACACAAATATGTTCGTGTTTTTACCAGGTGCGCTGAAGAGACAGCCGCAGGTGGTTACAAATACTTTGGCATACTAAACTATGCAGAATGCTGGGTGGAAGGACGTCCAAATTTCCACAACAAAATGGCACCAAAAGGAAAGTGTCAGGGCCCAAGACCAGACTCTCACCTTGCTTGTGACCAGAATTCACTTGGGCCTTGTGTCGGCATGCCCGACTATCAGTATATATACAGTGTTGAACAAGGTTGGTGGAGGGAGAAAATTTAATCTCATGCCAATGGTCTTCTAGTCAATCTAATTTAATTTCTCTTAACCAGAGTATATATCTCTGCATACCTCCCTAGAAATTTGAGCTGTAAAAATTGCAATTGATTGAGCTACATGTATATAAGCTAAAATTGTTGGCTTTGTGCCAAGGCCTTGCGTATAGCTCTCGTTACAAAGCGTTTCCTAACAAGGATAATTATCTTTCATCTGCTATGGCATTTCAGATAAGAACGAGTGTTTTTCACGGCCGTGTATGAATGGTGCTACTTGTGTCGATAAAGTGAATTCCTATAAATGTATTTGTCCACGTGGCTACACAGGCACTAACTGCGAAAATAGTAAGTGTGAGCAGTACTATGTGTTAATTATCGTTGGGGCTCAAACCATCAAAGAAGGCACAAACGCTACACGAAAATGGGGTGTCGTCATGCGACTCATGCCATTTCAGTTTCGGTATATTCGACCATGGTCGAGTATACCATTTTTCGGTATATTCGACCATAATTCCGTGCAGACAGTACAGTATCACCCAATCAATCATTTCTATTTAAGATATAGATGAATGTTCCACTAAACCTTGTAAAAATGGTGCGACCTGTATCGATGGAGTGGATTCTTACACATGCAAATGTGTTGCCGGTTTTGACGGCGACAACTGTGAAAATAGTACGTAAACTTAAGGTTTTGACCTTTCGAAAAAGAATAGGGTGTGGCGGGGGTGTGACAGGGTTAGATAAAAGGTAGAAGAAGTAATAATACCATGACACAAACTTGAGGTGGAAGGGTTGTGAATGAAATTACATTGCTGTTGGGGTCTGGGAGGTGGGGGTTGGGTGAAGAGGAGAGGAGGCAGCACTTCTAACATGAATTAGGAGGTAGTAAGCTCGTTGGTGAAGTAGACTTGGAGAGTGAAGGGTGAAATGGTAAGAGTGACACCTGTAACATTTGGTAGGAGAATAGGGAAGTAGGGTGATGAGAGGCTAAAGTTCATAACTCCAGGTACGACACCGTATTCACGATTGATGACAGTAAAACGACAACAGTTAAGCGCATACAACAAAAAGTGAAACAATGCTCGATATCTTTCAGACATAGATGATTGCGCTGGAACTCCATGTCTGAATGGCGGAACGTGTACGGACGGAGTTAACTCACATACGTGTAAATGTCCTGAAGGATTTGATGGAAAGAACTGCGAGAACAGTGAGTGGAAGCACATGCATTATACAATTACCATAACTTGCTCACAAGGAAATGAGTTAGCGAAAATGATGTATATGATGTTCATTATTTATTTGACGATGTAATTTGTTCAGATATTGACGACTGCTCTTCCTCATCGTGTTTGAATGGTGCGACGTGTGTGGATGGTGTAAACTCTTTTAAATGCCAGTGTGCCAAGGGATATGATGGAGATAAATGTGAAAACGGTTGGTGAAGCACTTTCTTTAAGTCCAGCAGTGTACTTGTCTTAACAATGTAATCATTGTACTTCAATGCATCCAGCTCACAGACTGTTCTCAATTTATTCAATGAATGATAAGTTTGAAGGGTGATGCAATAATCACACCCCTCTCGATCCCCAAGGTTCATTCTTGATTCATTCATTACCTCGCATGACCACCTCAACCGACTAACGTTAATGCGTATCATTTCATAGACATTGATGAATGTTTGTCGAAGCCATGCCTTAATGGGGGAACCTGCCACGATGCAGTCGCATCCTACAGCTGTAAATGTCGTCGAGGTTACGCTGGACGTAACTGTGAGACGAGTACGTTGAACTCTCTCTTTCGCAGACAATTCTCTTGCAGTCTTAAATTCATCGGGAAAAACATTAAACCTCTTAATATATCCTTTCCTAGAAATTCACGAATGCGACTCACATCCTTGCCTCAATAATGGTACATGCGCAGACATTCATACCGGACTCGAAGATTTGATTGGCTCAGGCCTGGATCAAGATTATGCGTGCGTCTGCGAAGCTGGATACACCGGCAAAAATTGTGAAACTGGTAATTTTTTTCTATAGATCATACCATTTCAGCCATTCTCTCATGTGACTACCGTGTCATAAGAACGGCTAGAATTTCATTTCCGATTACATTTCCCTGTGGAAAAGTGTTTCTTTAACCATCCAAAGAACTGTTAGAGACAACTTGACATGCTATGCTATTCGACATAAATGATACATACTATAAGATCTATCCTTACATGAGTATCGAGGTGTCATATATTCGCGTGTTTAAAATCTACAGCAAGTTATCTTACTTTACTAGATATCAACGAATGCGCTGTTCAGCCATGTCTGAATGGGGCTACCTGTATTGATGGCGTCAATCATTACACCTGCAAATGCAAACCAGGATTTACTGGGGAAAACTGCGAAACAAGTAAGATTGATTTCGTGACGTGTACATGCACAGTTTCTTATCTCTTTTTATGCCAAACCAGTGTGGTGCTCAGCGATTTACTTTGGTATTACATTTACTTTATACATTAACTTCAAGCTACGGTATTACCCCTTACTTCCGCAGATATCGACGACTGCACTCCTTCGAAATGTTTGAACGATGCCACTTGTGTTGATGGAGTCGCTTCGTATAAATGTTTATGTCCAGACGGATACACTGGCAAAAACTGTGAAACAGGTAGATGAGTCATTCTTCATGAATAAAAATTTTTCATATTCGAACCAACTTGACGATAAAGGTGTTTGTATGGTATACACAACAGTGCAAAAGTTAGCTGCATAAGACTATGTAATAAGCCACCAAAAGTCCTGTGAATCCATAGACATCCTATTTCTCCGGCAGTGCAGATTAGCCTAAGGATTTTTCCCTGGAGGGCATCTTTTGTGGGCAAATCGACTAAGGTATTCAATTCTTGGTTTTGAAAGAAGAGCCTAGCATACGAATTCCCCTCTGCAAATGCGTGCATGATTTCGGCATTAACAAGTCTTGTATATTCTAATTCTGCCTTTTTACCGTTCAACAGATGTCGATGATTGTGATCCATCCCCATGTCAAAATGGCGGCAAATGTATTGATGGGATCGACAGCTATTTCTGTCAATGTCCAAGACGTTATGTCGGTGTGAACTGTGAAGAAAGTAAGAACCATTCCTCAGACTTTGATTGTATTTGCTGAAAGAAGAATACACTAGCAGTCCTTTACATAATATTATACCCTAGAACTTTGGTAAATTGCCGGTAGATGGATCGCCCAAATTTTGTATCTAGTATCTGTGATTCCTCTTATCGTTTCGTGGGTGGACGAGGGAAAGTTGATCCACCTCTTTCCCCCTCCTCTTTAATTGTGGGCAAGAGTTACATACCATAGGTTTTCAAGACCATATATCTATCGTTTTGTCTGCAGAGATCAACGAGTGTGAGTCAGCACCGTGCAAAAATGGCGGTACTTGCAAGGAAGAAGGTAATCTTTCGCGGGCTTCGTTTGAGGAAGACAATGAGAGTTCTTACAAGTGCTTTTGTAAACCTGGATTCACTGGAAAGAACTGCGAGATTGGTAAGAGACTGCGTTGAAATGGTATAGTCAAAATCACCAAGCCGTATGCCGACAGGACTGTGGCAATTAAACAAATATCATCCTGCTTGAATTCTTCCTGTCATTCTTTCAGATATAGACGAGTGTTCGCCGATGCCGTGTTTGAATGGGGCCACGTGCGCAGAAGGTGTGAACCATTACAACTGCACGTGCGTTGCAGGCTACACAGGAAAGAACTGTGAGACTGGTAGGTTATCGTTGAGTGTTTCTTTCTCGCTAATTGCTATGCCAACCCCACGGTAATGGGGTGATTTGCCTTTGTTAAGAGAAGCCGTCTTCATTTTTCTGTAGATATCAACGAATGTCAATCCGGGCCATGCAAAAACAGCATTTCATGTATCGACGGTGTCAATTCGTACAAATGCGTTTGCAAACCTGGATACACTGGGAAAAATTGTGGAGTTGGTAAGTATAATTAATTTTGGCCACTCTACCGTAAGCGTATATAGCAATCGGAGATTAATCGGGTTTTTAGCACAAATCTGCTGCGGAATCCAACCCCTGATTGCAACCCTTCTATTTCCTTCGTCCTAGATATCAACGAATGTGAACCATTGCCATGTAAGAATGGAGGTGTCTGCGTCGATGCCGTGAACGCTTATTCTTGCAAGTGTCCTAGGGGATTTATAGGGACTGATTGTGAAACAAGTAAGTGGCAATATGGGGGTATTAGAAGTTCTAGACGGGATATATATATAGCGACTGATTTGTACGACAAGTAGGTTGCATATGACGGCGAGAACACCAGTGGGTTGTACGTTTTCCAGATGGTCTGTAGGGATTATTTGGAATTCCAAGTGAATTCCTGGATTGTATTAGAAGGCGAACAGGATTGGTATGATTGGTCATTTTTTTATAACTTTGCAGGGGTGAACGAATGCGATACGATGCCATGTTTAAACGGTGGAAAATGTATTAATTTGAACATAGAAGATGCTGGCAGCGGTTTCGGAAGTGGTGGAGAGGCCTTACATAGGTGTGTTTGTGCTGCAGGATATACCGGGAAACTTTGCAAAAAAGGTAACCAACTTGATTATAATCTGAATCTGCACAAACGATGTAGCATATGCACCAACGATTTCAATAGGAGCGAACTGATGCTGATAGATCGATGTAAAACTTGGAGTCTCTTGATTTTAGATATCGATGAATGTGAATCATCGCCATGTCTCAATGGAGGAAAATGTATTGATCAAGTGAACTCTTACTCTTGTGTTTGTAAACCTGGGTTTAATGGCGAGGATTGTGAGAACAGTAAGTGGCCTGAACTGTCGCGTTTTTTGTGATCGTATTTTAAGAATCAACCATGTTAAACGATCAATTATTTTCAGATATAAATGAATGTTCTCCTTCGCCTTGTTTAAACTCTGGCACATGCAAAGACGGCGTGAACTCCTACACGTGTAATTGTGAAGCTGGTTACGAGGGTGACAACTGTGAGACAGGTACGAGACATCAAAATTTCTCGGATATCAACTGGGTTAGGTTTTTTGTAGTTGCAATATGAGTTTTGTTGGGAGGAAGAGTAGGAGAGAAGAGAGGAAGAGGGAAGAGGGGGGAAGAAGGAGAGGGAAGAGGGGGGAGGCTTAGGGTTATATTATCAGCTGTTCATACACCGAGACTACTGCCTTCCTAACCTCCACCGGCTGAATTCGTGCTCGGAAAAGTCCCAGATTAAATGACTCCAGGTTTCCTCTCGGGATAACACTTTCGGTTTTCTTCAGACATAAATGAATGTGCTTCGTCTCCGTGCAAAAATGGAGGAAAATGCGAAGATCATGTCAACGATTACTTTTGCAAATGTCCCAAAGGTTATGTTGGAAAGAACTGTGAAACAAGTAAGACAATACACACTCAATTCATTTTCAAGTAATTTTCGACTTTATTATCGTTATCTGTGGTCAAATATAGGAATGTATTGCATTTATAAGATGTTTTGTTTATTTGCCATTTGACTTATTTTTGGTGGTTCGTTGTTCTGATGAGAGTGCAGTATTTACCAGCATGTTTTTTTACTTCCTGAAGGAATAAATCCCCTGAGTTTGCTTTTTGTACCAAAATTTTACAGAGATCAAAGAGTGTGACTCGCAACCATGTCAAAATGGCGCGAAATGCATCGAGGGCGATGAAGTTCCTCGTAAAAGATTTTTGCGTACCTCTGATGAAGAATCGTCGTACATTTGCGAGTGTGTCCCAGGATACACTGGTAGAAACTGTGAAAAAGGTAGATGAAAACCATGGGGATGCATATAGTGTGTTTACTGGGGATTTTCAATAATTTTCCGGTCAATAGCGCGATATCATTGACCAAGGATTTAGGCACCATTTTCTCTCAGTCGCAACTACTCTTAAAATTACAGGTCTGGGCTATAAATGCACAGAAGGCTATCAAGCCATAATTCTGACTTAATTTCATAGTTATTTTCTCATTGAGATTTGATATAACCAAAATTACCTCCTTAATTTTCACCTATAATAAGCCTAAGGCGTTGGCGTACAACCCAAGCTTGAGGGGATCACCCACCGCATACCGTCTCGTACAACTGTGAGGGTAGGAAGGTGATCATCTTACCTTAAATCCAACTTTTGTTGATACGATTCCCTCTCAGGTTTTCTTTCCTGATTTTTGTTGTTTATGTCGTCACAGAAATAGACGAGTGCTCACCGTCCCCTTGCGAGAACAATGCGACGTGTGTCGATGGAATAAATAAATATACTTGTCAATGCAAAGCAGGCTTTGCTGGAAAGAATTGTGAAGAAGGTTAGTAAAACGTTTTTGCTTCATATTTAATACACCTCCATATATGAAGTATACAGGCAGGGCATGGACTTTCAAACTTTTTCTTCGCTTCTCCGGCAGACATAAACGAATGCGATCCAAATCCATGTTTACATGGCGGTGTTTGCTTGGACAAGATCAATGATTTCAAATGTGTCTGCAAGTTGGGGTACAAGGGAAAAAATTGCGAGACAAGTAAGTACCTGGGGAGAGCATGTATAATTCCATTAAAGTGTCCAATTGTTTGAGAAATCTATATAGTTGTGTCGAAGTGATAGTTTCAAGCTCTTCTAATATTTCAACTTGTTTTCTTTTAAAGATATCGACGATTGTGCGTCTCACCCATGCCTTAACAAGGGTCAATGTATTGACGGGGTGCACAGCTACACTTGCAAATGTCCAAAAGGATTCATCGGTGACAACTGTGAAACACGTGAGTGAATTGCTTCCAACGTCATTCCTAAATTAAACCACTACCATTTAACATAAGATGAACTGTTGTCGTCTTGGTATGAGCTAAGAGTTGACTTGAACGAATTTGAGCTAACGGTTGACTTGAATGAGAGCCCCTCCTGGGAGTTTGCATCCATCTGACGAGGGGGAGGTTTTCTATTGCCTAAGTCACGTTCATTATCACGTTAAAATCATGTTCATTATAGCTATAGCCTGCAGCGATTTAGGCAGACTATTCAACTGACCTTATGCATGTCTCATAATTAGGACTACTTTTTTACATGCAAAATCTGACTGGCCTCTTTAGAAGTCAAGCAGTGCGACACTCTTCCTTGTCTAAATGATGGTACGTGTGTGGATTTGGAAGTTGGTGAAGATATTGCGTCTGGTTCTGGAAGTGGAAGTGGACTTGGTTTGGGCGAATCTATCGACGCCTATAAATGCGTTTGTCGTCCTGGATTCATTGGCCGCCTGTGTGAAACTAGTAAGTGGGATGATTAATCACATATAGATTGGTCTAGCATTCTTATACATCATACTCTTAAAACAATCATTATAAAATGAGTTTTCATTCTAATGAACATTTAAACTTTCAAATAGTAATAGTTTGTTTGCTTGTATGGCTGTCTTGAAAATACACGCTGCCTTTTTCCTCGTCTTTAGATGTTAATGAATGCGATCCTTCACCATGTCTGAATGGTGGTCACTGTGTTGATGGTGTAAATGACTACACATGTAAATGTTCTGCTGGTTATACTGGAAAAGACTGCCAGACAGGTGCGTCTATGATAAATTAAGGGAAGATAAGATTAGTCGAGGTGAGAATGGTAAGTATGGTATAGTATACCACGTGTATACTATACGGTTACGTAGGGGTATGTTGGAGCAGAATTAGAGTGAGGTAAGGTGGAGTGAGATGAGGTGTACCGTGAGGTGGGGCAAGGTAAAAGGTAAAGGTGAGGTTAGGGTGATATTAGACTAGGATCGGATCTAGATTGGATGGAGCTTAGTACAGAATTAGGATCAAGTTCAGCATCAAATTATGTTTATGTTGGTTTACATCTAGATACGATCAAATGAAGTGGGATATAAAACTGTTATTGTTCTTGAAACACAACATACCAATATTCACAATTCTTTGTTATCCAGATATCAACGAATGTTCACCTAATCCATGTTTGAACAGTGCTAGCTGTATCGATGGTGTAAATTCTTACACATGCAAATGTTTAGCTGGTTATGATGGTAAACACTGTGAAACTGGTAAGTATCTATGGTATTCCGCTTACACACACTTTAAATATTTTTCATTACTTTCATCCTTTTAAAATTTAATCTCTTCATCAGATGTTGATGATTGTCATCCCAACCCATGTAAAAATAACGGAAGATGTGTTGATGGTGTAAACACCTATACCTGTGAATGCCCAAGAGGATTTGCTGGACCTAACTGCGAAAAAAGTGAGGAATATTGACGCAGAATATTAGCAATATTTACAGCGAAATTACACAGCTTCAACACTTTTTTGTATTTTTTTTGCAGAAATCTTAGAATGTGATAGTTCTCCATGTAAAAATGGAGGAAAATGTGTCGAAGGATCGTTTGGAAGTGGGGTCGGAAGTGGGTTAGATACGACAGAAAGTGTTTACACTTGTATGTGTCAGCCCGGATTTGCTGGAAAGAATTGTGAAACCAGTATGTAGTTTTTTTATAATTCGATGTTAAAAGTAATTTTGATCATTTTCAGATGATAACATTTTTTTTCGTCAGATATCGACGAATGCGCTTCTAAACCGTGTGAGAACGGAGGTACTTGTAAAGATGGCATCAACAGCTATAAATGTACATGTCTACCTGGATTTAATGGGAAAAACTGTGAAAACAGTGAGTAGAAAGCGAAGTATTCTTCTGCAATGTTGATCAGCTTATCTTGTTATTCACTTGTATAAGATTTCGTCCGTATTGTGCCAGTATATTTCAATCATGTTTTCACTATTGCAACTTTGGTATGAATTATAATCGCATTTTTCTTAACTCAGACATCAACGAGTGTGCTCCCTCGCCATGTGTGAATGGTGGAACATGTACCGATAAAGTAAATGCTTACAAATGTATCTGTAAACCTGGTTTCACTGGAGAAAACTGCGAAACAGGTAGGTTGTGCAATGATGCTCAAACTTAGCTTCACCGTATCTAAAATAATTGAGAAAGGTTGACGATTTTTCTATTCGCACTTGCTATGCAATTCGGTGAACGTGTCATTCTATCATACCATTTCTTAGATATCGATGAATGCAAAAGTAAACCTTGTTTAAATGGCGGTTTATGTGTGGATGGCATTAATTCCTACACGTGTAAATGCAGAGAAAATTACATCGGAGAAAATTGTGAAACAAGTGAGTTCATGGCCTCCCAGACTGGCCAGCAATGCCACCAAACTGTGTATGTTAAAATGTTCGTCCTTTCATTCCAGGAATCAACGAATGTGACAAAATGCCGTGTCTTAATGGTGGAAAATGTGTGGATCTTGGAGATGTTAAAATTGGCGAGCATTACTATAAATGTGTCTGTAAGCCAGGATTTGCTGGGAAGAATTGTGAAACCAACATCAACGAATGTGATCCTTCACCATGTCTGAATGGTGGTCACTGTGTTGATGGTGTGAATGACTACACATGTAAATGTCTTGCTGGTTATACTGGCAAGGACTGTGAGACAGGTATGGATAGGAAATGGTCATAAAACACAGCGTAATGAGGGATCCGCAAGGGGTGTAAAATCTAATTGTTTCCATGATTATTCTATATTTAGATATCAACGAATGTTCACCTAATCCATGTTTGAACAGTGCTAGCTGTATCGATGGAGTGAATTCTTACACATGCAAATGTTTAGCTGGTTATGATGGTAAACACTGTGAAACTGGTGAGTAAAAAAAGCTCAGTATAACCTATGAATCAGTAGTGTTGACTCATTGTTGTACCATCATTTAAATCTTTTTTTTATCAGATATCGATGATTGTGATCCAAATCCATGTTTAAATCGTGGTAAATGTGTGGATGGTGTTGACAGTTATGTTTGTGTGTGTCCAAGAGGATTTGCCGGAACAAATTGTGAAGAAAGTAAGAGACATTAGTCAAATGTTACGTTAGTCAAATTTCAGATATCATTTTTTTATACACATTCTTTAATTCTATTCATGATTTTCGATGTTTTTAGAAATCTTGGAGTGCGATAGTTCTCCATGTAAAAATGGAGGAAAATGTGTCGAAGGATCGTTTGGAAGTGGTGTCGGAAGTGGGTTGGATACGACAGAAAGTGTTTACACTTGTATGTGTCAGCCTGGATTTACTGGAAGAAACTGCGAAACCAGTAAGGAAATATTTGATTGTATTAAGTTAATTTAAGTGTGATGAGTTTCACCATGCTAAATTATTACTAATATTGTCAATTTTATCTTCCAGATATCGACGAATGCGCTTCAAAACCATGCGAGAACGGAGGTACTTGTAAAGATGGTATCAACAGCTATAAATGCTCATGTTTGCCTGGATTTGAAGGAAAGAATTGCGAAAATAGTAAGTATTCCAATGCTTAATCCTACATTCCGTAAATTTTGGGTGTAACCAAATTCCCTTCACTCTCCTCTCTACCTTCTTGACTTATGTCTTTTTTTTTCTTTCTATCGTTTCGTCTATTTAATAAAAAGGATATCGTTTTCCTAAATATGACTTTCTCTTTCGCATGCAGACATCGACGAGTGTGCTCCATTACCGTGTGCAAATGGTGGAACATGCATTGACAAAATCAACTCTTACAAATGTATTTGTGAACCTGGATATACTGGAGAGAACTGTGAAACTAGTATGTTTGTACATTTACTGCAGCATATATTACCTTTGGGCATGAATTTGAACATGCTGTAAATAATATATATTATCAGCAAGAAGATAACCAAGTATTGATATCTTTAGATATTGATGAATGCAAAAGTACACCGTGTTTGAATGGCGGTTTATGTGTGGATGGCATTGATTCTTACACGTGTAAATGTAAAGAGAATTACATGGGAGAAAATTGTGAAACAAGTAAGTTGGAAACACAGCTCCATGATGTAGTCTTGAATACCTGAGAATACGTGGTTTGTGCAACGTTTGTACAACGTGTAGTTTCTAAATTTCGTATGTCGTTTTAGGAATCAATGAATGTAACAAGATGCCGTGTCTTTTTGGTGGAAAGTGCGTGGATCTTGGAGATATGAAACGTGGCGAGCATTATTATAAATGCGATTGTAAGCCAGGATTTACTGGGGATAATTGTGAAACTAACATCAACGAATGTGATCCTTCACCATGTCTGAATGGTGGTCACTGTGTTGATGGTGTGAATGACTACACATGCAAATGTCCTGCTGGTTATACTGGAAAGGACTGCCAGACAGGTATGGTTAATACAAGATGGTCGATATTACATTAAGTTGTTAAATTCGAATTGAGGTATTGTGTGTGTTGTTGTTGAGCTGGTCCATTATGGTGCTCTGTCTGTTTGCTAAGATACTCGGTTACCCACCAATACGGAAACACGATCTGTTTTGCCGTTTATTAGGCCATAAACGATCATTCTTCTGGACCACTAAACGAACCTAAAGTCATTCAGTTGGCTGCTTAATTTTGTGTGTATAAAGTTGAAATGAGTTTTGATGTTGCAAGCTTGCAGTATTATTATTCGTTATTTATAGATATCAACGAATGTTCACCCAATCCATGTTTAAACAGTGCTATTTGTATTGATGGAGTTAATTCTTACACATGCAAATGTTTGCCTGGTTACAAGGGGAAGCATTGTGAAACTGGTGAGTTTTATTGCACGTTCAGTTCTACCCCAATTGGAACTCTACTAAACTCTCGCTTTTTCGTATTCAAGATGTCAACGATTGTGATCCAAATCCATGTTTGAATCACGGAAGATGTATGGATGGTGTCGACAGCTACGACTGCATGTGTCCAAGGGGATTTGCCGGACCAAATTGTGAAAAAAGTAAGGAAAGATGAATTTGTAACGTCGATCAAATCTCATACAGATTTTGTTAACATTTCAACTTTAACTTTTTTAGAAATCTTGGAGTGTGATAGTTCTCCATGTAAAAATGGAGGAAAATGTGTTGAAGGGTCGTTTGGAAGTGGTGTAGGAAGTGGATTGGACACGACAGAAAGCGCTTACACTTGTATTTGTAAAGCTGGATTTGCTGGAAAGAACTGTGAAACTAGTAAGGATTGTACTTTTTCATCGATTTCATTGGGTTGGTTGGTTAAAATCTAGCCAATTTTTCTGATTTTCCTCTTTCAGATATTGATGAATGTGCCTCTAAACCGTGTCAGAACGGTGGGTCTTGTAAAGATGGTATCAACAGTTATACGTGTAGCTGTGAGCCAGGATTTAATGGAAAGAACTGTGAAAACAGTGAGTACATTTTCTTTCAAATTTTGCTTTCTGTTTTAGTTCATTTTAAATGCTGTACATGAACTCTGTTTTTATATACTCCTCTTCTTCATATGTGTCCGTCTTTACTCCTTAAATGCCATCATGATCCTCTCCATTCTTTCCGATTTTCTTCCACTGCTATATCTTCAGTTAAGAAAAGGTTAATATGGATTATCGCGTTTGCCCTTTTTTTTGACAGACATCAACGAGTGTGCTCCACAACCGTGTGCCAATGGCGGAACTTGTATTGACAAAATAAACTCTTACAAATGTGTTTGCAAACCTGGATATACTGGCGAAAACTGCGAAACCGGTACGATGGTAGTTTTTAAAGATCCTAAATTTAGATTCAGGGAATCTAATTCGGTATACAAATGCATTCATATTATGTTTCATATCTTTTCAGATATCGATGACTGTAAGAATAAGCCTTGTATGGGAAATGGTGTTTGTGTGGACGGCGTTGATTCGTACAAGTGTAATTGCAAAGAGAACTACATCGGGTCGAATTGTGAAACAAGTACGTTCTAGGTTGTTGCTTTAGAAAGGTGCTTCACCTCAGTTGTTTTGAGAGATTACATCCGTAGACTCCATTTGGTTGATAGTTCTAAATCTTTAATTCAGGAATCAACGAATGTGACAAGATGCCTTGTCTTAATGGTGGAAAATGTGTGGATCTTGGCGATGTGAAAATTGGCGAGCATTACTATAAATGTGTCTGTAAGCCAGGATTTGCCGGGAAGAATTGTGAAACCAACATCAACGAATGTGATCCTTCACCATGTCTGAATGGTGGTCACTGTGTTGATGGTGTGAATGACTACACATGTAAATGTCTTGCTGGTTATACTGGCAAGGACTGTGGGACAGGTATAGTTATGAAATGGTCATAAAACACAGCATAATGAAGGATCCGCAAGGGGTGAAACATTTAATTGTGTCCATGATTATTCTATATTTAGATATCAACGAATGTTCACCTAATCCATGTTTAAACAGTGCTAGCTGTATCGATGGAGTGAATTCTTACACATGCAAATGTTTAGCTGGTTATGAGGGTAAACACTGTGAAACTGGTGAGTATAGAAAATTACAAACATAATCAGTTTAAGCTATGAATCAGTAGTGTTAACTCATCGTTTAAATCCTTTTTATCAGATGTCGATGATTGCGATCCAAATCCATGTTTAAATCGTGGTAAATGTGTGGATGGTGTTGACAGTTACGTTTGTGTGTGTCCAAGAGGATTTGCCGGAACAAATTGCGAAGAGAGTAAGAGTTTACACAATTTTGCTTAAATCGTGTTTAATTAAAAAAACTTGTACGAAAAGATTATAGGAGTCCTGTGATAGTTCATTAATGATCTCAAACGTTTTTAGAAATCTTGGAGTGTGATAGTTCTCCATGTAAAAATGGAGGAAAATGTGTCGAAGGATCGTTTGGAAGTGGTGTCGGAAGTGGGTTGGATACGACAGAAAGTGTTTACACTTGCATGTGTCAGCCTGGATTTACTGGAAGAAACTGCGAAACCAGTAAGGATTGTTCGCTTATAAGCCTGACCCTGAGGGATGACGTTAGAGTTGCTAAAATTAATAAATGTTCGCCATTTTCTTCCAGATATCGACGAATGCGCTTCAAAACCGTGCGAGAACGGAGGTTCTTGCAAAGATGGTATCAACAGCTATAAATGTACATGCTTACCTGGATTTGATGGAAAGAATTGTGAAAACAGTGAGTGAATATTTTCGACGTTTTTCTGCAAGGCATTTTTTCTAACTTTTTATACCTTTCATTCTATTTGTTGTTTTCCTAATTTTTCTTACCAAGATTTCTCAATTTTGCTTTTCATTCCTCTGTTGCAGACATTGACGAGTGTGCTCCACTGCCGTGTGTCAATGATGGAACATGCATTGACAAGATCAACTCTTACAAATGTGTTTGCAAACCTGGTTACACCGGTGAAAACTGCGAAACTAGTATGTTTATCCATTTATCGATTGGTTATGTTCTGATATTTGAGCTCTTAGCTGATAGATTTGCTAACTAACATTCCTTTCTTAAGACATTGATGAGTGTAAAAGCACACCGTGTTTGAATGGCGGTTTCTGTGTGGATGGCATTAATTCCTACACGTGTAAATGTAAAGAAAATTACATCGGAGAAAATTGTGAAACAAGTAAGTTTGTGTGAAAATGAGGCAGTGCTGCATGTCCATGTACAGGGACCGCGGAGCAGGGTGGCTCGTTGGGCTTTAGCCCCACCAATAATTTTTCCGTAATTAGTCTTCGAATATTTTTTAGTTCGCTCAAATTTACAAGCAATACAAGCGCCAAAATGCTGGAAACTTTACATAGGGCAAGCATTTGACCATTAAAACAGCGTGGTTATCCATTTCAAAAAATTTGACATCATAACCAAAGCATGGTTATATTGTTTAATGTTTGTTATGAACGCCAAACATGCTGGAAACGTTACATAGGACAAGCATTTGACCATTAAAACAGCGTGGTTATCCATTTCAAAAAATTTGACTTCATAACTAAAGCATGGTTATATTGTTTAATGTTTGTATATGAGCGCCAAACATGCTGGAAACTTTACATAGGACAAGCATTTGACCATTAAAACAGCGTGGTTATCCATATCAAAATATTGGACATCATAACCAAAGCAAGGTTATATTGTTTATGTTTGTTATGAGCGCCAAACATGCTGGAAACTTTACATACTATCTATTATTTTCCATTAATCCTTAAACTGAGAGGCATTTGCGGCGATTTCAGAGACCTATATTTCAAAATTTTCCCGAACTCTCCTAGCAGGCGCGCGGTTCCGAGCCCCAGGAATACGAAAAACGTCCCTGATGTAGTACATATGTGGTTTATAAAATTTCTCATTCAATTCAGGAATCAACGAATGTGATGACATGCCTTGTCTCAATGGCGGAAAATGTGTGGATCTTGGAGATGTGAAACATGGCGAGCATTATTATAAATGTGATTGCAAGCCAGGATTTACTGGAAAGAATTGTGAGACTAATATCGATGATTGCGATCCTTCACCATGTCTGAATGGTGGTCGCTGTGTTGATGGTGTGAATGACTACACGTGTAAATGTCCTGCTGGTTATACTGGAAAGAAGTGCGAGACAGGTATGGTTAAGACGAAAGCCATGCACTAAGATTATACAGTCAGGCTTGAGCAGTTGAGCCATCTCAGCTTTGTAAAGTCATCAGAGCTGAACCATTATAAGTTATAGTCAATGCTGGTATAAATTTGGCGAGCTTTTGAGTCTGAAGACTGTGTTTTATAGGCTGAAATATATCATGGATTAAATGATTTTAGATATCGACGATTGTTCACCTAATCGCTGCCTAAACAGTGCTACCTGTATTGACGGAGTCAATTCTTACACATGCAAGTGTTTAGCCGGTTATATTGGTAAACATTGTGAAATTGGTAAGTATACAGATAGGCTCAGTCGAATTTATTAATCTGTAATTGTTGACTACCGTAATTGTAATTGTAATTGCAGTTATTGTGCTACCATTTTTTTAAAAAGTTTATCGTTCTTTAGTAGTTTAATTTATGAGTCTCTGTTATGCTTTCAACCATTTTCTACATCAAATTTCGTTTTTTCCAGATGTTGATGACTGCGACCCCAATCCATGTTTGCATCATGGTAAATGTGTTGACGGTGTCGACAGTTACTCTTGCAAATGTCCAAGAGGATATGCTGGTACAAACTGTGAAAAAAGTACGTTCCATCGAACTTCTTCTGTATACCAAAATAAAAAACTTCAGCAAAACTTTAGGTATGGCATCCTTGTTCTATATGCATTTGATTTTGTAATTTTTTTAGAAATCCTGGAGTGTGATGGTTCTCCATGTAAAAATGGAGGAAAATGTGTTGAAGGATCGTTTGGAAGTGGTGTCGGAAGTGGGTTAGATACGACAGAAAGCGCTTACACTTGTATGTGTCAGCCTGGATTTGCTGGAAAGAACTGTGAAACCAGTAAGAATTGGGTTGGTTGATCTTAATTTGAATGACCGAGTTGGATTCAGTATTTACTTATTCGTTTTCTAGATATCGACGAATGCGCTTCTAAACCATGCGAGAACGGAGGTACTTGTAAAGATGGTATCAACATCTATAAATGTACATGTTTGCCTGGATTTGATGGAAAGAACTGTGAAAACAGTAAGTGAATGTTCTTCCTTCGCTTTTGCTCACATTTATTAATTGTTTCACTCACCATATCTTCTTAAAATACGTACTTTTTATAACTCCAGTCACAGCTGTCTACTTCTCACAACCCTCTTACACTTTTGTTATCATTTTATTATCTCAGACATCAATGAATGTGCTCCATTACCGTGTGTAAACGGTGGCAAATGTATTGACAAAATCAACTCCTACAAATGTTCCTGTAAACCTGGATATACTGGAGAGAACTGCGAAACTAGTACGTTTGTGCAATTTCGTTTTTTTTCCGCCTTTATCTATCCATGCAATTTATCCATCCAATTGGCAATTTGTCAACTGAACTAACTAGAAACAGCTAAACTCTACTAAAACGAAACATTCACCTCTTTAGACATCGATGAATGTAAAAGTAGACCGTGTTTGAATGGCGGTTTATGTGTGGATGGCATTAATTCCTACACGTGTAAATGTAGAGAAAATTACATCGGAGAAAATTGTGAAACAAGTAAGTTTGTGTGGCAATGAGGCAGTCCTTTGTGTATGTAGTGCTGTTTGTACAGTGCCCAGTTAGTTTATAAAATTTTTCGTTTGACTTATAGGGATCAACGAATGTGACGAGATGCCATGTCTTAATGGTGGAAAATGTGTGGATCTTGGAGATGTGAAACATGGCAAGCATTATTATAAATGTGTCTGTAAGCCAGGATTTGTTGGGAAGAATTGTGAAACAAATGTCGATGAATGCGATCCTTCACCGTGTCTGAATGGTGGCAAGTGTGTGGATGGTGTGAATGATTACACATGCAACTGTCCTGCTGGTTACGAGGGAAAAGACTGTGAGACAGGCAAGTTGAACATAGATTGTCTTTTTGCTTACGTTCATGTAAAGAACATTAAAGAATCAAGCTACTGAGTAGCTTATCCTTTGAACAGCCAGGTATTGAAGTGTTTGGAGGAAATTGGGTAGTGAAGTGTTCCTTGAAAGTTAAATAAAAGGGAATAAATAAGTATTTGTTCTTTAGATATTGACGAGTGCTCGCCCAATCCATGTTTGAATAGTGTCAGTTGTATTGATGGAGTGAATTCTTACACATGTAAATGTTTACCTGGTTATGTTGGAAAACATTGCGAGACTGGTAAGTTGTAGTAAAATATTCTTTGTCTGTCTTCGGTTGTTGCATCTTTACCAAGCACCTTGCTCGTTCTTTCATTCCAGACGTTGATGATTGCGACCCCAATCCGTGTTTGAGAAATGGCAAATGTGTTGATGGTGTTGACAGCTACGTCTGCAATTGTCCAAGAGGTTACGCTGGAACAAACTGTGAAGAGAGTAAGATTGTTAAATTGTGGTAAAATAAACCAACCAAATAACAATAGATTTTACGGACTCTAGTTAAGCGTTTTTTTGTTTTTCGTAATAGCTAAAAGTAGGGAAATGTGGTAAATGTGATATAAAACTGTTAAAATGTAATCTATTTTGTCCAAGGGTTGACCATAAAACGATTTCCTAATTTTTTAATGTTTTTAGAAATCTTGGAGTGTGATAGTTCTCCATGTAAAAATGGAGGGAAATGTGTCGAAGGATCGTTTGGAAGTGGTGTAGGAAGTGGGTTGGACACGACAGAAAGTGTTTACACTTGTATGTGTCGGCCCGGATTTACTGGAAGAAACTGCGAAACCAGTAAGTTAATAGTCCTATTGTCTCTCCATAGTAACTTTGATAAGGGCAACTGTATTGATCTTACATATGGTTATTATTCACAACCATTCACAGCCTCGTTTCCCCATAGATATCGATGAATGCGCGTCTAAACCATGCATCAACGGCGGTTCTTGTAAAGACGGCATCAACAGCTATAAATGTACTTGCCAACCTGGATTTGATGGAAAGAACTGTGAAAATAGTAAGTTTCCTTGTTGTCTCGTAATGAAAGGGACCTATGACTGGAAATTTGGACACGTTTTGAATCTTTTCGTTGGACAATTCAAAACTTTCGATAGGGTTGAATTCATCTGACAGAGGGCTATTGGCTTGAGTAATTATCAAAGAGCGAATTAGTGGTTAATTTGGGGATGTTTTCTTTTTTCAAGATATTGATGATTGCGATCCTAACCCATGTGAAAATGACGGGAGTTGCCTCGACAGGATTAACGGTTTTAAATGTTCTTGTAAAGCTGGATTTACTGGCACAAACTGTGAAACAGGTAGAACAATCATCAACTTTATATGTTGTCACATTTCACACTGGATAACAAAGGTTCAAAACTTGCTTATGTAAATAAAATTTTTCTAGACATCGATGAATGTAAATCACAACCATGTTTGAACGATGGCGTGTGCGTTGATCACGTGAACTCTTACTCGTGTAAATGCAAACGAGGCTTCGCGGGAACGAACTGTGAGAAAGGTAAGCAGTATTTTTTGAGTCGGTTTCTACACCTTGCTCCTTTTGGATGCCAAACAGCTGCTGTTAACTCACTATTTTTCTTCTTGTTTCATTCGTTGTCTTGCCTAGAAATCAACGAATGCGACAACTTGCCGTGTATGAATGGTGGCAAATGTGTTCATCGTATCCACGATCTTCAAGTGACGGACCTTGATCCAAAGTCCCGGGCATTCAAGTGCACATGTCCGGCCGGATACACTGGAGACCTTTGTGAAATAAGTAAGAAACCGACCTTCAAGAATCACACAATTCCATATAGTTTGTAAACATGGCGAAGAAGAACTTTGGAATCGCGGGTTATCGCTTAGGATTCCTTGCTCTTTGAGTGGGAAGAGGGGACGGGGGGGCTGTGACATTTCGCTACTCTTTTAGTTCGACTTTTTTGTTAACTTTTATTGCCCTGCTGTTAGTGTGTACCTCAGAGAACCGTCTTTGTTATAGTTTTGGCAATACACCTTAGCGCTGGGGAAGAATATTTGTGTTTGATAACAGTATAGTATAACATTGTGTTACTGAGCCCATCTATATCAACAAACGTTTGTCTCCTTAGATATCAATGAATGTGCGCCAAAACCATGTCTTAACGGCGGCACCTGTGTTGATGGAATCGATTCGTACACCTGCAAATGCCGAAAGGGTTTTATGGGCAAGAACTGTGAAACAAGTAAGTTGATGAGTATATTCAATTTGCAAGTTTTATTATTTCCCAAAGAGCTTTACTCCTGTCTTGAGCTGTCCAGCATAATTTTTACTTTAAATAATCGTCTTTCGTGCAGATATCGACGAGTGTGCGAGCCAGCCGTGTGAAAATGATGGTCGTTGTGAAGATGGTGTGAACTCCTATACGTGTCATTGTGAACCAGGCTACACTGGAATGCGCTGTGAAAAAGGTAGACAAAACTGTTCGATAACCATTGCTTCTATACCTAAATCTCTTTCATACGCTGGCTTCAGATATTGGGAACCCGAATGATGAAGCTTGAATTTATTAGCTAATAAGACTGAGCGAACGTGTAAAGTTCTAGTTGGTACCACGAAAGATTATAACTTTTCAATCATTTTTTAGACATCAACGATTGCAAACCGTTACCCTGTCTCAATGGTGGCACTTGTGTCGACGGTGTGAATTCCTACACTTGCAAATGCCCGAAGAAGTATGCCGGCAAAAACTGTGAAAAGAGTAAGTGTGAAAAGCTCGAATACTTAATTTGATGGTCATGCCGATAGAAACATCGGTTTGTTTCCATAGAAAGGCCAGTTTGCAACTACATCTACAACGAATGTTGGCATTTTTTAGGGATAAGCGAGTGCTTGGTGAACCCTTGTCTTAATGGTGGTGTTTGCGAAGATGTTGACCCTACGATGTCCGGAAGTGGAGCCAGTGGGGATGGTAAGATTGGCATTGGTGGCAGCGGTGATGAAGGTGCACTCATAACGGACAACAGTGGTCTATGGTACAAGTGCGATTGTCCTGAAGGTTACACTGGAAAAAACTGTGAAATAAGTAAGTACTGGTCATTGTTATTTGTCGAATGAGTCTCTTGTTATTAAAGTATCTTGTATCTTGAGTATCTTGTTGTTAAAAGTCCTTGTTTCTCATTCCCCAATAGCATTAAAAACAATAGATAATTCATTTAGTTGGAATGCTTCATTATCTATTGTTGTTAATGCATTCAGGTCATGAGAAGAGCGTGGTCTGAGACTCAGCAATGAAATATGTTTTTCTTCCCAGACTCCCAGCACAAGGTTTCTTAACACTAGCATTTTTTCTTCAGATATCAACGAGTGTTCTCCTGATCCTTGTAAGAACGCTGCAAAATGTATTGATGGTGTGAATTCGTATAAATGCGAATGCCGCCCAGGTTATCGAGGAAAGAACTGTGAGGAAGGTTTGTATCTGCCGTTATACTACATGTAATCTTTCGACTATTTGTAAGCAAGATACACTTGTTCAAATGTTGAAGAGTTTTATGCATAGGGCAAAGCTTTACGTCAAACGACTAGGATTTCTCATGATTGATTTGGGCAAATAATTTAATTAGATGATGAGTGTGTGTCTGTTTGCAGATATCGACGAGTGTGCCTCGACTCCGTGTGAGAATGATGCGACATGTGATGATGGTGTGAACTCTTATACATGCGAGTGTAAAGATGGTTACTCTGGGAAGAACTGTGAAACAGGTGAGTTTCTATGTACTTTATATATTCGTTCATAAGGACACCTCTAGATACATATGAATATGACAGCACGGTGCGAAAGACAATGAGGAATTTGTTGTTTGTCGCAAAATATCAAATATAAGCTTCGCTGATTCGACCATTAAGATATTGGGATACTCTAATTGTTCCTATGTTGTATTATACATAGTGCTCATGCATTGTTTTGTTTCACACTATTCAATGTTAAATGTAAAAGCACATCGACTTGTGAGTCCACATTCGACTTGTGAGTCCACATTCGACTTGTGAGTCCACATTCGACTTGGGACATTGATTTTTCTTTGCAGTATCAGATATTAATCTCCTTTGTGCGCGAGAAGCTGGTTCTTTCGTATTTCGAGGGCGATCCAGTAATAATAGTACATCTTGGTATTTCTTCTCTAATAATAGTACATCTTGGTATTTCTTCTCTAGACATTGATGACTGTTCGCCCAATCCTTGTAAACATGGCGGTGTTTGTGTCGATCGTGTAAACTCGTATGAATGTAAATGCCCGAAAGGATATGCTGGTGATAACTGTGAAATAAGTAAGCTTGATTCATTTGATGTCAACAAGTTAAGGGCCTATATACTTACTTACATAAGGCGCGTTCCCCCAAGAATCTTTTGTCTGCCACCAAATGAATCTGTATGAATCATCTCTTGACATGCATGAGTTAGACATGATAATTTAATGCAAGTATAGAATCTTTTTGCTGGCATATTATTTTTGTACTTCACTTTGACAACCATATAACTGGATTGCTGTGTTTATCATAGAGATCAGTGAGTGTAAATCGACCCCATGTATCAACGGTGGTACGTGCGAGGATCTTCATCATGGCACTGACTATAGGTGCATCTGCAAACCAGGGTTTACCGGAAAGAACTGTGATATAGGTAGGTTACTTGATGCCTTGTGAAGGATTCCAGTTGGTTTTACTCTAACTTGTCCACTCATCACGCATGACAACTGCCAGCTGTCTTGCAAGACAAGCTCCCCACCGACAGTTGGCTACGAGGCCGATTCCAGTAGATAGTGAAATTTTTACTCCGCTTCGTGTTCCGCTTTGCTAATCCAATCTTTTCTTTGCAGACATCGATGAATGCAAAACTAAACCATGCAAGAATGGTGCCGAATGTGTGGATCAGATTAATTCTTACAAATGCAAATGTCCGCCCGGATTCATTGGAGAAAATTGCGAGAAAAGTAAGAAAAGGACCTTTTATTATATTCGACCAACAACAAGGATGACGCTTTGAAGAACTGATTTCTGCCAATTAATTTGTTCAATCATCAGCAAGGAACTGGAAATTCCATGCCCAAACACGGATTTTGAACAGTTTCAGTGTATTTTCATGAGAATAATTATTTTTGTTCCTACCATTTTAGATGTAGACGAATGCGTTTCTCGACCTTGTAAAAATGGTGCTAAATGTATCGATAAAGTGAAGCGTACGAATGCCTTTGCGTGCCAGGATTCACTGGAAAGCACTGTGAAAAAGGTAAGCTGTACTTGATGCACTATTCATTTTGAACCAGTGGCACCTACGGGATGGCCGGGATGAGCAATTTGCCCAGGATAAAAAATGGGCCGTAGAACACCATTCCTGCAGACCCTGAATCCCTCATATTCACATGCCCCCTCTTATTGAATCTCATCCTCATTTGGTTTGGCTTATCCATGAATGCAAAACTGTACTTTCAAAGTCAATCATTCTCCTTCACAGACATCGACGATTGTGCTGGCAAGCAGTGCGAGCCTAACGGAAAGTGTATTGATGGCGTGAACAATTACACATGTGAATGTAATCCTGGTTACTCTGGAAAACATTGTGAAAAAAGTAAGTTCATTCTCCCAGAAATTATCGATAAAATTGTATTGCCATCATCAGTTGTTCAAAATTTTTAATAAACTTCGTATACGGTGTGGTCTTTCAAAACGACCGACGAGGTTTTAATATTTTTACCAGCCTAACCGAATATTTTATTTTGCCGACAGATATCGACGATTGCGAAAGCTCTCCATGTTTGAACGGGGCAACCTGTGTGGATGGAATCAATTCGTACACTTGCCAATGCCCTAAAGGTTACAAGGGGAAAAACTGTGAGAAAGGTAAAGGGTATAGTCTCTCCCCTACAGTAGGTGGGAGCTTTCCTCTTGAAATTATTTACTCGTCTTCTATCTGTTCTCCTGCCCCCATCCCAATGTCTTTCACCTCGCTCCTCCCTGTCACCTACCCCTGTATCACTCCCTCCTTCCGAACTCCATTTCCTGTCTGCACCCCCACCTTTACCCCCCCCCCTTCCCTCACCTTGTACTTTTTTCAATTCACCTGTCCCATCGTCTGTGTGCTAAACATGCTCTTACTAAATCCTTCAACACTTTTCTCATGAAGATATTGACGAATGCAAATCATCTCCGTGTCAAAATGAAGCAGTCTGCGAAGACAAAGTGAACAACTACACCTGCAAGTGTAAGCCTGGTTTTAAGGGAAAGAATTGCGAAACAGGTGGGTTAAATTTTTGCGGGCGTATGATTACCATGGACCATTGAACGCAATGCCAACACTGAATGCCAACGCACGAAGATTATTAATCCCTCCATTAACGATGACTACTTTATTTCAGATATCAATGAATGCGAATCGACGCCATGTTTGAACGGTGGTTTATGTGTTGACCAAGTGAATTCGTATAAATGCAACTGTACCTCACGGTACACGGGAAAAACTTGTGAAGTTGGTACGTTTAACGTTTTCCCACATGCCTTGCATCTATACTTTAGCTTGCCTAATTCAGATCAGCTGTTATCAGTATGCTTTGAGCGACAATCTATACAATGAAAACATTGTTGACAAGCCTACTATAAGCCTGTTGCAGTCATATCTAGTTGTTGGCAAGATGCAGGGTCTGACGTTTTTTCATGTGCTGTTTCTATAGAGAAAGACTCCATTTTTTTATTTTTTTGCTATAATCACAAAGGTGTTTTTTTGAGGTGTGAATTTTGAGTAGTATTTTATGTCGTTATTTCAAATTCTTTTATCTTTATTTGCGGTCTCGTATGCTCAGAGGTGTGTGGTAAACGTGTCGAACTTGGCTTCTTGCTGGACGGTTCTGAAAGCATCAACACTCCTAATAAAACCAACTTTAAAAAGTCCTTGGAGTTCGTAAAGAGCATCGTCAACACTTTCCGTCTCTCTCAGACCGAGGTTCGAGTTGGATTGGTCGTCTTTAGTACAGATGTGAACACCATCTTCAAGTTTGCTAAATATGGCGATAAGGAAAGCATAGGAAAGGTATTTACCATAACCAGACGCTTCACAAGTTGTTCACAAGCATACTCAGGGATTTTTTTAAATATATATCTTCTCAAAACAGACACGCATTTTAGGAGTAGTTCGATGCGAAAAATTAGATTGGATAATATATATTGAAAAAATAAGATTCATGCATGATGTTCTTCCTGGCAGTAGTGTGGTTTTACTAATATGCGCCTTGCCTAGATCAGAAATGATTCTGACATGCAATTTGTCCATTTCACAAACTACTGAAACATTGTTTTCAGGCCATCGATTCGGTGAAATACCCATCACAAGGAACCTTGCTAGGCAAGGGATTGCGAGGGGTAAAAGCGGATCTGTATTCTCATGCAAGACCCGGTGTCCCGCGTATCCTGGTTATCCTCACCGATGGCAAGTCGAAAGACAATGTCACAGGCGCGGCCAAAGCTCTGCACGATATGAATGTACGCGTGATGGCTGTCGGGATAGGTCCATATTTGGACGTGAAGCAACTGAATGCTGTTGCCAGCGGACCAAAGCAAGAGCACGTGTTTACTGCGGGTGGTTTTAATTCGCTTGGGAAAGTCGTGAAAAAGGTGGAGAAGGAAATATGTAAAGGTAAGTAGATTGAAATTTGTGCATTTTTGTTGTGTGCATTGTGTTTGTGATGAAGTAACTGATCACAGAACTTTGGAGTTATAGTTCCTTAATGATTGAGGCTTAGAACAACTTCTCACGAGAGAGTAGATTAGCTCTTCACATCCTTGTTCAAATCAGTTGTGAAAATGTCATCGGATTGCTAACTTAGTTATACGAGCTGTTTACCAAGAGCGATTCTCAGAAACTCTTTGGACAAACTTTGCAATGTCAAAAAGAAATTCATTTCTTTCACTTCTTTCATTTAGACATTGATGAATGTGGCTCGCTACCGTGTCGACCCAATGGTAAATGCATTGATGGAGTCAACTCGTACACTTGTCAATGTAATGCTGGTTACAAGGGCAAACACTGCGAAACAAGTAAGTTGTTAAGAACTTTTTATTGTCGAGGGTTAGAAATTTACCTAATCTCCGCTTTGATTTGAGGGAACCCAAGTACCATACCGAAAAATCTTCTCTGCGAGTTATTCGATTCTCAAAAAGTCTCAATTCTTTCTCCCGCCTTTTAGAAACGGACAAGTGTACACCGAACCCGTGCAAGAACAACGGCAAATGTATGCTTGATGCAGTTGAAGATGAGAGCCAAGAATTACAGATGAATGATCAAGCTGACTCCTCCTTCGTCTGCATCTGTCCCCCAGGATACACCGGACGGCTTTGTGAAATAGGTATGTGATGGGCCCACTTATCTCCCACGGTGTTCCGTGTCCGGCATTTATGGGATACCTCGCACCGAATGACAGCCCGAGTACCGAGAGTCTACCACGAGAAAAGTGTTCCCTGCATTCATAGGATAGACGGAATCGATTGAAGAAGCTCTTCACTGGGCAGTTTACATCGATATACGCGTGGTCCTCAATATCTTCTTGAATGTGCAGATATATTGCATATGTCTTTACGGCAAAAGGTATTGATTTATATTAACACTGATTATTTGTCGTCTACAGTTGTGAATCCGTGCAATGCTCGGCCTTGCCGTAATGGAGGAGCGTGTATGAAGAGCGTTATTGAAGATGAAAGCGTGTATCAGGATTGGCAGTCTGGGAATTCATATGTTTGTGTATGCAAAGAAGGCTTCACTGGAAAAAACTGCGAAATAGGTAATGTTAGTTGGTGTTAAACCCATCCAAATTCGTGTAGTTTTATTTAGTTTTCTTGTAGTCACAGTGGAGCTAATATCCGATGTTATTTATCGCACAATTCCGCTGGTTACTAAATATCTTTGATATTTCTGTAGATGTCGATGACTGTGTTGGCAATGGCTGTCAGAATGGCGCGAAATGTATTGATGGACAAAACTCCTACCAATGTCAGTGCCTGGCTGGGTACACTGGAAAACTTTGTGAACATGGTACACGAGTGTTATTTTTACGTAACTACTTTGATAAATAGGGTTATCATGGAGAGATTGTGGTGATTATGGTTATGTTATGGTGGTAATAATGTTGAAATAAAACCGATAAAATTTGGGTGGTTGTTGGTAATGTGGTCCTTTGATGATGGTAATCATTATTGTGATGGTTATGGAGATGGTAGTTATGATGTTACAGTGGTTACAAGTTTGATGTTTTGGTTTTGTCCTGGTAAATGAGGTGTCATTTGTGATTGTTCGTGACCATAAATATGTTTCCTTCACATAGACATCGACGATTGCTTCGGCAATGAGTGTAAAAATGGAGCCACCTGTGTGGATGGAATTAACTCTTTCACCTGCAAATGCAAAGCTGGTTTCGTTGGGAAACACTGTGAAACAAGTAAGACTATGACTGGCTTTCAGACTAGGACTCTTTAAAAGATCAATTCGTCAGTTTGATTCGGTTTATTGACGTTTCACCCTGGTGTTTTAGACGTGGACGAGTGCCAGTCTCACCCTTGCATGAACAATGCTTCCTGTGTCGATGGAATCAATTCCTACACGTGCAAATGTGTCGTTGGATTTGAGGGTAAAGATTGCGACAAAAAAAAGTAAGTTATGTTGAGATGTAACTGAAGCAGAAAAAGACAACTTTAGCAGGGCAAGGGGCTGTTTAAGAGATCTGTTAACAGGACTCCCCTTCCAAGATCAAACAAAGCGCATGAAATGTTTTCGACATGTTAAGACATGTACGATCTATTGTGGAGATAAACGTCTTTTCAAGATCACACAGTGACTTTTCAAGTATGCCTCACTTAACGCCTCGTTTAATCTGGGGTAAGCGTGCTCTGTCACCAGTCACTAGTGGACCATCACATATTCACATTCTGCCACCACTGACATCAATGCCGTCAACATGCAAATGCATGAAATATTGCATCCATGCGAATGTTTGGTCTTATATTTTTTACCTCTGCATGTAAATGACCCGACACGATTAATAAGAAGGTTGTATTTAGAGATTCAGTCGCTATAGATCCATGTATCTTTACTACCAGACACCGATGACTGCGTCTCTTCCCTTTGTCGAAATGGTGGAACTTGCAAAGACGGTGTAAATTCTTACACATGCGTATGTCCAAAGGAGTACACTGGGGATCATTGTGAATCTAGTAAGGATGCAAAATCTTCGTTTATGTGATTTCCAGGATTCTCCTTTTCGTATTTGTAATGTAAACATTGATTTAAACTCCTAAAACCGCTTCTTCCAACTAGAAAAGTGCCTGAAGTCTGCTGATGTATTGCTCATGGTTGACGGTTCGGGAAGTATAACCACTCCGCATTTCAGGAAAGTTCGTAGATTCCTCAAGGAACTCGTGTCTCGTTTTAACGTCTCCAAGGACGGCACGCACGTCGGACTGCTCCAGTTCAGCTCTCCTTGGCTCACGAAAATCGAGTTTGACTTGGATAGATACAACAACGTGAACGGTATTAAGAAACACATCAGCACCATGAAATACCAAAAAGGAAAGACCTACTTGGGCGACGCTCTCCGAAGGGCACGAGTTCAGGTACTGGGTGAAGAAAAACCTTCGTGGGGCTGCCAGTGTTTGGGGAGTCGAGTGCTGTAAATAACGGTTGAGGCTGGGGAGGGACCACACCTCTCCCCTCAGCTATTCACCCTGAAATTAACCTGGGTTAATACTCTCGAACACTCGCTTCCCTATCACCTACTTATACGGTATCCCCACACTTCCGTCCGAGGGACAAACCTCCGTCCCTCCCCAGCCCATCAAGTTAACAGTTCGTTCACTTAATGCGATATGTTTTCTTTACATCAATTCGATGGTGGTGGTACAGCCAATACAATATTTCATTCGTACCTTGAGCTGTAGGGCTCGTAGGGTCCGATCTCTCTGCGTCTTTTAGTATTAAGGAGGGCCATATGACCAAAAGTGATCTAAGGGGTTACGGCTTAGTAGTCCATATCGTTTCAAGATCTTTACCTAACAGGTAACAATTTCACCTTATAGGTATTCGGACGTCATAAACGCCATAGATTTGGTATACCAAAAGTGTTAATCATTATTACCGACGGAAGAGCCTCGGATCAAGCCGTCGCATTACGTGAAACTACGGCTCTCAAAAGACAAGGCGTTCAAGTGATTGGCATTGCTGCGGGCACGAAACAAAATATTGATCGATTTATCAACAACCTCCATGCGATTGTGGCTGACAAATCTCTTGTATTTACGACCAGCTTTAATGGTTTGGACACGATTGTTGATAAGATCACTAAATCAACTTGTGATATGGGTAAGAAGCACTGATACATAAATTGACACTGGATAGCAAGTGCATCAGCGGCGAGAAACTGATTTGCTTAACACCACAAGATTTAGGATAGGTTTTGTTGATAACAGATTAGGATTTAGTTGGATGCAGGTATTAGGATTTGGATTAGATAACAGGGAATCTTAAGAAAACATACCACAGCTCGCGATTAGGGTTTGAGTTGGGAATAGGTTTTCGGGAATCAAGGTACGGATAGGGTTCCGATTAGAGTCAAGAAAAAACAAACCTTGGTTAGATAATCCATTTTTGTTTTCTTTTCTCTAGCAAAAGATCATTGTGATCCCAACCCCTGCCAAATGGGAGGTCACTGCATCAGTGGTCACAAGTCTTTCACGTGTCGCTGTCCGAGCGGTTACAGTGGACGTCTTTGTACCGAATGTAAGTTTTTGATTGTCTTAACTTTTTTGTTAGTTAAATTTTAAATTAAAATTCATCCTAACTCCGGAGGTGCGCTGTAACACATATAGTTTTTTAAACGTTAGACTTTGGATTTTGCAACTCCTAAATGCTCGTTACTGCAGGAGTAGTAGTGTAGTACACCCCCCTTATCAACTGTTATCCCCATCAAACAATTCAATTCCTTTTTCTCTTAGGTGTCTCGCCCGATACCCTCCCCTGGATATTCATCTCGAGTTCCATTCGCTCGATCGATACTGGCATGACATCATCGGTCTGGGCCGTCGGCACAAACGATGACGTCTACTTCGTCGAAGGTCGGAAATTGACCCTGGTCCATCGCAAGATGAGACATGTGAGCGCGGGCGAAGCCGGGGTTTGGGGTGTAGCTCCGAACGGCTTAGCCTTCTTCCGAAAAGGAGTGACCGCATCGAATCCCATGGGAACGGAGTGGGTCCGAGTCTCTGGACGAAATTTCCGGCAAGTGGACTCTGGACCGTTCGGTGTGGTGTACGGTGTTAGCAAATCAGGAAATCTTCGATGCCGTAGGAAGATCACGGGTGAAAAACTCCAGGGTAAGTTTAGAAGTGACTTCGCGCACAGCCAGCTTAATTTTCAATCAGAGAATCGTTGCAGCTTTTAGCTACGATTATACGCTAATAGGCAGGCAATTAGGTGATGTGAAATGGTGCAAAACTTCGCTGTATAATAGTTTAATGTCTTTGCAAATTCTGGTTCACCATTTCGAGCCTGTATGTATCCAGTGGAATGTGAAAGCCAATTAAGCCATGCTTGTCACAAAAGACCGTAAACGTTTTATCCATGTTCTCCGATATTACATGTTATGACTGCCTACAATATACACTTTGTTTTCTGCAAGAAAACTGTTTTGCCGGGAAAGAATTTTTAAATTCTAACCTTATTTTGCACGAAGGTACATTCTGGCGATCTGTGAACAGTCCTAGCTCAATGAAATACGTAAGTTGCGGTAGTTTCGGCTGCTGGGCCAGTGATGGCGCAGGCATATGGTTCCGCGATGGCGTCACCCAATACAACTGTGAAGGCACCATTTGGGAGAAGGTTCCCGGGAACCTGCCTCAGCTTGAGGTTGGAGACCACGGGGAATTGTGGGGCATCAATCCGACAACGACGCTCTGGAATCGCGTGCGGGTCAGCGAAGATCATCCGACCGGAAGGGGCTGGAAACGAGTTGGAAGCTTCGGGTTCAGTCACGTGAGCGTCGGTCGCCCAGGCCTTTTCGTCGTAACCGATCAAGGAAACGCTTACAAGAAACATGTTTGTGAAAATGGTAGGCAACTTACAATTCTGTGAATCTGCCTTTACCCACAATCTTATTGAATATATTATTTCTTTCTTTATTAGAAACGGCCAATCAGTGCACGTCATCTCCCTGCCGTAATGGTGGTCAATGTATGATCAGCGGTCATACCTACAAATGCAAATGTACAATCGGTTATCGCGGTAGAAACTGTCATATCAGTAAGTAGCTTTTAGTATACAAGTAAAGGCGTGGGTAGCCCTTTTCGTATATTGCGGTCAGTGACACACGCTCGAAAGCTTATATTACAATGTATTACAAGTCTAATTTCTTGTCTTAATAATAATCATCTTTGAATAAGAATCTAATTTGTTTTAGAATCCCCGTTTAAATATGAATGGGTGAAGAATCCAGGCCTTCAGATGAAACAGGTTGATACCGGTCTGACCAGTGCTCTCTGGGGAATCAGTCCGGCCGGTAGGCCAATGGTCTTCCTCAATCATTCCACATGGGTTCCGGTCGGTGGTATCTTTAGAGATATCTCGTCAGGCGAAGCAGGCGTGTGGGCAGTGAAGGGCGATAGTCAGGTGTTCTATCGTGCAGGTGTAAGCTATCTTAACCCAACTGGCATAAGTTGGAAGGCGGTTGGTGGCCATCTGAGGCAAATCGATTCTGGTGCAAAGGGTGTGGTCTACGGTATCGATAAGGACAAGAAACTGATGTGCCGAAGTGGTATACAGAAGAACCTTCCCACCGGGTTGCGATGGAAACCCATCCAGGGATCCTACAAGCACGTGACCTGCGGATACCGTGGTTGCTGGGTCATCACTCAGTCCAGAGATATAAAGTTCAGGGTTGGCATAACAGCCAGTCACTGCATGGGAGATACTTGGGTCCAGGTCACACCGCCTAAGAAGATGAGATACATCGAAAGCGGCAGTGATGGTGTACTCTGGGCCGTGTCCGAAGATGGAGAGGTCTGGTACAGAGATGGAGTCGATGATCTCCACCCGTATGGTAATAAGTGGAAGAAGTTGAACCTTGACGGGACATATAATCTGATCACATCTGGTCTAAACGGACAGTACGCTCTAGACCCTTCAGGCTATGTCTTTCATCTTGAAGGTCAGTGGAGTAGAATTTTTCTCCTTATATACTGCTAGCCTACTGTTTGAATTTAAGTTTTCCCAGGTTTTCTTACTAACTTAAAGTATTTGATATCTTTTCTTTTAGTGGCTGGATCCTGAGAGACCAAGTTTAGCAAGATTCAAAAATAACTACCTTGATATTAGCCGGTAGTTTTAGCACATATCTTTACATAGGCAATGTTACCTGACTAACCAAGATATACTTTTAAACCTTCGTCTATCATTCAAAGATATTTACGAGCAACTATCTCCATCGCGTTCCATTCGACACACCGATGTCCATTTCACAGAAACGGGTACGTACAGTAAATGGCGAGATATCTCTGCAAAAATGAGAAATACCTTGCTACTCTGAGAATGGGATTTCATTGGCTGAATGAGATGGTTGGTTCAGTTATTGCTGGATGAAAAGTGCTCATAAATATCTCTGTTCGGTGTAATATATCATCATGAACAATGAACATAACGGCGCACAAAATGTTAAAAAAATGGATATAACCCCAAAAAGAAACTTCACCGTGACTATTTTTTTATCTTAAGCCTAGAGAAATCACGAAGTGATTTCTGGTAGAATGTTAAATGCACGTAAATAACTGATTTATAATAAACTTGCAATTAACGAATTTCTCCTTGATGTGCTTTTTTGCCAACAGAATTTGATTTAAACTGAGACTAAAACGCGCCGAATTCCAAAAATATTTGCGCAAAAAGTACAAATGCCTTCGTGAGAGAAATAGCTGTTAGCATCTTGCACAAGTTTAAAGAATGAACGTCTAACAGTTTTTAGACAAGTCCTTGCGCCGAAGTAATAGCAAATCATGCACAGAACTTTTGAAATATCATCGGAATTTCAAAAGACTGTGCCCATGCAGCGAATCCGGTGTCCTACTACCATCTGATTATGAAATAGGTCGGTAGATAGATATTTGGTTGAGTCGCTCGACCATGTCGAGTCGATATTTGGTTGAGTCGCTTCCCGATATTTAGAGTACTTTGTTTATGATTTAGAAAGCGTTCACTGTCATGCGTTATGTCATAACATGACATGCAGCAAATTTCAACGGCATCCAACAACAAATTTCAGAGTTCAAAATATAATATGCAACCTTTTGGTTTAAGTAAATTTAGTTACTCTTTATTATATTAGTTCCCAATAATATTACATCCCTGTCTTCTTTACAAATAGCCACATACATAAGTGACATATTACAAAAAATCCTGCTAATATATTCATTTACTGCATTCTATAAGTATAACAAGTACAACATTTTCTAAGTATAACAATTTGTTCCTATTAATATATACAATAGGATATCATTATTTTCTCCAACAAGTCTAAAATAATTTTTCCAACTTGACAATTAAATTTACCTAAGATGTCCTGACTTTAGGGTCTGGAATTTTCTGTTTCTACCAGAAGCCTCAATAGCTAGTGGTTTTGGGGTGCAGGTCTTTATATTAGTAAGTGGAGTGTAGGACATTTAGTCTAGCATCCATCCAACAGCTATGCAGGCTACATGTATGGTGCTAGAAACCATATTTTTACTGAGAATTAAGTATCAGTTTGAAGCACTTGTAATCAGTGCATGAATTTGTTTTGGTTTCTTTTCCTTGGATTTAGCAGTGAGCTTGTCAACTTGCTTGCGAGGGAAATACAGAAATGTTGCTCTCATTGCTCGAGGGTGTCGGCATTGATGGCAACAGTGTCCAACAGTCGGTCTCTGTGTCATAAAACTCTACAGAAGACAACACATTTCCGCTGCCTTCCCAGCCGCCGCAGATGTAGATTTTCCGGTTTAACGCAGCACAACCCGCCTTGTTTCGTTCAACGGACATAGAGGCAATGGTCGTCCATTCATTTTCCTCAATATCATACACTTCACCAGAGGCCATGCAGTTGTCATTGTGGTAACCACCAATAATGTAGATCATCCCCTCGACATATGCCGACATAGCATCTTGTCTTAGATTCTTGATGGGGCTATAGCCTACAAGTATAGTTCAGAATAACTATCATTGCAAATTGGTGATTTTCTCAGTGAAAGTACTGCATTTAACATGAGAGTTAATTCTCAGCAAACAGCTCATACTATACCTTCAGTAGTCCATACATTTTTGCCTGGGTCATAAACATCCATTGTGTTAAGATATGAATTTCCGTCGAACCCAGCTATGGTAAATATGTTGTTGTTGTCGGCCACAACACACGCTGCATCTCTGAGGTTATTCATCGAAGCCATAAAAGTCCACTGATTGGTCTTGGGATCATACCGCTCTACATACCTAAAAGAATTAAGTAACCTTTTGGAATATTGTCTTAGACTATTCAGTATAAAGATGGAGCTCATACAAACCTAGAGGGAGTGTTTCCATCATAGCCCCCAACAGAGTAGAGATACCCCTCTAACAGCACCAAGCCCATGTTGCTACGTGCAATATGCATAGGTGCCATGTCTTCCCAAGTGTTTTCTTCTGGGCTGAATCTTTCACAAACTGGTAAACGCACCCACTCGCGGCTTCCGCCCACCAGGAACATCTGGGATCCAATACTCGCAAGACCGGGACAATGGCGTGTGGTGATCGGTGCCAAGGACACCCATATCTTTTCCTCGGTATTGTAGAAGAGGGTCTGTGTTCCGCCCACAGCTGTCAGGACAGGCACAATTCTTTGCCACTTGCGAGGCGTACTCATCTTAACGAGCTCGTCTTGACTAACAAGGTCGTTAAGAGTATCTGAGTGGTTGCGAGCAGCCTTCATGAGATCCACAAGGAAGGGATTATCTGAAACTAAGGGATTGTGCTCAACCAAATTCCTCATATATTCTTCAGAAATATATCCCAATCTCAAATGCTTGAATAAAACATTTAAGTATTTGTATCTTCCCTCAAGGTCGTGTTGAACCCACTTCAAAACTGCAGACACAAGCTCGTCTTCTCTGATATTGAGCTCATCGTCGGACATTAGCTCTTTCATCAGTTCAAACGGGAGCGTTAAAAACTCGGTCGATCCCTTCGCTTCCGCAAAATTGTCCTCGATGAATGCATGAACCTTGCCAAAAAGATTTTTTAACGAGTACTTATCAGCGATGTTGCGAATACCCCAGCAATTATTCACGTTGATACGATCTTGCGTGAACTTACAACAAGCAACCGTAACGGACTCCAGTAGCAACAGCCTCGAAGCGACCAGAATTTCTTCAAGGTTGTCTTCAGTTATTTCAATTTCTCCTATATACATAAAGTCCAGAATAAGTTCTATTGCTTTGGCTGTTAAACCTTCGAGCTTCACGCTTGTCTCGCTGTCTGCAAAAGGGGATGAAAACATTGCTTTGAAGTAATCGGACGAGGCCGCCAACACATTTCTGTGTGCTGGAAACTCTCTTCCTTCCACAATCAAAACAACATCGACCAAAATATTCTGGGCACGCATTTCTTGTATGGATTCGAGCAGATGTTCCGTGTGGCATTCTGGCGTGAAACGAAAAGATGTAGTGGACTTTGTGCTTCCTGAATTCATCATTGTTAAAGCGTAAACCATAATGTTTCAAAGAATTTCATTTGAATATTGTGGTTTCGTTTCGTTCATGTTGAGTAACCGAAATTTAAATATATTTTGCCTTTTGTAACCATTCGAGTGATTCGACGTGGCTATGACGTCATTGCGAACAATCGGAAATCCCCTTAATAGATGAGTTGGGTAGGTGGGGGGTGGGCCTCGCCCCATATCAATATTGTTCGTTCACATCACTGGTCCACATTCCTATATTCAGTCGTCGACCTTTGTTAAAAAAAGAGTTAAAAGTAGAGTTATTAAAGAATGATCACGCTTCAGTTGGATAGCGTCTATCATTAAAACTTCATTATAAAAGGGAATTATGTTATATACACTGCAATTATTCACTGCAGGTTGCCAACAACACGCTTGGTTGCTAACAGTGGTACAATATGGGGTTTGCATGGTATTAGCCTGCTCGCAGATTGAATTAGGGGAGCCGGAAATTTTCCCCGTTCAGGTTAGCATGGTATGCCCAAGAACAATTTCACACCATTTCAAATGCGTGGTGTGAAATTTTATCTAAGCAAGCAGATATTCAACACCACGGATTGAAAGCGCCTTAGTCCTTAGACATAGACTCGGTGAGACTACAAAGTTTTGATTAGAAAATTTCCCAATGAAATTTAGCACGCTGCTCGTCTACGGGCACTTCAAGGGGGTCAGCCTGTGAGAAAAGGCAGCTAGACCAGACTGTGGCTCTTCCGAAAAATTCCGAGGGATTTCCCCTACTGGTATCATGCAGACTTCTGTCCAAAGATCGATGTATGTGGGATGCATTACGTTATTCAAGTCATATGATATGATATGAAAAAATGTATTCCTGAGGATTATGCAAGTCTGAAATATGTTTGTGAAATACAATGAACAATGAAATACAATTGTTTCAAGACCAGCTATAACGTTTTAGTTGTATGAGTACGGTTCTCCCCTTAACCCCATCGGCGATAAAACTTAAGCATATAGAGACTTGCTCATGAGTCATGACGAGTAATGTCAATAGAGTACTGAATATAGTCTAGAATATAGTTTGATGTCTGTGCCTGATTTTCCACTGACATGCATGTATACTGTATACACCCAACAATCCTTTATATGAACGCTCTTCCTATTCTATGCTATTCTATGCAATATTCTATGCACTAAATGTATCAATGAACGAGTCATCAAAATGTGTGCATTTGCATCCATATTGTGAAAACGACGGTTTATGAAATATTACCCGGCCGGGGATATTGACCCGCGACGTAGAATACAACCCGCCGGACGTCATCGTTCTCAGCCAATGAGAAACGTCGGAGATTGGATGCGTGCGCATAGCTATCCCATGATGTTGATGTGTCCGTTTTTAATGGCATAGTTCAAGTCGAAGAGGTTAGTATGGCGTCGTCGTTCATCGAAGATATACTTGGATCAGAAGTCGATGAAAAGGCTGTGAGCGCTTTCGTCGGCTCATTGGAAAGCCAGTTGGCGTCCCCGTCTGGCGGCACTTCGTCCGGTGCAAGTACGACGAATAATTTGCCCCGATCACAGCGTCCAAATCACGTCCCTTCTTCCACGGCTCCGAGCAATTCGAGTCAAAGTAACAATTCAAGTGTGGCGACAGTTATCAATATAAATACTGCGACAGGTTCACCAATTACTATTACCGGCAAATCATCGTATATTTCCAGTTCTAGTTCATCTACACCCATCAACATCGCTCCACGGCCTGTTGTTACATCGACCGTTTCGCTCGCACCGAAAACGGTAACTTTACTATCTCCACAGACTGGAAATCGCGGTTATTTGCCAGTGCAAAGCGCTAGTCTCGGCCTTCCATTGATGATGGGTCAAGTGAGGGGGCAATTACCTCATGCACCTAGATTGGTATCTACTGCCATGTCATTGCCAAGAGGCAATACAGCACAAAATACTGTTCACAAGCTTTCACCACAACTTCATAATATGCAGCAAACTGGCTCAACCCATAGGATTGCAATCAAGCAGGAACCAAAAAGTCAGCTGAACCAACCACCAACACTGTTAACCAACAATGTGCACCTGCACTCCCCGGCAACTGGGAAACCAGTTCAGAACCATGCGATGGTCATTAAAAATGAAACAAAAATTATCACAAATCATGTACCAGTACCACACAGTGGGGTGGTCAAATCAGAACCGGCAAAGTCTGTCGTTACTCAGCACAACTCAACGGCAGCTAACCAAAACCGTGCTGCAGCGCAAGCTCAGGTTAATCGGGTTAAAGAACAAGTTATGAAATTGAAAAGCTTCTTCACCAGGTTATGTACCTTAGCCACAGATCAATCACCTGAGATTGGTAAAGCTGTTCAGGAACTCATTAATGCTGTCATGGTGAGCTTACATCTAATTCAGTTAAAGTTGTCCTTTCAAAACATCAAACTTTAACTTCTGACTCAGCAAGAGACAATGCATTGTACTCATTTAGGCTTGTGGTGTTTATGGTTTGAAAGGATAACCTTAATTTTAATCACTTATATTAAGCTAAAGTTATGATCAAACTTTGGCCTGTTAGTTTGACTGTATCCACTTTAGTTTTGTCCTAATTTTTAGGTTTTTTCACTTAAGAGCTAAAATGAATGCAATCTGAGTAAATTACAATCTGTTTAACTTTAACCAATGATTTTGATTGACTGTGCACTGGTTGGCTAATCTAATAGAAACTGTTTATGCTTAAATGCAAATCATGGTCATTTCTGGATCATCTAAGTCAGTCACATCTAAGTTGATAAAATAATAAAGAAGAGAATTATTGTTTTTGTACATCATTTATGACACAACTTTATGTGTGTTCTTGACTTTGGGATCCAGCTGGGGTGGCTTCCAGCTAATAATTTTCGAGGGGTGCAAACCCCATACATAGTTGAGTTTTCCTATGACATGTTTTAGTTCTGATGAATGGGACTATGGGAAGTGCCACCCATAACTGTAACCTACTATTATATTCTTCCTGGACTTCACCAGGTGAAAAAATTCATCTCCAAAATTTCTGGTGTCTCCTGCTCAGAATACTCTATGCTAACAGTGACAGTCCAACAAGCCTGTTTTCTGATTTGCAGGAAAATAAACTGACAGAGGAAGATTTCACAGCGAAACTTGAAAAAACCTTGCACTCACCATCACAACCTAACCTTGTACATTTTCTCAAGGTATGTGTATAAGTACTAATATGATGAAACTTTGAGTAGTTACTTAGTACCTTAAGAGAAACCAAACTACACATACCTGAAGCCTTATTCCACCCCTAGACATGCATGTCTGGAGGTCATATTGAAATGCAATTACCAGGGCTGAATCTAAAGTACGTAGTTTTGTAGACAGGTGCCCAGGCCAGTTGCTGGCAATGGGGTGGTCAACTTTAAGGGACGTTAGAATGTATGTTTGTTCAAAACAGACAAAAACTGAATTGATAGAATGCTGGGTAAGATTGTTAGCACCTCAAATAAGATTCTTAACCACCATGTGCATTGAATTACAGTGTATTCATAATTGAGTACTTAGTTCCCAACATAATCCCTTAACATTTGAGCTGACATACACAAATTAGCACTTCTTTTGCCCCCCCTCTTGTAGCCTAGGCTAGGGGTACACCACCCTCTGCAGCCCCTCCCCTCCTCTCCAGTAGATGCATCATTACATTCCCTTCTTTTACCATAGTCCACGTTACCATTCCTTCGCATGGCTAAGCAACAACAGAGCGCTCAAACGGCGGTTGCAGCTGTCGCAAACTCCCCGACTGTGCGCCAAGTTCAAAAACCAGTCCAGTCGGTCGCCGCCGTGAGCAAATCGCAGCCCACGATCCTGCCATCGACGCAAATCAATCGACAGGTACGTGCATGCAACTACCATTATCGTCCACAAACAGTGTTAGAACATCAAGGCTGGTGTTCGTCAGTTATGCTTAAACTACGTTATCATTGGATGTACATTTTACAAGAATGCATGTAGCAGATATTGGTTATTAAAACGAATTAAGGTTCTTTGAAGAACAGGCTGAAACGCGGGAAGCTATTACGTTCAAATTTCACATCATTCTCGGCGTTTTATGTCAATTTTTTCCACTCGTGGATTTGGTAAAGTACATCAGCCATGTACACATAGTATCACATAATTTTTAAGAAAGTCTTCGTATAGTCTAGAATTCTCGCGGAGGGATGTTCAAGACGTTCGCAATTCTGCTTAAAACTGTCATTAAAATGGCTAGTCTCTGCCTTTAAACGCGTAGATTAATGGTACTTTTTTCCATCAAAGATACCAGTACCTGCGGTTGTAAACAAACCTCGAATCAAACCAGCCACCTCGGCGCCGCAACAAATTGTTCTCAATCAACACACCTTCGCACAACTCACACCACAACAACAGCAACGAATCCTCTTACAGCATCCTAGTCTTCAACAACTCTTTCCAAAAACGCAATTGGCAACGTCGAAACGTAAGTTGTCATATTCGTGTTGGGGGAGGGGGAGTGTGGAGGCTGGGTAGGTGGGCGTGGAGGCTGGGTAGGTGGGTGGGTGTGTTCCAGTGAACTCAAAAGAAGTTCTTTTGAGTTCATTGGTGTGTTCAACGTATTGTTGCTGGTACACTTTCGTTTTTGTGCGAGATTAGGGTCTGTTCACACGATCCAATTTTGTTGGATCCAATTCACTTCTGATTGATGTTTTATAGTCTGTTGACTTGCAATGTGTGTGGACAGCAAATCAACTTAAACCAACACAGTACTGCTTTATCAATAACTGACCTCATTCCATACGTCAAAAGTAAATTTGATCGTGTGAACAGACCTTCAGTCTCACTATGTATTTTCTAATCATTTGTGTCAGGAGGGAATTAGTATACGTAAGCTATGATATACATAAGCTGGATCATAGTGAATCCTGGCTTTGAATGATTAAATATCGTTTATCTGATCAACCTTTCCTCCGACTTCGTCTGTGATTTTAGCTGGTATCGTGTTAATATCATCTCAAGCTAATCCACCAGCTCATGCTGCGCACGCAGTGATTACGGCAAAACCGCAGGCCCCTCCAACCAGCGCAGCTCAGGCGCAGGATAAGTCAAAAGCGAGGCCGACGTCATCCATATCAGCTGTTACCAGGTAACAACTAGAGCATTCTTGAACTCTATATAGACTGGAACGATATCTCTTGAAGATGTAGGGAATTGAATCTGGCAGTTTTTTACGATTTTTTAGCAGAACGGGAGCTGATGTAGAAATGTCAATACTTTAAATAGTTTTCTTCTTTCGACGTTTGGCAATTTCAATAGTTATCACTCCACTGTCCTTCCTTTTGTTCGTTTCCAGCGGTAACGATGACGACATCAATGACGTGGCGTGTATGGCTGGAGTGAATTTACAGGTAGGGCGGTGTTAAAACCTGGATGGTTTTTCTGTAGTTTCTTGTGTATGTTGCTTCAAGCGAGTGGACAGATGTAAAGCAAAATCTTTCTCATATATGTCTTTATATAGGAAGAACAATCGAAAATTCTCGCTACGAACTCAGAAATTTTAAACCTCCAACTACGAAGTTGCAAAGATTCGTTCTTTTTAAATAACAAGATCTTGCAAAAACAAATTGAAGATATCGGTTAGTCTGATTTATATATTCACACCGTTTCTTTTAAGCTCATTAGCGGGAAGTTTAGAATATGGAAATTTATCCAGCTTCTGTAAATAAGCGTACTCCGTGCATGAAGTCCAGCTAACTTTCTATAGCAATGCTGTAAGGTTTTGATCAACTTTTCTAGCAAAAAAACATGGCGTGAGTTCGCTAGGTTCAAATATCTGTGGCCTAGTTTCTCATGCGACGCAAGAAAGACTCACAAACATCATGGAAAAACTGTCGATTTTTAGTCTACATCGGTTAGAGACGATGAAGGTAAGTTGTTCAGATTACCCAGTTTATGCTTTCGTTTATGCTTTCGTTTATTCTTTCGTTTATGTTTTCGTTTATGCATGCTTTCGTTTTTGCTTTCGTTTATGTTTTCGTTTATGCATGCTTTCGTTTATGCTTTCGTTTATGTTTTCGTTATGCTTTCGTTTATGCTTTCGTTTATGCATGCTTTCGTTTATGCATGCTTTCGTTTATACTTTCGTTTATGCATGCTTTCGTTTTTGCTTTCGTTTATGTTTTCGTTTATGCATGCTTTCGTTTTTGCTTTCGTTTATGTGTTTTCGTTTATGCTTTCGTTTATGCTTTCGTTTATGCTTTCGTTTATGCTTTGTAGCCCTGGCAGTCGGTTAAAAAGTGTTTCTTCCTTCTTTCCTACATCTAAATATAAATTTAGTCCTACAGAACACTCTGAACAAACATTTACTTCGTAACCTAATTATTTCCACGCCTGCTGGCTTTCCAATGAGGGATTGACAGGTACACATCTGCTGTATATCTCTTTAACACAGGATGATCCCACTTATCAAACATCATCGGACGTCAAATCGCAGCTTCGGGTTTTTGAACAAATCGATGAAATCGAGAGACGAAAACGAGAAGCGAGAGAGAGGGAAGTTTTAATACGAGCTGCCAAGGTCAGGAACTGTTATTTTCTTCTTTTGATGGATGTAAACAAGGGGATAAGTTACGGATGTTCAATTAAGGGATCAAATCATTAAAGCACTCTTAACTTTTCGCTCTTTCGCATCTATCAAAAGGGGGAAATCGCACCAAAAATTGAGCCTTCAGTGAACAGGGTCTGTTCAGTGCCCAATCTAGAATCAGAACAAGACAATTCTCATTTCTATTTTTTCTTTGCGGTTAAATTGTAGAGTCGATCACGGCAGGAGGATCCTGAACAAGCCAGACTAAAGGAAAAAGCAAAACAGGTAAATATAGAGCTACTGTATTCATCTGAAATAAACACTTCCTTTACTGATTATAGAATTGAAGGCTATCTGCGAGCCTATTTTTTCCGGTGACGTCAATTCAATTGCAATTTTTTTGTGTCAGCTACAACTCGAGGAGGAGGAGACATTACGAAAGCGTGCAGCGAATAAGACGGCGCTGGACGCCATTGGACCGAGAAAAAAACGGAAACTAGACGAGGCTTTGAATAATGCCGAGGTAATCTACGTCTTATGCAGGGATGTATGTAAAAAACACTTGGATCTTCTTGTGTTGTAAATGAATGATAAGTGACTGTATATTTCCGTCAGATTTGGTGCTCAAATGCATGATATCAGATTCTTGTGATATGGTACTTATCGTATTAATTTTGCAGGGTTCGCCTGGAGCAAATTCAGGAACTGGTTCAACCACGACAAGCACTATCCGAAGTCAAGTACGTGGTGTTAGTGTATTCTTTTGTATTCTTTCCAGTATATCTCTATCTGTTGGATTCATCTGTTGTAGTTTGTTCGGTTGCTTTCTTTGACTTGATTGTTTACTTATTTGCTTTCTCTGAGTTAGTTTTCTATTTGTGTTTACCCCATCCTCCCCTGTTCTCTTGCATTCTTTCTTTCTTCAATATTCGTTTTGTCCCATTTTCTCTTCTCTGCTCCTTTCTTCCCTTCCCTAGTATTTTTTCCAACCTTTCTCGCTTTCTACTGTATTTTCTCACACCATTTTCTTACAGTTTCCTCGACAGAGAACACGTCGGGTCATCCTCAAAGATCTTTTACTTATAATGGAACAAGAAAAGGAAATGTGCAATTCCAAACTATTATACAAAGCTCTTATGAAATAGCGATTGTTCTGTCGCGAAAATTACCATATAAATCAGAGTTAGATATTGTATCAGAGAAGTATAAGAAGGTGAAAGAAAACAAAACATTACCCGAGAGATCGGAACACATTAAGACTTCAGAGAACGTTATCAATAACGCGACTGGCTGTGAAAAGAACGTGTTCTTTAGTACTTCAATTTTAATTTAATTCGATCTCATCCATTTTTCTAAAACACGAGATGATATTAATATTGAGAGTGCATTTGTAAATATATTGAAATTCACTTCCAGTGAATAATGGAACAATAATTCTCTACTCGCTAGTATTTCAGATTTGATCGAATGTGATTTAGTTTTTGCAATAGTCATTTCTACCCAATGCCACATCCTGTAGAATACGATTTTTGTTGCGTTTTTCACATTCGTTTTAGGGTAACAAAACTAACGCATGCGAAAAGCTGCGATTCATTAATTAGGACGCACGTGTTAATTTTTCACATATATTGAAATTATTGAAATTAACACGGCAGACGCCACGCGACGCTACATTCAATATTTTTTTAGTCATGGACGCGTGGCAAACATTTTACATGATCCCAAAATCGTCTCTCCTCGGGTTATGCTTTGTTTTCGATTGAAATTGTCGGTCGGACATACGTAAGGTGAACATAAGTACATAACGTGTTGTAGGCATCGTACAAATTTTAGGCCTGCTGCGCAAACAACCGCGCGAAGCTCTCGAACACAATGGTAGATTCCACCAGAGTTGGTGCATATAGGACGCGTTTGAACCAACGGGGGACTGGCGCAAATATCACAAAGTCGTTTATGAAATCAAATTGACGCAAATAAGAGAATGTGTATAGAATTTCTAATTTCGATGATGTGTGTTGTGTTGGGTGTGGGTTCATAGGAAGGAAAGGAGGGTACCTTTTGAGAGGGGTTAATAGCAAGAAGCATAAGGGTGTTCATAAATAGGGAAAGGGGATTGTGTTAGCTTGCTTCAAGAAAATAGGACCGCGTTGATCGTTGCAAGCTCAAAGCCCGACTTAGCTCAACTGTTATTGACAGCTATAAATATTTGGGTTATTAATCCGCAATCCTGCGTGTCCATTTATTTTCAGATTAGCTCCCTGTCAAAAATATTGCGAAAATGGAAGGCGAAAATATGATATCCCGTTCAAATATTTTGCAATGTTGATGTGCGGATTAAATGATTAACCGGGTTACTTTTTAACAGGCAGCTTAATGCGTTGTTTTCATTCCAGCTTTTCATATACATTCTTGTAATTACGCTGTATACGACCTGCTGAATTAATTAGCATGCATTAAACCACCGGCGTCCCTTCTTTTCCAGTTTGTGAACAGTTGACAACATATCAAAATTGAAAAGGTTTACGATAAACGGATAAAGCATCAGTCGTTTCAGCTTTCGTTTGATCTAAATGGCAACAGAATCGCTTAAGCTTTGTACGACTTGTAAATGGCGAATTTGACCCCTATATCTACGGCATCATCGACAAGTAGGACAAGAAATTTAAAGTCAAGTGAGTATAGAACATCGTTTAAATAGCATTATGGGCTTAACGGGCACCGTTGACAAACTTGCTATACATCTTTCATTATAAATTTGGTGTCCGACATCGGGTAACAATTAACTAGTTACTTGAATGCAACGTTACAATACGTGGTCAAGTTGTAAAGTTCGAAGAATATTTTACCACAAAGTGTAGTACATTTACATGGAATAATTAATGAGCTTGTATACTTAAAAAGGTCGTGTGTTTTAGTCATCAAATAGTTTTAAAAATTATTGACCAATTTAATACATATACCAATGAAACAAGTGCATCAATTGTGGCATGAAATTGTAAAATATATCTCTGGACGTATCGCTTGTTTACATAGCATCTCCTTATTAAAGCACAATAGTGAAAATTCATATCTTTCACTACAAAGTTTGACGTTGACATGACTACGCGTTCGAGCATTGCATCTGTGGCCTTCGGCTTTGAAAGGAAGATCATAAGCATGAAATTATATTTTTACTACTGTTCTCAATTGAACTCCTGTTGATTGCAGAACGGAAGCGACCTTGTATGCAATTGATTCCAGCAGGCAACAGCTTGTTATCGTCTGCGAGATTTTTAATGTACTCGATTCAATCTTTACTCAATGCCGAATTTTATTGTCATTGACAAAAATAATTTTTGAAGGAGCAGATTTGTGCTATTCTAGATTGTGTGTTCTAAAACAGGGCAATGTGTCGGTCAGTCGGTGTTGCAAAGCATGGAAAACTATGCAATTGAAACATTTAAATTCGCTTGTAATTGCACATTAATCTCGGGGTTTCTTACGTTTTCAGTAACGTAGAAAAAGGGGATGATCTGTGTAGATATTTAGCATCATTTTTAGTCTTAAGATCGATAAACTTTCCTATTTATAAAAGCTAAAGTGATTAATAAATGCCTTTGTTTACAATTTCTCTTACCCTCGTTCTAATTCACCACTTGCACCGTGGGCGCCACGTGTACTTGACACGTGATCAAAAATGTAAACAATCGCAAAAGTTCGGACTACGGGTCACGCAAACTCTCACGCGATAGTATAGAAAACATTAGTACATTGCACGCAAATTGGGTTGTTCCGTAGTTTTTTCAAACTTGTGCTGTTTAAATTTTCTATTCTGTTTGATTAAAAAAGATATATATCTATATATATGATGTCGCGCGAAAACATAGATGATAAGTTCAAAGCGATGAGTGTGAAAGAGCTTCAAAAATATTTATCGGATCACGGCGTTACCGTAAGCGGCCATCTAAAACCTACTTTAATCAATATTGCATCTTCTGTCGAAAAAATGGGGTTGCCAGTTGATCCGAATTTTACAAAGGATGACCATAAAGAAAGTCTGGAGCGTCGATTATTTATTCATGATATTCAAATAAACGACCCGTTTACCATGAAAACAGAGAACAACTTCGTCCAGTCACCCCCATTTGGATTGTACGATATATTTAATCATTTAATATATCATTCCACCGTATATGATAAGCAAGGACTTGCTTCATACAAGTCATACGATGATTACAGACTGTTTGTAAACGGTTATGTCCATTCGTTACAAGCAACAACTTTACAAGATTGTGGAGTTCATGTGTACGTTGGTAAAGTGCAGCCAAGCATGAAATCAACAACTGACGACGGCAAAAGGTTTTACGAACTGTGGTTTATTTTAGAAGGTCGTGGACCAAATCGTGGTAGTGTTATAGATGCGTTTTGTACATGTAAAGGAGGCAGGGATGGTGGGTGCAAACATATAGCCGCTGCAATGTATTCGCTCGAGGATTTGTTGAACACCCGTGAGGAGGATAGCGTGACAAGCGGACCTTGTAAATGGACAAGAAAACCTCGCGTGAACACAGAGCCTTGTCCTGTGAAGGAGTTAAATATTACGAAGGATAGGATTGCACCTGCAGTTAAAGCAAAGAAAAGACCATACCAGTGGCTCCAAAATAAAGATTTTGATCCAAGGCAAATTCAGAAACCCGTAGACAACGAGGAAATTGCACGATTTACGTCGAGAATGAAAGAATTGAATCCTGGATCACCCCTCTTCCCACTGCTGAATAAATTATATTTATCAACAGATGAACCTTGCAAACCAACTTCACCTGCTTGTACCAAAGCACCACTGTCTGACCAGCAGAATAAACCATCTTTGGGTATAATGGCACAAAAAATTATCAAGTTACTCCATTTACACAGATCCCTAAGTCCAAATGATCTACTTGCATATTTGAAATTCAGTGATGAGGAAATCAAAAATATAAATGAATCCACTATTGAGCAATGGCAATCTGAGGACTGGTACATTCACAAACAAGGGTTCCTGTCGGCATCTAAATGCAAAAACTATTGCACCAGGCAAAACAGTATTAGAGAAGGAAAGTTTGATGGTTTTTGTAAACTTGCAAAACAGACTGTAAATGTTTCAGCTAGTGTACCAAGGGAAAAAATGCACAAGGACATCAATAATCCTAGGGAATGGGGATTAAACAATGAAGCAAATGCAAGAAATGCATACAAGAATGTACAAAGCCATTTGCATCATAATGTCCAACTTCAACATTGTGGCTTCATGATATCAGCTAAAAAACCTTTCATGGGAGCAAGTCTTGATGACATTAGAAGTTGTGGGTGCATAACTGGTTGCCCCAATGTAGCTGTTGAATATAAGTGTCCATGGTCGCATAAGGATAAAGATCCCAAGGCTGCATTTCTCTCAAAAGAAATTGGAGGTGTTATTGTCAATGGTAAATTATGTTTGCAAACAAGCTGCAAGTATTATTATCAAGTCCAGATGCAGATGTTTGTCAGTGGCTTGTTATTCTGTGATTTTGTTGTGTGGACAACAAAAGGAATTCAATGTGCAACAGTGCCATATGATGCTAAGTTCATGAATGATGTGATTTTGCAATTGGAGGAGTTTTGGATAGGGCAGGTTGCACCTTTTGCTGATTAGAAGTTGAACATTTTACTGGGAAGGTAATTACATATAATTTTGGAACTTATGCTTTAATTATACTTCTTTCCAATAAAGAATATAGTTCTACATAACAAAGTTCTTGTAGAATATTGAAACCTTAATTTTCCATTTCAGATCATCAAAATCTGAAGCGGAGACTGCCAAAGCGTGTGCAGGTTCTTGTGAAGATAAAGGTAACATTTCTCATTTGTGACTAATGATATAAGTTGTATACCTTTATCTTGCTTCTCTTTTTGTTCACACCTTGAAATTTATCAACAATAAATCTATGATTACAGGGCAAGATGGATCCATTTATATAATTGATGATGATTCTGAACCAATTGCAAATTCCTCCATTAAACTTAATGATGTTGAAATCAAAGAGCATGATCTATTTTCATTAACCCCTGGAAGGATGATCAATGATGTTATTGCAACTGCATTGTTAAAGTAGGTATTCCTGCAAGTATATATGTATACTGTGTCATGTACATGCAATAACAATTTATAATTATGCTTGCATATAGTGAACAGTTATGCCATTTTCCTGTAATTGACTGCCTGTTTTATTCCATTTTGTGTGGGGAACAAGACGGTGGCCTAGCTTCTGACAGGTAAGGCAGTAATTAATTAATCTAAAATACAAAATACTGTGCCATTAAAATATTTATTGTATTTATTTATGTATAGGAAAACAAGAATGGTGGCTGCTGAAAAATATTTAACAAAAGATCATCTGGAAAAGGATTATGTTGTGATTCCTGTTGTGCGAAGGTATACATTTAATGAGCATGCAAAATGTACACACTTCTCTTTTACAGAAATATAATTCACCATTTTACACTTTTTTCATTGCAGCCTTCATTGGTTACTCATAGTATTGACACCATGGTATGACATTGTATTTATGCTTACAATAAATGTTATGAATATAGCATATAATTGTAAGTATTGCAAAATTCTTAGGCACATTATTATCATGGATTCACTCACATGGGACAAGTCTATTAGGCAAACCGAATTTCAGTATGTAGTCAGGTAAATGCTTTTTTTATTAACAATTTGGTAAAGAATTTATATGAATTATTAGTTGTCCTCATTGAATAGTATTTTAATTAGGTACCTGGATCACCTCTGCACTGTCAAAAATATTCCAAAAAAACACATGCAACTATCACATCATGTACTGAAGGTAAAATTATGTATGCATTCTGATATTTATGTTATTCCACACATCTCACTTCCAGCTTAATTTTTTATATAATAGGTTCCAAGGCAACAGATTGACAGTAACAGTTGTGGGATATATAATGCATTGTTCCTAAAGCATTTTTTAATGGTGAGCAAACATTTGAGTATAAAAATGAATTATATATATATATATATATATATAATACATAATTATTCTTTTTCACTAGGATTTAGACATATATGAAAGTAACCCAAATCATTATGTCAATCAAAATCATCAATGGTTTACTTGTGAATACGCTGAAGAATACAGGAGACAAATTAAAAGGCAATGGGATATGCAGTTTTTACTCCACACTAAATTTGGAAAATCATAATTTTTGAGATCCAAAATGTAAATACAAAATATAACTGATTTCTATGTACATATAAAACAAAAAGATTCCTCATTTCTTCAATCTGTGTCTTTGATAATTGACGGTTGAAGATTGACCAGATAGGCACACACCTTAGCAATAGAATTTATGTAAGGCTTTATAGTAAGTGGAATTGGGCTTCTTAAAATTCTAAAAAGTTTTAGCTTTCTTATCATCCTCTCCACATGAACCCTCGCTCGAGCAATTCGACGGGTTAAAGTCACTGCTTGTTCAGATATTTTGTTCTTTGCCATGATTGGAGGAGCCAACAAGTATACATGGTGAAGGGCGAGGATGTCCTGAATGTTAAAACCTTTGTCTGCCATGACAACGTCATTAGCTTCCAAAGCATTAAGAAAACCACTTCTTTGCACTATAGATTTGTCACTGATTGACCCACTATATAATTCTGAAACAAAATTAAAATGACAGATCGGAGAGAGGGAAACCAACAGCTTGAAAGTATTTGCTGACTTGTATCCACTATATGTTCTACGTTGGCTTGATGGATTGGAAGGTTTTTCAATGTAGAATTCAGTACAATCAATTACAGCTCGAAGATTTGGATAAGGTCTGAAAACCTTTGGTCTTTGTAAACCTTCCATTTCAGTTAGGGTAGAAAAAGGTAACAGGAACTGTAACTCCTTCTCCAAAAACAGCACCCAGGTAGTGACTATTCTGCTACAGGTTGACTCAGATATTCCGAAATTGTTGGCCAGCATAAGTAATGTTGGACTTCGCTTTAACCTCACCAAAGTCATCACAAACTGTTCTTTAATACTCAGGGTTGTTTGTATAACTTTTTGCTATAGATAAATAAAATGGTCAAATATTAACAAGAAGACCAAGCAAAACATACCAAACTGGTATTTACTGACCTTCACATGCTTTTTATCCATCTTAGATTTTTTCAGTTTAACACTCTTTCGCCCTTTCCACAACCTTAACTTCTTTGCCTTTGACTTCAAGTGACCGAGAAGCAATTGTATTGACTTATTTGTTAAACCTTGAATATAAATAAAATAATGAAGTATAATGTAATGCAATATATATAATTATTTATTCAAAGGATTATATATACAAACATACCTGTGTAGTGGAAAGTATTTTTTGGATCATCTACCAACGCCATAAACAACTGCCTTCGTAACCGCTTAATATTTTTCAGTTCAGAGTCTTTGTACAGCGAAATGTCGGTCAAATCAATATCAGTCTACATAACAAAAATATGTGCGAGTATTGAGTCACTTTGACATAAATTGTAATCCATGTAAAATAAAATCCATCTGAGTGCTGAGAAATTAATACGTGTATTTAAATTGCATGTACGCAGTGTACAACAAACCTGTGTACATGTACTGTTATGTTTCACTGTACTTTTCGGCGGAGAACAACCCGAGTTAAATGCATTAAGTTCTTTGTTATTTGTTCTTTGTTTGTCATTAAGTTCATTAAGTTCACTATTAATAGTGTCTTCATTTGCATCAATCGCGTCGACTTTTTCCACGCTCAAATTTAATAAACTTTCGGCAAGAGATAATTCTTCCGAAGATCTCGCTGTGCTCGACGACAAATTCAAAAGTGCCTCAGCAACCTCCTTCTCAAAAGCGCGTTGTTTTCTCTTGGTAGGGCTACGTCGTTTCCTTTCAAATCGTTTAGCCTTAACAAAAACACGATTTTTAGTTGGGATGCGTTCATTAATGCATGTCGAAAATCATTACTTAATAATTTTATTTAATGCATATTATTACCTTTTCATTGCTCGAGACGGCGGACACAGGATCTGGGTTTTCCTTCGTTGGTCCATTGGTACCGATAAAATGTAAACTACAAATGTAGCTGTCTTTCGTGCAAACGAAATTATCACCTCGGTGACACGCGATTATCCATTTTCTTCTCCTCTCTGCCGATCGTACAATACCAGGAAAATGATAAAATTTAATTGGGTCATTGTTTTTATTTCTCTTATGCAGGTGCGGGTATCTTGAATCATTTTTACATGTTCCCCAAGCGCATCTTTTAGTTGCGACCATAGTCCGAACTTTTGCGTGCAATGTACTAATGTTTTCTATACTATCGCGTGAGAGTTTGCGTGACCCGTAGTCCGAACTTTTGCGATTGTTTACATTTTTGATCACGTGTCAAGTACACGTGGCGCCCACGGTGCAAGTGGTGAATTAATCATGTGTAATATATATTCGTGGGCCCCACGAATGGTACGGGGCTACAACGCGTGGCCTCGCGCGGTGCTTCGAAGCGCCAAATTCGTATTTTCGTACAAGAAGGCGTTTGTTTACTAATTATTTGTTTGATTTTTTTGCGTGTACCAAGGCACTTTTGTGGCAAAATCTATATTTTACGTCTGCTTAGTTTAATATGGTAGTTGAAAAGTGTAATACAAGCAGGAAAGGTAGTTACAAGTGCGAAAATTTTTGCCTTTTAATGCGTGTTGTATAGTATTCTTACTAGTTGCTATTTTGTACAACTCATAATAATGCTTTTTCCTCTTTATTTAGAGAGCGCAAATGGTGGTGGCATCAGGTAATATCAATTATTCCATTCCATATCATAATGTTATACATCTTAGAGCATATATTCATTGAACTACATAGTACATAACAAAAATGTTGTCACTAAATCTAACATTTCATAACAGTCTACAAAATTGCGTATAGAATGGCATGTCCTCTATTCTAATGTACATGATTTCGTGTTTAGTGATGATAACATCAAGGTGTATGTGCGTGTGCGACCACCTGACAGCTATGCCAATGAGATTGATCATAAACCATGCTTGGAGGTCACATCTCGAACCTCATTGACATTATTTTCCAAACCTGATCCAAAGGTCTTTACATATGATCAAGTCGCTGATCCTAATACAACACAGGTACAATTATTACTATTGCCATTCCAAATTGTTCTCACAATTGGCGCAATTTGGCAAGCAAAACTCTGAGTTCTGCATTGCTTCAGCTGATCATTTTTTAACTTATCAGGAGGAAGTGTTTACATATGTTGCCAAAAAAATCATTGATGGGTGTCTTGAGGGATATAATGGAACAATATTTGCTTAGTGAGTCACACTCTTTGCTCAAAGTTGATTTAAACCAGGTCAAGCAATTTTGTTATCAATTTTTTCTTGCTTAGTGGGCAAACTGGATCTGGAAAGACATTCACTATGCTTGGTTAGTGACAATTACCTTGCTCATTATACTATAGTTATAGTAACAGCCTCAGCATTTGTGTGGTGAACAAACTTTATAGCTAAAAATTGAGGAGGTCAAACCTTTTATTGGCAAACCATGAATTCAATGACTTATCTTGTGTGTTTTAGGTCCAGTGGAACAAGACAGTTTCAATCATGAGCTACGAGGTGTCATTCCACGAGGATTTGAATACTTGTTCAATCTTATTAACAGGGAAAAAGAGAAGGTAGGACTAATTGCAGTCATAAAATGAGCCATTACCTTTAGGAAAATATTTGTGTTCTTCTTGACAAATCAGTGTGTGAAGTTCGTGCAATCGAGCTCAATGTTTCAACCCAAATTTTGTGCTGAAGTCAGCACCTCCAAGTTAATTAGGTTTACTTTAATGTCTGTTCTGAGGTTTGATTTATTAGCAAACTAATATATATATTAGGTAATGATCATGACTGTTTCTTCCAGCTTGGTGATAAGGTAGAATTCTTATGTCAATGCAGTTTCCTTGAGATTTACAATGAGCAGATATTTGATCTTCTTGATCCAACCTCAACTGGACTACAACTTCGTGAGGATATCAAGAGAGGAGTTTTTGTTGATGGGATGTTAGAGAAACCTGTTTCTAGTGCAAGAGATGTCTATGATGTAAGCATGCAAAAATGAAATATTTTGAATTATATTTTCCAATTATATAATATGCTGATCAATTCATTTAAGGTGCTAAACTCTGGCTGGTTGAACAGACGGGTTGCATCGACTTCAATGAACAGAGAGAGCAGCAGAAGTCATGCTGTGTTCACCATTACTATAGAATCCAAGGTGATTTGGCCCCAGATGTAATTTACCATTGTAGTTTAATTTTGGTCTGGCTGGCTACTTTTCAAACTTTTTCAAACTTTTAAAACTTTCAAACTTTTTCACTATCTTGTCTTTCATAATTTTAACTTTAATTAAAACTATAAACTTAGCTGACTGACTTAGTGTGATTAGGAGTTCATAAGTGTCCAAGTTCCTTACTTGTTGGAATGGCATTTAGGAGGTGAAAGGAACCATAAACAACATCAAAGTTTCTCGACTTCATCTTGTGGATTTGGCCGGATCTGAGAGACAAAAGGACACACAGACTGAAGGACTGAGACTAAAGGTTTGCACAGTTAGAGTCCTCTTCACTGCACCTATCATCAAGACTGCTTGAAAACAAAAGAGTGTCATCAGTTTTCATGTTCTACAAACTGATCAAGAGTTCACTCTTATATTCAGGTAGTTCGACCGGGTATAGTTAAAGTGGTTTATTCCTTTTCACTTGTAGGAAGCTGGTAGTATTAACAAGTCTTTGTCAGCATTGGGAAACGTTATTATGGCGCTTGTTGATATCACCCATGGCAAACAAAGACATGTTCCTTACAGGGACTCGAAGCTTACATTTTTATTGAGGGTAAATGGAATTAATGTTTATCGATCATGAAGGCTGCATGCGATCACAGCCACATATCTTTTGATAAAATAGTGGCTTAGTCAGGGTTTAATATCATAACAATTTTGTTAAACCTGCAGGATTCGTTGGGAGGAAATGCTCGTACTCACATCATAGCCAATGTTCACCCATCCGCAAGGTACGTGCGTGCATAATAATGAAATTATAATGAATATATAGGAAATATATACAGCCAGGCCTGTAACCTTTGCCAATTCCGCTTTTTCGATGGAGTACTGGAGGAGATGAGAGAGGATTGAACCTAAATAACAACAACGCAAATTTTCAGACTGAGCTTGAATTGGAAGAAATATCTAACATGATTTGACTGTTTTTCCTGGCATTCTTAATAGATGTTTTGGGGAAACGTTGTCAACGTTGAATTTCGCCAGGAGAGCAAAACAGATTAAGAACAAGGTTTGTGCAAATTAAGTAACGCCACAGTACACTATGCCCATACCATGGCTGTTATTATTGTAGTCTTTTCCTGGTGAAGTTTTGTTATATGGAATGTGTGAAAATTGCAGGCAATCGTGAACGAAGATACTTCAGGAAACGTGGCCAGCCTACAGGAGGAGATACGAAAGTTAAAACTGCTGCTTAGCGAGGCCAGAGGTATCGTAGGCATCGTGCTTCAGATCTTCAGATACGCTTGTTTCAGTTCTAACAACGGTCGTAAATCAACCTGCACAGCAATAAAACTTAGTCAAAAACGAAATGGTTTTAAATTTTTTGGGCCTCTTTCATCCCTGTTGATTAAGGCTGACGGTGGTGAGCTCCCCCTCTCCCCACGATTTAACTGCTGCACCCCCCCCCTCTCCCCACGATTTAACTTCTGCACCCCCCCCCCTCTCCCCCCGATTTAACTTCTGCACCCCCCTCTCCCCACGATTTAACTTCTGCACCCCCCTCTCCCCACGATTTAACTTCTGCACCCCCTCTCCCCACGATTTAACTTCTGCACCCCCCTCTCCCCACGATTTAACTTCTGCACCCCCTCTCCCCACGATTTAACTTCTGCACCCCCCTCTCCCCACGATTTAACTTCTGCACATCACATTGTGTCTCAGCACAAAACTAAAGTGTGGATGTCGCTCTTTTATTACAGCTGGTATCAACACGATGTCTCCATCGAATAAAGGTGAGTATGTATCATTTTAAAATACTAATGCTTTCAGTCGTTGGTGAAGATTCTCGGATATAGCGAGATATCCTCCGGTACCACCCGCGCACACTTGCAGCTTTTGTTGAAAAACAGGGAAACTGATTGGAAGTGCTTTGTGTAGAATTGTCCAATGCGGGTGATTCACCGAGCCTGCAGTCGGCACCAGGTCACCCGGGCGAGGCCGCGTCCCAAGATGGTCCAGATGAGTGGAAGAAAATGATGCTCACGGCGATCAATCTGAAAGAGAAATCCGAACAGGAAAAACAGGTTTGTACGGCATTTGAGTGGCTTCAGCTGATTAATCAATGCTACAAACATGGAAAATGATAATGTATGTATTGTTTTGTATACCAACATGTGCAGTTTAGAACATGTGCCTGTTGAGAACATCAATGTCACAACTACCTACCTCCTGCGTCAGCGGTGTCATTCAATGTTTTTAGGCTTTGGAAGAGAAAGTGAAAAAACTTGAAGAGTTGTGTAAGAAAAAGGAAAAATTTTTACAGGCAAGTTTTTTTACTAACTCACGTTAGTTTCTTTTGCGCGTTCACACAGAATTTTTGAGTGAAGTTGTCACTGAACTCTTTTTCGTATTAAATATTTGCGCCCTCCTGTTTTCAGTCCACCAAGATGATCCTGAAATTCCGCGACGCCCATATCGCTAAACTGGAGAAATCACTGAAGAAAAATGGAAATGCGTTCACAGCCGACGAGAGAGACAAAGAGCTTGTATGTTCTTAAAACTTTCTCCCAAGATTTCCTTGTACAAATTTCTTATATTTTCGTATTCGCGCCAAACTTAATGCACTTTTTCTCCCGTTTTCTCGACAGGAAATTTTAAGGGAAGAAATAAAAATCTTGCAAGAAAAAGTCGAACACCATCCAGACGTGACCAGATTTGCAATGGAAAATCTCGAGCTCAGAGGTCTCACATTGAAATATGATTCAGACTCCATTATATACGATTAAACCTATTTCAACAACCTTTCATAACGTGTGTTTGATCCTTTTTCTAGCCGAATTAAGAGCCCAGCGTTCAAATACCGAGGCGCACTATGATTTGTCCTACGACCTGAGCAAGACGAGATTTTATGCCATGCAGTTGGAGAGAAAGTTGCGAGATTCTTTAAACACTCCTGGAAGCGGCGATCTGGAGAAGAGTCTTTCAAGTTCATTGCAGAGTCTCGAGGCTTCCAATGCTGAACTCGAACGGTATGAGTCTGGGCGCTTTCCTTTATACGGTAAAAACGGCCAGACCGCGGTCCTGTTGAATTTCAGTACCGACAGATTACTGGTGTTTTAGAGTCTTTCAAGAACCCTGCATTCCAGTGTATCGTTATTTACTTCTGCCCAGCATTTCAATGCAAAATATGACCGGTTTGACCATTTTTGCCGCTTAATGACCATTTTAGTGTCCGATTCGAACATCGAATATCTGTTATTTATTCTTCGGATGAATATCTTTTTGCTAACATCTTAGAATTTTGCGCCTGAATAGCAATTTTGAACAGCCTCATTTTTCAGTGTACAGTCCTGAACTTGTAAATTATGTTTTTAGGTATAAAAGTGAGTTGACTCAGGTTCAAGGCCATCTTGAGGCTGTGAAAGAAGAACTGCATCAAACCCGAGAAGATTTGCAGCAGTCCAAAGAAACGTTGGTCGAGAAAGAAGATAGTTTTAGAAAGAAATTTCTCGAGTCAAACGCCGAGATCGAGTCCTCTAAGAAAACAATAACAGAACTCCAGGTGAGGACATGCCTAGAGACCACAGGGGATGATGTGGGATGTTCGGTTCCTTGGGGGATTGGAAGTCGAGGTTCAGCTGGGTTTTGAAGCATGTTTCAAGCGCAGTCTGACACAGGGAGGGGGTCCTGAAGTAGATGGAGATGAAACTTAATATATTTTGTGATGTTTTCCTTTAGAGAACTTTGGAAACTCTCCAGCTGAAGACAGCTATCGAGCGTACCACATTGAATGATGTTCACATGCAAGCTATACGGGTATCTACACAACCTTCCTTTTAAAACATTTTATGTGGTCTCTCCTCTGATCCCTACCGCCATCACTTTACGCTTGTCAATTCGCAAAATTGGTTTATTAATCTTTTCTCACCTCTTTGACACACATCTCTTGACCCCACCCCTCTTTATACACACTTCCCTAACACATCATCTTCCCCAGCACACACTTAACAGACACAGCAATACTCACTGTAACCCTTAAAACCACACTTACTCCGGGTACACCCTTTTATTTAGACATTATCCTCTCCCCGATCGTTCACCAGCACGCCGAGCAGAAAGCGTCCACCCCATCCCCATCAAACCCCTGGTTCACCCCACCGCCACAGCACGTCGGGCATTCTGGACGAGCAGGCACCTAATGGCCTTCCCCTCACACGACGCGACAGCTACCACGATGTGAACGAACCTGACCTCGAAGAATCTTTCTTGAAATACGAACCAGGCACTCCCGATGACGAGGAAATTTATCAGGAGACTTTGCTGGAAGAACTAAGGCAATTACAGGACATGTATAATGTCGTTCTGCAGGAGAAACAGAGCGAGGAGGCGCAGAGGATCAAGTTAAATCAAATGAAAAATAAACTGGAACTCCAAGTGGAGCAACTGAACGAGGTATGTGTCATCCAGGATTATTCTCTTGTAATAAGAGCCCATGTGACCTGTACACGTCTGATCTATACATATTAACTGTATTGTTTTAGTTTCTTTCGAGTGAACGAACGAGATTTGGAAGTGTTGAAACTGATCTAAATAAGAAGGTTATCGCACTGAACGATCAGCTCAAGGAGGGAATGTCGGAAATCACAAGTGAGTTTGGAGATTTTCGTCTTTTGAAGCATGTGAATTTATAGTTATTGTTGTTCACCCAAAAGCATTCATAACTCTTCTCCGGTGCCTTATAAGATGAAGTACACGCGTAGATTTCTAGACTCTAGTTTACACGTTTATTTGTAGTTCTCAAAAGCGAAAACGAGGATCTGAAGATATGTTTACAACAAGCTGATCGACAAATTGACTCCCTGAAGAAAGACCGCGATGTGGATAAAATAAACACGGGGCGTAAGGCAGCTTCTTTGGAGAGCAAGGTATGTTGCCAAATCGGACTTTTATACATCCAGGCGCATCGAGATCAGTGTATGCCTGAATGAACTGACCTTATAATAAAAACGGAGTGCGCCACTATTGACCATCTTATTTGTATGAACTGATCTCATAATACAAAACTGGATGGACTTCGGACGGACAAAATCCAATTTGATCGACACTTGAAGAAAGTATATAGTCGCCGGGTCCTGCTGAAAATCTTCACTGATGAATCTCATTCTCTTGAATTTCAGATATGCACGCTTGAGATTGAATTGTCGAATACGAAGGGCGAGATGGAAGAAATTCTGGAAATCAATCAAAACTTTCAGGTAACAAGGTTTTCCCGAGATATTGTTAACTATTATATTCTATCGTTTCGTGACGTTCGCTTGTTTTCTTGCTTAGACCGACGTTGAAAACATGCGCGAGGAACTTCAGTTCAAAGATCACAAATTATCAGAATGGGAGAACTTGGTGATTGTTGAACGAGGAAAGCTCAAGTCGCTGAAAAATGAGTTGGAGGTAAATAATAACGCTTTGCAACGGCACTGATCTCTCTCTGAAAACTGGATCACGCATCTTCTATAAATAGTTGGCCAATGGTGGTCATGCTAAATGGCCCCAGTTGATTTTCTAATTTCTGTTGTGGAGATGTCTTATGAGGTTCTATACGATTCTGGTTGTTGGTAGAAAAAGAAAATATCGCCTTTGACAACAGTTGATGATTACCTCTTATTCTTCCTACTGTATAGAGTTGCCTTGAAAAACTGCACATGGTTACTGAAGCAAATGAGAAGTTGAATACGCAGGCTGATAAACAACAGCAGTTGATCGCTGCTTTGGAACAGTGCGTTGACCTCAAAGATGAACTGCAACAAAGTAATGCTCTTTGCGAAGAACAGGTATGTTGTGGATGTGTCTGAGGGCGGAGGGGTCAGGGAACCAGACTGGGTAAGGGTTGGACCTTTGGGGCAAGGGTCTCTTGATGAAAACCTTGAAAATATTATGAACGCGTAAACAGACATATTGATATTAACAACAAACTACAATGTAAACATCAAGTTTGTACTTTATGTGCTTTCACTTATGTCATTGTTACTCTACTGTAGACAGGTGCTTGTTACTATTATGGTACTCGGCCATACTTCACAAGAGGAATATTTGGTAACTTCTCTTTATATATATTTCCTAAGGGCGAAAAAATAATTGCATTGAATAAAAAAGTAGCCGAACGTGGCGAGTTGGTGTCTGAATTGAAACGACAAGTCCAAGAAGAGAAGGTAAGAACTCGAATTTCTAATTGTCTTTTTCAAAGAATTCTTCCCCAGCTGTCGGTCAGTAGTCATATGTAGAAGCAAATTATATTGTCCCTCGCGGATGATTATCTAAACTCTTCTTTGGAAGATTGTCTTTTTGATCTGGTGATCAATCTTTTCTTTAGGACTATCGTCTGAAGCTTTTAGACTCAGTCAAAGAGCTGAAGTCAACTCTATGTGAGAAAGAGGTTGGAAAAACATTGTTTGTGTTTGTGTTTTCACCTTATTGCATACGAGAGAGTGATTCATCATTGCACTTTATCTTTTCTTCCAACCAAATAGTCTAAGATAACTTCACTGGAAAGTGTCATCGCAGAAAAGAAAGATAAAATTGAAGAACTGACGAGTGACATTGAGAAGAGGGTGAGCCAACGCTTGTTTTTTAATACGAATAAAAAGGTTTTTGATTATTGTTTCTGTGTAAAATACTGCATGCCTTATTATTCATGTCTCTGTCTTTAGCAACAAGTTATTTCAAAGTTGAAAGAAAGACTTCACAACGAAAATGAGAAGCATGAACAGGAACGAGAGACACTTCAAAGCGAGGTTTGTGATTACTTCAAAATGTGAGATATGAATAGTTATGTGAGATATGAATCTGCCTATTAAGAACAAGGTGAAATATATTTCCATTATTAGAAAATAGAGATCTAAAGTGGTTGTATTTTTGCTCTCAGATTTTAGCTCTTAAAGAAGAGGTCACGACGACATCGGAGCATTGCCGGGAGCTTGTGCGTACGTTGGAAGAACAGCAGCAACAATTTGGCACATTACAGGTATACAATAACATCTTATAGCTTTCGAAACAGTGGTGGATATATTTTTTTTGGGGGGGGGTACAAAAATAACAATTTTATGCTGGTGGTTACAGCTGCTATCTTGAATGAACTTTTGAAGTGACTAAAATCAAGACACAGTACTTCTATAAGTACTTCTGAGTAGGGTCAATTTTCACGAGTTATAAATATCTTAAGCTGAAGCATGCGTATGGATTGGTTGCTTTACAATGTTTGAATGAACTTGAATTCGGTTAGATTAAAGACACGGTACTTCTAAGTACCTCTGAGTAGTGTCATTTTGTCAGTAGAGTTATCCTAAGCTGAAGCATGGCTATGGTCGCCCTACAATGTTTGAACGAACTTGAATTCAGTTAAATTCAAGACACAGTACTTTTAAGTACTAGTTCCAGTAGCGTCGAAATTACCCCGAAGAAGAGTTTGTTTTCAGAACTGTCATTCGATGGATCTTTACCAAACAATACAGAAAAAGACACAGTACTTTTAAGTACTTTGAAGACGTGTCTTAAACGTTTTCTCTGACTGTGTATGATGAACTCATAATATACCTTAGTAACGTTTTTTGTTGGAACAAGTGAATATTTTTTTGTTTAAAAAGACACAGTACTTTTCAGTACTTCAAGTAGTGTCAATGAATATCACTACAGCTTTCACTGAGAAGTCAAGAGATTCAAACAGAATAATCTTTAAAACAAGTTTTTGTGTCAATGCTTCCACGGCAGTTTCCAATGTCCTGCTTTCTCAATTTTTTCCCGCTCTCGTTCTTTTAAGGGTATCACGTGATCGCACTACTTATGCACATGACATTAAAAAGCTACGGTGGTCATTCTTGAGTCACGTGTCGGACTTCGATCAACGGGGCCGCTGGGAAAACTGTGAATTTGTGGTGAAGCCTCGTCAGCCGTCCTGGTTCATCAAACCACCCCACCGGAATGAAATTATGGAGAATAAAGGCTCCCCCCCCCTGAGCACTATATACAATATTCTGAAATTCTAAACGATCCCATACACCAGCCGTTCATTTTAGTTCTGTGAATTTTTAGGCATCTCTGTTGTTAAACCGTAGATAGGATTGTAAAATTATTTAATATGTACAGCTGTTGTTTAGCATAGCATAGCTAAACATTTCTTTGACACGATCTAATTTTGTCTCATTCAATTCACTTCTGATGGATGTTTTATAGTCTGTTGACTTTCAATGTATATGGGCAGCAAATCAACTCAAGCCAATCCAGTACTGCTTTATCATTAACAGACTATATTCCATACGTCAGAAGTGAATCGGCTCCAACAAAATTATGTGCATTAACAGACCTAACACATTCGCCTTTTGTATCTAACATTCGTTGACAATAATTTATTAAAACACTCATCCATCACATCGCCTTTACCTTTACCTCCTTTATTTTAGTTCATTTTTTTACAAACTAAAGACTCTAAGCAAAATGTATTTTAAACCAGTTTTTAAAAGATATGTTCCATACTTTATAAATGTAAAAATGTAAAATTAATATAATCTTCTTATCCAGAGAAATGTGTTGTTAGCAATATTCAATATATCGTAGTATGGAAGTGATTAAATTTATTTAAGTATTTTTGAGCGTTTAGTCGCATTTATAAATAAATAGTGGGGAAAGTAGGATGACAGGTTTGAACTTTTTTCTTTGTAAAAAGCGCCTTTTATTGAAATTTTCATGACGTGTATTTATTTGTATTGTCTTTATTTTTAGAGCGAACTCAAGGAAAAAAATGATGAACTATTTAATCTGAATAACAGGGTTAGTCCATGCACTCGAAATATGACAATATCAATGTCTCTTCTCAAATCTACTAAAGTGTAAAATACGTTATAAAGCCTGAGGCATATCATAGGGTTCAAGGTATATCAGTTTGAAAGGGACAACCTTTCAAATTGTAAGTTATATATGAAAAGTGCATTTATTGATTGATTGCATTCCCTCCTTTCTAGTCCTTGAAAGAATGTCTTATTTAACACCCCGGTCCCCCCCCCTTTATACATTTTTAAATATTTTTTGATGAGGAGCTTCCTCTGAAAAAAAAACATTGACACAGAATCCGGTCGATTTTTCTTTCAGATTGCTGAGATCGCTGCCTTGGAACCGGACGTCGCGCAGAGACCCTCGGATCCTTTTGGCCTGGAGACGAGCATGGTTAGCTGCTCGCTATTGGATCAATCACAACTGCAGGAGATGAAGAAACGCGAGGTAAAGGTGCAGAAGGTTTTGGAAAGCTACGAAACCACGTTTCGTGAACAAGCACAAGATATTGAAAATTTCAAAACGAAAATGAAATTGTTGGAGGAGAAGTCGTGCTTCGAGGAAAAAGCAAAAGACTTGGAAATTGAACTGGAAAATTTCCGGACAGAGATGAAGGAAAAGTAAGTGAAGTGTGTATGATTTATAGTGGAAGATACAGAAGATGGTTACCTGAATTGAGGAGCTATTTAAGTGTTGTTAATTTTCTTTCTATCGACAGGGAGGTTGTAAATGAATTTGAAATGAAGCAATTGAAAAACCGCGTTTCTGTTTCCATGTCTGCCTGTGATAGCGCTAATAAGTTGAAGGTAGGCATCTAGCTTGACCTGTGAGATCTCACAAGACTCGAGGATCATTTGAATACCCGAGGATCGTTCGAGACTCGTGGAGTTTTTCATTCTCGAGGATCGAGAGGAGTTTGATTGAATGATCGTAGTATGGCACTTGTGACCTAATCTTCATGACTGTCGTTTCAGGATGAAGCCGTTCAAATGAAGCTAGAGACTGAGAAAAAGTAGGTGACCACGTTTATCAATCACTACTGTATTGTAAATGCTGGCCTCTAACTATTCCCGTAGTCGCTTCTTCGTAAAAACAGACCCAAATCCAGAGTGCATTGAATTTATTGGTGTAATAGATTGATTTATTTATTTGACTAGGTTAGCAGAAATGACAGGTCGAGTTCTGATGGCGGAAGAAGATTGTGCAGCAAATTATGAGTCCGTCGTGCGGTAAGTTTAGATCACAAGTTGGGAGATGTTTGGTCGTAGCGCATTCACTAGTATCTACTGTAATCATACATTGTTGAGACTAAGCCAAGGGGGGGGGGAGAATTTTGTCTTCTGGCCAGGAATCTGTATTAACACCATCGTTGATCAAATTTCTAACCAGGCTGACAGACACACTGAAGGAATATCACCAGAAAGAAGATCAATGGAACGAACGCTTTGGACGTGAAATGGAGGCAAAGTCGAAATTACAAAAGGTACTTTTACCTGGAATATCCCATATATAAACTAGTGCCTATTAATCTATTGTTTCTGTTGTCCACCAGACACAGTTTTATAACCAGCAGTTAGGGCATTCACGATGTAACTGTTCTAGTATTTGTAAAATGATAGTTTTCCATGACACTTCGCATCATTCTATTCTAGGCCTGTAAAGAGCTAGAACAAAGGTTAGAAAAAGCCAACGAAGACAACGTAAGATTAGCTGGCCATCAAAATTCGAGACAAAAAATTCAGTACATAAGCGACATGAAAAAAGACTACCAAGCCCTGAAAGAGGTAGGAACAACAAATACTATAATTCCATTTACATTTACATGCACCACTTGAAAACAATTCTTGTGTGTTTGGCGCTAATGAATCAATATTATATTGTCATAATCTTTCGTGTTTAAAAATGCTCTATCTCATGCATCACGTTAATGATGGCGATGCGTGCTTTATCGTGTTTAGGAGAATCAGAAATTGACCGCCAAATACCAGAAGCTTCTGTATGAGAAGACCGAGGATAATCGAAAACCCTTGACGATTAAGAACGAAAACGTTTGACAACTTATTTGATAATCTTTTAGTTCACACAATAACATATAGGAAACGCAAGGTAAGTCTCGCTCCTTGTAAAATGCACTAGTTTTAACATCTGAAATGTGATTATTGTTTATACGTAAAATAAATGCATGAAATATGGCAATGTAGTTACATGAAGTAATGAGTCTTGGCTGTTGTTTATCTGTCACATACATTACTTGCACTTATTCGTAAAAAAACGAGAAGCTTCGTTTTTTAAAATGGGCTGAACTTGATTCGGTCGTGAAAGCATCTCAGCAATGCGCGCGGCAAAAGTGATCTGGGCATGAGTTTGAAAATGCAAAACTCATGTAAGCAGCGTTATATTGGCTCGTAGAAATATCAATATGGCGGTCACACACGACGATTGATTTTTTTAATGTCTTGCCGGTTTTTTATTGCTAAAACGATTCTTTTGCTCTCGTCTTTAGGACGATTTCATTTTAATTAAAGAATCACCTGCAAAATTATTGTTTTTAATGACTGCATAAAATATAATTGCTCAGGAGACCATAATTTGCTGCTTGCTCGCCGACAAATCAGCATCCATGTATCTTTTGATACGGGCCAATCAAAACCCTTGTACTATGACATATCCAATCACTTGCAGACCAATCATAATTCAAGGTTGTATTTTACCGCACCATTACTGTTCACAAGTTCATAATGTTCAAATCATATATATATTATAGATTTGGTTTTGAAACTCCTCGTATAAAATCACTATTTTTTCGCCTTTTCTGTAATATAAATTGATGAATTATTAATAAAAGTAACTTGGTTAATATATTTCAGTTGTGTACTCGAACAACTGAAGATTATCGAAACTGCAAATTAAATTTCAGTTTAATATAAAACCGCACATTGCATTTTATAGAGTAGTATATACACCAATACTAAATTAATTGAAAATTATAGTAAGATTTAAGGTGAATTCTAATAATTTCGCGCTGTTCTATATCCCTAGATGTTGTTATATATCACATGGGGTACACGATGATCACAATCTACTCCTTCTTGTTAGATCATATAGTATATAATTCACAAGTATTGTAAATCACTCAAAGAAATATTTTTACTATCGCGTTTTCTTGCAACAGTACAGCAAATAAAATGTTTTTCTATAGTTTGGCAAGCGCAGAACGTAAACCAGAGGATTAATAGCATAATTCAGGTAAAATATTCCAAAAAATACTCCTCTCAAAACACGATCACCCTGGTTGTCGTTTGACTCTGTTTCAAACAAACGGTAAATAAAATTTGTCGCTGAAGGCACGACGCAAGCTAAAGCTATACACGCTACGAGAATAATCGTCTTCAAAAATCGCTTCTCTTTCAAAATTCGCGCCTGTTGCTGTCGATCACACATGTTATCCCGAGCCAAATTCCTCGATTGCTTCTTCAACTTGCTGTAAGTCAACGCGTACATCACGCTTGATAATGAAATCGGCACAACTTGGATGCAATAACTTGCAAAGACAAGGGCAGGATTGCTTCTCATCGAAGGACCATAAATCATTAGAGGAAGTGCGCTACAAAAAATCCAAATGCAAACCAACCATGCGACTACAACTCTCCTCGTCATGAAAACGCGATACTTCATGGGAAACCCAACGATCAGAAAGCGATCGAGCGAAATTGACACTATCGTATAAATTGATACACCAACGGTCGCGTGCGTGATGCATTGTATGTAGATCCAGAACTCTTGGTTAGTAAAATAAAGCAAAAACGGCGACAGACAACAGGTTAAGAAGTCCGAAACAGCCAAATTTTCGACAAGGTATGTCCCCGAGTTCTTGAAGCATTTCAGAGGGTCTTTGATGAAAGCAATGAGAAGGAAAACGTGTGAAATTACACCGAAAATACAAATTGTTGTCGGCAATATGATCATTTTACCCAACTGCATGAAGGCTTGGAGTATGTTATCTGCCATATTTTCATTGTCCACCTAAGTTGCGACCGTTTGGCGATCGTATACAGACACTCGCAAAACTTCTTAATTAATTTTACAAAACGTATAATAGCACAGTTGATTGTGTAGCCTGCGCCACGACCAATCAAAATCCACGTACCTCGTGTTGCATTTTCGGCATGATAGTGCCCACCAATCACAAACGACGTTGTATAGAACGATGTATACATGCATATGACATTTATAACATTTCACCAAAGATCGTTTATATAATTCTATATATTTATAATAATGCGTCGTTTTCGTAAGAATGTGTGTCATATAGAATTGCCAGGTCAGTACAAAGAGAAATGATAAGGTCTAAAATAAACAAGCTGAATTATTTACACTGAATTTAATATAAATGTCGCTCAAAGGACCTAAGTTGACGCATTTGCTTAGAATCTTCACCCTTTAATTTAATTAATATCAATACAATTTTATTTCACAAGTCATCTCAAAGTTGATGAAAGTCTCACTATTAAGACATTCAGTCTCTCTCTAAATTGGAATCGAAAAATATGACAAAAAGAACATATAACTTCGCCGCAATGCAATCCCTAAATAACATCACCGTATAGTCCTGGGGTCGTTTGTTCGAAAGGCGTTTAGCTTAAATGGTGGTGGATAAGTTCAAAATGGAAAACAAAATTATCTCTTTTTTGAACAACTGAGATGAAATAGACAGTTTAATTTTCAATAGAACTTCATATTTGATGCATAAGATGCAGGTTCAGTCATTCACAAGATCTATGAGAGTATATTTAAACTTTGGCTTATCCACCATTTAAGCTAAACGCCTTTCGAACAACCGGCCCCAGTGATATATAACAGCTATTCATCAAATTATTCCCGTATTACGTATTTTTATTGTTGCATGGTCTTGCAACAGTACAGCAAATAAAATGATCTCCTATAGTTTGGCAAGCGGAGTACATAAACCAGAGGATTGATAGCAAAATTGACATAGAATAATCCAAAAGATAATCCACTCAGCACTTGAGCACCTTGACTATCTGTGACCAAGTTTTCAAACATTTCGAAATGGTGATCTATCGTTGACGGCACGATGCAAACGACGGCAATACACGCTATGATAATAATTGTCCTCAAAAATTGTTTCTGTTTCAAAATTCTCGCCTGCTGTTGTCGATCGGGGATATTTTCCAGAGCCAAGTTCTTAGACTGCTTTTTCAACTTAGAATATGTAAGCCCGTACATCATGGTTGACAGTAAAATTGGAATAACCTCGAGGAAGTGGGATATGTATGTGTTCGTATCATGTCGTATGGAAAAGACCAATATTCTCATTTGAAGCAAACAAGAAAGAAGCCAAACACAAACCAACCATACGACTATTCTTCTTCTCTTCATCCACACTCGATGTTTCAAAGGATACGTAACCATTAAGAAGCGATCAAGTGAAATTGAGGCTATCGTATAAACAGATATGATGATTCCAGTATCCACGATGAGCTCTCTCGTTCTGAACCAACTTGTCGGAATGAAAAACAGGGTCGGAGCAATCAGACAGATGAGGAAGTCTGAGGCAGCCAAATTTGCCACAAGATATGTCCCCGAGTTCTTGAAGCATTTCAAAGGATCTTTGATGAAAGCAATAAAAAGGCATGCGTGTGAAATTACACCAAATCCGCAAACAACGGTAGACAATATACTGTTGTAACCCAAATTGAAGGCTGTAAAATTGTCGTCTGCCATATTCTTGAATATAAACGCCGTTGAATTTTGTTTCATAAAATATAGCAAACACACCTTTATTATAGTCTTTAATCAATAAAATTTGGAATTAATGCATTTTGTTTAATAAACATGCAGATGTATTGCATTTTAAAATCGTTATACTTTGCATGCAAACGACCCTTTAAAAGTCATTTTTAATGAAGGGATCCCGCGTTTGGGGAATGATAAATAATAATATATCTGTCTGTGATATAGCTACGATTTTGATAGGCATAATCTTTAGGCTATCACAAAATAAAGTTGCCAAAATTCAAAAAGCTCTGTTCGACAGAAGTCTTCATATATAGTTTGCAGAGTTGCAAGAGTACCACCCGAAAGAAGGTTTGCTTTGAATGAGGTTTGTGAAGAAGGTTCAAAGTTGAACACTCTAATTGAGCACATGCATGCACCACAAAACCAAATATCTCCTTATGCTGGTTGCCACTTGACTCAGTGACGTAACGTCATTTTGAGGACGGTTTTCAAAACTTGAAATCCTACCCGAGGAAGGTTGAACTCTTTTTGCAACTTTGATAGTTCGGATTCCTCGAAGGAACAAGATGAAAACATTTTCAACTCCCAAAAGTAATTTTATTATCGAGTTGCATTGCAGCCGTACAACAAATAAAATGTTTTTCTATACTTTGGCAAACGTAATACGTAAACCAGGGGATTGATAGCATAATTAAGGTAGAATATTTCAAAAAGAATTCCTTTCACAACATGCATGTGTATCCTTTTCATCCTCAAACAAGTTTTTGAACACACCGAGAGAGAAAAGTCCATCATGGAAGGCAAGATGCAAGCGACGGCAATACACGCTATGAGAATGATTGTCCTCATATCGTTTTTCTTTCAAAATTCGCGCCTGTTGCTGTCGATCGGAAATATTTTCCACAGCCAGATTTCTGGATTGCCTTTTCAAATTGTAGTAAGTCAACGCGTACATCACGCTTGAGAATAGAATTGGTGCAACCCTGAATAAAATAGTTGGTAGAGGCTGAAGGGTGTTGATGTTTCCCATCACTACAAACCCTGGAATAATTCCACAACAAAAAAGCCATAAATGTAAGCCAACCACGCGATTATAAAAACGCCGAAAAATGGCAAATACGACCTGGTCATATTGGCCGAAAAATGGCAAATACGACAATGGTCATATTCGCCGGAAAGTGGCAAATACGACCATGGTCATATTCGCCGAAAAATGGCAAATACGACCATGGTCGTGTTCGCCGGAAAATGGCAAATACGACCATGGTCATATTCGCCGGAAAATGGCAAATACGACCATGGTCATTTTCGCCGAAAAATGGCAAATACGACCATGGTCGTGTTCGCCGGAAAATGGCAAATACGACCATGGTCATATTCGCCGGAAAATGGCAAATACGACAATGATAACTCTCCTCGTCATGAAAACGCGATTTTTCAATGGACACACAACGATCAGAAAGCGATCGAGCGAAATTGATGCTATCGTGTAAAAAGATACGCCTGTGATAACTCGTAGGACAAACTGGACATAGATCCAGTACCATTGGTCAGTGAAAAGATGCAAAGACAGTGAAACACAACAGTTTAAGAGATGAGAAACGGCCAAGATTTCAATGTAGATATGTCCCTGAGTTCTTAAAACATTTCAGAGGATCTTTGGTGAAAGCAATAACGTGTGAAAATACACCGTGTGAAAATACACCGAAAATACAAATTGATCGTCATGAAAACGCGATTTTTCAATGGACACACAACGATCAGAAAGCGATCGAGCGAAATTGATGCTATCGTGTAAAAAGATACGCCTGTGATAACTCGTAGGACAAACTGGACATAGATCCAGTACCATTGGTCAGTGAAAAGATGCAAAGACAGTGAAACACAACAGGTTAAGAGATGAGAAACGGCCAAGATTTCAATGAAGATATGTCCCTGAGTTCTTGAAGCATTTCAGAGGATCTTTGGTGAAAGCAATAAAAAGGAAAACGTGTGAAAATACATCGAAAATACAAATTGAGGAAGGCAATAAGCTCATTTTACCCAACTGGTAAGCAAGATATTTTCTAAATTGTGACCGTTTCGCTTCGTGAGTTGAACCGATTATAAGATTTAATGGAATAAATCGTACATAACACAATAAAGTTATTTGATTGTTGATTGGATAGCTGCCCTCGCAACGACCAATCAAATTGCTTGTACCTAATGCTTGCTTTGCATGCACCTACCGCTGTCTTGAATATTAACAGGGTGAAAATATTAAAAAGGTTTTAATTAAAATATTCCAAGTTTGTCATTAAGCTCCTATTCAAATTTTTATAATACTTTAAATCTCTTCAAATTAGTTTCAGAATTTAAAACTAATTTAAAAATTTTAAACCAAAACAACTACTTGCAGCATTTTACATCTATTTGCCTGTTCAGTTTACAGGTATATTCTTTCTTAAATATATATGTATCAACCAAATTCTCTATTCTTATATAGGAATAGAGCTATATACCACATATACACGGATATTATTGTGATTTTAGTGAAGGATCACTAACTGTGTGATTTTGTGGTGTAGTTTCGAAACTTGAATTGAAAGCTGCGTGTTGAATTATGATCCATTATGACTCATGAATTATCGAGTCCCGAAGAAATTAAATATTTTCATTATCGTGTGGTCTTGCAACAGTACAGCAAATAAAATGTTTTTCTATAGTTTGGCAAGCGCAGTACATAAACCAAAGGATTGATAGCATAATTCAGGTAGAATATTCCGAAAAATACTCCCCTCAACGCTTGGCCATCCTTTTTATCTTTGAACAAGTTTTGGAACACACGCAAACACAAGTCCGTTATGGAAGGCACGATGCAAGCGAACGAAATACACGCTATGAGAATGATTGTCCTCAAAAAGTTTTTTTCTTTCAAAAGTCGTGCCTTTTGCTGTCGATCGGAAACATTCTCCACAGCCAAATTTCTGGATTGTTTTCTCAACTTGTAGTAAGTCAACGCGTACATCACGCTTGAGAATAGCACTGGCGCAACGCCGACCGAAAGAGTTATTTCAACCTTAACGTTGTCGATATTTCTCTTCGAAAAAGAAGAAACTGTAGGAACCGCAGAACAAAGAAGCCAAATACAAGCCAACCACGCGACTATGGCTTTTCCTTTTATGAAAACGCGATGTTTCAATGGATACACAACGATCAGAAAGCGATCGAGCGAAATTGATGCTATTGTATAAAGAGATACGCCTGTGGTAATTCGTAGGACAAGATGAACATAGATCCAGTACCATTGGTCAGTAAAATAATGCAAAAACAGTGCAACACAACAGGTCAAGAAATCCGTAACGGCCAAATTTTCAACAAGATATGTCCCCGAGTTCTTGAAGCATTTCAGAGGATCTTTGATGAAAGCAATAAAAAGTAATACGTGTGAAATTACACCGAAAATACAAATTGAGAAAGGCAATGGGCTCATATTACCCAACTGGTAGGCAGGGTTTATTTTGACAGCCATATTTCAATCGTCTGCCCGGGTTGCGACCGTTTTTATTTCATAATTAAACCGTACAAAAGATTGAACGTTGTAAATATTGATCAGTTTATGATTGTTGATTGTGCCAGTCGCCTTTGCAACGACCAATGCTGCGTTTGCAGCAGCGTGATAAGCGACCAATTACAATCAATGTCTTTGTTGCTAAGAGCCAATCAAAATCGCGAATGTATTTTTTATCGTGTGGTCTTGCAACAGTACAGCAAATAAAATGTTTTTCTGTAGTTTGGCAAACGCAGTACGTACACTAGAGGATTGATAGCATAATTCAGGTAGAATATTCCAAAAAGTGTTCCTCTCATCGCAAGATTGTCTTGTTTTCCTTTAGGAAAAAACTTTTTGAAGTTGAAATGCGCCGTAGAGGGCAAAGTGCAAAGGACGGCAATACACGCGATGAGAATGATTGTTCTCAAAAATTGTTTCTCTTTCAAAATTCGTGCCTGTTGCTGTCGATCGGAAATATTCTCCAAAGCCAAATTTTTCGATTGCCTTTTCAACTTGTAGTATGTCAGCGCATACATCACGCTTAAAAATAGAACTGGCACTATCCCGGCCGTAAAGGCAAATGCGTTTGCAGCGGTGTCACTGTTTTTCATCAGAAGATAATAAATTGTCGCAGGAATTCCACAACAAAAAAGCCAAATACAAGCCAACCACGCGACTGTAATTCTTCCTTTCATGAATATGCGATGTTTCAATGGATACACAACGATGAGAAAGCGATCGAGCGAAATTGATGCTATCGTATAAAGAGATACGCCTGTGCTAGCTTGTATAACAAAATGGACATAGATCCAGTACCATTGGTCAGTGAAATTATGCGAAAACAGTGCAACACAACAGATCAAGAAATCGGAAACCGCTAAATTTTTTATGAGATATGTCCCTGAGTTCTTGAAGCATTTCAGGGGGTCTTTGATGAACGCAATAAAAAGGAATGCGTGTGAAATTACACCGAAAATACAAATTGAGGAAGGAAATGGGCTCAGTTTGCCCAACTGGTAGGCAGGACGTATTTTATCTGCCATATTTTAATCGCCCGTCCCTGTTGCGACCGCTTCGTTTCAACCTGCAAAAACAACGCAGTTGGCTTAACATTGTTGATTAAATTTGTAGCTACCGCAACGACCAATCAAATTTCATGTACCTCCTAATGCTACGTTTCCGGCGTGCTTAGCAACCAATCACAGCGATTTCCTGGTTTGCAAGAGGGCCAATCAAAATCATTTGTAGAACGACGTACATATGGCTTCTAAGTTCTAGACTTTTTAATAACGAATTTGCCAACGACGCATCTCGTCATTCAATGAACACAATGAACATCAACAATTCTTAGGACATGTGTCAACATTTATCGGCTTTGTACGCGGGATGTTTTCTCTGTTTTTTCTATTATTTTGTTCTAAGTGACAAACTATATTAACTAGGTTTCATATCTGTAATTAAATTCGAAGGAAATAGTAATACAACAGACTAATTTCTAAAGAAAAATTTGCCGGAATTCTTTATTTTTTATTACGCGCACATTCTAAATTCGTGAATAGCTTGCCCTAGAGCCATAGCAAAACTTTGAAAGCTTTCTGTTGTGGTTTTTAAACAACCTACCGATGTCTTGAATATTAACATGCAGGGTGAAAGTAATAAAACGTTTTTAATTAAAACAGTCCAAGTTTGTTATTGAACTCTAATCTATATTTTCATAATATTTTTATTTCTATATAAACTCATTCCCGAATTTGAAAACGATTTTACAGTTATGAATTTGTAGAGTTGTAGCGATTTACATCTATTCTATTCCCCGTACAATTTACAGTATGTTGTTGTTGGATATCTATCAAAATAATTCTATCCCCATATGTAGCTATTTACCACATATATACTCAGATATTATTTTGAGATCAGTGAAAGGTCAGTAACTGCGTGAACTTGTGGTGTACTTTCGAGACGACTGATATTGAAAGTCGTTGTTGAATTATGACCTGCATGTATCTTCTCGAGTCTGAAAGAAGTATTTTTATTATTGCGTTTTCTTGCAACAGTACAGCAAATGAAATGTTTTTCTATAGTTTGGCAAGCGCAAAACGTAAACCAAAGGATTGATAGCATAATTCAGATAGAATATTCCAAAAGAGACTCCTCTCAAAACACGATTACCCTGGTTGTGGTCGGAGAAGTTTTGAAACAAACTGCGAATAAAGCCTATCGAAGAAGGCAAAATGCAAGCGAAGGCAATACACGCTATGAGAATAATTGTCCTCAAGAATCGTTCCTCTTTCAAAATTCGCGCGCGTTGCTGTCGATCGGAAATATTTTCCACAGCCAAGTTTCTGGATTGCTTCTTCAACTTGTAGTAAGTCAACGCGTATAGCACGCTTGAGAAAGGAATTGGCAAAATCTGAAGCAGAACAGTTGACGTGGCCACAACAGGATCACCTCTATTCGAAGGCATGAACATTTTAACAGGAAGCGCCGAACAAAAAAGCCAAATACAAGCCAACCACGCGACTACGACTTTTCCCTTCATGAAAACGCGATGTTTTAAAGGATACACAACGAGCAGAAAGCGATCGAGAGAAATTGAAGCTATCGTGTAAAGAGATACGCCAACTGTAACGTGCGAGATGAATTGTAGATACACCCAGAACCATTGGTTAGTTAGATAAAGTAAAAACAGTGCACCACAACACGTCAAGAAGTCGGAGATAGCTAAATTTACTACGAGATATGTCCCCGAGTTCTTGAAGCATTTCAGAGGGTCTTTGATGAAAGCAATAAAAAGGAGTATGTGTGAAATTACACCGAAAATACAAATTGAGGAAGGAAATATGCTCATTTTATCCAACTGGAATGCTTGAATTATTGCATCTGCCATATTTCAATCGCGTCTGTCCGATTTGAGATCACTAATTTTGGTGTATAAATCACCTGCAAATATCTGACGTAGATTATTAACACACTCATTTATACTGATAGATCTCGCTACAGCCAATCAAAATTTTTGTTCCTAATGTCGCTAAAAGACCAATAACGATTGATGTATTGGTTTCAGAAAGGCCAGTCAATCTGGTTTCCATCGGCTCAAGTCAAAGAATCGGCGATCAATGATATTATTTTTTGCAACAAACAATTAATATTTCACAGTGTTCGTGTGTGGATATCGCAAATTCTCAAGACATGCATGTAAACCATTTTGTCTACTGGGGCTTGCATGACTGCATGGATTTCAAAGTCCTGATTAGGTAAAAAAATTCTGTTTATTATGATTGGGTAGTAACAACCAATTCTCCAATATATATATAAACAAGCAAAGATATATTTAAACTGTCGACCACTACATTATATGATTTACAATGTCGCCCCTACTGGACTGAACTGGGTTTTTTTATTATTTTTTATTACTATTAAACCGGTTAAAATATCGCATGCAATAACACAAGGCTAAATTCCTATACGTATAATTTTAACTTTTTCTCTTTTTGCAACCTCTGACTTTGCATTTTACTTTTCTCAACCTGCGTTTTTTTATTTATATGAATTTACCTTAATTTAGGAGTTAAATCATCTTAAAATCGATGAAAGACTTTAATTGTAGCACTCAAAGATTTTTCTAGCAATTTTGATCGCGTCATGCATCCGTGGTGGCCCAACTCACCCGGGTTCAGCTCCACACCCCATAGGGGCGGCCTCTCCCTGGCACATGTCGGAAGTACGACCGCACCACAGTCAATAACGTTGCGCTGTTTTGCAACAGTAGAGCAAACGGAATGTTTTTCGATAGTTTGACATGCGTAATACGTACACGAGTGGGTTGGCGGCGTAATTGACGTAATATAGTCCACAGAACACTCCAGTCAAAATCCGAAATTCGAGGACGGAGCCGTTAAGCATATCTTTTTCCGCAGCGTACTGGAAGAATAATCCTGAAAGCACGATGCTGGCGAACGCAATACACGCTATGAGAATTATCGTGTGCAAAAACTGCTTCTCTTTCATCAATCTCGCCTGCTGCTGTCGATCCGAAACGTTGTTGAGTGCCAAATTTTTAGACTGCTTTTTCAAGTTGTAGCATGACAGCGCATACATCACACACGAGAGTACAATCACGACAATTCCAAGGACGTTAATTATATAAGGATCACGATCGTTTGTTATCTGAAAGAAAGTTTCTTTGAGAGGCAACGCGACGCCTGCAAACCAAACGAAAACCAACCAAAGAGCCACCATTTTACCTTTTTCCAAAACGCGATGTTTCAAGGGATACACGATCAGCAGGAAACGATCCAATGAAATTGTCCATATCGTAAATGTGGATACAAAGAGCGTGGAAACTAAAGCAAAATAAGCAATACTTGTTCCCCATGCTTTGTCTTTAGGCAAAAATCTTGTGAACGGAAAGATGAGACACGACAAGAAATCAGAAACAGCCAAGTTGACAATAAGATACGTCCCGGAGCTTCTGAAGCATTTCAGCGGGTCTTTGACGAAAGCGATGAAAAGAAATATGTGCGAAATCACACCAAAGATACAAACTATCGAGGGTAAAATGGTCATATAACCCAAATGATAGACAACATATTCATCTTCCGAAGCTGCCATTTTCTCATGGTCGTAACAGTCTTAAAAAGATGATAACATGTTCAATAAATACTTTTTTATAAATGCAAGCTGTATACACCTGCTTGCACATAATATTTCTTAATAATAGTGTTACAGACCTCTTGTTAATATATACGTTATTCACTTCTTTTAAAGTTGATTGACATCTAAATTCTAAATATTACCAAACAATCATCCACAGTTTGAAAATCGATGTAGTGGATGTGCGTAGCTATATGTCGATTGAACAAGGGAATGGGAAGCGGGTGAAAAGGGGAAGAGATATCTTTTTCCCCCTCCCATTAAACCAAAAGAATGGTCTATGTCTAATGCCTGTATTCTAAAAGCTTAATCACACTCAAACTGGTTGGGTAAGTGTAAGGTGTATTTGAATTAAAAATGTATATTAAAGTAAGTTATTAATGCACTTTCTGTCATTTAAATTAAAATAATATCTTTTTGTGTATTTTAAGCCATTAAACGCTTAGCTCAAAACAATAAACGTTTTCCTGTTATAATCAACATTTCAAGACGAGCATTATCAAAATGTTATTGCTTGTATGTATATATAAAGATAACAGGCATGCATATACTTTTGAAATCATATAATGTAAAGGCGAGTTTCATTTTGAACACATCACGTGGTTGTCGCATGAGCTGCAGATGTGTTTATTTAAAGTAGCTGAAAATATCACTGAACTTTCGTCGTCTATAATTTTATATTTAACTCGATATAATTAAACTGTCTTTCAGATTGCATCATAGATTTTGTGTAAAATGACCGATGAAAACATTACTAACTCTGTGACTATGATGAGCTTTAAAATAAGTTATAATAGATTGCCAGCTGCCATAATCGCTATCTTTGGGGTAATTTCAAACATGTTACTTCTTGTTGCTTTCATAAAAGATCCTTTAAAATGCTTCAGGAACTCAGCGACATATCTTGTGATGAACCTTGCAGTTTGCGATTGTCTATCGTGCCTGCTCGCTCCATTTTTTCATGTTAACGTTTTAGCAGCTGATTATTCGACTGGTTGGCGATTTATCTACGCACAAATAATCTCTTTGTTCGGAACAGGATCAATGGTATCGATAACATCGATATCAATCGACCGTTTCCTAATGATAGCTTATCCGATGAAACATCGCATTTTGGTCAGGGGGAAAGGTATGATCGTATGGCTCGCAGTCATTTGGATTCTCAGCTCTTACTCTTGTGTTCTGGAAATAGCTCATGCCCCTCTGGAAGGAATCTCAGCGATTATTTTTGGCAACATACCTTCCAGTCTTGTCGTATTTTTCTCAGTCATGTACGCTTCAACTTATCACAAGTTAAAGCAACAGTCGAGGAACATTGCTTTACAAAATTCAACCGAAAGCCGCGCACAAGAAAAAAGAATCGTTAAAGAAAAGCGTTTTCTAAATACAATTATTTTCATAGCGTGTATTGCTTTCTTTTGTGTCGTGCCGGCAATGATACTTTTTCAGCTTTTTTATAACAACGAGGTTCAACAAGGAATTGCTTTGGGAATTCTGTACATCAACTTTGCGGTGAATCCTTTGATTTATAACGCACGTTTTCCAAACTATCGGAAAACACTTTACTTGCTTTATTGCCCCAGAGGTTCTCGACTTTGAAAGGGCATGGGGAAGTTTGACAACCGGACGTTTAGAGCAAGAACAGGGCAATTTCCTCCGCCAAATGGTTTTCATCTCAAACGGTCAGCGAGGGTTGAGGATATCGAGACGGCGAAGTGTTAAGGTCCGTTTACACGATCCTATTTTGTCGGATCCAATTCAGTACTACTGGCGTATGGAATGTAGTTTGTTATTGCTGAAGCAGTACTTCATTGGTTTTAGTCGATTTGCTGCTCATACTTTGCAAGTCCACAGACTATAAAACATCCGTCAGAAGTGGATTGGATCCGACAAACTTAGATCGTGTGAACGGACAATTTGGGAGAGAATTATACGCGAGAACAGTGAAGAATAACAATTTACGAGTTTTCTACAAAGAGTCACAGGTTGTTTCAACGATAAAGAAACTGGAGGAAGGTAGACACGCTTCTAAGAAGTCCAATACAGTATATGTGGTGCTTTATGGATAGAAGTAGAAAATGTGGATTAAGAGAGTGCTTAATGAAGAATGCTGCGTGGAGAAAGATTTATGATGGAGAGACGGTACCATACTGAGTGTATGGGCTAGTAAACTGGTGTTGAGAGAAGGTGAATGAGTCATATAGAGAATGGAGAACTATACGTGGTAGTTTTAGTTAAGCTGGAATCATATGAGGGTGTCTGCCAATGAGAAACGATGTTAAACGACAAAAGGTCCTTGTTAATTAAGTGTGGTACACAGAGTTTACAAAATACAATATTTGAATGAAATTTTTTTCGAGGAGGAAAGAGTTCCAGGGATTATTTTATTATACATCTAATTATGCGGGGAAATGTAATATACTTGTGCGCGGGACACAAATCTATAAAAAAGTTGTCTCGTCAACCGATGATTTGCATTTTAATAAACAACCGATGTGCTGTGAAAACGCAATTAAAATATATTTTTTTAAAAAAATCATCGCAACATTCAAAACGCCTGCATTTTCAAGAAATAGTTTTTACATCTTTACATCAAAGAGCTTGAGATTGAGTAATGAAAGTATAGTTTGGAAAAACAGAGAGAGTTCATTTTCAGGCAGTTTCTCCGCTGTCACATGAACTGCAGGTGCATTTGAAGTAAGTGAAAACATTAACTTTCACTTCATTTTATTTTCAACTCGATCAGCTCAGTGTAGATTAGGAACCGTTCAGGATGAACTTTGAGTTAAGCTACCAAACAACTCCGGCTGCCATAATCGCTATCTTTGGGGTAATTTCAAACATGTTACTTCTTGTTGCTTTCATAAAAGATCCTTTAAAATGCTTCAGGAACTCAGCGACATATCTCGTGATGAACCTTGCAGTTTGTGATTGTCTATCGTGCCTGCTCGGTCCAGTGTATCTTGCTGGCGTTTTAGCAACTGCGTATCCGACTGGCTGGCTTGTGACGTATTCTCACCTTGTGTGTGGTTTAGCCACAGAATCAATGATATCCATAACATCGATATCAATCGATCGTTTCCTAATGATAGCTTATCCGTTAAAACATCGCATTTTGGTCGGGGGAAAAGCCATGATCGTATGGCTGGCTGTCATTTGGATTTCAAGTTCATCCTTTTTTGCCGTGAAAATGTTCTACGGTAACTCTGACAGAATAACTGAAGTTAGGATTAACAGTGTTGGAATGATTATCGTCGCAATTTCTTCAGTCATGTATGCGTCTACGTACTACAAATTTAAGAAACAATCGAGGAACATTGCTCTACAAAATTCAACCGAAAGCCGCGCACAAGAGAAAAGAATCCTTAAAGAAAAGCATTTTTTAAACACAATTATTCTCATAGCGTGTATTTCTTTTGTTTGTATCGTCCCGTCAATGATATTTATGCAGTTGTATGGTGCGACGGACAGTGTTGCGGCATCGATTTTTGCAGGAATGTTTTACATCAATTTTGCTGTGAATCCTTTGATTTATATCGCACGTTTTCCAAACTATCGAAAAACATTTCATATGCTTTATTGCTCATGTATGTAGAGGATTTCGAATTTGAAAAGCCGGAGGGAAACATTGCAAAACTTGTTTGAGCGAAAAGAAATACGACAGTCTTCTTCATAAAATGACTTATCTTGAACAGTAAGCGACTGTTGGAGATATATATGGAGATGGCTTGAGGTCGTTCAAAGGAGGAGAATAAGGAACCCGAGTTCTTAATGCAGGATGACCATTGACCGGTGGTGCTGTATATGAAAGGAGTGTTCTTTAATGGGAGGTGTGGAGAATGGAGAGAGGGGTTGCGCTCCCTTCAACGGAGAGGGACCCATAATAAGAGTGCATTATATGTGGATATATACTGAAGGAAATATACATAATTGAAATAATAAAAAGTATTATGTAAGATATATGTATGTAAATATATCAATATAGAAATTTTTGCCCCAAAATTGATGTAGCTAAAAAACTAATAACAGACTTTATGGCCATTATAATGCATGGTTTTGGGAGAATTTGCACGATCACATTGCATGGGAATGCTGTTTTTTGACATCAGTCAAGATAAGAAAGGTTTTTTATTGAAGATTGAAGTGAATAAAGAATGTCGTTTATCATATACTACGCTTAATATGAAGTAATTTTAAATAATTGATAGGCAAGAAAGATTATTAAAATGCAATTCATAAAAATGACAGCGTTACATTTATATATATATATATATATATATATATATATATATATATATATATATATATATATATATATATATATATATGTGGCGGGCATTAATCAAAGAAGCAATTCTATTTATTTATTTATTTATCTGCAGACCGCCATAATTTTGTATATTTGATGGCACAGCCGAGTTGAATGTTTAAACTGCTTTGGCCGTGGTCAAGACTTTGGACAACCTTTTATTTTATGTAAAAACAGCTTCATCAGCTGAAAACCCTATATAAGTTGAAAGAAAACCTTTCCTTAATCTAAATTTTCACGCTGAGAGTCCTCATTAACGAATTCCTAGTATAAAATGTCAGCTGAAAACATTAGTAACTCTGGGATAAACTTTAAATTGAGCTACGGCAATTCCCTGGCTGTCGTGATCTCTATATTTGGAGTAATTTCAAACATGTTACTTCTTGTTGCTTTCATAAAAGATCCTTTTAAATGCTTCAGGAACTCAGCGACGTATCTCGTGATGAACCTTGCAGTTTGCGACTGTCTTGCATCTCTGTTTGGTCCACTGTATCATGCCAGCATTTTAACAACAGATCATCGGACTGGTTGGCAATTGATCTACACACACTTTGTCTACTGGTTTGGGGCAACATCAATAGCATCGATAACATCGATATCAATCGACCGATTCTTAATGATAGTTTATCCGTTAAAACATCGCATTTTGGTCAGGGGAAAAGCCATGATCGTATGGCTCGCAGTCATTTGGTCTACAAGCTCATCCTTTTTTGCTGTTAAAATGTTTTACGGATTTCTCGGAAATAACCAGAAGGTTGTGAGACTTATGATCGAGAGTACAGGCACTGCCTTTGTCGTATTTTCCTCAGTCATGTACGCTTTAACTTATTACAAGTTAAAGCAACAATCAAGGAACATTGCTTTACAAAATTCAACCGAAAGCCGCGCGCAAGAGAAAAGAATCCTTAAAGAAAAGCATTTTTTCAACACAATTATTCTCATCGCATGTATTGCTTTCCTTTGCGTCGTGCCATCAATGATCAGCTTTCAGTTTTACAAATCGACGGACGGGGTTCTTCCATCAATTTTCGCAGGAATTTTTTACACCAATTTTGCCGTAAATCCTTTGATTTATATCGCACGCTTTCCGAACTATCGAAAAACATTTCATCTGCTTTATTGCTCCAGGAGATCTCGACTTTGAAAAACCAAATTGAAGCTTCTTGAAGCAAGAATTAAGAGAATGTCTTCAACATGAAATAAATGGTTTCATTTCAAACCGTTAGCGAGGGTTGGAACTTTTATAGGACGGAAAAAATTAAGGAGGGAATAAAAGAATAGAATTAAGAACAATGTCAATGGACATGCACTATATGCAGAATAATAAAATACAATTTCCAAGGACCTTGTTCCACATGATACGGGGTATTTGTTAGGATCTCTGGACGCAAGACGTGTTTTTAGGGCAAAGTTCCAAAGAAACTTTGCAATATTGTGATGGTGGCGAAAATTCGAACGAGTAAGACAGTCGGTCAGTCATAGTGTAAACTTTACGGGGGGTAAGTTGATTTATGCGTATAGTAACTTTTTGTACATGATCAGCAATTTAAAGTTTTTAAATCAGTTTAACTTGCTTAATTTATTAATGTAATATCCCTTTTGCTAAGTTCACCAAAATATTGAGGAATTTTGACCGTTACTGTAAATTTTGAAGCATTGCTTTTCCGTGGTTTGGGATTTGCGCAGATTTACCCCCGGAACACCCGATTTTTTCTTAAACGTCGCAACTGCGCATGTGCCGTCGAGCTTTGAACATTATTCACGATGTAAAGAAACGAGGAGCGACAAGCATTGCTTCAAAACATTCCGGGCGTAAAAATCGAGTAATTTTTTAAGAATCTACGCAATTTATCAACTTATGGGATGAATTATGAGCATTCAATTCCACACAAATATAGGCTAATTTGAAAGGTTTTTTCCATAAATGATACTATACAAAACGGACATTTTGTGCAGTAATCAAATCATTTTGGCGGTATACAGTATTGATTATAAGTATATTGTTTTTTATCGATTTACGCGTCGAAGTATCCACATCATAGACATAATATGCACCGCGGTTTATTTACATTATTCACAACGCAACTATTTTGGCTATTCTTATGAAATGACGGATAAATTGTTGCCATCATATAAATGTAGTGAATTTAGTCACAGTTGTTTGACGAAGAAAAGAGACTAAACTGAGAAAATTGCACCCGGTTAGGCCGGTTTACATGGACAACTAAAATTATAATTTAATACTGACTATATCCGCGACTAACGTAGCTTGAGTACTTTGAGTAATTTCCTGTTTATTAATGTTTAATGTTTAATTTCCTGTTGATTAAAGTCACTATATTTTTACTTATTTCATTATATTTCGAGAGTTCTAGACTTGGTCAAAATTGGCAACTGAGCTCTTGGGCCCAAAAGAAGATAATGTCCCCCGTATAACATGATTTTTATGACTCGAAGCAGTGGAGAGAGTGAGACTTGGTAACATTAAGAGCTGTTTTAGACGGAGTCCAGGTGAACGACGGACAATACTCTGCATCGAGCGCTCAGAAAATCGTGGACAAATGTGTGACTATGCATGCGCATGGCTGTCGAATATCATATGTAAACAATAATATATTAAGTGAACGATATTAGATGATACATGCAGTAAACATTTGTCGTACCGTTTTTTATTGCCACGAGTTCAATCTATTGCAGCATATACTAGCAATAAGTATGCATTATGACAATGTTGCATATAATCAACGGCTGATATAAAAACATTTTAGTGATCTATGAGCTAGCTAGCTGAAATACAAATTAAAACATTGTTTGTATTATGGAAATAACAGCGAGACATTCAGTGTGTTCATCATCAATAATGCACTTTTTATTCATTTGCCTAAGACAGCTATAGTTCGTATAAGCAATTATTGCATATATTTCCGTTAGTTTTTTTGTTGTTTGTTTTTTAAATACCTTTGAAGTACTTTTATCATATGTGTATAATATTTGATAGAATGAATATACTTTAATAATAAACCATGCTCGCCGTGCACTCGCGGCATAACTCAAAGTTTAGTCTAGTTGACACAAATGATTCCATGCAATTAATTTTTTTCAACTAAATCAGTTTCAAATTCTATTAAAAGGCTACTCTCTCCAGTTCTCTTTTCAAAGTCAAGTTCCTCTGGAGCAATAAATGAGAAAAAACGTTTTCCGATAGTTTGGAAACCGTGCAATATATATCAAGGGATTTACGGCAAAATTGATGTAGAAAATTGCCATAAACGTTGCTCCTAGGACGTAGTCCGCTCCGTGCAACCTTAAAATTATTATTGACGGTAGAATGCAAAGAAATGTAATGCAAGCTATGATAATAATTGTGTTTAAAAATCGCTTTTCTTTAAGGATTCTTATCTCTTGTGCGCGGCTTTCGGTTGAATTTTGTAGAGCAATTCTCCTCGACTGTTGCTTTAATTTGTAACAAGTAGAAACGTACAAGACAGAAGAGAATACGACGATAGTGGGGCCAAAACTGTAAAGGATCACTTCCTCGGTTCTTTTACGATTGCCAAAAACGAAATCTGCTCCAACAACGCATAAACTTACAATCCAAATGCTAGCGAGCCATAGGATCATGGCTTTTCCCTTCACCAAAATGCGATGTTTTATCGGATAAGCTATCATTAGGAAACGGTCGATTGATATTGATGTTATCGATACAACCGATGTCAACCCGAACCAATAGACAACGTGGGCATAAATCAATCGCCAGCCAGTCGAATAATCGGTTGTAAAAACGCTGATATGAAACACCGGACCGAGCAGACACGTTGCACAATCACAAACTGCAAGGTTCATAACAAGATATGTCGCTGAATTCCTGAAGTATTTTAAAGGATCTTTTATGAAAGCAACAAGAAGTAACATGTTTGAAATTACTCCAAGGATGCAGATTATGGCACCTAACGAATTGCTGTAGCTCAATTCAAAGTTTATTCCAGACTCACCAACGTCTTCTGCTGCCATTTTACTTGAAATTTGTTTTACAGTCGGTATGCCAATTGATCGAGTTTCAAACCCGAGAATGTTAGGTCATGTTATGAAATATGTTTCAATTTAGTTTTTGCCTCATCAATTATTTAGTATAGTTTTTAATCAGCTATTTATTAAACACGCACAATCACAAACTGTAATGTTCATCACAGGATATATCGCTGAATTCCTGAAGTATTTTAAAGGATCTTTTACGAAAGCAACAAGAAGTAACATGTTTGAAATTACTCCAAGGATACAGATTATGGCACCTAACGAATCGCTGTAGCTCAATTCAAAGTTTATTCCAGACTTATTAACGTCTTTTGCTGCCATTTTACTTGATATTTGTTTTACAGTCGGTATTTCAGTATATCGAGTATCAAATCCGAGAATGTTAGGTCATGTTTTATTAAATATGTTTCCATTTAGTTTTTGCCTCATCAATTATTTAGTATAGTTTTTAATCAGCTATTTATTATACATGACATTCTTTGTGGCAGTTATATTTTATTCTTAAAATTCTATTACCATATTGAAAATCCTCTCTATCAAGCATCCTCACTGTCTAATGACCCTCTCTATCAAGCACCCTCCCTCTATAAAGAACCCTCTCTAACAAGCATCCTTAGTCTCTAAAGAATCCTTTCTATCAAGCGCCTTCACTGTCTAATGACCCTCTCTATCAAGTACCCTCTCACCCTCTCTGTTCTTCTTTGAAACAAGGCCGCACATCGATATTTCGAGAGTGGGCTAATTCGTCATGGCTTCTCTAATTTTAAAATTTATCTCCACGCTAATGGTGCAAGATGATGGATTTTTTATATGGCAGAGTTTATCTTCCCCAGACTCCAAGAAGCTCCTATCAAGGTTGAGATCTTCGGAGGCAATAAAGCTGATGAAATGTTTTCCGATAGTTTGGAAAACGTGCAATATAAATCAAAGGATTTACGGCATAATTGATGTAGAAAATTGCCATAAACGTTGCTCCTAGGACGTAGTCCGTCCCATGCAACCTTAAAATTATTATTGACGGTAGAATGCAAAGAAATGTAATACAAGCTATGATAATAATTGTGTTTAAAAATCGCTTTTCTTTAAGGATTCTTATCTCTTGTGCGCGGCTTTCGGTTGAATTTTGTAGAGCAATTCTCCTCGACTGTTGCTTTAATTTGTAACAAGTAGAAACGTACAAGACAGAAGAGAATACGACGATAGTGGCGCCAAAACTGTGGAGGATGACTTCCTCGGTTCTTTTACGATTGCCAAAAACGAAATCCGCTCCAACAGCACATAAACTTACAATCCAAATGCTCGCGAGCCATACGATCATAGCTTTTCCTTTCACCAAAATGCGGTGTTTCATCGGATAAGCTATCATTAGGAAACGGTCGATTGATATTGATGTTATCGATACAACCGATGTCAACCCGAACCAATGGACAACGTAAGCATAAATCAATCGCCAGCCAGTCGAATAATCGGTTGTAAAAACGCTGATATGAAACACCGGACCGAGCAGACACGTTGCACAATCACAAACTGCAAGGTTCATCACAAGATATGTCGCTGAATTCCTGAAGTATTTTAAAGGATCTTTTATGAAAGCAACAAGAAGTAACATGTTTGAAATTACTCCAAGGATGCAGATTATGGCACCTAACGAATTGCTGTAGCTCAATTCAAAGTTTATTCCAGACTTACTAACGTTTTCAGCTGCCATTTTTCTTGATATTTGTTTTACAGTCGGTATGTCAGTTGATCGAGTTTCAAACCTGTGAACGTTTGGTCATGTTATGAAATATGTTTTAATTTAGTTTTTGTCCCATCCATTATTTAGTATAGTTTTTAATCTGCTGTTTATTAAACATGACATTCTTTGTTGCAGTTATATTTTATTCTTAGAATTTTATTACCATATTGAAAACCCTCTCTATCAAGCATCCTCACTGTCTAATGACCCTCTCTATCAAGCACCCTCTCTCTATAAAGAACCCTCTCTAACAAGCATCCTTAGTCTCTAAAGAATCCTCTCTATCAAGCATCCTCGCTGTTTAATGACCCTCTCTATCAAGCACCCTCTCTCTATAAAGAACCCTCTCTAACAAGCATCCTTAGTCTCTAAAGAATCCTTTCTATCAAGCGCCCTCACTCTCTAATGACCCTCTCTATCAAGCACCCTCTCTGTTCTTCTTTGGAACAAGGCCGCACATCGATGTTTCGTGAGTGGGCTAATTCGTCATGGCCTCTCTAATTTTAAAATTTATCCCCACGCTAATGGTGCAAGATGATGATTGATGATTTTTTTATATTGCGGAGTTTATCTTCCCCAGACTCCAAGAAGCTCAAGGTCGAGATCTTCGGAGGCAATAAAGCTGATGAAATGTTTTCCGATAGTTTGGAAAACGTGCAATATAAATCAAAGGATTTACGGCATAATTGATGTAGAAAATTGCCATAAATGTTGCTCCTAGGACGTAGTCCGTCCCATGCAACTTTAAAATTATTATTGACGGTAGAATGCAAAGAAATGTAATACACGCTATGATAATAATTGTGTTTAAAAAACGCTTTTCTTTAAGGATTCTTATCTCTTGTGCGCGGCTTTCGGTTGAATTTTGTAAAGCAATGCTCCTCGACTGTTGCTTTAACTTGTAACAAGTAGAAACGTAGAAGACAGAAGAGAATACGACGATAGTGGCGCCAAAACTGTGGAGGATGACTTCCTCGCTTCTTTTACGATTGCCAAAAACGAAATCCGCTCCAACAGCACATAAACTGACAATCCAAATGCTAGTGAGCCATAGGATCATGGCTTTTCCCTTCACCAAAATGCGATGTTTTATCGGATAAGCTATCATTAGGAAACGGTCGATTGATATTGATGTTATTGATAGAATCGATGCCATCCCGAACCAATAGGCAACGTAGGCATAAATCAATCGCCAGCCAGACGAATAATCGGTTGTAAAAACGCTGATATGAAACACCGGACCGAGCAGACACGTTGCACAATCACAAACTGCAAGGTTCATCACAAGATATGTCGATGAATTCCTGAAGTATTTTAAAGGATCTTTTATGAAAGCAACAAGAAGTAACATGTTTGAAATTACTCCAAGGATGCAGATTATGGCACCTAACGAATTGCTGTAGCTCAATTCAAAGTTTATTCCAGACTTACTAACGTTTTCAGCTGCCATTTTTCTTGATATTTGTTTTGCAGTCGGTATGCCAGTTGATCGAATTTCGAACTCGAGAATGTTAGGTTATGTTATGAAATATGTTTTAATTTAGTTTTTGCCCCATTAATTATTTAGTATAGTTTTTAATCTGCTGTTTATTAAACATGACATTCTTTGTAGCAGTTATATTTTATCTTTTTAAATTTTTAATTTTTAAAATTTATCTCCACGGTCTCTCTAATGGTGTAAGATGATGGATTTTTTATATGGCAGAGTTTATCTTTCCCAGACTCCAAGAATCTCCTATCAAGGTCGGGATCTTCGGAGGCAATAAAGCTGATGAAATGTTTTCCGATAGTTTGGAAAGCGTGCGATATAAATTAAAGGATTTACGGCAAAATTGGTGTAAAATACCGCAACAAAAATTGATTCAAGGACAACGTTTAGCGATTCATAAAAGTGAAAACTTATCACTGATGGCACGATACAAACGAAAGCAATACACGCTATGAGAATAATTGTGTTTAAAAAACGCTTTTCTTTAAGGATTCTTTTCTCTTGTGCGCGGCTTTCGGTCGAATTTTGTAAAGCAATGTTCCTCGACTGTTGCTTTAACTTGTGATAAGTTGAAGCATACATGATAGAGGAAAGTACGGTGAAAAAGCCCCCAGAAGCGACAGTAACTGCCATCCTGTCTTTGGGCATTTTGTATTTAAAATCTGTCCAACCAGGGATAGAACTTGCAATCCAAATTATCGTGATACAAGCTACCATAGCTTTTCCTCGGAGTAAGATGCGATGTTTCATCGGATAAGCTATCATTAAGAAACGATCGATTGATATTGATGTTATCGATCCAAGTGATGCCATCCCGAACCAAGACACACAGAATATGTAAACCAAACGCCAAGTAGTTAAATGTTCAGTTCCTCGAACGTCAAGGTAATACAATGGGCCAAGCAGGCACGTTAGACAATCAGAAACTGCAAGGTTCATCACGAGATATGTCGCTGAGTTCCTAAAGCATTTTAAAGGATCTTTTATGAAAGCAACAAGAAGTGACATGTTTGAAATTACCCCAAAAACGGAGATTATGACGGCCGGGGAATTGCCGTAGCTTAATTCGAAGTTTATCCCAGAGTTACTAATATTTTCAGCTGACATTTTACTGAAAATCCCTTAAACAGTCTTCATATAGCAGTTGATCCGGCTGTGTCGAGAAAATTTGGACTGAGAGAAAATTGATATTACTTTATTTAACACACGGTCAATTTTGACCCCATGCATTACTTCAAAATTCTTGAAACTTTGAACGTTTCTTTGTGTACGCGATAACTGTAAGTCTACTATCATTTTAAGTACCAACTCATGATGAATGCTCGCACAATATAGTAATGAACCGTTTCGAAACGCTGTTGTTTTGAGAAACGTTTTATTCATCTTTTACATCATTGATTATTTATAGAACTTTCCAATCACACGTGATGTCGGTGTATGATGATTAAACGATATTGTAAAATTTGCAAAATTTGTATATGTCTTTGCCTATCCAAAATAATTTCTACACTGCTTATTTATTGCAATGTTGTTATAACCCACAATCATACGTTTAATACACTGGTATATACATACAATATATTGAATTGATTATTATCAAGAACTAAAGATATCTTTTACCGCGTTATTGTGGTCAGTTATGAACTTAATTCTTAGAATGAAGCCAAGCTGTTTATTTTCATTTTTCTGCGTGCCCGCGAGCAGCCTGTTTTTACGCTATAACTATTATTTATACCTCTTGATGCGTGTCATCCTCTGCGGAAATAAAGCAGAAGAAATGTTTTTCGATAGTTTGGAAAACGTGCGATATAAATCAAAGGATTTACGGCAAAGTTGATGTAAAATATCGCAGCAAAAATTAATCCATGATATCGTTCGTCGACTCGCAAAAATGAAAAATGATCATTGATGGCACGACGCAAAAGAATTAAATACACGCTATGAGAATAACTGTGTTTAAAAAATGCTTTTCTTTAAGGATTTTTATCTCTGTGCGCGGCTTTCGGTTGAATTTTGTAGAGCAATGTTCCTTGCCTGTTGCTTCAACTTGTGATAAGTGGAAACGTACAAGACTGAGGAAACTATGCTGAAAGTTGTGACAGATATATAGATATTGAGGATATCGAAATTTAGTTCCATTGCCCCGGGTATTGCACTTACAATCCAAATGATTGCGAACCAGATGATCATGGATTTCCCCTGGACTAAAACGCGATGTTTGAACGGATAAGCTATCATTAAGAAACGATCGATTGATATTGATGTTATCGATAACGTTGATGCCATTCCGAACCAAAAAACACAAAACGTGTAAACCAAACGCCAAGTGGTCAAATATTTCGTTCCTCGAACGTCAAGGTAATACAATGGGCCAAGCAGGCACGTTAGACAATCACAAACTGCAAGGTTTACCACAAGATATGTCGCTGAGTTCCTGAAGCATTTTAAAGGATCTTTTATGAAGGCAACAAGAAGTAACATGTTTAAAATTACTCCAAGGATGCAAATTGTGACAACTGGAAAATTCCCGTACGCTAAATCGAAGTTTGTTCCACAGGCAGCGTTACTATTCAATTCAGCTGCCATTTTTAATACGAAAGATCTTTATAATTCTGTCTGTATCAGTTGATAGGAATGTGTCGAAAAATCTAAACAAAGGTATATAAGGTTAATATTTTTCGCTGCCAATACAAAATAAAAGGATGCATGGGCGCTGGCCTTTGTTTTCATGCAGGACTTACGACGCATCAAAATATGTACAAAATATGGCGGTTTAAGATAAATACATAAAAAGGTCATTGACAATACCTGCGGCACTGCATGAAATATCGCTCAGTAATATTTAGCGATTATATTTTAATTGATTGTTTAGTCTGTCGTTTTTTTAATAAACTTGTATTACCGTCGTTGATTGAACACAAAACTCAGTTGAGGTACTTTACCATTGTTCTCCTCCTAGCGTAAAATTTTACGCTTGCAGTGTTTTCAAACTTGAGATTCTCTGCAACAATAAAGCAGATGAAATGTTTTTCGATAGTTTGGAAAACGTGCGATATAAATCAAAGGATTTACAGCAAAATTGATGTAAATAATACTGAAAGCAATGTGCGCCAGAATATCGTCGTTTATACCAGAAAACCGAAAAAAGATTAATGGCGGTACGATACTAGCAAAAGCAATACATGCTATGAGAATAATTGTGTTCAAAAAATGCTTTTCTTTAAGGATTCTTTTCTCTTGTGCGCGGCTTTCGGTTGAATTTTGTAGAGCAATGTCTCCTCGACTGTTGCTTTAACTTGTGATAAGTTAAAGCGTACATGACTGAGGAAAGTACGACAATGGCGACACCAACACCCTGAATGAAAGCTTCCTGGCTTTTTTGAAGAGACCCGTAGAACATTTTAACGGCAAAAAAGGATGAACTTGAAATCCAAATGACCACCAGCCATACGATCATGGCTTTTCCTCTGACCAAAATGCGATGTTTCATCGGATAAGCTATCATTAGAAAACGATCGATTGATATCGATGTTATGGAGAACGTTGATGCCGCCCCGAACAAAAAGACAAATTGTGTGTAGATCATTGTCCAACCAGTGGAATAATCACTTTTTGCAACGCTGACATGTAATACTGGACCGAGCAGGCACGATAGACAATCGGAAATTGTGAGATTCATCACGAGATACGTCGCTGAGTTCCTGAAGCATTTTAAAGGATCTTTTATGAAAGCAACAAGAAGTAACATGTTTGAAATTACTCCATGAGCAAAAACGGAGATTATGACTACTGGAGAATTGCCGTAGCTTAATTCGAAGTTTATCCTAGAACTACTGATGTTTCCAGCTGACATTTTATCAAAAATATAATTCACAGTTTCTATATCAGTTGATCGAATCCATGCAAGCAACTGAAGCAAGAAAATTTTGACAGAGCAAAGGTTAATATCTCAGGGATGACGGCACTTTGTATTTACAGTAAAACCAAAAGACTGTTTACACTTCTTATTTACTGAACAGTGCTTAGTATTTGGAATCGTTTTTATAACATTATAAGCAGGATTAAAGATGCAGCACCCGCAGTTGATATATCGCTCCGCCGTCCCTGTTAATCTACAGCTGCCTTTAACACAATACTTTTTTGATATGAAATGAAAAAAATGCCTTAAGTATATAATGACAACAGCCAAAAGCTTTAATCCTTTAACTCGGCGGCTTGCTTCCGACTGCACGTTATACTTCGATCAAAATATATACAACCATGACAGCGTCTGAAGACACTAAATAAAAAGTGCTTTTTTGATAATACACGAAATGAAATGTCGCTCTGTCATTTCATTACTCACATTCCACATGGTTTCTTTAATTCATCTCATTGATTATATTTGATGACTTTTTATTACAGCCGTTCATTAAACACAGCAATTTTTTATACATGCACACGCAATTAAAGATTCGTGAATGCACATTTAGTTCATGAAAGCAATCTAATGTCGTATTTCTAGCTTGACAATTTCCTTGCCCAGGACGAAGAATTTAAGTAGACTTGATTATCCCTATATAGTTCACCTGGTTTTTCATTTTGTACATTTTTTTGGCCTAACTGCGGATAAACTGCCCACTTTCCATTAAAACTTGAAGAAGCGTCCATTAAAACTTGAAGAAGCGTCCATTAAAACTTGAAGAAGCGTCAATTAAAACTTGAAGAGGCATTAATTAAAACTTGAAGAAGCAAAACTTGAAAAATCCGGCGCACGTCGATATTTTGTCCGCATCAGTGCAATAATGTTACTTGTCCAATGTTTTCCCATTCTCCCCTATAAGATAGTAAGACCTACTCGAAATCTTCACCAGCTTAATTAAACGGTATATGAGATAAAAACCATTTCATTATAGAGACTTCTGTCCTCTGGCTGGATTAGGGGAAACTTTGCGAAACGTCGCTTATCCAACCTTTCAAACCCGATAACCTCTGGGGCGATAAAGCAAATAAAATGTTTTCCGATAGTTTGGAAAGCGTGCGATATAAATCAAAGGATTTACGGCAAAATTGATGTAAACAATACCCAAAAATATTGATACAAGAAAATCGTTTTTGACCTCGCGAAAGTGACGAAACTGAAAGAATACCAAACCCGGAACGATAGCGACAAAAGCAATACACGCTATAGAAATAATTGTTTTCAAAAAACGCTTTTCTTTAAGGATTCTTTTCTCTTGTGCGCGGCTTTCGGTTGAATTTTGTAGAGCGATGTTCCTCGACTGTTTCTTTAACTTGTGATAAGTAGAAATGTACAAGACCGAGGAAAGGAAGATAATGGTGGCAAAAATTATCTCGGCGATAGCCTCCTGGCTTTTCAAATTACTCGAAAGCATGTTTACGACAAAAAAGGATGAACTTACAATCCAAATGGTCGCGAGCCATACGATCATGGCTTTTCCTTCGAGCAAAATGCGATGTTTTAACGGATACGCTATCATTAGGAAACGGTCGATTGATATTGATGATAACGTTACGATAGATACTGTCGCGAACCAATACACAACGTAGATGTAGATCAAGCGCCAGCCAGTCGAATAATCGGTTAAAACGCTGGCATGATATAATGGAGCGAGCAGGCACGATAGACAATCAGAAACTGCGAGGTTCATCACGAGATATGTCGCTGAGTTCCTGAAGCATTTTAAAGGATCTTTTATGAAAGCAACAAGAAGTAGCATGTTTGAAATTACTCCAAATATAGAGATCACGACAGCTGGAGAATTGCCGTAGGTTAATTTAAAGTTTATCCCAGATTCACTAATGTTTCCTGCCATTGCACCAAAAAATTGTTAAATGCAGTTTGTGAGACAGTTGATTTCGATCGAGTTAAACGAAGTAAAGAAGACGAATTGTTGAGGTCTTCAACCGCTTTAAACGCAGCTGCCGTTCACGTGATAACCCCCGCCTTCCCTGGCACCAGTAAACCCCTACAATTCCCCTACTTTCACCCCATGTCCTCCATTTAACACACCTTCACCCCTACCATCCCTGAAGTGCTTGCAAGAGAGATGAAATAATATATTCCAATAATTCTGGACACATCTTATAAATTTTTATTGATTCTAAGTACTTGATGCTTCCATGCGAGATCTGTAAGAAAATTACAATTATGACGTGCGTCCATGTTTTATATATTTCATGTTAACTCATTCCGAACAACGCATCACATACATTTAATCCAGATTGCATTCACACGATCTAGCTTCTTTTCTGCGTGTAGTTCTGGAACGCGGTTCTCATCACGGAAACAGCAAAATCAGCGTCTTCTTTGGTGATACACATCGGGGGCTTGATCCGTAAAGCCTGAAAGATGTCAAGTTTGTATAATTTTAAACAAATATTCTTCTTGCTTTTCTCCTGTGTTTCACTGAATTGTAGTTTCTTTGAAATCTCTTTGAAATCAACCGAACAGTTCATTGGTCGGAATGTTTTGAAGCTGGATACAATTTTACCATTCATTCTTGGGTTTGTTAGTTTACTTACTTTTACTTACTAACTTCCATGCTTATATCACGTGAAACAGCACTTAAACTTAATCAGCATTATTGCTTATAGTGTAGTGTGTACAAATCATTTGCAAAGAGTCTGGTTGCATGTGAAGATTTGAAAGTATAGAAAACATTTCATTATACTCACATTTCCATACACGCCTCCTCGACCAACCAATATTCCCATATTCTTCATGTCATCCCATATTTCTATAATGTCAGCAGCCGGGAGCGGGTTCTTGGATTCCTAAAAGGAAAAACATCGAAAGTTGATTTCAGGCTGTGGCTCGAACGACTGGCCGAAGAAAGCAAGTGACGAACCTTGTCTGCGACCAATTCCATGCCAAGCATAAATCCTTTGCCACGAACGTCGCCGACAACTTCGAACTCGTCTCGTAGTTTCAGTAATTCTGATAGAAGATGTGTGCCGACTACTTCGGAGTTTTTCTGGGTACCGTCTTCTTCGATTGCCTAAAGATGGGAGCGTTACGAAAGACCCTGGGTACGAGAGGTTGGTGTAAACAGACCTGGCTATGGTTCAGTGGTCCTGGGTAACCTGTCTCCAAAATTTACATCGATACACTACACAAGTAATCCTAGACGCATCTAGTCCGATCAAATCCACTCAAAGCTAATCTAATCTGATCTAATCGCAGCAGAGTGGATTATTAAGCATGGTAGAACAGAATGATCTATGAGAGAAAATATGTTCAAGCAAAGGATCCACTTACGTCCAGCACCGCCATTCCTACGGCACTGCCGAGAGCGTTACCGCCAAAAGTATTGAAATGAATGGCTTCTCCCATTACTTTAGCGATCTCTATCAGATAAGATGAAAACGTTTCAAGGCGATGAAAAAAGTTGTGGAAACCTACACCTTTAGTAATGCTAGCACTGGTATAGTTCCGGTGAATCACCGTGAAGTGCCCCGTGGAGAACTACACAAATGATTCATTCTTAAACTGGTAGTTCCGGTGAGTGATTCTTTACCTGGCGTAGTCACAACTGCAGCGAGTGGGTAGCCATTCCCAATGCTCTTTGCCATCGTCACTGAAAGAAAGATAGATTCAAACGTGATGGTCTCTTTTGACCACCTCTTTAATTTACGAATCTATTGAAAATATTATCAATATATTGAATTAGCTTTCTAGGCTGGTTCGCCCCGCATTAATTCCCCCACTCCTCCCCCCCTTACCGATGTCGGGCACCACTCCTGCATCTTCAAACGCCCAGAACGACGAGCCCAGGCGACCGAATCCCGTTTGGACCTAAAACCAACCGATATTGTCGTGGAATAGAATGGCTAAAGTCCTGGCTGAGAGGTCGATACACACAAGTTTGGGAAGGATGTCACAGAGGCATGTGGAGTTCAGTAGAGAGGGAGAGAACTCGCACAATATCAGTAGCATATGAAACAAAGTTTTTAACATTTAATAATCTGACAAACCTCGTCGGAAATACAAACTCCGCCTCGAGCTCGGATGAGTTCGTAAGCCTTCGGAAGGAAACCTTTTGGCAGGTGAACTGAACCACCAACGCCCTATAGAACAAAAGTCGATAAATGACATAGGAATATGTCGCTTGTAGAAACTACATACATACACAGCACGCGTCCCGTGGGCGATGGTTCAGTTTTAAAGCCTAATCAATTTAACGTGATTCCACCTGAATGTACTCAGCGATGAATCCAGCAACCCTTTGGCCGCACGAGTGTTTCAACATGTCCTCAAACTGAGCGATGTAATTGTCAGTCGCTTCGCACTGGCCTGGTAAAATATGAAAACGGAAATAATTGTATGTTCTTCCAAGGTCCGCCTGGAATCACGCGCACTTTGAAATTGAATTTGTTTCGTAGATACCTTGAGCACAGTTGCATGTTCGTGTTGTCTAAAACACGAAGAAAGACATTTTAGAACGGGTGAATGAAGTCAATGCCTGTTGTAAGAACATCTAGAGCAAGTAAGCAAAGAACTGCATATCAGCGGTAGACCTGTGCAATAGAGTCGCGGCAATTTGAACCACCCCACAATCCTCTGTACACGTCAGCATTCATTGTCTAGAAAAAGAAAATATCGAACTCAACTCAACGTGACCATAAAATATCTCCACCGATACACCACGTCAGTGACGTCACATTGAGTCCCGGACCTGATGAACTCCAAAGCCAACTGGATGGTCGTACTTCCAGGTACCAACAGCAGTTACACCCATCATGTATGGGCTGGCTCCGTGATATGCATTTCTTTAAAAAAGACGAAAAAACTGTCATATATATCGCATGATTGTGTACAAAATTTGTCTCAACCACATAGGCAACCACATTTTACAACATATTTAAACCAAAGTTGCTCTCTCTGGATTCCGTTTTTGCCTAGAGGCTAGATCAAAATTTTGTCTATAACTAGATCATCACTGACCACTACCTCAAGGAAATGAAATCGAAACTTTTGGTGTACTGTCTCGCCATGAACATCGCCAAATCGTTTGCCTCTGAGCCACTGTTTACGAAGAAACAAACCTACGAACGAAAACGAAAAGTAAAAAAGCAGAAATCAGAAGTCTTCCCATTGCATATCTTGTATTCGCGCCAAGAAAAAGAGTACACAGTTTAGCAATAGGGTCATATTTTAAAGGCTCCTTTTAACAGTTGGATCACCTTCAGATCTCCAGGAAACTTTTCTGTCAACCTTTCCGCGTATTCATGAATATTTGGGTGCATGTAAATCTGTGTTGTATGCCAGAGTTTGTCCATTTGCGCTTTCACAGCTTCGTTCACTTTCCTGTGTTGAAAATAAGAGGCATTTCAAGTTGTCTTCTTCATGAAGATTATAAATAAAGGCAAAGTCGAAATTCTCGTTCTTCTTTCGTACTTTTTGTAGATTCCAATCTAAATTTTGATATGATAAATACTTAGACGGATTTTGCTTCTGTCATTCTCAAGAATACTTACGGATGACAATGACCCACGCCAACGGTTACAATGCCACCGAACAGATCCAGATATCGCTTGTTGTTACTGTCCCATAACCATTGCATTTTACCCTAAAACAAACGTTTGGCAGTCCAGTTTAGTGGAAATGTAACGGGCAAGGTTTAGCCCAGAACTGTTCTGTTTGTCTAGTTGTGATTTTAGGTAGGGGATAAAGTTTTTCTAAAAGTATTTGTGTCCACAGCGTTTATATGTTTACCTCATGTATAACAGGGGGAGATGTTGGATGATAAATGTAATATGTTGGAGATAACTTTTCTTTTCTAACATTCATCGTTTCTTCTGGTGTCTTGCCCTGCGGTATTGCAAATATGTCACATGTTTTTCAAATATATACAAGAAGAAGTTATGAACATGTAACAAAAAATTGTTCCTGCTTTAGGTCTTACAGTGTATGGTTGAGGTTCGTAGTTGCATGGTGGCATCTCCAACAGCTTCTGACATGCAGCACCTAAACGAATGCACATTATTGGCAACAAGATCCAGATTTCTTCACATGGCAATTGGTTTTGCCAATGATCCTTGAACTTGTGGGCACCTTAACTTGCTTAGAGCTAGGGTGAGTGAGTGAGTGACTTTAGGAGTGAGACTTTTTACTTCACTTTCTGTATATCAAACATTTCAAGCATAGCTTTTCAAACCTTCGCACGCTAGTGACAAACACAACTCAGCCAAGCTACCACAAGAAAGAGAGAAGTAATGGTGGTGGTCTTCACTGATGTTTGACTTTTGAATTACCAATGGTTGGAAACTTCATTTGGTATATATGGAGACTTACATAGTAATTTGGTATTGTCAATGTCCCACGACAATATTAAAATGATCTGGTATTAGATAAAACACATTGTGGCAAGAAAATGGTTTGGTCAAAAACTGAGTTTCAAATCATTTCACACCAGATAACTTAGCATAAATATAAGTGTAAAATTAGGATTAGTGGGAAGTGTTTATGAGCTTAGTTATAAGTGTAGCATATTGGCCAGGAAGCGGGTAAAGACTGAAGTGTTTCGTTTGGGAAAGATTGAAATGGCTCAAAAAAATTGTGAAAGAAAGAAATTACAGCGCTTAAATCACGAGTAACTGTGAAATGGCTAATTCGTTTAATATGTCTACGGTCTATCGATGAGCCCCAGGCCTGTGTGCATTCATTCATCACAATGATAAGTATTGTCTTATAGAAGCAGTGTTTTACGACGTGTTTTATATAAATTCTACTTAGTCAGGGCAGTTTTAGACTCTAAGTACATGCTGTGGTACCAAGCGGATTCAACACGGCGTAGGCAGTAAACTCTGGTCTATACTATACAAAATTACAAATCATTACACCACACAAATTGAAATATATTTTGTGCGTTATAACACCTCAATTTTACATACGCAAAAGTACAAATGCACCTCGCGTGACATAAACAAGAACTTTCCCAAATTCAGTACAAATTAGAACGCGCGGAATAAAGAAATGTTGACAATTATTGACAAATTAGCCCCAAATTGGCCCCAAGGGAAACGACGCGTGGTCCGTTCCACAAAGCTTGTCCTTACCTGTGGAAAATAGCTTTTTCGCCTGCTGTATTCCAGCGCGCGAGTTCTTCAACAGCTGTAGTGATCTGTACATATTGTACCTGCAAATATTTACGCAATGCAGAAAGCAAAAGATCAGTTGATTTGCACAAAAAATCCCCGTTCAACGTGGATTGTAACTTTTGAATGTTGCAAGAATGGTGTTTCCACGTTGCTTTTGTTACATTCATTTTATTCTCGAACGTGTTTGTAACATCCACCATACTCCAGTGTATGTATACATCTCAGTGGAGGAATGCAATATGGCGGAATAAATACTTATTTTTTTTTCAAAAAAATTGTGTAGATAACGTCGTTGTTCTCCATGCAAGAGTTAAATGTGTTCAAGAAGGAGTGCGGTAGACTGTGGTTTCGAAAATTAACACCCGGCGAAGATGGGTACGCTTATTTTTTGTCAGGGTGAAGGCATTTTTCACGGCGCGAAATTTGAATTTGATTGCTCTATTTTATTGTATTTTTGTGTAGATTACTACTTTCCATCTCACAATCAATGTCGAGCGCCCTGGCCTCGATCAAGCACTGTGTTAGGTTCACGCAGCTTGCATTCAGTGGTGCAGGAGATTCCTTTGTAGCTGGTGACCAGCAGGGAAACATCTTCCTCTTTCTACCTCAGCAGAAACACGTAAGATAATAAGATTTAACTTTTAAGACCTTTTAATGGCTGAGACTGAGAGTAAAGCGGTTTTGACCGACCGTTTCTGACAGGTAGTTTTGTCAAACGATGGCAGTATTCTTCTAGTAGCACCTACAATGCCTAGATAGATAAAAATACTGAAGGCAAATAGGCAATATTCTTCTAGTGTACTAGAACCTACAATTCCTAGATAGATAAAAAATACTGAAGGCAATATCATATCACTATGATGCATGAAGATTGCCAAAGTTAAGATATTGGTTCTGTGTGTTTTAGATTTACTTTATTGGTAAAGACTGGCACCCCTTGCACAGCTCTAGCATTCAATTTGTGCAGAAAAAATGAGGTTTTAGTTGCATCCGGAGATTGTTCTCTAAGATGTTATGATACAGGTATTCATAATGTACCCTTATGGTGTTGTTTGAATTGTCTTTGTTGAGTTTAAGTAATCTACAGTAGTTCACTGATAATTCACACTTGCAGAAAGGAAGGAATTGGTGAGCTTGATGAAGGATCATGAGTCTTCAATATCTTCCATATCAATCCATGCGTCCGGACGGCATGCTCTAACAACTGCCAACGAGATTGCTCAAATCTGGGATCTTGATACATTCACAAAGAAGAAGACTTTAAATGGTGCACAGACTGTTGGAATCCAGCAGGTACGGTTAGCTGAAAAAATATCATACATGAAGTACTCTATTTACAATGACATTCAAGAGAAGAACTGACCTAACGTGATTCATTATCATTTTAGGTGTTTTTCCTTCCTTTGAGTAACACAATGATTTCGAGCTTCAAAGATGACAGCATTTTTGCATGGGATTTTGAGAGCTTGGTATGCAAATATCAGTTGCCAATACCAGAAGGGCAACCGCCACATTATCGTGCCTTTGCCACACCCAAAGATGGAAGACTGCTTGCTGCTGGAGGAAGGTGAGAAGTAAAAACTAGTTGCATGAGAGATTATGACTTTGATATAACTGTACAAAAGTCTGCCCCAAAAGTTAACAGCTTAAATTCTTCGTTTATTTCTTACTTCAGATCTCATTTTCTTCACATCTGGACTTTGGAGTCGAAGAAATTATTACGAATAATTGATTTACCAACTAAAGTGCGGTTGGTGAAACAACTGAATTTCATTGCAGACAGTTTTGATGGTGGCTCAAGTCAAACGCTTGGCATTCTCTCCCAAGATGGCATTATCCGGTTTGTCAACATTCATACTTGCAAACTGGTGTTCGAAGTTGGATCCCATGAAAAGGTGATTTATACACACTGTAGGTGCAGCCAAGGTATGGTGCGTTCCTAACTACGAGAAAAATAAGTAACAAGTTTTAATTTATGTTTTTTAGCGCATCAGTTCCTTCAATCTAAGTCCAAACGGTTCGGACATGGCGTGTATTATGGACAGCGGTTCTATAAATATTTACAGCATACCGGCTCTGACAAGCCATTTGAAACAGGTAGGCAGATTGATACTCTCTTTATCACGCGTCTTAGGTATGCAATGCTTCCAAGGTTGGAAATAAATCGCTGGAATTGTCTATTCTGACGAAAATCCTAAAATCAGCCGGGCAAATTTCATATATTTTGTATAAACCTGACTGTTTCGTCATAAAAAACAACACTTTTTAGCCTAGGTTAAATTGGATTGAAAATCAAAATCAGATATCTTGAACGGAAACCTCATTTTATTTTTCAAATGCTAGGCACCAGCTCCGGTGTTTAAAACACTGGTCGATGATCGCTTGCGCAAGAAGACTGGTGGCGACTCCACGGTCGAATCGACCTCCATGGAGGATCCCAGGAAGAGAGTGGAAACGAGTTCATTCTCGAAACGAAGGACTGTCGTGAAGCCATCCTGGTTGAAGCCTTCCGAGACAACAACGGAAGATGAACAGGTAAAGAACTTTCGTATAAACCATTAGTTAATATGATCAAACTTCGCTAGACGCCGAACTCAATGAAAACAATAGTTCATGTTCCGGACCTGATTTATTAATCAAAGCTGAAACATAGTGGGGCATCCAGTCACCACTAGCGATCAGTTTCGCTTGTTATATATCCCTAATTCTGTTGTCTCTGATTCTATAGAGCACGGTCAGTGATGGTCTCAGTCACAGCCGACTGAAGGCTATCCTTAAAGGTTATGGGGAATATCCTGCAAAATATAGGTCAGTTAAACTTTACAACATTCTCTTAGCTACAATTTGTATTTTGCGTCGTCTTTATGGCAAGCAATATGTGGAACTAATAACAATTTTTTATGCACCTGCATTTTTATAGAATGTTCATATGGCGAAGTCTTCTTGAACTCCCAGAGAATCATGCTGCATTCTGTAGTCTGGTTGACAAAGGAACTCATTCAGCGTTTGTGAGACTGCACGAAAACTATCCCATCAAGAGCAGAAAGCTGTTGCGAATCTTGCAAAGGTTAGCATACAGAAATATTTCAAATCTTGTGCAATATACCTCAATCTCACAACAGGTCAACGCTTTTGGGCCTCTTCTAACCACAGCATATCTGTGGCAAATCAATTTACCTCTGTTCTTTTTCCGCAGGATTTTGTCCGCCCTGGCTCACTGGTCAGCGGTATTCGGCGAGACAGAATACCTTCCACTTCTCGTGTTTCCTTTTGTGAAGTTGTTCCAGAACAACCAGTTGATATGTTTCGAAGTAGTCGCAACAGTTCTAGGTAGGAATCAAACTAGGAATAGCTTTGTCTATTACTATATCTGACGCGAGAAGGAAAACTTGACCATTAAGAAATAGAAAACATTTTCCGTGTTTCTATACAGTTATAGAAACACGCGTGGAAGTTTGGGAGAACGAGAAATAATCAGTGGGAAAACGAGCCCGTAGGGCGAGTTTTTCCACGTTATTTCGAGTTCTCCCAAACTCCCACAAGTGTTAATTTCTATAACTGTATAGAAACACAGGAAAAAATGTTTTCTATTTCTTTTATAATATAACTCAATAAAAAGATTTTGTACAAATATTATAATTCGATTGAATTAGAAATTCTCATTACATCGCTTCGCTTGTCAAGTTCGGCGGGAAAATTCCCGTGTTTCTATACAGTTATAGAAACACGCTTCCCGACCAATCAGCACGCGCGTACTATAAATGTTATATTATAATATAGTATGGTACATATTTTCAATAAATTTAGCCTGGTTAGCACAGTTAGAAGAGTAAAACAACTTTTGAGTGTTTTTTAAAATTAAAATCGTTTCTGAAATTCGAATGAGAGATGGATAGTAACGTCTCGTTGAGTTCATTATGGTGGTGATTATCTCCCAGTTTTGCACATTTTAGCGGGCTTGAGAATTGCAAATAATCCCTTCTTATCTTGGAAAAATATTCAGCCGTGTTACTCATTGTGAAAGCTTCTATGTCTTTCCTATGTACCTTGCAGTCAACTGGTGTCAAAATTGGTTCGAGTTCTTTCCAAATCCGCCAATCAACTTATTGGGCATGGTCGAAAATCTTCTTGTTTATCATGACAAAAACCTCTTACACCATCTCGTTCAGGCCGACATCAAATCTCAGGTTAGTTCTTTGACCAAACCATTATGGCGTTCATGATGCATGCCTTGACTCGCGAATTTTCATTGACTTATTTCATTTGCCAATCATGTAAACACTTCAATTTTCAGATATATTGTTGGCCGATTATCGAAACATTATTTTCTGAAGTTCTCACGAAGGAGGAATGGCTGCGAATATGGGATCATATCTTCAGCAATCATCCATCGTTTCTGTTGTTCCTCGTCACTTCGTATCTCATATGCTCGAGAAAGGTTCTCTTGCAATGTACTGCTAAGGAAGACTTTGAGGTAAGCCTAAAAATATGATTTCTTTATCAGTCGTAAACTTATCCGCCTAATTTGTGGTGTAAGATACAGAAATTCATCGAGCTGAAATATATTATGAATTTCAATAGTTTCGTTTCAATCAATATTTTCCCTCTCTAGTACTTTGTTCATCACCGCAACGCCTGCGATATCTCAGCAGTCATTCAAGAAGCTTACCATCTTCAAAACACCTCCCCATCTGACATTGATCCTGGGAAAATGTTGGAAGACTTCAAACCGCTTACCAAAGGACAGTATCCGGTCTTCAATAAATATCCCAAGTTTATCGTTGATTATCAGGTACGTTTGCTCTTACTTGTATGAGAGCTAGCCATGAAACATAGTTTCCAATTCAAGTTGATGCTTTTTCTTCACAGGTTCAAGAAAGGGAGCGAATACGACAAGAGGAATTGGAATATCTTCAACAAAGGTACTGTTGTACGCTATCTATGACAAGGTTTAACCACCCCTCATTTTCCCTCTCTCCCCATCCCCATCTCTACCTTCGACCTTTTCCCATCACGCCTTACCTCCCTCCACCTTCCTCTTGAATTGCCTTCACTTTTCATCGCCCTCTCTCTCTCTTCTTACCCTCTCTTCTCCAAACTTTCCACATCCTCTCCCTCCTTTTTTTACCCCTCTTCCCCGCATTGCTCATAGTTCCTCTAATGTACCCCTCCATTACCCTCATCCTTCCTCCGATATCATCAATGCACGCTCTATCCTTCCTTTAATACTCCAATCAACCTCTATCCAGTTACCAGCCCTTTCTTCCCCTCCGTTGCACCCGCCTCCCTGCCTTCCTCCTCGCCATGCATCGCCCTCGTCTAAATAATTATATCTCCTGTACTTTCACCAGGCAACTGGCTGTAGAATTAAAAAAACAAGCGGAACAGAGGAAAGAATCAGAAGAGGCATTTTATCGCAAGCAGGAGTTGATGATGGAGGCTGAGAAACAAAGACGCGATCTTATCTTACTGGAGGAACAAAAACTAGCTGATCAGAGAGTCAGGTGTGTGAATAAAGAAAGCTTAGCGTCCTCTCCCTTTCCTCACCATTTACACACCTTCTCGAACGGTTTTACTTAAAGGTATTTGGTCAAAGGGTGGTTGAAGTGTCTACTGTACATCGGTTTTGTTCATAACGATGTGTGATCATATTTTGCATGCATGTTTTGTTTATATCTGAACATAAACCCTGCCTCGTATTCAAAAGAAATAGTAGCAAACGAAAATAGTGTTAAATATTTTAACAGTTCTTCATATTTTAAGAGATATAGCGATTCAAAGTGTAAATTAACGAAGCGTTTGTCAAAATCCTTATACACTTTACTCTGTGGCTGCACCCGACATTTATAGTTAGTAAATCTAGCTGTAATAACTTTTCCAGGTTACAAGCAATGAAACGCGAAGTTCACACGCGAGAGCTGCAGTTGATGGACGCTGTGAGACGGAAATACATGGAAAATCAGAGCAAGATCAAGGAGGTTGAACTAAAGAGGATGGATGATGAAATACAACGCAAGGTTAGAGCTTAATTTCTATACTTTTTTATTTCATTATCCGCCCCCCCCCCCTTCGCAGCCAATCACCAAAACTTGGAGCGTTACTGTATTTACCGAGGTGTATGTTCGTATTTCAAAATAGCCATGCCTCTGGGGTCACTGGTTTTTTTACTACCAAGGTCGAGTATACCATATTCCGGTATATTCTATATACCTTTACTGACTTTTATTACCAAGGTCGAATATACCATATTCAAGTATATATTCAACCTTCACTAAATTTTTTATTACCATGGTCGAGTATACTATATTTTGGTATATTCGACCCTCACTAATTTTTTTATGTTGACAATAAGGCTTATTGTGATTTTATCATAAGAGTTATCTTTTGCCATAAGGCAAATGTCAGTGTTCTTTCTAATAATTGTATAATGGGGACGAAAAATTCAATTTACAATTTACAATTAACCGGGAGAGGACAATATGTTTGTTATATAAAAAAATGAAAATTTTGCTCAAAAGTTTAGAGTACAGGCGTTACAAGGTTTAGGAAATGATAATGTGCGATTGATTGGTTGAATTTTGCGACAAATCAATTTGTTGATAAATTATCGCCGGCCAACGTCATACGTATCACTGATTCGTGAACACACTCCGACCACGTCGCATCATAGGAACACAGCTAATCGCATGAAACTGATCATTACTCGACAAAATTCATCTCATCTATTCCCAATTTAAGCGTGAACGAGAATTACAAGCTTGATTATAAGTGCATGAATGATAGTAATTAACAATCTTCACCTCTGCTGATCACAATCTCAATTTTGTATCCATATATAGACATTAATATTTTAGCGTTATTAATGAATAATGTGCTAACACCGACGCAAAATCTAACTTTAAACAGCATTATTTCTCTTCTTTAAATTTTAAGAAAAATTGGTAAATTTAGGCTATAGAAAATTGTCTTTTTATTGTCTTCCATATACTTTTTCTTTCCCTTATTTTTGGTGTTCTGAACGTTTCCTTTGTAGTAATCTTTCAAACACAGCAGTGTGGCAGACATGTAGCACATTGTCATTGACAATCGCTTTATATTTTTAATTCTAAGCCCCCTGCGTCTATGAATTTTGACAGCGACAAGTCTTTTGCTCGTGATTAACGAGCGAATTTTTGTCCCAGAACTTCCCAAGCGGAACCTTGCTTGTACTCTTACGAAAATAATCATTGTATTTTTTTATGAGAAGAATTAGGCCTGCTTCAGATCGACGTCGAAATTTTCATGTGCCGAACCTATTCAACCTAAACTTAATGAACTAAAGTCTTTGTTTAAGTTCATTAATTTGCATGCAAAGTTCGACGTCTGAAACGTGCCTCAGAACCTTTGTTAGGAACTACATATATATAGATCAGTGGTTGTCACTGTCACAAAAAGTTCTGTCCTAATTGAGCATCAGCTCATTCAGCTGTTCCAGCGTAATGTCGAACAGCACGGCTCAGGAAGCGTCGTTTCTGCAGAGTTCTGCGGAATCCATATTTCTCGTGAGCTTTATGTCAATTCAGTGCGCGGTTGGCTCGATCGCAAACGCCGTTGTCATCGTCTTTTTTGTGCTGAGGCGAAAACAGCCTTACAAGCCGTTCGACAAGCTGATTTTAAACTTGGCCGTAGCAGATTTCGTGGCGTTGACTACCTACGTTCCATGGCGAGCACACCTCCTGTACCTAAGACAAACGACCAAGCATTCTCGTTACTACACATCGCTTTATGTCTTCTGTTTATTTTGCACGGGGAACGCTGTATTGATGATCGCTCTGTCGAGGTTGTTCGCCATTCTTTTACCGTTCAGACACCGAGTACTCGTCACGAACAAGCTCGTGAACTACGTAATTGCCTCATCGTGGATAATCGCTTTGGTTTTAGGAGTTGGGCATCGATTCAGCTTTAAAGACATGGGTAATTTTCACTTGGGATACGAGCTATTTCTGTCGTTTTTATCCTTTTGTCAACTTCTATCAATTCTGATCGTCTATGTAATGATACTAAGGTCGGTGAAGCAAGCTGAAAGCCTTTTCAAAGAGCGCTCGCTCAAGATTTCCAGGACGACATTTGCGATTGTTTTATTCTGCTACGCCACCTTTCTACCGTACACAGTGTATCGTGTCGTATCAACCGCAGATAAATCCTTGACGGTTCCTCAGAGACAGGAGACCTGGCGATGGATAATTGCTTTCAGCTTTCTCAACTCTTGTTGCAATCCTTTCCTGTACTTTATAACGGCAAGAAACTTGAAACGCAACCTAAATCAATTCCTGAGCACTGTTCAAAGACGTATTGACATTGATATGAGACACAGAAATTATAGCCTTTAGTTCAACGATGTATAATGTATATGTGTGAGGTGAATTTATATTATATGAATGTATATTCTGTGATACAATGAACTAAATGTTTTTCTTAGAAAAGGCGCCAGATGTTGTTGTTGAAAAGCGTGTTAATTAACGTATAAAGTCTTTTATTACCCTTGGCTAATGAAAGACCGCCTAGCACTGAATTTTCTCTGTAGTGACTAGTTTTTTTCGTCCTGCTGAAAAATATCTTTTTCCAGGATTATATTCGTCCATGCATGCAGCAGCTTAATATAATTCCGTTCTAATGTTTCTTAAGGCCGGCGCACACTAGAGCTATGTGCTTAGCAAAACGTCATAAGTGGCCATTGGCGTAAGCCAGTTGCTCTCGTGTGCGGCGACTTTTCCGACGACTTTGGCACGAATGACCAAAGTTGCCCGAAAAGTCGGCCGCACACGAGAGCAAATAGCTTACGCCAATGGCCACGAATGACTTTTTGCTAAGCACATAGCTCTGGTGTGCGCTTGCCTTTAAGTTAAGCCTGGGTTTCATATTAAACGTACCATAGCAATTTACGTACAATAACCTAAATTATTACAAATAGTTTCAAAAGTTTTGTGAACATTGATATGTTAACGTAATCTGTCTGCTATAAAAGGTTCTAGTCTCTGACTTAAAATTGTGTAGAAAGGTATAAGACAAGACATGTTTTTTCGTGACAAAGCCGTTTTTTCGTAACAATGCCATAAGACATGTTTTTTTCGTAACAATGCCATTTAAAGTACACAAAATTGAAATGAAGCACTTAATATGTTGCCCCTAAACGTGACATACAGAAAATATCTGCTCTGTACCCCAGGTGTCGTGGCGTATTTCCTACAAGTGTTTTAGTTCTCAGTAAAAAATACCCATAAGGCCCCATGCATATAATAATATTCTATATAACAAGTCTGCACATGCGCTGTGACGTAGTCTGCGAATTAGGCATGTTCCTGATTGGTCAACGCAATTGGCATTGACCAATCAGAAACATGCTTCGATTTCAAACCGCTACGTCAGACTTTTTATACAGGTATATATTACTCAGTTAAAGTTTTTTTGTATTCAAGTAAACCTGTCCAAAGGGTTTTTTCCTTTCGGCTCTTGTATATGCTTGTAATAGCCAAGGCCTGACGAAATCTAAAAAAACGCTATCCGTTATCTCAATGAGTTATCTGACCGCCATCTTGGAAGCCAATTTGAAGTCGAATTCAGTACCAGTTCCTTTCTATCAATTTTTTCCGTGCGATCGTCGACCGTGAAGACAAAAACAAGAGAAATGGACTGGCACTGGTGCCAATTCAAATTGCGTCGAAGATGGTGACAAATTATCGTTTCAGTTCACATAGAGTTCAGTAATTGGGTGCATGTATGGCAGTGAAAAGCAACTCGTATAAATTTCATATTTCTGAGCATGGTTTTGAATTAGAGACATTACAGTAACAGTCATGTCAACTACTGCATCTTTTTATCAACTACTGCATGTGCAAAAAACGCTCTGTCCTAATTGAGCATCAGCTGTTCCAGCGTAATGTCGAACAGCACGGCTCAGGAAGCGTCGTTTCTGCAGAGTTCTGCGGAATCCATATTTCTCGTGAGCTTTACGTCAATTCAGTGCGCGGTTGGCTCGATCGCAAACGCCGTTGTCATCTTCTTTTTTGTGCTGAGGCGAAAACAGCCGTACAAGCCGTTCGACAAGCTGATTTTAAACTTGGCCGTAGCAGATTTCGTGGCGTTGACCACCTACGTTCCATGGCGAGCACACCTCTTGTACTTGAGACGAGTGACCAAGCATTCTCCTTACTACACATCGCTGTATGTCTTCTGTTTATTTTGCACGGGGAACGCTGTATTGATGATCGCTCTGTCGAGGTTGTTCGCCATTCTTCTACCGTTCAGACACCGAGTACTCGTCACGAACAAGCTTGTGAACTACGTAATTGCCTCATCGTGGATAATCGCTTTGGTTTTAGGAGTTGGGCATCGATTCAGCTTTAAAGACATGGGTAATTTTCACTTGAAATACGAGCTATTTCTGTCGTTTTTATCCTTTTGTCAACTTCTATCAATTCTGATCGTCTATGTAATGATACTAAGGTCGGTGAAACAAGCTGAAAGCCTTTTCAAAGAGCGCTCGCTCAAGATTTCCAGGACGACATTTGCGATTGTTTTATTTTGCTACGCCACCTTTCTACCGTACACAGTGTATCGTGTCGTATCAACCGCAGATAAATCCTTGACGGATCATCAAAAACGGGAGACCTGGCGATGGATAATGGCTTTTAGCTTTCTCAGCTCTTGTTGCAATCCTTTCCTGTACTTTATAACGGCAAGAAACTTGAAACTCAACCTAAATCAATTTCTGGTCTCTGTTCAAAGACGTATTGACATTGATATATGAGACACAGAAATTATAGCCTTTAGTTCAACGATGTATAATGTATATGTGTGAGAGTGTGAGGTTAATGTATATGATATGAATGTATATTCTGTTATACAATAAACTAAATGTTTTTAGAAAAGGCACCAGATGTTGTTGTTGAAAAGCCAGTTAATGTATAAAGTCTTTTATTACCCTTGGCTAATGAAATACCGCCCAGCAATTTTCTCTGTAGCGACTAGTTTTTTTCGTCCTGCTGAAAAATATCTTTTTCCAAGATTATATTTGTCCATGCATGCATGGAGCAGCTTAACTAATCTGGGGTGGTTAGGGACACGGGGTAGTTAGTTACCTTGTGAACGACGCATACCATCACTGCGCCAATGTTAGAAATTTCCCTTTTAATTTAAGCATGGGTTTCATATTACACGTGCAATAGCAATTTACGTACAATTAATAACCTAAATTATTATACAAATAGTTACGAAAGTTTTGGGAACATTGATATATTAACGTCATTTGTCTGCTATAAAAGGTTATAGTCTTTGACTTAAAATCGTGTAGAAAGGGATAAGACTTTTTTCGTAACAAACGCAGCCATATGCCGTTAAAAGTACACAGGATTGAAATGAAGCACTTAATATGTCGCCCCTAAACGTGACCAGTGAACGTGACATACAGAAAATATCCGCTCTGTACCCCAAGTGTCGTGGCGTATTTCCTACAAGTGTTTTAGTTCTCAGTAAAATACCCATCAGGCCCCATGCATATAATAATATCCTATATATAACTGGGTTACCTGCAAGGTAGGGATAGCTGCGGGCATTAAAAACAAATTGAACCAAATATCATATAAGAACAGGATTGGCAAAACTGTACAATTGTTAAATTTTATTACAAAAGCTTTGAAATTTGTGAAATATGTGTCACACGATCACGTCGCAACTAATTTAACAAAGGGTGTGTTAAGGTGAAATTTTTCTTGCAACTTGGAATTCTGCTTGAAATCAGTGAAGTCAATGAAGATATGCCATATGGATTGGAAAAATATCAACGCAAAACACGTACTTTGGCATTTTACATTTCTCAAGAGTAGGGTTGTATTGCAAGTTGCAAAAAAATTGCATCGTGTAACAGGGCCTGAACTAAACTCTAAAGTCAACAAAATAAGAATGTAATCCACCTTTGATGTATTCGGCGACCCTTCGGCATCGTCGTCTTGCCTTAAATAGTTCAAAGAATTGCTATACTCGTTTGCTGTATTTTCGTATATGGCAGATTGCCCAGACCCACTATGACGATGAAACACGAGGCTCAATGACAAAGATATAAAAATAAACTTGGAGTATTAAACTAAATTGTGGTCTAACAATAAGATAAAATAGGAAATACTATCAAGCGCAGAGGTGCAAATGAAATCGAAGATATAATCAGTTCCTTCAAAGAATTGCTACTCATCTACTGTATTTACATGCGGCAAGCGACAACGAAACACGAGCCGCAATGACAAATATGTAAAACATAACACTTGGATTTTTAATTTTAAACACTAAATTGCAGGTTTTACTGAGCTTTTTACCCCTAGTAAACCTCACAGGGCTCACACTGAGTTAAGCGCAGTACCGTAGTGCAAATGAAACCGAGAAACGAACAGTTTAATAGTTCAAAGAAATTAAATTCGAATACGGCCGAGACTGCCCAGGCACACTATGACGATGAAACACGAGGCGCAATGACAAAGATGAAGAAATAAACTTGGATTATCAACACTGAGTCAAAATATAAGTCCAAACAGGCAAAACAATCGACAATATACTTAAAATACGATTTGATAGTCAATGCTGTATATGCTAAACGAAAAATCAAGACATCAATGCACGAATATTTATATTGTGAATCAAAACAAATTACAGTAGAAAACAGGCAAAACGACAAGCAACTGTCAATTTTATAATAAATGAAAACAAAAGTGAATGAAGAACAGAATGTATGTTAAATCTGGTCCTCTTCCAGACTTGGACGTTTGACTTTTAATCCATATTGGTATTTAATCCATATCACTGAAACGTGAGATTAATTTGTGCACAACTGCGCATACAAGCAGGCCTGATACAACTGCGTCACTGCGCACAACCACAATGCAACGCAACCCTAAAAATTTGCTTTTCACTGCCTACTGCGCCAATTAGACTGCTGCTACGCTCGCTCGCTTCAGGCTCGCTCGCTCCGCAGCAAGAAGTCTGCATGCGCTGTGACGTAGTCTGCGAATTAAGCCTGTTCCTGATTGGTCAAAGCAATTGGCATTGACCAATCAGAAACATGCTTCGATTTCAAACCGCTACGTCGGACTTTTTGTAGAGGTATATATTACTCAGTTAAAGTTTTTTTGTATTCAAGTAAACCTGTCCAAAGGGTTTTTTCCTTTCGGCTCTTGTATATGCTTGTAATAGCCAAGGCCTGACGAAATCTAAAAAAACGCTATCCGTTATCTCAATGAGTTATCCGGCCGCCATCTTGGAAGCCAATTTGAAGTCGAATTCAGTACCAGTCCCTTTTTATCAATTTTTTCCGCGCGATTGTCTACCGTGAAGACAAAAACAATAGAAATGGACTGGCACTGGTGCCAATTCAAATTGCATCAAAGATAGTGACCAATTTATCGTTTCGGTTCACAGAGTTTAGTAATTAGGTGCATGTATGGCAGTGAAAAGCAACTTGTATAAATTTCATATTTCTGAGCATGGTTTTGAATTATAGACGTAGCTACAGTAACAGTCATGTCAAGTTTTTTTTTAAAGAATTTTCTAAGAATTTATTTAATTAAATAAATGACATTTGAAATATCACATCGTCGATCACGTCGCATCATAGGAACACAGCTAATCGTGTGAAACTAATCATTAATCGACAAAATTCATCTCATCTATTCCCAATTTAAGCGTGAACGAGAATTACAAGCTTGAATAAGTGCATGAATGATAGTAATTAACAATCTTCACCTCTGCTGATTGCAATCTCAATTTTGTATCCATGGACATTAATATTTTAGAGGCATCATAATATCGACGCAAAATCTAACTTTAAACATCATCATTTTTTCATCATTGTCTGTTGTAAATTTTAAAAAAATTGGTAAATTAAGACCATGGAAAATTTTAGGTCTTTTCACTGCCTTCCATCGTTATTTTTTCATGCTCTTATTTTTGGTGTTTAGAACATTTTCTTTGGCGTTTTATTAATCTTCCAAACACAGCAGTGTGTCAGACATGGCACATTGACAATTTCTTTTATATTTTTAATTCTAAGCCCCCTGCGTCTATATGAGTTTTGACAGCGATAAGTCTTGCGTGATTAATGAGCGTATTTTTGTCACAGAACTTCCCAATCGGCTGCTTGCACTCTTGCGAAAATAATCATTGTAATTTTTTTTATGGGAAGATTTACAACCTTGTGACACGAAATAGGCGTTAAAGTCTCTCCTCCAAATGAATAATAGATTATAGCAGGTACTTTTTATCAACTACTGCATGTGCAAAAAACGCTCTGTCCTAATTGAGCTTCAGCTGTTCCAGCGTAATGTCGAACAGCACAGCTCAGGAAGCGTTGTTTCTGCAGAGTTCTGCGGAATCCATATTTCTCGTGAGCTTTACGTCAATTCAGTGCGCGGTTGGCTCGATCGCAAACGCCGTTGTCATCGTCTTTTTTGTGCTGAGGCGAAAACAGCCTTTCAAGCCGTTCGACAAGCTGATTTTAAACTTGGCCGTAGCAGATTTCGTGGCGTTGACTACCTACGTTCCATGGCGAGCATACCTCTTGTACTTGAGACGAGTGACCAAGCATTCTCCTTACTACACATCGCTTTATGTCTTCTGCTTATTTTGCACGGGAAACGCTGTATTGGTGATGACTCTGTCGAGGTTGTTCGCCATTCTTCTACCGTTCAGACACCGAGTACTCGTCACGAACAAGCTCGTGAACTACGTGATTGCTTTATCGTGGATAATCGCTTTGGTTTTAGGAGTTGGGCATCGATTCAGTTGGGGGGATATGGGTGATTTTCACTCGAGCTACGAGCTTTTCCTGTCGTTTTTATCCTTTTGTCAACTTCTATCAATTCTGATCGTCTATGTAATGATACTAAGGTCGGTGAAGCAAGCTGAAAGCCTTTTCAAAGAGCGCTCGCTCAAGATTTCCTGGACGACATTTGCGATTGTTTTATTTTGCTACGCCACCTTTCTACCGTACACAGTGTATCGTGTCGTATCAACCGCAGATAAATCCTTGACGGTTCCTCAGAGACAGGAGACCTGGCGATGGATAATGGCTTTCAGCTTTCTCAACTCTTGTTGCAATCCTTTCCTGTACTTTATGACGGCAAGAAACTTGAAACGCAACCTAAATCAATTTCTGGACTCTGTTCAAAGACGTATTGATACTGATATCAGACACAGAAACGATACCCTTTAGTTCAACGATGTATAATGTATATATATGGGGTTATAAAACGTTTTCCGTTATACACTATAGTTTTTTAGGCCTGGGTTACGTATACGTCTCATTTTAGTCGCGTCGAATGCAATTCAAACAAATAATGAGCTTAATAATAAACCTCATAAATCGTTTGAATTGCCCTAGCACTTTTCTCTGTAGCGACTAGTTTTTTTTTCGTCCTGCTGAAAAGATCTTTTTCCAGGATTATATTCGTCCATGCATGGAGCAGCTTAATATAATTTTGTTCTAATGTTTTTTAAGTTAAGCGTGGGTTTCACATTACACGTACGATAGCAAATTACGTACAATTAATAACCTAAATTATTACGTGTTTACAAATAGTTAATAAAAACGTTTTGGAAACCTTGGTATTACGTCATCTGTCCGCTATAAAAGGTTCTACTCTTCGACTTAAAATTGTGTAGAAAGGTAATAAGGTATAAGAGTTTGTGACATTTTTTGCAACAAACGCAGCCGTATGCCAAAACACATCAACAAAAACAGCGGGAGCCGGTTTTAAGATCCAACCTGCACTTGAAAGACGTTCACAAATGCCAGAACGTCAAAAATAAATACATAGATCGAACTTTATTAAAAGTACACAAAAATTTAAATGAAGCACTTAAGGCTGTGTTACACGGTGCAATTTTTCGTGCAACTTGCAATGCTATTCTATTTTAAAGCGATGTAAATGAGTGAAGAGTTCTCAAAATGTAAGTGTAAGAAAGTGTATGGATTGGCGGTGCATGAAAAGCAACTCGTATGAATTTTATATTTCTGCGCAAGGTTTTGTATTAGATACAGACATACAATAACAGTCATGTCGACGAGATTTTATATAGAATTTTCTAGGGAATTTAATTAATTGAACAAATCACATTTGAAATATGCATATCGCGTAGAAGCTAAGTTTCAGCTGTAATACAAAAATACATTTCTCTAACGTTTTTTCTCATCAAAGCTATTCAAAATAAGTCTTCCTCCACGCTATTGTTATTCAGAAATTCAGATGTCAAGTTCATGGTCTCTTCCTGGCTACGCTTGATTAATATTTCCTCTTCATCCGATAACTCAATTTCACTTTCTTTCAAAAGCTTCTCGTTCAGCAAACCCAAACCTCTCTCCGTATTTCCGTTGTCGAAACAACAACTAGGAATCCTTTTGTATTTGTGCAAGCAATTCGTTGAAATGCAACAAAACAGAACAACGGTCAGCCATCCAAATAAGTGCCACATTATGGAAATCGTCATCACTTCAGTGTCGAGCATAAGTTGCATTTCCGTCAAATCCTTGTCTGCGTATACAAACCATTTATTCGCGCCGTAAATGGTGTAAGCAATCTCCCAAAACCACGTTCCTTGCGTGAGCACGAGAACGGTTCGGGCCACGAAGAGCTCGCGTCGAAACCTTGGTAAACACGCTTCGAGAAGAACGACCAGAGCGGCCAAATATATGATGATGTATAATAGCGTGTGAATACGCACGTCAAATATATCACGTCCGTGTAGGTGGAATGCAAACAAAGTGCCTTCCACGGCAAAGGCTAACCCAAGGATGATGTACTCTGCTTCTTTTGAGAAATGTGTAATTCTGTAGTGATTGAAAATCTCTATCAGGCCGGAAAATCCGAAGAAAGCGTACATCGTAGAGTGAGCAAATTTATCGGGCTTTACGAAATCGTTGTTTTCGTCGACCAGTCGAAAGTGAATCGCAAAGAGCTCAGCGATGATTCCTGCGAAGGTACCAGCAAGCTTCAATCCTGGTTCCAACGGAACATTTCTCAATCGTCTGGTTGGAAATCGTCTCCATGATCCGATGTTTGAGCTTTGACCCCGATTATTCTGTCTTTTCAAATATTTTGCATAGTCCAGAATAACATGAACCAGCCACCATAAACCGAAGGCAATGAACAGACTCCCTGGCAAAGCATGTCCCTCAAACGACCCCATCTCGTTTCTTCGCAACTCGTTTACCGTTTCACCGATGTGGATGATCTCAAATCGTCTTAATTAACTTCAGCGTATACCTTTCAGCGGCCGTAGGCGATTTACATCCCTTAATTTATAACAAACTATAAATTGTTTGGATTATAACAAACTCTAAAAGTACATAGGAATTCTCTCGCTTATGGGATAATATCACTTACAATTTATAGTGTTGAACGGCTGTTGTCAATGCCAACATGCGCTGAAATGAAATAATGAATCTCAACTTCGAACTAACGATTCAAACAATATAGCAACTCTATAGCAGAACTTGAGAACTCGTTCGCACGATTATTTACATAAAATATCATAAATCGAAATCCTGCCTGTGGTATGGGGTTATATGTAAATTTGCCCATTTAACACGTCACATTGCATGGGTCAATGCTCAGCATCGCTTTGTAAATTCCTCTCGCGAACTTATACAAAGTGGCTAACTGGTCGTGTAGTTGACGGCAGTTTCATTAGGGAAATCTAGCATGAGGACGTGAACGTCAAAGACGACGTGAAAATGGCGAATAAATGGCGTGATGCGCCCAAATATGGACATGCCACGCCATTTACTCACCATTTTCACGTCCTCTATGCTAAATCTCCCTAACATCAAATGAATATTTGGACTCCTGAAAGGAACAAGATTTATGTTCTAAATTATTTAATGATTCTCTTCAGTTCTGTCACTTGCAGCTTTACAGTAAATTTGCATTTGAATAGGCATCAATTTTTTTACAGTCTTCGATGAGGAAAATTTCGATAACGATTTCAATAACACATGCCGCTACGGGAGAAAATAGTTGAAATCAATGTTTGCTTATGCCTGGTTGAGTCACGAAGAAGTCGTTTTCACAGATGAGAAATAGTCCGGATGTAAATTTGTCTTTATTTCTGTATTTAAATCGGTCATTGTTGACTGCGCACTCATATAAATACTCCATCACATCAGCCACCTTGACATGTTCACGACACTCACGACAAATGGAAACCAGGCATTTTTGAACGCAGTATGATGAAATACTTTTGGATAAAAATAAAATGCTTTTTCTGTCAAACTCCTGTTGATTGGATGTTACTATTGTCTACTACTGTTGTCTATTCTTTCTTCTATGTTTCTTTACCAATATCGAGGTATTCTGGTGACAAATACCTGTTTTAAATATGTTATCAGTCTTGAATTTGTATGCTAAAACTAAACTGACATCACTGCTCCCCTTTCCCCTCCCCCCGTGGTCATTCGTTCGGCACTAATATCAAGGTAGTAGTCTAGTGACGTATACCAAGACGTCATTTTCAACTGTAGTTGAAATTTGACTGCCTTTTTTTGTCAACAAGCCCGGGCCAATATTGAGAAAGTGTTCCTATGCATATGCACGCGTGTGCCCGTTTTGAATATTTTGTGCTAATTTTAGTAAGCTACTTGATTTGTACGACAAGCATCGATACGTTTGTCAGCTAGGGGAAAAAATACTGTGTTTGGTTTGTCTGATAATCCCTGTCAGTGTCTGAAAGCCAGCCGAACAGACGAACTATCTGCGAATAAATCTACTTTATTTAAAAAAAAAACACTATATGTTTCGATAAAAATTCGCCCGAACAGTTGCTTCGTCGGTATAGCGTGCGTATATCGAGCCGATGACGTATATATATAGTCAGGATTGATGATATCATTTTACGTGTAATAAAATAAGTTCATCCACAATCAGGAATAATCGTAGCTAAATCTTTACACAGAATTCAAAGTTTTTTTCTCTTTTAAAAGGTATTACATTACAAGGGGAATCCCACTTACAAAGTTCCAAAACATATTTCAAACGTAAAGGCCGATAGTTGGTCGGCCTTGGTCCGATTTGCATAAGTCACTAAATTGGGCTATTATTAGCAATTATACTTTCTTCTTTGTAAACATCAAATACTAGTGAATACACGTTGGATATTTTAAAGACACGAAATGGGTTCGTACGCAGGTCATGCTCTGCCTGGAAGTATATTTATCGTTATCGGTTTATGGTGGTTGTTCCATGTCGTGTTGGATTACGCAGCTGGCTTTAAAGAAAAGAGGAAGAATAGAATGGACGACTCTGACATAGTTATTGGTTCATGGAGACGCCTACCGTGGAAGCGTTTTCGAAGCATTCCGTTTGAACCAGGGTTTAAACTACTTGGTTGTTTGGCTGGCATCATTGCTGAAGTTGGCACTTTACGTTTTCAACTGGTCAACGCAAAGGATGAATTCACGCGGCCAAATAGGTTCTCGCATGCCACAATGTACGCATTCTTTGCATTCTCTGGCTTGGTCGAAATATTCAACGTGTACAAAGTTGTAAAGTTTTCAAAAGAAGCAGAGTATACGCTCCTAGCGTTAGCATTTGCCGTGGAAGGCACTTTGTTTGCATTCCATTTACACGGACGTGATATATTTGACGTGCGTATTCACACGCTATTATACATCATCATATATTTGGCCGCTCTGGTCGTTCTTCTCGAAGCGTGTTTACCGAGGTTTCGACGCGAGCTCTTCGTCGCCCGAACCGTTCTCGTGCTCACGCAAGGAACGTGGTTTTGGGAGATTGCTTATACCAAGTTTGGTGCGAACAAATGGTTTGGAAACGCGACCAGGGATTTGACGGAGAAGCAACTCGCCTCTGACACCGAAGTGGTTACAACAGCCGTGATGTGGCACTTATTCGGGTGGCTGTCCATCGTGATGTTTTTTTGCAGTATCGCCAACTGCTTGTACAAGTACGATAGGCTACCTCAATGCTGTTTCGTCAACGGAGATGATGGGGAAAGTTTGGGTTCTTTAAGAGAAGATCTTTTTGATGAAAATGAACAGTCGCGTTTTGATGAAGAGGAGATATTGCTCACGCAAGATTCTTGAAAACAATAACATGACATTTCATCAGCAGCGTAATATACAATTGATTTAGGCGATTTCATTTGAGAGACTCTAGGAGGGAGAACAAACGCTAGATTGGAACAAAGTAGATTATCTTTAAGTATCGAGGATAGTTTATTAAGGCCTAGTTGAATGCAATTCAAACAATAGACAATGAGATGGTAAACTTCATTCAGCCTCATTATCATCTCATTATCATCATTATCATCTTATTATTTATTGTTTGAATTGCATTCGACGCGACTAAAATGCGGCGTATGAACTATGCCTAAAAGTAGTTCATTTCGTTCAATTTAATTGAATAAATTATTTAGCTTTTGGAAAGTGTAGTTTTGTGTTGAACAATTTATTCTAATAGAGTTTATTTAATATAAATGATTCTAAAGCAGTTTATTTTGATTACAAATATAATTTTCATTTGGATTGAACTAATAAAGGCGTACTATCTTGTAAGAGACTTCGTGTCCTGTTATACCTGGTTTACACCCCCCTGGTTTACACCCCCCTGGTTTACACCCCTCATGGATATTGTAAAAAGACAAGGCAATACCGCCTCACTTTCTTTTGTCTCAATCAAATGATTTTAGCCCAATCATGTAAAAACATAGAATATACATTCAATTGATCAATCACACTTATTTCCAGGCAATGCAACGAGAGCAGGAAACCCAAGCAGCTCTGGATGACATTGAAATAAAGAATTTGGAACTGCAAGCCCAGAAAGAGGCGCTTCAACACGTATGTACTGTTAACTGGATGTATATGTTCCTGGGGTCGGTTGTATAAAGCCCGTTTAGCTTAAACGGTTGATAAGTTCAAAACAGAAAGCAAGTCTGTGGTTTTATTTAACAGGCAAACTAAATGTTTTTAACCTTAATACAAAGATACTGTTTAAAACTACATATTCAGTGCATAATATTCACATTGACTCATTCAAAAGAGTTGTAAGAGTGTTATTTGATTTTGACTTATCCACCGATTAAGCTAAACGGGCTTTATACAACCGGCCCCTGAACATTAATATCTGCCCATGCAGTCTCATGCGTGAACCCACTTCCCAGTTTCGGAAAAGGGGCAAGAAAATAGGGTGGGGTGAGAGGGAAGGTCAAAATCGTACCCAAATTTCGCCTGCGTTACAATCGCAGCAAATTTGGAAGAAAATATGCTCGATTATTACCTAAATAAATATAGTCTAATGGGGAGTCTAGTTTAGTGGTATAGCAATTTATTGGGTTCCCATCCCCATTTGGAAAACGTCGAAAGAAAGGATCATATTCAACTCTATTCTTGTATGTTTGCATGGTGACAATCGATAAGTAATTATGCTTGTAGGTACACAAGGATGATGCTTGCAGTATTAAATACTTACGTGGTGTACCAACAAGTATAATTACTTATATTCAACTCTGTTGACTACGATGTCACGTTGTTTGAGCTGGTGTTTTGTCCGCACAACAGGAGTTGGCAAAGAAGGACGTGAAAGCAACCTTTGAGTTGAGAGCCGGTTTTGAATCACACCAACGTCAGAAAGAGCTTGAGGACGAGCTATTTCGTCGTGCAACAGAAATGAGAGAGGAAACAGATTTGAATAACAATATGGTATGATAACTTTTTAACGTTTTACGAATACATACTAGTTTGGGATGCTCAAATACTCTTCAATAGAAACAGGAATCTTTTCTCCAAAATATCGTCCAACCAAATTCGCTTCTTCAAAGGACTAAAATATAGAACTTTTCACGATATTTCGACACAATTAGAGATTACTAGTTGGAAAAATTAAAAGGAAGTTTTACTAGCGAAGGCCTCTGGGTTTCGAGAAACTTTATTTACTATATTTTTGAGCATTGGATGACTAGCATCGACAATTTCACTTTAATGCGTTCAGGTGAAACACGCCCGCTTGGGAAATTCGCAACAGAGAAACCTGGATTTGGAAACGCAAACTGATCTGGAGCTTCGTAAAAGACTGGACGACATGGAAACGGAGTTGCAACAAACACAGGTATTACAATAAAGATAACCTCCTCTGAGATATACAATGTATAAATTACAAGAAGTGTGTCTGTCTCAACCCCCAACATTTTGGCCCAATCTCCTTGAATTTGTAGCTAAAGCGACCGTAATTTTATCTTGTCCATTTTAGTTGACCAAACGTATTCTTGAAAACAAAAGTAGAGAAGGGGAAATAGCGAAATTGATTGAAGACTCAAAGGAGAAAGAGGTATGCCTCAACCTACGAAATGCTCCAACGATGTTATCATCTGAATTTGAAGTAATTTGGGGTAGTTCGGGGTAAATGATACACGTCCTTCAATGTCCCTACGTCACACAGTTTTCACTATAACATACAAGATTGTTTTGTCCCACAAGTTTTGCCTGCAAGATACACTATGTTTGTCATATGTCTTTCTTTCACATCATAAGTTCATATTCCTTGTTATTTTCAACTGTCTTAGGATGGTATACGTCGTAGCAAGGCTGCCGAACTGGGCAGACAGCAATACCTTGCGAGGATGGACGAGGAACGCCGATTAAGACATCTTAATACGCAGTCTGATTATAGTACACCGTCTAGGGACACGGGGGAAGTGTCAGGTACGTAGAATTGAGATCATCTTATTTTGTTGGTCGAAGCCAGCGAGATCCATATATTATATCTGGAGTAGAAGCCTGCGGCCAATGACTAAAGCGAAGAAACGGCCGGATTTTCTGTCACAAAATAAGTAACGTGAGTTCTTGTTATTGCAGGTCCCTCGTTAGAAAGACAGAGAGCAACGTTTGAAAAGAGAGAGATTGAACTCATGGCTGATGTCAGAGAACTGCGTCGAAAGTTAGCTGAAAGGCTGACAAAACCATCCAGACTTTCATATGAGGACACCGAGACTTCATCTTCACTGCAAAATGCGGATGTAGACTAACATACCTGCACATTGTTTCAGCTGTTTCAAAGGTAAGACTCTTGTACACTATAGTCAGCATACTAGTACATATCTGTAGTAATATCTGTATAAACAATATCTGTGGCACAACAACAGAGTTGCCTACAGGAAAAAGGAGCAGCGAACAATGTTTCCACTACATGAATCACGCTTAAGATAAGAGTCTGATTCTGATATTGGAAACAATTTTGCTTCCTGGGAAATAAATCTTGTTTCCTGCTGACGTTGTTTCAAGGAAACATGGAGGGAAATTAACATGGCGAATCACTAGTGCATAACAAAGGTTAATTAGAAGAGAAAATAATTTTGGTGCATCAGCTTACCAGGGTAACCAGACCTCGACGCCAAAAGAGCGTTAGCCGTTAAGCCAAGCATTTCAATTAGCAGTTTCATAACCAAAACATCTCACATCTACATTTGAAAATATTCTGCTAGTCCAAATATAGCATACTAGAATGCTGTGCAGATTTTTAAACTATATTTTTGTAACTAAAATAAAACCTTTCTTTATGACGTTTCGTTGAACGAACAATGTATACAACAATTGAAAAACGAATCTATAAATTATGCATCTTTTGTTTGTTCTGATTCACGTATGTATATGGCACTATGACGACGGTTGGTTTATTTCATATGATCTATAGTGTTCATGAGTTTGCAAATCATGAATAGATTGTGATGACTTCGTGGCCGCTTCCTTTCACTAAAAGAACTCGTTTTAATCCTTCTGTCATAACCTCGACAAATTCCATGTCTGAAGACAGCATTAAGGTAAAGAAGGTTTACAATTTCAAGTGTGGTGTTGTTAGAAAAGATTACCTATCGTCGATTGTTAAAACATTGGATTAAAATATTCGAGCCATGTAGGTATAAACGAGGTGTTTGTGGACTTTTAGAACTACGCGTTCAGATTCCCCTTAAGCCTGGAAAAGCAACTGAAAACATTGCCAAACAAAGGATACAATGATAATCGCCAGACTCGTTTTTTGCTGGAGGTGGTAAATTCAGCAGAAGTAATTGAGCTTCAGATGACTTTTCTTGGATAAGCTTGTTCAACTTGACCGCATTGTCCATCCGTTGTAAATTCATCTTGCTCCTGAGAAGGAGAAATCTAGTCAGAAATTTATAACATCCTGACGAAACAGTTCTGGAGACTATGGCGTTAACACTTACGGGTGTTCTTTTTTGCGTTTTTCCCCATCTTTCTCACTAGTGTCGGTTGAGGAGGAGGTGTGTACTTGGATGCTGGGGACGGGTGTGTCTGGTGGACGAGGTGTGTTGCTGGGTTTTGTTTTATGGTGTGTCTCAACGATGGCTTGAACCTACGAGGATAAGGTGAAGGAGTTGATCTTAACTGGAATGGGTACAGTGGGCGGGAAAGTGGGGAGTGGGTTTAGGAGGAAAAATGGTAGAGGAGAGAAAATTCTCTGAGGTCCATTTCGAGACTTTGGTCAAAAACCTCGTTTGCATTCATACCTCTTTTCTACTCTCCTTCCTCGTCAGTCTCATTTTTTTCAACATTTTACTTCTTTGTTCCATCACCAGCGTTCTTTCATATGTGTACGCCTCTATATCTGTGTCCACCTGAAGAAAGCATTGAAAAAAATTGCAGCTGTAACTGAGAAATCGATAACACGAAAAACAAAGACTCCTTTGCGCAGGAAACGGTTTCTAAAAAGGTTTCGTGAAATGGTTAGGAAGACACAACACAGCTGACCTACCATCTCGATAACCTCCACATCAGCTTTAATCCTGAGTTGATAAATAAATGTTTTCAGATCTTTTGCCATTTGAACGCTGTTGTCTTGCATTTCTGTCAGTTTGTTACGGAAAGTTCCCCATCTTGATATCTCATGCAGGGGAACCTACCCACTGGAAAACCTGCATATCCAGCCGAAATCTGCAGGGATTTTAATGAAAACAAGACCACAAATACTTTACCTGGATTTGAAAACATTGGCAAATGTAGATTCTGTTTTTCTCTTCGTCGGTTTTAGAACCAACTCAAATGCTATCAAGGATACGAGCGACGGTGAAGATCCTCAGTTTACACTGTCTCCACACTTTATGTTGTGTTAATAAAAACACCAACAAGATCATCATTCCTCCATCATGCACCACCCACCATATATCAATGGTACCTTCGAGGCGCTCCCCGTTGCCTGGGTAACTAACGAGATTCTTCGCCACCAAAAGAGCCTCGTGACGCTTTGATATGACGCGTAACGTATCTATATGATTCAAGAAATGTCGCATGCTTTAAATATAGCTAAGTGGTCTATCTCATTGGCTTGCAATGCACCCTGAACACACTGAGCTAATAGTGCCTGGATCGCTCTACACTGATCGCTCTACACTGATTGGCAAACTGAATCAATACAGCTTGGTGAATATTCGCATGCAATATAAGGCTTTATATTAAAAGAATTAGCAGCTGCTTCTGGTAGTTAGCAAAGGAGTCTTTCTTTCATACAGACAAATTTCTTCCAAGTGTCTTTTTCTTTCCAGTTTTCAGGCCATGCCATGAGAACGGAATTTGCAGTCAGACCACCCAAGCCGTTGTTTTGGATTCTGCAGCGAAAGCAAGATTCATTTGATGTGAAAATGTTTTATCATTTTGGCGATGTACAACAACACATATGTCTTCACTTACAAGAACGACAGACCACTGTTTATTTCATTAGAGACGATAACTTTTGAGAAGCCTTGGACTTTGTTGTTTTTCATTAGCTCATCCAAACACTGGCGGGAAAGAAAAGTGATTTGCATTGCGAATAGAAAAAAGCAAGTTTCGGAGTGAAAATGTTTAGTTTTGCCTAATCCATGCGTCTTACAGCTTTGGCAACTTCGACTTCCTCGCTTCTCTCAAGTATGTCGCCTTTGAGAACGGATGCAGAGATAGTCAGTCCACGACCTGTAAAACAATATAAGAAACTGAAGCCAGCTTTTCACGAAGGCCCGGTTGTTCCAAAGTCCCTGAACTAAATCTTCAAATGAAATCTTCAAATTTCGTTATTCCAGAGAATTCTTTCTATGATGAATAAAAGGTCTAAAACGCTGCTGTTACCTGCTTTTAATTGCCCCACAAAGGCAAAGATGTTGTCAGTTTTCGGTTTCAAATCATCGTTCAATTTGCAAAGGACAAGAAGCTGAGGTCTAGGGTGGAACGTCATTGGGTTGTTAGAACTTGGAAGTCGCGTTTCTGACTCGTTTTTATTACCCGATCTTCCTTGAGATTTATACTATACCTCCAGTTTTTGGTATGAACGGCACCCTCCTCCAATCTTAGCAAACCGTATCGGGCTGCACTTAAAGCCAGACCACGAATACCATCACCCCATTCTTTCTTTGCACTAGAGAAGAATAAAAATATCTTCATCCATGTATTTTCCACCAAGTCCTCCCATGCATTTATCCACGTATTTGCCACCAAATCATCCATGCAGTTTTTATCCAGACATACATATATGGCACCAAATCCTTATCCATGTACGCAGCGCCCACCTTACCCCTGAAATTCGATGTACTTGTATATGCCAGCAGCCACGATGAGAGCAACCAAGGCATAATACCAACTGGAGACAAACATGAGAGTGAGGCACAAGCAGAGACCAATCAGCGAAGCAAACCTAAACAAAAATATCACCAAATACAAAATCCAACATCACCTGTGATCCCATGTTACCATATAATCTTACAACATCACTTAAGGTGGATGAATACGTACCAATGGTAGAATTTAAAACGAGGTCTCCAGTTTGGTGTTTGTAGTAAAGACTGCAGAACACAAGCGAGGTTCACAAAACCATAGCACATCAAGAAAAACCTAGATTGTGATTACCATGAAGTGTGAGAAATACTGTATGTCTAAAATGGTGCGAGTAGTTCCTCCATAGACCATATACACTTTTTTGGGTTTTCTAACCTACCATCTACAGTTACTTCAGTTTGATAATATCGCCCACTAGCTTAGGGTTTTTTGGAATCTTTGTTCCGCCATAGATGAAGCATTTTTCACTATCATTATACTAACATTGTGATAATAGGAGCCACAGCGTCAAGGTTTGCAACAAGAATTCCAATCTCAGCTATAGCAACGGTTAGAAACAGAGCACGAGTTGGCTCGCCATTCTTGGACGCATAGGAAAACAGGTTGAGAAACGGTATGAGATTGTCCCGTGATATGGCTTGAAGCAATCTTGGAGCACTGCAGAGAGAAAACCATGTATTTAGTACACCCCCCGGTACCTTTCACCCTTCACCCCTGAAAAAAGATCTCCCATACTGGAACAATCCAGTGTACTGCATCTTACTTACCCAGTTAAACTTTGCATCCCAGCCCCGATGGTAGAAAGTAATGCGCCAATGAGTATGACCCATTTGCTTGGCCACGCTATCTCCGCTACAAGCAGTACACTGCCGATGCTTTGACCAAACCTGCACGGAAAATTTGCATAAAGTTGGCTGAGCCTTGGTTCGGATTTCCATTCAATTAAAAAGGGCAAGTTAAATTCTTACTTGTCTCGTAAAAGCGCCCCCTTTATCGTGCCGGCAAAGAAAAGTACTGACGTGAGATCTTCGGCTAAAAGTTAAGCTTAAATAAAAAGTTTTTTGAAATGGGGTTTTGTGTGTGGATGCATGGCTCATACAGAACTTGAATGCAGAATGCTTTGAAAGTCTGAAGGTGCTTTTGGCTGCTTGTTAATTTCTCATTTCACAAGCGGATTTTTCTTGCATGTAGTTCATACACTGGGATATGGTGAAGTGGATGAACATAGTTTCCTTTTGTTCATTACAGTTCAATACGCTTAGATTTTAGTGCAAGTTTATATTAGAATTAGAGTTTTATATGTTTTAAAAGGATGCAAACTGTCGATGTTGTCAAAATGGCGGCAATCGTTCCTTTTGGTATGGATCGCTGTGCATCTTTTAGATCACCTGATCTGTTAGAGCCTGCCATGATACCTACAGAGGTGGACGAGGAAATGGCGAGTGGTATAGACATGCGCAGAGCTGCAAATACTCTGCGAATATACCCGTAAACGGTAGGGGAATTGGCTGAGAAAAGCAATCTTCAAATGCGAGATTTTCTTTACCTGTGACGGAAGGAAAAAAGATCGCAAGGAGGATGAAAAAGGATGTTTTGCTGTCGGATTGAACTTCTTCATCGTTGTCAGCTTTCTGTCCAACGTGAACCTCACTCTTGTCTAAATATTGACTATCCACGTTGTCTATAAGATGTAGGAAATGATTTGGGGATAAACAGCATCGTCAACACCTATTGCTGTATTGTATGCAAGGAAAACAGCTCCTTGGGAGATGAAACACGTAAATCAAAACATTGATAAGCATACCATCGAAGACTCCGCTCGAAAGACCCGGAGCGCCATCAATATCCTTGATACGGCTCGCATTCCAGAATGAAGAATCCTGGAACAACTTCTTAATGTCTGTGTCGTTCTTGGAGCATTGACTGAATGCTTTGCTCGCAAGAAGACGATCACCAAGCATACATATCCTGTTGTATGGAAATATCCATTCAGACAAAATCAATGGTATGCACTCGTAGGCAATGATCACCAGCGAATAACAATTGTTTCTACCATTGTTTCTACCATTGTTTCTACCGTTGTTTCTACCATTGTTTCTACATTGTTTCTACCATTGTTTCTACCATTGTTTCTACCATTGTTTCTACCATTGTTTCTACCATTGTTTCTACCGTTGTTTCTACCATTGTTTCTACCATTGTTTCTATCATTGTTTCTACCATTGTTTCTACCATTGTTTTTACCATTGTTTCTACCATTGTTTCTACCATTGTTTCTACCATTGTTTCTACATTGTTTCTACCATTGTTTCTACCATTGTTTCTACCATTGTTTCTACCATTGTTTCTACCATTGTTTCTACATTGTTTCTACCATTGTTTCTACATTGTTTCTACCATTGTTTCTACCATTGTTTCTACCATTGTTTCTACCTAATGATTTACTAACCTTGTATCCGAACGGGTGTGGACCGTGAAGAACCCGATGTAGGTTGCAAAGATGGAGAGCAAAACGCACGCGAGGAACAGCGAGGCGCATTTGTTGACAACTTTAACACCGATAAACACGACAACAGCCAGCAGAAACAGTAAAATGGTTCCATACACCCTCATGTTGTTCAACATCACCGACGATGTCGCTCCTCCGCTCGAACGAACGTCACCAAACAACGACATGCCCGGAGCGATGTAGGTCTAAAATTTGAATGGTTGATGATTAGGTTTCTCTGGTATTTGCGTATTTTTCCTAAAGTAAGCGAGCCCTAAGTTGCATCGTTTGCTGCTACAGTTTCAGGTATTCCGGTGGTGACATCTTTTCAGATCAGTGCATCTTTCTGATGAATTGTTTTGTCTTTTTGTCTTCACGTTTTTCGCGTATATAAGATGCTGTGGGAGAAATGGAGCTGAACTCGCCGGCATTTTCCTGCTAACCAGAGCTAGATTCCTAACGATTTGCGCATACGTTGTTTTGCCTTACCTTCTTCGCACAAGTTAACCTACCAGCAGTATTTCTATTGCACCAAGCGTGTACATCGAGGATGCAAACGTTGTTCCTAAGTAAAACAGTATACCAACAGCACCACCAAACTCAGGACCCAATGCTCGAGATATCATGAAATATGAACCACCAGCTTAAACAAGAGGAAAAAGTGGAAAGTCATAATGGTTTTTCTTAGGTGTTTATATACAGTGTTAAACTGCATTTTTCAAATGTGAAAAATTGAAATATTACAGATTAAGAGATTTTACTAAACCTGGGACAACACCATTGGTGGCAATTGCACTCATTGAAATTGAAGTCAGCAAAGTCTAAATGAAAAGCAATTGTATGATTTCTTGAAGTACAAATTACCATGATTATATGTATTTGGACCAAAACTACACATGCTTAAGAGATATTGTAAATTCCTGATTCAGAAATATAATTTAACAAGTCTGGTTCCTTGAACTAATGGGGAGGCACCATGCATAATGAGCCGGATCCTTCAAGGTCTTTCCTTTCAACCTTATTCAACAGACCAACACAGGATAAAGCGCTCACAGATGGATGTAGCTGCTCATTGAAGTGCATAGACTTACACAACAGCAACAAGTTAAAACAATAAGAAATGCTTCTGGTGCACCAGCTATTCCCACAATCCAGGAGAGACGGATGAACAGAATAACACCAAAAATATTTTGAATTGTTGGGAAGTACACGCCCATGAGCGTGCCCATTTTTGCTCCCTAAAACAATAAAGTTTTGTTAGCAAATTATTCGGAACTAAAGAAATAGGTGATCAGTAAGAACTCAAGGCTTTTTTACTTCTTTTCGTTTCAGAGCTGTTTTGCCTTCTTGGTCAACTTGCATTGGTGCGGCCTGCACGGCTTCATAACTGGCCAGTTGTGACAAGAGAATTGAGATCTTGGGGCGTTTAAGCATGTCAGCCTGCAGATGGAGTTATGATGTATTAGACTGAGTTTTAGTTCCAGAGATCAGCAATTGACAAAGATTTTGCATATAGAAGTTTGCATATCGTAGTTGTCTATATAATATCTCTTTACATATAACATGTAGTATATTTTCGGGACAAATTTTTTTATATGTGAACAGTAACTGATAAATCAACTCCCATAATCATTTCCTAACCTCATATAAAGGCAATGTCCCAGCAGCTGTCTCAGCCTCTTGACGATTATATAGTGGGAGATGGCTTTCATCTTCGTTGACGACGTCAGCAAATATATTGTTTCTTATGTTGGTGTTGCCATCTTAGATAGAAAGGTAGAGCATGAACATATGAAGCTAATTTTGATCTGAAGACTACATGTGATAATGTCTATGTCACACTGTATCATGATTTATTTATTAAATTTATGTTAAAACTTTAGTCGGGGTACTGTAATTATAATTTGGCACTTGAATGAAATGTTTTTCAAGCTTATTGCAAAGTTGGTCCGTCTCAAATAAGATGATGCATGGATAATTTGAAACTATAAAGTTTAATGTCAGGTGGGCAAAAATGTCATAAAGGAAATATAGCCAATCAAATGGGAGTTTACATTCCAGTTTTGACATAATTATTCAGATATTATTATGTTCTTTTCAACTTCTTTCAAGAAAAACAAAATACAAATTGAATCTTTTGGCTCAAATTTTTAATTAAGCTATTAAGCGTCAATGCATTTCCGCTTCATTGAAATTTCAGCAATCAAATTCTCATAATAGCGTTTATACGTAGCTTAATATATGAAATAAATTCAATTTAACAGTTTCGCGATGACCTGTATATTGTTTGAAAGAAACGCTAATACTCTTTATAAACACGGTACTTATGCTAAGTAGCTTCCTGAATTTCCCCGTCGTGAATTTGTTTCAAAATGAAGCGATCAAATTTCGCTTTGTATTAAATTCCCCCATGCCGATAGCCAAGTGAATGCCGCAGGTCGAAGCGTCGAACAAGTTGATATCATACCCAATTCTTTATCGCCCTCGACAATGATCTCCACATTTTTCGTATCCTCCGCAGACTCCTGAATCGCTTCTGGTACTCCAGAGTCTGTTTTCGAGACGACAAACCGCGCACTCATTATTTAGAAAGAAATTGCTCTTCTCCTTGTTCAGTCAGCCATGTCTTCTTCATTGTCTTTTATAAATGTGCATGATCTTGTCTTGTTCATTTGGCGGGCTGAGAATTGTAGGTGTTGCGGGTTTCGTACATTTTAAAAATGAAATTACATTTCTTTTTTCAAGTCGAAAAGAGCTCTAATATATCAACTAGTACAGAACAAACTCCTTTCAATTAAATTTCATTTTTTCTCGGGGATTAAAAGATTAAAAAGAACTATTTTCAGTGCTTTTTAGTCTATTGTATTAACATTGACTTTTGTTGTGAGTTTGTATACGAACTATGTTGAAAACCTGCAGCACTGCTATTTTATTCAAAATTTTAATATTTAGTAATTTAAGATGAAAAATTAAAAATATTTTTAAAAAAATACAGACAGTAAACAAAGAAAATCAGATTTTGTATTTTTGGCGGGAATGATTTGCTTTGTGTCGTGATATCCCGGAAACTGTCGTCGGATATATGGTGGCGAACAAACATGGCGGAAACAAAGGAGTGAAGATTGATTTTTGTGAGATTTTTTTTGTTAGATGCCATTGATTTAGTATAAATGCTCACATATTTCGCATGGAATCAAAAAAGCCTCTTATTTGGTTCGAATTTCTGTTCGACAAAACAGGGACACTCTTGACAACACATTTGTCGACACCAAATGCAGGTATGGATTTGCATGAATGATACGCTATGCGTGTTAAAACGTACTGAATTTTATCCTTTTGAGACCCTTTGAAGAACACCATAGTGACCTTATAAACTGGCAGCTTGCTTGAGCAAAACAATTATTTTGTATTTATGCATGAGTCAATTCCAGTAGTGTTGCTATGTGTGGTACATTTGGTACGTACTGATGGTACATTTGTAGAACTAAGTAATAATCGAATCAATCAGTGGTCACTCTTGACTGATGTTCAATTGATTGATGTATTATATTTAAAACAACTTTTTAATTTCTAGCCCCATCAGCAGAGCAGCTTATCCATCAATTTCTTGAAAAATCAGGATGTATTTCTCCTTGGGTATGTATGCAATTGAGAAGAATATTGTTCCCAAAAGCCACAACGCAGTTCCTTCATACAAAATTACTATTGTTATTATCTTTTCTTGGAACTTCAGACAAAGAATCAAAGTGCTCCGAAGACAAACCAGAATGGGCATGAAGTTAGCGAGACAAATAGTAAACGAAAGGAACCATTGCTATTGCTTGCGTTTCATGTGGCCTCCCATTTGGAGTGGAATTTAGGTTGCCTGGAATCAGGGTTAGTAAAAACATGCAGTGATATATTATATCATTCACAGATAGACCATTCACAATTTTTGGGTAGAAGAGGCCAATGGTGGAGCCTCCTGTGGGGAACCCTAATGGAAATCTAGGAATCTAGAGTGTGCCACTTGCTGAGACAATCACGTTCACTAATTCAAAAAGGTTTTTAAAATTTGATGTAAAATGTATAAATTAAACATAGAAACAATATTAGGAATTATAACCAACACTCGATCCTAGGTCCCTGTTTTATGGAGCATATATAGTTTAAAGAATTCAAAGTTAGTGGTATATAATTTCACTATATTTATATTTTTAGCCTTCAGCTCTATGTGCAATATGTGCTTTTAAAGGAACTTGTCAAAATGTATTATAAAGAAACAGAGGTAACATTTGTAGTCTAACTTGAGTAGGTCGACTTTTTAAATGACTAGTGCTGAAGCAAAACGTACTCACAGAGTTTGATGTTTCAGGAAATTAAACCAGCACCTGAATTGAATAAAGTTGAGAAAGAAGCTATTTTTCCTCTACTGTTGTATTATAGATGGTATGTATGTATGTAGTATATGACTTTTTTGTAATGATGTCAAATGCCGAAAGCAGCCTGAATATCAGACTTAGTTTGACATCGTTAAGTTTGAATACAACATTGCATGTACTGGATTTTTTTGCTGACATATGTGATGTGATGCGCTGCTGGCAGCCCTGTCTAAACCTTTAATCACTGTCATACCTGTATGTCTATTAATACCTGTTTTTTTCAAAAAGGACACATCTTAAGTACCTGATTGTAATTTTTTTGTCATCTAGGATTGTGAGATCAATTGTTGATCAGAGTTCATCCAAACTCACAGAAAACAAAACAAATGAGTAAGATAATCAATCCATTATGTACTATATGCTATACTAATTGTATTGTATTGTATTGTACTATATAGTTTTGTCTCATCTGTTATGTCATGACAAAACCTTGGTCTTAATATTGAATATGTCATCAAAATATTTTTGTGATCATTTTAAGATCACCAACAGGGGAGGCTAAATGTGAGAAAAGTGAAATAGAAAAACTTGTTGATAAGGTATATAATAAAATAAAATAGGTCTCAAATACATACCAAATAAAATTTAACCATTATGTAATTATATAAGTCATAACATTTTCATGTTTTTTGTCCCTTCTATTGGCTTTAAAAAACTTGGTGCAATTAGACTACCAATAGAAAAAAACACATGTACCGGTACTTTATTGTTTCAATATGCAAAGTCATCAAGAAGGGGCAGAGGGTACGCGAGATTTCTGGGCTTGGAATGCTCTGTGGAGTGTAGGTAGAAAAGCCTGGCTTGCGAGGTTGAGAGGGGCCAAGAAGTCCATGTCTTTCGTTCTGTTTATTGCACAAACCAACACCCGACCATACTCTTTCCAGATTGAAAGTGAAGAGGCGATAGCAATAGAGGTGTTACAACAGGCGACTAGCTGGAAAGATGATTTGGTGTTGCCAAAACTACCACTTTTAAAAACACTGACAGAAACTGGCTTGGACAACAGGTACATACAGTAGATATATTTATTTGTCTTACTAAATTTAAAAAGCCGTGATAATGAGAAAGTGACCTCAAAGCTGACCAAACCCTGTCTTTTTATTTCAGTGAAAAAGATGAAAAGGATGAGAAAGAAGAAGGAGATGATAAAGAATTGCCACCCTCTGATGAAGCTATGGACACATCACATCCAAAGACTGTTTCAAGTCAGTCTATTGTTGGTCAGATATGTTTTGATCTTGGTACGCTGTATTTTTACAAAGGAAACATTGAGAAAGCCAAGGGTCTCTTTGAAATTTGTTCTGGTGTGCAGGTGAGGGTTTAGCCAGTGATGTCCATATTTGTTCATGTGTGCCAGTGAGGATTTAGCAAGTGATGTCCATATTTGTTCATGTGTGCCAGTGAGGATTTAGCAAGTGATGTCCATATTTGTTCATGTGTACCAGTGAGGGTTTAGCCAGTGATGTCCATATTTGTTCATGTGTGCCAGTGAGGATTTAGCAAGTGATGTCCATATTTGTTCATGTGTGCCAGTGAGGGTTAATTTGTTCTTGTGTGCCAACCATGTACTCTGGTGTCTGGGCCGAGGGGAAGTTAAGCTAGGGATATTGGATTAAAGCTGGTACCCCTTTACATTTCAGTGTGGCAATGACTCATTTTACACAGTGGACAAAAAGAAACTCTCCGGTTATTACACAGCCTGCTGTTCTCTCTTGCATTGTCCTGTCCGTGAGGATCTTGTTAGCTCCCAGTCTTTAATGAGTCAAATGGAACAATCCAAATACGATGGTTACAAGGTATGCACTGATCTCTTAATCCTTAAAGATAATGGTACTATTCACACAAATTTAATCCTCACAACTAGGTTAGGGTTAGGGTTAGGGTTAGATCTTAGATTAGGTTTGTACTGTAGTTGATCATAGTTAACTCTGATCCAAATCTATAACCTTAATCCTAACCTGATCTCATGGATTGAATTTGTGTATTTAGAATTTACTGAACATGAAGCTGTAGTGTGTACAGTATTTGTACACTAGATTTTTCAGTTTTTGGTTGCTGGAATTTCATAAATTTTTTCTTCCTTTTTTGCGTAATACACTTGCTATATAAAGTATATTATCAACTTGGCATTCCATTAGGATACATGCATGCATGTTAATTCTATATTTTTTCACAGAATCTTGTGTTTCTACTAATCCAAGACAATGCAAAACAGCAGGTGCCCTATACGTTTAAACGGTATCTCGAAGCAGACGTTGTTCGATATATTCAGCAAAATTTTCGCGCGGACAAAACTCTTCCGTGGAAAGTGTGTTGTTGTAATACCACTGGGAATCTCTTGGCTGGTCGCTGTGTTGATCCGGAGTTCTGGAAAATGTTGGAGAATTCCACTGGTGAACAGTTCAAGTGTTTCATTGAGGTATATTTTTTAGTTCTTATGGCTTTTGTCTCTGTTTTTTCCTCAATTCGTCTTCTCTATCAACCCACCTTCGCTATCAACCTGCTTCCTATACCAAACCAACTCCACTATCCAACTAATGACTTTAAAACAACGAGATACGTTACGTTTTGCTACGATACTTTGAAGTTGAAAACAGGCCTAACAAACCAACTCCACTATAGCGCCACTGTAGCTTTAATCCTCTGTCATATATACGAACAATCAAACCATCTCCACTACCAACCAACCACCCATTCTGGCCATTCATTATTGAACTATTGGTTTAATTCGTGTAAAAACTCATACACTTTTGTATCTACAATTTATAGCTTTTCGTGGAATCCGTGGCACTTTTGAGCGAGAAACAGAAATCAGAGAATAACGGATTAATTCTATCACAACTGGAATCCTCCATAGCGTGAGTATAGATTCGTTGTATCATAAAGATTGCGAATTACCGCGCGTGTATTGGCGTTCAGGCTTCTTCATGGGGTTTTTTTACCGATTTTTAGATCTCTGCTGGTTGGGCAATTCGCCCAAGAAAGATATGATATTTTGTTGAGGTCAAATATTGGAAGATATCTCGACATGAATATGGTAAGAAAACATGTTTTTTGTAGTTTAACCACAGGTTTAACGGACCCCTCCCCCCCCCCAGAAATCCGCTTTGTCCTTAACTGAAGCACAAAGAATTTTATGAAGGCATAAAGTTTGCCACTGGATAACCATTAGCTATGTAGAAGCTATTTGAAGTTTCGAGGATGCGTTTTTTTTCCAGCAAGCCTAGCTGTCCTTGTGTAATATATACACAGCAAAAAAGTGCTATCTGTACAATCATTTCCATAGCTTTATTCTAGGATAAAGCGATGGAAAATTGGAAATAATTGTATGATAGCCGGATAGTAGATTTTTCAATCGCTTTAAAATCGCCGGTTGTTTGCTGAAACTTTGATTACACTCCAGTTGGTCTATATAGAGCCTGGTAATCCCATAGGCTTGTTTAGGTTAGGAAATCTAATTTGGAAATCCCGATACATACCCATTGGCATTGTGAGAGAAAGCATTTCGTGCATTAACAATCAGAAGCGGTGGAAATCCTAAACAAATAATACCAGGACAGTTAAATTACGCACAATATAGCCATAATTATATAGATTAATAGCCCAACTTTTTAGGTCCTCTTTTTTGAGGCATCCGGCTGTGTAACACAAGTTTTTACAACTCCCTTCAATTTCCAGATGAAGAAAGCGCTGAAAAATCAGGAGGAAGATTTAAAAAATGGAAACTGCAAGTTTTCACCAATCAGCATCCAGCCTCACCAAGGTAGGACGAAGCAAACGTTGTACGTTGTAGGTTTACGTTTTGAAGCTTTTCTCTGCACGCTTGTGTTATAAATCCTCTTCTGTGCGATTAGTTTTACCCCGAGGAATGTTTTGATGCGCGAAAAAAAAGTGTTAAAAATATTTGTCACATTGATCGTAGGACACGTTCCGGACGCGTACATAATCCCGCCCATTTATTCTGATTTTAGAAATTGCCTTCCTTTCCGTTCAATATTTCTATTTACGTTGGTGATATGTAATTCAATTTTGAGCGCAATGTTTTTTTGGAAAACAGACTGTTTGTTGCGAATGTATAAAGCTTTGACGTTATAAATTTGCCCGGAAATTAGCGGCTGTTTACATAAACTCAAAATATCCGATAATCTTTGGATTATGTTTGATATTATTAACATAAGTTGTCGGCTGGCATTGATTATACGTGATTCTGTCATGCACTGATATATATATATGTACTGGATCACGCATAAATATTTGAGCCTATGACGGCATCACGACAATGATAATACAAATTTGGTGGGGTCGGTTGTATATTGTATCAAGCCCGTTTAGCTTAAACGGTGGATAAGTCAAAATTAAATAACACTCTTACATCTCTAGAATGAGTCAACTTGAATATTATGCACTGAATATGTAGTTGTAAACAGTATCTTTGTATTGAGGTTAAAAAACATTTTGTTTGCTTGTTGAATAAAACTATAGACTTGCTTTCTATTTTCAACTTAACCACCGTCAGTTTGGGCCAAACGCGCTTGATACAACTACATTACTACAACCGGCCCCTGTTGTGCAGAGTGTCTCGTGCAAAAGGTTCCCAGTTGCTTGCGGGAATTGGACAAATTTCCGTAATAATAAGTAATCATCAACGGTTAACAACTAATTAGGTCCATTCATAAACATTAAAAACCAATATTTGGCGTTATTCGGCGTTGCATGTCGCACGGTACACACAGAAATTAATTATATCTGCTTCAAATCCCGGCTATTAGAACGACAGGAAATTAGGAAATATATTCTAGTTCGTTGTTTAGGTCCATTATTGAACATACTGTATTTTGCATGTGGCAGTTATTTACCTAATCTTCCCTTGCTCTGAAGCTCGCGCTATTAAGACGGGGGAATGTAAACAAACCATAATGTACCATATTATTGAAGCTTTTTTTTGTAAATAAGGATTGATGAGGTGTAAATACTGTTTAGTCGCGCCAGACAGCTGACTAAGACACAATCACTACACTGTACATGCACGCGGGCTTTTAGTAACTAGATCAAGCGCACATTATGATAATTTTGTGGCCAGATGTTCGAGATTACATATCAACAGTTTATAAGATTTCGATTTGTCGTGCGTTTTTCTAAAGAATATCTAAACCATCGCAATGTAAATTCGAAAAACCGTCCTTCCATCCAAGCGACGCCGCGTTATGGTGTCCTTCGCATTCTGGCATCTTCAAACACGTCGATTCTTCCTTACAGAATCCGCGCGCCTTGCGTGATCCCTTCGTGCGCAACGTGAGGCATAAACGCGAACATTCTTCAAATGATTTTAGCAAACGATGAATTGTATCAATAACGCGATCTATGGCGTGGGCCTGGCGTTGATTTACTTCCCTTGTAATTTTTATTGACATTCTGGAAAAAAACAGAACATATGTCGCTGGAAAACATTGCTTATCAGTTAACTCAATTGTTGTGTTTTTTTGATAAATTCCAAATTCGCCATATCCGTTACCGTTTAGCTAATTTTGCGGTTGGAGTTTATGTACAAGAACGCGTCACCTGGAGTGTTGCCAAACACGAATCAAAGCTTCCACTGTGTGCAGCCCGGCTGGATTGCTTTAATTTTTCCCCCACCGTTGGAGACCACGGTCGTTAAAACCACTGGGTATATATAGGACAGCTTTTGCTCATAAATCATTGCTTGTTCTAATACCTTTCATATGCTAGGGTGGCCGGATTAGTTTTGGTCATTTTTTGTCGATCCCAAATTGGTCAGTTTAAAACTTTTTAAACTAAGTTTTAAGTAGTTGAAGCGTAGCCAAGTTCAACGTTTTCACGTTTCTGGTTGCCCAATCTGTCATTCCCTACGTCTTAGTAGATTAGCATTTTAAGTAAAACCATCCTTGGCAGATTTGATTTCTCGAAGCAATAATAGCTCCATTTCGCTTCAAAATGGTAGGCCGAATTCAACCCACAAATCGCGACAGACATCAGACTGATCAGAGAGCGGTCAATAGACATCGTCATACCGCCCTGTCTTCACCTTTCTCACAACGCATGCTGCGTGCGTGTTCGGAGAATGCATAACACATGGCTTTGCCGTCGCACTTTTATGTAAACATAACTCACCCAATTTCATTGGAGTGTTTATCAGTGGTCTTTACACATGCAAATCTCTCGGGGATTCTCGGTGTAATTTTCTTTTTTTGATAGATGACAATTGTGGATGCTCTTCCTTGAGCGACGTTCTCCTCTTTCACATCTATCAAAATTAGAAGCATTTGTTCGTTTATTAATACCATCCAGTTTTTGTCGCATCCAATTCACCTCAGACGTATGGAAAATAGCGTCTACTTCTTGTTGGAAAGTTGAAAACAGCGCAAATTTGGTTCAGATGTTTTCATCGCATATACCAAACAAGTCAACAGACTACAAAACATCCATCACAAGGTCGAACGTGTGAATTAGCTTTGATATAATGATATATAATGATATTAGTTATATGACTTCTATCCGGTCCTAACCTATGGCGATCTCCTGCACGCAGCAGTGCTTAACAAAATACTCCTATAATGAATTCACAAGTCAGATCATCTTTACCGCCTAACGAAAAGGGCCTCGATTTCTCCTGAGGATCTGCTACGCTAAATTGTCATTCCGAATCGCTTAGGAATCGAAGCAAACTTGAATTCGACCCACATGCGAAGCGAGAAATTGGTTTTAATCGTTGACGTTTAATTCCGCCGACTCGATTTATCTGCTTTAAAAAGGCCAATATATTTTTCCCACAATAGGCGGCCTTCGCGTGGGCCTTGCTGTGCTAATGCGCAATTCTTAAAAAAAGATGTGTGAATAATCTCGCGCTATTGAGCCAACCCTCAATCACCGTCGAATCAACACGTCAATCCACGCGTGGTTACCATGCCAATCACGAGCGCGTTATTTTGTCGCAATTAAACTGCCGAAGGTTCTTTAATCCTGCCAATTTATACTTTTTGACCCCCAAATCAAGGCTTATTTTCTAATCTCAAGTGCTGTTTTTCTACTGTGACACGGTCTTTCACGCATTTAAACGCACGTATGAAAGTTCAAAAACTTCTCAGTCTAGATATATGGCAAAACACGTTACATCAAATCCATGCAGTTCCATGATTTCATTTTGTAATTTCCATCAATCATTTGAAAAGGATATTTAAACCTTTACGTGCGTGTACCTACTTAAAAAAAAAGAGACGCAATGATAAACAACCATTTTCAATCGTTTCAGATAGTTTTTTAATCAATTTAGTGCAAACAATTTTCGAGAAGGTTATTTTTAAATAGTTGTTCGAAAGGCGTTTAGCTTAAACGGTGGATAAGTTCAAAATGGAAAACAAAATCATCTATTTATTGAACAACTGAGCTGAAATATTTCGATGTAAATAGTTTAATTGTCAATGAAAGTACATATTAAATGCATAAGATGCAGGTTCAGTCATTCACAAGATCTATGGCCGCAGACATTACTTCGTCTTTTTTAATTATTATATTAAAACCTGCCCTACGTAAATTCGTAAAGTCAAAAATTTGACCCTGGCTAGTGGCTAGGACGGCTATTTTGGGAAGGCTTTTTAACTATTGCAATTTACAGTCTGGCGCCAGGGCAATTGGCTATTTTTCATCTCTCATTACGACTATATTCAAAGCTGCCAATGGCCTATTCCACACCACTCGTAGTAGGATTTAGGAAGAAAATGGCTCAAGTAGAACGATGAAAAAATGTATAATCTTGTTTCGTGTGTTCTCACGTTTCACAACGTTGATTTGGCGTGCGTGTGGCCTTGCATTTTACCCAAGTGATGTAGATGTTTGTATATATGTTTATTTTCTGACGAAATACGTCAAAAGGTATCTAGACTTTTCCCAAGTGCGACAATTATGATGCTTTAAACTTCATAATAACATTATTGCGGCATGAATGGTCGGTGTTAAAATCACAGTTTTCAACAGAAAATTGCATTTTTCAAGTAATACGTTTTCGGTTACCAAGTTGAGGAAATGTGAATAATAGTCTTTCTTGATTCCATTGTATAGCTTTTAAAACAGGTAAGGTCTATTGTCGCTGACATGCATTGGGAACTACTGAATGGATTCTATTCAAATCAGACTTGGCCATGTCTTGCAAAGCAATTTCATGCATTAGGCATCTCGTTAGGAATCCTTGCGAAAGATTTTAAGCTTGTTTTGATAGCGAGATTTTGTTGTTTTGCACAGGTTAATATGGTTACAATGAGGCTGCGTGTTCCCCAACGCATTTCCGTGGCCTTCCGACTGTCTTCCGATTTCAGTCGATGTCAGCCGATGATTAAGGCTATATATCATTGAAACAATATGCTCTGGGATTTCTTTAAGTGTTTTTTAAAACTTGCAATTTCCTTTCAAAATATGATGTCTTTAATTGCTTTGTCCCGTTTCACGCGCAATTTGGCTAAATTTCAAAACGGAACCCTAGACATTTAGGATTTCAAATTGCTATGATAGAGGATTAGGATTTAGGGATAATCTGAGCTGCTGAGTAGGATCTTTTCAGACAGATTTTCAAAATATTTAGATCAAATCTGTACATCAAAACAGCGATGAAAAAAAAATGAGTATAAAACAACAAGCGCTTCTGAGTAGCGTCTTTATCCTCTTGTTTTTCTTGCGATTTATAGTTTTATCTGAAGTGCAGTGTTTAGTTAGGGCATAAGATTTCGACAATATGCCTCAATTTGCAGATTGGGTAAATTACACACAACAGCTCAACAGGTTGAATCTAGCGCGCGTGGTTGCTTGTGATAATATGAATGTTATCCGCAGAAAAAGATATGAAAAAAAACTTGTCAAATTAAGTGTCTTCATCAGGAGCTTTTTAATAGGATTACTGCGTTAATCTGAACGTTCTCGTCGGAAATTAACGTTCACGCTTTCGAAATTGTTAATAAAACACAGAACGCGAAATTTAATCGCAGCTGTCCTTAACTTCTAGGCTACAAGAGCTGACTCTTTCTCGGCGTTGCGTTCCAGCCAAAATTTATTAACCCTCTTATTTGAGTCAACCTGATTCCTGAAAGCTAGTAAGAGGCAAGTGCGCCTGCCGCTGTGAGTTCAAACCGCAAACCAACTGTGATAAACCAACAGAATGATATTCGAGAAAGCACAATAATAACACTCGGATCAAGTTATGAACATCTTCACAATTCGAGCGTTCAAATACACTTTTATGGTTGCGATATGATGACGCCGGATGGCGCATCATTACGCGATGAACGAGATTTTAGTTTGACAGGTTTATTGAGAAGCTTCAATATGTAGAAAATATATGGCGGTGTGAGTGTCGAGTGTTTACGAACTTGTTTGTGTTTGTCAAACGGCCGAGATAAGGCGATATTTGACATGACTGATATTGACCCAATCTGGAACACACTTCGCACCAAATTTGACAGCGTGAAGTAAATCATGATTTTTTTACACAAAGCACGATGAGCCACTTATATAGGTCATTTGATTTGCAGTAAAATATTTTTGTAAAACTATACAATTCCTCTTTTATTATCGCTGCTTTATTAAAATTCATCCGTGTTTGAAGTCTCGCGTTAAAAGTCTACCAATTAAGTGAATTCATGCGAATATTTTGGTACAATTGTGCAAAAGATACCTCACAAAAGGCGAGACAAAAGGTTATCTCATTGTCTAACAAGTCATCAGAAAAATGATGATCACTTCAATTTCATCCCACGATTTGATATCAGCAGGGTTTTGCTCCGTTCAAAACATTCTGTATTTTTTTGCTCAGAGCGATTCGCGTCGCGCAATAAATTGATTGCGGAACACCAGACCGTAGACATGGATATTTAATGAATACTGGTACAAATTGTTGGCCATTCAACGTCAATTTTGGTAATAGCCTGAATTGTCAAAGCGTTCAAATGCGTCTCCGCAGCGCACGCGATTGTAAATTTTGTTGTTGGCTCCGAGCTTGCGTCGTCCAAGTGTACGTGTCATTTGGGATAGCTTTGTCCTCCAGGTTAGCGCAAACGTGACCTTTCCCTGAACATCTGGCAACAAAAAGTTTTTACAGGTAATTGGCATTAACCGCGCTTTAAAATGTGCCCCTATAAACGACCACATCATGTCCGAATTTTGAACACTTTTCATGATTGGTCAATCAGTAGATCGCCCCGCGCGCGCGCTCTATAAATAGCGTGGCTGATCAGCATACAGTGCGCTTTTGTTCGAAATCGCACTACTCGAATTTGATCTTTCAGAATTTGATTACAAACCCACTTCGATCAATGGCGCGCGCTGCTCTACGTTGTCTTCTGCTGGGCTTGTGTTTCATCCTGTCGCATTCGTCGCTGGCCGGGTCAAGCATGCCGGCAAAAAGCCCGAATATAATTCTCGTTGTCGCCGATGATTTGGGCTACAATGACGTTGGCTTCCACGGCTCGGAGATTTTGACTCCAAATTTGGACAAGCTTGCGAACAGCGGTGTTATGCTCGAGAATTACTACGTATCCCCATCTTGTTCGCCTTCCCGAAGCCAACTTCTGACGGGACGTTACGGAATACACACCGGACAAGTTCGCAACATTCAGCCGATGGAGCCGTCTTGTTTGCGCTTAGATGAAGTAACGATTGCGGAAAAGTTAAAGGCCAGAGACTACAAGACGCATTTGGTTGGAAAATGGCATCTGGGGCATTACAAGAAAGAGTGCGCGCCGACTCAACGGGGTTTTGATTCCTTCTACGGCATTTTACTCGGCTCCGGGGATCACTTCCGGTATTATAAAAGAAAAAAGGTACGGGGGAAAATTCACCATGGTTACGACTTCTGGCACAATAACAGTGTGTCTTGGAACGAGGGACTGTCGAGGATATACTCGACGACGATGTACGGAAATGAGGCATTGAGGATAATCTCGCGGCACGATCCTAAACATCCTTTATTCATGTACCTATCCTTCCAAGCTCCACATGGTCCCCTGCAGGTGACTCGCGATTGGCTGAAACAGAACGGTGGCATTCGTGACTTGACGCGACGCTATATCGCGGGTATGGTGACCGCGCTGGATTCGGCTGTCGGGGAACTGGTGAATGGCCTAAAGTCACGTGGTTTGTGGGAAAACAGCGTGCTGGTTTTCACCACCGACAACGGGGGTCAAATCACGAACGGGGGCAGTAACTGGCCGTTGAGGGGCGGGAAGGGCTCGTTTTGGGAAGGGGGTGTTAGGGGAGTGGGGTTCGTGAATAGCCCCCTTATAAAACGACCCGGGCGGAAGAGTCGAAAACTTATCCATATCAGCGACTGGTTTCCAACTTTTGTTCACCTCAGTCGAGGTGATCTGAACGGCACCAAGCCTCTGGATGGGGAAAACCAGTGGGATACGATCAGTGCAGACGCTGCTTCACCTCGGAAAGAAATCTTGCTAGGACTGTGGCCTGGTCTCGCTGATCACACCGTGCAAAAAGGCCGGGTGAGCAGAGAATGTCGAAAGAACATCCCAAGAAAGTTGTTGCAATGCAAGCGAAACAAATTCTGGCAGAGAATCTCGAAAAAATGTTCTCCGAGAAAGCTTACGAAAAAACTATGCTTTACATACAACGGCTTCAAATGGTGCAACCGCGCGGCTATACGACGAGGGAAATGGAAACTGCTCGTCGGGGTGCAAAAGCCGGGGAATTGGATCCCACCTCGCGGGTCCGGTCAGAAGGCGGTGTGTTCGAGCGAACGCGAGAGCAGCAAACATTTGCAGCTGTTTAACATCAGGAGGGATCCGAGCGAGAGTACGGACCTTGCGGAAAGATATCCCGAGAAAGTCGCCTGGTTGATGAGGAAGCTTGAAGGTCATAGGAAACGTTCTGTTGCAAGATCTTCAAAACGTCTTGATATCAGGGGTTCTCCGATATACAACGGTGGTATTTGGGGTCCCTGGATGTCTTCGGCAGATGCAATTGTCTAAATCGGTCTGGTCTTTGAAATTCGAGCTATTTGTAAGAAAGCTTGGCATGCGATGTAATCACTTGACGAAAATGGCGGCAATTGTACATTTTACCTGAATCAGTGGGCGAAAAAAAAGAGAAAAAAATGCCACCTGTAATGTCATTAATGACGCGAAATTATAACACCGCAAATTTTCTGTTTGTCATGTCTGTCGTTCAAAGAACGTCAATAGACCTTATTCATAATGACGTCAAACGCGGAAAGTTTTGTGGAGCCAATCAAATTTCGTGTAACATCAGACTTTCCGCGTTTGACGTCATTATAAGAAAGATCTATTCGCTTTTTTCTACAATTTCCAAACAGCATACATTCTGGTAAAATGTACATCTGCCATCTCTGTGAATGGCCTATTGCACGCTGAACAATACCGCGATGTAATCAAATTTCGACTAGATCAAGGTAATGTTCAAGATTTGCCAAGATTAAAATATTGTTTAATACGGATTGGGTCTATTCAGAAAGATAAATTCTAGAGGTTTTTAAAGGTCTTAATTTCGAGTGGAATTAAACACACTTCAAATTCAAACCAGGAACAGTTGATGGAAAAATGAGTCAACTATCGGTCCTCCGACAGGAATCGAACCTACGCTTTTGCGATGCCAGTGCAATGCTCTTGGAAAAGCGTAGGTTCGATTCCTGCCGGAGGACCAATAGTTGACTCATTTTCCATCAACTTTTCCTGGCTTGAATTTGAAGTGTGTATAATTCCACTCGAAATTAAAACCCTTTGAAAACCTCTAGAATTTCCTGCATCGAGTGAAGTGCCAAAAATCATAATCTATTCAGAGGAGCTATATTATTAACACAGGTAACTTTGTTAGCTCGAAAGTGCACAAACACATGGCAAAATAATCAAGCTCGAGTTTCTAAGGAATGACAATCATGACTTGACTGACCGCATGCTTTGATAAGGTTTGGCTGGAAATATTAAAAACTATTAAAGTATATATTTGGATTCGGGTTTTCTCAATAGTCTTAGGTGTATAAAAGTATATTAAAATGTTTAAAAGAATGTATAAATTGTTTAATGAAATTGTTTTGAAAATATGTACTCCTGCTTTGTTGTGAAACGATGATAGTATATTGCCCATGAATTGCGCTAATTCGCAAGACTCTACTGGTATTTTACAAATTCATAATTCAATCTTTCTTGGAATGGCCTTTTAGTTTCTTCTACGATGCTTGACCTCCCTCCCCGCAGGAAATAGGGCATATCTGATTTTCCGTAAACCTTTGAAACTTTGTTTCAGCCCAATTTATTCACGCTAAGCAACCAATGAAGTAAATTTGATTACCGCAATGCGATTGGTTCGCGGAAAAGTTGTTTTTGCTGCAAACAAGTTTGTCCTTGTGGAAAATGAGCCGTAAAACTTTTGCTTTTTAATACTGTGGAATGGCCGGTTTATCTCATGTTTAGCCTTTTACAACAGGAACGATGACTGGTTATGAACATGTGTGTCGAAGTAAAGACAAACGTTTTAAGTATTGAGGCACCAGCTTCACCTTTCCCCCCTGGGTTATGGCTCCAGTTGTTTTAGAGTTCTCCCGCCCCATTCAAATGCAGCATTTTAATAAGATTGCCAGTTTTAAATCATGATTTATTTTGTCTTTTTTTGTGTATGAAGATACTCGGGTTGATAATCAAGTTCAGGTCAGCCAACTGGAACACGACTTACAGGTTACGTCATGCCCGTCCCAGATCCCCGTCTTGCTCATGCGACTTCACAGCCGAGATTCCGATCCTCACAAAAACCATGCTAAGGTTGGTTGGTCTTCTGTCTTTCAAATTCCTTCGCCGATTTATCTGCATGTGTTTCACTTGTCCACCCGTGCGCCCTGTTTAAAATCTGAGAATCCTTCGTCTCTCCAGGGATACGAAAGCGCCCTCTACGGAGCCTACATCAAAGACGTTAAAGATGACATACAACAAGATCTCTTGCATGTCCTGTTCAGCAAGGCTAGCCTCTGCGCTCAGAGAAAGGTATGTTTCCGTAGGAACACCTTCTATACAACTCACTCAATACAAGCAAAGTCGATTATGCTTCTCCGCCAAAGCTCACAATGTTCTCTTTAACTTATTTTCTTCCATGAACTTTCAGGATTTTGTTGGTGCAAAAAGCTTCTTGGATTTTGGATTTCAGACGATCCAAGATCAACGGAAAAGATATGGCAACACCTCGACGTTTGATAAACTAAGCAATTTCTTGTCGCAGGAGATTCTTGTCACGAACATTTTGATTGCTGAGGAAAATCGTGAAAAACTGTATGTATGCAAAACATCTGTCATATACTTTTTAAAAAACAACATCTATAATTTAGAGGTCGTTTGTAAAATCACTCCGAGATACTGAAATAGTAAATACATCAATGTGATAGGTCTATACTCTCAGCTACAAACCGTGCAAGATAATACATTAGCTCGACCAGAGTGGAAAACAAACCCGCTACCTTTGGTTTGCCAATCCAACGCTCTTCCAGTTAAGCTACAAGACGAAACTCGGTCAAATACGAGCTTGCTCAAACTCTTCAGCTTTCCAGTTGGTAACTCAGAGAAGCGCCATGATATTATATTAATTCACCTATAAGTCGTATGCACTATCACCTTGCAAAGAAATAAGTTATACTCTCTAGACGTTGGATCACGCGTAAGACTACCTCTTGATATGAAAAATTTTCTTAAAGATTGATGCTAGTCAAGGTCGGGAATGCCTTCAGTTGACCGACAACTCTAGTTTCGTGACAGAGAAAAGTGTCATTCGTCCATTGTTTTTCATTTCAATTATTCCATTCCAGCTCCCCCGATATTCTACGAAGGATCATGTCGAACCTCACCATAGGAGCGTCAGGTATTCCATGAAAAGATGCAACTAGCTATCTGTGTTTCGCTGGAGCGAAAGTTGAAATTGAAAATGGCCAATTTAGTTCCAAATTACCATTGCAGATTATGCGCCCAAATCTCATGCGATCGAGACCATGGTTGTGTACCTTTTAAACGTGCAAGAATGGTCCTTTCTGTCTGATCTTGACATTCGATGTGCTAAAGAAGCCATGGATTATAAGGAGGTAGTGTAAGGGAAGAGGCCAATTCATATTGAAGATATCTAAAGAACTAAGCTTTTTTATCTTTCTTTTTCAAAGCTTGCTCGGAGTATTGCTGGGGTTTGTACTAGTCTGACAAAACCTCTCGTATGGCGAAAAACGGCGAAAAACATGTGGGACGCTGGTAAGCATGGAATGACTGATAGTAGTGCAGCCAACTTGACTATTTAGTTCACTGGTCTGATGGTAAAACTTGATCGAGCCAGCTACTATATCCATGTCAGAGCAGAGGTGATACTAGACCAAAGTTTGTGAAATCAGTTCTCAACAATGTTTGCATAAAACTTGTATTTCGCTTATTGTAGTTTTGAAGATTTTTACATCGACTGTTCAGCATAAGCGTATGTTGGCGGATGGTACTCTTATTGACATCAAACGTGAACCAGAACATCTGTGAGTATCTTTACGACCACCGTACACATATCCGGCATATTCTGAACTATAATCTTTTCCGTTGAATCTTACTTGTAGTGGACTATCAAGTTTACACACTTAAATACGATTTCCAATCCTCATTTTAGGCCACATTTTGTGAAGTTTATTAAAAAAGTTAAGGTATGCCATCCTTGAAACAACTCGTATATTCATCCTAAAATATACTGTGTGCAACTGGACTGAATGGCAAGCAGTTCATCCAGGCAGTCCCTGCTAAATTAGACTGCACGCAATGAATTGCATTAGGCTGAACTGGACCGAGTCGGATTCAGCTCAACTGGACTGTGTCTAGTTGAACTAGACGAGCAATGCCGGCAATGCACTGAAATAAGGGACTCTGATTAATGTCCTTGGCTAAATTGGAGCAAATGCATTTCAGAATATAGTTTTTATATAGACGCATTATCAAAAAGGTTGTCTTCATTTTTTCAGGATGAGACATGTTTAAGTTTAATCATGTCGTGTTTGGAGCGTATGCGGAGTTTAGAATCCCCAACTGACAAGGACGAGAAAGAACAGAAGAACGTCATGATGCACAGTCATCTCTGGCCAACATCAATACCATCGTAAGATTGACTTGTCATATAACTGTGGTCATATTCCTTACCTCACAACCAGATCATCTGAAATAGCGGGAAGGGACTGAGACTACTGATTGTCAATTAAACATATTTTGTTATTAAACATAATCACAAATATTCGACAAGTTTCATGAAGAATAACAAAGATAAAATCGATTAAAATACTGTAAAATAGTTTTCTCTTTTGACATCCTTTTTGAGCATTGATTGGTTAAAATATCAGCGCAAGATTACCTGGGAAGCAGTAAGTTTCGTTTGCCTAATCGTTACCATTCTTTTTGTTTTTCTTGCCAGATCTTCCTCCATAGAATTTCCTCAGATAAGACAGGCACTTCTCGAAGTCATTGATCACAGTGTCGCTGTCCATCCCTTCAACCCTACGTTCCTGAAGACACAAGGAGACACGTTTTATGGTAAGGTGCATCAAACTTTTCAAAATATTTCTTGTATAGATATAGAAAGGGTATCACCTTGTATTGGGTGTGGTGGAGTGTGATATGGGTAAGAGGGTGGAGTGTGATATGGGTAAGAGGGTGGAGTGTGTTATGGGTAAGAGGCTGGAGTGTGATATGGGTAAGAGGGTGGAGTGTGTTATGGGTAAGAGGCTGGAGTGTGATATGGGTAAGAGGCTGGAGTGTGATATGGGTAAGAGGGTGGAGTGTGATATGGGTAAGAGGGTGGAGTTTCATATGGGTAAGAGGGTGGAGTGTGATACGGGTAAGAGGATAGAGTTTCATATGGGTAAGAGGGTGGAGTGTGATATGGGTAAGAGGGTGGGGTATAATATGGGTAAGAGGGTGGAGTGTGATATGAGTAAGAGGTTGGAGTGTGATATGGGTAAGAGGGTGGAGTGTGATATGGGTAAGAGGGTGGAGTGTGATATGGGTAAGAGGGTGGGGTATAATATGGGTAAGAGGGTGGAGTGTGATATGAGTAAGAGGTTGGAGTGTGATATGGGTAAGAGGGTGGAGTGTGATATGGGTAAGAGGGTGGAGTGTGATATGGGTAAGAGGGTGGGGTATAATATGGAAAAGAGGGTGGAGTGTGGTATGCGAATATTAAGACTGTCAAACCTTTTCTTTCAGAAAAAGAGAATCACTTAAAAGCTCTTCGTTGTTATTTACAAGCGGGTGCAGCTTCCTCGGACTTCTTCGCATTACCCGTTCCAAAGGCGATCTGGGATAACTCGGTAAGCCTCGACATTGAAGTTAAAATTATCATTGAAGTTAGCTGTCAGTGCTTTTTATTATTTAAAAGTCACAGAAACATATTTCTCCGTAATTTTTACCACTTGCGAATCGTGTATTTTTTTTGCCCAAAAGAAATACATGTTGCCCTACACACAGGACCAAGTTTTGCCTTATCATAAATCCTTTAGTACTCCAAAATTAAAAAATCCAACCTCCCGAATGTACACTCTTCATAAATGCAAAACACTTCGAACTGTATATATTTCCAAAAAATCATGTTATTCCAAAAAATTATTTTATCAAATTATTTTATCCCAAACCAATCGCTCCCAAATCCATTTTAAAATTATACTTCTTTACCTTTGTAGATATATCGAAAAATGATAGGGTGTTGCACTTTCTTCAACGCTCATACACAGGTAATGATTTAACAAAGTTACTTTTGTCTTTATGTTCTTGTGTATATTGTATATGCAAACTCAAAACCTAAACTCATACGACGTGGAAATGGCTTGCACTTGGTCAATCGCGATTAATCGCTTTATGTCTTCCATGGTGCTTTTTGTTCCTTTGTAATACTGTTTGTTCTGTTTGACAACTGAATTTGAATGTATTTTTTTCTCCCTAATTTAAATGGCCCTAATAGAGAAAGATGAATAAATAGATGAACTTGGTTTAGACCATGGTTTGTCTATCTTTAAAAACAACCCGAGCAATTATCATACAGACGTGAAATTTCGTATAACTGAGTATGTTTTCCTAGGTCGCCCTGCTGTGTCAATTTTTGGAGCCTTTGGATTACTCGTTGGCTTTTAACGCGATGAAACAAACGACTCGGTAAACGTGTATAATGCTAGTAGGGAAGTAGTGACTACGAGTACAAGATTCGTCTTTTTCGCGCCAAATTCGGTGCTGTTTTCCTACGCCATTTGACGAAACTCGTAGTCGTTGGATTTGTACGAAATAATTATAGCCCTGTTTACACTTTACACTACATTCAATTTTTTGGTACGGCACGGCTAAAATGGGTACCCGTGCTCAATTTCATTAGGGTTCAGGCCACCAAAACAAAGGCCGCGAAAACGGATGAAATGGGCACGGGTACCCATTATAGCCATGCCGTGCCAAAAAAAAAAAGTGTATTGTAAATGGGGCTTATGTATCCTTAAAGTCCATCTACCCTATGCGATTTGTCGTATACGATTCGTACCCTGGCGTATGTGAACGTATGAACACACATACAAATGTGACACTTCACATTCTAACCTGAACAAAATTGAATAAGATTGTGGCATATGCACTCTTTTGCATTCATCAGAATGATAATTGGATACAACTTATCGTGTAGTCTCAATAGTCCTTTAAACTGTTTTTCAATTTTCATCAGAAGTTATCAGTGTTCAACTTTTCTCCTTGTCTAAAAAAAAACAGGAACGACGCTTCGGAGTTCTACTACAACTGCATTTGGGATGTAACTTTGCTGGAGTTTGTGATTCGTATCTTTTGTTTTTGAAACATGCTTCTTGATAATCTTGTAATTTTTCCTCGCAACTTATTTTATTATATATATAGTAAAGTCATTTATGCTAGAGCACCTCGTTACCAGGCCTCCAGCTTATACGTGTTTTCTATAAATAAGACCTATATATGTTAAACTAGTGCTTTTCCAGTATTACACATGTAGTCTTGGCCGTTTGGTATGCCCTTTCTCGGAAAATCCCTTCAATTCAATTCAATTTCCTCCCCGTCGCCTAAATCAAAAGTTTAACTCTTTGACTTCCCAAGATATTCACAGTAAACAGGGCGAAAATGACAAAAAGCAGATTGCGGTAAGTATATAAACCTTTTTTTGTCTGATTTGTTGTTGATTGATCCGATTATTTGATTGTTTGGTAAATATAATTATAAGATAACATGTTTATAACGTGTGTTCTGATTGGTCCGGCTAAGTTTGGATCACGCCATCAAACACCCGGAAATTTCATTTGCCGGAAACCAAACTCGAAATTCGCATTGAAATCAAACTTGGAACACAACCTTGTTGTTTTTACGTAATTTAGCTTGTAGGTACACCACGTAAGTATGTAATACTTCAAAGAGCAGTGTTAAATACTTACGTGGTGTACTTACCAGCTAAATTACTTATCGATTGTCACCATGCAAACATACAAGAATATTATGACAGAACTCTTGTTGTTTTTAAAAAAACAATTACTTAATCGTTTCCCGTGTTTGGATGGCCTCATCCAAATCAATCAAACGCGGAAACCATTAAGTTATAGTGGTTTATTTAAGAAATAGAGAACATTTTCCGTGTTTCTATACAGTTATAGAAACACCCGTGGGAGTTTGGGAGAACGAGAAATAATCATTGGGAAAACGAGCCCGTAGGGCGAGTTTCTCCACGTTATTTCGAGTTCTCCCAAACTGCCACAAGTGTTTCTATAACTGTATAGAAACACAGGAAAAAATGTTTTCTATTTCTTTTATAATATAACTCAATAAAAAGATTTTGTACAAATATTATGATTCGATTCAATTACAAATTCTCATTACATCGCTTCGCTTGTCAAGTACGGCGGGAAAATTCCCGTGTTTCTATACAGTTATAGGAACACGCTGCTCGACCAATCAGCACGCGCGTACTATAAATGTTATATTATAATATGTATATGTATATGTAAGGCAAAGCCAATCACAATGCCCAATTTTTAATACTTCATGTAAAATGGTACATAATGTCCTTTTTACCTGAAGTAGTAAAAATTTATGCATTGTGATTGCATCACTGAAAACGTAAACAAACTCACTGATTGTATGGGCTTAAACGAAATTCCTTCTTGTTTATTTATGTAGAAATAGATGTTTGATATTTACATTTTTAGGTACAAGCTATCAGCCAATCGGAATTAAACAGTTGCAATCCGCCTGAAATCCTTCAAAATGCCAAGAGAAAACGAAACACTAGTTTTCTTCAAATCCTGGCCAAGCAATATTTGTAGTAAGTTAATACAAGGTATTTTTGAAATATAAGGTCAAAGAGTATTTTATTTATATATTATAATTATTATTTTTCAAGACGTTTTGAAAAATATAAAGTTGTGGGCAGTGAATAAGTGTGGAAAAATAATATAAAGAGGTACCCTTACCATTTTGGCCGAAATTGACGATTTTTTGAATATGTCTTTATATACTGGAAATTGGAAACTGGAAACTGGGCTTCAAATATTAAATATTGATATTGCGCAATGGCGCTCAATAAAGGTTGTAAGCGTACCTTCGAATCCTGCATGGCAAAGGTGCTATTTTTCCCAACGAATTTACTATTTTAAAATTCTTCGAAAAGGATTAGTTCAAATAAAGAACAATAGCTTTCCATGATTGCTGCAGTGGTCTAGTGGTTAAGACGTTTGTCTCTCAATCCTGGCACAAATGTTTCCAAGCCCCGGCAATGCAAAAAACTTAGCATGAAAAATTTCGGTATGATTTACAAGCTTAAAAAAGTTAAAACTCTAAGGCTTTCAAAAAAAAAAGACCGTAAATTGAAAGAAATTGGAAGTAAAAAAAATTTAAAAACTCGTCAAAATTGATCAAAATGGTAAGAGGTAAGCCTTTAACGATTTTTCAATATTCCAAAAACCAACCAAATATGCTTTAAAATGAAAGATAGTAGTCCTAGGAATCCATTTTTAACATTTTAAGACAGTTTTTGAATAGTTCAAAAAGTCGTCAAAATTGACCAAAATGGTAAGGGGTAACCCTTACCATTTTCCTCAATTTTGACGACTTTTTCAATATTCCAAAAGCCAACGAAATATGCTCTAAAATAAAATATATAAGTCTTAGGAAGCAATTTTTAGCATTTTAAGACAGTTTTTGAACTGTTGAAAAAGTCGTCAAAATTGACCAAATTGGTAATGGGTAAGCCTTACCATTTTAGTCAATTTTCACAATTTTTCAATGTTCCAAAAACCAACCAAATATGCTCTAAAATGAAAGATATTAGTCTTAGTAAGCCATTTTTAGCATTTTAAGACAGTTTTTAAACAGTTGACAAAAGTCGTCTAAATTGACCAAAATGGCCAGGGGAAAGCCTTACTATTTTGCTCAATTTTGACGATTTTTCAATGTTCCGAAAACCAACCAAATATGCTCTAAAATGAAAGATATTAGTCTTAGTAAGCCATTTATAGCATTTTAAGACAGTTTTTGAATAGTTCAAAAAGCCGTCAAAATTAACCAAAATAGTAAAGGGTAAGTTTTACCATTTTGGTCACTTTTTACGATTTTTCAATATTCCTTACCTAAGGGATAAGCCTTACCATTTTGCTCAATTTTGACGACTTTTTCAATTGTTCAAAAAGTGCCTTAAAATGCTGAAAATTGCTTCCTAAGACTACTATCTTTCATTTTAGAGCATATTTGGTTGGTTTTTAGAACATTGAAAAATCGTCAAAATTGACCAAAATGGTAGGGCTTACCCTTTACCAATTTGGTCAATTTTAACAACTTTTTCAATTGTTCAAAAAGTGTTTTAAGATACTAAAAATGGCTTACTAAGACTGAGATCTTTCATTTTAGAATATTTTTGGTTGGTTTTTGGAACATTGAAAAATCGTCAAAATTGACCAAAATTGTAAGGCTTACCCCTTACCATTTTAGTCAATTTTGACGACGTTATGAACTTTTCAAAAACTGTCTTAAAATGCTAAAAATGGCTTCCTAAGACTAGTATCTTTCATTTTAGAGCATTTTGAGACCGTTTATGAACAGTTGAAAAAGTCGTCAAAATTCACCAAAATGGTAAGGCTTACCCCTTACCAATTTGCTCAATTTTGACGACTGTTTCAACTGTTCAAAAAGTGCCTTAAAATGCTAAAAATTGCTTACTAAGACTAATATCTTTCATTTTAGAGCATATTTGGTTGGTTTTTGGAACATTGAAAAATCGTCAAAACTGACCAAAATGGTAAGGCTTACCCCTTACCATTTTAGTCAATTTTGACGACGTTATGAACTTTTCAAAAACTGTCTTAAAATGCTAAAAATGGCTTCCTAAGAATAGTATCTTTCATTTTAGAGCATTTTGAGACAGTTTATGAACAGTTGAAAAAGTCGTCAAAATTCACCAAAATGGTAAGGCTTACCCCTTACCAATTTGCTCAATTTTGACGACTGTTTCAACTGTTCAAAAAGTGCCTTAAAATGCTAAAAATTGCTTACTAAGACTAATATCTTTCATTTTAGAGCATATTTGGTTGCTTTTCGGAACATTGAAAAATCGTCCAAATTGAGCAAAATAGTAAGGCTTACCCCTTGCCATTTTGGTCAATTTTGACGACTTTTTCAACTGTTCAAAAGGTGTCTTAAAATACAAAAAATAGCTTACTAAGTCTAATATCTTTAATTTTAGAGCATATTTGGTTGGTTTTGGCGATTGAAAAATCGTCAAAATTGAGCAAAATAGTAAGGCTTACCCATTGCCATTTTGGTCAATTTTGACGACTTTTTCAACTGTTCAAAAACTGTCTTAAAATGTTAAAAATGGCTTCCTAAGACTAATATCTTTCATTTTAGAGCATTTTGAGACAGTTTTGAACAGTTGAAAAAGTCGTCAAAATTGAGCAAAATGGTAAGGCTTACCCCTTACCATTTTGGTCAATTTTGACAACTTTTTCAACGGTTCAAAACCTGTCTTAAAATGCTAAAAATAGCTTCCTAAGACAACTATCTTTCATTTTAGAGCATATTTCGTTGGGTTTTGGAACATTGAAAAATCGTCAAAACTGACCAAAATGGTAAGGCTTACCCCTTACCATTTTGGTCAATTTTGACGACTTTTTGAACTTTTCAAAAACTGTCTTAAAATGCTAAAAATGGCTTCCTAAGACTAATATCTTTCATTTTAGAGCATTTTGAGACAGTTTTTGAACAGTTGAAAAAGTCGTCAAAATTGATCAAAATGGTAAGGCTTACCCCTTACTATTTTGGTCAATTTTGACGACTTTTTCAACTGTTTAAAAAGTGTCTTAAAATGCTAAAAATCGCTTCCTAAAACTACTATCTTTCATTTTAGAGTACATTTGGGTGGTTTTTGGAACATTGAAAAATCGTCAAAATTGACCAAAATGGTAAGGCTTACCCCTTACCATTTTGGTCAATTTTGACGACTTTTTGAACTTTTCAAAAACTGTCTTAAAATGCTAAAAATGGCTTCCTAAGACTAATATCTTTCATTTTAGAGCATTTTGAGACAGTTTTTGAACAGTTGAAAAAGTCGTCAAAATTGACTAAAATGGTAAGGCTTACCCCTTACCATTTTGGTTAATTTTGACGATTTTTTCAACTGTTGAAAAAGTGCCTTAAAATGCTAAAAATGGCTTCCTAAAACTAATATCTTTCATTTTTGAGCATATTTGGTTGCTTTATGGAACATTGAAAAAGTCGTCAATTTTGTCTTCAAGTATTGAAATATATTATTTTATAGGAAGTATCAACACAGGATGCGGTGGCCTAGTGGTTAAGGCTACCGCCCTACCAGGTTGTGAGCGTAGGTTCGAGTCCTGCAAGGGAGAAGTGCAATTTTTACCACCTAAGTTGTTATTACTCCGGCGTCAGCGACGGAGTTGAAAATTCGCCTCGGTTTTGTTTTGTTTTTGTTTTTTTTTTTATTATTTTTCGTCGTCGCAAGTCTGAAATGGCGCGAACCATTCTAGTATTTGAAATGTGTATGTAACCGTATTTATCTACGTCCCAGTCTTATCTTCTAAGAGTTGTGGTGTACAGCTTTGGCTAATTTTCCGATGCGCGATTCGATTTCGCTCGCATGATACGGCAATTCCTCCAAGAGGAACAAATAAACCGTTGTTTTCATGCTGTTCGATTAAGTTTAGATTGAATTGGGGTAAGAATATATTTAATACATGTAGATTCTGTTCCTATTTTAATAATATCGCTGCTATTTCGCCGTTTAATAAGATGATGTAGTCGTGTATGGGCGCGTTGACACGTCGTAGTTTGCACAGGATTGAAGATTTAATATAACTGTATAAGCGCCTATTCCAAAAGCAAAGTGTAAGACAAAGCGAATGTATCATGCGGTTTATTTACATTTTTGAACAATTGAACTTCTACACTTTTTAAAGTACGATGTGCTTCTAAATTTCGCAATCGAACATTTATAGGTTCGCAACTCGCAAGGCATCTAAATGCGAATATGAACTGTATTGTTTATGTTCAGGAGCTCTATATTAAAGACTGGCACGTGCGCCGGAGTTAACGCCAGATCAGGCGTCTTGTTAATTTAAAATTCTGCGAATAGTATTAAGTCGAATCTTTAACAAGAGCTTTTAATAAACGATGCTGTGGCCCAGTGGTTTAGGCTCCGGCCTACCAGGTTGTAAGTTTAGGTTCGAATCCTGCATTGGAAAGGTTCGATTTTTCCCACCGAAATTATTCTTTAATTTAAACTTCATCGAAAAGGATTAGGTCAAATAGAGAACAATAGCTTTCGACAAATGATGCGGTGGTCTAGTGGTTAAGACGTTCGTCTCTCAATCCGAGGACAAACGTTTCAACTCCCGGCAATGAAACAAAATTAGCCTGAATAATTTCGGTGTGATTTGGAATGTTTAAAACAGTTAAAAGACTTCTCGGCCTTTCCAAAAGACTGTAAATTGAAAAAAATTTGAAATAAAAAAACACAAAAAGAATTATTGCGTTCAAAAGTACCTGAAAATTGAAAGAAACGCACAAGTAAAATAAGTTTTAAAAACACATGTCTTGTAAAAAGCCTGAAAATCCGACGGAAAAAAATTAACAATTTCCCGCTTTTAAAAAACTCATGTTTACTTAACTTAATTTTTTTTCACGAAAATTTGACAGGGTGATTTTCTCGAGACTGAAAAAATTTAATTTTTTTCACTTTTTTGAAATTCTCTTAGATTTTTTTTGATGCGAAAGTATTTTGTCTTGGGCTACCTGTGTCTGTCTTGGGCTACCTGTGTCTGGCTTGACACAGGTAGCCCAAGACAAAATACTTTCGCGTCGAAAAAAAAATCTAAGAGAATTTCAAAAAAGTGAAAAAAATTAAATTTTTTCAGTCTCGAGAAAATCACCCTGTCAAATTTTCGTGAAAAAAAATGAAGGTAAGTAAACATGAGTTTTTTAAAAGCGGGAAATTTTTAGATTTTTTTCCGTCTGACTTTCTTCATTTTCAGGCTTTTTAGAAGACATGTGTTTTTAAAACTTATTTTACTTGTGCGTTTCTTTCAATTTTCAGGTACTTTTGAACGCAATAATTCTTTTTGTGTTTTTTTATTTCAAATTTTTTTCAATTTACAGTCTTTCGGAAAGGCCGAGAAGTCTTTTAACTGTTTTAAACATTCCAAATCACATCGAAATTTTTCAGGCTAATTTTGTTGCATTGCTAGGAGTTGAACGTTTGTCCTCGGATTGAGAGACGAACGTCTTCACCACTAGACCACAAAGTCATTTGTCGAAAGCTATTGTTCTCTATTTGACCTAATCATTTTCGATGAATTTTAAATTAAATAGTAATTTCGGTGAGAAAAATCGAACCTTTCCCATGCAGGATTCGAACCTACCCTTACAACCTGGTAGGCCGTAGCCTTAACCACTGGGCCATCGGATTGTATGTCAACAACAGCCTTAATATATACGTCATCCCGGTAGCCCAGTGGTTAAGGCTACGGCCTACCAGGTTGTAAGGGTAGGTTCGAATCCTGCATGGGAAAGGTTCGATTTTTCTCACCGAAATTACTATTTAATTTAAAATTCATCGAAAATGATTAGGTCAAATAGAGAACAATAGCTTTCGACAAATGACTTTGTGGTCTAGTGGTGAAGACGTTCGTCTCTCAATCCGAGGACAAACGTTCAACTCCTGGCAATGCAACAAAATTAGCCTGAAAAATTTCGATGTGATTTGGAATGTTTAAAACAGTTAAAAGACTTCTCGGCCTTTCCGAAAGACTGTAAATTGAAAAAAATTTGAAATAAAAAAACACAAAAAGAATTATTGCGTTCAAAAGTACCTGAAAATTGAAAGAAACGCACAAGTAAAATAAGTTTTAAAAACACATGTCTTCTAAAAAGCCTGAAAATGAAGAAAGTCAGACGGAAAAAAATTAAAAATTTCCCGCTTTTAAAAAACTCATGTTTACTTACCTTCATTTTTTTTTCACGAAAATTTGACAGGGTGATTTTCTCGAGACTGAAAAAATTTAATTTTTTTCACTTTTTTGAAATTCTCTTAGATTTTTTTTTCGACGCGAAAGTATTTTGTCTTGGGCTACCTGTGTCAAGCCAGACACAGGTAGCCCAAGACAGACACAGGTAGCCCAAGACAAAATACTTTCGCATCAAAAAAAATCTAAGAGAATTTCAAAAAAGTGAAAAAAATTAAATTTTTTCAGTCTCGAGAAAATCACCCTGTCAAATTTTCGTGAAAAAAAATTAAGTTAAGTAAACATGAGTTTTTTAAAAGCGGGAAATTGTTAATTTTTTTCCGTCGGATTTTCAGGCTTTTTACAAGACATGTGTTTTTAAAACTTATTTTACTTGTGCGTTTCTTTCAATTTTCAGGTACTTTTGAACGCAATAATTCTTTTTGTGTTTTTTTATTTCAAATTTTTTTCAATTTACAGTCTTTTGGAAAGGCCGAGAAGTCTTTTAACTGTTTTAAACATTCCAAATCACACCGAAATTATTCAGGCTAATTTTGTTTCATTGCCGGGAGTTGAAACGTTTGTCCTCGGATTGAGAGACGAACGTCTTAACCACTAGACCACCGCATCATTTGTCGAAAGCTATTGTTCTCTATTTGACCTAATCCTTTTCGATGAAGTTTAAATTAAAGAATAATTTCGGTGGGAAAAATCGAACCTTTCCAATGCAGGATTCGAACCTAAACTTACAACCTGGTAGGCCGGAGCCTAAACCACTGGGCCACAGCATCGTTTATTAAAAGCTCTTGTTAAAGATTCGACTTAATACTATTCGCAGAATTTTAAATTAACAAGACGCCTGATCTGGCGTTAACTCCGGCGCACGTGCCAGTCTTTAATATAGAGCTCCTGAACATAAACAATACAGTTCATATTCGCATTTAGATGCCTTGCGAGTTGCGAACCTATAAATGTTCGATTGCGAAATTTAGAAGCACATCGTACTTTAAAAAGTGTAGAAGTTCAATTGTTCAAAAATGTAAATAAACCGCATGATACATTCGCTTTGTCTTACACTTTGCTTTTGGAATAGGCGCTTATACAGTTATATTAAATCTTCAATCCTGTGCAAACTACGACGTGTCAACGCGCCCATACACGACTACATCATCTTATTAAACGGCGAAATAGCAGCGATATTATTAAAATAGGAACAGAATCTACATGTATTAAATATATTCTTACCCCAATTCAATCTAAACTTAATCGAACAGCATGAAAACAACGGTTTATTTGTTCCTCTTGGAGGAATTGCCGTATCATGCGAGCGAAATCGAATCGCGCATCGGAAAATTAGCCAAAGCTGTACACCACAACTCTTAGAAGATAAGACTGGGACGTAGATAAATACGGTTACATACACATTTCAAATACTAGAATGGTTCGCGCCATTTCAGACTTGCGACGACGAAAAATAATAAAAAAAAACCAATAACAAAACAAAACCGAGGCGAATTTTCAACTCCGTCGCTGACGCCGGAGTAATAACAACTTAGGTGGTAAAAATTGCACTTCTCCCTTGCAGGACTCGAACCTACGCTCACAACCTGGTAGGGCGGTAGCCTTAACCACTAGGCCACCGCATCCTGTGTTGATACTTCCTATAAAATAATATATTTCAATACTTGAAGACAAAATTGACGACTTTTTCAATGTTCCATAAAGCAACCAAATATGCTCAAAAATGAAAGATATTAGTTTTAGGAAGCCATTTTTAGCATTTTAAGGCACTTTTTCAACAGTTGAAAAAATCGTCAAAATTAACCAAAATGGTAAGGGGTAAGCCTTACCATTTTAGTCAATTTTGACGACTTTTTCAACTGTTCAAAAACTGTCTCAAAATGCTCTAAAATGAAAGATATTAGTCTTAGGAAGCCATTTTTAGCATTTTAAGACAGTTTTTGAAAAGTTCAAAAAGTCGTCAAAATTGACCAAAATGGTAAGGGGTAAGCCTTACCATTTTGGTCAGTTTTGACGATTTTTCAATGTTCCAAAACCCAACGAAATATGCTCTAAAATGAAAGATAGTAGTCTTAGGAAGCCATTTTTAGCATTTTAAGACAGTTTTTGAACCGTTGAAAAAGTTGTCAAAATTGACCAAAATGGTAAGGGGTAAGCCTTACCATTTTGCTCAATTTTGACGACTTTTTCAACTGTTCAAAAACTGTCTCAAAATGCTCTAAAATGAAAGATATTAGTCTTAGGAAGCCATTTTTAGCATTTTAAGACAGTTTTTGAAAAGTTCAAAAAGTCGTCAAAATTGACCAAAATGGTAAGGGGTAAGCCTTACCATTTTGGTCAGTTTTGACGATTTTTCAATGTTCCAAAACCCAACGAAATATGCTCTAAAATGAAAGATAGTTGTCTTAGGAAGCTATTTTTAGCATTTTAAGACAGTTTTTGAACCGTTGAAAAAGTTGTCAAAATTGACCAAAATGGTAAGGGGTAAGCCTTACCATTTTGCTCAATTTTGACGACTTTTTCAACTGTTCAAAACTGTCTCAAAATGCTCTAAAATGAAAGATATTAGTCTTAGGAAGCCATTTTTAACATTTTAAGACAGTTTTTGAACAGTTGAAAAAGTCGTCAAAATTGACCAAAATGGCAATGGGTAAGCCTTACTATTTTGCTCAATTTTGACGATTTTTCAATCGCCAAAACCAACCAAATATGCTCTAAAATTAAAGATATTAGACTTAGTAAGCTATTTTTTGTATTTTAAGACACCTTTTGAACAGTTGAAAAAGTCGTCAAAATTGACCAAAATGGCAAGGGGTAAGCCTTACTATTTTGCTCAATTTGGACGATTTTTCAATGTTCCGAAAAGCAACCAAATATGCTCTAAAATGAAAGATATTAGTCTTAGTAAGCCATTTATAGTATTTAAAGACAGTTTTTGAACAATTGAAAAAGTCGTCAAAATCGAGCAAAATGGTAAGGGGTAAGCCTTACCATTTTGGTGAATTTTGGCGATTTTTCAATGTTCTAAAAACCAACCAAATATGCTCTAAAATGAAAGATATTAGTCTTAGTAAGCCATTTTTAGCATTTTAAGACAGTTTTTGAACCGTTGAAAAAGTTGTCAAAATTGACAAAAATGGTAAGGGGTAAGCCTTACCATTTTGGTCAATTATGACGATTTTTCAATGTTCCAAAAACCAACCAAATATGCTCTAAAATGAAAGATAGTAGTTTTAGGAAGCCATATTTAGCATTTTAAGACAGTGTTGAACGGTTGAAAAAGTCGTCAAAATTGAATAAAATGGTAAGGGGTAAGCCTTACCATTTTGGTCAATTTTGACAACTTTTTGAACTGTTTAAAAACTGTCTTAAAATGCTAAAAATGGCTTCCTAAGACTAATATCTTTCATTTTAGAGCGTATTTGGTTGGTTTTTGGAACATTGAAAAATCGTCAAAATTGACCAAAATGGTAACGTTTACCCCTTACAAATTTGGTCAATTTTGACGACTTTTTCAACTGTTCAAAAAGTGTCTTAAAATGCTAAAAATGGCTTCCTAAGACTAATATCGTTCATTTTAGAGCATATTTCATTAGCTTTTGGAACATTGAAAAATCGTCAAAATTGACCAAAATGGTAACGTTTACCCCTTACAAATTTGGTCAATTTTGACGACTTTTTCAGCTGTTCAAAAAGTGTCTTAAAATGCTAAAAATGGCTTCCTAAGACTAATATCGTTCATTTTAGAGCATATTTCGTTGGATTTTGGAACATTGAAAAATCGTCAAAATTGACCAAAATGGTAAAGCTTACCCCTTACAAATTTGGTCAATTTTGACGACGTTTTCAACAGTTCAAAAACTGTCTTAAAATGCTAAAAATGGTTTCGTATGATTACTATCTTTCATTTTAGAGCATATTTCGTTGGCTTTTGGAACATTGAAAAATCGTCAAAATTGACCAAAATGGTAAGGCTTACCCCTTACTACCATTTTGGTCAATTTTGAAGCGGGAAATTTTTTAATTTCTTTAAAGTTTTTGTGGGACATATTTTAATTTTCAGTCTTTTGAGGAGACACATGTTTGTAAGTTTTTTTGACTTGCAATTTTTGTCAATTTTCAAGTAACTTTTGAAGCGAAAATGGTTCAAATGTTTCTCAATTTTTTCTACTTCCAATTTCTTTCAAATTTACAGTCTTCCTGAAGACCGAGAGTCCTAACTTTTTTAAGCTTACAAATCCACCGAAATTTTTAAGGCTAATTTTTTTTTGCATTGGCAGGACTCGAACGTATGTCCTAGGATTGGGAGACCAAGGTCTTAACCACTAGACAACCGCGTCATTTGTCGAAAGCCAATTGTTCTTTATTTGACCTAACCCTTTTCAAAAAAGTTTAATAAACTGCTTTAACCAGTAGACCACACGAACCTGCGGTGAAAGGCTACACTTTTTTATATTATTTAATACCTTTTTGGTAGACTCTCAAACGAAATAACAATTTAAATAGGTTCAATTTAATGTTAATGATTGATTTTCTCGTCTAAAACGCGCACAACCTTAAAGCATGCCTGTGCCTTAGAGCACTATCTATACATAGGACAAGCATGCTATAGAATTCCATAAGTTTTCATTTCCATAAAAAATCCATTTCACTTCCTTTATATCAAAATTTCCATAAAATTTCCATCAAAGTGGAAACCCTGGCTATGTAGTAATAGCTAATGAAAGTTCGTTATAGGAAATTATAATATAAGTATGATATAACGAGCAATTTGATTGGCTACCGCGCGTGCATTGTGAGGCCATAATGCACGCTTCTGGCTTTTGAAATTTTTGTTGCTAAGCAACATCTTAAATAACATGTAAGGAGAATTTCATTATTGATCAAATAAATAAATTTTGTTGTTGCCCTATAATTTCTTCTTATATTATAAAAGAATTAAAAAAGCTCGTCGCGTGCCTTTATGGTGTAATAATGCACTCGGGGAAATGTTGGAAGAATACTCGAGAAGCTTGTAAAACACTCGGCTACGCCTCGTGTTTTACAAGCTTCTCTCGTATTCTCCCAACATTCCCCCATCGTGCATTATTACACCATAAAGGCACGCGACTCGTTTTTTAATTCTTAATTAGAATAACATTGACGTCACTGAGCATGATAAGTTAAAAGTATTCACAGACGTAATTTCTCGTTAATAGTAATCCGCAATACGTCTGTGCGCAGGCTAAAAAAGAAACAATTCAACCAAATATGCTCAGAAACCAAAGAGCATGTTATTAGCACATTTTGAGACGATTTTTTTTCAATTTTTCTAAAACAAACCAAATATGCTCAGAAACGAAAGAAATTTTTCTTAGTAAATGTTTGAAGCCATTTTCAGCATATTAGCACATTTTTTGAAAATTTTCAAAGGTTGTCAATTTTGGCCAAAATAGTAAGGGGTACCCCTTTACCATGCCGAAGTTGACGAATTTCAAACATTTTCCAAAAAACAACCAAAAAACGAAAGAAATTCGTCTTAGTAAATATTTGAAGCCATTTTTAGCATATTACGAATTTTTGGAAAATTTTCGAAAATCGTCAATTTTGGCCGACATTTTTTGACAGTAGTTTACAGTCTTACTTAAGGCCGGAGAGGCTTTTATTTTAAACTTAAAATAATTTTTTTCTAGGAAATATCTTTAAAAGAAATTTTTCAGGCTAATTTCTTTTGGTTTTTCCAGGACTTGAAACGTTTTTCCTGGGTTTAAAAGACCTACGTCTTAATAGAAATATATTGATCCAGGAATGAAACACAACACAACACTACAGATATTGTTAACAAAATTTGTGTTAGATAAAGTTACATTCGTAATTTCTGACCTTATTCCGGATTCATTGAATCGGTAAACACCAAATGATTCATTCTCATATGAAAGATTTCCTTAATCTGCGTTGTTTATCGTTCACTTTTCCAGGAAGTAAGAGTTGATGTCGCTTGATGATTTGTAATGCTCCTCTTGGGTTCCCTGTACCGTTAAAAAATAAGTATAGGGAATCTATTTTATCGAATATAATTTCCATAGCAGTTCATACAACATCCCAAAAAGGCTTGTTCACACTCGCTATAGACCTTTCTCAGAATGATGTCAAGCCGGAATACGCTGATGTTACACGAAGTTTGATTGGTTCCGAAAAATTAACGAGCCAATCAAACTTCGGCTAACATCAGGACCGCCGCTCATTCCGAAAAATTAACAAGCCAATCAAACTTCGGCTAACATCAGGACCGCCGCTCATTCCGAAAAATTAACGAGCCAATCAAACTTCGGCTAACATCAGGACCGCCGCTCATTCCGAAAAATTAACGAGCCAATCAAACTTCGGCAAACATCAGGACCTCATTCCGAAAAATTAACGAGCCAATCAAACTTCGGCTAACATCAGGACCTCATCAGCGATGTTCCACTTAACTCGGCTTTCCCCCATCTTTCACATCATGAAAATATTCTTACCATTGTACTTAATATTGCACTTATAAACATTCATCGTTACTATACAGTATAATATCAGTGGATAGAAGCGAGGAGAGTTTTGGAACAGCAATTACACAAAACATACCAAGTTGAAGTTCAATGTATATAGCCAGGGCGATCGCTTCATTTGGCAGATCTTTCAGTGGGATCATTGACGTAGCCTAGAAACAGTGAAAAGGAATTAAAATGTCGAATATCGCGGAATAGAAACTGTAGCAGTTGTAGCAATCGATGCCCAGGTTTTTATTCAATGATATTTTTCAGGCCCCATTTTTCACTCCCCCCGGACCCACCGCCAATAATTTTCAAAGTGCATGCAATTCTTATTTCGGGCTATTTATATATGGCCCTAATTACAACGACTAAAGACACCTTATTTAATTCTAATTTTAACCCCAAACGTATGCTATAGTGTCGTCTGTTGGTAGGGTTTAAACCTCTATGTGAAATTTCTATTGTTGGAAGAATATGGGCTGTGCAAGAAAAAACATACTCCGAAAATGACATCGTGTAAACTCGAGATATGAGCTATATAGACAACAAGACAAAATTTAAGATGATATTTTGAAAAATTCTTGTCTTGTCGTGTATATTTCAATAATTAAAGTATAGCTCAATAATACAGTTGATCAACAATTTAGCGTAACTGCTATTAATTTGTGTAATAAAGACCATTTACCATGTTATTTTTCGAAGTATGTTTTTCTTGTATTTTATCAAATTAATCGTCTGCTGTTAAGCAATCTGCTGTGAATAGATAACTTAAGGATAACGTACCTGATAAAGACACTTCTTTGCTTTATCAAACTCTTCGCGCAAGCAATGAGCAACAGCAAGATTTACTAAGAACATCGTCTTCCCCTCGGTCATGTTTTGAGGAAACTGACTGATTGTAGAGCCTGTATATGAATTATGACAGAGATTGTTCAGTGGATTTAAGTTATGTACGAGGACGAAAAGTTAACCAGGCCTTTTTTGGTGGTACAAGCACCGGCTATAAAATGGGCCTGTCTCGACAGACTGCCATTCAAGTCTTTTCAATCAAACTATTAAACTATTAAACTATATACAAATCCGACTTTTTAAAATCATATTCTTTCTAATGATATATTTTGTTCATTGCTCTGACTAAAATTAGAATGGTGACACTTAATGAGAAATGGTAATGGTAATGGTAATGGTACTGGTAATGGTGATGGTAATGGTAATGGTAATGGTACTGGTACTGGTAATGGTAATGGTAATGGTGATGGTAATGGTACTGGTAATGGTGATGGTAATGGCACTGGTACTGGTAATGGTGATGGTAATATGGTACTGGTAAGGATAACACTAACCTGGGACATGATCATTTGATCCATGATTTGAAAAATTGCTGATGTGGTCTGGAGATAAATGACTGATTGCCTCTGGTATCCGCCCAAGGTGTATCATCGCTTCGGCTGCATACATATGTCCTAGAAAACTGTGAATAAAGACGAGTTTTCACGTTCTCTTTTCAGAAATCATACTAAACTAGTGATATCAGTTGACGCCATGGGTTAAAGGTCTGTTCACACGATCCAATTTTGTTGGATCCAATTCACTTCTGATGGATGTTTTATAGTCTGTTGACTCGCTATGTATGTGGGCAGCAAATCAACCTAAACCAATGCAGTACTGCTTTATTAATAAATGACTTCATTCCATACATCAGAAGTGAATTGGATCCAACAAAATTGGATCGTGTGAACAGACCTTAAAATCATCAATATACTCCAGGAACAATGCGGGATTTCGTTTTAGACCAATCAGGAAGTTTGTTTACATTTTCAGTAACCCAATCAGAATGCATAAATTTTTACTACTTCCAAGTAAAAAGGTACATGATTTACTATTTTACATGAAGTATTAAAAATTTAAGCATTCTGATTGGCTTTGCCCAAAAATTGTAAACAAATATGCCGATTAGTTTAAAACGAAATTCCCTTTGTTTATTCCAGGTGATTTGACTGAACGACAAGTTGTCAAAAATGCCTCAGTTGAATATCTCTTGAAATATACCTTGATTGAATCGTTTTTAAATTTATGTCAGAGGCTTTAACTAAACATAATCACAGAATGTGGACCGGAGCCGCACACTTTTTTCGACAAACCTTCTCAGTTGTGGTTAACATACCTTAGCGAGCCACAAAGCTGCGGTTGAGAAAGTAACGACTGCGCATGCTCCAAGGATTGAACATAATCCCCCAGTATTAACGAAACATACGATATACCAGTTAGTATGAAATTTCTATAAGAAAAATTTCAAAATGCGCTTTTTAATTACCCATCCCTTAGAATCACTGCATGTTTAGATGGAAATAAAGCATTCTCACGTGAATTTGGGGAAATTTGTTTGGAGGGCCTGGTTTCAAATCTTTCGGCCCTATTTAAGGGGTTAGATCTAACTCATTGAGGTTGAAACAGAACTGCTTCATTAGTGAAAAGTGAAGTTAAAACCTTGCAGTGACTGTTTCATTGGATGTAAGTTTTCCATGGGATTTGGAAGATTTGGAAACCGGGTGACAAAAAAATGTTCAAAACTTGCCTTAATTTTTGGATCTCCTGACCTTTCACCGGGGGCGAAGGTGCGGCTGGGATAGACGTTGAATGAGACGCTGTTTCGCTACAGAAAAAGACAAAAATATAACTTGTATGTCCACAATCAACAGATTTCTTTTTAATTTGGTAAAGGGGGACAATTTATCGGGCCCTCAAACATTCACTAATACCCCACATACATCATCATTACACCCAAGTGACACCTCATCCCTCCTCCTCCATATAGTACTTACTCTGGATGGCTTGTATCAACTTCTGAACCTTCCTTCTCATCGACTGATGCTGTCCAGTTCTCTGGGATAAGGACCAGTCCATTTCGTAGACACAACAACCCAAAGTGCAAATTACAAGCTGGCATTGCGGCCGAGTGACTTCCGGAGCTTGCACTGAAAATAATTTCAAAAATCAGTAAAAATTCCATGTGCAGTAAATCCTAAATACAAGAAGTTTATTCTTGAAATTATGTTACGATTACGATTAGGATTAAGATAAAGTCTTGAATTAGGTTTATAGTTGAAAGCTAAATCGAAAATCAGTAAAGATTCCATGCTCAGTAAACCCTAAATACAAGGATTTAAGCCTTGAGATTATATTACGATTATTCCGGCGCCAGCGACGGAGTTGAAAATTCGCCCCACTGTCCCCGCTTGGCCCCCTCGAAAACATATACTTCATAGTTTATTGCCATGAGTTCGAGAATCGCGAAGCTTCTTCTGAAAGCAAGATCGTAAATGTTTGTTTGTATTGACTCAATATTCAACAAGTTTCTGAACCTAGTATAAAATTCGTCAGAATAACAACCACACTTTAGCAAGCGATGACAACATGCGTTGGCGAAAGTGTTAGACCCCGTTTACACTGGAACGAATGTTTCCGGATTTGTAAAATTTCCCGGATTCATTGTTACACACATGTATCGGATTCGTCAGGTGTTTACACTACACTTTAGTTGTCTCTGTATGCAGATTTACCCGTTTACACTCACATTACTTGTTCTTGGAGAATTGTTTGGTCGTCATATTGAATTTCTTCGGATTCGTCGTGCAAAGCGTTTACACAAGAAAATTTTCCGGATTCAAATGTTTCTGGATACGAAGTTTCCACAAACTTTTACGGATTCAAAGTTTCCGGATACGGCTGAAAGCCGAGTACATTTTCTATCGGATTCGTTGCTGCGTGTGTAAACAGCAACATGAATCCGGTACTAAAACATTCCGCTTTCGTAATGAATCCGGAAACTTTCGCTCTAGTGTAAACGGGGTCTTATTGTGCGTGCGGCTAACATTTAGGGAGTAATTAATACAAATTTGCATAAAAACGTTTAAAAACATCGGCAAACAGGAAAACAAGGTTACATGCACCATATAAAATCCGTCAGTGTTGTTTGTAAGTTAACTCAAACAAGAGTACAGCTAGATAGACTTTTATGCACTTAAAACTTTTCACACATCTAACGGTTCTCTAGCTCTAAAATGGTAAGGTAAAGAGGGGGCCAAATTTCCGAAGTGGGGGCTAAATTTCCTAGGGCATTTGGCCCGGGGGGGGGACATATTTCCTAGGAGATTTGGCCCGGGAGGACCAAATTTTCGGGGGGCCAAATTTCCTGTGACGCCGGTTTTGTTTTGTTGTTTATTGTTGTTTTTTTTACTTTTCGTCGTCGCAAGTGTGAAATGGAGCGAAATATACTAGTATTTGAAATGTGTATGTGACCGTATTTATCTACGTCCCAGTCTTATCTCCCAAGAGTAGTGGATTTCGCTCGCATGATACGGCAATTCCTCCAAGAAGAACAAATCAACCGTATTTTTCATGCTGTTCGATTAAATTGGGGTAAGAATATAATTTAATACATGTAGATTCTAGTCCTATTTTAATAATATCGCTTCTATTTCGCCTTTAACAAGATGTGGTCGTGTCTGGGCGCGTTGACACGTCGTAGTTTGCACAGGATTTAAGATTTAATATAACGATATAAGCACGAATTCCAAAGGCAAAGTGTAAGACAAAGCGAATGTATCATGCGGTTTATTAACATTTTTCAACATTTGAACTTCTATACTTTTTAAAGTACGATGTGCTTCTGAATTTCGCGATCGAACATTTAGGCTCGCAAGGCATCTAAATGCGAATATGAACTGTATTGTTTATGTTTAGAAGCTCTATATTAAAGACTGGCACGTGCGCCGGAGTTAACGCCAGAACAGATGTCTGGTTAAGATTGATTAAAATTGGTGAACACGCTACGGCATTCAAATCTTAACAATGAGTAATTACTCCGGCGTCAGCGACGGAGTTGAAAATTCGCCTCGGTTTTGTTTTGTTTTTGTTTTTTTTTTTTTTTTTTTTTTTTTTTTTATTATTTTTCGTCGTCGCAAGTCTGTAATGGCGCGAAACATTCTAGTATTTAAAATGTGTATGTGATTGGATTTATCTATGTCCCAGTCTTGTCTCCCAAGAGTTGTGGTGCACAGCTTTGGCTAATTTTCCGATGCGCGATTCGATTTCGCTCGCATGATACGGCAATTCCTCCAAGAGGAACAAATAAACCGTTCTTTTCATGCTTTTCGATTAAGTTTAGACTGAATTGGGGTAAGAATATATTTAATACGTGTAGATTCTGGTCCTATTTTAGTAATATCGCTGCTATTTCGCCGTTTAACAAGATGATGTGGTCGTGTATGGGCGCTTTGACTCGTCGTAGTTTGCACAGGATTGAAGATTTAATATAACTATATAAGCGCGAATTCCAAAGGCAAAGTGTAAGACAAAGCGAATGTATTATGCGGTTTATTTACATTTTTGAACAATTGAACTTCTATACTTTTTAAAGTACGATGTGCTTCTGAATTTCGCGATGGAACATTTAGGTTCGCAAGGCGTCTAAATGCGAATATGAACTGCATTGTTTATGTTCAGAAGCTCTATATTGAAGACTGGCACGTGCGCCGGAGTTAACGCCAGAACAGGCGTCTTGTTTAAATAGTTTTCAATTTTTTTGAAACAAACATAACGTGTGGGGATCTTGGTAACTGTCGAGAGTCGAGAGTAAAATGTCGAGAGTCGAGTTTAAGTTCAAGTTTACTTTTACTCATATTCACTGCACGTTACCTATGCTAAGAGACTACGGTAATATCGTTATTTTTATCAATTGACGCTTTATGTTTCAACTTCCGACATTGATGCATCAAGTGACAGAATTCGACGTACACCTTGCATCGCTGTTTGCAATTGTGGCGTATTCAAGCACTCAGTTGCGAACATATTTTTCAAAACATTCGAACATATTTTTCAAAGCATCAATGTCGGAAGTTGAAACATAAAAAAAGCGTCAATTGATAATAACAGTATTACCGCAGTCTCTTAGCATAGGTAACGTGCAATGAAATATAAGTAAAAGTAAACTTGAACTTAAACTTAATACATAAATGAAAACATCTTTTTGCGCGCAAAACGACTCTCCGGCGACATTTTACTCTCGACTCTCGACATCTTACTCTCGACTCTCGACATTTTACTCTCAATTGAGACTGCGAACCACGTATCCGTGTATCCACTAAAATATATAGCTACCCTTATATCACATCTCACAGCGTATCCAGTGAAACAGTAGCTACTTAGTAGATGATATGATATCATTAGTGGAGGGGTATTCTACAATTTAGCTCCACCAAAACACTCACAACAGTCTCTACCTAGCCTACGTCGTAAATAATTATAACATTTCACGCCACGTTTGACTAATGATGCAAAAGTCAAAACAATTGCTCCTTGATGCAAATTTCTTTCACATGGCAACAACGTCACTTCAAAAAGAACTTGCGACGGCAATTCGCTGTTCGTCGGTTACATGATATCAATTTGATTCATTCACAGACATTATGTATGTATCATGTTACTTGTTACACGTCATTTGAGTCTACATATTATGATCTATATTTTACATGTAACAGAAATACGAGACGTGACTTCAGAGAATTTTGGTTGATATCCTAGCCGTCAGGGTCATGCGCTAAAGGATTTCATGGCATTTATCAATAAACGACTTCTGTCTCGGAAGACAAAGACGGTTTTAAAAGCGCTCAGTGTATTGATTTTATGTAACATCCTCGTAATATGGTATATGGGATTTCACGCTGCTCATAAACAGGTATTATTAAAAGAAGGAGAAATCCATTTGAAGGAAAGGACAGTCGTGGACATAGAGATATACAAGTTGAATGAAACTGGACCTCCTATATACATGGGCAAAGATTTTTCAGAATTTATTCACAGAATGAATGCGAATTATAAAAGAGCATTCAGTTATTCTGCTTCGGACAAGGTTTCAGGAGCAAAAAATGTCGATATTAAAAACGATTATTATCCCTTTGTTGATTTTAAGTTCGTCTTGCCAGACGTTGCGCCCACAATCAACATATCGCAAAGTTATGCTATGATTGTTTTGGTGAATTCTGGCGCTAAAGGAAATAAGTTCAGAAAACGTCGCGAGGCCATCCGACAAACCTGGGGAAACCAAAGTAACTGCGAACAACGTAAAGCTTCGCAAGATGAAAGATTAAAACACTTAAGATGGCTGCTCGTATTTGTTGTTGGAAAAGCAGGAAGTCGAACGAACGACGATGAATTGAATATCGCTGAAGCTCGACAACACAACGATATGTTGATTGGAAATATCACAGACAACTATATTAACAATGTTATCAAGTTTTACATGGGTCAGGTTTGGGCGAGTAGATTTGATGTAAAATACACGATGAAAACAGACGATGATGTTTACGTGCGCATACCACGCGTGTTGGAGTATCTTGTGCATGCGAAGTTTCCAAGACCGTTTTACGGTGGTGCAACTTACCCCTCTATCAGGGTGGATCGATCTATCGGTGGAAAGTGGGCAGTTAGTTGGAAATACTATAACAAGACTCATTTCCCGAGGTTTAATCCTGGGGCATTCTTTATTTTATCCAGCGATCTTCTCAACAGACTATGGAACTATACTTGTGTGAGAAAACCATTTCACACAGACGATGCGTACGTGGGGGTCGCCATGCAGGATTTCAAGGTCAATATAACTAAAATGCATTCATTCAGAGCAATACCCAGAATGCCGCAGTTCATACGCTCTGTCAAAGACTGTGAAATGATGAATTGCACTGCATTTGGGGACGCCGTAGACCCGCAGTCGGCCAGGCAACTTCACCGTCGTCTTCAGTCACATTCTTGTTCAAATATCACTATGAAATGTTGACGACTTATTTTCTCTTGTTTAAATGGCTCTACTATTTCCTAACGCTGCACAGAGCCACAAAATACCTATCAGAAGAATAACTCTATATTATTTTTTCGTAAGTGTGATTCGTCATGATTCGTCACTTAGCAAGTGCATTAAATTGAGGTAGTCACCCCCCTGCCAAAATTTAGCAATATACCCCGCGCCATATTGCTAAACTTTGGCAGGGGGGTGACTGCCTCAAAAAATGCACTTGCTAAGTGACGAATCATGACGAATCACACTTACGAAAAAAGTACAGGAGTTCTACTTCTGATAGGTATTCTGTGGCTGAGGTGCACGTGGGAGTCACAAGTGAAAATATTCACGGGTTCCAAATTTAGTCATGAGGAATTTTTGTATGACAGCTTAGCCTTAGAAAAAAAAATGATAATAAGTAGTATCCGCATATTTCAATCTTCTTATCTTCATTTTAAGAATATTATTTTTCAATATTGAGGCCCTTGTCCAACGAATGGGAAAGTGCTTGAGAATTGTATGAAAGCTGGATAGCGCTATCTACCGCGCGGATAGTGATTTTTTCAACCGTTCTAAAAATTCTCGAAAAGCGATCAAATTTTATCTTTGGGATGAACAATTATTAAAGACGATCCTGATTTAGCAATACTAAGATTTAATGAAAGTATATAGAGCAAACAACGTGTCTTAGTATGTCTTCACTTCCAATAATATGCGATATAGATAAACTTGTATTTTTGAATAGCTTTTTTTTAATATCTGTACAGTCGGCATCTATCTCGATAGTGGCATAAATCATTTTGCCGTTTTTATCCAAGGTATTTACATAATGATAATTAAATCTGTCCATGTATGGGGTAAAATATAGATTAAACTTTTGATTAAATCTTAGTATTTGTAAATTAATTAGGGATCCTCTTTAACACTGAAATTAAATAATAATTGCATTGTTGGTTCCAAAGCTGAAATTTTATTGCTCTTTGAGAATTTTTGGAACGGTTGAAAAAAATCGCGCTATTCGCCTTTCATACAACCGGCCCGTTGTTCGACTGCTCTCATACATCTTGTGAATGATTGAAGCCGCATCTTATGGATTAAATATGTTTAAAAATTGAAAATTAAACTATTTACATCGAAATAGTTCAGCTCAGTTCTTCGATAAATAGTTAATTTTGTTTTCCATTTTGAACTTATCCACCGTTTGAGCTAGACGCCTTTCGAACAACCGGCCCCTGGTGTGTATGTACCTCGGAGTACACCAGGGTACACTAGGGTACACCGGGACGAAACTGACATTTGAAACGAAGCTTCAATCCTGATAATGCCAAAGGCGTTAACGTTTATAACATTGTTGGTAATCTTTTTCACTCATCGCAAAATCAACTCGAAAACTCGCTGTAGAGTTGGCTTTTGAGATTAGTGTGTGAAAAAAACTGCCACCAGCAGACCGACGCTGCCACGCTGCGGGTGTTTTAGGCCTTGAAGTTTTAATATTTTTTTTTCCATCCTGTTTTCGCTGTATTTGTGAAAGTTGATGTGATTGCTTGAAACTAAAGAAGGCTAACTTGATTAATATGATGCTAAGCAAAAATTATTCGTTAACAAGAATGCGCTACATACTTCGAAATCATAATATTGAGTCAAAACGACGGAAAGTTATTTGCATACTAGACAGCCCTGGAGGCTGGAGGAACTAGAAAACACGCAAAAATACTGGTAAAAGTACGGAATATTAAATAAAAGTCGATAGAAAAAATATTTTCGAAAAAAGTATCAGCGCTGGCGTTGAAAATTATGTCCCAAAAGATGTCGATAAAGCTATAAAAATTTTACAATTTTATCATGCATAAAATATATAATATGCTACAATCATGACGATGGCGGAAGCACTTAGGAATTTAATAATAGTTCTCGTGTATCTGTTACCTTCGTCTCTCGATTTCAAATTTTAAATTTCTACCCGCAAAATATCACCGCCCGCCATATTTGCCCGAAAAGGGCCTGCGGAGGAGGTAGCATATTGATAGTTCTCGTGTATTCATATTGTGTAATTGTGTGATACGATTGTATGACTTCAACGTAGCCTGCTCGCAGACTGAATGAGAGGGCCGGAAACACACGAAACAGATGCGCTATTTCCTTTCACAAAACATCACAATCGAACGCATATGAAATTGACACAAACACGGGGGAGTCGTATTTCTGCATCTCAAAAATTTGCCGATGAGTAGCGTTCTCACTTCTACGGTAATTTCCTTACAAAAGTTTGACTGTATCGACGGGAGGGAGAATAATTAATATATTCTTTTCAAATGTTCTTTATCTCAGGTTATTCAAAACAACCTTCCCGGCCCCACAGTAAAAAGTATGCATATTTAAGTGAGAGCACTGTCATGATGAAGTACACGACCCCAATGGCAAAGGGGGTCGCTAAGATAATATGATCCCAAAGGCAAAGCGGATACCTTTCTGATGAACTGGAAAGAGTGCAAAAGCGTGCCATGCGCATCATATTCCCTGGCCATTCATATGTTGAAGCTCTTCAATTAGCCAACTGCACCAAGCTGAGCGATAGACGAAACGATATATGTAGAAAAACCTGACACAAGATTATTAAACGATCAGGTCCTCTCGCTTAGTATGTGACGGAGAAAAGAGCAAGTGCTCAACATTATAATATTAGATACCTAAATAATCTGCCACTGTATAAGTGCAGAACCGAACGTTTTAAGAATAGCTTCTTTCCAAGAATCGCGGAACTGAATAAGAAATAAACATAGCATTAAAAAAGTTTAATGTAAATTTTGAGCAATTCACATTCAATTTAATAGATAGTTCTTAATCTCTTAAATCTTATCCATATATATTATTTTTACCTTATGCTGCATCTAAATGTGGTGTATATATCTATCTATCTATCCATCTATCTATCTATATATACTATATGTCTGATAGTTTAACAACGTCCATGTAAATAACTAATTTGTACTACCTAGTAAACACCTTGCAATGCATTTTTTATGCGATAATGTGTCATTAGACACCAAATAAAATAAAATAAAATAATAAGAATACAACAGGACCGGTCGGACCGTTTTTACTGTATAAATTAAGGAAAGCGCCCATAGTATAATGTATAGTATGGAGCACCCTTTTAATATCAACGATAAAAAAATCCTCAACATTTGTTTTTATCTTTTCCACACAGCAGTCTCTCGTAACGATCGAAGAGCATCTTCGAACCCTTATTGTCAATACTATGGCCCAATGCAATTTTACCTAATAAACTGCAGTCAGAATAGTGAGAAGCTTCCTGCAACATGTCTGGTGAAATTCGAAATGACAAAATTGTGGTAATTTTCACTCCAAAATCTCTCATGGCCACCCCAACATATGCATCGTCCGTATGAAACGGTTTTCTTACATACGCGTAATTGAATAGTCTGTAGAGAAGGTCAGCAGACAAGATGAAAAACCCACCGGGGTTAAATCGGGGCCAATCCTTTTCTCCGAAATATTTCCAGCTCACTGTCCATTTTCCACCGATAGCTCGATTCACCGCAGTTCCCGCGTACGTCCAGCCCCCATAGAATGGTCTTGGAAACTTCGCATTCACAAGATACTCCAACACGCGTGGTATACGCACGTAAACATCGTCGTCTGTTTTCATCGTGTATTTTATATCAAATCTACTCGCCCAAACCTGACCCATGTAAAACTTGATAACATTGTTAATGTAGTTGTCTGTGATATTTCCAATCAACATATCGTTGTGTTGTCGAGCTTCAGCCATATTCAGTTCATCGTCGTTCGTTCCACTTCCTGCTTTTCCAAGAACAAATACAAGCAGCCATCTTAAGTCTTTCAGTCTTCCATCTTGCGAGGCTTTACGTTGTTCGCAGTTACTTTGATTTCCCCAGGTTTGTCGGATGGCCTCGCGACGTTTTCTAAACTCATCTCCTTTAGCGCCAGAATTGACCAAAACAATCATAAATATATTCGGCGTCGCTTCAACTTTTGGGTTAATCTCCGGAAAGACGAACTTAAAATCCACAAAGGGATAGTAGTCGTTGACAATATCAATCGAGGGTTTTGACGTCGAATTTGAAGTTGGTCTTGAAGTTGGTCTTGAAGTTGGTCTTGAAGTTGGTTTTGTCGTCGCACGCTTCGTATTCACTTCATGATGAAATCTGCTCATGAATTTGGACAAAGTTTGATTCAAACCTCTGAGCATCAATGCTATGTTAATATTTTCAACTGCTGAGTTTTTTGATATTGTTACGGAAGCGTCGCTTGCCGTAGCCGTAGGTAGACTTTGTAAAGTAGGTGCATGTTTAATATATATCAAGGAGGAACATAATACATATGTCAGGAAGATGAACGCAAATGCTATCAATTGTCCTTTAACTCGTCTTGGGAACATGGCGAGCTGAGATTATACGGTTGCCAACGACTCGTTGCAGGTTGCACCACTCGGCGTCGCCAACTCACTGACATCATCTCGTTCCCCGAGCCCGCGATTCGTCTGCCTCAGGCGAGAAATTTGTTGTAATATGCTTCTATTCGTAATCTGCTACGGAAACAACGCCGTCAAACAAGTGTACACAAAGTTTACACTTGTTTAAAAATTTTAGCTGTACAAAAACAACTAGGAGGTATCGTGTTAAAATAGTTTATGAAGTCACTCTTGTTCGAACGTTTGATGTATGTATTTTAGTACCTCGTGTTCATGTTCTTGTTCTGTCGTCGATTCAGTGATTTTGTCACGATATTTTACCTAATAAATATATTCATATTCCTCGCAATAATGTGAATCCACTAAATTCATCATATCGTTCCAGTTATTTTTTAGAGTTCACTGGCACTTACACATCGAAGCTTTTCCAACTGTGTGCCGCCAATATTGCAGCAAAATTTTCAAGTGTAAAGGCGGGCCTTACCTTTGTCTTTGAGCATGCCCGCGTATCATCACAACGAAACTGATATACAAATACCCAAACCATATATATGTAACAACAGAAAATTCTGCTTTTTAAACCTTTCATGTTGATTTTGAAGTTGATTTTGAAGTTGCCTCTGATTGCTGCGGTTTTTGATAATGCTACGGAATTTGTCTTGGCTTCTTTTGCTCAAATTCTCGTAATTATGCTTGTTAGTTCTGCTTGCCTCGCACGTTCATTACTTTTAAGTGCTTTTCTCTTTTGGTCGTTCCTTACGTCTATACTTGGCCGCAAATTAAAAGAAAGCTTTAAGTCGGCTGTCTCGTAGTTACCGATAGAATCAATATATAATATGAATATTGGTCCACTCCTTATTTATATATTGTTCATGGCATCTCGACTCAATAGTACTTCACTAGCACTTTCTCTCTGACATAAAGAACCCTTTTTTCTTGTGTCATGCAAATTAGTGCACTGGTACCGGATCTACCCCTGCCGTTTACCCTGACAATTTTCATCTGCATATATTCCTAGGGTCTGTTTACATGGAGCGAGTTATCTCGGCCAGGCGAGGTGTATTGGTCCACTCCTAATATCTCAAATTTCCACCGCAAACTAGGAACAGGCAGCCTTGTACTCGGGCGCTTTAATCGTAAAATATATAACCGTTGCATTCAGGTCTTGTATAGAGGTCAGCTGAAAAAAAACGCGAGCGCGCGGGAGTGCTTGGGGTGGTGCGACATTAAAACGCCTGGGTACGAGGCTGGGGAACAGGTGTAGTAGTAAAAAAGTAGTAGTAAAACTTTATTTAAAAGTCACACGCTAGCCCGTCAACTTTAAGCTGATTTCCACGAGGAGCGGGTGATTTACATTTGAAAACATATACACAATTAACTAAATACTATTATACAAGACAAATTACAACTACATACAACACACCACGCTACAATACACTACGTAAACAACTTACATGTATTAATAAAAGTATGGAATATGGAGAGTTATAAAGAAGAATAAGGAAGTTAAAAATTTATACCTAGAAGTGTTTAATTTGTATGAGTACGAATTCTTTCTTTAAACATTGTCCAATTATCCCAAGCTTCATATTTAACATTTTGTCATTCCTGCTTATTACCGGAGTTTAACATTTAACTAGATTACTACGACAAACTAATTTCTCAAGACGTTCAAAAAGAAATCTCGTCGACTGTGGGTCCATGTTATGCGCAAAGCCATCAATTCCTAGTATTTTACAGTCTTTTTCTTTTCGCACAAATTCGTTCATATCAGGTCTTAAACCAAGCGAAAATATCGTTGTAACTTTCACTCCGAAATCCCGCATCGCGACCCCCACATACGCGTCGTCCGTATGAAAAGGTTTTCTTACATGTGCATAATTAAACAATCTGTACAGCAGGTCTGACGAGAGGATAATAAACACACCGGCGTTGAACATTGGAAAATTCACTTCACCAAAGTATTTCCAACTCACTGTCCACTTCCCTCCAATAGCTCGATTAACCGGGATCGGCAAGTATGTCATACCACCGTAAAACAGCCTTGGAAACTTCGCATGCACAAGATACTCCAACACGCGTGGTATACGCACGTAAACATCGTCGTCTGTTTTCATTGTGTATTTTACATCAAATCTACTCGCCCAAATCTGTCCCATGTAAAACTTGATAATATTGTTAATATAGTTGTCAGTGATATTTCCAATCAACATATCGTTGTGTTGTCGAGCTTCAGCCATATTCAATTCATCGTCGTTCGTTCCAGTTCCTGCTTTTCCAACAACAAATACGAGCAGCCATCTTAAGTGTTTTAATCTTTCATCTTGCGAGGCTTGACGATGTTCGCAGTTTTCCCGATTTCCCCAGGTTTGTCGGATGGCCTCGCGACGTTTTCTGAACTCATCTCCTTTAGCGCCAGAATTGACCAAAACAATCATAAATATATTCGGCGTCGTTTCAACCTTTGGGATTATTTCCGGAAAGACAAACTTGAAATCCACAAAGGGATAATAGTCGTTGACGATATCAATGGAAGGTTTCGAAGTTGATTTTGAAGTTGGTTTCGAAGTTGATTTTAAAGTTGATTTTGCAGTTGGTTTTGTCGTCGCACTCTTCGTATTCGCTTCATGATGAAATCTGCTCACAAATTTCGACAAAGTTTGATTCAAATCTTTGAGCGTCAATGCTATAATGTCAATATTTGCTGCCGTTTTCCCTGATGCTACGAAAGAATCGCTCGCTGTCGGTGAAGTACATAAGCGTTTATCGCTTACGAAAAAGGAATATAAAAAACAGACCAGAAAGAACGCGACAAGAAGTACGAATAGTCCTTTAAATCGTCTGGAAGAAAACATCGCGCGTTCACTTTTCGCAAATTCGACCTGCACGGGCAGGCAACTTCTGCGCAGGCAACAAATATGTAAATTGTTGAGTCATCAATGTTGTTGCAGCTTGTTACAACAACATTGCATCGTGATTTCGTCAACATTGATTCCCTGACAAGGTTCAACAACATTATTAACAATACTGTACCCAAGGAGCAGCACAGCATTGTTCACCCCTGATGGGACAACCAGATCGATTTTTGGCCGTGTATATATACATGCAGTGGCGATAATCGGGGGGGCACATATTCATATACAGGGTGTCTCAAAAAAAAACGCAACCACTTAAATATGCAATTGCACCGTAGTTCAGCTAAAATGACTTTTAGCATTGAAAATGAAGGATTAAGGCCCTGTCTACACTAATGCGTTTTCGTCTGAAAACGCATACATTTCGATGCGTTTAGGCCTTCCGTTCACACTAATACGCTCGAATACGCTCAGCGTATTCACCGAAAACGCATCGATTTGAATACGCTGTTGAAAGTGAATACAAATGAAAACGCATACATATCGTATTAGTGTGAACACTTGAAGACGATACTTTTGAAAACGATTAGGTCACACGCATCGATTGGCTATCTTTAAAACCAGGAACGGGGAATCAAGGAACGGGGAACCAGGAACGGGGAACGGGGAATGAGAATCTCCGGAATCTTTAAAACCCGGAACGAGAATTTCCGGAATCTTTAAAACCCGGAATGAGAATCTCCGGAATCTTTAAAACCCGGAATGAGAATCTCCGGAATCTTTAAAACCCGGAACGAGAATCTCCGGAATCTTTAAAACCCGGAATGAGAATCTCCGGAATCTTTAAAACCCGGAACGAGAATCTCCGGAATCTTTAAAACCCGGAACATGAATCTGGAATCTTTAAAACCCGGAATGAGAATCTCCGGAATCTTTAAAACCCGGAACGAGAATCTCCGGAATCTTTAAAACCCGGAACGAGAATCTCCGGAATCTTTAAAACCCGGAATGTGAATTTCCGGAATCTTTAAAACCCGGAATGTGAATTTCCGGAATCTTTAAAACCCGGAATGAGAATTTCCGGAATCTTTAAAACCCGGAATGAGAATCTTTGAATGAAAGACAATGATTTTTCTTCCATGAAGTATGAAAGCATTTTCTGCTTGCTGGCTCATTGTAATTCCCGCGATTTTTTAACTGTTTTGGTTGTGCAAAATCGTAGAAATCGAGAATAAATTGTTGCTTTATATCACCTTTTTTTTCTTGCCTATTAAAGATGTAAAATTATATTATATTTGCGCTTAATACACGGCATTTAATGGAGGGATTTACGGGTATCCCGAAACTTTCAATGCGGCCAGAGAGTTTTAATACAGGTTTGGCAACTTTTGAATGGAGTCAATTTGCAAGTGCGACTGAATTGGGCTCAGGTTCGTACGGCTTAATATACACAGGTAAATTTAATGAACAGAATGTCGTCGTCAAATCCATGCGCATTCGTAGTCGAGAATGTAAGCGCCTGTTTATAAAAGAAGCGCAGCTACTCAACAAGTTGAGAGGTCATGAGCACATCGCACGTTTTGTCGCCATATGTAACGAACCCTTGGCTATCATGATGGAGCATTTTTTTTTGACTTCAAACCATTTGGTATGGATAAAGTTATTACTTCTCTTGATGAACTACTAAGTTTTGTAGATGAACACTTAGATTTCAGTGCGCTAAAGCAGTTTCAAACGAAAATTGCCCAAGATATTGCAAGTGGACTATCCCACCTTCATGAAAATAACATTGCCCACAGAGACCTAAAACCTGCCAATGTCCTTGTTTCTAATCAGTATTATGCAAGTGAAAAGACAGACAGCCTCCGCAACCAAATGTTCGTTGATAATCCTATTCAGTGCAAGCTTACGGATTTTGGCGAAAGTCGGGCTTCTTTTCTTCAAACGAGGACTTTAATAGTGAGCAAAACTAACCGGTTGGACCGCGGAACCGAAGTCTTTTTGGCACCTGAGGCTCAACTGCGATTAGCAAAGAACGTAACGATTGATGATCTGAAGAAATCCGATATCTGGGCTCTCGGTATGACAATGTATTGCCTTCTAAATCCTGATCTTGACAACCCGTATGAGAATGCTTTCGTTAAAGCTAGATTAGAACCATCGGTGGAATCGTTAAAGTTGCTGCTAAATCAAAAACAATTGCCAAAGCTTGAGCCAAACGGAAAGTACGAGCATTTACAAGTCGGGGAATGGTGGAAAGTCGTGTACGTTTTTGAAGCTTGCTCGCAATTTGATCCTCACAAGAGACCTGAGGTTCGCGATGTCTCTGCAGTTTTATCGAAAAACTACTTGGAGACATATCTTAATTTTATTCCACTAACTGTCAGTCAATCTACTGCACTTGAGACGTCTGATCGACAAATGGCCGAGAGTCTGTCAATCTTATCCACACCATCAAAATTTGGCGAAGAACTTGGCGAATCGTACGATAACGATGCCGATGGTACCAATGCGTGTGCATTCCTGTGTGTAGCCCTATGCGATAAATTCCTTGCCTTGCCTAACGATGAAATTGATTGGAACGTACTTAAACATATGACTGAAAGTGTTATTAGTGAGTTACCAGCATTGTTAAACACAATACGAGATTGTGAAAAATTATACGAGCCCATCACCGCGTATTCTTTGTTACGGGAAAATGGAATTGTAGACGCCTGCAACCTTTCCGAGGAATTTATTGATTCATCTGAAGTGTTCAGAGTTGCTAGTAAAACTAACTTAGTCAACGTACTATTTTCAAGAGCTGGAGAGTCAAAGACGGTTGGACTGTACACCTGCGAACCATATACCTTGATGGTTGGAGTAAATTGCAATGCGTTGTTTATCTTGGACACCCATCCAATAAGTCAGGCGCTAGGTGGCAATGGAAACGGGATCCTCGTGTTCTCTCCTGACAAAACGCTCAAATCGTGTAAGATGATTGCCCAATGGATATACGAGAGGTTGTTGCATAGTGGCATAAAGGGAAAAAAACATCACAGCTTTGCATGGATTACACGAGGTATATCATTATTTAAAATTTTCATCATTTTTAATTGTAGATTAACACCTAAAAAAGCTGTACCATTTTTCATATAAAGTTATAAACATCTATAAACGCTCAAGGAAGCTCAAGCACTTTCATTTTTTGGAAAATCTGCGATAAGAAAGCAGCGTAAATAATGACTTAAAATTCAAAATACCGGACAGATTTGATTGCCATATATTCAAAATTTGGACGTTAACTATGAACTCTAACAAAGTGTGTAAAGTATTTATGAGGTATGAATGTATACAGGTTATAGTCATTGTATACTTCTGTAATCTGTACAACAAAGAGGCATGTTTAACATCGGGGCATCAAGAAAGCTGAAAGCGTGGTAAAAAAGAGGTTTACTATTTGATTTCAAAAAGCTTACCGACTTCTACCTTTCATTAAAGTTTAATTTAACATTTATCTGCTCACAGAATCATCGGAGATGTGCAACAACGAAGAAGAAATTCAAAAGTCGATAGCGCATGAGGAGAACAGCACAATGTCGAAAGGAAGAGACAACGTAAGGCTAAATTTATATTTTTTCTTTCTTCTATTTCCTAGGGTAATTTTATCTTCATGATTTTATTTCTTCAGCAGAATGTGACTATGTACCCAAAGGAAAAGGAAAGGAAACGTCCGGCAGACGACGCTTCTTCGACTGGGTATTTGCTTTTATTTTTTCATTTATAAACTGATAAAGTGCATGTTAAAAACCGTTAAAAATTTAGAATAAAGACCCTGGGTACGAGGTTGTAAAAATGTTTGGTTTACATTTGATATTGTATGTATGCATGTAGCTATTTCCGTTTTTTAGTGCTGAGAAAAGCGCTCCGAAAATAACAACCATATCCGTAACGGAATCTTCACCGAACAGCAAAGACGACGAAGAAAGGCGAAATTCGGCAGTGGCTAATTCTACCAAGGAGGGAAGCGTCGAAATAACAAAATCAGGAGGCGCAGTAAGTGTATCGTTTCTTCTTTCTTCTTAAGTAAATTCCACTTATTTTTCATAACATTTCTTCTAAAGGAGGAAACCAGGGACCCAAATGAAAGTCAGATAAATGATGAATCTTCCAGGTACTATTTTGTACAAAGATTTTTCCATATAGCGTCATGTTAACTCCGCCGAAGTATCTTCTTTTTGATTTTGAATATCTGTAATGTCTATTTCCAGTTGCTTAGTAACGATTTTGGATGTTCCAGTCGTAATAACAATAACGGAATCTTCGGAGAAACACAATGAGGAGGAAAGGCAAAATTCCGCAGTGGATAATATTACCGATGAAGCAATGACGAAATCAGGAGGCGAAGTAAGCCGTGTATCATTTCAATATTTGCTTTCCTCTCTTCACCAGTAAAAGTAGGTTCTACTTAATTCTGATCATTTAATTTCTTCTTCAACAGGAGGCTACCATCGACCAAAGTGAAAGCCAGGCGGATAATGAATTTTCTAGGTATTTGTTTACGCTATATTTTCTCACGTAGCTTCGAGGCAGCAGTAGCTGTCTTGCATGTTGTATCTATCCTTGTCTATTTATATTTTTTAGTGACGAGAAAGCCATTGAAAGAATCGATGCATCCGGCGAATGTTACAAGAACGATGCAATGACTCCAGTTTTCTCTTGGAGTAAATCCGCCTATACAAGTCAGGAACTAGTTTGTATACTAATAAATGATTATCCAATTGAGGAAACTTGCGCATCGCAGCCAATTAACGTCTCTCACAATGCCTCTTTCCTGGTCGGCACAAATTATTTGGAACACCCTGATGACATAAAGTGTGACGACATGGGTTCTTGGAAGCACAACGGCTCTCCAAAGCGTCTTTTCCATGTGAAGAGAGATCCAAACGGTGTGTTAACAGAAATACAACGCTTAGATGTAACGGTGCCTAAACATGCCGCACTAAAAGATAACATTTACGAATTGAGAAGGGCCTATTACAGAAACTGTTCGGACAAGACTGTCCGGAAGATAGTATCTAAATTATATGGTACGTACTAGGACTACCGGCCATCCGGCTTTATGAATAATATACAATTGTATTCTTAATCACAGAAATTTCAGAAATATTTCCCTAGAACCGGAAAGGAATGTTAACGTATTTTTTATGTAAACTCACACCTAATTAATGTTTTCGCCATTTTGCAAAACATTACATCTTTGTTGCGTTGTCCAAATACACCCTCTGAAAAAGTGATATACTGAACCATACATCCACCCCCATATTTACTTCATCACACTAGAAATACATGCATGCACAACCCCTCGTCATTTCAACCCAAACAAATAATTTGATGAGTTTTCCAGACCTACGCTTATATTATGAAGTATAAACATCCTATATATTAGCGTCCCGAGTATTCTTGTAACTTGCAAAGCTCAGCACCCAACAATTTACGTTTGCGCTAAAAGAGTAATGGACCTACGAAAGATCGCCTCTAGATGGGTTAGATATGCAATATATTCGCTTGGTATATGAATTGTTATTCTCTTTTTGTAGATAACTGTGGTGCACAACTTCCAAATGTGCTTATTCAGTATTTGTTCGATGATAAAGAACACGAAATAAAACACGTTATGCCCCACGGAAACTCAAAAACCAAGTCTTCGTACCGGCGGGTACTATCAAGCACCAGAAAGCGAATGAAACAGTCCATACTTGACAGGGGAAAGACAGCCAAACAAACCCTTGATGAAGTGTACTGTACATCTGGAGACGTTATAAAGGCAAGATCGATTGGCCAACTACCAAGAGGGCCCAGCGATTTATATTATGCAAGACACTCTGCAAAGAAGATGCCCAATTCTAGTCCGTTGCTTGATCAAAGCAAGAAAAGCGAAGCCAAGGAAACTAGTCAACCTGCAAGTATAGATAGTATGTGGACGCTTCTGGAACGTGCAAAGAGGGAAGAACAGTCAAAAGAAGATGTGTTCATACGCGAATGCTCAATTCACCCTAACCTGTTTGTAGTTCTTGCAAACGATCGACAACTTGATGAGGTTGCAAACTTCTGTACGCACCCAAGTGAACACAGTGTTTTCGGAATTGATCCAACTTTTAATATATTTGACCGAAATATTAGCCTTACGGTTACTACATACAGAAATCTGAAATTGGTCAACCCCAAAACCGGTAAACAACCAGTGTTTGTTGGACCGTTGCTCATGCATCAGAAAAAGGACTGGAAAACCTTTTCCAAATTTGCACACTCATTGGTTACTCTTAAACCAGAGTTAGATGCAGTCCTTGCATGCGGTACGGATGGTGAAAGAGCGCTCGTCAATGGTTTCAAACGAAATATGCGTTTTGCGGTATTTCTACGATGCTTTCTACATTTTAAAGCTAATATTGAGAGAGAGCTAATTTCGAGAGGAATTACAGGGAATGCTAAGAAAGAATTCGTGTGCGAAATATTTGGAAAACAAGAAGGAGACATTAAATATTTCGGACTTGTTGATTGTGAATCAGAAGAAGAATTCGACGAAAAACTGCAACAGCTTCAACCGATTTGGGAAGAAAGGGAGATTGTAACTGAAAACAAAGAGAGGAAGCAAACAATGTTCGAGTGGTTTAAACGCGAAAAGGTAAGAGACCAATTCTTACGAAACAACCGTTACATTACGCCAATAGCGTAGGCAGCGCAATATATCCAAGTAATTGTTACCCTTGTAATTTTTGTCACCTTTCTAATATGAACACTACTCTAATATAGACAGCTCTCTAATGTTCGTTACCAATTGTGGAATTGTTGTGGAATGAGTTATTAGTTCCTAGAGTTCCCATGCACATTTGCATAGATTTTCCTTTCTTAATTTCCTTTCTCGACCTGCTTGGATATTAATTGTTCATTCATTTTAAATGGTCCGCGTATATATTAAATGCATACAGTAACCAAATACAGCGGACGCTTTTTAGGCACAGGATATCAAGGACTCGATGCTGAGACCGATCAGAACAGAAGCAGGGCTTGGTAACCCACCATCCGAATACACGAACAACGACCCTGAAGCTGCAAACTTCATCATAAAGCATGGGCTGCACTTCAACCCAAACAAACCCCACGAGTTTATTGAAAATGTCAAAGAAATTATCTTAACACAACAAAGAAATGAAGATCGTGCGGTATTTGGAAAAGGTCCGTATCGAGTACGAGAAGGTTTCACCCATTTGTCCGTTGATGACGTAGAAAGAAGCAGTTTAAGTCACGCTCAAATGGAAAAAAGATTGGCTGATTTCAACAAAGCAAAAATGGACAGCAGGGTTGACGTCGTCAGTCCAACCCCTCAAGACCAAGAGGTAAATTTATTTGTTTCCTATTAACTTTTTTTTGTAAATATAATTACGCAATTAAGCTTGCAGCTGCAATATAATATTTTAACCATCCATCCATCCATCCATCCATCCATCCATCCATCCATCCATCCATCCATCCATCCATCCATCCATCCATCCATCCATCCATCCATCCATCCATCCATCCATCCATCCATCCATCCATCCATCCATCCATCCATCCATCCATCCCCATCCATCTATATCCATCCATCCATATCCATCCATTTATTTATCTATCTAATAATCTAGGACGAACCCACGTCGCGTTTAAGTGTCACAGCTAATGAAAGCGGGATAACAACAGTACCTCAACCGATACTTGAAGCGATGTTCGAAAGGGCCTCTAACTTGTTAGCGGTGCCGGGAAAAGTTATTCCAAAGCCTGGTGCTGACGATGGATCATTCGTAGTGGCAGGATTATCCAACAACATACATTGTGTAAATCCTGGCAAAGGTGGTTCTCTCTCCTGCGATCGCAGCTGCATAAATTATGCGACCAAAATTTGTGAACATACACTAGCTGTCGCACAGGTGAGAGGCACATTGAGCGAGCTGCTGACGTGGTTCAAGAGAAGAAAGAAGCGGCCTGCAATGATGGAGATGGTCGAACAGAGTGGCCCCAAAACTGCAGGAAGGAAGCCGTCACAAAGAAAGCGGACCAATGTTAAACGGCCTACAGTCAACGAATACCGTCGACCTGTTACGTCCTCCAACATCGCAAATGTTACCCGATGTGCCGTCCACAATTCAACACGCAAGCATTCCTTCAACCAATATTTATACCCAACCTCCAACATTCTCCTCTGTTGAAAGAATGACACAAGTAATGCCAACGGCCCCCGATACAAGTACCTTCCAAACTGATTATCCCTCGATGGCTACAGGTTTTCCTATTCCTGGCAGTTACAGTATTCCGCAACAATGCACAAACCAGCACCTTTCGGAAAATTTCCAGTTTTCTCCAGTGTCGTCGGTCACTTTAAGTGATCAATCACACATGAATGCCCAAGGTCAGTAGGATTACCAGAAAGCTATTTTTATTTGAATGGGTCGAAGGAACCAGAGTGTCCAAATGCTATGGATGTGATGGGTTATTCAAAACCCCCCGACTCATCGCCCGGATGATTTGATCATTGTTTGCCGCGATATGCGAGAGTACAGAGACAGGTTAACTGGACAACGACAAAAGAGTAACACTGTTCAGAACGTGCATTTCCACCTGTACAAGAATGCGTGATAAGAAGATATCCAAACTTTCACGTAGGTCTCCTGAAGATTGATGGCTTTCAAATTAATCACCTGCAACCAGACACCTCCAGCGTTTAGCTACCAATTTTGGTTGGAATCTCTACCGTTAACGTTTCTACACGCATGAATTCGTTTATTTCAACGATCTAAATAACATAAAGTGGCTCTGATGCAAAGATTAGTGAAACACTTTTTCAGACTGACACATTCTCAGACTGAAACTAGTTAGAAAGGGTTTTTCCACTTATTCCGCATTTTTTATTTGCACGTGCATGCAGGGCTGTCGCTAGAAGCTTAATTGAATTTTACCGTGAGTGAAAACACCGAGCTGATGATGGGACTGTTTCAAATTTTATTCCGTTTTTAGTTCGTTCCATTTGGATACTATTATTGATGTTAATTTTTGAAATTGGGGAAATTTTATATTTAAAAACCTTGTATTACCTTTAATGTGCTAAAACAACCTTGTATTACCTTTTATAAGCTATAGAATGCGATTTTATTGCTGAATGGAAATATATATACAATTACATATAAAGTGGTTTTATATGAACGTGTTTATCAAAAATGCACAATTCAAGTTAATGTTGATGTAAAAATTCCGAAGATTCTCATTCCAGGTTTTAAAGATTCCGGAGATTCTAATTCCGGGTTTTAAAGATTCCGGAGATTCTCGTTCCGGGTTTTAAAGATTCCGGAGATTCTCGTTCCGGGTTTTAAAGATTCCGGAGATTCTAATTCCGGGTTTTAAAGATTCCGGAGATTCTCGTTCCGGGTTTTAAAGATTCCGGAGATTTCCATTCAGGGTTTTAAAGATTCCGGAGATTCTCGTTCCGGGTTTTAAAGATTCCGGAGATTCTCGTTCCGGGTTTTAAAGATTCCGGAGATTCTCGTTCCGGGTTTTAAAGATTCCGGAGATTCTCGTTCCGGGTTTTAAAGATTCCGGAGATTCTCGTTCCGGGTTTTAAAGATTCCGGAGATTCTCATTCCGGGTTTTAAAGATTCCGGAGATTCTCGTTCCGGGTTTTAAAGATTCCGGAGATTCTCGTTCCGGGTTTTAAAGATTCCGGAGATTCTAATTCCGGGTTTTAAAGATTCCGGAGATTCTCGTTCCGGGTTTTAAAGATTCCGGAGATTTCCATTCCGGGTTTTAAAGATTCCGGAGATTCTCGTTCCGGGTTTTAAAGATTCCGGAGATTCTCGTTCCGGGTTTTAAAGATTCCGGAGATTCTCGTTCCGGGTTTTAAAGATTCCGGAGATTCTCATTCCGGGTTTTAAAGATTCCGGAGATTCTCGTTCCGGGTTTTAAAGATTCCGGAGATTCTCGTTCCGGGTTTTAAAGATTCCGGAGATTCTCGTTCCGGGTTTTAAAGATTCCGGAGATTCTAATTCCGGGTTTTTAAAGATTCCGGAGATTCTCGTTCCGGGTTTTAAAGATTCCGGAGATTTCCATTCAGGGTTTTAAAGATTCCGGAGATTCTCGTTCCGGGTTTTAAAGATTCCGGAGATTCTCGTTCCGGGTTTTAAAGATTCCGGAGATTCTAATTCCGGGTTTTAAAGATTCCGGAGATTCTCGTTCCGGGTTTTAAAGATTCCGGAGATTTCCATTCAGGGTTTTAAAGATTCCGGAGATTCTCGTTCCGGGTTTTAAAGATTCCGGAGATTCTCGTTCCGGGTTTTAAAGATTCCGGAGATTCTCGTTCCGGGTTTTAAAGATTCCGGAGATTCTCGTTCCGGGTTTTAAAGATTCCGGAGATTCTCGTTCCGGGTTTTAAAGATTCCGGAGATTCTCATTCCGGGTTTTAAAGATTCCGGAGATTCTCGTTCCGGGTTTTAAAGATTCCGGAGATTCTCGTTCCGGGTTTTAAAGATTCCGGAGATTCTAATTCCGGGTTTTAAAGATTCCGGAGATTCTCGTTCCGGGTTTTAAAGATTCCGGAGATTTCCATTCCGGGTTTTAAAGATTCCGGAGATTCTCGTTCCGGGTTTTAAAGATTCCGGAGATTCTCGTTCCGGGTTTTAAAGATTCCGGAGATTCTCGTTCCGGGTTTTAAAGATTCCGGAGATTCTCATTCCGGGTTTTAAAGATTCCGGAGATTCTCGTTCCGGGTTTTAAAGATTCCGGAGATTCTCGTTCCGGGTTTTAAAGATTCCGTTCCCCGTTCCCCGTTCCTGGTTCCCCGTTCCTTGATTCCCCGTTCCTGGTTTTAAAGATAGCCCGCATCGATTGCCACCAGTGATTAATGTTCTTGCATATTTAAATAGTTGCATTTTTTTTTGAGACACCCTGTATTCATGTTGTGCAAGATTAATTTCTTTTCAAACATTCTTTTCAACGCTGCATGATACTCAGCCCGGAGACAATTAAATCTGCAGGGGTCGGTTGTATCAAGCCCGTTTAGCTTCAACGGCGGTTAAGTTCAAACAGAAAGCATGTCTATCGTTTTATTCAACAAGCAAACTAAATGCTTTTAACCTAAATACGACGATACTGTTTACAACTACATATTCAGTGCATGATATTCAAGTTGACTCATTCAAGAGAGATGTAAGAGTGTTATTCAATTCTGACTTATCCATCGTTTAAGCTAAACGGACTTGATACAACCGACCCCAGATGTTATTCCTCTTTCTATTGAGGAGCATGCTATGGAGGGTGCGTAAGGAAGATGAGGAATTTTTCTCCGTTTTTAAAAAAATTCGCGTCCACACGAAGCGTATTCGAATCGTTTTTGCCCGTCCACACGTAAACGCTAAAACGAAGGAAATTTAATAGCGCTTGGCGTGGAGCATGCGCATTTCCAAGTAATATGAGCGCTTCCAAACGATCGCAGGGCTCGAATGCCGATAATTTACACGCGCCTAGATAACAACTATGTTAATTTGGCAGAATTTAAAAACAATTCCGCGTATTTGCTTTGGGTTCGCTTTATGCTCGCTCTTTCTTGAATTAAAATGACTAAATCAACAAAATCTTCGTGGTCTAGCTGGTGAGACGTACCTTTATTATATTGCTTCGGGAAGCAACTTCATCATACTGCAACTCTGTGCAGGTTTAGCTAGTAACATGAAGCTGAATGCATGCTATTAGACTTGAAATTATGAAATAGGCCAAAGTAAAACAGCCAAGCAATTTTAGTTCACCATCTTGAAGAGATACAAAACACGCGCTGTTACTGGCCCGTTATAGACTGGATCCGATTATAAACGTTATCGAATTCGAAAACCTCCGTTTTTGTCCATCCACACGTAAACACGAAATGATGCTAGTTTCTTGAGATAGCCTAAAGTTTTATTGGCTCGCTAGTCTTGCGGAGTTAATATTTCGTAGGATAGGCTAATGTATCGCGGAATTCGCGAGGATGGTCACGAAAGTAACCATTTCAACAGATAGGCCGCGAAGGAAAAACTCAACTCTTTACCCTTGCTACTATATTTCTTACTTACTCAGAGATATCAGTAGATAAGTTAGAATTATGGAACTATTTATTGCACAGTACGTCAGAACTATCGTACAGCGCACTCGTTCAGACTTTTCTGAACAGGCCTTTCTATCAACACGACCACCCCCTCCCCTCTCCCCCTCTCCCCTCATCTCTCTCCCTCAGGCCAAAATTTTGCGTACGATTCCTCAAAACAGTAAAGTAAAACCTTTCTTATCAATGTACTCACGTATTCTTGTTGCAATGCTCCTTGGGCGTTTCCAGGACCACTTTTCGGAAGAGTCCGCTACCCACGACTGAATGTACGAGATTGCTTTTTCTGGAATCATCGACTGTTTTCTCTTCAATAATTGACTATATTATATCACACAAAATACTATTTTACTATTTTACAACCCCGAGGCAGAGATGGGGTTTAGGGACGCTAATAACGGAGAGAGGAGGGGGCCAAAGGTGGAATAGGGATGCTAACGAAGAGAGGGAGGGCGGAGGTGATATAGGAGGTCCGGAGGAATTGACCGTTTTGTCAGGAATTGAGAGATAAGACATAATAGCTGTACTGATAATATAAGAAGGGGGACTAATGGGGAGAAAGACAAGAGATGACTTGGGATAGATATGGACAGATAGGGAGGTGGCAGGCGGAGGACAGTTGGGAGAAACGATTGGGGGAAGATGCACAGCAATCCCAATGCAACTAAATCTGTAAACTGATAATCTTAAATAAAGTAAAATAACGTTTTATTAATATATATTTATTTTTAAACAACTAACACCCACATCTAACTGAAAAACTGCTTATTTTTATTACCATGTGGTAAGCCATGATGCAACACTCAGCCAGACGCAGCCATAGTCTTGGATTGGATTGATAGACTTGCACAGACTCAATAAGACAATCAAAAGCAAGCAGAGGCCGGCCATCATGCAACATTTGAACGCCAAGATTGTACAGCAAATGGTAACGACAGTTGAGCGATAATGTACATAGCGGCCTGCCGTTCAGCGGGTTGCCTTGAAAAGGAAGGACAAAAGAGATGTTTGGGATTCTTTTGGTACCATCTGGCAAGATTTAGTGGAAGTGTACTAAGGGGTGTGCAGATTGTACAGAGGGCAGTAAAGATTTCCATGGGGTGTGGAATTCCCAGGGGGTTTGTGTGTGTGCAGATTCACCCGGGGGTGCATTGCCACCAGCACTGCAAATCATGTAAAAATGTGATGGATCTGTTGGGAGTTTTTGGATGCTTTTCTTCGGGTATTTGAAAATATGAAAAACAAAAATCAAGGACTTCTTAACATTAAACCCTGTGAAGGCTGTTGAAGGCTTAGGCACTTACTTTTATCAGCTGAAATTAAAGCAAGAGCTTTCTCGTTCTCTGCAATGGCACGACAGAAATAGAAGGATGCCAGGTTGTACTTTTGCATTTGAAAATGAAGACAGCCCAGATTATTGAAGTACATTGCGGAGATTGATTCCCCAGTTTTTAAAACTTGATTGTCTTTAGAAGCACTGTTCAGGATTTTCACTGCTTTCCTTTCATTATGACGAACATATTCAAAATTGCTTTTGATGAAAAGCCCTTCAGTGTCCTGTAGGAAAATACCATATGAATGTTCAGTAGGCTATTTGGTGAAGGACTAATAGGGCTGGGGGTACATTGCAGAAGGAGCACAGCACTGTTTGATTTAGCTACTAGCATGGGTGAAAAGTTGGGAAAAGGGGGTGAAGTGGGGAAATCCTAAATTTGATAAAGTAAAAGTTGTTACACACTTGTACGTACCATGTTGTTGACATTCATGATGGTTTTGATCTCTTTCTTACAAGCTTTTATAGATTTCTGAAGCAAGTGCACTCTTGCCTTGTACTAAATACAACAAACCATCATACAGTTAGCCTAGCCTGACACCCTGGGTCACGTATATACTCCAGGCAATGGGCAATCTTAGGAAACCAAACAAAACACCTCCCCCCCCCCACTTACCAGTGTGTAGTTTGACTTACAAACTGCACTATCAGGAAAACCAACCTACCTTGTGTAATCTTAGTTTCTGTTCATCATCTGGTTGAGGGATGTCAGTCTCTGGTTTCTTTATCCCATCTTCATTGCCATTCTTAGAAAAATATGTATATAAAATTAGCAAGGAGAAACCATCTCTTAGAAATCTTAGAATTTGTAAATATAGTCAAGGGTGATACAATCCCCTAGAAATCCTTGAAGCAGGTTCAAGAACAACCACAAATTAATTTGTGTTTGAAAACTGGCCATGGGAATAATAGTTAATTAATGATGAATCAAATAGTTGGTTTTACACTTCAAACATATTTAAAAATTATTTCATTATCAGTGTGCCAAACAAGATACCTCTGAAGCTTGTTTTGTCGGGTCATACAGAAGTTTTTCCAGTGAATTTAAAACTGCGGTAGCTTTTTCTGTCTATATAAAAGCAAGAGATCGACATGAGTTGAATTTTTTACATGCTTCAACAGCTTGTGAAGTTTCGTGAAAATTTATATAAAATATCACAACTGAAAATATATGAATACCTGGTATGTGATAAGGTAAACTTCAACAAGAAGAAAACACACATTCTGGGCAAGGTTTTTATCTGAAGAAACAAAGTGTTGTAAGTACATAGGAATGCTTGCAGTAGAAAATTCATAGATGAGACAGTGCTGGGTTAGCTACTTCACAGTCACTAAACACATCCCAAAAATATAGGTTGATGAGCTAGTGTAGCTGGACAAACATATGTGTGCATCAACCTACCTAGAGATTCAACTATTTTGAAAAGTCTTTCTAAGTTTCGCAAAGAATCAACATACTTCTTCACCTAAATACAAAACAAATAATATCACAAAAATACAAAACAAATAATATCACAAACTGCTGTTAATGACAGGTAATGATATTTCTGAAACAAAAGCTGATAGAAAATATTGGACACATACATAAAAACAGTAAACAGCTCTGTTGTAAAGCAAAACTGCTTTTTCCACATCCAAGGCTTCAGAGTTGGCCTCTTGGTCGCTTGAATTTTTGTGGTTCATCTGTAAAAAACATTACCAAAAACACTGATTATGATATATACAGACCCGTGGAACAACAACTAGTATATAAAAGCACTTTCAGCAAAACCTGTTTGAGATATACGTCCAGGTATAGATACCTTCTTTTTAAGGCCATTTAAAGCTTTCAATAAGTCATCAGTTCTTTCACACCCTGATTTGTAAAACTCTGCCACAGCCTTGTTATGCAAAACTTTTGTATCTTTTGGTCGGAGCTCCTCCAGTTTGGACAGACTGCTAAGGCAAGCATCGTAATTAGCTGCTTCAAATTGCTGCAGAGCTTTTTGAGCAAAATCTTGCTCTTGATCCGAGAAATCAGGGGTGCCACTTCCCCTACGCTCTTCACTGGGCTCCTCTTTTCCTTCAGATGCCATGGATAAAACCTACAAAGTATAATTCATTATATATGCTTTGCCAATCTCACACAACCGTACCATGACAAATGCCAGGAATACTGAAATTACAAGGTGGATTTACTTGGAGTCAACCCCCTCTTCACAGCTGGTTCTTATTCTACCTTACAGTATACCTGGCAGCTAGTGGTTTTTCATTGGAAAGTAAAATGATCAGCTACAATCATTTCATCTAAGAATTTGCATTATTCAATGGTGATCATATACATGTAGATAATCAGCACTGGCGTAACTTGGGGGTATCAGGGTGTCAAGTGACAAGGGACCCCAAACTTTAGGGCCCATTGGATATATAAATACCATCATCCAGCCTATTTCTAGTGGAGGAGAGGGAGGCCTCAAATGGTTCGTTGACAGAGGGACCCTATTGGTTGCGTTACACCACTGTAGTAGATACAAAATGAAGTTTGCTCAAAGTATCTACCATCACAAAATTACAACTTACTACAAAATCTGGCTGAAAACTAGACTCAGTTTAAATAGCTAAGAGCAGCTTCATTTGGTGGCTCATGTGATAAAACAATTGGATAGGGATAGCACACATACGTTGCCTATTTGCACATGAACATTCTGCCACCAGTTTATACCTGAACAAAACTGCTGGAAAACTGCTTTTAACTATTTCTAGGTGATTCAGTTTCAGGGTTTAATCAAAATCATAGAGACTTTATATAGGAGAGGTTAAAAGTCGTGGTAAGTACATTCAACAAATGTTCAAACATTGCAATTAACCTCAACTGGATGAGAAAATAAATCTCACCAAAAAAACATATTTAACGTGTTTACAGCTACAAAATAACCCCTACCTTAAAATTTTCAAGCGTATTTTACAACTAAACAAACCAAATATTTCATTTATAAATGTTGTTTTAAAAAACCGCGCGGCAGGGCTCTACACTGGGAGAATGGGTACTACAGCTAAGTTCTCTAAGTAACTTCTGAGTAACTGTTCTCTAAGAAAGCTTCTCTTTTTCGTAGACCTTACAGATTGTGCTAGTAAATATCTAAAAGATTGCTTTAAAATCTACTAAAAAGTTGCTCAAAAGTACATTAAAAAAGCTATTCCTAAGTGGGAGGATGGCAACCATGAGTGCAAACTATTATTCGTGATGATTGAAAATTTTGCCAAATTTGACCCGTCCTGATGGAGGTGGTTCGTCCAATTTTGGAAAGATTTTCAAAACACCACTCGTACTATCAGTCAGGAATTGTACGCATGATTACCTACTGAAATGAAGTATCGTATATTCAAATGAAAGAAAAAAATTAATATTCATTCATGTTGAATAATCATTTGCATGGCATCATCATAATAACTTGATACAGTTCAGCAATGGTACACGTTAACGAGTTTAATTTCGTTTATTTCACCGGCCATTTTGTCTTTTGATGATCGTTGGCACGAAAGCCGAGTTGAGTGCTAGTGTTAGGTTCTACAATGAAAACATCCATATGTTTCGTGTTCCTAAGTGCAATTTTGTTGTCGGGAATAATTTGTGGACAAGGTTAGACTAATACTATCAAGTACAGGTTTATTCAGGCAGATACCGAATATTAAAAGTAATGTAATTTAGTAATAAATTATATGTCAGCCTAAATCCTAAGGCTATAGTGCACTATTGCTATAGTGTACATTTTTGTCCCTTTGCAGGCCATAAGATTGTCGAGCATAGACATGGTCACAGAAATTACACTCATATTTCAAAAGGTTTGCCATTTGACTTGTAGTATGTGAATATTGCCGTGTGTAATGTCAACGAACGTTGATACAGAGACATGTCTTGTACCTAGAATCTATGGTAAACTGTATTCGTTACCAGTAATACCATATAGCAGATTAAGCGGTTTGAACTATGGGATACAAAGCCAAGGTGCCCAAGCTGTGCATCTAGATAAACAAGAGTGAAAATTGCACTTTGGTATAAAGCCATTTTCAATATATTTCGCAGACACAATGTATTTTTTCAGTGATTTTTTCATTCAAACTTCACCCCACTTAAGGCCTGTTTACACTTGCAATTTTTCCTGCGATTTTCTTCCTTTCATAGATGTAAACGAGTGAATTAGTTAGTGATGTTGAAATAAGAGCTCTTATACATGATCATTGAGGTCAATGTACATGATCAGTGGCGTACGGGAGACGATAATTGGGGGGGGGCACATATTCATATATTCATGTTAACAGACCTGTGAAGACAGTAGATTTGAAAGAAATTAATCTTGCACAACATGAATATTTGCATAAATATATGAATATGTACGCCACTGTACATGATAGCTATATTGCTATATACATACATCAGAGCATTCGTAACTAACTACTCGTTCACATCCATCAAAAGAAGAAAATCGCACCGATAAAATCTCAGCAAAAATCGCAAGTGTAAACGGGCCTTAAAGTCATGATTTTGTCCTTGATCTTCCTTCCAGCTCAATATCATCGGATGTGGCGAAACATGTGGACCACGAGTATTTTTGCGATACTCTTCGCCTCGTTCACTGTGTTATTGTTGTTGAAACTCTGTCAGGAGATTGTACGAACCAAAGGGATTATCAATAGGTGTAGTGTACAATAGTTTGTAAAAAAATGAGTTCAAAGTTTATATATTTAACGGTGCTATTATGGTTTAAAGACATAAGAAGTATGTCTTTGTAAATTAAAGCATTCAGTGTAAAACTGTTTAATGATTTATTTTACTTTTTTAATATCTCGTGTTGTTTTTGACATGATTGCACTCCAAAGCTGAGTAAACTTGATACAAGAGGTTCGTGACCGCTAACAGCAAAGGAGTGTTCAGCTGGGAAAAACGTAATGACGTAGAGTTGCAAATTCTTGTTGAAACAATCTTCTCGGTTGCTATAAACACGAGGCTAAACAAAAGACAAGTTCACTTGCTTTGTTAAAAAAAATTGGAACGCACCCTACATTCCTTCTTCTTTTGGCTCGTTCCTGCATGTCCACCCTTGCAAGAGTTTTGGCAATTCTTTCTTAGTCTTTATATCCTAATGCCGGTCAACCACACGAACTAACAAAAATTTTCTCCACTTTCCTCCATTTGTCGGTGAAATGTCAAGGGAAATGGAAAACCGGGGGTGACCATTGACCACGCAAATTTTGACAACACATGCAGGCTAACTGAATATTTTTCATTTTGACGAGTATAAAAAGAAGACCTTAACGAATGATTGTCAACTGGAGAGTTTGATTACTTTATTCCAGAGATGATATTCTTACATATGTATCGGGTTTGAAGTTCACCTTGGCAGTTGATTGATCAGAATATCGATTGGCAGTTGAGAAAAAAACAGTTGTGTAAATATGAAATAAGATAGTTTGAAAAAACAGTTCTCTGTTTACCAACCTGTTTAAACGTAAATCTATTAGATAAGATTTTATGATTTATAAATCATGCATGGGTGTCATAGTTATTGGACAAAGGTATAGTGCTTAGCAAACATAGTGTTGAGATAGCAACTCCATGCATAGACTCAGTTTGCATGGAGAGTAAGCTTTAAAATTGAGTTTATATTGCAAGAGCAGAGTCCAGCATAGTTAGCCGAAAAAGTTTGCCCAATGTTCCGTGGTTTTTGCTCACTGACAGACTTTGGTCGAAGATGGGATGGAATTATTGGTTGGCCTTGGAAAGCTGTGTAAAATCCTGGGCAACAAAATACACATATTTTTATAATGTTTGGATATTTAGGACGTAATAACACAAAGTTTTCCGATATGCATAAAACAAACACCAATTGATAAAAAAAACAATGGGTGCGAATATTACATTTCACACAAAAGAAAATGCGGATATTAAAATGGCCATAAATCGTTTAGTTATATTGCATGGAAATTGATTTGTAATATAAATTAAGATTGTAGGAGAATATAATCATTTATACCTTATTGCGAAGACGTCCAGTTCATACAACTTGCTGATATATTCGAGCGAAAGGTATGAATTCTTATCGTATTTACAGCTCACTTAGGTGCGAACGTGACTCTGAGTTGAATTAATTTCAAACTCATATTAGACTTTAACTCAGTTAACACTTGACAGTTCTGATTCAGTTCAGTTCAGTTCTGATTCAGTTCAGTTCAGTTCACTTCTGATTCAGTTCAGTTCAGTTCAGTTCAATTCAGTTCAGTTTAGTTCAGATTTAGTTCAGTTCAGTTAAGTTCAGATTCAGTTCATTTTAATTCAGATTCAGTTCAATTTCAGCTCAAATTCAGTTCAGATTCAGTTCCTTTCAGATTCAGTTCAGATTCAGTTCAGCCTAGTTGAGATTCAGTTTAGTTCAGATTCAGTTCAGATTCACATTCATTTTAGTTCCGTCCGCACCAGTCCTGGCAGAGCTGACCAAACATACAACTAGTCCTCCCAAAATTGGAAGTTCTAACTAATAAAACCCTAGCTATAGCATGCTAAACTTGGATCATTTTTCTCTACCCACTATATCGACAATACAGATGATTGTCACTCGATGTTGGAGCCTTATATTCTTACTGGTAACATTGTTTGCCTCATGTGTTCACGTGAGCATCGCGAAGAAAATGCGTCAGCGAAAACGGGATTCATGTGTTTACGAACAACACGTAAATCAATGCAGTACCCCAACAGACTATGTACCGTACCGTGATACATTTGCTACAGCTTGTGATGAACACGATGTTTGCTATTTCTGTGTAAGTAACTTATAGAGTTTAGACTATTATAACAATAGTTAATGGTCCCGGGCATAAATCTTTCTTTTGGGACTCAGACCTCATTTTCCCCTCCCATTCACACCTTACCCATTTTCCCCTTTCATTCACATTTCCCCCGTCATCCACACTTTATTCTTTCATTTACATTTTCCCTCATTTGCATTTTCCCTCTCACACTTCACCCCTTCACCCACCGTTTACCCCTCGCCCGCATTTCAACCTTTCATCCGCGCTTTCCCTCTCATCCGCACTTCACCACTATTATCCGCGTTTCCACTCCGCATTTTGTCCCCGGCTCGTCCGTTTCCTATCATCCAAACGGCATTGCCATGATTCACAATTTATATCTCACCCACCTGCTGCCTCAACCCGCATCCGCATTTCATCCCAATCTGTTTTCATTCGACAGCGTGTAAGGCAATTTAAAATAAACATCACCCACCCCCCCCCCCCTTCACCCCAAACACTTCACTCCTTGCTCAACATTTTCCGCCCTAAATCAATCAGTCCCACCACAAGTATGATGTTGAGGTTCTAGTAGTGAACATGCACAATTCAACGAGAACGAACGAGTAGCCTCATTAACGGAGTGACTCAGTTGTGTGCACTCGTTTAAACTCGCGTGGCTACTGGATGAGACCTTAAATATGAATTTTCGACAAGCATTTAGACGAATGTGATAATTTTATTCCGTTCCAAGCCGATTAGCATAAACAATTCACTGACAAGGAACAAATAAAACTTCAAACCCAGACGACTTGTTAACGGAGAAGTTGAACAATTAGCGTGTCAATTACCGTCATATCTACTATATACAGGGTGAGTAAAAAAAACCTGACACCTTTGAAATTCAAATTAGCTGCGAACTTATTGCTGGAATATGACAATTCCCATGTACATCAACAAAAACGATTTGATAAAACTGTTCATTTTAACTCCCAATGGGAACAAACTTTATGTTTCAGGTTAATTAATATAATATGCATGCTTAGTATACCCATGAAATATTTTAGGCAACTTCTGTCACATTACAGCCGCTATGCGGCTAATTTGAATTTCAAAGGTGTCAGTTTTTTTTACTCACCCTGTATTGCAGTATATTTTAAGCATGCACTCTTGAGAGTTGTGTATAGCCTTTTGCTTGCTATGTAATTAAATGCTTTTAAAATATTCAGCAAACAGCTTTGACTTTGCTACGGACAATGCCTCCTTGTCAAGTTGTAAGGTTAGGAAACGAAGAAAGGAGTATAATTTTAAGGCCGCAAGGGCTACCAATTTGTTGAAACTCTCAATTAACAAGGCGGATGATTGCAACAAAGGGTTTATCTCATCGTTTAATACTATGTAGTTTTCTTCCGATATTTCAATACTTGCTCTAATCGCAGGTAAGTATACAGAAAATAAAAACTGAATAAAAACTGTGAACAAGTCATCAAGTGCAAAGCAGTCGCGGTTGCTTCTAAGTCATCCATCTTTGAAAAAAATTGCGTTGCTTTGAAAGCACTTTAACCGTATGAATGTGTATAAAGGGATGAATCCCCAAAGAAAACACAGCATAATCATTTCGACATTATTTTCATTATCCAAGATCTTTGTAACTATGTATTTATAAATGTGCACAAGCAGTTTGGTACAAATGTGTTTTGTTATGATATATTAACATATTAAACACTTATTAACATAACTGCATAGTCGTTCGTTCTCGTTGAATTGTGCATGTTCACTACTACTACTAGTAAGACTTCTTTTCAATTTCGTGGCCAATAAATTATACTCCCAATGACAGTTAGATCACGTAAACAAATAATTTGCATTAATTATGTTAGGGTAAGTAAATTTATTCAGAAAAATTGAATGCTAATTTTAGCTTTATTTCCGATGATATTTGCCCTCCACATGCAACGGTGCTATATTACGGCGTGCGCGCTAGTTTCATTCTTACAATTTCATATGAAGTTGCGTACTTGATTTGCATCCACAGCTAATAATTACAAATGTCACTAATTTTTGAATAAATAGCATAGAGAATTTCCATCAGAAGAGCACGGTACAATAGCAACGGTTTCAAATCGGCATATAAATTATAATCATACTCAGGACGTGCTGCACCCGTGGAGTTGACCACAGGTGAAACAGCATATCAAAGAGTCAATACATATACGTGCATGAACCTTGGAAGAGATGGTAGAAAATGCGAAGTCTCGGCCGAGTCGTACGGTCTGTTCTTAACGAACTTAATGAGACCATGTACTTCAAAATGCAATTAGAGATCACCTCAAAAAGAATTTCTGCGGAAATATGAAAAGAAAATAAATAAAGAGTCGTAATCAAAAGACGTTGCCATAATCCATTCTGACTACGAAAACGTAAACGTGAAAACAAAGTGGATATAAAAGACACACCTTTCATTTTTGACAAGTGTTTTAATTGGGATTAACATACTCAGTTCATTTTCTTGAAGCTTTCTCGTGATGTTAGCCTTCAGACGGCATAAAAGACAATTCACTGCATTGTTTTTTTCTATATTCTCAGTTTATTGCATATTGTCAACTTTTATTAAACGAATGAATTTCAACTCGACCGCAAATGAGCCGTTTAAAATGGTCAACGAATATCACCCGTTTGTTGATTTCAAATTTGTGATACCAGAAATTTCTCCAAAGTTTGATGAGACGTCGAATATATTCATGATGGTGTTAGTCAATTCTGGTGCCAGAGGAGATGAGTTCAGAAAACGTCGCGAGGCCATCCGACAAACCTGGGGAAATCAAAGTAACTGCGAACAACGTAAAGCTTCGCAAGATGAAAGATTAAAACACTTAAGATGGCTGCTCGTATTTGTTGTTGGAAAAGCAGGAACTGGAACGAACGACGATGAATTGAATATGGCTGAAGCTCGACAACACAACGATATGTTGATTGGAAATATCACAGACAACTATATTAACAATATTATCAAGTTTTACATGGGTCAGGTTTGGGCGAGTAGATTTGATGTAAAATACACGATGAAAACAGACGACGATGTTTACGTGCGTATACCACGCGTGTTGGAGTATCTTGTGAATGCGAATTTTCCAAGACCATTCTATGGGGGTCGGATAAACCCCCCTAGTAAGGTAGACCGCAAAATCGATGGGAAATGGGCAATAAGTCATAAGTATTTCGACGAAGCATATTTCCCACGCATGAACTATGGTGGATTCTTTATTTTATCGAGCGACCTTCTCGGTAAATTGACCAACTATGTGTACAAAAGAAAACCGTTTCACGTCGACGACGCATACGTTGGTGTGGCCATGAGAGACTTTAATATCAAACCATCAAAGATCGAGTCGTTTCACTTGGTTCAAAGAGAACCATGGCGTGCTCGTCTTAGGACTTTGAGAAACTGCGAAATTTTAAGTTGGAGTGCACTTGGACATACGATGAGTCCTCGCGATATCAAAGGTTTCCACGAACGGTTCGAGTCTCTTGTATGTACGGATATCCCACTGGATACCGAGTACCATCGCTGCATCACAACTGCCGTTTACCTCTGGTTGAAAACTGGCGTTTTATGGTTGAAAAGCAATATAATGAACTGATGGTGACGGTTGATTTTATGATTGCGGATTAATTGAAAATAAAAAAGTGTGTTTAATTGAAAATAAAAAAATGTGTAACCATAACAGAAGTTGATTTGAACCCGGCGTATGCTGTTCACACACTAGTTATAGCAAAACCCGACATTGCGGTGGCATGTCGAAATTACTGACTATATAAATACGGATATACATGGATGAGTTACACTACACTTAACGATTTAAAATAAACACATATTACTGCATGTTCTACAAGACTGCCGTACGGACGGGAGTCTGTTTTATAAAAGGAAGTAGTTGTCAATCACTCTTTTAAATCACTTAGGGGCAAGTGGGACTTAGGCCCTTAAAGCGCTACTGAGTTCGACCTAATAGCTTAGTTCCAGTACTGGAGATAAAGTGGGTTTATTTGCGCTCAAACAAAACTGGAAATGCAAAAGTCAGGTCAAAGTGATTTATTTGTAGATACTACTTCTCAGGTGTTGCTTTAAAACGCGAAAACCAAGTGGATATAGAACACACACCTTTCATTTTTGACAAGTATTGTATTTGGGATAACATAACTCAGTTCATTTTTTTGAAGCTTTCTCGTGATGTTAGCCTTCGCACGTAATAAAAGACAATTCACTGCATTGTTTTTTTCTATATTCTCAGTTTATTGCATATTGTCGGCTTTTATTAAACGAATGCATTTCAACTCGACCGCAAATGAGCCGTTTAAAATGGTCAACGAGTATCACCCGTTTGTTGATTTCAAATTTGTGATACCGGAAATTTCTCCAAAGTTTGATGAGACGTCGAATATATTCATGATGGTGTTGGTCAATTCTGGTGCCAAAGGAGATGAGTTCAGAAAACGTCGCGAGGCCATCCGACAAACCTGGGGAAATCGGGAAAACTGCGAACAACGTAAAGCTTCGCAAGATGAAAGATTAAAACACTTAAGATGGCAGCTCGTATTTGTTGTTGGAAAAGCAGGAACTGGAACGAACGACGATGAATTGAATATGGCTGAAGCTCGACAACACAACGATATGTTGATTGGAAATATCACAGACAACTACATTAACAATATTATCAAGTTTTACATGGGACAGGTTTGGGCGAGTAGATTTGATGTAAAATACACGATGAAAACAGACGACGATGTTTACGTGCGTATACCACGCGTGTTGGAGTATCTTGTGAATGCGAATTTTCCAAGACCATTCTATGGGGGTCGGATAAACCCCCCTAGTAAGGTAGACCGCAAAATCGATGGGAAATGGGCAATAAGTCATAAGTATTTCGACGAAGCATATTTCCCACGCATGAACTATGGTGGATTCTTTATTTTATCGAGCGACCTTCTCGGTAAATTGACCAACTATGTCTACAAAAGAAAACCGTTTCACGTCGACGACGCATACGTTGGTGTGGCCATGAGAGACTTTAATATCAAACCATCAAAGATCGAGTCGTTTCACTTGGTTCAAAGAGAACCATGGCGTGCTCGTCTTAGGACTTTGAGAAACTGCGAAATTTTAAGTTGGAGTGCACTTGGACATACGATGAGTCCTCGCGATATCAAAGGTTTCCACGAACGGTTCGAGTCTCTTGTGTGTACGGATATCCCACTGGATACCGAGTACCATCGCTGCATTCACAACTAGTGTTTAGTTCTGGTTGAAAACTGGCGTTTTATGGTTGAAAAGCAATATAATGATAACTGATAGTGATAGTTGATTTTATGATTGGGGATTAATTGAAAATAAAAAAAAATGTATAACCATACAGCAGAAGTTGATTTGAACCCGGCGTATGCTGTTTACACACTAGTTATAGCAAAACCCGACATTGAGGTGGCATGTCGAAATTACTGACTATCTGTTGGATGGTAGAATGTCGAAGTAAAAGATTTAGCTAGCCCGGGAAATTAATTTTATGCACACTGAACATCGATTTACATGACATGAGGACGTTTTAACGAATCAGTTCACGTGTATACTGTTACATATACCTTTGATGATTTAGCTATGCAAAAAAAATCTACTGTAATAAAGGTGGTTATATACATTACTATATAAATACGGATATAAACATGGATGAGTTACACTACACTTAACGATTTAAAATAAACACATATTACTGCATGTTCTACAAGACTGCCGTACGGACGGGAGTCTGTTTTATAAAAAGAAGAAGTTGTGAATCACTCTTTTAAATCACTTAGGGCCAAGTAGGACTTAGGCCCTTAAAGTGCTACTGCGACGCGAATTCTGACCTCGTTTTTATTGGCCTAAAAAATTCTTCAGTTATTTAGCACTATATTTGAAGTTTTATAAGTATAGTGCCGCTAGCCTTTCGAACAATCTTCCGTCTGAAGCCAAGCAAGCTGATTCAATATTCGAAATCAAAATGAAAAGTCACAACTTTTGAGTTTTAATTCCGGAAATCGCGAGAAATCTAAAGTTCGACCTAATAGCCTAGTTCCAGTACTGGAGATAAAGTGGGTTTATTTGCGCTCAAACCAAACTGGAAATGCAAAAGTCAGTTCAAAAGTGATTTATTTGTAGCTACTACTTCTCACCAGGTGATCTCGCGCTCATGTTTCAGCCAATCAGCGCCCAGAAATTATGTGAAAGTAGAAATTCATTTTCTTAAAATTTATACGCAAGTTATAAATTTGCGGTTAATAGAGTAATATGTTCTAGAAGGTCCTATATTTCATCCTACATATGGACCATCTCTGGTCTAGCTGTCATAGTTATCGCATGCACTAATTTTAGCCCGGGAAGGTCAAGGCCCCAATAGAACAAGGCAGCCTTTACCAGCCATGTTAATAATTATAAAGTCCAAAATCTGAACGAACTCTGGCATCTTAGCATGTGAACAACGTATGCAAACTTGTGTTACGGCCAATCGAATCTCCCCTGACGGTCTTTCCGTTCATTCCCTTTATTTTATCGAGCGACCTTCTCGGTAAATTGACCAACTATGTGTACAAAAGAAAACAGTTTCACGTCGACGACGCATACGTTGGTGTGGCCATGAGAGACTTTAATATCAAACCATCAAAGATCGAGTCATTTCACTTGGTTCAAAGAGAACCATGGCGTGCTCGTCTTAGGACTTTGAGAAACTGCGAAATTTTAAGTTGGAGTGCGCTTGGACATACGATGAGTCCTCGCGATATCAAAGGTTTCCACAAACGGTTCGAGTCTCTTGTGTGCACGGATATCCCACTGGATACCGAGTACCATCGCTGCATTCACAACTGGTGTTTACCTCTGGTTGAAAACTGGCGTTTTATGGTTGAAAAGGAATATAATGAACTGATAGTGATAGTTGATTTTATATGATTGGGGATTATTTGAAAATAAAAAAATGTGTAACCATAGCAGAAGTTGATTTGAACCCGGCGTTTACACACTAGTTATAGCAAAAACCGACATTGAGATGGCAGGTCGAAATTACTGACTATCTGTTGGATGGTAGAATGTCGAAGTAAAAGATTTAGCTAGCGCGGGAAACTAATTTTCATGCACACTGAACATCGATTTACATGACATGAGGACGTTTTAACGAATAAAACATTACATAAACCTTTGATGATGTAGCTATACAAAAAAATCTACTGTAATAAAGGTGGTTATATACATTACTATATAAATACAGATATACATGGATGAGTTACACTACACTTAACGATTTAAAATAAACACATATTACTGCATGTTCTACAAGACTGCCGTACGGACGGGAGTCTGTTTTATAAACGGAAGAAGTTGTGAATCACTCTTTTAAATCACTTAGGGCCAAGTGGGACTTAGGCCCTTAAAGTGCTACTGCGACGCAATTTCTCACCTCATTTTTATTGGCCTAAAGAATTCTTCAGTTATTTAGCACTATATTTTTTAGCACTATATTTGAAGTTTTATAAGTATAGTGCCGTCAGCCTTTCGAACAATCTTCCGTCTGAAGCCAAGCAAGCTGATTCAATATTCGAAATCCAAATGAAAAGTCACAACTTTTGAGTTTTAATTCCGGAAATCGCGAGAAATCTAAAGTTAGACCTTATAGCTTAGTTCCAGTACTGGAGATAAAGTGGGTTTATTTGCGCTCAAACAAAACTGGAAATGCAAAAGTCAGGTCAAAAGTGTTTATTTGTAGATACTACGTCTCAGGTATTGCTTTAAAACGTGAAAACAAAGTGGATATAGAAGACACACCCTTCATTTTTGACAGGTATTGTAATTGCGATGACATAACTCAGTTCATTCTTTTCCATAGCATATAATTTCTAGCAAGCTTTTTCGTGATGTTAGCCTTGAGACGGCATAAAAGACAATTCACTGCATTGTTTTTTTCTATATGCTCAGTTTATTGCATATTGTCGACTTTTATTAAACGAATGCATTTCAACTCGACCGCAAATGAGCCGTTTAAAATGGTCAACGAGTATCACCCGTTTGTTGATTTCAAATTTGTGATACCGGAAATTTCTCCAAAGTTTGATGAGACGTCGAATATATTCATGATGGTGTTAGTCAATTCTGGTGCCAAAGGAGATGAGTTCAGAAAACGTCGCGAGGCCATCCGACAAACCTGGGGAAATCGGGAAAACTGCGAACAACGTAAAGCTTCGCAAGATGAAAGATTAAAACACTTAAGATGGCTGCTCGTATTTGTTGTTGGAAAAGCAGGAACTGGAACGAACGACGATGAATTGAATATGGCTGAAGCTCGACAATACAACGATATGTTGATTGGAAATATCACAGACAACTACATTAACAATATTATCAAGTTTTACATGGGTCAGGTTTGGGCGAGTAGATTTGATGTAAAATACACGATGAAAACAGACGACGATGTTTACGTGCGTATACCACGCGTGTTGGAGTATCTTGTGAATGCGAAGTTTCCAAGACCATTCTATGGGGGTCGGATAAACCCCCCTAGTAAGGTAGACCGCAAAATCGATGGGAAATGGGCAATAAGTCATAAGTATTTCGACGAAGCATATTTCCCACGCATGAACTATGGTGGATTCTTTATTTTATCGAGCGACCTTCTCGGTAAATTGACCAACTATGTGTACAAAAGAAAACCGTTTCACGTCGACGACGCATACGTTGGTGTGGCCATGAGAGACTTTAATATCAAACCATCAAAGATCGAGTCGTTTCACTTGGTTCAAAGAGAACCATGGCGTGCTCGTCTTAGGACTTTGAGAAACTGCGAAATTTTAAGCTGGAGTGCGCTTGGACATACGATGAGTCCTCGCGATATTAAAATTTTCCACGAACGGTTCGAGTCTCTTGTATGTACGGATATCCCACTGGATACCGAGTACCATCGCTGCATCACAACTGCCGTTTACCTCTGGTTGAAAACTGGCGTTTTATGGTTGAAAAGGAATATAATGAACTGATGGTGACGGTTGATTTTATGATTGCGGATTAATTGAAAATAAAAAAAATGTGTAACCATAGCAGAAGTTGATTTGAACCCGGCGTTTACACACTAGTTATAGCAAAACTATACAAACTATATACATTACTATATAAATACAGATATACATGGATGAGTTACACTATGTACACTTAACGATTTAAAATAAACACATATTACTGCATGTTCTACAAGACTGCCGTACGGACGAGAGTCTGTTTTATAAAAGGAAGTAGTTGTCAATCACTCTTTTAAATCACTTAGGGGAACGCGGGATGAAAACGTCCCGTCTCGAGACGGGAGGCCCTTAAAGTGCTACTGCGACGCAATTTCTGACCTCATTTTTATTGGCCGAAAGAATTCTTCAGTTATTTAGCACTATATTTGAAGTTTTATAAGTATAGTGCCGTCAGCCTTTCGAACAATCTTCCGTCTGAAGCCAAGCAAGCGGATTCAATATTCGAAATCCAAATGAAAAGTCACAACTTTTGAGTTTTAATTCCGGAAATCGCGAGAAATCTAAAGTTCGACCTGATAGCTTAGTTCCAGTACTGGAGATAAAGTGGGTTTATTTGCGCTCAAACAAAACTGGAAATGCAAAAGTCAGGTCAAAAGTGATTTATTTGTAGATACTAATTCCCTGAACGAACCTTTTGAAAGTAATCTTGGAATTAACAAGACTTGCTTGGGAACAGAACTTGTTTATTTTGTGTGCAAAGACCAAACACAGAAATATTTCGTGTTTCCCAAGCGCTAAGAAAGTTATAACTATTTTCATTTGAAGCTTGTTATATTTTCTGCTTCTGAAATGAGAATTCAGCCACCTTCTACAAGCCTCTTTTGCTATGCTACCAGTTGAGTCTACTTCTCAAAGATTCAAGCGTTTTAGTGTGAATAGTCGAATACGCTACGAAAACGGTAGTGTGAACGCGAATCGATCGATGCGTTTTCGGTCTTGCAAAACCGCATACAAACGAAAACGCACTAGTGTAGACAGGCCCTTAGCATTACCTTTATTGAGATTTCCAATGTAAACAGTCATATTTGCGAAATGAATGAAATGGCCTTTGCTATAATTGTTCAACGTTGATTTACGGTACCGTTTAAATCGTTTCTCATTCAGGAGACAAGATATAGCATCACAAGGAATCAATGTGACGCCGAGTTTCGTAGAAAAATGTACGAGATTTGCGATGGAAATAAACGCAAAAGATTTCTCTGGAGCGCACTTGGAAACCTTTTGACCGGAAACGTTTGCAAGGTAGTATATGTTAGGTTAGGGTTAGACTCTGCGTGGGGATGCAGCAGGTGGGGGGAGGGAAGAAGAGAGAGAAGACAGTGGGGTGGTCATAAACCATGGTGCAACTCTGGGGCCAGCATGTGGGATAGCACTGAGACGAAGAGTGGCGACTTTAAAGGTTAAGAAAGTTATGAAAGAAACCATAGGCATAGAATCTTTTACTACCAGTATCTCAAAAACGTGATTTTCCCGAGTTTATATTAACTTCTGAACCAGTCCAACTGACTGCCAAAATGAATAATTTTGTCCAGTTTGTTGTTGGTACCCAATATATATGGGACAGCTGTTGTCATAATGTCATGTTATCCCAAAGAGTCGCTAAGGACCCCAGATATCTCCAGGTCATACAAGATCTTGTGATTAAATATAATGTTTCTTAATTGTTTCTCAAGGCTGCTGCAGATGTTTACTTTGATGCTGTTGATAATTTTGCACATGATCACTATGAAAATCCATCACCCAGTTGGTGTGAGAAATCCTGTGTACAAGCTCGACTGTCAAAGTACTTTAGTATAGTTGTTTAATGTAATGTTTGAGAGAATTGATGAAATATAAAAGGTGAAGCATTACAATTGAAATTGAAAGCTTTTTTTGTATGAATAAAATAGCACAAGTCTTCTAGGCATACAAAGAAAACTGGCGAGGGAGTTCAGGATCATGTTCCTAACATGCAGACTTAAGTAACGAAAAAAATCTAAAAAGTCCGACTCGAAAAAAGTAAAGTAAAGAAAAAAACTTAAGTCTTTCTAACCACATTCGGAGTAATCAACTAAACTAACGAAAATAATCACAGGATCATATGGATAGGTTTGTCTATCAAGGGTGAGCACTTTGAGCGACATCACACAGTGATATATCTATACAAAATTACAAATGTTAACAATGAGTACCTTTATCATTTTTCAATCTTGTTTTTCATAATTATTGGTTTAGGGCGAGTCTTGAATATAATCTTCTTACGAATTAAAGCCTGAACAGTGTACTCCGTTGAGGTCGACTCCAGCTCCTTTTCAATATAAGACTTCTTTAGCACAGCAAATGGTTTTTCAAGTGACACAATCTTGCCACTTAGAAGGTGATGGCCAATAATTAATAATGGCTGACCCTTGAAATTAGGATACAAATATAAAGGCTATCATTTTTTGAAAGAATCCCCAAAGGAAAGATCTTTGAAATAGACGTGTAAAAGTGTACATTTTGTACGTATTTCCACAAACCTTTCCATCAAAATGTAAATCTCCAATAGGTAGTCCATTATATCCCCCAGTTTGATTACTCTCAAGTATACCTTGCAACTCGATTATCATCCAATCCTTCTCGGCAGGATGACTAAAGAAATAATTAAGTGTTTGAAATATTGAATTTCCTGTTATGAAGTCGATATAATGTAGAATTTATCAATTTAATAATGAGTATTGGTATAATGGTATAATAATTAAGTGTTTGAAATATTGAATTTCCTGTTATGAAGTCGATATAATGTAGAATTTATCAATTTAATAACGAGTATTGGTATAATGGTATTCGGTACCAGCAATCAAATTCGTTATTTTCTCATCTTCTACAACAGAAAGACTTACTAGTTTACGAAAATTTGCACCATATTAATAAAACAAAGAGAAAATGCAGAAATTTGAGTCCAACGAAATCCTCACTCCTCGTCAACGAACTCTAATAATTTTTTTTCAATGTTCACTGCTCCTCGCCGGCGGCCATCTTGATTCGATTTTGGCGCGAAATCTGCGGAAATGCGGAAAATAAAGAAACTTAAAAAATTATAATTTCAAGAGAAAATTATTTGCATTCATTTAATCATTTTGACAGAATCAGATCGTAAAATAACTAAAAAAATATTACTCATTTTGAAGTAAAAAGGGAAAGTGGCAAAAATTGAAAGACATTGCCCACTTTGAGCATAAATATATCTCGCTTTAAGTATAAGAAACTCCATTGTATATTAAAAGTCTTTAGTATACAAATTATGTAACAAAATGGCATCGAAAACTAACCCAAATGAAAAACATAATTTGGACTTGTACTACCAAGAGGCGGTGAATATTGCCAAAATAGCAGGAAAGGTTTGTAGTTTTTTGTCTAGTCATGCACATATAACAAAAATTGATGACCTATCTATTATATTAAATATACCATTTCCATTAGACTCTCTCTAATAAATCTTTTGCAAAAAATAAAAAATTGCAAATGAATCTTTTGCAAATAATCAACTCCTTTGTTCATCTTGGTCGCAGTGTGGCTGCAACGAAGATGCGTTAGTGCATAGCCACCCGAATCATTCATTCTTTTGAGACCCATTTGATTTTAAAAGCAACAAATATTAAACATTTTAAAGCTTGTCCGTGAAGCATTTTACTCTGAGAAAAGAATTGATACAAAGGATCACAAAACCGACCTGGTAACTGAAACTGACCAAGAATCAGAGAGGATCATTAAAAAACACTTCAAAGAGAAATTTCCATCACACAGGTATCTCACGAGTCATGGCAATTCCACAAAATATAACTGAAGTGTAAAACTATCTGCTGTTTGTTGAAGTTGAAAATCAAGGTCTAATTCACACAATATTTTTTAAGCTTTATAGGCGAGGAATCAGTTGCTGGAGGAGAGAAATGCAACTTAACTGACAACCCAACATGGATAATTGATCCTATTGATGGAACAACAAATTTTGTTCATAAGTAAGCTGGATTTGCCCATGTATTTTATATAAATAATTAATTTTACAGCCAGTCCTTAAATATGAATTTTTTTCAGGTTTCCATTCAGTGCCATATCAATTGCACTTGCCATTAACAAAGAGGTATAACAACTGTAGAACGTAGCTGCATGGAAGTCATAGTTGAAGCTGGAAGCTCAATGTTGAACAGACTCATCTGCTTGTTTAAATATAGCTTGTAGTTGGTGTCATTTACAACCCAATTCTGGATGAGATGTTCTCAGCAATCACTGGACATGGTGCTACATGTAATGGCAAACCTATTAAGCCGTCAAATGTAACAGGTATATTGGTGATCACGAGGTCACATACAGAGTTGTCCATGATCAATATGAACCATACATTAGCAAACTAGAAATGTTCTTAGAAGTCACTGTGGTCTTGTATATTCTGTTCATATGTATGTCATCACCGGCCATCTTTGAGTGATTGCTGATTCATATTAACAGATATTCAATAGCCTTTGCATGGTTTTTAGAAATCAACCAAGCTTTGCTGATAACAGAAATAGGAGCAAGCAGAGAGCAGAATAGGATAAATGGAATTATGAAAAACTTACAAAAAATAATTACAGAGCCATACATGGCCAGAGGGTGAGTTACACCTTGATATATGCAATAGTTTTCATTCTAAATGAACACTGCAATTGTACAAAGTGATTAAATGTATACAAAATGCATGAATGGCTGATTTCAGGGATAAATGCCGAATCTTGTTCCTATGACTGATTTCAGGGCTAAATGTCAAGTCTTGTTCCTAATATTTAGCATTCGCTCACTGGGTTCGGCCGCATTGAACATGTGTTACGTCGCAGCTGGAAGAGCTGATGCATATTATGAGTTTGGAATCCACTGTTGGGATATTGCAGCTGGTATTGTTATATTAAAGGAAGCTGGTGGGATGTCCTTCGGGGCTACAGGTCAGTTCCTAAGGTTGCAATATGGTACCAAAGTAATGCAGCAATGTAATGCCACTTGGTCTTCTTCTAGGAGAGCCTGTCGACATAATGGCTAGAGAAATTGTTTGTGCTGGCAGCGAGGTTTTGTGCAAGAAGATCTGTAACGCAATAACAAGAGTACCCCACATCAGAGATTGAAGCTTTCATAAATGAATACCTATATGTGCTATCTTTCTGTAAATTGATACCTATATACTATCCAAATGCAAATAAGTGGACCAAAAGATGACAAAAAGAAGGGGGCATTTGATTCTACTTTGAATGAGATAATACGAAACTTGGAAATAAATTAATGAAATCTTATAGACAACCTCTAAAACTTCTTAATATTTTATGAAAAGATTGTTTTAAAAAAAGTCTGGACATTTTATACTCACACTGTCTTCTATGAACTACTAGTCTTCTATGAATGCACCTTCAAAAGAAAACCTTGCATTGAAACCACGTGCCTGGCATGTGAGAGGTTTCAATGTGATTTCTTCCATCAGGTGAACCTTGTTTTGACTATGGCAACATTTTGAAGCACCAATGTCAATGGGGTGTGCCTCCGTGTTGAAAACATACCCATGGGAATGAGTCCTGCAGTTCAGGCTGTGATCTAAAGTCCTTGCATTGCCATGAAGAAAATTGTCTGTATCAAAAAGCAAGAATAGGTACTTGGTTGTTTCTGCCAGGAAAAATGATTCCATCCTGTCTTGAAGTTCATGTGTTATAATATTCTTCACCTGCAAAGGAGAGAAAAATGTTGAGGACTTTATCAGGTTAGCTGGTAAAAAATCTAGGACCTACTATCCACCCAGTACCATACAGTTGTACAGTACCAAATTATTGAATGAATTTGAAGTAGCATTTTCCCAGTTCCCAAGCATGCAAAATGAGCAGTTTAGAACAGAAAGAAATTACTGAAATAGTGTCTTCAGTAGGGCACAACAGACAAAGATCAACTTACAGTGGCATAACCACACTCAGTCCTGCAACTTGTTTCTATAGAGTGTAGAATATCTCTTCCAACCTCCAAGAAGTAGGGATCCTTAGTGGCTTGGTATAAATACATTGTGCTTTCAATGAGTTCTAAAAGTACACACAAGAGACAGGCTTAATATGTAATATATGTTCAGTACAGACCTGGTTGCATTGATTTCTGATAAGAAATATGCAAGCATTTTCACATGAAGCCCCTGGCAAAGGTCTGTAATATACCTGGTCGGAGAGGATAGGACTCTCTATCTTTAATGGGCAGCCCAGCTGTGATTTGATAAAACTCTGGAGTGAAGCCAAATTTCTTCCAAACACTGTGATACCGTTTCAATGTCTTGGAAGCATTGCCGATATCTCCCCGAAGTGTCTGTGAGACGAAGGGATTAAATATTATTTGTAAAACGTTCTTCAGTACTGTAGAACATGCAAGAACCTAACCAGATGCAGTTGGAAAAAACACAACTCTGGTAAGCAGAAGTGAAAACTTGGTCCACACTCCTCTCCCGCACATATCATCCCCACCCCTCTATCCCTAATGTACAAGATATTGTACAGCCTAGACTATGTCATAATTTCCACAGGTAAGGACAAAAAGATGCACTTAACATCACAATATCCATATATATCACCTGTAACCCTGGCCAGTAAGCATCAAGGGAATGGAACGTCGCCATGGAATATTTCCCCTTAAACATGTTCGCCCAGATGTACCAGTCATCAATTTTGTTGTATTTCACAATTTTCCCATACAGCTCTGAAAAATATTCAGGTGGGATTTTCCAGCTATAATTTGCATCAAAGCTATTAAGAGCAGTTGATAAAATATACCTTCAAACATTCCATGCAATCCTGGAGAATCGAACAGTATAGCTCCTTTAAGCAAGTATTCATAGTACGAGTCAACCCCTGGGCCAATCCCGCTGTCCTCCGCCGTCCATTTGGAAGTTTGTACATCCACATGATTTCCAACCTGAATGAAAAAGCTGTTAAATAAGGCAGGTTTGTTTCAACTTTCAAGTCTCCTCAAAGTTATTGTGATGCAAAGGGAGTATTATTCAATTCACTTGTTGGAAACTCAGGCAAGCCATTCTATGTATGTCTGTTGCCTACCAAACCTAGGTCTGACTTTGCCTTCCAAAGTCCATTCAAAGCTTTCAAAGCTGCATCTTCAAATCTCTGATCACCTTCAATAAAAATATTAAAATATTATACTTTATGTATGAGATATGTTCAGTAGTTGTCACTGCAGTATTCAGTGAAGTCCAAAACTGTAAAAAATAAACAAAAATATTGAAACAGAAAAAAATTTCATATCATCTAATGGCACCAATCTCACTGTTAGATATCATGCAAACTAATAAATGATATATGTGAATGAAGCCTTAAAAGGTACCTTAACTCAAACTTAAGGTATATAAGGTGTATTAAAAGTTATGACATGCAAATGTGAACTTCATTAACTCAATGTTCCTGGCATGCCAAACTTCTCTGAGGGCAGGTCAATAAATAGCAAGATATTTTAAGATATCAACCTGTGAGTTTAGTAAGGGTTCCAAATTCCAAGATGAATGTTCCGACACCAGCCGTGCAGGTGACAGGAGTCTCTCCTTCAGGAACACCATATATAAGATTCACAGTACCATAAGGCATGCCAGTTGCTGTATCAAATGCTACATTTGGGTGCAGAAGATTTCTCTTTAAAATGACCGAGCTATGGCAGGAATGTATTTGAGGTATGTTTACATAATGCACATAATGACAAAAACATGCAAAAGGTTATTGATGGTATTTGGAACCATAACCTGTTTTACGAACCTGGTAGCAATCTCTCAGCAACATCGACAGCCAGCTGTAACAGAGGCCCTTCACATGGCCATCTTGCATCCAGTTGAAAACCAGCCCGGACTGACAAAAGGTGCGCTGATAACAGTCCACCTACAACTATTCCAAAGAAAATTAAATAAAGTTCAGACCTTGCAACTGGATTGGAGCAGTTATACAAGTACCAATGGCATAACAGCTTTACCGGAATTTTATAAACTAATTCTCTACCTCGTATGTTAGTTTCAAAAACAGAGACATTTATATCTCGATCAAAGTCCAGTGTATCAACGAGAAGGCCTGCAACTCTGACAAATTCAGTTTCATTTCCCATCACCTGTGGAGAGAGAAGATTTCCTGGAAATAAATCCACTAAGAAAAGGTGTATTGTGTAGTACTAAAGCTTGTCTTATCTCTTATTGCTCATGGAAAAAATAAAAAGAGTCTTTCTTACCAAAAGTGTGTCAAGAGCATCAATCAAAGTCAATGAATAGCTAAATGCAAAATAAGAGTATTTTATTCCAATAAAGCTCACCCACAATTTAAGCATTAGCCTGAACTACACTATATGTATCATGGTATGATTCAGTCTCATATAGGAGGCATTTGGGGCATACCAAAAACATCACATTGTCAAAATATCATATTGTACCAATGTCATTGCAAAGCATGCAAGAAATATAGACACAAACTCAATTCAATTACCTTCCCCAGGTGTCATGTCCTGCGCATGACACAGGTTTAAGCTCATCATATGGGTAACCATACTTCATGTAGCTGTCATAACCATGATAAAACATTGATCGAACTTTCTCTCTGCAATGACAAACCCCACCTGTCAGTCCAATTACAAATTTTTAGGGTGGTATGTGAGCTCACATAAATATAGCACTGTGACAAACTGTTCATTTTTGGCCATTCGGCCTATTCCAAGTACCCAATTAATCCATTTGTGAATGTGTTTTCTTACATACCCAGGCGGATGGGTAGAAAAAACATTTGCTACTCCGTTGCTATTATAATAATCAAAATATAAAGCAAGAAAGCCTGTTACTTACCTAAGGACCAAAATCTCATCGGTTCTCATTGGATTTCCAAACGACTCCAATATAATAACGAAATACAGCAACAATTTTACAGAAGCCATAATGATTATTATAATACAGTTAACCTTGCAAAAGCTTTATGTGGAATGAATTATCCATCAAATACGTAAATTTGAGCATAACATGTGAATCCCCTGATTTCTTGTCCGCCATGTTCTTTTACGCGAACAGAAGAGGGCCTGGGACTCACTGGATCTTTCGGAATCTTTCAGCTTTTGGTTTATTTTTTTATTTTTTATTTTACAAGATTCGCCAAACATAACGGACAAATTTAGTTTTACAAGATTCGCCAAACATAACGGACAAATTTAGGTTTCTTGGTAACCCAATGGTAACCCAGTCATAACCCAATGGTAACCCATTGGTAACCCTTGAGTAACCGAAGTGGATCAGTATACTTTAATTTACATAGTTCACACAAGGCTGTCATGCGAAAAACAGATTTTAAAACTACCTCCCTTTTGAACATTTTGCTATCTCAGTTCGGTTAATCCAAGTGAGATTAAAGTGTTTTGGAATGGACGAGGTTCTTCCACTCAGAGCGAAACACTTAAACTTGAAAGCAAAAAACACAGTTTTTTGAAATTTTTTAGTACTATTCAGCCAGAAGGAAACGGGCTTGTCAAAAAAGAAACAAGTATATAGTCTATAGATTGATGATTTGACATAGCAAAGCTTTTTAGTCAAAAAATTTTCAGTTTTGACGACATTAGTTGTTATGCAACAGCTTCAGCAAGATCAATTTATGGCCAACTATCGACAGGCGTTGCTGAAGTCTCGTGAAGAATACCTGCCCACGCAGTTATTGGTGATCAACTACTTCCTTTGTGGGGTATGAGAGCAAGTGACAAGTAACTGAGATTTCTTTCCAGTCATTCACGATCCATATTCCACTCTCTGCCATTTTTTCATTCCCCTACGATCTCGCTGGTGTACTCCACCGTAGGGACAAATCCAACTTTCTCCGTCGAAGAATTCTTCTCCTCGATCTCGAGAGCTTGCAAAAGTCGCTTGTTCAATGAACTGCCAATGTCTACAGCTACCTGAATGTGATCAAACGATCTTGAATGGTTGGAAAGTGGTTTCATGTTAGGGCATTCCCTACTTTCCGAGTGTTAAAAACAGCCACAGAGCAACTTTCAGAAGAGTTGACTGTGTGGATAGATGAATTGATTATATACCTCTAACATTTCTGCCATCAACTCAGGTTCAACTGCACTATAACCAAGCCTTTGAATACCACAGATATTTCTATCACCATTCACTGCCACCAACAGCTGACCATCACAGCAGAATTCCTCCTCCATACTAGCGTCAACCACAAAAACACTCTCGATCTAAACATGCAATAAATTCATTAGAACCAGGGAACTTTATCAGTCCAGTTGAAAATTGATCAACAATCTTTTAACCCTACTTACCTTATTCAAAGTGACATATAATGGAATATTTTTTATATCAAGTCGACTGCAATCAAACGGATCATCCGAGAACTCAAGTTCAACCTCACCATCCTCAATATTGACGGTCACATTGGGGATTCTGAAAGATGGAAAATATGAATGATGGAAAGTGAAAAATTAGATGGCCAAAGCAAGTAGCATCCATAACCCAAAACCATATCACCCTAGCTCCCTCCCTCCACCATAACCTTAACCCCCACCCTAATCCCCTTAGTTCTAAGCCCTATCCCCAATTGTAATGATTTGCCGACATTGATCTTATTAACGCTTTGATTGCCACAGATGGAGATTTTCGTTTTTTGATTGATTATCACTTATAATCGATCTGTCTAGACCTCTGGTGGTGAAAGTGTTAACTTACCTTGTGTCATGTAGTGCAGCCTTGACAGCTATTGACAAAGCATCATAAAGGTTACCACCACATTCCAACACCTAATAGGAATAGGTTTCAGAACTTGTAATAACATTACGTAATTATGTAATAACATTAATAACACAAATACTTATCATGAGTCGAGTAATAATTAACTTTCTTTGTCTTACCAAAGCATCAACATATAAAACCCAGCATTGCTGTCCTGATGTTATTGACAATGATTTGAGGTCTAACGCTGATTTATTGCTGCAAGCTCTGTCTAATATTCTGCTCAGTTCTGATGACAACTCCTCGCCACCTCGACCTTCAAATTTCGGTGAAGCGTGGGCAGAACTAGAAGTACATATTAGGTGCATGTAGTCAGCATTGTTCTGGGTGCAATGGTGGTACTTTGATGCACCAACAAATTGCTAAATCATCAAGAACTTGTAAAACTTGCTTTGACAAGGCTAATTTCAAACATGTGACCATGCAAATTGTGTATAGTGTAAAAACAGCCAAAGCCATGCATCTATGCATTCCATTCAATGGAAATGCTAATTTCATTTAATTATACAACAAAAAGGTTGCTGCATGTTTACGGATACAGATTTCACACTTTATTACCACTACCAGTTAACAAAAAATTCAATTCTTCCACAATCAGGATGTCCAAAGGCAGGTTCTCCAATTTCAGCTTTCACACCAACAAGAATGTCTGTTTTGGACTAAAAATAATGATCAATGAAAAACCAGACTTATTCATATTCCCGATTCAAAGTTTGGTACAATACAAATTACCACATTAAAAATTTAATTGTTAGGCACATTCTCAGTAAGTGCAAACGACGTACTAGTCTCAGCCTTGCCGATCCACTTGTATTAGACACAATCCCCGTTTCTATTTCAAAATATCTGTAATCTCTTCTTGCTCTGCCATCCAAGCGAAAGTCGTCAAAAACCCCGTTCTTTATGAACAATTTTTCATCTTTCGACAAGACAACACTGGCCATTTTGAATTTTAGCACCTTCGCATGGGCACAGCCAACCCAAGCAAAGTTAACTTGGTTTTTGAGACTATAAATGGTACAAGTGGTACAGGTTTATTCTTTGTGAAATTGTCTTTAATTAAAAACAGCCAGACCCTTGCGAAACCCTGTCGTAATCTTATATTGAAGTATGACAGCTACAATATTAAAATTGAACTAGAGAAGGACGTTTCAAAGTCGTCTATCTTACGTGTGTTTGTATATTTGAGAGAGAGTCAGGGACTGCGGAGCAGGGTGGCTCGCTGGGTTTTAGCCCCACCAATAATTTTTCCGTAATTAGTCTTTAATTTCGAATATCTTTAGTTCGCTCAAATTTACAAGCAATATTTTTAGCACTTTGTATTTTTGCTTACAAGTATATGCAGTGTATCTTATCTCGAATACTATCGTAACTTTTACTTCTTCAACGTATATTTTAATAACCAATTCAAAGAAATGAGTATTCTAATTTCCAACGATATCTGTCGTAATAAATCCGCCATGTTTACAAATGGATTGAAATTAGTTATGTTCAGTACATATGTTTGGCCAAAATAAAAAAACAGAGACAAAAAGGACAAGCATTAAAACAGCGTGGTTATTCATGTCAAAATATTTGACATAATAACCAAAGCACGGTTATATTTTCTAATAGCTATATTCGACCATGGTCGAATATATCATTCATACCATTCTCCGGTACATTCGACCACGGTCGAATGTGCCGTTTTACCGTAAGTTCGACCATGGTCGAGTGCTTATCCATGTCAAAATATTTGACATCATAACCAAAGCATGGTTATATTGTTTAATGTTTGTATATGAGCACCAACCAAACATGCTAGAAACTTTACATTGGACAAGCATTTGACCATTAAAACAGCGTGGTTATCCATTTCAAAAAATTTGACATCATAACCAAAGCATGGTTATATTGTTTAATGTTTGTATATGAGCGCCAAACATGCTGAAAACTTTACATTGGACAAGCATTTGACCATTAAAACAGCGTGGTTATCCATTTCAAAATATTTGACATCATAACCAAAGCATGGTTATATTGTTTAATGTTTGTATATGAGCGCCAAACATGCTGGAAACTTTACATTGGACAAGCATTTGACCATTAAAACAGCGTGGTTATCCATATCAAAATATTTGACATCATAACCAAAGCATGGTTATTTTGTTTAATGTTAGTATATGAGCGTCAAACATGCTGGAAACTTTACAAAGTATCTATTATTTCTCAATAATCCTAATAGGCAATTACGGCCATTTCAGAGGCCTATGTATATTTCAAAATTTTTCCGGACTCTCCTAGCAGGCGCGCGGTTTTCAGTAAAACACTTCGATTTCCGTGGGTGTGAAGTTGTCACTATCAGCAAACAACTTTCGGGTTTGAGAAGTCCCGGGCTGATATCCTGCTGGTGGTTGGTAGGTGTAACCAAGGTAGCTGTAAGAGTTGCGATTGCTGTTGGCATTGTTGGCGATGTGGAGATCAAATTGAGAGCCTCTACCAAAGATTGCTCCACCAGAAGGATTACAGTAGATCGCGTCTCCATTTCTTCCACTAATGATTGAGCATTTAAACGGTTGCAGGTTGCGTGGGTTTCGTAATGAAAATAAAAAGGATCTATAGGAAGATCTATATTGACGTCGACCTTGGAAAAAAACAAAACCCGGCAAATTAACCGACCAAAACTGCTGCATTTACACTATAAAACACCTAGTTATTATTGTTAATCTATTGATTTTGGTCAGACGTTAAATCAATGTGAATGAAAACAGGGACATTGAGAAATATTTTCCGCATATAACATGCATCACTATATCAACACATCAATTGATCCTTTGATTGATTTGATACATGCAGGCTGCAGTAACGCACGGTTACGGCTAAATCCTTAGTCCTTGCTCTAAATTATTTGTTCATTCTTTGGAGTTGTAGCAGCTGTTTGCTAGTCAGACAAAGTCAGTTAATTTGAATATTGTATTTCGTTTTACTTCAATATGTCTCAGATATTTAATTGCCCGACACAAGAAAGCAAAAAGAACTCAACTCAACCGCGATTGTGGATTAGATTTTAAAAAGATAAACTCATGAATGAAATCTTACCTTCCCAAGTTTGATCAGTGTATCCTCCAAAGATCCAGTTTCCAACTTTCACCAAAACTACTGTTCCTCTTTTACCATCACACAACTGATGAAACTTCTGGCTCTGCCAACCATGGAGCGATGCTCTGTAGCAAAGCTTCAATTTTGATTCTCTATTGTTAAGGAAGCTAATCAAATCTTTTATAAGCTTGTCTTCACCTTTCAAAATCACGCTATCTGGTATCAATGTCACTGGATCAGGCGGAGGAGGACCTATTTCAAATAAAATAATTGTGAACAAAAGCAGGAGAGATATACCTACATACTTAATATAATAGTTATCGTAGCTTACAATTATCCTCTGCCAATTTCTTGAACATATTATAAAAACAAAGTTTTTCCATACAGGATTCTGGATTTGCAAACGTTTTTAAATTTGATGGCTTCTCATTTTGCAGCATTTGAATATCTTCATCGATAACTTTGTGGGCTGTCAACAATTCCTCAAGCTTCGAATTTTCCAACACATCCCTTGTACGCTGAAGCGATTTTTCAACTTTTTCCAGGTAATTTGATATCTTTTCACTCTGAGTGAAAAGGCTTTGACACGCGGGATCGTAGACTTTGTCAACTTCTTGAATTTTCTCCTCCAAAATTTTGTTCATACGATCTTCAACATCTTTCATTACTTTATCTTTCTGAGCGATGTGTTTTAATTTGATATCTTCCGCGGTTTTTTCGTAATTTGCCTTGTTGTTTTTCACACTTTCTAATGCCTGGAATGTTGAACGAAAAAGCTCATTGGCGCATTACACGTTCATACATTCGTCTTGTGCCCGACTGATGTCTTTTGAACGCAATTTTTCCTAAACGTATCGCAGAATAATCGCGTTCAAAATAAATCAGTGGCCATAAGACGAGCATATAAATATACACTCCCCTCTACCTAAATTAAGTTGTCTGGCATGGTATGATGATAACGAAGTATATTTTACTTTTTATATTAATAATCTTAAGTAGCTATTATCGTGATGTGACTACTTTTTACTCGACGTACGTTTTCCTCAGCCTCAAGCACTTTTTACTTTTATTCAACCCGTTTTAAAATATTATTTCCCCTTTTACTCAAGTGCAAAACAAAACTAGTTTAGTCCCCCCTGCAGATCAATGATAAAAACAAAATCCTGATTTAAATAAGGCAACGCTTGTGAACAAGTTGCAAGTTGCAACCTGTTAATATCTGTAACGCATAATCTATTATTAATCGTATTTTAAAATATCATTTTTGAAATTGAGAGCGTCGCATCAACCGGTCTTTCTGCCTGCAAATCTAGTATAACAAAAGACAAACGTGAAATCGCATTAGAATTGGAAATAACTGCGCATAGTTTCATGATGAATCAAACTGAATACTGATGAGTCAACTGTTTACCTCATTTCCTTCTTGAAACATTGCGTTAATATTGGCGTATTTTAACTCCACAGCGTCCCTTTGTTTGCGATGGATTTCATGAATCGCGATGCAGTTATGACCTGGTTTCGTGTGAATGGACGCTAAGCATTTTATGCAAATCAGTTCCTTGCACGTTTCGCAATAAAATTCCGGAATTGCGGTCTCGTGGGGGGTGCAGCGTAACGTGTCGACGACTATTTGCTTTTGATCGTCACGGTTTATGATGTTACTCAGAGACAGCAAATTATGGCCTTTGTTAGCCGGCCATCGTTCGTGTGTCATATGACATTCATGGCAGAAAAGCATGCTGCATTCAACACAAATTGTTAGAACGAATCCCTTACCGCAAAAAGAGCAAACCAAAGGAAAAGCCTCTTCACTACTATTAGAATCGACAGCTGTTAACAGCTTAGCAATACATTCATTATCTGGCAATACGGAGACTGTTTCGTTTGGTTTCAATGTGGTTGTGGTCTTGCAGGTCGGGCAGACTAACTTCTTGCATTCGCCATCGACAATTCCCTCGTCTTGTGTCGTCAGGTTCTCGACACAGGCCTTGCAGAATGAATGAGAGCAAGACAACTTTTTCGGCTCGCTGATAGTCTTTTTACAAATATCACACACGAGAAGATTGTGAATCCCGACGATCGAACGAGAGCTGGTTAAAGAAGCGGCCATAAGATTGTAGAACAACTATATACAGTGACTTCTAACCCACATATATGCGCAGCAGTTTGATAGCAAAAAACATCAAACAAATACACTTCGATTCATACCAATATCGAGAATTGTTTGGCAAAATCTGTGTTGGCTGTCTATAGAACAGCGTTGCTAATTGTAATTCTGTTACATTCCAAGTAAGCCCTCCCCCCCGTCTCAAATATACCGGATTTCCTAAAAAAATCCCGATATTTCCAGTCAACAGTTTGGTGTCCTTTTACAACGGACTAAACTGACTTCTAGGACCGGTTAGAAAGCCGTTTAGTTTAACCCTGGATTAAAGCAAATCTTTAATACCAATTTTTTTAATCGCTTGCTTATAAAGTTGAATATCTTTTCTCATAAAATTAATATTTTCTGGACCGATTGAAGCCATATTTTCTAAAGTTTTAAAACAGTGGTTCAGAAGCACATAAACTAAAACACTAGATTAAAGTTTAACCCAGAGTTAGCGCTAACCTAGCTTTGAACAACTGGCCCTTTTGTACAAACGAAATTTAAGTAATTTAGATATTCAAAATATATTTTATTCAGAATGCTCCGACGAAAACTGCATGATTTTTAGTATAATTGTTTTTTAGTCAATCAAATATTAATTGCAACATCAATGACTTCTAAATCGCGCTGTTTTACATAAAATTTTCATAAGACATAACATTTCAAACATAATTCTTCGAACGTAAAAAAAAAATATTTCATATTATATGTAGCCGATATAATATATATAATGTGTATTGACATAGGCGGCCCAGAACTGATCTCGCTGTCCGCTGACCTCGCGCGACGCTCATGTTGTCTGAACAGTCTTATATTATGACATATTATATGTCATATTATAAGACTGTTCAGACAACATGAGCGTCGCGCGAGGTCAGCGAGATCAGTTCTGGGCCGCCTATGGTATTGACGTAAACACGAAAATAAGATAACAAATAAAAAAGTGAAATGGTTGTCGTGCGACAAGAAATATAAAAAATTCCTCCTGCTATAATAATCCTTTTCATTGTCCATGTTAAAAGTATTATTCTGATTTAATCAACCTGGTGTTTCAGTAAAATACTTCGATTTCTGTGGGTGTGAAGTTGCGACTACCAGCAAACAACGACTGGGTTTGTGGAGTGTTGTATTGATATCCTGCTGGTGGTTGGTATGCGTGACCAAGGTTGCTGCCAGAGTTTTGATTGCTGTTGGCATTGTCGGCGATGTAGAGATCATAACCACCACCAAAGTTTGCTCCATAAGAAGGATTACAGTAGATCGCGTTTCCATTTTTTCCCGTTAATTAACGAGCATTTAAATGGCTGCAGGTTGTTTGGGTTTCGTAATGAAAATAAAAACGATGCGTTGGAAGTTTTATATTCACCTGAACCTAGAAGAAGAAACAAAACAAATTAATGATCAATCCAGCTCTTGTCTCGCGGTCAGCCCAGAGTATTCAGGAGAGGTTTCCAGAGATTGAGTAAGATTTCTTATTTCGACTTTTTACCGGAATTATTTGTGAAAACACGCAATACAAAAGGTTAGAATTAAAGTGTGAAGAATCATATCGAGTGAACCTATACTTATCACTGTCACTATTTATAATAAAAAATAAAATAATTCATCATTTAAGACTAAACTATAAGAAAGCATCTCATCTCGAACTGAAAAGAGAACGATATGAAAACTTACACTGAGATCAAACAAACTTGAACAAACAATATTTCATCATTGCACCAGCACATTTTAAATTGATTAAACAACAATAAAAACGCCTGAGTATTCCTTATACTTGATCGCGAAGCTTTGATTTGAAACACGCGGTTATCATACGCGCACCGAATCTTTACTCGAACTGCATTCAGTTAATGAGTTTTATACAATTTATGGCGTATAACTCAGTTACAAAATTGTCCGACACAAGAAAGATTGGATATGAATGAAATTTCACTGACCATTCCAAATTTGATCAGTGTATCCACCAAAGATCCAGTTTCCAACTTTGACCAAAACTACTGTTCCTGCTTTACCATCACAGAATTGGTGAAACTTCTGGCTCTGCCAACCATGGAGTGATGCTCTGTAACAAAGCCTCAATGGCCATTCTCTGTAGTTAAGGAATCTTAGCAAATGTTTAGCAAGCTCCTTTTCACCTTTCAAAATCATGGTGTTTGGCATCAATGGCAATGGATCAGGTGGAGGAGGTGGTGGAGGACCTGTTTCCAATAAGATAATAGTCAACAAAAGCATTTTCAAGGCGAAGAGAAATATATCTAGGCTACATCGCTACTTACAATTCTCCTCGGCCAATTTCTTGAACATATTACAAAAACAAAGTTTTTCCATACAGGGTTTTGGATTTGCGATTTGTACTTGGAATGTTGTCAAATTTGGCGGCATTTCGTTTCGCAGCTTTTGAATATCAACATCGATAACTTTCTGGGCTGTCAACAATTCTTTAAGCTTCGAATTTTCCAACACATCATTTGTACGCTGAAGCGACTTTTCAACTTTTTCCAGGTAATTTGATATCTTTTCACTTTGAGTGGAAAGGCTTTGACACGCGGGATCGTAGACTTTGTCAACTTCTTGAATTTTCTCCTCCAAAATCTTGTTGATGCGATCTTCAACATCTTTCATTACTTCATCTTTCCGAGCGATGTGTTTTAATTTGATATCTTTCGCTTTCTCCTCGTAAGTTTCCTTGTCGTTTTTCACACTTTCTAATGCCTGGAAAGATAAAAAACTGAATTTAAACTAATCGCAGAATATTTTAACAGTTCTTCTCGACTTGCAGAATTGTAAAACACGAGATGTTTGGGATTTAGATTTAGAAATGATGTGGGCAGAAAATGAAAATTAAAAGCAGGTCGGTTTTGAGCAGATTTTTAAAATATTTTCACCAAATCTTGCATTCGAAACAGCAGGAACTAAGTCTGAGATCGTTTACCAATAATGGTGTGTATTTTTTCACTGCAAAAACCCTGTTAATGGCTATCATTTACATTTAATTTTATTGAAAAAAGCTTAATTGCAAAGCATGACGAAAAGTGATGGCGAATGATAATAAAAGATGACGAAAAAACTGAGTTCGAAAAAAGCTAAACATGCAATCGCGGTACGCTGAGCCTCGCGTGAATTTCACGTGGGAACTGATCAGTGATCACGCATTTCTCTTACCTCGATGAAACGTCAACAATTCTTCTATTGCAATAAGTTATTGGGCGCATGCTATGGCATATTCGTAAAGGCTCGTTTACACTTGCGATTATGCTGCGATTTTATGTTCGATTTTCTTCTTTTGATAGATGTGAACGAGTAATTAGTTACGGATGCTCTGATGTGTACGAGTTCCTATTTGAACATCCGTAACTAATTCAATCGTTCACATCTATCAAAAGAAGAAAATCGCACATAAAATTGCACCCTAAACGGGCCTTAAAGTTAACAAAAAATCATTATAAAGTTATCATTCATTACATTGTCGTCAACAGTATATTTTATGCATTTGAAGATGATGCCGGACACTGTCTTTTGAGTATTTGGACAAAACCGACATTAAAGTCACCATATTGTGCATTAGTTCTGCCTCTGCTAATATGGACAATGATGATGAGGTACTCATGTTTCTGAATTTTTTGCATGTTTTGAATTTTTCGTGTATTTTAAAATGTACAAAAGTTCAAAATGTGAACAAACCTGTTCATTTGTTTACATACAAGTAGCCTCGACCTCCACTTTAAAATTTACACAAATTCGGTAAAAAAGACTTGAACTGCTAACCTTATTTCCTTGTTGTAACATGGCGTCAATCGTCGTGCATTTTGACTTCACAACAGCTTGTTGTTTGAGGAAGATCTCGTGGGTCCCGATACACGCGTGGCCAGGTTTCGTGTGCGCGAAGCCCAGACATGGTTTGTCGCAAATCAATTCATTACAAGTTTCGCAATAAAATGTTGCGGCCGTTTCTGCATGGCGAGTGCATTTTAACTCTTCCGCCCCGATTCTATTTTGCTCATCCCAATTTAAGATTTGATCTATGGGTAGCACTAAATGTTTTTTCAGCTCTTCCCAACTCTCATGAAACATGTAACACTCGTGACACAATAGGTTTTCAGAGCATTCCGGACAAATCAAAATCGAAGGCTTCTTCTTGCATTTACCACAAACTGGAACCGGTTGCTGGTGTCGATTTGGACCGACAGCGGCTAACAAATTAATGATATATTTATCATCTTCTAAAGCAGCGACAGTTTCGTCTGGTTTCAGGGTAGTTTCCTTGCCACAAATTGCCATTGGGCATTTCAATTTCAATTTCAGTTTCAGTTTGCCGTCGCTGTCGACATTTTTTTCTTCATCTTTTGTCGTCAGGTTCTCGACACAGGCCTTGCAGAATGAATGAGAGCAAGACAACTTCTTCGGCTCGCTGATGGTCTTCTTACAAATATCACACACGAGAAGATTGCGGATCTCTTTAATCGAACGAGAGGCGGTTAAAGAAGCAGCCATTAGATTGCAATACAATTTACAATCGTCTAACAGGAGTTAGACGGTTATACCAATAGCGAAGGATAACTTTATAGTTTATTTTGCCAAGCGAAGGCTGCATTCGGCCTTTCGCTGCCAGCGAAGGTTTCTTTCTTTGTTCCGGGTTCTGTCTGAGCACATTCTGAAATTCTATCCTATTGAGCAAAATTCTTACCCATTTCCAGGTATTGTACCCTGCTGTTTACTTGGAATCTACGCGGATACGTGCTAAATACTTTCGATTGTAAAACATAGAGTCTTTATCTTTGTTAAAACCTGATGTGGACGTGAAATTTAGAACTAGTTAACATGTCCGAATCAAATACTTGTCCAGTTTCAAAAAATAACCGAAATCATGGTATTATTTTCATTAAATCATATGACTGAATCAACCACTGCAACTTTCTAAAATCTTTCGGCGATAAGCGTATTAATTAAGACTAAGACTTCGGTCCTTAGAAAAGGAGTGCTGTATCGTATACTGCATATCAACATGAATTTCGTTTCTCTTTCAAGACTTTTATTGTGTGTTGAAGTAGTTGAATTCTCCCAGAAGACAAAAAATGCATAAAGTAAATAATAAGTATATTATCAGTAGAGTGACCGGGTGAAAATGTTCATAGTTTCTTCTGTATGTACATGCATGCATAGTCAGGTATTTTAAATTTTTAACCATGTCTGAAATTCCTTTGCAAATATCAGCAAAAACTGTCCGAAATGACACATTTGTCCCGACGTCTTATTAAAATGCCAGACAGATTACAATATAGTACAGTTATCGTATGACGTATATCGACCAGCAACTAGCTATATAACAGACGAAGATCGCTGGCACAATAATCACGAATATTAGAGATTATACAGAAAAATGTCAGAATCTGATGCACAAAGCCTAGCTGTAACATTCGAAACTTCTATATTTTGTGATTAAAACTTGTTATCAGCCGATAACAGTGATTTTTGTGAGCCGGCGTATTTAGAATTTGGGTTGTGGTTTTTGTTAAATGTTGTGATACTATACTATACAGTAAAATACTATAATATATATAATGTGTATTGACGTAAAGACGAAAATGAGATAACAAATAAAAATGTGAAATGGTTGTCGACCGACAGGAAATGTTGGAAATTCCTCTCGCTATAATAATCCTTTTCATTGGCCATTTCAAAAGCATTATTTTCATTTAATCAACCTGGTGTTTCAGTAAAATACTTCGATTTCTGTGGGTGTGAAGCTGCGACTGCCAGCAAACAACGACTTGGTTTGTGGAGTGTTGTATTGATATCCTGCTGGTGGTTGGTATGTGTAACCAAGGTTGCTGTAAGAGCTTTGATTGCTGTTGGCATTGTTGGCGATGTAGAAATCATGACCTCCACCAAAGGTTGCTCCATAAGAAGGATGACAGTAGATCGCGTTTCCATTTTTTCCGTTAATTAATGAGCATTTAAATGGCTGCAGGTTGTTTGGGTTTCGTAATGAAAATAAAAACGATGCGTTGGAAGTTTTATATTGACCTGAACCTGGGAGAAGAAACAAAACAAATTAATGATCAATCCAGCTCTTGTCTCGCGATCAGCAGCCTAGAGTATTCAGGAGAGGTTTCCAGAGATTGAGTAAGATTTCTTATTTCGACTTTTTGCCGGAATTATTTGTGGAAACGCGCAATACAAAAGGTTAGAATTAAAGTGTGAAGAATTATATCGAGTGAACCTCTACTTATCACTGTCACTATTTATAATAAAAAATGAAATAATTCATCATTTAAGACTAAACTAAAAGAAAGCATCTCTTCTCGAACTGAAAAGAGAACGATATGAAAACTTTTTTATGGTTTGAGCGACATATTTTAAAAACATTCATATAATATGTATCATTATTCATGTAGCATATATTTCTATTTCATCATAGCAAGGTATGGGTACCTTTATGATGGATAGCAAGATATATTGTAATATTGTAACTCTATTGTAATCATTTCACTTAAAGATTGATAGTTATTATTACGTTTATTACTAACTGAGTTCAATAGCGTAGCCAGCCTGTCGATTTGTCCCGCTATGCTAATATCTTAGTGTTCACTGACTGTGAAAACAATAGATTTTTAAAGGCATGAATAAAATTATAATAACTCGAAATTTACATAGCGGGACAAAATCGTCAGGCTGGCTTCGCCGCTGACTGAGTTCCAAATTAATGTGACATTTAAAACAAGGACAGCAAAAATATTACACTGAGATCAAACGAACTTGAACAAACAATATTTCATCATTGCACCAGCACATTTTAAATTGATTAAACAACAATAAAAACGCCTGAGTATTCCTTATTTGATCACGAAGCTTTGATTTGAAACAGGCGGTTATCATATGTGCACTGAATCTTTACTCGAACTGTATTCAGTTACACGAATTTTATACAATTTATGGTGTATAATTCCGTATTGCTTAATTTTTTTAGAAGATTGTATTTAGTTATTACTTCAATATGTCTCAGTTACAAAATTGTTGGTCACAAGAAAGTGAAAAAAAATCATTCGACTGTAGATTGGATATCGAAAGATAAAGTGAATGAAATCTTACCATCCCAAGTTTGATCAGTGTATCCACCAAAGATCCAGTTTCCAACTTTGACCAAAACTACTGTTCCTGTTTTACCATCACACAACTGATGAAACTTCTGGCTCTGCCAACCATGGAGTGATGCTCTGTAACAAAGCTTCAATGGCGATTCTCTGTTGTTAAGGAACCTTAGCAAATGTTTAGCAAGCTCCTTTTCACCTTTCAAAATCATGGTGTTTGGCATCAATGGCAATGGATCAGGTGGAGGACCTGTTTCCAATAAGATAATAGTCAACAAAAGCATTTTCAAGACGAAGAGAAATATATCTAGGCTACATCGCTATACTTACAATTCTCCTCTACCAATTTCTTGAATATCTTATAAAAGTAATGTTTTTCCATACAGGATTCCGGATTTGCAAGTTGAACTTGAAACGTTGTCAAATTTGGCGGCTTCTCATTTTGCAGCATTTGAATATCTTCATCGATAACTTTCTGGGCTGTCAACAATTCCTCAAGCTTCGAATTTTCCAACACATCCCTTGTACGCTGAAGTGACTTTTCAACTTTTTCCAGGTAATTTGATATCTTTTCACTCTGAGTGGAAAGGCTTTGACAAGCGGGATCGTAAACTTTGTCAACTTCTTGAATTTTCTCCTCCAAAATCTTGTTGATGCGATCTTCAACATCTTTCATTATTTCATCTTTCCGAGCGATGTGTTTTGATTTGATATCTTTCGCGGTTTTCTGGTAAGTTCCCTTGTTGTTTTTCACACTTTCTAATGCCTGGAAAGATGAGAACATTTAAGCTAATCGCTGAATATTCAATCACAGTTCTGCCCGATCAGACTTGCACAGTTGTAAAACAAAACACACTCATGTTTAGCCTTTTATAGAGATTGGGAATTTGTAGGTCATAAATTTAAAAGGTCCTATTTGCGAAACATTGTTTGCATGTCTTCATCACTCATGCCGTCATGGGTAGGCAATGGATTGGGTACAACTATTCACACTAAATTTCCCTCTAGCTCTAAGGCCTCAAAGACACTGCCATTTTTAAAAGGAGGCGGAAAATTTGAATTCAGTGGTATTCAGTGTTGAGCCTCCATGACTCTTGGAAAAGCGCTTTGTATATAAAACAGGAAAACAATCATCAATGCGCATGGATAATCAAACATCCCATCAACTACTATTAAAATTCGAAGCAGCTTTCACTTGGTGATAAGCGAGATAAGACACAAACTGTTTACCTGATTTCCTTCCTGTAACATTGCTTTAATGGTCGCACATTTCGACTTCACAGCGTCCTGTTGTTTGCAAAAGATTTCGTAAACCGCGACACACGCGTGGCCAGGTTTCGTGTGCACGGACGCCACACATTTCATGCAAATCAGCTTCTTACAAGTTTCGCAATAGAATTTCGGGGCTGCATCTTTGTGGCCAGTGCATCTCAATTTTTCCGTTCCGACCTTTTTTTGCTCCCCCTGATATATTATTTCACTCAGGGAAAGAATCGTATGGCTTTGCATTGTTGGCCAATTGTCGTGCCATTCGTGACATTTATGACCCAAAAGCATTTCACATTGCATACATATTGCATGCGATGGTTCCTCGCTGCAGTGGGAACAAAGAGAATCTTCTTTATTTCGATTGGGGCCGACGGCCTTTAGGAGCTTTACGATAAATTTACTGTCAGGCAATGAAGCGACTGTTTCGTCTGGTTTCAATGTGGTTGTAGTCTTGCAGGTCGGGCAGACTAACTTCTTGCATTCGCCATCAACAATTCCTTCGTCTTGTGTCGTCAAGTTCACGACACAGGCTTTGCAGAATGAGTGAGAGCAAGACAAAGTCTTCGGCTCGCTGATAATCTTCTTACAAATATCACACACGAGAAGATTGTGAATCTCAACAATCGAGCGAGAGGCAGTTAAAGAGGCAGCCATATTAAGATTGTAGAAACAAATTCACAATCGTTTAACTTCGATAAACAGAAGTTATAATGTTAGCGAAGAGTTGTTTGAAAGTTTAGTCAAACATTCAAGTAATTTCTAGCCAAGCAGAAGTTTATGTTGACTGTTTGTATCTTTGGTCTGCATGTGGATTCTGTCTGAGCCCATTCTGAAATTCGAACCTATCAAGAAATATTTTCCAGGTATTGCACGCCCCACTGTGTTACTTGGAATTCACTCAAAAGTGCCCTTTCCGTTCGGTTGAAAACAACATCATCTTAAAAATCTAATTTGTCAAATTGTACATCTGCTGCCTATATTGTACATTTCTCAATTTTCGTCTTTCACAAAGCATATTGCAGATATAAATAACAGAACAAGTTAAAATATCAGAGACAGAGTCAACTGAAACAAGTGACTAGTCCACTTCTAAGAAATACCAGATAATACAAATATCTCTATATTAAATATTATAAACCGTCTTTACTGCATGAGAAATTTCCTTTTTATTTGAATGAATTGAATACGACAAAATAATATGGTACGGCTATCCAGCGTGTATCGAGCGGCTATTATGACAGGAGGGTCGATCTGGAGAGATCGCTGATGATAAGATCAAGTAGCCACTAAAAGATTGCAAAACAACTAAAGTCTTCTAACCCACATACGCACAGTTTGATAGCTATAAATCATCAGACAAGTAGACCTGGATTCATACTAATTCATAACGAGGATTGATTATTATTATTTACATTCTAAGTAAAGCCTCCCAAATTTCCCCCGAGATTTCGTTTAAAAATTCCGATATTCCCAGTTAATAGTTCCCAGTCACACTAGATCTGACTTTTGTTTTACAAACGGAATTTGACAACATAATTATTCTGTAGATATTTAAAATATTTTTAATTCAAAATGCTCTGAAGAAAACTAGATTTTCAGTATAAATCTTCTAAATTCCAAACGTCTTTCTTAGAAATGAAAAGAAAATCCAGAGTTTTACATTTTAAAATAAATTTTAAAAAAATCACAACTGCTTCGTCTCGGGATGGGATCCCGGACTTGGGAACGCTGCTCTGGAACATTCTAAAATATAAGCGTATATTGTACTTAACTCATGTGCTTCTCATAATCTCATTTCCAAGTAATAATAGTACCGCGCTGTTTTACATAAAATTTTCATAACATTTCAAACATAATTCTTCGAACGTAAAAAAACAATATTTCAAATTATATGTAGCCGATATATATAATGTGTATTGACGTAAAGACGAAAATAAGATAACAAATAAAAAAGTGAAATGGTTGTCGTCCGACAAAAAATATCAAAAATTTCTTCTGCTATAAAAATCCTTTTCATTGCCCTTTTTAAAAGTATTATTCTGATTTAATCAACCTGGTGCATGTTTCAGTAAAATACTTCGATTTCTGAGGGTGTGAAGTTGCGACTACCAGCAAACAACGACTGGGTTTGTGGAGTGTTGTATTGATATCCTGCTGGTGGTTGGTATGTGTTACCAAGGTTGATGCTGTGAGAGTTTTGATTGCTGTTGGCATTGTTGGCGATGTGGAGATCATTGCCTCCACCAAAGATTGCTCCATAAGAAGGATGACAGTAGATTGCGTTTGCATTTTTTCCGTTAATTAATGAGCATTTAAATGGCTGCAGGTTGTTTGGGTTTCGTAATGAAAATAAAAACGATGCGTTGGAAGTTTTATTTTGACCTGAACCTAGGAGAAGAAACCAAACAAATTAATGATCAATCCAGCTCCTGTTTCGCGATCAGCAGCTCAGAGTATTCAGGAGAGGTTTCCAGAGATTGAGTAAGATTTCTTATTTAGACATTTGCCGGAATTATTTGTAAAAACGCGCAATACAAAAGGTTAGAATTAAAGTGTGAAGAATTATATCGAGCGAACCTAAACTTATCACTGTCACTATTTATAATAAAAAATAAAATCATTCATCATTTAAGACTAAACTATAAGAAAAACATCTTATCTCGAACTGAAAAGAGAACGGTATGAAAACTATTTTATGGTTTGAGCGATATATCCTAAAAAACATTCATATATGTATTATTAATCATGTAGTATATTTTTTTATTTTATCATAGCAAGGTATATTGTAATATTGTAACTCTATTGTAATCATTTCACTTAAAGATGGATAGTTATTATTACGTTTATTATTAACTGGGTTCCAACTTAATATCACATTTAAAACAGGGACAGCAAAAATATTACACTGAGATCAAACAAACTTGAAGAATATTTTTTCACAATTTCATCATTGCACCAGCACATTTTAAATTGATTAAAACAACAATAAAAATGCCTGAGTATAAACTATTCCTTATTTGATCACGAAGCTTTGATTTGAAACACGCGGTTATCATACGTGCACCGAATCTTTATACTCGAGGTTATTTGTACATTTTTCAGACAAAGTATGTTCAGTACGTTACTGAGTTTTATACAATTTATGGCGTATAATTCCGTATTGTTTAATTTCTTTAGAACATTGTATTTAGTTATTACTTCAATATGTCTCAGTTACAAAATTGTCCGACACAAGAAAGTGAAAAGAACTCATTCGACTGTAGATTGGATATCGAAAGATAAAGTGAATGAAATCTTACTTACCATTCCAAGTTTGATCAGTGTATCCACCAAAGATCCAGTTTCCAACTTTGACCAAAACTACTGTTCCTGTTTTACCATCACAGAATTGGTGAAACTTCTGGCTCTGCCAACCATCGCGTGATGCTCTGTAACAAAGCCTCAATGGCGATTCTCTGTTGTCAAGGAATCTTAGCAAATGTTTAATAAGCTCCTTTTCACCTTTCAAAATCACGGTGTCTGGCATCAATGTCAATGGATCAGGAGGAGGACCTGTTTCCAATAAAGTAATAGTCAACAAAAGCATTTTCAAGGCGAAGAGAAATATATCTAGGCTACATCGCTACTTACAATTCTCCTCGGCCAATTTCTTGAACATATTATAAAAACAAAGTTTTTCCATACAGGGTTTTGGATTTGCAATTTGTACTTGGAATGTTGTCAAATTTGGCGGCATTTCGTTTCGCAGCTTTTGAATATCAACATCGATAACTTTCTGGGCTGTCAACAACTCTTTAAGCTTCGAATTTTCCAACACATCATTTGTACGCTGAAGTGACTTTTCAACTTTTTCCAGGTAATTTGATATCTTTTCACTCTGAGTGGAAAGGCTTTGACAAGCGGGATCGTAAACTTTGTCAACTTCTTGAATTTTCTCCTCCAAAATCTTGTTGATGCGATCTTCAACATCTTTCTTTATTTCATCTTTCTGAGCGATGTGTTTTAATTTGATATCTTTCGCGGTTCCTTCGTAAGTTGCCTTGTTGTTTTTCACACTTTCTAAAGCCTGGAAAGATGAAAAACTGAATTTAAACTAATCGCAGAATATTTTGACAGTTCTTCTCGACTTGCAGAATTGTAAAACACGAGATGTTTGGGATTTAGATTTAGAAATGATGCGGGCAGAAAATGAATAAAGTCTGAGATCGTTTACCAATAATGGTGTGTATTTTTTCATTGCAAAAACCCCGTTAATGGCCATCATTTAGCTACATTTAATTTCATTGAAAAAAGCTTAATTGCAAAGGATGACGAAAAGTGATGGCGAATGATAATAAAAGATGACGAAAAAACTGAGTTCGAAAAAAGCTAAACATGCAATCGTGGTACGCTGAGCCTCGCGTGAGTTTCACGTGGGAACTGATCAGTGATCACGCATCTCTCTTACTTCGATGAAACGTGAACAATTCTTCTATTACAATAAGTTACTGGGCGCATGCTATGGCATATTCGACACTTGCAATTTTTGCCGCGATTTTCTTCTTTTGATAGATGTGAACGAATAATTAGTTACGAGTGCTCTGATGTGTACGAGCTCCTATTTGAACACCGTAACTAATTCACTCGTTCACATCTATTAAAAGAAGAAAATCGCACATAAAGTTGCACCCTAAACGGGCCCTGAAGTTAAGAAAAAAATCATCATAAAGTTATCATTATCGCATTGTCGTCAACAGTATATTTTATGCATTTGAAGATGATGCCGGACACTGTCTTTTGAGTACTTGGACAAAACCGACATTAAAGTCACCATATTAGGCATTGGTTCTGCCTCTGCTAATATGGACAATGTGATGAGGTATACGCATATTTCTGAATTTTTCGCATGTTTTGAATTTTTCGTGTATTTTAAAACGTACAAAAGTTTAAAATGTGAACAAACCTGTTCATTTGTTTACATACAAGTGGCCTCGACCTCCACTTTAAAATTTACACAAAATTCGGTAAAAAACACTTGAACTGCTAACCTTATTTCCTTGTTGCAACATGGCGTCAATCGTCGCGCATTTTGACTTCACAACAGCTTGTTGTTTGAGGAAGATCTCGTGGGTCCCGATACACGCGTGGCCAGGTTTCGTGTGCGCGAAGCCCAGACATGGTTTGCCGCAAATCAATTCATTACATGTTTCGCAATAAAATGTTGCGGCCGTTTCTGCATGGCGAGTGCATTTTAACTCTTCCGCTCCGATTCTATTTTGCTCATCCCAATTTAAGATTTGATCTATGGGTAGCGCTAAATGTTTTTTCAGCTCTTCCCAACTCTCATGAAACATGTAACACTCGTGACACAATAGGTTTTCAGGGCATTCCGGACAAATCAAAATCGAAGGCTTCTTCTTGCATTTACCACAAACTGGAACCGGTTGCTGGTGTCGATTTGGACCGACAGCGGCTAACAAATTAATGATATATTTATCATCTTTCAAAGCAGCGACAGTTTCGTCTGGTTTCAGGGTAGTTTCCTTGGCACAATTTGGACATTTCAATTTCAATTTCAGTTTGCCGTCGCTATCGACATTTTTTTCTTCATCTTGTGTCGTCAGGTTCTCGACACAGGCCTTGCAGAATGAATGAAAGCAAGACAACTTCTTCGGCTCGCTGATGGTCTTCTTACAAATATCACACACGAGAAGATTGCGGATCTCTTTAATCGAACGAGAGGCGGTTAAAGAAGCAGCCATTAGATTGCAATACAATTTACAATCGTCAAACTCCTGGACAGAAGTCAGCAGTTATACCAATAGCGAAGAATAGCTTTATCTAGTTTATTTTGCCAAGCGAAGGCTGCTTTCGGCCTTTCACTGCCAGCGAAGGTTTCTTTCTTTGTTCCGGGTTCTGTCTGAGCACATTCTGAAATTCTATCCTATTGAGCAAAATTCTTACCCATTTCCAGGTATTGTACCCTGCTGTTTACTTGGAATCTACGCGGATACGTGCTAAATACTTTCGATTGTAAAACATAGAATCTTTATCTTTGTTAAAACCTGTGTGTGACGTCAATTTAGAACTAGTTAACATGTCCGAATCAAATACTTGTCCAGTTCCAAGAAATAACCGAAATTATGATAGCTACGAATTTTCATGGTTAATCGAGACGCGCGGTATTATTTTCATTAAATCATATGACTGAATCAACCACTGAAACTTTCTAAAATTTTTGGGCGATAAGCGTATTAATTAAGAACTTACTAAGACTTCGGTCCTTAGAAAAGGAGTGCTGTATCGTATACTGCATATCAACATGAATTTCGTTTCTCTTTCAAGATATTAATCGTGTGTTGAAGTAGTTGAATTTTCTCAGAAGACAAAAAATGCATAAAGTAAATAATAAGTATATTATCAGTAGAGTGACCGGGTGAAAATGTTCATAGTTTCTTCTGTATGTACATGCATGCATAGTCAAGTATTTTAAATTTTCAACCATCTCTGAAATTCCTTGGCAAATATCAGCAAAAACTGTCCCAAATGACACATTTGTCCGGTCGTTTTATTAAAATGCCAGACAGATCACAATATAGTACAGTTATCGTATGACGTATATCGATCAGCAACTAGCTGTATAACAGACAAAGATCGTAGCACGATAATCACGAATATTAGAGATTATACAGAAAAACATCAGAATCTGATGCACAAAGCCTAGCTGTGACATTCAATACTTCTATATTTGGCCATTAAAACTTGTTATCAGCCGATAACAGTGATTTTTGTGAACCGGCGTATTTAGAATTTGAGTTGTGGTTTTTGTTAAATGTTGTGATTTGTGTTTCAGTAAATATATATAATATAATTAATGTGTATTGATGTAAAGACGAAAATAAGATAACAAATAAAAAAGTCAAATGGTTGTCGTCCGACAGGAAATGTCGGAAATTCCTCTCGCTATGATAATCCTTTTCATTGGCCATTTCAAAGGCATTATTTTCATTTAATCAACCTGGTGATTCAGTAAAATACTTCGATTTCTGAGGGTTTGAATTTGCGACTACCAGCAAACAACGACTGAGTTTGTGGAGTGTTGTGTTGATATCCTGCTGGTGATTGGTATGTGTAACCAAGGTTGCTGTAAGAGTTATAATTGCTGTTGGCATTGTTGGCGATGTTGAGATCAAAACCTCCACCAAAGGTTGCTCCATAAGAAGGATGACAGCAGATCGCGTATGCATTTCTTCCGTTAATTAACGAGCATTTAAATGGCTGCAGGTTGTTTGGGTTTCGTAATGAAAACAAAAACGATGCGTTGGAAGCTTTATATTGTCCTGCACCTAGGAGAAGAAACAAAACAAATTAATGATCAATCCAGTTCCTGTTTCGCGATCAGCAGCTCAGAGTATTCAGGAGAGGTTTCCAGAGATTGAGTAAGATTTCTTATTTCGACTTTTTGCCGGAATTATTTGTGAAAACGCGCAATACAAAAGGTTAGTGTAATATTTTTGTTGTCCCTGTTTTAAATGTGACATTAAGTTGGAATCCAGTTAATAATAAACGTAATAATAACTATCAATCTTTAAGTGAAATTACAATATTACAATATGCCTTGCTATGCATGATGAAATAAAAATCTATATTACATGATTAATATATGAATGTTTTTTAGAATATATCGCTCAAACCATAAAAAAGTTTTCATATCATTCTCTTTTCAGTTCGAGATGAGGTGCTTTTCTTATAGTTTAGTCTTAAATGATGAATTATTTATTTTTTATTATAAATAGTGACAGTGATAAGTATAGGTTCACTCGATATAATTCTTCACACTTTTTTAACATATTTCATCATTGCACCAGCACATTTTAAATTGATTAAACAACAATAAAAACGCCTGAGTATTCCTTATTTGATCGCGGAGCTTTGATTTGAAACACGTGGTTATCATACGCGCACCGAATCTTTACTCGAAATTATTTGTACATTTTTCAGACAAAGTATGTTCAGTTACTGAGTTTTATACAATTTATGGCGTATAATTCCGTATTGTTTAATTTCTTTAGAAGATTGTATTTAGTTTTTACTTCAATATGTCTCAGTTACAAAATTGTCCGACACAAGAAAGTGAAAAGAACTCATTCGATTGTAGATTGGATATCGAAAGATAAAGTGAATGAAATCTTACTTACCATTCCAAGTTTGATCATTTAACACAATTAAGCCCCTCCAGCCTTCAACTCTGACTAAAATGCCCGACACATGAAAGTGAAAAGAATTACTGAACTCAACTCAACCCGCGATTGTGGAGTAGATTTGAAAAAGATAAACTGATGAATGAAATCTTACCATCCCAAGTTTGATCAGTGTATCCACCAAAGATCCAGTTTCCAACTTTCACCAAAACTACTGTTCCTGTTTTACCATCACACAATTGGTGAAACTTCTGATTCTGCCAACCATGGAGTGATGCTCTGTAACAAAGCTTCAGTGGCGAATTTCTGTTGTCAAGGAATCTTAGCAAATGTTTAACAAGCTCCTTTTCGTCTTTTAAAATTACCGTATCTGGCATCAATGGATGAAAAGGACCTATTTCCAATAAAAAACCGTTATGCAGAAGAAATTTCAAGAAAATTGAACATAAACATATACTTACTATCATCCTCCGCCAATTTTCGAATATCTTATAAAAACGAATTCTTTCCTTACAGGATTGTGGATTTGTGACTTGAACTTGAAATGACGGCTTTTCATTTTGCAGCATTTGAATATCTTCATCGATAACTTTCTGGGCCGTCAACAATTCCTCAAGCTTCGAATTTTCCAACACATCCCTTGTACGCTGAAGCGACTTTTCAACTTTTTCCAGGTAAGTTGATATCTTTTCACTCTGAGTGGAAAGGCTTTGACAAGCGGGATTGTAGACTTTGTCAACTTCTTGAATTTTCGCCTCCAAAATCTTGTTGATGCGATCTTCAACATCTTTCATTATTTCATTTTTCCGAGCGACGTGTTCTTCCTTCGCAGATTTCGCCGTTCTCTCGCAAGTTATCTTGCTCTCATTGACAGTTTGTAATGCCTGGCAAGTGAAAAGAAATGAGAGTAAATGTCCCGATTATGTGAATAAAAGTGTCTTTAGTAAAGTGTTAGCAAAATCATTACTATATTGGTCATGTAACGTTTACACTACGCCCAATCTATCGGCACGGCTAAAATGCCCACCCGTACCAATTTCGTCCGTGTTCGGTGTTTGTATTGGTAGCCTGAACACTAATAAAGATGGGTACGGGTACCAATTTTAGCCGTGTCGTTCCAATAAATTGGGTGTAGTGTAATGAGACTTTAATTTTATAATGCAAGTCTTTAAAGCTTTGTTAATTATTCACGCCATTTCGTCTTTAGATCGTCGTGTTAGTCGCGCGAGGATCGTGAAACTGAAAGTGACTTCAAAATCTTAACAAGCTCAAAATACGAACCTGATTTCCTTTTTGTAACATTGCTTTGATGGTCGCACGTTTCGACTTCACAGCGTCCTGTTGTTTGCGAAAGATTTCGTAAATCGGGACAAACGCATGGCCAGGTTTTGTGTGCACGGTCGCCACACACTTTATGCAAATCAGTTCCTTGCATGTGTCGCAATAAAATTTTGAAACGGAATCTTTGTGGCCATTGCAGCGCAACGCTTCCGCACCGATTTTCTGCTGCTCTTTGTGATGAAACACTTCGCTTAGGGTTAACAAAACATGGCTTCTGTTTCTGGGCCACTTGTCATGATAAGCGCAACAGGAATGACACAAGAGCATTTCACATTCCAAACATACAGCAAGCGAAGTCTCTTTGTCACAGAAACTGCAAATGGCACCCTTTTTTTTTCTATTTTGACCAACAGCAGTCAGCAGTTTTCTGATAAACGCATTATCTGCCAGTGCAGCGACGCTTTCCAATGTGATTGAGGTCTTGCAGATTGGACAAACCAGCTTCGTCTCTTTGTTTTGTGTCGTCAGGTTCTCGACACAGGCCTTGCAGAATGAATGAGAGCAAGACAAAGTCTTCGGCTCGCTGATAGTCTTCTTACAAATACCACAAACGAGAAGGTTGTGAATCTCGACAATCGAGCGAGAGCTGGTTAAAGAAGCGGCCATATATTGATGTGAGATTGTAATTGTGAAACAATTTATAATCTTTACATTTTCAAACAGCAGTTAGAACCGACTAATAATCCTGTGTGACTATTTTTTTGCCCTTAGTATGTTGACTGTCGACTTCGTCGCAGCTGTTTGAGCACAATTTAAAATTCTATTCAAATAATCTATTATATTAAATATTCATGTTTCCAAGTATTGAATCCCGCTGTTTTACTTAAGAATTAAAAAACGAGTCGCGTGCCTTTATGGTGTAATAATGCACGATGGGGAATGTTGGGAAAACGCGCAATACAAAAAGTTTATCATTGTGAAACTTGGTGAAACTTGTGGCTCTGCCAACCATCGCGTGATGCTCTGTAACAAAGCTTCAATGGAGATTCTCTGTTGTCAAGGAATCTTAGCAAATGTTTAATAAGCTCCTTTTCACCTTTCAAAATCAGGGTGTCTGGCATCAATGTCAATGGATCAGGTGGACCTGTTTCCAATAAAATAATAGTCAACAAAAGCATTTTCAAGGCGAAGAGAAATATATCTAGGCTACATCGCTACTTACAATTCTCCTCTGCCAATTTCTTGAACATATTATAAAAACAAAGTTTTTCCATACAAGATTCTGGATTTGCGAGTTGAACTTGAAACGTTGTCAAATTAGGCGGCTTCTCATTTTGTAGCATTCGAATATCATCATCGATAAATGTCTGGGCTGTCAACAATTCCTCAAGCTTCGATGTTACCAACACATCGTTTGTACGCTGAAGCGACTTTTCAACTTTTTCCAGGTAATTTGATATCTTTTCACTTTGAGTGGAAAGGCTTTGACAAACGGGATCGCAGACTTTGTCAACTTCTTGAATTTTCTCCTCCGAAATCTTATTGATACGATCTTCAACATCTTTCATTACTTCATCTTTCCGAGCGGTGTGTTTTAATTTAATATCTTTCGCTGTTTTCTCGTAATTTGCCTTGTTGTTTTTCACACTTTCTAATGCCTGGAAAGATGAGAACATTTAAGTTAATCGCTGAATATTCAATCACAGCTCTTCCTGATCACACTTGCACAGTTGTAAAACAAAACACACTCATGCTTAGCCTTTTATAGGGATTGGGAATTTGTAGGTCATAAATTTAAAAGAAAGGCCTTTTTAAACAGATTACTATTTGCGAAACATTGTTTGCATGTCTTCATCTCTCATGCCGTCATGGGTAGGCAATGGATTGGGTACAACTATTCACACTAAAATTTCCCTTTAGCTCAAAGGCTTCAAAGACACTGCCATTTAAGTAGGCGGAAAATTTGAATTAAAGTAATTCCGAAAAATGAAAGCATAATACAATTTTTATTCTGTATATTTCGAATCAAGATCGATTCATCTTCAGCAGAATGGTTTTCGTTTACAAGATTTGCATAACTATAACTATAAAGCGCGTACACGCTTTGCCTTTGTGTATTGATTCGAAATATACAGAATAAATTTTGTATTATGCTTTCATTTTTCGGAATTACTTTAATCCTGTATGTGCTAAAAGCCTAAAACTATCAGCTGGTAAAGGATTCTGGAAAATTTGAATTCAGTGGTATTCAGTGTTGGGCCTCCGTGGCTCTTGGGAAAGCGCTTTGTATATAAAACAGGAAAACAATCATCAAATGGATTTTCTGTGTGTACACTTGATAATGTATAAAACATTGATTCATTTTTTGAATGTGAATTGGTTGGAAATGACTGCGCATGGATAATCAAACATCCCATCAACTACAATCAAAATTCGAACCAGCTTAAACTTGGTGATAAGCGAGATAAGACACAAACAGCTGTTTACCTGATTTCCTTCCTGTAACATTGCTTTGATGGTCGCACATTTCGACTTCACAGCGTCCTGTTGTTTGCAAAAGATTTCGTAAACCGCGACACACGCGTGGCCAGGTTTCGTGTGCACGGACGCCACACATTTCATGCAAATCAGCTTCCTACAAGTTTCGCAATAGAATTTCGGGGCTGCATCTTTGTGACCAGTGCATCTCAATTTTTCCGTTCCGACCTTTTTTTGCTCCCCCTGATATATTATTTCACTCAGGGAAAGAATCGTATGGCTCTGCATTGTTGGCCAGCCGTCGTGCCGTTCATGACATTTATGACCCAAAAGGATTTCGCATTGCATACATATTGCATGCGATGGTTCCTCGCTGCAGTGGGAACAAAGAGAATCTTCTTTATTTCGATTGGGGCCGACGGCCTTCAGGAGTTTTACGATGAATTTACTGTCAGGCAATGAAGCGACTGTTTCGTCTTGTTTCAATGTGGTTGTGGTCTTGCAGGTCGGGCAGACTAACTTCTTGCATTCGCCATCGACAATTCCTTTGTCTTGTGTCGTCAAGTTCTCGACACAGGCCTTGCAGAATGAGTGAGAGCAAGACAAAGTCTTCGGCTCGATGATGGTCTTCTTACAAATATCACACACGAGAAGATTGTGAATCTCGACAATCGAGCGAGAGGCGGTTAAAGAGGCAGCCATATTAAGATTGTAGAAACAAATTCACAATCGTTTAACTTCGATAAACAGACGTTATAATGTTAGCGAAGAATAGTTTGAAAGTTTAGTCAAACATTCAAGTAATTTCTAGCCAAGCAGAAGTTTATGTTGTTTGTATCTTTGGTCTGGGTTCTGTCTGAGCCCATTCTGAAATTCGAACCTATCAAGAAATATTTTCCATGCAGGTATTGCACGCCCCACTGTGTTACTTGGAATTCACGCAAAAGTGCTTTCCGTTCGGTTGAAAACAATATCATCTTTAAAATCTAACTTGTCAAATTTTACGCCTGCTGCCTATATTGTACATTTTTCAACTTTTGTCTTTCACAAAGCATATTGCAGATATAAATAACAGAACAAGTTAAAATATCAGAGACAGAGTCAAATACTACTATATCAGTGACTACTTCTAAGAATTACCAGATAATACAAATATCTCTATCTGAATATTATAAACCGTCTTTAGTGCATGAGAAATTTCCTTTTTATTTGAATGAATTGAATACGACAAAATGATAAGGTACGGCTATCCAGCGTGTATCGAGCGGCTATTATGACAGAAGAGTCTGGAGAGATCGCTGTTACATAAGATCAAGTAGCCATTATAAGATTGCAAAACAACTACAGTCTGCTCACCCACATACGCAGCAGGTTGATAGCTATAAATCATCAGACAAATACACCTCGATTCATACTAATTCAATACCGAGCATTGATTATTTACAGTCTAAGTAAAGCCCCCCAAATTTTTCCCTGAGATTTCGTTTAAATATTCCGATATTCCCAGTTAATAGTTACCAGTCATACTAGATCTGACTTTTGTTGTACAAACAAAATTTGACAACATAATATTCAGTAGACATTTAAAATATTTTTAATTCAGAATGCTCTGAAGAAAACTGGATTTTTAGTATAATTGATTTTTAGTCAATTAAATATTGCTATTAGTATTAATTAAATATTGCACGACTTCTAAATTCCGAACGTTATTCTTAGAAATCTTAAAAAAAACAGAGCTTTACATTTTAAAATAAATTTTAAAAAAATCACAACTGCTTCGTCTCGGGGACATTCTGAAATATAAGCGTATATACTTAACTCATGTGCTTCTCATAATCTCATTTCCAAGTAATAATGCACCGCGCTGTTTTACATAAATTTTCATAACATTTCAAACATAATTCTTCGAACGCGTGAATAATGTGTATTGACGTAAAGACGAAAATAAGATAACAAATAAAAAATTAAATGGTTGTCGTCCGACAGGAAATATAAAAAATTCCTCTTTTTATAATAATCCTTTTCATTGCCCATTTCAAAAGTATTATTTTCATTCGATCAACCTGGTGTTTTAGTAAAATACTTCGATTTCTGTGGGTTTGAAGTTGTGACTACCAGCAAACAACGACTGGGTTTGTGGAGTGTTGTATTGATATCCTGCTGGTGGTTGGTATGTGTAACCAAGGTTGCTGTAAGAGATTTGATTGCTGTTGGCATTGTCGGCGATGTTGAGATCATGACCTCCACCAAAGGTTGCTCCATAAGAAGGATGACAGCAAATCGCGTTTTCATTTTTTCCGTTAATTAATGAGCATTTAAATGGCTGCAGGTTGTTTGGGTTTCGTAATGAAAATAAAAAGGATGCGTTGGAAGTTTTATATTGTCCTGAACCTAGGAAACAAAACAAATTAATGATCAATCCAGTTCCTGTTTCGCGATCAGCAGCCCAGAGTATTCAGGGGAGGTTTCCAGAGATTGAGTAAGATTTCTTATTTCGAGTTTTTGAATTGTGTAAAACTGACGCGCAATACAAAAGGTTAGAATTAAAGAGGGAAGAATTATATCGAGCGAGCCTATATTAATTGCTGTCTCTATTTATAATAACAAATATAACAATTCATTATTTAAGACTAAACTATAAGAAAAGCATCTTATCTCGAACTGAAAAGAGAACGGTAGAATAAAACCCAAGCATCTTATCTCAAACGGAAAATGTATAAAACTCTTTTATCTCGAACGATATCAAACTCCTTTAGGCATGGTTTAAGCGATAAAGTCTTAAAAATATCCATATATGTATTATTTACCTATAAGTATATTTTTTATTTTTATTTTACAACTATCGTAGCAAGGTGATTATTGTAATATTGTAACTTTATCGTAATCTTTGACTTAAAGATAGATAGTTATTATTTCGTTTATTATAATTAAATTCCAACTTAATGTCATCACATTTAAAACAGGGACAGTAAAAATATTACACTGAAACAAACTGAAACAAAAATCAACAAACTTGAAAATAATTTTCCACATATGATGAACAACAGAAACGCCTGAGTATTCCTTACTTGATGGAGAAGCTTTGCCTTTGATCTGACAAATGCATGTGGTTATCATACGCCCACCGAATCTTTACTCGAAATTATTGTACATTTTTCAGACAATGTGTGTTCAGTTTTATCTTTATACAATTTATGGCGTATAATTCCGTATTGTTTAATTTGTTTATAAGATTGTATTTAGTTATTACTTCAATATGTCTCAGTTACAAAATTATCCGACACAAGAAAGTGAAAAGAACTCATTCGACTGTAGATTGGATATCGAAAGATAAAGTGAATGAAATCTTACAGCTTTGCCAAGTTTGATCAGTGTATCCACCAAAGATCCAGTTTCCAACTTTCACCAAAACTACGGTTCCTGTTTTACCATCACACAACTGGTGAAACTTCTGGCTCTGCCAACCATGGAGCGATGCTCTGTAGCAAAGCTTCAATGGCGATTCTCTGTTGTCAAGGAATCTTAGCAAATGTTTAACAAGCTCCTTTTCACCTTTCAGAATTACCGTATCTGACGTCAATGATTGAAGCCCTGTTTCCAATAAAAAACAGTTTGCAGAAAAAATTTTAAGAAAGTTGAACATAATTATACATATACTTACTATCATCCTCCGCCAATTTTTCGAATATCTTATAAAAACGAATTCTTTCCTTACAGGATTGTGGATTTGTGACTTGAACTTGAAATGACGGCTTTTCACTTAGCAGCATTTGAATATCATCATCGATAACTTTCTGGGCTGTCAACAATTCCTCTAGCTTCGAATTTTCCAACACATCATTTGTACGCTGAAGCGACTTTTCAACTTTTTCCACGTAATTTGATATCTTTTTACTCTGAGTGGAAAGGCTACGACAAGCGGGATCGTAGACTTTGTCAACTTCTTGAATTTTCTCCTCCGAAATCTTATTAATGGCATCAATAACAGTTTTTATCATTTTAACTTTCTGAGCGGTGTGTTTTTCCTTCGTAGATTTTGCTGTTCCCTGGCAAGTTTTCTTGCTCTTATTGACAGTTCCCAAAGCCTGGCAAGTGAGGAGAAATCTTAAGGCCCTGTTACACGGTGCAATTTTTCATGCAACTTGCAATGCAATTCTACTTTTGAGAGATGTAAATTTGTCAACTGCCAACTTTTGTCTTAATTACATTCCATGGCGTTTCTGTCATGCGTCACAGTCGGAAGTTGCCGATTGCCTCGTGACGGATGGGACTTGGGAGATGTAGGTTATTAGTTTCAATTGATTCCACACCTGACACCATGTTAGGCGAGTAAATAATTCCAACAACATGAAAAGCTATATTTAATAATCATTGCCTAAACTAATAACCTATATCTCCCAAGTCCCATCCCTCAGGAGGCAATCGGCAACTTCCGACTGTGACACATGACATTTCTTACACTTCCATTTTGAAGCCTCTTCCCTAATTTACATCTCTTACAAAAAGTAGAATTATTCTTGTCATTGCGTCTTTGAATGAATTGGAGCTTCGTGTTGATCGCGCGAGGATCATAAAAATGAAATTTATGTCGAGGTTTTAACCAGCTAAAAATACGAATAATACGAACCTGATTTCCTTCTTCTAACATTGCATTGATGGTCGCACATTTCGACTTCACAGCGTCCTGTTGTTTGCAAAAGATTTCGTAAATCGGGACAAACGCGTGGCCAGGTTTTGTGTGCACGGTCATCACACACTTTATGCAAATCAGTTCCTTGCATGTGTCGCAATAAAATTTTGAAACGGAATCTTTGTGGCCATTGCAGCGCAACGCTTCCGCTCCGATTTTCTGCTGCTCTTCGTGATGAAACACTTCACTTAGGGTTAGCAAAACATGGCTTCTGTTTCTGGGCCACTTGTCATGATAAGCGCAACAGGAATGACACAAGAGCATTTCACATTCCAAACATACTGCAAGCGAAGTCTCGTTGTCACAGAAACTGCAAATGGCACCCTTTTTTTTTCTATTTGGACCAACAGCAGTCAGCAGTTTTCTGATAAACGCATTATCTGGCAGTGCAGCGACGCTTTCCAATGTGATTGAGGTCTTGCAGATTGGACAAACCAGCTTCGTCTCTTTGTTTTGGGTCGTCAGGTTCTCGACACAGGCCTTGCAGAATGAATGAGAGCAAGACAAAGTCTTCGGCTCGCTGATGGTCTTCTTACAAATATCACACACGAGAAGATTGCGAATCTCGACAATCGAGCGAGAGCTGGTTAAAGAAGCGGCCATATATTGATGTGAGATTGTAATTGTGAAACAATTTATAATCTTTACATTTTCAAACAGCAGTTAGAACCGACTAATAATCCTGTGTGACTATTTTTTTGCCCTTAGTATGTAGACTGTCGACTTCGTCGCAGCTGTTTGAGCACAATTTAAAATTCTATTCAAATAATCTGTTATTATATTCATGTTTCCAAGTATTGAACCCCGCTGTTTTACTTGGAACAAGACGCCTACTAGGCGTTATGATCGCGTCGTTCACAGCGGCGTAGCCAGCCCAGCTATGCAAATTTTGTGTCATAAATGTTCTTAATAATAAAAATGAACAATATACCGAACTATAGGCAGGCTTACTCTGCTCGGCGTGTGCAGTTGTATGTGTAATGAGCGTAAAGGCTGCATTCCACTTACGCGTTTTTCATACGCACGTACACGCACGTAAAAGTCTGAATCCTTATACATGTTACCTTTGAAAAAACTAAGTGAATAAATCGAAGGAACTTAGTTTTCTGCATATTTTAGTATGCATTAGTTGACCTAGATGTTAAATAATAAAAATTTAAAAGCGTTTAAAATTTTCCGTACGTGTACGTGCGTATAAAAAACGCGTAAGTGGAAAGCAGCCTTAAAGATAAGGTTAGCACTTGCTAGCATTTTGATCGCTTTATTGATTCTACTTTACGGCTTCGAAGGTGAAACGAAATATGCCCAAAGTGAATACAACACGTGATATAACTATCAACCTACCTGTGCGCAGGTTCCCGATTAGGGTGATACGGCCTGCAGCTAGCGACGCTGGGGGTCGACCCGAGAGGAAAATAAAAAAAAAAAACCAAGCCGAAACTATAGATCGCTGTCGCTACGCGACGCGATCAATTAACGCAATATCTAACTTTCCCTTTCACATAAAGTCTTTGTTATTCAAAAACCTAATTCGTCAACCTGTGTTCTACCTATATAATAAATATATCAAACACAAACATTTTGTCTTCCAAAATATTGTTGATGCGATCTTCAACATCTTTCATCATTTCATCTTTCGGAGCGATGTGTTTTAATTTGATATCTTTCGCGGTTTTCTCGTAAGTTACCTTGCTGTTTTTCACACTTTCTAAAGCCTGGAAAGATGAGAACTTTTAAGTTAATCGCTGAATAATGAATATTCAATCACAGTTCTGCCCGATCAGACTTGCACAAATGTAAAACAAAACACACTCATGTTTAGCCTTTTATAGGGTTTGGGTTTAGGAATTTGTAGGTTATAAATTTAAAAGAAAGTCCTTTTTAAAAGATTACTATTTGCGAAACATTGTTTGCATGTCTTCATCTCTCATGCCGTCATGGTAAAACTATTCACACTAAAATTTCCCTCTACTCCTCTAGCTCAAAGGCTTCAAAGACACTGCTATTTAAGTAGGCGGAAAATTTGAATTCAGTGGTATTCAGTGATGAGCCTCCGTGGCTCTTGGGAAAGCGCTTTGTATAAAAACAGGAAAACAGGAAAACAATCATCAACCGGATTTTCTGTGTGTACACTTGATAATGTGTAAAACATTGAATCATTTTTTGAATGTAAATTGGTTGGAAATGACTGCGCATTCATAATCAAACATCAATCAATTACTATCAAAATTCAGCCTCGTACCCAGGCGCTTTATTGGAAAACATAAAAACTGCATTCAGCGTAATGTATAGATCTGTGCTGAATGCAGCCTTTATGTTTTCCAATAAAGCGCCTCGGTACGAAGCTGATCAAAACTCGAAGCAGCTCAAACTTGGTGATAAGGCACAAACTGCTTACCTGATTTCCTTCCTGTAACATTGCTTTGATGGTCGCACATTTCGACTTCACAGCGTCCTGTTGTTTGCAAAAGATTTCGTAAACCGCGACACACGCGTGGCCAGGTTTCGTGTGCACGGACGCCAAACCAAATTTCCCCCGAGATTTCGTTTAAAAATTCCGATATTCCCAGTTAATAGTTCCCAGGCACACTAGATCTGACTTTTGTTGTACAAACGAAATTTGACAACATAATTATTCAGTAGATATTTAAAATATTTTTAATTCAGAATGCTCTGAAGAAAACTGGATTTTTAGTATAATTGTTTTTAATCAATTAAATATTGCACGACTTCTAAATTCCGAACGTCCTTCTTAGAAATAAAAAAGAAAAATAAAAGAAATAAAAAAATCTAAAGCTTTACATTTTAAAATAAATTCCAAAAAAATCAGAACTGCCTCGTCTCGGGATGGGATCCCGGAATTGGCAACGCTGCTCTGGAACATTCTAAAATATAAGCGTATTTACTTAACTCATGCGCTTCTCATTTCCAAGTGGTAATGCACCGCGCTGTTTTACATAAAATTTTCATAACATTTCAAACATAATTCTTCGAACGTAAAAAAAATTTCAAATTATATGTAGCTGATATAATATATATAATGTATATTGACGTATAAAGACGAAAATAAGATAACAAATAAGAAAGTGAAATGGTTGTCGACCGAAAGGAAATATAAAAAATTCCTCTCGCTATAATAATCCTTTTCATTGTCCATTTTAAAAGTATTATTCTGATTTAATCAACCTGGTGTTTCAGTAAAACACTTCGATTTCTGAGGGTGTGAATTTGTAACTACCAGCAAACAACGACTGGGTTTGTGGAGTGTTGTATTGATATCCTGCTGGTGGTTGGTATGTGCAACCAAGGTTGCTGTAAGAATATTGATTGCTGTTGGCATTGTCGGTGATGTGGAGATCATTACCTCCACTAAAGATTGCTCCACAAGAAGGATGACAGTAGATCGCGTTTTCATTTCTTCCGTTAATTAATGAGCATTTAAATGGCTGCAGGTTGTTTTCGTAATGAAAATAAAAACGATGCGTTGGAAGTTTTATATTGACCTGAACCTAGGAGAAGAAACAAAACAAATTAATGATCAATCCAGTTCCTGTTTCGCGATCAGCAGCTCAGAGTATTCAGGAGAGGTTTCCAGAGATTGAGTAAGATTTCTTATTTCGACTTTTTTCCGGAATTATTTGTGAAAACGCGCAATACAAAAAATTTGAATTAGAGTGTGAAGAATTATATCGAGTGGACCGATACTTATCACTATCACTATTTAGAATAAAAAATAAATGATTCATCATTTAAGACTAAACTATAAGAAAAGCATCTTATATCCGGAACTGAAAAGAGAACGATATGAAAACTTTTTATGGTTTGAGCGATATATTCTAAAAAACATTCATATATTAATCATGTAGTATAGATTTTTATTTCATCATGCATAGCAAGGTATATAATGTAATATTGTAACTCTATTGTAATCATTTCACTTAAAGATGGATAGTTATTATTACGTTTATTATTAACTGGATTCCAACTTAAAGTCACGTTTAAAACAGGGACAGCAAAAATATTACACTGGTATTAAACAAACTTAAGAATATTTTTTCACATATTTCATCATTGCACCAGCACATTTTAAATTGATTAAACAACAATAAAAACGCGCGAGTATTATTTCCTTACTTGACTGCGAAGCTTTGATTTGAAACACGCAGTTATCATTGTGCGCCTCATCTTTATACTTGAAATTATTTGTACATCTTTCAGACAAATTATGTTCAGTTACTGAGCTTATACAATTTATGGCGTATAATTCCGTATTGTTTCATTTGTTTAGAAGATTGTATTTAGTTATTACTTCAATATGTCTCAGTTACAAAATTGTCCGACACAAGAAAGTGAAAAAAAACTCATCTGACTGTAGATTGGATATCGAAAGATAAAGTGATTCAGAACGAAATCTTACTTACCATTCCAAGTTTGATCAGTGTATCCACCAAAGATCCAGTTTCCAACTTTGACCAAAACTACTGTTCCTGCTTTACCATCACACAGCTCATGAAAATTATGGCTCCGCCAACCATGGAGTGATGCTCTGTAACAAAGCCTCAATAGCGATTCTCTGTTGTCAAGGAATCTTAGCAAATGTTTAGCGAGCTCCTTTTCACCTTTCAAAATCACGGTGTCTGGTATCAATGTCAATGGATCAGGAGGAGGTGGTGGAGGACCTGTTTCCAATAAAATAATAGTCAACAAAAGCATTTTCAAGGCGAAGAGAAATATATCTAGGCTACATCGCTACTTACAATTCTCCTCTGCCAATTTCTTGAACATATTATAAAAACAAAGTTTTTCCGTACAGGATTCTGGATTTGCGAGTTGAACTCGAAACGTTGTTAAATTTGGCGGCATTTCGTTTCGCAGCTTTTGAATATCAACATCGATAACTTTCTTGACTGTCAACAACTCTTTAAGCTTCGAATTTTCCAACACATCGTTTGTACGCTGAAGCGACTTTTCAACTTTTTCCAGGTAAGTTGATATCTTTTCACTCTGAGTGGAAAGGCTTTGACAAGCAGGATCGTAAACTTTGTCAACTTCTTGAATTTTCACCTCCAAAATCTTGTTGATACGATCTTCAACATCTTTCATTATTTCATCTTTCCGAGCGATGTGTTTTAATTTGATATCTTTTGCGGTTTTCTCGTATTTTTGCTTGTCGTTTTTCACACTTTCTAATGCCTGGAAAGCCATGAAAAAATTTAAACTAATCGCAAAATATTTTGACAGTTCTTCTCGACTTGCAGAATTGTAAAACACGAGATGTTTGGGATTCAGATTTAGAAATGATGTGGGCAGAAAATGAAAATTACAAGCAGGTCGGTTTTGAGCAGATCTTTAAAATATTTAGACCAAATCTTGTATTCGAAACAACAGGAACTAAGTCTGAGATCGTTTACCAATAGTGGTGTGTATTTTTTCACTGCAAAAACCCCGTTAATGGCTATCATTTACATTTAATTTAAGTGAAAAAAGCTTAATTGTAAGGGATGACGAAAAGTGATGGGGAATGATAATAAAAGATGAGGAAAAAACTGAGTTCGAAAAAAGCTGAACATGCAATCGCGGTACGTTGAGCCTCGCGTGAATTTAACGTGGGAGTTGATCAGTGATCATGCATCTCTCTTACTTCGATGAAACGTGAACCGAATTCTTCCATTACAATAAGTTATTGGGCGCATGCTAGGGCATATTCGACACTTGCGATTTTTGCTCCGACATTATGTGCGATTTTCTTCTTTTGATAGATGTGAACGAGTAATTAGTTACGGATGCTCTGATGTGTACGAACTCTTATTTGAACATCCGTAACTAATTAACTCGTTCACATCTATCAAAAGAAGAAAATTGCACATAAAATTGCACCCTAAACGGTCCCTGAAGTTAACAGAAAAAAATCATTATAAAGTTATCATTCATTACATTGTCGTCAACAGTATATTTTATGCATTTGAAGATGATGCCGGACACTGTCTTTTGAGTATTTGGACAAAACCGACATTAAAGTCACCATATTGCGCATTAGTTCTGCCTCTGCTAATATGGACAATGTGATGAGGTACGCATATTTCTGAATTTTTTGCATATTTTGAATTTTTCGTGTATTTTAAAACGTACAAAAGTTCAAAATGTGAACAAACCTGTTCATTTGTTTACATACAAGTGGTCTCGACCTCCACATTAAAATTTACACAAAATGCGGTAAAAAAGACTTAAACTGCTAACCTTATTTCCTTGTTGTAACATGGCGTCAATCGTCGCGCATTTTGACTTCACAACAGCTTGTTGTTTGAGGAAGATCTCGTGGGTCCCGATACACGCGTGGCCAGGTTTCGTGTGCGCGAAGCCTAGACATGATTTGCCGCAAATCAATTCATTACATGTTTCGCAATAAAATGTTGCGGCCGTTTCTGCATGGCGAGTGCATTTTAACTCTTCCGCTCCGATTCTATTTTGCTCATCCCAATTTAAGATTTGATCTATGGGTAGCACTAAATGTTTTTTCAGCTCTTCCCAACTCTCATGAAACATGTAACACTCGTGACACAATAGGTTTTCAGAGCATTCCGGACAAATCAAAATCGAAGGCTTCTTTTTGCATTTACCACAAACTGGAACCGGTTGCTGGTGTCGATTTGGACCGACAGCGGCTAACAAATTAATGATATATTTATCATCTTCTAAAGCAGCGACAGTTTCGTCTGGTTTCAGGGTAGTTTCCTTGCCACAAATTGCCGTTGGGCATTTCAATTTCAATTTCAGTTTGCCGTCGCTGTCGACATTTTTTTCTTCATCTTTTGTCGTCAGGTTCTCGACACAGGCCTTGCAGAATGAATGAGAGCAAGACAACTTCTTCGGCTCGCTGATGGTCTTCTTACAAATATCACACACGAGAAGATTGCGGATCTCTTTAATCGAACGAGAGGCGGTTAAAGAAGCAGCCATTAGATTGCAATACAATTTACAATCGTCTAACAGGAGTTAGACGGTTATACCAATAGCGAAGGATAACTTTATAGTTTATTTTGCCAAGCGAAGGCTGCTCTCGGCCTTTCGCTGCCAGCGAAGGTTTCTTTCTTTGTTCCGGGTTCTGTCTGAGCACATTCTGAAATTGTATCCTATTGAGCAAAATTCTTACCCATTTCCAGGTATTGTACCCTGCTGTTTACTTGGAATCTACGCCGATACGTGCTAAATACTTTCGATTGTAAAACATAGAGTCTTTATCTTTGTTAAAACCTGATGTGGACGTGAAATTTAGAACTAGTTAACATGTCCGAATCAAATGCTTGTCCAGTTTCAAGAAATAACGGCCGAAATTATGATAGCTACGAATTTTCATGGTTAATCGAGACGCGTGGTATTATTTTCATTAAATCATATGACTGAATCAACCACTGCAACTTTCTAAAATCTTTGGGCGATAAGTGTATTAATTAAGAACTTACTTAAAGACTTCGGTCCTTAGAAAAGGAGTGCTGTATCGTATACTGCATATCAACATGAATTTCGTTTCTCTTCAAGATATTAATCGTGTGTTGAAGTAGTTGAATTTTCCCAGAAGACAAAATATGCATAAAGTAAATAATAAGTATATTATCAGTAGAGTGACCGGGTGAAAATGTTCATAGTTTCTTCTGTATGTACATGCATATATAGTCAAGTATTTTAAATTTTCAACCATCTCTGAAATTCCTTTGCAAATATCAGCAAAAACTGTCCCAAATGACACATTTGTCCGGTCGTTTTATTAAAATGCGGCAGACAGATCACAATATAGTACAGTTATCGTATGACGTATATCGATCAGCAACTAGCTGTTTAACAGACAAAGATCGCTAGCACGATAATCACGAATATTAGAGATTATACAGAAAAACGTCAGAATCTGATACACAAAACCTAGCTGTGACATTCAATTGATTCAATACTTCTATATTTTGTCATTAAAACTTGTTATCAGCTGATAACAGTGATTTTTGTGAGCCGGCGTATTTAGAATTTGAGTTGTGGTTTTTGTTAAATGTTGTGATTTGTGTTTCAGTAAAATACTATAATATATATAATGTGTATTGACGTAAAGACGAAAATAAGATAACAAATAAAAAAGTGAAATGGTTGTCGTGCGACAGGAAATATAAAAAATTCCTTCTGCTATAATAATCTTTTTCATTGTCCATTTTAAAAGTATTATTCTGATTTAATTAACCTGGTGTTTCAGTAAAATACTTCGATTTCTGAGGGTGTGAAGTTGTGACTACCAGCAAACAACGACTTGGTTTGTGGAGTGTTGTATTCATATCCTGCGGGTGGTTGGTATGTGTAACCAAGGTTGCTGTAAGAGTTTTGATTGTTGTTGGCATTGTTGGCGATGTGGAGATCATGACCTCCACCAAAGGTTGCTCCATAAGAAGGATCACAGAAGATCGCGTTTCCATTTTTCCCTTAATTAATGAGCATTTAAATGGCTGCAGGTTGTTTGGGTTTCGTAATGAAAATAAAAACGATGCGTTGGAAGTTTTATATTTCCATGAGCCTAGGAGAAGAAACAAAACAAATTAACGATCAATCCAGCTCTTGTCTCGCGATCAGCAGCTCAGAGTATTCAGGAGAGGTTTCCAGAGATTGAGTAAGATTTCTTATTTCGACTTTTTGCCGGAATTATTTGTGAAAACGCGCAATACAAAAGGTTAGAATTAAAGTGAGAAGAATTAAATCGAGCGAACCTATACTTATCACTGTCACTATTTATAATAAAAATAAAATAATTCATCATTTAAGACTAAACTATAAGAAAAACATCTTATCTCGAACTGAAAAGAGAACAGTATGAAAAATTTTTTATGGTTCGAGCGATATATTCTAAAAAACATTCATATATTAATCATGTAGTATATATTTTTATTTTATCATGCATAGCAAGGAATATTGTAATATTGTAACTCTTATTGTAATCATTTCACTTAAAGATGGATATAGTTATTAACCAACTTAATAATGTCACATTTAAAACAGGGACAGCAAAAATATTATACTGAGATCAAACAAACTTGAACAATATTTTTTCACATATTTTATCATTGCACCAGCACATTTTAAATTGATTAAACAACAAAAAAAACGCTTGAGTATTCCTTGATCGCGACGCTTTGATTTGAAACACGCGGTTATCATACGTGCACCGAATCTTTACTCGAACTGTGTTCAGTTACTGAGTTTTATACAATTTATGGCGTATAATTCCGTATTGTTTAATTTGTTTAGAAGATTGTATTTAGTTATTACTTCAATATGTCTCAGTGATAAAATTGTCCGACATAAGAAAGTGAAAAGAATTCATCCGCCGACTATAGATTTGATATCGAAAGATAAAGTGAAAAAAATCTTACTGCTTTGCCAAGTTTCATCAGTGTATCCACCAAAGATCCAGTTTCCAACTTTGACCAAAAATACTGTTCCTGTTTTACCATCACACAACTGATGAAACTTCTGGCTCTGCCAACCATGGAGTGATGCTCTGTAGCAAAGCTTCAATGGCGATTCTCTGTTGTCAAGGAATCTTAGCAAATGTTTAACAAGCTCCTTTTCGTCTTTCAAAATAACCGTATCTCGCATCAATGGATGGAAACCTATTTCCAATGAAAAAACAGTTTGCAGAAGGAATTTCAAGAAAAATAAACATATACATATACTTACAATCATCTGCCGCCAATTTTTCCAATATCTTATAAAAACGAATTCTTTCCATACAGGATTGTGGATTTGTGACTTGAACTTGAAATGACGGCTTTTCATTTTGCAGCATTTGAATATCTTCCTCGATAACTTTCTGGGCTGTCAACAATTCCTCAAGCTTTGAATTTTGCAACACATCATTTGTACGCTGAAGCGACTTTTCAACTTTTTCCAGGTAATTTGATATCTTTTCACTTTGAGTGGAAAGGCTTTGACAAGCGGGATCGTAGACTTTGTCAACTTCTTGAATTTTCTTCTCCGAAAACTTATTAACGGCATCAATAACAGTTTTTATCATTTCATCTTTCTGAGCGACGTGTTTTGCTTTCGCAGATTTCGCCGTTCTCTCGCAAGTTATCTTGCTCTCATTGACAGTTTGTAATGCCTGGCAAGTGAGGAGAAATGAGAGTAAATGCCCCGATTATGTGAACAAAAGTGTCTTCGGTAAAGTGCTAGCAAAATCATTACCATATTGGTCATTTAAGCTCCGTTTACACTACACCCAATCTATCGGCACGGCTAAAATGTGTACCCGTACCAATTTCGTCCGTGTTCGGTCTTTGTATTGGTAGCCTGAACATTAATAAAGATGGGTACGGGTACCAATTTTAGCCGTGCCGTTCCAATAAATTAGGTGTAGTGTAATGAGACTTTAATTATATAATGCAAGTCTTTAAAGCTTTGCTAATTATTCACGTCATTTCGTCTTTAGATCGTCGTGTTAATCGCGCGAGGAGCGTGAAACTGAAATTGACTTCAAACTTTTAACAAGCTCAAAATACGCACCTGATTTCCTTTTTGTAACATTTGACTTCACAGTGGCCTGTTGTTTGCAAAAGATTTCGTAAATCGGGACAAACGCATGCTCTGGTTTTGTGTGCACGGTCGCCACACATTTTATACAAATCAGTTCCTTGCATGTGTCGCAATAAAATTTTGGAACGGAATCTTTGTGGCCATTGCAGCGCAACACTTCCGCTCCGATTTTCTGTCGCTCTTTGTGATGGAACACTTCACTTAGAGTTAGCAAAACATGGCTTCTGTTTCTGGGCCACTTATCATGCCAACCACAACAGGAATGACACAAGAGCATTTCACATTCCAAACATACTGCAAGCGAAGTCTCTTTGTCACAGAAACTGCAAATGACGCTTTCTTGTTTTCCATTTGGACCAACAGCAGTCAGCAGTTTACTAATAAACGCATTATCTGGCAATGCAGCGACGCTTTCCAATGTGATTGAGGCCTTGCAGTGCCAGATTGGACAAACCAGCTCCGTCTCTTTGCATTGTATCGCCAGATTCTCGATACAGGCCTTGCAGAATGAATGAGAGCAAGCCGACGACGTCTTCGGCTCGTTGATGGTCTTCTTACAAATACCACACTCGAGAAGATTGTGAATCTCTTTAACTGAGCGAACGCTCGTTAAACAAGCGGCCATATGACCGTGATATGAGGTTGTAAAACAACTTTTAATGTTTCAACTTTCCTCCTAAACGGCGTTACAACATCAAGGAAGTAGAAGCAAAACTGTGACGACGTTTTGATCCAGCACAAAAACCTGTCTGGCCACATCCTGAAATTCAAGCCTATCATGCCAGCATCGTTTCTAGGTATTGCACCCTGCTGTTGACTTGGAATTGACGCAATTTGACTTTCTTTTTACTCAGAAAACAGAATACCGGGTGTCCCAAAAAAAACTTTACCTGTTTGTCTTAATATAACTCAAAAACGATAAAAGCTATTGAGTTGAAATAAACTCCACTGTATACAAGCAGGGCTAACTTAGATTTTGATATATAACATTAAATTATTGATGTGATATTTACGGAGATACAAGCATTTGATGTCGCAAGGTACTTTCAAAATCCGTGAAAAATTGAAAAAAATCGGCTATTAAATTAATTCGAAAATACTTGCATGCCACTTCCCGTGGTAAGTTTTTAACTTCAGCGATTTTAACTTTAATTGTTCGCTCTTATATAAGAGTAAGTTTGCAATGGAAAAGCGTACATTTAAAGTTAAAATCACTAAAGTTAAAAACGTAAAAGTTAAAGTATTAGTTTCGAAAAAATTTAATAACCGATTTTTGTCAATTTTCCACAGATTTTGAAAGTACCTTGCGACATCAAATGCTTGTATCTCCGTAAATATCGCATCAATAATTTAGTGTTATAAATCAAAATCTAAGTTAGCCCTGCTTGCATGCAGTGGAGTTTATTTCAATTTAATGACTTTTATTCGTTTTTGAGTTATATTAAGACAAAGAGGTAAAGTTTTTTTTGGGACACCCGGTACAAACATAAAGTCGCTTTTGTTATGACAAAACACAATATTTCTTATTGTTTTCTATCTATATCTAATTCTTCCTTGTTCTTCATACTTCATACTTCGCAAACTTGCAAAGCAGTGCATGATGTTAAAAAGGAAAAGATGCTGTGGAGAAATTTCGAGCTCAGAGCCTAAATCGACAGCCATGTTTTAAAATGCGGTATATTTTATTTAACGTGCAGTAATTCCCATCTGAAAGAGGCAGAGACAAATAACTGCGAATATCCGAAGATGGACAGGCGAAACAAAACGACATAACACAGTTGGGTGCAACACTCGGAAATCATCGAACCGGACGAACCCTGTATGTAAACAATGTAAATAAGCATGCATAACATTTGGAATGTGGTCAAACAGGGTTAAGCAAGTCCCAGTATCGGGTTTCTTGACTGGAAGTAGTAATTGTTTAGGGCCACAATAATTTGGATATTGTCATATTGATATTGATTGTGAATTGTTCTACAATCTTACGGGCGTTATGGCTGTTTCTTTAACCAGCTCTCGTTCGATTATCGAGATTCACAATCTTTTGGTGTGTGATATTTGTAAGAAGACCATCAGCGAGCCGAAGACTTTGTCTTGCTCTCATTCATTCTGCAAGACCTGTGTCGAGAACCTGTCGACACAAGACGAAGATGTCGATGACGAATGCAAGAAGTTAGTCTGCCCGACCTGCAAAACCACAACCACATTGAAACCAGACGAAACAGTCTCTTCATTGCCAGACAGTAAATTTATCGCTGAGCTGCTAACTGCTGTTGGACCAGATCGAAACGAAGAGACTTCATTATGTTCTTACTGTCACAAAGAAACCTCCATTGCAACGTGCATGGATTGTGGAATGATATTCTGCCATACGTGTCACGGATTTCATGATACGTGGCCGGCTAATAAAAGCCATAATCTGCTGTCTCTAAGCGAAATTATAAATCGTGACGAGCAAAAGCAGATTGTGGCAGACACGTTACGCTGCACTGCCACTGGTCACGAGACTGCAATTCCGGAATTTTATTGTGAAACATGCAAGGAACTGATTTGCATAAAATGTGTTGCATCCGTGCACACGAAACCAGGACACACCTGCATTGCGACTCACGAGATTTATGTAAAGCAACAAGAGGCTCTTAGGAAAAAATGCGCCACTATTAGCGAAATGTTAGCAGAAGAAAACAAGGTTAGTGATCCTTGAAATTCAGTGCTGTATATAACTGAAGGCTTTGTTGAACTAAACGAATTTGTCCATGGTGGATTTTTATGATTTTTCTTCTCTTTTTTTCAATTTTTCATTTTATTTGCTAAGGTGACGGCATGCAAAAATCTGACAAGTTTTCATTGACAAGAAGCCTTGTTAAAACGTTGGTCACGCCAGCTTTTAAACTATACCACTCTGTTTGTGTGCGCCCGACCAGGAAAAATTGTTTCTCCTACACACGAAAAAATAAGCTTGAAATATATAGGCTTGACAAAAAACGTATGCAACTATAATCCGTGTCGACCTGGGCCCGCTTGTATCAAGGGATAAGTCAAAATTAAATAACACTCTTACATCTCTCTTGAATGAGTCAACTTGAATTTTATGCACTGAATATGTAGTTGTAAACAGTATCTTTGTATTAAGTTGAAAAACATTTAGTTTGCTTCTTGAATAAGACGATAGACTTGCTCTCTATTTAACCACCGTTTAAGCTAAACGGGCTTGATACAACCGGCCCCAGATGTGAAGGCTTCCGATGGAGGTAATTCAATTTTTTCTTATACTAATAATTGTTTTCCATCGTTAAGGCGTTAGAAACGTTCAAAGAAACCAAGGTAACTTATGAGAAAAACGCGAAAGATATCAAAGTTAAACACGCCGCTCAGAAAGATGAAATGATGAAAATTATTGAAGAAGGCTTTGACAAAGTTTTGGAAAAAAAATTAGAAGAAGTCGATCAAGTCTTCAATCCCGCTTGTGAAAAGCTTTCTTCCCAAATTGAAATGATATCAAATTACGTGGAAAAAGTTGAAAAGTCACTTCAGCGTACAAATGATGTGTTGGAAAATTCGAAGCTTGAAGAATTGTTGTCAGCGCAGAAAATTATCGATGATGATATTCGAATGCTGCGATATTTATCATCGTTCCAGGTCCAGCAAGCTGACACGGAGTCCTGTATGGAAATGCCTCGTTTTTATGAAACAATCAAGGAATTAGCAGTGACTTATGCAGGTTAGAATGATACTCAATTAACCGATAGTGCACGGTGAAATTTGATTTTCTATGCGATTCATTCATTCATTGGTCCGAATTTTTTTAACAGAAAAATACGACATAATTGTCATCGCAGGAATAGAGTTTACTTGTATATGACTTAGCATCAAATGTGGTATAACAACTGGCTAAAAGAGAAAACATTTCTCGACGTTTCGACCTGAGGGCCGCTGCCACGCTGCTCCCTGGACGTATTTACTTGTATATATATGTCTAATTAGTTTCAAGGTATACACTGCGTATATTTTATAGTTCAAAGTTCAGGGGCTATAACGCTATGACATGTAATTATGATGAGCGCTCTTTGCTTTAAGTTGACTGATATTATTATTGAAGTACTTCGGATCTAGGAAGGTTTTACTTCGTAAAATGAATGTGCCTCGCCGCCCTGAACTACTTTCGGCCTCCTTGGCAAAGCTTTCAGCGTGTTTAACCTAGGCCTTCAAATAACAAGCATGTTGCATGTATGAGAGTGTCTTGACTTAAAATATCGAACACGAGAGACTTCTGGTCGTTCAAAACAGAACAAAAAGTTTGTTAAAAAACAAGGAACCATCGCTTCTGGCATGTTTCAGGCTTAGTACATGTCTTAAGCTTGACACACGCAATAACTCTTGGCTAAGTTAAAGACGCCAAAGGAAGTCGTTAATTATCCACACACGAAGGAAACTTGCCTTAACTAAAAAAAACTATCTGAATCCGAGAGTGAACCGGCTAGAGGTTGGTGAGACAACCGCCTCACGATGACGTAAGCCTGGCGTTGCATGTGCGGCACCATAGATAGGGGCGGAAATTTTGAAGGTCTGTTTTAGATTTTGACTGCATATAAATTTAGTTCAACTTCATTGCTCTTGACCGTTCTTTTCCGTTTGCCCGCGAATTACAAATTTACAATGGTCAGGAATCGTCAGAAAGCATATATTGCTTTATTTGAAATATCCGTATGTGGGAATGTATGAAAAAATTCGTCAATTAATATAGATGCTATGCCAGACACAGTGATCCTGAAGAAAGAAAAGAAACTTTTCGAACAGTTGTTAAGTTTTCTTCACGAAAAGAAGTCGCCATTGAAGCTTTGCTACAGAGCGTCACTCCATGGTTGGCAGAGCCAGAAGTTTCATCAGTTGTGTGATGGTAAAACAGGAACAGTAGTTTTGGTCAAAGTTGGAACCTGGATCTTTGGTGGATACACTGATCAAACTTGGAATGGTCAGTATGCAATATAAGAATTAAATAATAAGTGATGAACAATGTGGTATATCAATGAGGATATTGAGAGATATTAAACCCTAGTCTATTTCCTACATTGGAAAATGTGCTTAACAAATAGATTACAATGAACCGTAAACTGAAAAAAATCCAAAATTAATTGAATTATTTGTTTGCAATTTAAAAACAAGAAAATTGCTGTGACGTCATTCCGTGCGTCTGTCCTCTTATAGATCATGGCTCTCGACCAATGAAATTGCTTGAATTCTTTACGTTATTATATAATTTGCTATAGTGACCTTTTTTCTCCTAAACATAGGTTCAGCACACTGGAAAACTTCCAACGCATCGTTTTTATTTTCATTACGAAACCCAAACAACCTGCAGCCATTTAAATGCTCGTTAATTAACGGAAGAAATGGAAACGCGATCTACTGTGCTCCTTCTTATGGAGCAACCTTTGGTGGAGGCAATGATCTCCACATCGCCAACAATGCCAACAGCAATCAAAGCTCCCGCAGCAACCTTGGTAACACATACCAACCACCAGCAGGATATCAAAACAACACTCCACAAACCCAGTCGTTGTTTGCTGGTAGTTACAACTTCAAACCCACAGAAATCGAAGTATTTTACTGAAACACAAATGTTAAAATCGATCCCGTATAACTATCAGTATACACGCCTAAATCATCAACAGACCTTACCTATATGTAGTACGACATTTCGCGGCATAATCCGATTACTATAAGCCCACAATGCTTTGCCAGATTTGCAGTTAATTACAAGATATTACTTGCAAAGCATCCTGGTATTTTTAGTTAAGTATATAGAATATCGTCATATAATGTGAAAAAAAGTAGTCTGACCCCTATGAGCAAGAGTTATTCTAGACAACCTCCACAACGTGGTGAAATCATTATTACAAACATAAAGTCGCTTTTGTTATGCCGTAACACAATATTTCTTATTGTTTTCTATCTATATATAATTCTTCCCACACTTCATACTTCATACTTGCAAACTTGCAAAGCAGTGCATGATGTTAAAAAGGAAAAGATGCTGTGGAGAAATTTCGAGCTCAGAGCCTAAATCGACAGCCATGTTTTAAAATGCCGTATATTTTATTTAACGTGCAGTAATTCTTATCTGAAAGAGGCAGAGATAGACAAATAAAATCACCATTTTGTAAGTCGTGCGAACTACGAATATCTGAAAATGGACAGGTGAAACAAAACGACATACCCCCCCCCCCACACAGTTGGGTGCAATAATACTCGGAAATCATCGAACCCTGTACGAAAAGAACTGCAAACTGCAACACACGTCAACCCGGCAGTATATTATTATTACTTGAAAATGTAAATATTAAGCTTAAAACTTTGGAATGTGGTCAGACCAGTTTAGGGAAGTTTCTGCAGTATCGGGTTTCTTGACTGGAAGTAGTACCAATGTTTAGGGCCACAATAATTTGATATAGATTGTGAATTGTTCTACAATCTTATGGCTGATTCTTTAACCAGCTCTCGCTCGATTGTCGAGATTCACAATCTTCTCGTGTGTGATATTTGTAAGAAGACCATCAGCGAGCCGAAGACTTTGTCTTGCTCTCATTCATTCTGCAAGACCTGTGTCGAGAACTTGGCGATACAAGAAGAAGATGTCGAGAGCGAAGACAAGACTGACAAGTTGAAATGCCCAACTTGCAAGTCCATAACTACCATAAAAACTGGCGGAACCGTCGCTGAATTGCCTGACAATGAATTTGTCGTTAAGTTGCTGACGGTCGTTGATCCAAATCGAGAGCACTCAGAACAGGAAGCATCGCTTTGCTCTGTATGCCACAAAGAGTCCGTTCTTACACTATGTATGGAGTGTGAAATGCTCCTGTGTCACTCATGTAACGCTTCGCACAATATATGGCCAAGGAATAGAAGCCATGCTTTGATATCTGTGAGCGAAATAGCAAATCGTGACGAGAAAAAGCAGATTGTGGCGGACACGTTACGCTGCACCGCCACTGGTCACGAGACTGCAATTCCGGAATTTTATTGCGAAACGTGCAAGGAATTGATTTGCATAAAATGTGTTGCATCCGTGCACACGAAACCAGGACACACCTGCATTGCGATTCATCAGATGTATCTAAAACAGCAAGACGCCGTGAAGTCCAAATACGCAACCATCAGCGAAATGTTAAAAGAGGGAAATGAGGTTGGTGCTCACATCAACATTGATTGATAAGTAGTTAAGCTTGTTGGTACACCACGTAAGTATATGTTACTGCATGCAAAGCTTTCGGTCCGTTAACCCGCGCCTTCATCAGTGCAATGAAGGCCCGGGTTAACGGACTGAAAGCTTTGCAGTATTAAATATACTTACGTGGTGTACCTACAAGCTTAATTACTTATCAATTGTCACCATGCAAACATACAAGAATAACATTGATTGAGTTTTGACAACTTCATACCTCATTTTTTATTTCGTGTCAAATGTGGTATAAGAAGCGCATGAAATGGCCGAGTTTATGGAAAACACTTAGCTTTTAGAGTTCTAGAAGTTATTAGTACATCATGGCTCTCATGACGAAGGCTTTAAGTCGAAAGGTCAAAAGTATTTATTTTAGGCATTTGTTGTCATACCACATTGATTCGATGTTTTTCCCGTTGTGATATCAATATTGTGATATCCAATAACCTGGCGCAGGAAAAGTTTCTTCAAAATCGTAGTAAGTTTTCCTTGGCTTCTAGTGAGTGAATAAGGAACTGTACGTTATGAGGTTAGTTGATTTTTTTGAACTCATTAGGCATTGGAAAGATTCAGAAACAGCAAGACAACGTACGAGAAAGCTGCGAAAGACATCAAGTTGAAACATACCGTTCAAAAAGATGAGATCATGAAAGCTTTTGCAAGTCGCATTGACAAGATTTTGGAGGAAAAAATTCGAGAAGTTGACAACGTCTACGATTCTTCTTGTCAGAAGCTCTCGGCTCAAATCGAGTTAATGTCGAATTACCTGGAAAAAGTTGAAAAGTCGCTTCCGGGTACAAACGATGCGTTGGAAAATTCGAAGCTTGAAGAATTGTTAGCAACCCAGAAAGTTATCGATGATAATATTCAAATGCTGCAATATTTATCATCGTTCCAGATCCAATTGGTTGACGAACAGTCCTGCATGACAAAACCACATTTTTATAAGGCGATCAAGCAATTGGCAGACACTTGTACAGGTTAATTGCGTTCCTTTTCCTTTTATTTAACGAATTACGTAGTTACGTAGAATGCTCATACATTGAGCCTAGCTTGTTCACGTGAAAAGGACATAAGTACTTACCAACCAAAAATACAAACAAAACTTTACCAGAACAAAACATAACATAACACGACAGAAAGCAAAGTGCTCCTTTGACTTTCAGGAAAGTGAATAGGTATGTTATTAGGGCTTTTGAGTACCTAATTTTATAAAAAAAAGAATATTAAGGGGGGGTTCGGTGAATTTTAACGGCGTACAAATTCTGCGTGTGGTTTTTTAATATAGATGCTATGCCTGACACGTCAATCCTGAAATATAATGAGAAGCTTTTTGATCAATTGTTACGTTTTTTTGAGAGAACCGTGCCATTGAGGCTTTGCTACAGAGCATCACTCCATGGTTGGGAGAGCCAGACGTTTCATCGTTTATGTGATAGCAAAAAACCAACAGTAGTTTTGGTCCAGGTTGGAAAATGGATCTTTGGTGGATACACTGATCAGAGTTGGAAAGGTAAGTGTAAGTAATTAAAAGAACATTAAACGAACATTTGGTCGAAAGCACTGTTTGGACATATATTATAGGGTGATCTGCATTCGAAATAAAGGTGTTTGGCCACAATTTGACGTAAATTTTTACCAAACCGTTAACAATAACTACCAAAACCGCGTAGACTAGATTTCCTCATTTTAAGGGATTTTTAAGAGGGTTTTTAACATTATATTAGGTTAAATTGTCCACTGTGCATTTTTTTCAGTAACCTTCACAAAACAAGTACTCCTTGATTTCAGTTTTCCGTGATGAGTATCATGTTGATGATTGTTGTCACTATTCTTTCTCAACAGCAAGTTCTAGTTCAGGTCGATATGGAAGCTCCAACAAATCATTTCTATTTTCATTGCGGAACCCACACAACCTGCAACCATTTAAATGCCCCAAAACGATTTTCGGAAGTCAAAAAGCGATCTTCTGTGATTCTTCTTATGGAGCAACCTTTGGTGGAGGCTCTCAATTTGATCTCCACATCGCCGACAATGCCAACAGCAATGAAAGCTCTTACAGCAACCTTGGTCACACATACCAACCACCAGAAGAATATCAATACAACACTCTACAAACCAAGTCGTTGTTTGCTGGCAGCCAGTACTTCACACCAACAGAAATCGAAGTATTTTACTGAAACGTTTCGCAAAAGTCAAACGGAATTTTAAATTCACCTTGTAACAATACAAGAACAAAACAAATGCTGAAGGTCTCGTTTGTTTTTCGCCAAATGGACCTTGCCTCATGGACGGAAGCAAAAGCAATATCCTTTCTAAAATAACATGCGTACGCCAATTTTTCATTAAATGCATTACTGGATATATGATTCCCTGTCATGATATATGTAGATACAGAGAGCACCTTCCTTGATAACTGCGCTGCGGTTTAATTTTCAAATTCTGAGTCATTTTAAAATATCTCAGATTTAAAAAAATGATATTGTGCATAAAAGTTAAATGAAGTATACTGTGGTGGAAGCCATATCTAACAAGAATTTCGACCCGGCCGATCTTCCTTTAAAATGCATGATAATGCATTTATCATTTGTTCATTTGATAAATGCACGAAAGTGCATTTAGCATTTAGTATTTGTTCATTTTTACCACTAAGTATACTTGCAATCTCAGATAGAGCTATTCACACGCAGCCAACACTCTCAAACCGAGGCTTACTGCAGTCCAGCAACGCCATAAGCAAGATATTTTCATAGACAAAGCAAGTGTGATACTGACTTTAAATGAGAAACTTTCCGTAATCACGTTTGTAGTTGTTCTTTTGTTGCCCCGATCTTCTTAGGCATCTTGTGACTTGTGCTGTCCTCTATTTCTTTCGCTTTGTAATAATGTGGAGCCACTTCCAGTAGCCACGTGTTCTCAATTTCAAATACCTCGGAAAGTGAAAGAGTAAGAAAACACTGATGAAACACTGATGTAAGTACCAAAGTAAAGTAAAGAAGACAACATTTAACATTTGAAAGGTTGGTCCCAGTGCTAAAACACACAAAATGGAGTATTTTGATTGGTCCCCGAGCAGCCTGTCACCTACAGAACGGACCACTCGGGTTTTGGCGGGAAATTCTGGATTAAAAATTGTTCAAATTTATAAAACATTGCGAAATGGATTTATAGAGCTTAAAATGTCCGAGCGTGAAAACGATGAGTCACGAGACACTGCTGCATTTGTAAATATTACATTTTTACATTTCTTTCATTACACCATGTTTCTGGTTTTCGCTCAATCTCCATTGAATATGTCCGAAAACTTATAAACAAAATGACAAGATACCTGTCTCATAAATTCCTTGGTTGTGAAAACGAGTTCGTGATAAATTAACCAGCGAGGCTTGTCTTCAAATAGACTGCTTAGATGAATCATCTCACGGTCTAAAAAGAGGAGATTGCTTTATTAGTCGTGTTTCACAAGTTGACTAGAATTGTGATTTCCTGGGATAAATATTACAAGATAAAGCAGAAGTCACGATTAATGAATACCTGTTGATGTTTCACAGTTTTGTATTGACCGCCCTTCCCCAGGTGGGCGGTGTGGTAGAAAAATCCTGCAGTAAACGCCTGCGAAAATAACAGACACTGTGAGTAAGGACAGCCAAAGTTCAGATAGCTTCATTATTTAAAGGTAGACGATCTTGATCCTCACCTCCCCCTTCCCCCTTCCCCCTCCCCTTCCACCGCTTTAATTATCTCCCTGTTCTCTCCTCATCTTCTCAGTACCCACCCCCTCCCCCCCCTTCCCACCACCCCACTCCCCCTAACCATCCTATCCTCCGCTACCTCCCCCCTCTACATCTTCCCTTCCCCTCCCCCACCTTCCGTGTACACACACCTTCCGCACGGCAATGGAATCGTGAGGATTTGAAGTGATTTCAATTTCAACTCTTTCCATCAACCCTTCCAACTGATCTCTAACATCCCTGGCACGTTTCATCGACCTGTGTTGTATGAAGTTCTCATAGCACCATTGTGTCGAATAGTTGGTCTCAGCCCACTGCTCGTACACGTTCAGTAAAGTGAGGTGGTCACCCCCTGGACGGAAGAAGTTCTTTCTTGCATTGTCAGCATGAACTGCCTTGTCTTTGGGGCGGTAAAATATCGCGTTGTTTACAGACAGCATTGCGGCGATTGTCAGAATCTGATCAGTACAGGAATATCTGTGAATAAATCATTGAAAATAACTTGGTAAAAACTCGTGCCTAGAGTTCATCGTTATATTCAAAATCGAAGCAAATGGTTACTTTTCTGATGCGATAAGTGCTTTTGACATCATTGGGTCCACTGGAAACTCAGCCATTCTGCGGCCAAGCTATGGAAAACGGAATATATGTAGCATGGCTTTAAACATTTACGTTACGCTAACTATCCTGGGCTAAATTTCACCGAGGAAGGCATTATTACCTTAGTCAGTTCTCCGTGATGATTCAACGCTCCTAAAGCGTACAACTGCTCCAGAGCTAAAATCAACGTTTCCGCTGGTGGAGGATCCATGAAATCAAAATGAATCAGATCATTAATTCCAAGACTTTTCAACAACAACACGACATTTCCGAGATTTGTTCTCTGAATCTAATTTAAAAAATAGGACTCGACCTCACATTTTTGCACATATCTTGTTCCAAAATGGATATCTATGGATATCTCGTTCCGAAATGGATATCAATGGATATCTTGTTCCAAAGTGGATATCTATGGATATCTTGTTACAATATGGATATCAATGGATATCATGTTTTATTATGGACATCTCTGGATATATATCTATACCTCAGGGATCGTATTTTCTTCCAGTTCATTCTTGTATGCCCAGGCTGTGTAGAGACGAAAACATTTCCCAGCTGCAACGCGGCCTGCACGGCCAGCGCGCTGATTAGCTGAAGCCTAGTAATTGCAACAATATTCATAATTGTTAGTATTTTTCGAAATGCACATTGTCGACGAGGTTACTACAAGGTCTTAGAAACACTGATAATGCTGTACTATAATGACTATCGTTTGGTCAAGCGTAGAAATGTATGTTCTCTATTATAGATTCCTAAGTAGCTACTATTGTGACAATATACCTTCGAGATGGGCGTGACCACCAAAGACTCCATGCCTGTCCTGGGGTTGTAACTCTTTTGCTTGCAAAATCCAGGGTCAATCACATAAATAATTCCGTCGATGGTTAGCGAGGTCTCCGCTATATTCGTTGCCAAGACAACCTGATGCAAGCAAACAAATCCTATTGGAGTGATGTACAGATACGCGAGTGGGCGACCATTCACGTGTTTTCAAAGCCATACCTTCCTAGCCCCGGGTGGGGTGGGTTCAAATATCTTCGCTTGCATATCTGAAGGTAGATTTGCATAGATTGGAAGAATAAGTAACTCCTTTATCTTAGAGCCTAGTTTCCTCGTCCGCTCGGTCAGAATTTCAAACGACGCTTCGATCTCTTCTTGTCCAGTGAGAAACACCAAAATATCGCCGTCTGGCTGAGTGAGATGAATTTGCAGAACGCTCACCACAACCGCGTCCAGGTAATCAGCTTCTGGGGCCTGGAAACAGGAAGTGTGTACATGAATATGAGGACGACACAATGCTAGCAAAATCTATCTTTTGGGCTGCATTTGACAAGACTAGACAATCGATTCACGAAATCCCTGGGGCCGGTTGTATCAAACCCGTTTAGCTTAAACGGTCGATAAGTCAAAATTAAATACCACTCTTACATCTCTCTGGAATGAGTCAACGTGCACTGAATATGTAGTTGTAAACAGTATATTTGTATTAGGTTAAAAACATTTAGTTTGCTTGTTTAATAAAACGATAGACTGGGTTTCTATTTTAAACTTAACCACCGTTTAAGCTAAACGGGCTTGATATAACCGGCCCCTGAACTATATATGAGAAAACATCTACATCTTCATACACAATCAGTATGTATCTGGACGGCCATTAGGTGGAAACATCAAGATGTTTCGCAGGCAGTTGAGGTACCAATTGTCTTGACGTCGTCACCTTGAGATAAAATTGGTGAACAACTGAGATTTACAAATACCTTAGTGTAGTAAATATCAACAGGAAAACGTCGACCTGGAATACGAAATATCGGAGCATCGTCGAAAAACTAGAAGTGAAATAAAAAGTTGTCGACTTAATAATGACCCTGCTGCGTCCGGTGTTTCAGAAGCGCCATAATACTATCAAGGGATTCATTTTGTTTACACATACGCTGGAGAATTTATCCGCGTCCAAAGTCGCGCTGGAGATGAGCAATTTCAGCGTTGGTCTGAAACGAGCGATGTCTTTGACCAGACCGAATAAAACATCCGTGTGAAGTGTCCTTTCATGAGCTTCGTCGATAATCATCACGCTAAAGAAATAACCAAAGCATTGTAGAACAGCATGCAGGTATTCAACTTGCCCAAGACTCGCGGTCAGTCTTGAGACTTAGCCAGTTGTATTCGAGTTCAACGACCACTCTGACCAAAAAATATCCAACCAGTTTTACCTGTAGCTTGCAAGATCAGGTTCCCCAAGGAATTCCCTTAGTAACATTCCGTCGGTCATATACTGTTCGTGAAAAATAATAAAATCAAAGACCAAATTGGTATAATTATGATCGACGTTTATGTGACATGATGTGATGTTGCTCTTACTGAATGGCATAGAAATTTGCTTTAAAATCCCAAGGGGGAGAGTTGCAAGTGAGATTTTTGACCAGGGCTCAATATATACCTTGATAATTGTTCGCTCAGAACAGCAATCTTCAAATCTAATGCTGTAGCCAACCTGAAACAAAAATGACCATATCGTTGACTCAAAGCTACTCATTGCAACTTCTGACAACCTCGTCTGACCACCTGCAACTGCAGATCTCTGAGCAAACTTCTTTCTACCTCGTTCCCTAACTTGGTTCCAATCTCCTCAGAGACTCTCGCAGCAACGCTCATGGCAGCAACTCGTCTTGGTTGGGTACAACCAATCTTGAGTTTCTTTGCGGTATAACCATCCTCATAAAGATACTGAGGGATCTGAGTGGTCTTTCCTGATCCGGTTTCACCTTCGATAATCAAAACCTGTTGACAGAGAACAAAGTCTTGTATAGCTTTAACTTAAATTATCATTGCCGATGGATTTGTAAGCAACAATTTAGCAGACCATTCAAATCCTGGGGTACTCCTGATAGATGAGAGTATAAATCAGACTTAATCCATACCTGATGGTCTCTTATGGCGTCCAATAAGCTTTGCCGGTATGCAAATATTGGCAAACTTTTTCTTGTCTAACAAAGAAGATATTATAGATAGTTTGATGTTGTTCGTCCTGATTTCTGTGGTTCTGAGAAGGACGGTTGATGTTTCAAACTCTTAGCAGTAATCGTTTTCAGAGTCAAATAGACTTCATTATGAGAAAGTTCTTGCTGCTATAGCAAATGCTTGCAAATAATTAATGTTTTCATGACTTTTCAACTCACCTCCTCTATCGTCATTCGTTTCTTCTGATGCTCCGATAACTCAGGTTCCTGTTGGCATAAAAATACAACTGTTTTCACAGAACAAAATAATTAACATAAATGCGATTAAAAATTGCAACCTTTTAGTTGGTTTCCAAAACATACACAAAAAATTTTTTTTCATTGTTCCTGTACTCAAAACAGGCACTTTCGTGACAGTTTAGTCTCATGACACGTAGACGAAGAATTTTTGTGGTTTCTTATAATCTCCCATCAAGACCATACCAACCTTATTATTAATAACAGTGCCAGGAACATTTTCTGCCAAAACAAACGCGATTTGTTCTTCTTCCTCCACCATCAAATCATAATCTTTCACCTATGATGCAGGGTCAATCAGTTCGGTTATTATCTGGTTGTTATTTCACGGGAGTTAGTGGTTTTTTGTTTCAATACTGTCGACCACGATTACGGTTCCCTATTGACCATTACGGTACCCTACTGTCTATATTACGGTTCCCTATTGACCCATACGGTTTCCTATTAACCATTACGGTTCCCTATGGGCCATTACGATTCCCTATTCACAATTACGGTTCCCTATCGACCATAACGGTCCCCTAATGACCATTACGGTTTTTTATTGACCCTTACGGTTCTCTATTAGCTATTACAGTTCTATATATATTGACCATTACGGTTCCCTATTGTCCATCATGGTTATTTTATCAACAAGAATATAGATTGCTTGTTGGCTATCACGTTGGTCATATTCGGCAAATTTTCTCCCGGTAAAGAGGGCTCAGTTTTTCAGCGGTCTTCGCATAAAAAATTAAAAGCTTTTCGTTTTACGTCTTGCTCTCAATTTTGTAAGTTGTCCGCTGACAATATGAGCCTGCACGAGTGGGAGAAACTTAGCTAAGTTGGACCAGCGTGTATCCTGATGTACCAACACTAACCACACCTGAAATCCTCAAATGATTTCTGCCGTTAATTCTTGACTCTAACAACGCATTCAAAATGCCCATATAGATCTACTACAATCCTACCCGTTTCTGCGAGTTGAAACGTTTACCTTATTCTTAGATTTAGCATCTTTGGCACCAAATTTCATCTTAGCCTGCACAAGCTTGTCTTCCTCCCATTGCTTCTGCTCATAATTGGGACCGAGTTCTTCCATGATGACTTCGTCGTCGTATTTTGATGGCTTCGTTCCCTCCTTCGGCATGGAGTATCGATCAACCTTCTCTAGTTCACCGGCCTTCTTGTAATCCTTGGCTAAGTTAAGCACGGTTTTCTTGTATTCAATTTCCTTCTTCTCTCGTTTGCTCAAATTGAAGTCGCCAAAGAGATACTCGTCATCTTGAATGTCTCCTTGAAGCATATCAATCTGATCCACCTGACGTTTTTTCACATAATCTCGCCTCGATTTCTCACGAAGCTTTGGAAGCTGAGTGGAAAAGAGAATGGTAAACTCTAAATTGCAGACTCTAGGTATCTCGCAAATATATCACGGAATTTCACGGAAAGAGTATACTCTGGCCGTTGAAAGATATTTACCATTTTTTTACGATCTTCTTCGTCCAAATTTAGTCTTTTCTTGGCTTCCTCATATGCCTACAAGCACGCCAGACACCCATTATATCATATGAACGATTTATAACTTACGTGAACAAGTTAAACATTTCATAACCCATTTAAAACACATGGCATGGAAAACGTTGCAACTCATTTGACACAATGATACTACCGATGTTGTTGACTTGGGCAGTCAGGTAAACAATTACTCATCCAAAGCAATCTGTCTTGATGACTTGACCCCTCACCTTCTTCTCTGATCGTTCCATCACATTCCTTTGTTTCTCTTTATCCTTTTCTTTCAACCGTGCTGAGAATGCGTCTCTTTCTTCCTGATCTTTCATTCTCTCCTTTTCGCTCCTCTCCCATTCGTCTTCCGAATCTGCAGCAGTTTCCTTCACTTCAGCGGCGTCTTCCTCGCTGGACTCGGACATTTCCGCTTTCTTTCGTAAATGCTTTCGTCGCTTCGCCGTCCTTCGTTCGGCCGACTTCGTTTTTGCCGCCATTTCTTCATCATCTTCGTCATCATCATCGGATAACATGCGATATGCCATATTTCGCTTCTGTTCTGCAACGATTTCTCTCTCGCGAGCACGATTGGGGTTCTCTCCCGCCTTGTATGAAACAGAAAATTTTTATTTAGAAATACTTGCTGAAGGCAAGCTATATGAAGAATTCTGCAACTTTTTACATGAAGATAACTTTACGGAAGTCTTATTTTTAAAATAAAACTCGCAACTACCTGACCACCTCACAATTCACTTTCATAACCTGAGTTTGCACAAATATTTTCGCCCAGACACCGAGCTGAGGGTAAAAGCTTTTCATACAAGTTCTGACTGAAGCCTTAGTAAAGTCTTTCAAAACAATAGTCCTTAGTGACTTTAGAATTTGTAGTTTCTGCAACCCCTACTATTCATGGTTACTACGTACTAACAAATTACATATAAATAAATTATAAATGAATATTTATTGGCCGTTGTGTATAGTGAGAAACCACATTACTGAGCTATTGGAAAACCTGATCAACTAAACAAAATAGGCGGGCATGTATATATGTACGCAAAATACCTCTTGATGGGGCACACGCTGCCACAAATCATTTGCAAAGTTTGAGATTTGACCGTCCAAGGCACCAAGAAAGCTTTCGAGTTTATCGCGAAATGATTCTGAAGATTTAGTGCTTCTGCTCAAACTGACAAGGTACTCGACAGTATGTTTATCGGAGAAACCAAGAATATCGTGAAGTCTGTCAGAAACCCAAGTGTTCAACGCCATTTTCTGCAAAAAAAGAATACGATTTGCTATTATAAGGCCGCCATGTTGGATTCCGTTCCAGTCTTCTCTTATAGGCTCGGTTCACTGAGCTATATAACATCACAGTTAAAGTATAAAGAGCAAAGTGGGCGAACTGTGAGTACTCGTGCAGTTGGGCCAACTAGAAGTATGGCAATACTTTTATCGCGCAGTACGAAGCGGCTTTTTAGTTCTGTTGCTGAGGATTTTTATAAACTAAGTGCACTCGCTTTGAACGGCAAAGAAGTAGATTTCTCGAAGTACAAAGATAAAGTAGTTTTGATCGAAAATACTGCATCTTTATGAGGTACAACCATCAGGGATTACACCCAGGTATACACGCTCATTCAATAATGCTCGAAGCATCAGATTCGAGTCAGAAATAGTAAGACGATATCATTTGAGGTCCGATTGGAGAGGGTTATCCAATATTGATTTAAGCCCTGTCCTAAGTGTCCTTGAGAACCAGAATGTCCTTCAAAACTGATCTCATTACTGAAACTGGATTGAGATCAACCAATTGTTTAAAAGTGAAGTTTCTCTTTTTCCTGCCCCTGGAAGTAAGTGCCAGTATCCTTCTGATGGAGTATATTAAAGGAAATAAACAACCTTTGTGTGTTTTTTCAGATGAACCAGCTTCTGGAAAAATACCATTCCAAAGGCCTCTGTGTTCTGGGATTTCCCTGCAACCAGTTTGGGCATCAAGAGAATTGCAAGAATGGGGAAATTCTTGATCTGCTAAAACATGTCCGACCTGGTAATGGCTTTGAACCAACAATTGAAATGTTCTCTAAAATCAACGTCAATGGTGAAGACAGCCATCCAGTGTTCCAGTTTTTAAAGTCTAACCTGCCAATGCCTTTTGATGAAGAGCCAGATGGCTTGTTCAGTGCCAATCCTGCTGGCATTCAATGGAAACCTTTATTAAGAAGTGATGTAAGATGGAATTTTGAGAAGTTCTTGGTGGACAAAAATGGTGTGCCCTATCGTCGTTATGGAAAAACATTCCCCACAATTGATTTAGCGAACGACATTGAAAAACTTCTAAGTCAATAATTGAAAAAAATATATTAGTTATATCTTATTGAAGTGTAAATAGCAAATTATTTGATTAATGATAAAACTTTTAGAAACTCTGTGTAAGAGTAGAAAGTTTTGGAAGTTCAATTTCAAATATTATGTGAAAATCATTCAATAATAAAAGGTCTATTGTATCCCTGGTTATGCTTTCAATTCAGATTTTATTAAACAAAGCAGGTTAAAATGCTGGAATAAAGTCTTTGAATGCTACCTGATCATCTTGGCACAAACTATACTCATCATGTTTGAGTGCACCATATTTCAGGATATTCAACCATGGTCGGGTATACCATATTTCGGTATATTCGACCATGGTTGAGTATGCTATATTCGGGTATATTGGACCATGGTCGAGCATACCATACTTTGGTATATTCAACCAATGTTGAGTATACCATATTTTGGTTATATTCGACCATGGTCGAGTATACCATATTTCGGTATATTCGACCATGGTCGGTATACCATTTTTCGGTATATTCGACCATAGTTGAGTATACCATATTTCGGTTATATTCGGGCAAGGTCGAGTATACCATTTTTCGGTCTATTCGACCGTGGTCGAGTATATTTCGGTTACATTCTTCAAAAACTATGGTCAAAAACCACACATTCGCTGACAGATTTAGACTTTTAACTTTATTAAATTCAAAAATTAACCACATACGCTATCACCCTTAAACAAAATATGAACGCCCTGATTATAACTTGAAAGATAATCATTTTAAGCGCTTTCAGGAGCTCCGCCTTCCCGTGTTTGTGGCTGTTTCTGTTGCATACAGCTTCGTGCAACTGACTCAAACAATCTGGAAAAGTAATAATACCCATTTTTAGATCACGATTGGGGCGTAGAAGACAACATACGACTCAAAACGACGGTAGAACTCGAAACACAACTATGCCATCTGTTTGAGAAAACGGGTAATAAAGGGTGTAGTAGGGGGATCCCTACCTCGTAAAGAGTGTAGTAGGGGTTTATGAAAGGGGGATCCCACTTCGTGAAGAGTGTAATAGGGTAACGTTATGAAAAAGAGAAAATATAACAGAAATATAGCGTTTATATACTTTTCTATCTCTGGTGCACAGTGGACAAAATCGTGCGTCCAGAACTTGTATTGATGATTTTTGATGAGCTCAATGAATGTAATCAGCAATCCCCAAGGATGAGGTCTGTTTACAATAAGTCTTTCCAGCAGCACCCTGATATGAAAGATAAGGAAAAAATAAATCATCAAGACGGCGAAATCAATTCTTCAACCTACGAGCACATTTGCTCTTAAAAGATGTGATATTAGTAACAAGTATAGACCAGGCTTTGGTAGTCAAAAGATGATATTTTTTCAATGAAAGAAAGTGCAACTGACCTCGTGATTTGTTCCTGGATGGCTTCCGTATTCGCCTCAGCAAAAAGATAAAGTAAAACACAACTAAAATAGTGAGTGTGGCTGTTGGGATATCGCAATTGGTTGGCGACTGCGTTCAAAAATAGATAACGACCTAAAACAAAGAAAATTATTATAAAATTCACCTTGACTTGAAAGATTCGTGTTTTACGCGTTCAGGAATCTGCATGAAGCCTACCTTCAGTATCTAAATCGACAGCAAGGTTTTGGAAGATGTCCATGTGAGATGAATGCGTGATAGTCGACATGGAAGGTGTTCCACTCTTACTGTGAATATAAGCAATAGCCTGAGTGCCAACGTAAAGAACTAGAGCGTTCATTAAGGGAACATTGTATCGGGTACCAGGCTCTGTGGCAACCTGAAAGAGAAGTTGAATAAAATAGAAGTTGAATCAAATAGAAAAAAAACTTGGAACTTTCAGAGTAAAACGAATCCTTAGGGTGATAGAATTTGGATTAAGGGTAGGATTAAGGATTATAGGCAAGGATTTGCATTAGGATATAGAAACAGGGTAAAGTACGGGGAGGAGTATGTCACTTGATATGCTTACTTGTAGGTGTGATCTCAGTTCGGTCAGGAATGTCACTGGAGCTCTCGTTTTCAGATAAGAATCTAATTCCTGAAATTACATCAGTTCAAAATATTTACGAGTTATGACAGCTCAGATGAACACAAAAATCGTATAGCCCATATGGGGGGAATCTTGCTAAGGTTACAGCATTACCACATAGCGTTCACATGTGAATGATAAGAAGTGATACAGCAGATTAGACTGGAGTGGTACATCATGCTTACCTTTTTAAAAGTTGAGGGTTGAATTGCCGTTGAAAAATTCGTTAAAATCCGTGGAGAGTGAGCAATATCAGTGAGCAGGTCAACCTTGATGAACGAAACAATTGTGTGTAAGGAGGAATTTTTGTTTCAGACCAATCAGAAATTTTGTTTACATTTCCGGTTACCCAATCAGAATGCACAAATATTGACTACGTCCGGTAAAAAGATACGATATATACCATTTTATATGAAGTAATAAAAATTTAAGCATTCTGATTGGCTTAGCCTGAAAAAGTGGACACATATGCTGATTAGTTTAAAATGAGATTGGTTCATGTCATTGCGCATTCATTTACATCTTCAGATGGCAAATCTGTATGCCGCATGCACTTGGCGATGTCGAAACTTGTCAAGTTTCCAATACCTTGAGATTTGGCGTGAAGGGATCGGGTAATCTCATATTTCTAGGAAATGCGCTAAGTATGAGGTTTCTCATTTGAATGCAATTAGGTGGGATGACGTCACAGAAGCTGAAATGATAGTCGCACAGAAATTCTGGGAAATCGTGAAGGAGGACCAGTAACACTCTGAGAGTTCCCTGAAACAGAAAATATTATGAAATTTCATTAGCTTGCACTACCTAAAATCACCCTGACGAGGAAAGCAATCTAAAAAGACTGGCAATAGCCTTCTGAAGTGCTTAGGTCACACAGTTTTCTATCTATACAATTTTGTCCCACTTGTTTCCCAGATTGCATTGCGATTCATTGTTCGAGACCGACATGACGTAAGCACCTCAAAGGTCTATTGTCAGGAATTACATACAAAATCATTGCAAAAGCTCACCTTGTAAAGAAGATGCGTGGGTTTGTTCAACTCCGCATTTCTCAAGAACGGAGCGAGAAATTTGAACAAATCTATCAACAATTGCTGAAACAACACCCAGCCCTACAAAAACGTGAAATAAAAACGCACGTTAAGTCGTTGCATTTAAAATCGTGTATCTTCTGTAAAATGAATCATTCTTCGAACCTTCTGTTGCGGTGTGTTCAACAACAACTTGGACATAAACATTCGATGCGAGATCAATTCAAGCCAAGCATACGCGAATCCCGGCGCACGTGACGGACGAAGAGCATGGAATATTGTACTGGGAAAAAATGATGAAAAATCAATGATGAAAATATAAAATGAGATGTGAAAATACAACAAATAAACTTGCACTTAATGATGAACACTGTACTTTGAAATCTAAACTTAATTTAAAAGGATTGAGAGCCATTTCTGAAGAACTTGTTGGGTTAGTCGATCATTTCAGTAATACTGGGATGTTTTGATTTGGTTTTGTTTTCCACAGCGTTATATTTCTGATCATGTTTTTTCTGAAAATGCAGGCTAGCTCAACGTAATTTGTTTTCCAAAAGAGTTATTTCTGAAAACTAAACCTAGCTCAATGTCACCAATATTGCAAGCTGTAGAAAGCTGGAGACACTTTATTTCTGTGATTCCAATCTTCACAAACTAGACTTGGGACGTACCTAAATGTTTGCAAGACCTGATAGTTGATAGCTTCAAGAACTTGTTCTGGTTGGTTCAATTCCAACAACAGGATTATAAAGATCCTATGATAAGCGAGTTGATGAAAATCTGTCTTTCGCATTTCGTGATCTTGAAGTAGGACCTGGACGACAGTTCCAAGCACCTGAAATAAACATTCGCCAACAACAGAGATTAATCCTGAGAAGAAAGCAGTCAATTTAGGATTTAGGACCTCATGGCGTATGTGATTTACTGCCCCTGCTGGAAAGTTTAATGCTATTGGCCCACACCTGGCATAAGGTGAAGTTGTTGCTCTATTGTGGGAGATCACATACGCCACAAGAAGAAATGCATTCTCAATTTAGTCCCCAAACTCAGGGAAACCTAACAGTATAATCGATTTCATTTTGATTTTGATAAAACCACCCACCCCTCCCTAGGCCCTAACTATACTTACCCTAGTAAGTAGATTAATCTTGGTCACACTGTTACTGGCGTCACCGGAGTGTCGAACAAGCAGAGCTATCAAACGACAGTACGCATCCAAAGTACTGAAACATTTCGCGCGGGCATGGCTCCTGTTGGAGGCCTGCAATGATGATGAAAACAAAGACGTGTAAGTAAAGGATATCTGTGTATAGATAGGGATAACAGCGGTACCTACGTGTTCAATGAGTGCACGATAAGTATTTTCCACACAAAGTTCTGTGCTGATGCGAAAGAATCGGGTTATAAGATCATCTGTTTTCAATATGCCATGTTGGTGAAGCTGAAATGACAGAGAAACAAATGCATTAAATACACAAGGGGCGCTTTCCTTATACGGTGAAAACAGTCAGACCGGTTCTGTTGTATTTCGGTACAGAAAGATTACTGGTTTTTTAGAATGTTTCAAGAACTCTGCATTCACGTTGATCGATATTTACATCCGCCTAGCATAGAAAATGCAGTTTCACCGCTATATTTTAAAAGAAGTGTTTCATTTCAATTCAAAGTATGACCGCTCTGATAATTTTGGCCGCGCTTAATGAAAAGCGCCCAAGCTGAATCACACGAGCCAAATTGAAGCTTTGTGTGGAAAGGAAAGTCCGCCATAACAATGGACCAAAGCTGTAAGTTTCTTTGAAATAGATTCCTTACCATTGCTACGAAAGTTGAGAACGCTTTTTCGCTTTCTTTTCCCGCGGCTGGTTGGTGATACAGACGAACCCATTCATGAAGGAGGTATTCCACCTGAAAAGAAGGCAAAAAATAAGGAGGATGTTTTGTACACTGTTTAACGATGAATGCTTTAGCAATCCACACACCTTGTCATGAAGACCAGGAGGATCTTCGAATACTCTTAATCCGCTTAATCCTAAGGATAATCCAGCTTGACCGCTTGATCCTTTGTCTAAATCGTTTAATCTTGGAGGGAAATCGATGCCACTGCTCATACCTCCGCTACGTATAACCTCGAGGATCGAGGGAAGCCTAAACAGCGAGTAGAAATATCTCCCTGTAGATATCGAACAAAAAATCTTTCATGCAATGTCAATATTGATGTGAAAATTACTCACGCATCGCCAATGCCACTTCTCGAATTTGCTATTCGTGATAGAGCCTCCAACGTCTGATACAAGTCGCCCTACATGAAGTTTGAACCATGTAAAGTTTTAAACCCGTGAACACCACAAACGTTGAAGAGTTTAAAATACGTACTTGGGAAACGTGATTACTGTGTTCGTCAATCAGATAAAGTTTCGTCAACTGTACCGCAAAATGGATGGCCGACACGTTCAGGTCGTTTTCAATACACTAAAAGTATAGCATATACTTATCATGATCAACGCACTCCCTTGTTACATGTGATGGTGAATCTTCACTTGACCCTAAAGCTCTTGCGAGCCTTGTCGATGTTAAAATCCACCCCCTTTCCCAGATCAAATTTGATCCACGCTCTGCTGAACAATGCGATGGTAATCGAGAACAAAAGGAAATCTTACTTGTGCTAAATGTACATCAAATTCTCTCATATTGATCAGGCGATTTCGAATGAGAATATCGATGATGTCAACGTTAAACTTTACATCCGGTGGACATTCGCATACAAATCTAGGATTAAAGGGGATGTGAGATATGATATGAGACGATATGAAAATCTTTAAAAAGAAGAAAGAAATATCCAAGGCATACTTTGTAACATGTTTTCCAGTCCAATGAGGACCACAAGCGCGAACATCTTGCAGACTTCGCAAAACAACCATGTGGCAATCTCTGTATCTCAGAGCCAGTTCAGTATCGCTGGGGATTGGATTTAAACCTTCCAGTAAGCCTTTTACCGCCTAATCAAAAACAAAAGACCAAGTTCTGGTGTTTGAACAGACTTCTCAATGTTGGGTTACAAGCGACACGACACATCGCGAATAATTTCTGACAGACAAATCACTTTAGATAAACCAATTACGACAGCCACAGGCTATGGTGGTAAAAGGTTGGATTTTAGGACAGTTGGAAATAAACATGAACACTGGGTTACCTTATGGACAACTCGGGTGAGAGCGACACTATCCCTAGATGCTCTTGCAGTGACCAGGACGTCGAGTAAACCAACAATTGCCAAGCCATGAGGACTCGTCTGAGATAAATTCATTGCATGTAGATGCTGTTCAATGTCGGCAGTGCATTTACCAAGAATTTGGGCCACTTCTTCCGGTAATATCGTTGGCTATGGCGTTAAATAAGAAGAAAGTAATCCAGCGTCAAAGTTAACACAAAAATACGATTCAATACAGCGCGTTTTCCCAGCCAAATTGCTCTTATGAACACCACTGAAGCTTGGAAATCGTTTTGGCGGGAAAAATTTCTCCACGAATGAGACAAACCAATCAGCATTCGCGAGCAATGTGCTCGACCAATCCGAGCTTTCGTAGCAAAGATTACGTCCTTACCTCAGTTGCATGAAGATTTTGTTCAAAAATAGATCTGTTGTTGGCAAACGCTGCCGGTGTCGTCAGATTCTCACCAGGAGTAGGTGTTGTAAAACCAGGAATTGTTTTCCCGAACTCTTCAAATACTGCTGTTTGGTTCGGCGTCACACCGCCGACCTAGAAAGGTAAGTATTTGTTGACAAATTTTTGAGTGACTGACTTGGTATGTTATTGCTCGAAGTTGATTTATTCACAGTGCTTTGTGTTTTCTAGCCCAGGTTTCTGTACTCACCTTCAACCGTATTTGTTCAGGCATTCGTTCAGCCTGGTAGGTTAGGACGACAGGATCACAATAGCGTCTTCCTTCGCTGCGAGCATGACGCCGTAATTCAAATTCCTAACAAAACAAAAGCTCTCAACGACATTGCAAGTCAAGTATGATGACAATTTTGCACGAGAAATGCTTCTGCCTATTTCTACTTACGGAAGCAAGACGTTTGTCCATTTCAGGCAAAGCTTTCTCCACCGCTGTCTTTTGTATAAACGTACAAGCAAGCTCGGTGTTCTCCTCGCTGACAATCTGAGCGGCGCTTTCGACTGCTTCTTTTTGCTGAGGAGTGGCGCCCTAACAACATTCAATACATGGTCAGGTACTTCGTATGAGAATGTAATGGATAGCAAATTGTCGTTAAAATTTCCCACCCCAAGTAAATGCCTATTCACCAAAATGAGTTTTTTGTTTTGTTTTTTTTCTTATTCCCGTAGTTCAAAAACAACACAACACACACGCAAAGTTTCGTGTAGAACAATACCTTTATCGACCTTTCTCGTACGAACGAAGAGTACTTACCCTCAAAGCAGCCATCAAAGTTGACCTCAAATTATTATTAATACTAAGGTTCAACGGTTCACGACACGTGATCAAGGCCATCCCAGCAGTCATAAAGCGCACCATACTATACGCGGCTGTCCTCATTCGCGACTCATCCGGGTCCAAAGCGAAGTCCTGGGGAAAGCAAGATTTTTTTTGATCAGCAAAACCGTTGAACAAGAAGTTCTAGGAGTCTTCCCACGGCCTTCAATTTTGAATTCATATGCCACAAAAGGGGCTAAATTGATCATAACAATACTTGGTCGTTTACAGTCGTTCAAGGTTTTCTAAACACAAACCTTTTTGACGATCATTTCTGCAGTGGTCAAGCAAATTTTGATGGATCTCTCAACAACTGGATGAATGAGTTCCTGCACAGCGCGATCAATCGCTGGTCGTACGTACTGACGGAGTTGAGGCTGTTGTTGGAACAACGCTATCTGTTTGGGAAAAAATTATGTACATTTTAGCCTGTGAGGGTAGTATATGTACATTCTTACATGAAGTATATGTACTTGAATTATGTTACATGAAGTATATGTTACAGCGTTTGGTCTTCAATAATACGTCATGTTAATGCCCTTGAAAAACCTGAAACTTGAAATTTATCCTCAATTTACCTGTGGGTTTATCTTGATGAGGCTGGCAAGTCCGGCCAAAGACGTGACATTGATTTCTTGGTAAGAGTACTGGGGAGGAGGAGGAGTTGTTGGAGGAGCCTGGGAAAGAACAGACGGTCCTGTCGGCCTGTCCTTGTCCGGCGACGACAACTGATGTATGATTTGGTTCAATTTCTCAGGATCTTTCAATAACGTTGTCGGAGTGATTTCTTCCTGCAGAAAAAAGGTTAAAATTCTCGTATCTAATGATCCATCATCACTCCGCAGTAGCGTTCAGGTACAAACAACGTGTGCGTACCTTCATGTCAATTCCCAAGGCATGGCATAGAACTTCAACTTCAAACTTAAGATTAAGCTGAAATGTAAACAAATAGATATATACGAATGTTTATAGGCAGGAAATGAAACTGTACAAGAAAGGCAGTGTAGCTTGCCCAGGATAAATATGCCCAATGCATACCTTGAGATCAGGTACTTGGTGTAATTCGACTAAAACACCCATGACTGCCATGACCCAGGGATTTGGAGGCTTGAATATCTACACAATGTTTACACAAAATGATGCTGTATTCCAAATTTCAATTTTTCTCTGAACAAACTACGATTGGATTAAAACGTATTTGGAATAATAAGCGATACATACTCTGCTCTTGGCACAACCTTCCATTATTTTTGCAACAAATGGCACAACATACAACATTTCCTGTGAAAAAATTCACAAAATAAAATTGAAGCATCGAGACGTTGTGATACAAAGCGCACACACGTTGTCGGATCCAATTCACTTCTGACGTATGGAAAGTAGTTTGTTATTGATAAAACAGTACTGCATTGGTTTTAGTTGATTTGCTGTCCACATACATTACAAGTCGACAGACTATAAAACATCCATCAGAAGTGAATTGGATCCGAAAAACTAGGATCGTGTAAACAGACCTTAAGGGAAAAACCCTTTCTTTCTCTTTCTCTGAGAGTTGGTAACAAGCTAGTAAAAATAACTATAACTACGCCAATATTTCACCTGTTGTCCTTTGAAATACGCTTCAATAATAAGCGACTTTACATCCAGATTCTAAAACAGACATTATCGAATCATGTTAAATGTGTATCTCGGAATATAATCTAATGTAAAAACCTAACAATATTGTATTTGATAAATACTCCTGCATGTTCACGGAACTTACTCTCATCAACACGGGCTTATTTTGAGCCAAAGTCATCAGACCAAGCCAATGGCCAAGATTTTTCAACAAAGACCTGTCTGAGAAGTTTGCGGGTACTTTGTCGGATTGAAGTAAAACCTGAAAATAAAGATGAAGCGAGTTGTGTTGAGTTGTTCTTTAGTTGGTTTACCAACCTCGACAACTTTTCCAGGGGGGTGTACACATGCTCTAACATTACCACAGGGGGGTGCAAGCTTGCTATATGCATACCTTTATGTTTCGATAGGTTTCCTGAAGCACCAATTGAAAGAGTTCTTTCCACTTCAGGGTCTCCATGAACTTGATGTAAAGATCGTGGAAGTTTGGCTCAATACTGACTCTCTTCATGACTAAATATTGAGCCAGCCATGGGAAGAATTCGGTCTTCACAGCTTCTTTCAATTCCTCGCCCTGAAATGTAATAATCCAGCTAAAGTAAACTTATAGAGATCAAAGCCAATATTCAGGATAGATAGCTGCAAAAGTCTTTTTTAAAAAAGGACTTTTGAAGTACTTTTCAAAACGTCTCCTCTTGTGAGATGAAACGGATCATATCCTTCAAGCCACCAAATATTCACCTTTTGTGTGAGATTATTTGTTGAGATATTATTAAAGATGAAATGGATTTTATCCTGAATCGATTCCGACGGCTGAGCCAGCTCTGACTTCTCGGTAGCTCCAAGAAGAGTATCGATATTGCTGGCGTTTGCTATTGAGGGCTAAAATGAAAAATAAAACTATGATGAATCGAAGTGCATTGTTTTGAAAACAGCCTCTTTTCAAGACAATTTCTGAATACCTCTTTTCGCGTTGTTGAACCGTTTGCGGGCACTAGAAAAGAGAGAGAAGTTGTTTTGTATTTTACTTTGTACGATCTAAATCAATCAATCAATCAATTCGACCATGGTCGAGTCTGCCGGAAAATGGCGTATTCGACCATGATCGAATATGCCGGAAAATGGTATACTCAAATAAATCAATCAATTAATCAATCAATAAATTAATCATTCCCTTTGATTAAGGCGAATTCTGGCCTGCATGATTGTCGATCAATCGCTTTTAGTAAGGTGTATATATCAATGCCACATACCTCCAGACGAAAGTGAAAACTGTTTTGCAGCATCGGCCCCAGTTGACGGTGCTGTAGTCGTTACGGTTGTTCCAACTGCTGATGGCAAAGTGTCCGATACAGTCGAGGTAACCTTGCCGAAATAGTTCGTTGTCGATGTATCCTGTTACAAAATGTTATCATTTGTTAGTTTGTATTGTCGGATCCAATTCAGTCTGTTGACTTGCAATGTATATACGCAGCATATCAACTAAAGCCAATGCAGTACTGAACTATCAATAACAAACTATATTCCATACGTCAGAAGTGAACTGGACCCGACAAAGTTGGATCGTGTGAACGGTCTTTAATGCCATACTGCATTCCAGTTTACGTAGAGTTCAGTGAGAGCGTGCAAATACAGGCTTACCTGCACACTCCTGCTGCTAAGAGGAGGCTGGATCGATTGCTTCCCGTATTCAATAAACTCGATAAGATGCGGAGGAAACTCGTTGAAGTGAGGTATTGATGCCAGATGTCGACAGTAATGTTGGTAATCTTTCAACCTGAAGAGCAGAGATTATAATATACGCATGGGTGTTAAGGAAATGCAAGAGCTGCATTTGAGGATGGAGATATGACATTGGCACAATCCTAACGGTATTTCCCCCCACACTGACACGAGTTTGATATTCCCATTGATCAGAAAGACAAAATTTGTCACAATCAATAAATGAGAGTGTAGGTAAGCTTTCACAATACTGGGGCCAGTTGTATAAAAGACTAGTTAACTTTTAACTGTAGTTATGGACAGAATTGGCCAATCAGAGTGGTGTATTTCTGAGTTAATAACCAGGATTTAACTATGCAAAGTGTAGTTAAAACGTTTTATACAACTGCTCCCAGACGTATATCTGTTTACCTTAATCTAAAGCGATCCAAAGCTGTGATTCCAAATAAATACATCTTGCTTTGAAATGGTTTACGAAGTGCGTCGAGTACGTATCGCAGAGCAATGCCCAACGCCATGTACCTAAACAACAATATAAACACCGCTGAGTAATTGATCAGGGGCTGGTTGTATCAAGCCCGTTTAGCTTAAACGGTGGACAAGTTCAAAATAGAAAGCAAGCCTGCCGTTTTATTCATCAAGAGAACTATATGTTTTTAATCTTAATGCAAAGATACTGTTTAAAACTACGTATTCAGTCCATAATATTCAAGTTGACTCATTCAAGAGAGTTGTAAGAGTTTTATTTAATTTTGACTTATGGGATTGATACAACCGGCCCCTGAATTGCACTGCGTTCATCTCAGTCAAATCACACGTTAATTCTGTCATTTCCCTTTACAACCTTCCTACAGGATTAAACTAATCCCGGCCAATGTTAATTGTCTCGATCATTTGCGTCAACAAATCTTACTCACGTAACAAGTCCTTGATCAATAATCCCACCGAAGAGACAAGCCGTTGTATGCAACTCTCTGTTAGGATAGTTGTGAAAATGACCGTACTCCTCAAAGAGATTTCGTAGCATACACAAGAACACGTCCTAAAGCAAAGTAAATATGTTTAAACTAAGAATGAAAACAGCGGCCATACTACCACTGGAAATTTTGAACCTTTACAGACATTAAAAGGTTCGCATCTGTAAAGTACCATCGTTTTATTTAAGAGCTTCAACGTCAACATTGTGGCTTATGTTATGTACACACGGTAACGTTTTCCAACGTTCTAACATTAGTTTTCATCCCAAAACGGTTTCAAACACCGTCAATTTACAATAGAAGTTGAAACTAATTTAACACATTAGGCATATTTTTCCTTGGGACGTGTGAACAGGGCGTCTAAACAATAAATAATAAACAAGACGATTTTGAAAACGCTCGAAAACGACGCTGGTGTGCACATAGCCTTCGTGTTCCCTCAGAACGTTAGAAATCTGATGGGAAAAGGTGAAAAGTAAGTTTATTCAAAAGTGCACCTTCTCTTTTTTCGATGCCGAATCTTTGAACTTTCTCAACATTTCAAGGACTTCATCGATTGTCATTGTCGGATTAGGCGGTTGGTTGTATATTTTCTGGAAATACGAGTTCGCTTCTGCCTCGACATCGCTTGGAAAGGATTGGTTAACCCCAGGCAATACCGCCGTGATATCGCTGCCAGTTGTCGCTAGAATTAGACGAGGATACATTAGATGCACGCTTAAAATCGAGGATACATTAGATGTACGCTCATTAATCGGGTGAATGTTGTTTCCTATGACATGACGTACTTTGACGGAGTTTTTCAGCTTGTAACCTCTGATTGCCTGCAAGCTGTTGCTGTCCTGCGGGCTGTGCAGGCTGAGCAGGGAATGTGGGCAACGATCCGAGCGGTTTTGTGGAGGTGAAATTTCCTGCAGCACTTGTCACGCCAAGTGAATGGAAATTGTCGTTGGAGAATTCGACTTGCAACTGCTGAAGCAAAGGGTTTCCTCCAGTGTTCGACAAGCTGGAAGACGTTAGACCTATAAAAGGTTAAGGTTAGGATCGTTTACACTTGCATTTTTTGCTGCGATTTTTTGTGCAATTTTCTTCTTTTGAAAGATGTGAACGAGTGAATTAACTACGGATGTTCAAATAGGAGCTCGAACACATCGGAGCACTCGTAACGTATTACTTGTTCACATCTATCAAAAGAAGAAAATCGCTCAAAAGGTCGCAGCAAAAATCGCAAGTGTAAACTGGCCTTTACAGCACGAAAATTCGCTACATTTGTTCTGATATTCGAAGTTTTGGAAACCGAATAAAACAGCAACAAGGCTTAATTCAGCTGCAGGACCCCACTGAAAAACACTATAAGGTGATGTGGGTATCCTGGTTAAATATAATAATAATAATATTGTTATTGCAAGTCGTTGGAGGCACTTGTTATACCTGTACCAAGTTGGGATATCGGTTTTGAGGGTGGCTGTCCAATCGCCGAGCCTAGACCGAGCGCGCCCAGTCCTCCACCAGTTGACAGCGGGTGGGGTGGGAAGGTTGGAAGTTGGGAGGGCGTGGTCGGTGTTGGGGGAATGGTGCCAGATGATAAATTGAGGCCTGCCAGTGAATCCATCTGGAGAGAAAAACAGAATCGTGTGATTAAAAGTATACAAGGTTAAAAATAGTCATATATAGGTCACAAAGATGGTGTCAGTATATAAATATTACCGCTCCAGGCAGGCCAGGGTCTCTGCTCGTCTGTCGTGACAACGAGGGCATCGCGACGCTGACCGATGGTTGTCTGGACTTGAGAATTGGTCCATGACGTGAAATCATCTGCTTTATCTCTTCACCAAGTTCAAGCGACACATGACTGAAAAAATATAAACAAACTCGTATGAGCAAAATCGTTGCCTTTAAAAACGCGCTTATTTTGACATATTTTGGCATTAAAATCCACACTTCACCCAAACTAAAGCAAAAATTTTCGCCTTATCGGTCACCAAATCTGGCATACAATTTTGACCGGGTTCCAAGCTACCTTTAGCCTTTTACGTACCCTGAATAAGCCTGTAGACAGGAGAGCATCGTGTTCACGGTCTCTGGTGGCAACTGTGCACTCTTTGGCAGCTCCTTTTCTGGTATAACACCTGCCAAGTGGGGACAGCGACGTTTGAGAAAGTCGACAACGGCAACTGCGAATTCTTCTTGATGTTCACGGAGTTTATCGTTCAGCCATTTGTCCAGTTTCAGATACTCACGTCGCGATGCCAACGCCGCCAGGTCGATGACGAATGCAAACGACGAACCGTTTAATAATATGGAAAGAGCCTGAAGTTTTAGAATATCATTTTTGGTTGAATAAATACGGCGTTTAGTAAATCAAAATCTTAACTCGAGAATCGCCTAACCTTTAGGTCCTGAGCAACATCCAGTATTCGAGATAAATCACCGCTGACATACCAGTCAGCCATCGCTTGAATGACGAGATGACGAATGGATGGCGACGACTGACCCTGAAGAGTGTAGAATGAACTGGAGCGTCAATTCGATATCTAATGAAAATTCAAGGAATCCATACGAATGTTCGGGCTCATACCTGACCGTGCCAAACATGATGCAGTACACAAAGGGAATTCGGGTGGTTTGCGAGGAACAATGGAATCAATATTGATGCAAGGTCGTACTTCAGTGTCTGCCACGTTGGCTGTAGGAAAGAATAAAATTTTAAATATTTGTATTATATTTATATTACTTATTAATTATATTACTTATAAACCAGTTCTTTAAATGTGAGCGTAAGTAGATTTAGACTAGGGAGTTCTGGGTCCAGTGTCGAGAATCCCTTATTATCGTAACGTATATCTTGTTTCGTCAAACGAACTCAGAAAACATGCACTGTCAATCATTTTAGGTTAGACTCACGTTGGTCTGCAACAAAGCCAGCAGGAGAACATCAGGACAATGTTTTATTGGAAAATCAAACAAGGCTTTCACGGTCTCGTAATGACCAGACTCAGCCAAGCGAAGCAATGTCTCCACAAGACTCAGGGATTGCCTGAAAGTTCAGAAAATAACATGTACACTGATGTTATCAAGAAATATTCATCTATATTCAAAGCTCTTCATATAGTATACCACATTATATCGACTGGGTTTGCCTACCATGTTAATATTTCACGATTATTGTCCTCCGGAGGTGATTTGAGTATATCGATCACAACAGTATGACATGGGTAGTCCGCAAAGCAGAATACATCGGGATTGATCAGAGCTTGTTGTATCCAAGATAACTAGTAAACAACAACATAAAGACTAAGTAAATTAGCTTGTAGGTACACCACGTAAGTATTTAATACTGCAAAGCAAAGCTTTCGGCCCGTTAAGCCGGGCCTTCATCAGTGCAATACAAGAATATTATAACATAAAGACTGTTTTAAAGCAAACAAACTCAGCGAGCGGATCTTTTTCGTCTGAATGGGATGGATGAAACCTAAATATTCTTATCTTAGCTAACCTGGCCTTCTGTGTTAGTCCAAGCTCGGTAGAGTATCTCGATTGGAAATACGTCCTGCAAACCCTTGCTACAAGCGGTCACAATAAGTCTCAGTGCTTCCACCGTGCTGATCAAGAATCCCGGGTGATCCAAACATGATATAACCTCAGTCCAGCTTAGCTCTGGCACCTGAAGAGGACAAAATATACAATATATGAAAACAGTTAGGACTTTGTAGCGCTCCACGGTGGCAATGCATGAGAAGACGCCTATAAAAGCAGTCGAATAATTCCGAGAATGTCGAAAGGAAAATGACAGATCATTGATGATGATGCAGTTAACAAATCAAGAGTTTGCCGTGTCCAATACGTACCACTTCCTTTATAGTTTGAATAAATATCTCGACATTCCAAGTGTTTGGTCCTGTTGATTGCTCTTCAGGTTTACCCAGTTCAACTGGAGTGACGATGTTGACCGATGTCTAGGAAAGAAATTTGGAAACATTGTACGCGGACATGTTTCTGGAACTTGCTGGGGCTACACTTGACGGTATGTTAGACGTACTAAGCAGGGGATACACTACCTGTAGTGGAGAGGACTCGCCAAGACCAGAGACTGTCCGGGCCATCATTCCTGGAAATACGAGAAAAAACATTGGGTACCTGGTACAACTGATAGCCAAAATCTGGTCAATTCTGACGACAGATTAAAGTTCACAATTTCACTTGGAAAATCATCGCGAGAAGAGAAGGCATACCTAGCACTCTTGCAACACACATCGGCGTGATATTAGCCTTGCTAAACTGCCCCAAAACCTCCTTGCATTCTTGAAGGCTAATGAAAAGAAAGGGAATGTGAAACACACGAACGTTTAAACACGAACGGGTGATGTGAAATGGCGGGAAAGGACTGAGACTAGTTGTCAAAAATCCATTTCTCGTTTGAAACAACTTTATTGTCCCTTGAAATACTCTTTTCGGCTTCAAATTTATGTCAGAGCAATAGTTCTTATAACTTAACATAATCACAACATTTCGACTGGTTTAATAAAGAATAACAAAAGATATAATCGATTAAATACTGCAGAATAGATTTCTATTATCGACAACCCTTCTGAGCGCTGATTGGCTGAAATATGAGCGCGGGATTACTGACCAAGATCTTACTGACCTTGCACAGCACGAATAACCAATCTCGTGCATCAATTTACTCAAATCATCTTCCATCTAAAAACACATCGAGAAAGTCAGACCATGCTGTGCTGACTTGCATCTGGACTTCACAGTTCCACGGGAACGGCCAGGGGGGGGGAGTGAAATACAATTTAACTGCTTACCATTAATTTAGGGACGGGAGAGCTCTCCACATTAAACCTAGAGTTTCAGATAAAATAAACAAAATTCCTGTTTAGAAAAGGTGATACTAATCTGTAGAAACATACATATATACGGCTGGGTTAAAAAAATTCAAATTCCAAGTCTTACTTAATACGATAACATGTTAGCTACTGGTGGGGGGAAGCTACAGTGTCAACAACAATACGGACAAGGCTGTTTGCTTTCGTTTTAGATACTACTTGAACAAAGAACATACACTACAAATTTGGACTTCGAACCGTGTGTTGGTTCTATACTTATCGAGGTTACAAAATTCGGACACAAGAACACAATGGAATATTGGCCGCACATCTGCGAACACTTTCATTTCATTTAATCCATAATAACAATACTCACTGACTCTGATATAAATACTCGGGGGAATTTGCTTCAAAAAACAATCCAAGAGTCTTGACAGACTATATATGAAACATCGTGGACAACAGCCGCCATTTGTTTTTTCAGTTTATCTTTCGCCATTATCACTATTCGTTTATAAATTTATATCTAGGCTATACATAGATATGTGTCATTCACGAACCTACTCAACGGCATGTCATGCACTCCCTGATAAAGCAATGGAGCCAGGACGACTGGTACCCGCTCACTGGGAAAATCTTAAAAAGATGAAAAAAACAACAAATGGAAGCAGCTCAAAGACACCCGTCACTCGTCTCGTTTGAGACGAAAGCGAATGCTGTTTAAATTCACGAAGTTAGTTAGTTTCGTTTAAATAGATTCACATTAATATCACGCACTGAAGATTATTAATTGCCCAAAGATTATTAATTCTGTTTAGCTTTTTATTGTTAAATGACCAGTGTTTAAGCTAAACAGGCCTCGTGTAAGACGGCAATGATGAGGGGGGAGGATGTACAGGATGAGGAGGCAGGGAGGAGGAATAGGGAGGAAGGAGAAGGGGGGGAGGGGGAGGAAGGGAGGAGGAGGGGGAGGGGGGGAGGGAGATGGGGTGGAGATGGGAGGAGGTAGATGGGAGGAGGTAGATGGGAGGAGGGGGGATGGGGTGGAGATAGCGAGGAGGGAAGATGGGGTGGAAATAGGGAGGAGGATGACCCCAACTTTCTTGGAAATGGTCATTTGGTATACCATGAAAAGAAAACATCAATTTCTCTAACCTTTTCTCAGTGTATTCAAAAATGCTTGTTTTTGGTCCTCTCCAATACCAACATCTTTCTGAGGGGTGTACAACAGGTAGGTCAATAGGAGATGAAGAACTTCTATTGCAACATCAGTCAGACCACCTTCATATCCACCTCCAACATCTAAATTAAAACACATTTTTGTCTGAATTTACCACCAATTGTTACTTCCAAATTTAGTATACTGTACATCTTCACTATGTGCAAGGGTGAGGGTATGAATGAGGGGAGGAATGGGGGGAGGAAAGGGGCAATGAGGTTGCCACAAGTACGAGACGTCTTCACAGTTGCATTTAACTCATTGGACTAACTTACCAGAGTCAATGTATGAACGCAGTAGATCTGGGAGTTTTTGTTTCACAAATGTACCAGCTGAAATATTGCAAAGATTAATGCATATATGTTATTATAAAACAGCTTCAAGATTGTCCTTCATCAAATCATCAATAATGTGAAAACCAACAAACTCCATATGACACCTACCGAAGTTTCTCAGCTCTTCGTTTGATGATTTCATCAATCCCAGTCCAAACACAACCTGCAGTGGGAAATTATCAAAGCTAGGTTAGGGCTAACCTTGGGTTAAATTTTAATCCACTGTTTTGATTTAAGTGCTTCTGAACCACTGTTCATTTTAAAACCTTCAAAAATTATGGCTTTTGTTGCTCCAGAAAATATTCATGAAAAAAGATACTTGAAAAAAGATACTTAAAAAAAGCAATTAAAAGTATTGATGTAAAGTTTCGCTGTATTATAACCCAGGTTTAAGCTGGGTTACACATCATTTGGGCTGGGAGAACTACTTCCACACTTTTATTTCACTTTTCTTACTGATGAAAAGACATTGCACATAGACAATTCACTTAGTTCCAATTATTTACCTCTTGAACCCGACTGAACTTCAAAACTTTGCTTATTTGTGGCAAAAGATGGCTAGATGGCTTCAATGACTAGAAAATAGATAAAATTTACAGTTCACAAAAACACTGGTGTATATTTGTATATATAATGCTGACTTTTCTTCAAGAAATACTGACCTTTTGATGTTGTTCCTGGTTCTCAATTGCATAACACACAATTGAAACAAAATTTGTTTTGCATATCAATGACTGACATTCCTGACTTAGCAATTGTACCTGAAAAAAATACAAAACTCTTTACAGTTTGTATATAGCCCTATGAGAATGATGCCAGATATGATCTGTATAGTTGTGAATATAGTTTGCCAGATAAACTGTACTTTTAACTAAAACCTGTAGTCTACAGGGTGCATAAAAAAACTACAAATACTTCTGGGCTACTACGCGCTGTAGTTCGTTCAACCAGAAGAACACTAGTTTGTTATGAAAAGAAAATATCACCTGGTGAAAATCTTTTCCAGCCCCTTTTCCTTCAGCAGAGAAATCAATTGATGAAAACAAGGAACGAAAGTAATGTCGTTCAGCCTCTGCACCATGCTGTTCGACTAACTATAATCACACAAAGTTAATAAAACTACCATTTGGTACATGCTATTATGGTAGGGAAGATGGGTTGTAGTTTTTAAAGACACATAGGAATTCTTTGTGACAACAGGATTAAATAGGGCCATCTTACACTGGTTAGTGTTAGGATGAGTATTAGGGCTAGCATCTCGAAAAGACCCCAGCCACAACATATACCTGTAGTGTCACCCACAATTCACCACTCAGTCTAATCTGAAAGCAAGTGGCCAGTCGGTGCATTACAGATTTCTCATGTGCACAGGCAAGTCCCACGCTTGGCAAACTTTCCAGTCAGTTATAACACTCAAATCCAACCAATTTAATACCCTTGAATGTTTATATGTACATCAAAAGAACACACTTTAATATAAATTATATTATACCAATTTCTAACCAATATCTCTTCACCTACAGTGTTCACCAATCACCATAATACCAAGCAACTTACATTCTGTATTTCTGCCATGCTTGATTTGTAATTCTTTTTGGAAAGATCTGTCACAAGAAAGCTGATCTGGGACAATGCCAAATAGGTTGCATCCACAAATCTTATCGCCATTTTTTGTGCTGTCTCGGACGCCACAGACACTCAACTCTGCCTTTCCCGTACATTGACTAAACCAATAAGGCTTGATCGCGGTTACTTTGCGTATTTGAAGTCAAAAACCGTTGGAAATGGCAATTTTTACAATGAAAAGTTTACAAACTCTATAATTACCTCAGCACATTGTATATTAGGAGATAAAATTTGGGAAGAACTGGGTTCTAATGACTGTTCCGGCGAGTTTCCACTTTGATGGAAATTTCCATGTTGTATGGATATTTTGATATTATATATATAAATGTAAGTGAAATGAAAAACTTATAGAATTCTATAGAACTTTCAAGTTTCAACTTTTCTTTCTTCAATTAAAATTTTAATGATAGAGCTCAGTGATTAAAATTCAATATTTCCAACGACATAAAGAGACTTTTTGGGATTGTGATGGCAATTTACTTGTCTATTTTGGTCATTGTGTTCTATTAATAGGGATTTGGGGCAGGGATTTGAAGCAAATCCATCGATAGACTGATGACTTGCACTTGTTTGTTCTGCCCTTGTTTAGTTAACTGTCTTTGTACTCTAGTTATTGCCCAAAATAGAAGGAAATTGAATGACCAAAAAAGGAGAAGTGTGCATTCTTCGTGCTATATTTTATGGTGTGCGTGCTTATATGATACGCGTTCGTGTCCTACGAGCCTGCGTTTTGCATTTTGGCAGCAAGTGGACAAATCAAAAGCGTAAATTTAAAGAATTAGGAAAAGAATTGGGGAAAATAGTACAAGTATTTAGTGTTCAGAGTTGATTCGAGCACGTAATTAATTGTTTCTTTTAGTTTTAAATACATAAAATTACAATAATTATATTGAAAAAGTAGCCTTAAAAATGGCTTTCTTTGCCATATCAGTTCAGCGGACATCCGCAGAAAATTACGAGCACGCACCCGAATTGTAGGGAGTTGCACAGCCGGAAGAGAAGCAAGAGTGGAAAGTCAGGAGATATTACCAAAATATAGATAAACGTTTGACTAATTCTCTTCCTGATGTCCGCGACACTAAAGCCATACCTAAATGCCGTTAGGTCGACCCTAACGGCCGCCATGTGTTTGCAAAGTTTCAATTCGCAAGTCGTAGAGAGGCACAACAAACCCGAAGTCGAAGTGCGAAGCAGTAAAGAGTTGTTAACGACACCGTTGGTTGTGAGCCGAAACGAGAAAGAAAAGGTCCTTATCGAGGGATCGATTAACTCGATTCGTGTAAGCATTGCCGTGAAGCAAGCTGATGAAATTGAGAAGATCTTATGCAAGAAATTCATGCGATTCATGATGCAACGTGCAGAGCATTTCTTCATTTTGCGACGGAAGCCAGTTGAGGGTTACGACATTAGCTTTCTTATAACCAATTTCCACACGGAGCAAATGTACAAGCACAAGCTCGTCGACTTCGTTATCCAATTCATGGAAGACATCGACAAGGAAATTAGCGAAATGAAACTTGCAGTGAACTCAAGGGCGCGTATATGTGCCGAGGAATTTTTGAAAAACTTCTAAATTTTGTGAACATGACCGAAATTTTTCGATGCAGACGCAGTTTTGTAGATTATATTTGCTGAAGAACAATATATTTTGTAAAACAATTACTTTGTCGCAAACAATGTAATTATCATGTTATTAATTAATTCACGTGTATTAAAGAAAGGTTAATATTTTCATTTTCAACTTCAATATGTTACCAATCACTTTCAGCTACCACAGAAGTTCTTGTGCGAATTTTTCAAACCAGGCACACTTTTCCTACCCCATAATGATGCCTATTTTATTCTTAAATTTACCCAATGATTTGACATCTTGCAAGAAACTTGTATGGTGGACAACAGATTTCCTAAATGAACTAAATCATCCCAGAACTATTAAAAAAACATTCATTTTGACCCTTAAGGCTTTTTGGTCAACATGTCAAGGGGCTTTTATGAATGGAGTCAAAAAAATGCCAGTCAAAATACCAAACAACTGATAACTTAATTTTGTTAGAAAATCCCAAAATTTTTGTAATCATATAACAAATATAAAAATTTAAACTTTTGAACTGCTACATCGTTTACTTTTTCTCTTAGTCTTACTAGATCCCTTAGCACTGGAGTTTCTGGATTTATTTATAACTGTATCACCACCATCAGATGGCAAACTCTGTAGACTCTGACCAGCAGTTAGAGAGAATTTTCTCTGGGAAGTCCAGGTTTTACCAGGTATCATGCCCTTAGACCTTGCTGACTTTGCTGTAACTGGCCTGTGGTTCAACTTTATGCGTTCTTTGCATGGTGGGTCAAAGGTTGTGGCGAGCTCTAGAATATCATAAGTAATTGACGATGAATAGCTCATGGGTCTTGCCTTGCAACTTTGAACACGTCTTTTTCCTCTGGCTGACTTGCATTCCTTTTTTCTTTCACCATGTTGTTTCTGTGGTTGCTTTCTATCCTTTTCAATGTCTTTACAAAAATCTATTTTATCTGTACCTAAAATTTTCATATCCTTCTTCTTGTCATGATTGTCAGATTTTTTCAAGACCCTTTGTGAGTTTTTCTCCAAATTTTCAACAGCCCCATTGGTTTTTGAATTTGTTCTTTTAGCAGTGGTTGACTTCTTGCCTTTGTTGGTAGATGACAATCTTATTTATTCCACTTTCTACACATGGAACCAAGTTAGGATTACTGGTACCATCACTTCTTTTTTCCTGCTCGACAGTTTCCACTTCTGAACGACGGATTCGCAAGAGCCGTAACATGAAAGGATCACTTTCTTCCTCTTCAGAGCAATATTCTGTTTCCAGCTCTTCCAATTTCATCTCTTCCCAGGCACCAGGAACTGGATCGATATATCCCAAGCCAATGTGGTTATCTTCATCACTGAACCCAAGACAACCAGACCAAAAATTGTCATCATCACTATAATGCAAATTCAAACCACATGGGACTGGCAAGTTTGTTTGGAGATCTTCACTTCTAGATTCCAGAATCTGATTGGTGCCTTCATTTTCATCATGAAATGATGATTGCACTTTCCAACTGTTGTGGTTTGTTTTTTTAAGGTTACTTGATGATGTACGAGGCCGATTTTCTAACTTTGATTTAGAAGGTTTTTCTGTTTTTCTAGGAAAAAACATATAAATATATAAATAATATAACTGTAGCTCTATAACATTGTTTCACTAGCTATACGTGAAATGATCTGCATTTTTCAATGTTCATATTTGTAAGGTTTGATCTGTTTCATGAACTGTACGAGTTTCAATATACACCTGGATTTTCTAATTCCTGGTTGCCATTGCTCGCTCTTAATGCCAAGATTATTACATGGTTGATAGTCTTCATTTGTCATTGGAATCTCAGGTGTGTAAGTTCTTAATCTTCCTTTGTCCCTATTCCTATAGTAATGCTGGTTAAGAAAAAATGAGGTAAAGATAAAACCAACTATAAAGTTAGCTTCCTTGAAAAAAATTTTCTTCTTCAATGGGCTGGAGTGCTTTAATCTAAAAGCTCAAAAAGTTATTTGTATTCAGAAATGTGTGTCTATACCTTGAATGAGTAAGCTTTTTTACCAGAATTGAGCTGTTCATCCACCTCTTCTACCTGCTTTGTGAGCTCTTTAAACATTTGCTAAAATATTAGGAAATGACAGGAAAGTTTCCCTTTACTGATTTATGTATTTTACAATCAATCTAAGGCATCATTTGAAGCAATTAATCTATATGACAGCACAAAGGCCTTCCTTACCAATGTTAATTTAAATTCCTTGGCCATATCTATGGAGAATTGGAAGAAACAAGCTTTAGACCTGGTTATACAAGCGTACAGTACCTGGGGTCTAGCTGCATACTGTAGGATGTTTTGAACAGATTTTTATGTCGCTTAGAATATAGAGTTTTGCAGGAAAATTGAAATTTGATGCATGATTATGTCAACATCTGGCATTTTCAATTATGTTCCCAGAGGGCAATGTGTATGTTATTTTGTTTATTTTAAAGAAAAACTTGTCTGTAGTTGAATATGTTTAGGGCATCATACCAAGTGTAAAATATTCATCATTTTCAGTCCATCCAGGATAGTTATTGCTCAACATACAACTTGCCCAGGAATGAGCCTAAGAGAAAGGAAAAATATGCTTATATGCAATGAATATTTAGAAAGCATCGTAAATGAAAAACATATGAATAAGATGGTGGTACAAAATGTGCCACAATTATTTTGAAATGTACAATTTACTCTGATAACTGCTCACCTTGACTGCGAATTTTTTAGGCCTCGTTATGTTTTGCTTTGGCTTGCAAATCCACGGAGAATTATTGACGCTGTTGCTATGGATGAATATCAATATTAAAGCCAGCGTCTAAGCGCTTGTTTTGTCAATTATCCTGGCTGGATAGCCGTTAAATTATTTTAATAAAAATTGCACCTGGTCTTGTTTGAACAGCAAATGTAAACTTAATACAATTTCTCACCTGCTAGATTTTACGGGCGAATGTTGAAAACACGAATTTGAGGAGGGAACTGGCCAACTTTGGGCATAAATGAGGGAAGCCGGAGTTTTTGAAAACCTCGGCTTGGCCGCCATTTTGAATCGAGATGACCAATCTGGGCACTTCCTGCGTCAAATTCTAGGAATTTGTATGACTTGTGTGGGAAAGTCTCATTGAAATCGTAGAAATTTGAATGGCAGAATAGTGAAATGTAAAAAAAACCCAATGCATTCTACTATCTGGAGAATAGTACATTAACCCGTTAATTCAGTGGCAAGACTTATCATGGATTATAATGACTTAAATTTTAATCTTTACTAATCTTTACTGGATTTATGCCTTATTTTCTTGTTATGTCTCTTTTTATGCTTTTGCCATTTGAATAAGCAGAACTGTCACTTGAATCACTGTCTGAGTTTTTAGCGTGTCGAGATTTAAGCTTGGCATGCTTTTTATGTCTTTTCTCAGTGGAGCTAGAGTTAGTGTGTGTAGTAAGTTTTTTCTTTTTGTGCTTCCTCTTCAGTAGTAGTGTCACTGCTAGAATCAGATCTTTTTCCTTTATGCTTCCTCTTTCTCCCTTTCTTGTTATTTTTGTGTTTATGATGCATTTCAGAATTACTGCTCTCGTCAGAAGAATCGTCACTTTCAGATGTTGTAGGTTCCTCCAGGAGTGCCTTCAACTGCTCAATTCTGTGCAAAAAACAAATTGGATTTTAAAGATTGTGCAATATATACTCGAAATTAAATAAAATTTTCGGCCAACTTGAAGTTTACCTTTGTTCCTTTTCAGTCTTTTTTTTCTCAACAATAAAGTCATGCATGGGATCTTCGTGCGCCTAACAGATGCAGTTATCCAAAAATTGTGTGTTTAGCCTGATACCTACACCATTATCTGATTGTTTTTTATAGCACCTGAAAAAGCAAATGCTAAATGAACGAGAAATTTTGTTCCATGCAATACCATTCTAAATCTTTCACTTGTTTGATTGCCTGAAACAAACATTGGACATTCTCTGTCTCCAGTTCTGTGACCATATGACTTGCATCTCCAGCCTAAGGTAGGAATAGGCTTGAGTACCCGAGCAGTGGTCGTACTAAATAGGTAAAGTACTCTGGGTAACTTTATTCGAAGTTGTCAACTTTAAAGAAAAAATCTGGTCGTACATTTCATAACCTTCACCTCCTTTCCGAGAGGCATCCACAATCCTTTGGATGGCGCTTTTGATAAAAATTCTCGAGCTTGTTCATTCTCAGGCAGATTTGGAATGCAATCTTCAGGTTTCTCTTCTTCAACCTGATTAATGCAAGAAACATCCATAACATTTGTGAAGAACGAGACTGGGTACTTGCCCCGTCCCTCCCTTTTGGGCCCATTGGTTTCATAGTCTTTGATAATCTTATTTCTTTCAAATGTGGCCATTGTTAGCACAGTAACTAGACTATAAAACAGTTTGCCGAACAGAGATAATTTGTACAATTGACTAGCAGTCTAGCACCACTTATTTCCCACAAGATCAGTTTCTGAAAATGTTTATAGTGTACTGTGTATCGATTTAGGCATGCACAATCCACACTTTCAGCACTTACTCGAACATATCCAGGAGGAGCTGCTTCATAACTATAAAAATATTGAAATAAAAATTTTTATAGGTTAATAAAAATAGGTACACTGGTACAGTATATCACTATTTAGTCTATTATGCACACTGCACAGTACACCATACTGGCAAACTTGTATTAATTAATTTCACCATGAAGATAGCCCACAATCTAAGACGTTACCTAGTACTTACAATGTTTCATAGTGCTTGTACAGCTCTATGTCATCTTTACTCTTGCCTTTTCGCTTTTCTTTTTGCTTTTTCTTGTGTTTTTTGTCCGCCATATTGCCTTGACCTTCACCAATCTTTGCACAGCCAATACTTCATGTATAGTCACTTTATGGTTGTCGGCAATATTACAAGATGGCCGCCATATCAAGAATATTTTCTCGCAGATTTTTAACAAATACCAGCCGTGTTTTCATATCTACAACAGCTAGAAGTCTTGTCAATGCAGACACCGTTACGCACACTGGTCAAGTATGTACATAGAAAGCTTAGTACTGGGTTTTGTGGTAGAAAACAATACGTGTAGACTGTAGTCAGTGTAGTGTTTAGAACAGTCAGTACTGAGTACTGTATAAAATCCTTTTAAATGTGGTCTTTTGCCTTAAAATTTTAGGTGTTTGAGAAAGATGATTACAAGAGAGTCCGTTTTACGAACAGAGAAAAAACAGTACGCTATACTGGATTACAAATTTGACTTCACAACAGTTTGCAAAACTTTGCATCCATACCAAAAAGCATGGAAAACGCCATATTCATGTTCAATTTGACTTTTATTCTACATATTTAGGTAAATGAACAGTTTGCTATTGATCTCATTGATGAGGAACCACCTATTGAGGTTGACTCCAGGGTGGTTTGGTGTGATGGTGGTATGCATATTAAATTTTTGCATTTACACATTTACCACTTAAACCATGCAACAAGTTTTTACCAAATAGCATTGAAATATATTTCTTTCAGGTCATGCTGCACTTGGCCATCCAAAAGTTTATATCAACTTGGTTAGTTGGCCATATTATTGCTTAATCTTATTATAACCACCTCAAAAGGACTTCTAAAAAATATATATATTATTCATTATATATATTATTCAATATATATTCATTTTTTTCCTAGGATCAAGAAGGACCACATGCTTGTGGGTACTGTGGCTTGCGATATGTGATGAAACATTGATATAGGATTACTTTAGCTAACTCAAAAAAAATGTTGTATATATGAAAAAAAATATTTGTTTAAATAAAATGGAATTCATGTTGAGATGTAGTCTTGCTTGTGAGACAATTTTGGATCAATCACAAATTAAAGATTTTAAACTGCTACCTATATATAACCTGTTCTTCCAGAATTGTCATGTCCAAGAAAAGCTAACATCTTTTGTAACTGATAAAAAAATTGATGGTGCCATTTGAATAATGAATAAATACATACCTTTGCAGAAAGTCAATTCAGTGATTTCAAAACTTAGCTGTGTAATTAGAGAAGAATATAGTCACACTAAGTCAAATTAACAGTGATTTTCCTGAAGATTCTTTTGCCTGAAGCTTCTCATATCAAATGTCCTAAAATTTTCATAGCATTATCACTACATTCTTACATTTAATAAAAAAGTATGCTCATTTTGAAGAGCCTATGACTGAGATCAAGCAAATTCCAAGACAGCTACCAAAATAAGTTCTCTTACATAAAATACTTAAATATTGTACACGGGAAACCACGCTATTATCATGTTGCTTCTAACCCGTTTGTTTTTGGTTCTTTTTTATGTCTTTGAATAACGTGTTTTTCCTGTACGACTTTGAAGTGTTGGAGTAGAGCTGTGAAGTCGATTTTCTTCACACACTCCCGTTTTTCGATGTCTTTTCCTCTGCAAAAAAAGGAAGTTGAAACAGTTAAAAGGGAAACTTTTGCGCAACGACTTAGAGTGATGAATAAAATCCCCTGTTATTGATGGATTCACCAACCAACCAAACAACTGAATGGACGTAATTTGAAAAGTTAGCCATAAAAAGGGCTTTCGTTTTATTGTGTTGATATTGATCACTTCATTTGGTGCTTTTCTTGTAATTTTTTTCAGTCGCATGTGCATTCTGGTAAAATGTTCTTCTAGGAATTTCTCGATGGTGGGAGGGGAGAGGTTTCAGCGGGAATGCAGGTGTGTAAACATGGAGTGGGGGAAATGGGCGGCTCATATTTTCTGCCCTTGGTCAATAAAATATTTTTCTTAAACTATGTTGAAAATGTCAACCTACTTCGTCTGGGGTGTCTGCAAGAGGTGACCATTGGGAACACAGTCGAGACGATGACGTAAGGTGGTGAATGCATCACTTTGTGGAAGCAGCATTAATAGTCCGTATAACGATTTTAAAAGATAAAAATTGTTTTGCGTGTCCAGGAGTTGCAATCTCAAGTCTAGATAGAGAAATCAAAATATTAAACTGACAGCAACAAGTGACTACGCGTGATTTTTTGATTGTCTCAGAAACATGAATAAAAATGCTCAGGCATGCAAGTTTTCAAAGGTTATCATAAAAGTATTTTATTTTATACTCACAAGTGAATATAGGCGATTCTATCAGCTGGACCAATTTATCTATTTGCACCAAAAAATCTACGTGAACTTCTAGATCACCGCTATATCAACTAGTGTCAAGGTCAACTCTTGGCATTACATACTATATATTACGTGAGTGAGCTAAGAATAACCACGCCCTGCAAGAGAAGGGTGCACCTGGGGCCGGTTGTGTAAAACTCTTAACTACATTTTGCGTAGTTAAATCGCAGTTAACTCAGAAATACGTAACTCTGATTGGTCAATTCTGTCACGGCTCAGAGATACATAACTCTGATTGGTCAATTCTATCACTAACTATAGTTAAAAGTCAACTACGTTTTTATACAACCGGCCCCTGGTGTTGGATTGATTAAACTTCATGATAAAATTATAACCAGCAAAAATGTATATCTGGGTGATCTCAAAGAGATAACAGGGACATTACACTAGCTCTGAGGATAAAAGTGGGAGATGGCAATCTCGCGTGAAGGATACAACATCATAAGAAGATCACAGCCATGTTGATACGTCTGTGTTAGAAGACACAGCGAGAAAGTTGCGACAGCATTGTGGCACCAAGACTTGTACAACGCACTAAATAATTCACAACTCTCCTGCAATGATCCAGATGAATTTTGTTAGAAAAAACACCACAATTGCAAGGTAAAGGCCCGTTTACACTTGCAATTTTTGCTGCAAATTATGTGCGATTTTCTTCTTTTGATAGATGTGAATGAGTAATTAGTTACGAAAGCTCTGATGTATTAGAACTCTTATTTGAATATCAGTAACTAATTCACTCGTTCACATCTATCAAAAGAAGAAAATGGTGGTGGAGATTTCTTCACCAAATATAACTCTTTCTTTTATCAATGCATGCATGTTTTCAATTTCATCAAGGTCAAGTGATAGACTACCTGAAAGAAGGCCTGGAAATTTTGTAGGTATACTGTATTTTTAAAAAAAAACCTCAAAATCTAATACCCGCTCTAACATTTAATCAATATCAAATTTCGGCTCAACAGAACAGAAACAAGCAAAGAAAATATGTTACCTTAGTTTTCAGTTCTTTTAACTTGTGCCTAAGTTCAAACAGTTCGCTTGAGGTAAGTAGAATTATGTTCAAGGTTTTAACCATCAACGCCGCAAACTTTAGATCGTTTTCTTGGAAGAGAATTTCGGCTAACGTACGATAGATATCCTCAGAACTTAGTAACAGACACAGATTTCTAAAAGACGTAATGAATTTATTGAAATGAGAAGAACTACAGTGTTCTGAATGGAACAGGAATTGAACTGAAAGAAACTGAATTCAACAAAACTGAATGTATATCTAAACCTACCTGATAATAAAATGTCCTTTTTCCTCTAGCAATTTTCCGTCGACTCGAAACTTCGCTACCAAATTTAAAAGAAATTTATAAAAATATTCATTGATATTCTTAGCTGAAGAATATTCATTGGCGCTTCTGTCTGGCGAGGCCAACTCAGACGACATGGGAAGTCCAGCTTGAGAAGCCGAAATAACTGAAAGTACTTCTAAATCTGCGATGACAACCTGTACGGAAAATAAACAGATGTTAGGTGGCCTGGAAATATTGCCAATTGTGGACTTGCTGAGGTGAAAGAAACTGAAGGGGTTCTTCTCACAAGTAAAAAAATGAAATTTTAATCAGACACAAACACAAATCTAGGCCTGTGGAGCATCAACAGGATACAACACTACTTCACCTGTCCACTTGTTTCCATTGACCACTTACCTCATCAGATGTGTCCGACACTCTGTCTAATAAGACAGGAAATATCTTCTCCATGTGCTTGAAAAGCTACAATTGTTTTATTGAGATATTGTATTGCTTCCTAACTGAAATTTCGGTTTCAATATCGCATGGTCTAAGGGAATGGGCTGTGGGCATGCGAATAGGAATGGGGGAAAGAGAATGAGGGGTGGGGAGGATAATGGGGATGGAGTAAGAGAAGGGAAGTGGGGGTAAGAGAATGAGGGGTGGGGTAGAGAATGAGGGGAGTGGGAGACGATGGTGGCAGTAAAAGAAGGGACATGAGGGTAAGAGAATGAAAGGTGGGGGAGAAAATGAGGGGTGTGGGAGACAATGATGGTGGCAGTAAGAGATGGGGCATTGGGGTAATTAAGAGAATGAGGGGTGGGGGCAAAATGATGAGTGAGGTAAGAGAATACGAGCTCTCACCTTGTTGGGTGTTTTCTCCAGGAACAGCATGACCCATTTCAATACAGCCAGACGTGTTAGCACATACTCGCTGGTTAGTTGCGCGGTGAGCACGGTAAGAACGGAACCAAGGTCCAGGTTATGCTCAACAGACTCCACGTCGCATTCCATTCGCTCGTTCTTCATCGATCGCTCGGGACTCGTCGCCTCGTTGTCGTCATCTGTCGTGATAAGATCTCGGACGCGCTGGTTCACATTGGTTGCCACTTCTTTGGTGTCTTCGAATAGCGTTAAGAAGAGTTCGGCGATAGCGGTTTAAATCGGCTATTTTGAGTGGGTTTGTCATGTTGAATACAGCAGGCCTAAGATAGTTGAAAATTCAACTACCGCTCATCTTTACAAAAGCCCTCTAAAGCTAAACAATATTAGGCCAAATTTTGGGGTGCAAATGGGCCAGTTTGAGATACTTAAACTTTGAAACCAGAAGTTGGAAAAATGTCATGGCAAGCGACAAGCTGCTCCCCCCCCCCTCCCCCCTTAAAAACAACATGTATTGCCAATTCATCTGATCACGTAGGCCAAAAATATTTAAATCGCTAGGTATATGTATAATGACCATTATAAACTTTCACCAAACTAGGTAGTGATCCATCCCCTCACACAAAACAGCATCAGTTTCACTCGCGTTTTAACAAAAGGATACTAAACTTGCAAGTTTCCAAAGAGACACACGGCAGAACAGCGGAAAGGATGTTAGCACAGAATGGGATCATTGTCCGACCAGAAAGGGTCAGAAATTCTCGCAACCACAACACGGCCGTAAATTGAATCAATTGATCTGCAGAGAAAACGCATGCTGGTTAAGATCGATCAAAAAATATCGCAAAGCTACGGATTCTTGTGAAATCAACATGTTTTTACCACTGGAAGTTGAATGAACAACAATGATGTTCACCATATCAGCAAAGTTCACGTTTTCCGGAAATTTCTTAATCTCGCGTAAAAATTCTCCAAGAGCTGTTTCACACCTGTAAAAATGATGCGAAATTATGGCTCGGCCGTCTGTAAGCTCACGCTTTGAAAACCAACTGCAATTTTAGATTCTCGTTGGCAGTGGCCACTATCCCTTGTGTATCGTAGTTTAACGGGCCCCTGCTTGGACTTTGCCTGAGGCCCTGGTGTGCCGGTCCACTCCTGCCCCTAGGTCAACGAGAGTAAACTTACATCTTTCTTATTTCAGCAGAGTGAGCCGACTGGTCTTGAAATATCATAAAAATACCATCCAGTATCTCAGGGAGGTGATCAATCATGTTCAGGTCCGGAACTGAATCAAGAACAATAATCTAGAAACGGGAAACGTTAGATTTGGTTGTTAGTTAAACCAGAAAAAACACAAAATTTTCCAAGCAATCTTAACCGAACATGATCTTACCCATGAAACAATGAATTGTTTAGCAAAAGCATTGGTCGTCAACATTCTTTCTCTCAGTAAGGGAATGAATGATACAATATCAAATGAAGCACTTTCGGTGACAATATCCTACAAACAGATATGAGGGGAGCAAAATATGATTACTATCAGAGGAAAAAAATCAATGTGCAAGGGAGGAAGACCTCAATGCCATATAAACCTACTCTACCAGCAATGGGAACCCACTTCACTGCATGACAAGGGGAACAACTCCACCATCAGAACTGAAGGGACCCACTACCTAGGCAAAGGCACCCACGTCACTGTCACAAGGGACCTCCTACCCAGGCAAAGGCACCCACTCCACTGTCAGAAAAGACCAGGCAAAGACACCCATTCCAATGTCAAAAGGGATCACTACCCAAGCAAACCCACTCCACTGTCAGAAAAGAATAACTCCCCAGTTCCCAGGCAAAGGCACCCAATCCAGTGGTATTGTGCCATATAGGCCTAATATACACGTCCTTTACCTTAACTAATCTGTCTAGTAAATCAGCTCCACTCTTCACATTGGGGTCTGTGTCAGATGCCAACTATAGCACAAAATAGAAAAGTAATTTAACTTTTCTTCACATGCTAAAAAGCACAGTAAATATTATCTCCTGCTGAGTAAAATTTTTTATGTATTAATCAAATATCCACCTTGCTCAGTCCATCAAATATTGAATTAAAAAATGGTAGGACAGCTTCTTTGGCAACCTTTGAAATGTTATACAACGCCTCGCATGCATAATAGCGAACACGGCTATCTTGGTCATAAAAACAGGAGAGAACAGGTGGAATCAGGTCTTGAAGATAAGCCACAGATTCCTGAAAATATCACAATTCAATTACATTAGTTTTCATTACATCAATTTGCAACAGGAGTAGTACAAAAATGTCTCTGGACATTTCAACCTAAAGCCCTGGTCAAACGAAAATGAGAGTTAATTAATGAGAGTTGAGAAGCGAGAGTTGACTGGATGTTACTATGTGTGTAGCAGGGACTATTTTGTATTTATTTTGTATTATTTTTCTGAGCATGCTACTACAAAATGTCTGTTAGCTGTTTTGCAACATGCATCATTTCTCATGACTGACCAAAGAAATGCAAACTCTAATCGACTCTCATCAAAATTTGAACCAGTTCAAAGTCAATGAGAGTTGATGAGAGTGTGCCAGAGTTTATGGGTCAAATGTTAGCGATAGTTGCAACTCTCATGACTCTCATTTGGCTGGGGCTTAAGGATAGTTCGAACGAGTTACCCAGTCACAAAACTTCATATTAATATGTTAAAATACCTTTCCCAAAGCAATTGCAGTAGCAGCCAGTCCAATAAGCCCGCCTTTACGACTATGAGGATTATGCGACACAGAGAATTCTGTTGTTAACACAGATGTGAGCCTCTTTATCAATGCAACATCATTGTTGGCTATGAATTCCTTAACCATCCTAAACAGGGTGAAACAGATCAGGCTAATAAAAAAAACTCAAATGAGATCTAAAGAATCTTACAAGTGGCTCAATACTTCCAGATAAATCTATTGCAAATTTTGTATTTTTTTGAAGCTAAATCAAAAAAGGATGTGCGTTCGTATTGACATGTAGCAATTATATTCATTTAAACAGTCTGTCATATATGTAAACAAATCTTTATTATAATATTCATTGCATTTTTATAAAGACTTGCTTACTCTATTTAAGTACTTAGTAAATAATAAAACAACATTGCAATCAAACATACTTTGATACCAAACAGAAAAACGTTCATGACCTCTCTATTCTTCGTCTTAAACTTTGCACAAGTTTCTGCGAAAGTTGCAAATTATATTGGGTCCACTCACCGTTCAATTTCCAAGGCTGCAACTTTTCTTTTTTCATACATTTTATCGTTTAAACCTCGCATAAGTATCGGGTTCAAAGGAAACATGTCCTTTTCAGCCATGGCTTCAAATTTGCGAGAGATCACAGGTTGATTGTGATCGCCTCGAAAAACGTGCAACTGGCGGCCATATTGAATGAGGTCAAAAAGTATCCCAGGTGACAACACAGTTGGACGCCAGAGTCAGAAAAAAGCGCTCGATTTTGACATATGATTTCATCCAATTGTTGCGTCCATTTCTGTCGATAAATTGTTTAAGTTCCTCTTTTTCTTGTTGCAACATAAAGTTCTACATATCTGTAATCGATTTCAAAAGATACTGTACATATTAAGCACGGTTTTTGCCTAAAAAAATCCAAGGCGCGCACACCTTATTCTCTCCTTGGGAGACCTCTTGTAGGGGGTAAAAAAACGTATTAATAAGATGGATTACTCAGGGTTCAATATAATCTCCAGCTGTGCTATTGATCAGCCCGATCAAGAATCACGCACTAAGCGATATCAATTGTATTCTCGATCATGCCAGCCACTGTTTGACCAGATTACCTAAAATCCTGATTTTGATTTTATCATATTCCTGTAGTATATTTCTGCGTTTTATTGTAAACTCGTATGAGTCCGGCCTACAAAAATACCTATACTTGTATATTATTACTGAACAAATCTCATTATAGTAAATAGATCATAATAATTAAAGTTAATTTTTACTCTATACTTTATATAATTATTTTCCTAATCATTTAATTCAGTTTTTTAATTTCTGCCAAAGCTAAAAATTCCCCAGCCGTCGCGTCATAAATTGAAAAATTTTAAAGTAAAACAATCCTCTCATTAGCTAAGTCATCCTAAAATTTGACTAAAAAGTCTGCAATATCGTAACGGAATAAAACTTCACATAGGGGTTTGAAAACTTCACATAAGCCAAGGAGACAGCCTTAACTTCAATTTACTTTCTTCCCTATATAAACGTCACACATCTTTGCGAGGTCTAGTTCCTATTCTCCTCTCTTACGAGCTTTCCTGATGTACTTTATAATCAGCTCTTCAAGGTTCGCGCACGGGAACTCGATGACAACCGACAAAATATACGCAGCACCATAGGACAGAACCACGCACGCCAGGAAATAATAGGTCTATAGAAACGTGAAATATCAGTTGACATTTTCGTCTTAAGAGTCGTATCATTTGCTCACTCCAGTGCATGATAGGCGCTCAGACATTTGAGGTTGAACCAGTGAACTCTATCTAATACAACTCAGAGTTGACTGGGTTGAACCCGCAAATTATAAACTGCGCCGGTACACAATCATCACATATCTCAGTAATACTTACACCTGTGTAGAGATCGTAATGTATGTTTCCTTGAGCACCATAGATCATCAAAGTCAAGATGATAATATGTATGAGGTAGACGTTATAGGTTAGCCGACTGAGCGGAATCCAAAATCGTGCGGACAGGAACCTTTGAACTACACCTGGAACAAATGAAATTATTGTATTTTATTTGCAGAAGCGTGATGTTTGAACAAGAAACTATGGAAACGAAATTCTGTCAAACAGTCTTAAAAGGCGTAAAAGTAGGCGTAAAAGTGAATTACTGTCTGAGTTCATCTTGTTCGGTCAAATCGTACCCAAGGAACGAGCTTTTCTATTCTGTAAAAGTATTCAATCTTCAAAAGGAGCTCTACACAAACCTCCAGCGCCATAATGACAAGCATAAGTAACCCAGGCTAGTACCAGACCCCACAAAAATCTTTGAAATGTTCCAAACAATACATTCTCTGCGTCGTTCCACTCCTCAGCGCCCGGTAAGATACTCTTGTGTGGTCCATACACTAGAAGCATGGCTACGACCGCGGCCACAGACCACCCAAGAAGAGTAGTGATCTTCAGCAAGACGAAGAAAAAAAGTTTCAGAAAAAATAATCAATAATAATTCATTTAAGTCGGTCTTAAATTTAAGCCCCCGTTTACACTTTCAACTTTATGTGCGATATTCTTCTTTTAATAGATGTGAACGAGTAAATTAGTTGCATGCCGATGTTCAAATAAGACCTCTTATACATCAGGGCATTCTTCTTTTCTCTATCCGAAAAGAAGAAAATCGCAGCAAAAATTGCAAGTGTAAACGAGCCTAATGATGGCCTCTATCAATAATTCGTCATGCCCTACTTGAGTGATAACAGCAAGAATAGTCAGTCTAAAAGCTTTAACTGCCTCTTTGAGAGCACATTTTGGTAGAATAAAGAATTGCAAGGGGGAGAGGGGGAGTTACCCCGGCGCCCTAGGGATATGAAGCAGCCCCACCCCCGCCCCCGTCATTCGGTACAAACTTTGTCCTTTGTCCTTTGTACATACCCAGCCAGGTGTTCTAGCCTTTGTGTTGCTATATCTGTGCATGAAATAACCCACGAGGAACCCCACCAAGTATACTTGAATACGACAATATGGTTTGATGTAGACGTATCTCATGTATTCATTTGCGCTTTTCCCAAATTCCGCCACTCTACAGGGAGGTATAAGGTCAAAATAAACTAATTACACGGCCTTTCCATATTCGTAAAATTTAAACATTCACTCTGATAACAATCGCATGAACTTTAGATTCGCTATGAATAGGAAATTTAGTAGCACTACAAGATTTTATTCATCACGGATATCTTCCGCTGCGGGCTTTTATAGTACGAGGTTTGATGCAACAGTTTTAAAAAACTGTCTTAAAAACTATCTTGGTCCCCGTCTAATTCTCAGGTCACGTCTTTATTGACTGACATCATACTTACGCAAGAGGATTAGTCAATAATTTAAAAATAGCCAGTGGATCAATGTCCCAATACGCGTGAATGAAAGCTGTTATCACTGTACACTCAAGAAGCAGACCAAGAGTTAGAACTACACCCCGCCAACCAACCCTGAAACGATACGAAGTAACATATTATACAGTAAAACAATTCTGATTGACAAAACTCTATTTTTAACAAGATAGCTCTTTCCCCAGTCTTTTGCGCACGAGTTTCACTTTCTATGACGTCACCTTGCTGACGTCACTTTCTTGTTCTGAGCTCCAGTTTAACTAGTTCAGATTTCATATTCTGTTCCGTTCCCCTCCAAGTTCATCACCCTGGTGGTTACACTCCAAGATCCTCACCTACACTAGGAAACCAGGTACACTACCTCTCAAAACTCACAACCACTCCACCCCCACCCCCCTAAAGAGACTCCTCTTGCATGTCATTTATACTTACTTAAACAGAGGAATTATTAAAAACGGAGTTATGACAAAAAACTGCATGTCATTTGCCAAGTACCAAGACCATCCAATGCACTGAAAAAGATAACAAAGGTTAACTGAAAATGGCAGTGCAAATTTATCTATCAAAACCAATGTGTTTCAGTAATTTCTGGTGACTAAATTTGATTGGTCCGGTTAATTCATATCTCTGCAGTCTGCATGAGGGCAGAATTAAGAACATTTTTAAAACTATTTCTTTGATATTTTACAATTCCCCTCATCAATAAGATTCTTCTTCTATTTTAACTTACACTGCCCTTGCTAGAGTCAACTGGATAGAAGTTGTTGATGTAAAGCAAGTTTGTCCACCAGTATTTGTTACAATACTGATCTGTGAACTGTGTGTTCCAGTTTGGAGCCTCAGTCAGAAAACCCTTGAGATGAATTGAGAAGAGAACAACAAACATATAGGATGGCGTCAGCCTGAATTTGGGAGGAAAAAATGAAATAGTTAGAATAAAAAGTTTATTTTCTCTATCTTTTGTGAATATTTCACTCTCTTCAGGTCACCTCCAAAAACGATGGACATAAAAGAGAACCCAGTTGAAGTTCTTGTCTTTATCTTTAAGTTTTCTGAAGCAGGTGTATGCAACAAGAAGGCCACTAAGCAAAACAAATGAGTACAAATGAGTATTTTTAACAGATGAATCACCAGCCTGGTTCACATCAGACACTCTGATACACACCTTAGGAAAAAGAAAGAGTCAACTGAATATGTTCCACTTATTATTGCCATCACTGAAAGCAACTGGCCATCTTTGTTAATTTCCAATCTGTTCACTATATAATTGACAAAGACAAGTAACCAAAAAACTTAAATCAATCTCTTTTTTATGCAACACTACAAACTAAGTCTAAAGACAGCTTAGTTGTTGATGTAGTTCTTATATTTAATCATACAGAAAAACAAAATTGCTGTACCAGCAAGATGATATAACAGCTTCTGTAGATGCCTACCTACGCGATCAGTACCAAAAGAGGAAAATGTATGCCCAAGAATGACCCATGTGATGCTCAGCACCCGAATACCATTGATTGTCTTGATAGCTGCTGGTGGAACGTCTGTCTTCATAATCTTTGTGGTGTTTTGAAGGAGTGAAAAACATTGAAAAAATTGGCCAACAAAACTTGCTAAATAGCGAAAAAATGGTATAGAAAATGTGAGTATGAGTACATGATGATTTGATACGAATATCTAACAAGTATTATTTTGAATTGATGAAATACCTTTGAAAGCAGTGAGAATATAATGACATTTGACTGAAAATCTTGAGAAATTAAGCAAAACTACATCATCTGCAATCACATCATTGGTAGCAGAGTCGCCACCATTCACCTCAATTGAAGTATTGAATACCGGTTCTCGAGTTGTTTTGTTGCTTAATGACATGTAATTTTGACCTCTTACTTTATCCGCAGGAATTGAGATGTCAAATGTCTCAGCCATTAAGTCGACCACGGTGCCAATGAAACAAAGGAATATCAGGATACCACAGAGAACGCTGTAAAAGAAAAAAATATGGAATAACTTCCAAGAAAAGATGGTGATGGGTATACAGTACAATTAGAATACAATTCTATATTAACAATCTTGCTGATATTCAAAGTTAAGAATAAAGATTTTACTTACAAGGTGCCCTTAACACCAGAGGTATATGTTGGTTTCACAGCAGGACAATCTACATTACCAGTTATTTGAGCACTTATTAGGCCTTTGGTAAGCCCTTCCACTAAAAAGGATTTGAATGATTTAGAAACATTGATGCAAGGTTGTACAGGTTGTGGCTAACAGACAGAAAACCACCATTCTTTGTCAATGGCAAAAACACTTCATGTTGGACCATCCTGTTCTGACACTCAGAAATGCATAAACTTTGGGACTATATTTATCTTGTTGAGGCCATTTTATCAACACATTATTCAGTGATTTCCAGAACTCAAGAGTATTGTAATCTACCTTCTTTTAAGATTGGTTTCATAATTTTTGCAATATCCTGACCAGTACAACTCTTTGGGAAACATAAACCCCAGATGACTTTAAGGTTCTTCAATTTCTATAAATATGCATGTGTTTCGTGAATGCACATCATGTACAGTATTTCTACATAAGAAATTAAACTATATCAAATTAACAAACAGCTTACCGTCCCTAATTTAGCAACAGCTATTGCCAAATTTGTTGTACAATAATGTGCATTGGATATATCTCGACATTCACCGTATGAGCCAAGCCAAAAGTTATTTCCACGTAGAATGCCACTCATTGGCTTACCAACAGCGTCAATATCTAAAGTGAATGTTATGATCAACAATAGTGTCAATAGTATTCAGTGCTGAGAAGTAAAATCATGTGGACGTGGTGACCTCAATACTACAGAGTATTTTCTGGTGTATACCACTGATTCATTATTACTGGCAGCATGGCAAATACTGTCAATACAAAAACACTGGACTTGGTTCAGACACCTTTCACTAAATTAACACAGGCACAAAATCAGAGGACAATAACTAATCACATAATTCCTATGAGCACAACTTCGCCTTTGGGTGAGATGGAAGATTCGTTTTAAAGCCCTGATTCAACAGGCAAAAATTATTTTTCAAGCGAAATGCGACATATTTCGCCCTCTTCTTTTGAATTGTGAGCAATCAAGCAGAATTCATTCATTCAAGTGGACGAAATTCGAAAGAAACAAGCGAAATACTTCGCATTTCGCCGAAAAAAAGTGCCCGTGGAATCAGGCCCTAATGTACTATTTTCACTCTGAAAAATGGCATGGCAAACGAAATGGAATATTTACATTGCATCAAATTTTTTGAAATATCTTCATCGCATTCTACAACTTCGTTCTGTCCTGTCGACGCTTTACTTTCACGCCAACCATTTCTCAGAGCTGTCCTGTACGCGTGCAAAAAGTTATAACCAATTTCCTGGGCTGCGAGGTCTTTAAAATTCTGCTTAATAATGTGATCAGTGTCGTTGGCATTCCTGTCAGATTCTTGCATTGCAGAACTCCCAAACGGAGCGCACAAAAGCGTTATTATAGGGAAGATAAAGACAAAACATCCTTGTTTCATTTCAGCTCCAATCAGTCGAAAAATCAAAAGCTTCAGGTTCAAAAATCGCCACAAAACGGTACAAATATGGTTGTGTCCACTCAACTAGTCAGCGACAAATATCAGCGACTCTTCAGCGTCTTGCTAATCTATTTTTAGCACATTACGTAACATTACGTTTTTACAGAAATTTTTAGAAATTTTACAAATACTTACTATATATTCGCGTATAAAAAAAGCGTTAATAAAAAGCAAAAGAGAAAATACGTGTTCTTGCAGTTTGGCTAAGCCTTAACGCCATAGCTTTTTCGTTCACCACGCAGCAATTTCAGAGCGAGGTTTTCCAGATTTTCCGATGGAAACTCGATGACTACAGCCAGGATAAAACCAACCGCATAAGAAAGAACTGTCGCTGTGATGAAGAAGTAGGACTAAGAGAAAATAAATAAAAAACGAATTGAATTTAGTTAGATTCTTTATTAAATGTTGCTCAATGGTAAAATATGGAAAATTAGTGCAAAATGTTGGTTCGCAAGTTTGCATTAGATAATAGAGAACTTTAGCTTAACTTTTTCAATACTAAATGTGTTGGATTGTGTTCTCTTTGTGTTTCAAACTGTGGCGTATTCACCATACTTACGGCGGTTAATAAGTCGTAGTGGACCTGGTGAGTCGTCGCAAAAAACATGAAACTTATCACAACCATGTGAATGAGATACACGGAATAGGTCAGGCGGCTGAGGGGAATCCAAAATCTCGCTGACAGAAACTGCTGAATGTAACCTGACATTGAGAAAGATATAAGACATAGAGCCAAGACTTATATAACAATGATTAACAATTTAAAGAAGGTCCTCATTTAAAGCCGTACTGGTTGGGAACAAAACAGGCTCAGAGGACAAATAATACATAAATGATGACTCCTAATTATCGTATGTACAGGGTATCCCCCGAAAAAGTCCCCCCTATTGAAATGAAGCTTTTGCTGGAATTTGAATGCATGATCAATGCAGTAGTTTGTAAACAGCATAGTTATTACGTTGAGGCATTCAAAAAAATAGTCTTCCTTTCATTTGGGTTCATCATAATATTACTGGCCATCAGATTCTAACAAGCTTGATTTCAATAGAGGGGACTTTTTTGGGATACCCTGTATAGGAGAACAATTCAGACAACAATTCATATTATTTTATACGTACTTCCGTATCCATAGTGACAAGCATACGTGACCCAAGCCAGTACCAGGCCCCAAAGAAGACGTTGGAATGTCCCAAAGAAGATGTTTTCTGTTTTATTCCACTCACGATTGCCCGGGAGAGTTGACTGGTAAGGAGCATACACGACTGTCATAGCGATGGCAAATGCTATAGACCAACCAATAACGGCAAGCAACTGTAGCAGAGAATAAAGAGAAAAAATATCTCAAGCGAAACTTATCTTTTTGATACTGAAATACATGATCTCTCTGGATGTGAAACTGTATATGGAATATACAGGAGATCTACTTTCTGACACGAATAAAAAAGTTAACTTTGTAGTGAGTGCATGATGTCCGTCTATCTCAAAGTGAAATAACTGGATCATGCACTTTGGTCCAGAACTAGTTTCACTCAACTAAACAAATTGTCCAAAATTAGATCAGCATCATGAACATGACGATATTCTTTATGAACTTTGGAACTTACTCTAATGTGCAAAAGAAAATTTATATTTGAAATTCAACATTTTATACACTATAAATGACACTATCGGCTCTAGATTTTTTTGTTTAAAGATGGCTACAACCACAAGAGAAAGCGAAGTATTTTGCGTTCGTCTTTCGAAGCACAAAATTGACTCACCCAACCGCGTCTTCTGATGGGCACGCGGTACTTTGCGTAAATGGCATAACCAAGGACAAATCCAATGAGATAAGGTTGAATACGACAGTAAGGTTTGTTGTAGACATACTTATCAAATTCCGCTGCCTTTTTATGACTAAATATAAAAATGGACGATATTCGCCACTGGATGACTTATCTTGGCGCAAACACCCCCCTGAAGTACAGATTGACATAACAGGGGACGGGGGCGTCACCTTTAAGTACTTTTTCTCTCTCCCTGGCAAAAACATCAGCTTAATCTCTGATGGTATTTATGTTCAAAGCCAGACAGGCGATTTTAGGTGCAATTTTTTTTTTTGGCAGAAGTATAAACGAGTAAAACTAGCTGTAAATGCTATGTGTATCAGACTATGTACACACGGTAACGAGCGTTATCACATTCGTTTTCATACGAAAACATCGTGAATTTTCAAGAGAGGCTAAAGTTAATTTAACAAATTAAGCATATTTCTTATTGGATCGTGTGGACAGGGAGTCTAAACAATAAAATAGACCGAAAAACAAATTTGAAAACGCTCGAAAACGACGCTCGTGTGGACATAGCCGAAGCGCCTTTTTTGAACATCCGTATAACACATTCACTCGATCACATATACGAAAAAAATAGCATGCAGAAAAATTTGACACTCACAGTTCTGGTGAGCCACGGACAATGGACTTGAGGTTAACCACAGGATCAAGGTCATAATCTCCAATAAGTGCGGCAATTGTGATAGAACTTATGCACAGCAATGCTCCCGAACTAATGAGTAACCCACGCCATTTTTTCCTACAGGATGAAAGAAAAGTACAGGATGTACAATCGTAAAATTTTACCACAAAGAGAGACTTGGAGTAAGTCTACGCGAAGAGTGAATGATGTGAATTGTTGGTATGACCGTGATATACACAGCTATAAGTGTTAATACCTAAGCCTGTATTCTAAAAACTAGTTTTTCCATTCATTCCCCCCTATTTCTGTTTCTCAGAATCTATTTATCAAAAAAGCAAAATGTCCCAACGAAGTTGTTTCCTGGGAATGCCGAACACTCTCACCTGTATGCCAAAACCAACAGAACAGGAGATATAACAAAGAACTGCATATCATTGGCCAGATACCATGTCCACCCGATACACTAAAATTATAACACGGTTTCAACGTTTTTGTAAAGAAACTAAGAGTAATTTCGCTGTAGACCAATCAACAAATTTGTTCACTTTATAAACCCAATAAGAATGCTCAAATTTTGACTATTCCCGGTAAATAAAAAGGTAAAGGTTATTCACCATTTTACATGAAGTATTGAAATTTTAAGCAATCTGATTGGATTAGCCTGAAAAATGTAAACAAATTTGCCGAAATTCCGCCTTGTTATGTACAGAAGGATGTTCTGCTCCTTACGAGCAAGTACGGGAATCCATTTGATTAAAGGTAAGCTATATAAGTAAGGTGACTAGGGCATGTACCTGCTCGTTAAACTCCTCAGGGTAAAAGTTATTGATGTACAATAGGTTGGTCCACCATTTATCTTCGCAGAACGGATCCTTGTAATACACGTTCCAGTAGGGAGAATCTGATATTAATCCTTTCACGTGGACGGTGAACAAAATAACGAACATGTACGAAGGGGTGAGCCTGCGTTAAGAAACGAGTGAAAATAAGGGGGTCAGCCCCAAGTGTGCCCTTCGGAGGACTGATAGGAGTGCCCATCCCTGTTCTGGTTTGACTACTAGAAGATAGAAGCGTTGGGCAAAGTGTACTACCTGGATAGGTGAGATCCCAAGGAATGACTACACGGGCAACCATGTCCGATCTATCCAAAACCTACCTCCAAAATCTGTGAACATAGAACAGGACCCAGTTAAATTTCCCATCATTTTTTGCAATCTTCCTTAAACACGTGTAGGCCACTAGGAGACCACTGCAAAAGAATACAATAGACTATCTGCTCAAAATATTCATAAAACAATTTTACTATCATCGTACCACCATAATAACACCATAGTACTATATGACGGTAAGTACCATCACAATTCTATTTTGTAACGATCTCCAACAGCAGGCACCATCACCAAAACGTAATATGATTATGACAAATAGGCAAAAGACTTATAAATATTGTACCTCAAAAAGAAGAAGCTGTCGACAGCGTAATAAGCGTTGATCACAGGCATTACGGAGAGCTTCTTAGCATCTTCGACATATTGTATTTTATTTTCTATAAACACATAAATGAATGAATCGTGATGATACAGTGAGTCTGACCAGAGTTTGTAATCCACATATCTGCACTGAGTTAACCGAGATGTACTCTTAGAGCTCTAAATCTAACTGAACAAAACGAGGTGCAAAAAGGCTCGTTTACACTTGCGATGTTCTTCTCTTGATAGATGTGAACGAGTGAATTAGTTACTGGTGTTGAAATAAGAGTTCTTATACACCAGAGCATTCGTAACTTATTACTCATTCACATCTATCAAAAGAAGAAAATCGCACGTAAAATCAGCAAGCATAATTCGCAAGTGTATAAACGAGCTTTAACACATGCAATGACCGAATAATGATCGACTGTACTTACGCACAATTGGACTGAGGACAAAATACAAGAAAACGGGTCCGAGAATGACCCACCAGATGCTGATAACTCGTATGCCATTGATTGATGTAATAGCCGATGGTGGAACATCTGTATTGAATATCTTCTTGGTGTTACGAATGAGAGAAAAACATAAGAACACCTCGCAGACACTCGCTGGAATTATAATAGGCAGATTAAGTATGAGGACGTCAACCTATTTCACGCCTTTTATTCGCCTTTTATTCGCCTTTTATTCGCCATTTTCGCGTCATCTTTGTTCATTCATACGTCGGGAGCCGTATAGTTAAATCTAAAGCTCTCTAAATCTTCCTGACTACAAGGCCAAGGGATTGCCTTAGGTCTTAGATCTATAAATCTGCTTATAACACATATATTATATAAGAATTATACCACATACGAGTTTGATGTATATAAGGGCTGATAGCTAACGAGATGATGCCAAGCTGATTATCTGCATGCTATCCATATATATACGACTACAGCAAATGGCGTAATTGTTTATACTATAGCTATGGAACTTTTTAAGAAGAAAAATGTCCAATTTTTTCAAAATTTACTTATATAATACTCACGTTATAAATTTTCATTGTATGACTGGCTGTTCAGAGATGATATACACTGAAAATCATTACTTACATTTGAGAAATCTGGGCGGTTCGGAGGTAGTTTTAACCTCTGTTGGCGGTTCTTCGGTAATTTTTTCGACATCTTTTTGTGTTTGTGGTCCCTCAAATGGTGTCTCCGGTTGTAATGCAAAGTTGTTGGTCTGCTCGGGCGACGGGGTATTCTGTTTTGAGATATCATCGAACGCTTGTATGATCATGTCGAGTATCGTTCCAATAAGACATAGCAGTAACAATAACGCGCACAAAACACTATAAAATACAAGAAAATATCTGGTTATTGCTCGGCTTCTCCGCTCGATATACGATTAGTATGCTGACTGCATGTAGGCGTAATTATGGTTCAATATTGGTGCATGTTTCTGAAGCACCTTCATCTTCCTCAGTCTTCACTTTTACTATTTAGTCAACTAAACATAATTGAAACGGTGGAGGAATGTGGATTACTCTCAACTCGAGGAAACAGCAGCAAGCGACGACAAAATTCGCGAATTAACACTGAATATCGTCTTGTCTGCAAAACTAAAAGTCAAACACTTAAGCTGCCGGCCTGTCGCGAAAGTGTTTTGCACACTTCAGGTATGATGGATTTCATTTTAAAACTCAACGCCCATGCAGTGGCTCAATTTGCTTCCAACGTCAGAACCCTTGTTTCTGCCTAATATACTCTAGATATTTCTACACGAATCTCTCACTTTTAATTCTATAATGCAAGTTAGCGTCGAAGCACGCGTGAATTAATAGATCTCACCATTCATGCAGTATATATATACATACAGTGTACATATAGCGCCAGTGTCGTAGGAAGGTTCTCCAGAGGGACAAAAGGAGACGTAATGTACCAGCGTCAGACCCTGGTTGGTCAATTGCGTCACTAAAACAAATAATACGCCGAAACATTGAATTCAATTGGGGCCGAGATTGTATATGAGAGCCGGATAGAACTATCCACCGGATACTGAATTTTTTAATCGCTCTAAAATCGCCCGCTGTTGGCTGAAACTTTGATTAAATCTTAGTATTTATGAATTGAAGATCCTCTTTAATAATTTTTGCTTCCAAAGCTAAAATTTTATTGCTTTATAAGCATTTTTAGAAAGGTTGAAAAAATCACTATCCGGTGGATAGCGCTATTCACTCCTTCAAACACAACCAGTCCCTGGATGCAGAGCTATACTTGCTAACAAAAATTTGAAGATAGATACATGTTACCTCTTCGCGACGTAAACACAACTGTTTTTAAATTGGGCTTTAGGGAAATGTAGGTTTGTTTACTCTATGTACCAAGTAAGTGATGTAGTTAGTTTTATCAAAACGTATACAGTACCTTGTGTCGTAACCGCTGTCATAATAGCGGAGACATTCTGCTGGTTACAACTGCTCGGAAAACATCCTGTCCACGTGAACCCCTGAATGACCTATTCAGGAATGATATAATACTATCTCAGAAGACTATGAACGAAAAACGTCGTTGGTTCAAAAAAAGATCAACGTAAATCTTTTTTAGATGCATGCATGCGTAAAGTTGGATGCATGGTCAAGACTGTGGAAAACGGATTCAAATGCATGATCGCTCATTTTGCCTTGTTAAAAACCACTGAAGTCTATTTGAATTGGAATGTTAACTGACGGTTATTTGGTCAACATCTTTGAAGTTATTTTCAAATTACATAAAGGTCGTCCTTCGTCCTTCAATGACGTCATGACGACCAAGATAGCGTTACAGTGGTTACAGTTCATATAGAGATCAAAACTTCATACCAAAGGTTTCCAAATGCCCATGGAGGATCCACATATATGAGTGTTCGAGATTGCCCGACATTGTTCCACGGAGACGGGCCAGTACAGGTTACCACGAGTGATGCTGCTGGGCGGCTTGCCTGCAGCATCGAAATCTGAAAAAAACACGGGCTTGTTTCAATGCCAGTTTGCAAATAAGGATAGAAATAACTACACGAGAATTCCACGGAATATTTGCAGCCGTGCCTTGCCAATTTGACCATGACGTCGAACCGTCGTGTTCTCACGGTGAAAAGCCCGAATAAAAAAATTTTATCTGACCCTTGATTTGAAATTTAAAGGAGCCGTGTTTACGTTATATACGAGTGCTTTTACACCCGGAAATCAAGTTCAAAGCTAAGTTTAGGTATAGCCAATATGTTTTTATTGGTCGTAATCCAAACACGGCTAGAGTATAAGCAAACAAGAAATGACAAAGCAATATCGCTGCCGTGTACCTAATCATGGTCACGCATTTTCACCACAGCCCACAGACCGGCACAGGACGCATAAATTGAAGTTGGTACACAGAGTCAGAGACGTTTCTGAAACAGGGAAATGATTTGAAACGATTACATGATTTGAAACAATTTGCAAGTTTTGGACTTTTCGAGGTCATGCATCGATGTTAATTAAAGTTTTAAACAAACACTAGAAACTGGCATTGGTTAATAAGCAAATTCCTTTGGCGTCGCGCAGAGCAAATGATGAATTACTGGGCCGGTTGTATCAAGCCCGTTTAGCTTAAACGGTGGATAAGTCAAAATTAAATAACACTCTTACATCTCTCTTGAATGAGTCAACTTGAATATTATGCACTGAATATGTAGTTGTAAACAGTATCTTTGCATTCAGGTTAAAAACATTTAGCTCGGTTGTTGAATAAAACGATAGACCTTTCTATTTTGAACTTAACAACCGCAGGCGTAGTGAACGGGTTTGATACAACCGGCAACCTGTTGTTTTGTTGTTGTTGAAACGGAATGATCATAGTTGAATGACAGGGCTTGGTTAACGCAAATCCTCCTGCTAACATACTAGTCGACAACATGCATATCCCGAATCACTTACAGGCGATCATTTCCTCTGTATTTTGACTTATTCTTTCCAAATCGCGACCACATTCTCCAAGTGGCATCTGTCGCAAAGTGTTCATAATCTGACTTCCGAACAGCGATAGAACATCCATTCCACTGACGGCTTTGGTGATGCCTTGCAGCAATTTTTGCCCGTCGGTTGAATTAAGCCGCTCCAGCATATCAGACAGCGTAGAGTTGACGTTCAACTGCTTGAGCAGACCAGCCATTGCGGTCCTGTTCATATTTCCCAGCAAAGCAAGCCATGTTGGTAGCTGGGATTCGCCCGGGGTGACTAGAATACAAAAGCTTGCAGCGAAAAGGAGTACCAATTTTGCACAGAAAGCCATTTTTTAAATTGACAAAATACCAACAAAACAAAGGGCAAATACTGGCTGTAATATGATACACAAGGGGCAGCCCATGCATGCGGCCAGCTAAATTTATGCAGATTTCACATCTCAATGCGTGAGACCCAACAGTGGTGAGACCTATATATTTAGTTAATATCAAGGAAAAGCACAAACGTCACAGTTTACAAGGCCAATATATCGACAGGAACGGAACTTTCTACTTGAGTTTATCATTTCTGTTTTCCCTATTCTGCTACACAAAATCATCTCTGTTTTTCCTATTCTTCTACACAAATCAACGCTTATTCAATGAAAGATTAAATTAACTGATGACAGCTTCAAATGTGTTCATTCCTTGCTGTGTTTACATGCAAAACAATACCCACAACAAACGAAAATACAAAATGAATTTCTATTATTTATAAATAATCTATTTTAAGGAAATTGATATTCAGTAATTTAGGCTTCGAATTATCACCAAAGACAATGAGAACAATAGCATGGACGTACCGGGTCCCCCAGGGGTATAATTGTTACCCACACCTAGTGTTCCGCGTGCGTATTCCAGGGACTGGAACCCGACATAAAATGAAAAGTTCGAGCAATTGTCGCGGCTGTCGATCAAATCGGCAATGATTAATTTGGATAAAATTACGCCTGAAACTATATTAAAAAGGAACTGAGTAAATTAAGACTTAGTTTAATCGTTTCTTTCTCCCAAATAATTTGACGGCAAAATTCTCCAGGTTGTCGCAAGGAAATTCGGTTACAACGGACAGGATGAAGGCACACGCGTACGATAATACCACGGCTGTTATGAAGTAAAACGTCTAGAAAAACGCAAGAGAAAGTTTGAAGTGTTATGAAGTGATGTTAAAGTGAATTGCCATGAAATATGCATGTCGGTAGTTATACATTCAAGAGAGTCTACTTACCACGGTTGTCGTGTCATAGTATAGGGTTGTCTTTGAACTAGAATATATGTACGTCAATACAATAGGATGTACCAAGTATGTTGAATAAGTCAAACGGCTGAGCGGTATCCAGAACCGCGCTGACAGGAACCTTTGAATCAAACCTAAAATGAAGTAATGCAATGAAACTCGGGGTCGACAACTCTCTGGTCAGACATACAGCGGGCACTAGATCTAGACATACCACCGAAGCCGTAGTGACAAGCGTACACGACCCACGCAAGTGCCACGCCCCAAGCAGCTTTCGAGAACATCCCGTAAATCACGTTCTCTGCTGTCTTCCAAGCTCGGCCATCTTTCAGAGTGGCGTCATGGGGTGCGTATACCAAGGTGATGCCAATGGCAATGGCTGCCAACCAGGCAATCAACGCAAAAAACTATAGAGAAAGTGAAATACAGCAATATTATGCCTGGTTGCCATTTAGTCGTAATTAACGTGAACACGGCATTTTCAGTAATGAGAGACTGATGAGAGATGAGAGATTTTTTCATAGGTGAAAATGACTTGTTCACATCACTGACAAAAACTCACCCAGTTTGGTTTTCTTGTTCCACTATAACTTTTGTGTATGAAGTATCCAAGCATCATCCCGATTAAATAAGGCTGTATCCTGCAGTATGGCTTGTCATATACCATTTTAGTAAAGTCAGCTTTCGCCGGACTAGAAGAGCAAGAGAGAGTTGATGTAACCTTGGTAATGACCATGCTGGATCATGAATGACCTAGCTGGATCATCAATGTCCTAGCTAGCTGGATGAGCAATGACCTAGCTGGATCAACAAGGACCTAGCTGGATCAGGAATGACCTAGCTAGCTGGATGAACAATGACCTAGCTGGATCAACAAGGACCTAGCTGGATCAGGAATGACATAGCTGGATCACCAATCATCTAGCCGGATCAGAATGCCCTGATCGGACTACAAGTCTACCTGCATATAGGAAAATCTACCATCGTATACGAGTTTAAGAAAAACAATGTAATGCGTCCATACTTGAAAAGATCCGACTGGCCCCATTTGGACAGAGCCAAAGGATCAATATTATAATGACCATAGATGGATGCGAGAGCAATGGTGCTGACCATGAAAAGTGAGCCTGCGGATGCTAACAAGCCAACCCGACCAAATCTGAAAGAGAATTAAAAAAACGGGATTTCTACTTTGCCAATTCACTTCAATCGCTAAAAGCAAAGACGATGAATTGTGATGCTTCTCTACGAAAAGTTATCCTCTTTTAAAAACAAGTTTACAAACCTGTGAGCCAATATCAGCACAAACGGCGAGATGATATAAAACTGCATATCATTTGCTAAATACCAAGTCCAGCCAACACACTAGGAAAGAAACAAACAATTGCTTAATGATTTCTGAGAACGTTGTTTTCTGACATCCCTGTAGGCATTCCAAACATCGCTTTTTTAGACAGGGTACATTAGTACAAGTATCTAAGCTTGCAACAAATCTTTCCCTGTTTTCTTGCGCAAGTTTGTTGAATGACAGTCCATTACCTCATCATCAAACTTGGTCGGGTAAAAATTATTGATGTAGATCAAGTTGGTCCACCAGTATTTTTGACAGTGTTCGTTCTTACGCAACGTCCATGTTGGCGAGTACGCGAGAAATGGGGTGAGCTTCACATAAAACAAGATTACGAACATCATCGAAGGTGTCAATCTTGAGGAAAAATGAAACAGAAAAATTTTACTTTCTCAGGATAACGGACATTACCTGAGGTCACCATTTGGCAATGAAGTATTAAGACCCGTTTACATTTGCAAGTTTAGCTGCAATGTTCTTCTTTTGATAGATGTGAACGAGTGAATTAGCTACTGATGTTCCGATGAGAGTTCTTATATACATCCGAGCATTCGTAACTAAATACTCGTACACATCTATCAAAAGAAGAAATCGCACCAAAAATTGCATGTGTAAACGAGCCTTTATACCCTTGGAACTGTGACAAAGTATGCGTACAACCATGTACAATTATCTACAACCATATACAACCATGTACAACCATGTATAACCATGTACAACCATGTACAACCATGTGTATTTTACAGTTCAATACACAAAACCTTACCTTACATAACGATGAAAATAGAAAAGAAACCAGTTGAACTTTCCTTCGGACTTCTCTAATTTTCTAAAGCACGTGTAGGACACAAGCAGACCACTATGAAACAGAAACCGAAAATTCAGGGAAACCACACTTTTATTAAATCAGACGCTGTATCAATTATGTTGATGCTTCATCACAGTTATCTGTGATGATAATTATTTGATGATTATTTATTGATGATGATTATTTCTTATCAATTATGTTGATTCTTCATCACAATTATCTGTGATGATAATTATTTGATGATTATTTATTGATGATGATTGGTTCTTACCTCAGAAAGAAAAAGGTATCAACACAAAAATAGCCATTCATTATAACCATCATGGAAAATTTGCTCGTATCTTCTACCAAATCGACTGGATTTGCTGAAATTATTAAACAGAAATGGTTCGAAAACAAAGATGATTTTCATAGCTTTCCTGAAAATGTGGCCGACTCACCCATTATATAGCTGGTCAACATGAATAAAAACGTGTGACCCAGGATGACCCAGAACATGCTGATGACACGCAGACCATTGATTGATGTGATCACCTTTGGTGGTACGTTGGTGCTGAAGATTTTTGTCGTATTACGAACCAGAGAGAAACAGCGAAGGAAATCCAAAAATACTCCTAAAACATAAAATATTGGTAAAATTACCATCATGGTTAAAATATTGGTAAAATATTCTGCTTGAATATGGCTTGCTCTATCTGGCTAGTTAAGTGTGGTTATGGTTTGGGGGTCGGTTGTACGAAGGCAGAGGCTGGATGGCGCTATCTGCTAGATAGTGAGTGGTTTTCCAACCGTTGGAAAAATGTTGGAAAAGCAATAAAATTGCAGCTTTGAAGCTGACAATTATAAAGGAGGATCCTCAATTTAGGAATACTAAAGTTTAATCAAAGTTATAGCAAACAACGGGTGGTTTTAGAACGATTGAAAAAACCATTATCCGGTGGATAGCGCTATCCAGCTTTAATACAACCGGCCCTTGCCCTCTGTCTGCACTGAGCTCAACACCAAACTATAAATCAACTGTCAATGGCTCTTACCTCCGCGACCTTTGCTTGCCGTGGTATCATGAATAATCGTGCGTCCTGATACAAGCGGTGTGTTCATATCCTCCGTACTCTTCTGGTAAGGCTGAAGCGACGCTTGAAATGGTATCTCCTCGTCCTGAACACTGTTTACCTTCTGATGGTTGTTGATGGAATTTGACTCATCCAAGGATTTTGGACTAGGACCGAATGAATTCCATTCAAACACATCTACGATCGTGCCAAGGACGCAGAGAAATAACAGAAAACCGCAAAAAGCTCTGCGAAAATGATAATCATGTCTAAGACTCATTTACACTTGCGATTTTCTTCTTCTGATAGATGTGAAAGAGTAGTTAGTTACGAATGCTCTGATGTAATGCTCTGATTTTGGACTAGTACCGAATGAATTCCATTCAAACACATCTACGATCGTGCCAAGGACGCAGAGAAATAACAGAAAACCGCAAAAAGCTCTACGAAAATGATAATCATGTCTAAGACTCATTTACACTTGCGATTTTCTTCTTCTGATAGATGTGAAAGAGTAGTTAGTTACGAATGCTCTGATGTATAAAAGCTTTTATTTGAACATCAGTAACTAATTCACTTGTTTACATCTATCAAAAGAAGAAATTGCACATAAAATCGCAGCATGTGTAAACTGGGCTTAAAAGGTTTTATAGCCGTTGATTGGCTAATAGCCAAGTGAAATGATGCGAAGGGATTGGAGAGAGTGATTTCCAGACCTGTTGTCTTCTGCGTGCCATATACGTACACATGATAAGCCTCGCACAGGTATTGAATAACTTTATCTGCTGATAGACTTTACTTACATCGTAACGATAACGTCTGTAGTGTATTTTGGTCTTACGGGGCATGCAGAACCGGTGAAGGTAATATTGACTCCTCTCTGATTCCTGTTTGCATCTGCAGAGAGAAAGTCGAGGGATATATCAGCTCTTGAATTTACTAAACTTTCACAGCCTTTGAATTGAGCCATCTTTCCAGGTTTACGACCGGGTCGAAAGATCTAATACATGGTCAATTCCTCGATAAAGTGAGCATTTTACAAACGTGCAAATATAAATTTTATACAAACGATATAGAATGGTGAATACACTAGTTTTATTTTTTAATACTTTTTTAATACATATATTTAGATTAGTAATGTTTACAATATTATGAACACACCTAATAGACCGTTTGCACAAAATGTCATTTGACGTTGCATAAATGTTGCACATATAATGTAGATTTTTCATGAAGTACCTAAACATAAACTAACGAAGCCCGAATGCACTTGGTTCGTTATCTGTCAGTCATATGAGCCTTTATCACTCGCTGAACTATGCTTTTTAGTAATGCAAAGAAGAATCTGGCGAACAGATCATAAGTATATTATGATGTCAGTGCAATGAGTCTATTGCATAGAGTTATGACATTCCGACAAGCGAGGTATTTGATGCTCCGAGACTTGAAACTTGGCTCCTCCGAGTTGTGAAGTTTGTTTCAAGATTAGGAGCAAGAACAACTGCCTCGTTTGACATGTTCAACGGCTTGTATTCCGCGGGAAATTGTTGCCTTCGAGATATTGTGGTATTCGTGCGCTGATCTTCAGTTGCTGTCTCATTGGAGTAGCCAAGATCTCTGCGAGCTCTTGCATACGTGTAGTTTCCGGCTGAGAAGTTTGTCTGCTGGTAGGGCTCTTGAAAAACTGTCGACGTGTTCACATGTCTGTGGTATCGCTTCGCATCAGCGGATTTGCCATCCAGTGCCGCTTCACCGGTCAGTACCTTCATAGTTGAACTCCCGCGTCCTCGGTATTTCGAAAGAGTGTGAACTGAAACGCTTGAGTTGGATTCTTGACCAATACCTTGCTCTACTTCCTTTGTGCTGGAATTCGCCCGACCACGGTACCTCGAAAACGCGCGCATCGGAATAGTCGAATTTGAGTTGTCTCCTAGCGCCTTTGTGGATGAATTCGTACGTGCAAGGTATCTGGAAAGTTTGTGCACTGGGATAGTGGAATTAGATCCGTTTCCAGCGCTCCCTCTCAGTCCTTTTGTGGTTGAGTTAATATGTACAATGTATCTTGAAGGTGCGTGCGCCGGAACTGTCGAATTTGATCCCAGCCTGGGGTCTCTTCCTGGTGCCGCAATGGACGCGTTAAGTTGTCCGTGATGGAGTGGAAACGTGTTGTTTTGAGTTGTTGAATTCGTTCCGGGAACAGGCCGTTGAACAGATGTTCCGGTGGAGGAGTTTACCCGCGCGGGAAAATGGTCTCTACGGGGTGTTGAGTTGGTTTCCGGGTCGAGCTCTCGAGTATTCGTGGAAGGTTCGTGGTCTCGTGGAAATTGGTGCTTTCGAGATGTGGAAATTGTTCTTAGTTCGTACTCACGAGTGTAAGCGGATGACTTGTGGCGCTTGTGTTGTCGTAGGAATTGATGTCTTCTGGATGTGGAAATCGTGCCACGTTCCTCCTCTGGGGCTAGGGTATATGTGGATATCTTGTGATGTTTGTGGTCATGTGGGAAATGATGCCTCCGAGATGAGGAACTCGTTCCCGGTTCGTGCCCTGGGACATGATATTGGATATCTGTGGACATCTTGAGATGTTTGTGGTGTTGTGGGAATTGATGCCTTCGCGATGAGGAAAATGTCTTCAGCTCATGTGGATGTTTCGATGATGTCTTGAGATGCTCGTGGTGGCGTGTTAATTGATGTCTTCGTTGTGTGTGACTGACAGCCAGATCACGTTCTTTCCCTTGGGTTCTAGTCGATCCACGTACGCGCCAATATTCTATTGGAAACTGATGTCTTCGAGACACTGAAATGATGCCTGGATCAGGTTCTTGGACACGTTCGTTCGTGGATGCCTTCATAAGCCTGTAGCCGTTTGGAACAATGTTCCTTGGTGTCATAGAATCTATTCCAATCATGAAAAGAACGAATAAACACACCAGGATTGACAACAGCGTGATTCTCATATTGACTGAACAATCCTGGCTGTGGAAACGACTGGTGAATTTGAATATTTTAAAGCTGAAACTGCAGATTGATTAATCGCTCATTCAAGAATACGACTCGGCCAGACGTTGTTGAAGAAACCTTGGCCTGAATACAATGGTTTGTTATTCCGCAGATCTTTAGTCTTAAGTACAGCATTTTGTGATCTCATCTGCGCGTGGCGCATTGATGGTTGAAAAACGACCAGATAGGATTGTAAATTTTGTGAAGATGAATTCTGGCTCAGATTGTTATCTTTTTCTTGTTATGCCAATACAGATGTTATCAGACCATACATACACCGGTGGAACATTGAGAAACATTTTTCAACCTGCACAAGCAATGCAAATCAAGATTGTACATTTTGTCGGAAGGATCACTTTTTCTTCTTCTTCTCTTCTACCAGGATCATTTTATCTCGTTTTTTAAATCCTATTCCTTTACTTAAAGTTTAAATCTGAGGGGCACACTAAATCTGGAAAGACATTTACTAACGAGCAATGATTCTTTGTTGAAAGAAGCGAGCGTTATCTGCCTGGAGCCGAGATGAACAACTGATGGTAGGCTGGTGGTGCTTTGTGGTAAATCGATATGAAAGCGATAAGATTGCAAAGATGTTATAAAGGAAGATGTTTTGAATATAGGAGAGGTTCTTTACGATTCTTAAACCATTTCACCTAGGATGATAAACTCTTCAATGCCCTATAGCTACGTTGCACGAGTTCGTACTAGAAAAGCCCATAATTTTATTCCAAAAAAGTGATGGCATAGCATTTTTTAAGCTAGTGGTCTGTGCCTCTTCGTAGTCGCTTGGGCCAAGGTAAATATGATAGCCAAGGTTTGGTCTACATTTTCCCTCGTCTTCTGATATTATTTGTTAATAAATCGATACAAAAATCTATTTGCCCAAATATCACTTCAAAATTGAAATATCTAGAGGTTTGTCTTATTACCAGATGATCATAGATGTTTATCAAATTAGATCATCGCCTCTTATTGGCTTTCCGATGTTTTGATAACAAAGAACTTTCATTTATAACGTGCAGGAAATTGTCTCGGGAACACTGTATATATAATCCTTAAAATGTGGCGTAGTAGACTGTCCGTCCGTTATTGGAAGATATAAGGCACAACATTCAGATACTATATAGAGATCAGATGTTAACTGGAACGAGCGCAGCCACTGAGGTATACTATAATTCAGGGACACTGGGGCGAGCTCTACTTAGCTTCTGATCTCTATATAGTCACAAAATGTCAACCTTTTGTTTTCCAGTAGGGACATGTCACAGTGCTCAGAAGCTTTCATCAAATTGGATAATGCTTTTCTATGCTTTCTAAAGAACGAAGCTATGCTACTGGTTGAAACTATTTCAATTTTTCAATTTTCAATTTCAATTTCAAACAGAAAACAGAAATGTATTGTAAAGTTCAGCCAATGAAAATTATTCTTGCAAGGAGCTGTGACCCTACCCTTCCAGGAAAGCACCTGGGTTCAATGCTCTATTAAATAACTTTTGTAGAAAAGTCAGTTCCTGGTTGGGATGAGAAGCATTATTTGGATGCTATGCCATACAGTAGACTCTTTGTGAAAGTCAACAGAAATTACCATATTGTCCTTCAACAGCTAATAACATACAATACATCAACTCACTTTCTGCTATCATATTTCCAAACACTTCATGGAGATCAACTGTTTTATTGGTTCCATTGTGAGGTGATGAAGGTGGTAAGCATGCAGCCAACCTTATCGTAAGTGTCTATGAGAAAAGATTAGAAATTTTGTGATGATTCTAGTAAGTCATCAGGGAGAGCTTCAAAGCATGATCCATCATTAGGCATATAAGTTTACCTGATTTTGTGATGAAATGTTAAAACTGAACAAACAGTAACGAGCTGGTATATCCTCGCAGATGTCAAACGAACCCAGCCAATTCACATTGCCACGAGAGAGACCAGCTGGAAGCTTTCCAGATGCATCAAAATCTGGAAATAAAACGAGTTGTTTAAGGAAAGCAAACAAAAACCTGTCTCAGATATTCATTGTAATGTTTACCAAGTGTAAACAGATACACCTATTTCAGGGCCCATACTTAAAATGGAGGAATTTCTTGGAAAATGCTGCACTGTTTACTTAACCTGAATAAGCTAGACTTTTCTGAACATTGCATTACAGTGGAACAAACTTTGAGGAAGAAGCACACACTCTTTGGTGGAGCTTCAACTACTTTCTATACCTAAGTACACCAAGTTTTCCTGACTAAACAGGGGCTGAGCCTTCTCAGCCTGAAACATTTGAAATTTCTGCTAACTTTCTATCGATACGTCATACGTGCCCTTAAAATCCTCCACAAGCATCTCAAGTATCTCACCAATATATCTCGTCGAATTGACAAGCAATTATTTATTTTGATACAAAACGATTAACGAATACTTACAAGGATATATAATTTCGAAAAACCTCGTCAAGTTTTTCAATATGCCATGATGTCCTGAAGTATTCTTATACGAACTATGGACGTGATTTAAGGCAAGGTGAACGGCGTTTTCAATGATAGGTCCAGCCACTTCCAGCTCCTTCCGAGTATTGCTTGCTATATTTGGCGCCTCATAGCTGTATCTTTGTCCATTCCCATAGCCAATACACAAAACGAACGACGTGCAAGTAAAAAAAAGATATTTTAAAAACGTCATTGCAAAATTGTGTAAAAATATTTCGTAAAGGTTACAAAGGTTTACATTGATGACAAATTTTGACATTCGTCTGACTCCTGGGAGGAAGTGACGTCATTATCAAATATTGATATTGCGCAATGGTGCTCAATAAAAGTTGTAAGCGCACGGTGCTATTTTTCCCAACGAATTTACTATTTAATTTAAAATTCTTCGAAAAGGATTAGTTCAAATAAAGAACAAAAGCTTTCGACAAATGATGCGATGGTCTAGCACTGGCAAAAGGCCAAAATAGATAAAAACGACAATCACGGTGCTACATACTCGTGTTTTTCAACCAGGCAATCTTAAGTTCACATTTGTGTTATTTCTTCAAATGAGAAATGAGAATAGATTATTCAGAATCAGCTGCCTTTTTATTGAATGGCACTCATGCTGTCATTTTTGTACAGATATAGCATGGATTTTAATCATTGTCAAAGACAAAGTCACAAAGGGCTACACTACAGTCACAAAGAGCCGTGTGACCAACTCCAACTTAGATTTTACTCATAGTCAAAGAGTGACTGTAATACTATTTAAAGCAACAAAGCATACCCGATCCTAAACAATTGTCCGTTTTCATGAAATATGATTTCAAACTTCATCTTCGGCTTCGCAATTTTGGTTTCGCTATTCGCTAATGCTTTCGCAAGTCCTCCAGGAGTTAGTATATAGCTCAGTGGTTATAAATGATGGTTATTGCCAACTGATCGCTCTGAGTCGGTTTAGGGCTGGTGGCCGTGAGCTAAAAGCCTAACAATACACTGCCCATGTCACTATTACTAGTCAAAGACTACCAGAAATGTACGAAAAAATATATAGTTTGTTAACGTTTTACTACCACAATCAGATACAATATAAATTAAATGAATGCTAAGCATTCAATGATACAGGAATTAAGCTAAATTTTTTATACCATTTCACTCAATTGGTAAATTCTATAGACGTTTTAAGCGGACTTTCGTTCCATTATTTTCGTAGAATATCCAACTACAAATATGCCTACCTATATTGCTATCGCCTACCAAAATTAAATGCACTTGATAAGTTCAAGAATGGATCTCATCTATTTCTGATCTTTTCTTCGTTTCTTTCCGAGCAGAAGTTTTTCCAGATTTGCGCAGGGATATTCGATCGTTATCACAAGGATGAACGCGATTCCGTGAGACATCAACAACACTGCACAGTAGAGATATGCCTAGAATGATTCGGGAAAAGGAGTTAAAGTAAAGCGATTGAAGCTCTTAGAAAAATTAGAAGTTATATTTACGTCACGGGACGGAGGGATACTATAGTAAGATACCCACAGATATTTTCGTCTAAAATCAAAATAGGCCAGCTAAAGTGGTGGCGTGTAAGCGCAAATTAATGTTTTTACAAGCAACACCAACTGCCTCTTTATATTATTTATATTATTATTCACTGGTGGTGTTAGATGAACTAGCGTCATTGCACGGCACTGCACCAGCTGTCACAACAGTCAACAGGTCGTGACAAATTTGTTGACGGCCATGTTTTGGCCTGCATGTGGGTATATCCGCGTATACTTAGCGAGATATAGCAAAATGGGTCTCCGTGTGAACTTACCCACCAGTGCGTGGAGAAAAACAATCCGGATCTGTATCCAGCGTACATGACCTTTATCAGCTCGCAATGTACCAAGTAAGTACAGTATGTAAGTCGACCTAACGGTATCCAAAATTTCGAGGAGAGAAATTCATGAACATAGCCTACAATAAAAAGTGACGGGGTAAACATTGTGTCGAAAATAGTAGGCGGGGGCAAGGCGGGGCAAGGTGGGGGCAAGGGGGAAAGTTGCCCCACAACCCCCTAACTGGGGTATTCTGGCCACCATAATCTCGTTGCACATGAGGCGGCTGAATTCTTTGCGATGTCGAACTTATATTATTCTCTAATTGACCACACCCACCTCCATAGCCGAATTCACAAGCGTAGGTAACCCAGGCGAGAAGAAGCCCCCAGACAAGATGTTGTGTGGAATTATAGAATATCTTTTCAGTCATTGTCCAAGGTCTTGGATCTTCGCGTAATGCAGTGAACGGTCCGTAGATGATAGACAATCCTGCAGCAACCGCAATGAACCACAAAACAACAACAAAAAGCTAAGAAATGGAAAGAAATCAATTTCACTTGAAAAAATATTACAGGGTTCTATTCCGTGTTGCGTAAGAGCCCCGTAAGGAACACACTCTAACCCTCAAGAACCAAAACTACACTACACTAGATTTATGGCACTCTGCCATATTTGTTAAGTAACATGATTTTTTTCTGAGGCTCAAAATTGTCCAAGAGTAGCATGTTCTGCTAGTGCTGTGTGGTTCCTCCTGAAGGAGTGGTAAGGTGTGTCCATGGGGGATATATGGGGTTTATTGTAAGACACGCTTTACACACTGAATGGTATAGAATGCATAGGTGATAGATACCCAGTTCAACTGCTTGGCTCGGAATACTCCCCTATGCACGAGGTATCCAAATGCAAGGCCTATTATGTAGGGATGAACTCGACAGTAGGGTTTGGTGTAGAGATAGTTAAACATATCCGCTGCGGAAGTTCTATATAAAAAAATATTTGTTCAATTAACTATTTCTTTATAAGTTATAACCCGGATACATTACCAAGGTTTTTTTCATTACCAAGCTGGAATATACCATATTCCGGTATCACCGACGTAGATGAGGCCACAGTCAGTAACCTTTTGACATCAATAACCTTATTTATGGCAGTGAAAGTACCCTGTTGCTCCCAGTCTCCTCCTCCGTGCAAGGCCCCGCCTATGTTCATACTTACCCTGAAGCTTTTTCCATTGAGGCTGACATAGGATGTATGTCGCAGTTCTTTGTAATGACAGCAATGCAAATGATCGATGAAATGACAAAAAACAGCGATGAACCAATCACACCACGATACTCATATCTACAACGAAAATTGTATTAATGGAAACGAAATCATGGCCGCCGTACAACTGGTATGACCATAGACATATAGCTGTATTTTACGTCATGCGTCACATACATACCTGTAAAAAATATAAATTATGATAGGGGTGAGAATGAAGAATTGCATGTCCACCGCAAGATACCATAACCAGCTCAGGCACTAAATTAAGATTTGAGAATATTTAACACACAGTCGTACGTCTTAATGCTGTTTTCAACTTCAACTATATCGTAGCGAAACGCAGCGTATCTCATTCTTTTAAAGCGACTAGTTGAACAAGGAGATACGGCTAACAAGGAGGTACGCTATTGTACGCTACGACACGATTGAGGTGAAATACAGCCCAAGTGGAATGTGGAAACTAGCTTAGAGTCAGATGCTTTCTCACCGAATCTGTCGCAGGATTTGTCGGATAAAAATTATTAATGTACAGCAGGTTTGTCCACCAATATTCGTCACACGTCTGCTTGTTGAGATGTTGCTGCCATAGGGGACCTTTGTCAACAAATGGCTCCAACTGAACGACGAACAAGATCACGAACATCATCGCTGGCGTGAGCCTGAAATTACATTTTGTGAAATCAGTTACCAGGGTTGCTATCAAAAAACTTTGGGGTAGGTAGAATGACCACTTTCCCTGCCCCATCCCACCACAAACTTGCACTCGGAAAATGCCGGAAAATGGCAAATACACGACCATGGTCATATATTCGCCGGAAAATGGCAAATATACGACCATGGTCATATATTCGCCGGATATGGTCATATATTGGAAAATGGCAAATATACGACCATGGTCATATATTGGCCGGAAAATTGCAAATATACGACCATGGATATTGGCCCGCCAGAAAATGGCAAATATATACGACCATGGTCATATATTGGCCGGAAAATTGCAAATTTACGACCATGGTCATATATTCGCCGGAAAATTGCAAATATACGACCATGGTCATATATTCGCCGGAAAATTGCAAATATACGACCATGGTCATATATTCGCCGGACTAAAATGGCAAATATACGACCATGGTCATATGGTCAAATGGTATTTTTTCAACAGACCTCACTCACGGATTCGTCAGTAATTGTCCCCCAAAATGCTGGAAATCAAGTCATAGGGACTTCAAAATACAGAAAATTTTCTGTGGCAGGTACTGCAGACCCCCTACATCTCATGCATCCATCTTTAAATTACCAATTTCCAATTAGTACCAATTGTATAATCTACTATACCCGGTACTATACTATTGTAATCATATGTGCAGTGATAAAAAATTTTTAAATTAGCTGTGACTCAAAAGCCCCGTTTACACTACAGCCAATTCATTGGCACGGCACGGCTAAAATTGGTACCCGTACCCAATTTTATTAGTGTTCAGGCTACCAAAACAAAGGCCGAGCACGGATGAAATGGGCACGGGTACCCATTTTAGCCGTGCCGTGCCAATAAATCGAGTGTAGTGTAAACGGGGCTAAAAGCTCGGCGACTACGAGTTTTGGTTGATGGCGTAAGCTAACCGCGCACGAGAATGACGAATCTCGTACTCGTAGTCACTGCTAAAGCTCCCGCTAATGTTTGCATTAAAAAGAATTCATTTGGATTACCTTAGGAAACGATGTAAATAAAATTTTCCCCAATGTATCGCACCGTCGTTGTTTTTCAAACTCTTCATGACGGTATACATCAAAAGCAAACCACTAAAGATAAAAATAATCTGACGTTATAGTGGCCCTGTCTCGCAGTAAGGAATATTCATTTGCCTGCCATCTAATGGCCCTTACCCCAGAAAGAAGAATGTGTCTACAGCAGGATAGCCGTTTGCTATAACCATCATAGAAAAGTTCTCCACTTGTTTATTGAGCTCTTGATAATTTTCTAACGAACAAAATATGTTACGTTAGCTTGATTCACAGCCACCCAAAATCAACAGGATTTCAAATCACGTTGTCCCCTGCTTTGCAGTATTAGTTAATATCAAGAGCTGCACTCCCTAGCGATCCTAAAATCTATACAGAATTTCATGGTGCATGGAAATACTTCGTAAGTTGAATCGGGTAAAATTTACCTTTTGTATGAAGTTTGGCGAACTGTTGACAAACAGACAGCTGTGTTTGGTCTGGACGGACAGGTTTGGTCTAGACAGACAGCCATCGTTGATGGCATATGCATATGCGAATAATGCGATTACATACTCACCAACGATTCCGTCTATGGGCTTGGCGAAAACATACAGGTGACATAGTATGATCCAGAACATAGAGATTACTCGTAGTCCGTTCAACGAGGTCATTGTACCAGGTGTAACATCGGTCTTTAAAACGGCCCGAGTATTGCGGAGCAGGGAAAAACACAGAAAGACTTGGACGAAGATACCTGAAATGAATTGATATCAGATGCACAGAGTCAAATATAAATAAGGCGAAAAACATCGCTAACCAGCACAAATGGCAACCATGCAGATGTATTGTGTAAGCACCGAAAATGAAATGCTCGATTCGTAAGATTTTAACAGGTGTACCTACCATTAGGTTTTGTTTTATGTCGACTATCAACTGTGTCTTCCTTGAACGACGCTGTGTCATTTTCGAGCGGGGTTTTAAGTTTTACACTGTCGATAAAACCTGAAAAAACATATGTTTGATATACGTATATGGATTAAGAACTATAAAATTAGCCTTCCTATCCATTCTAAAATAACCAATCCGTCAGACCGTCACTATCGTTAACCCTTAAAGATACGCCCCCCGTCAACTAGCAGAACTGGCAAATGCAAATTTTCTAACCATTTTGCTTCTTGTTCGGTCGGATCAATGGCGTCGTTTCGTTAACATCGATCAATTTAGGCCCAAGTGAACACTCCTCTGGTTTGTTGTCCCGATTCAGGATATCATTCTGTTTAACGTAATAATCCAGTTCGTTGCCATTATCTACGAACGATTCCAACGAAATTTCGATGGCAGTACCAATAACACAGAACAACAAAACAACAGCGCAAAGTATTCTAAAAAAGGAAGATGCACAGACCTTCAGCCTCGATCCAAAATGAGAAAAATCTTCTAGTATTAAGGTCAGTTCATGCATGATCCAATTTTATTGGATCCAATTCACCTCTGATAGATGTCTAATAGTCTGTTGACTTGCAATGAATATGCATGGGCAGCAAATACGCTGAAGCCAATTCAGTATTGCTTTATCGATAATACATGCATGCACTATATCCCATACATCAGAAGTGAATTGGGTGCGACAAAACTGGATCGTGTGAACAGAATGAATAAAAAACAGACGAATCTGCTCGTCAAGTGTTAAGGAAAATTGGCAAACCTGCTAGTGGCTCATCATGGCAGTTGTGAAGCGACGCGAATACTTACATAGTGAAAACTACGGCGGTCGTATACGATTGCTCTTTGTAACAGCTGAGAGCAAGCTTGCGAATACTTGGGAAGAAACGATTGCTCACTATAGAGATCGAGAGACAATGATAATATCTAATATATTTAATGTATCTCTAAGATATATAATAACGAAAAATATTCGAATGAAAAGTTGAAGGTAATTCTTATGAAGTCACCAACCGTTGTGGAAAAAATTTTCAATGCCAATAGAAATATCTGCGTCGTCACAGGCATTTGGAACACAAATACCGTACCAGATTGGAAGAGTCTAAAATGTATAGGATTAAGTTGGCCGTCTACTACTACAACACACCTAAGTTTAGGTCGCAAAATAAAGTTCAACACTTGCCCTCTCACATGGATAAAAGCTATTAGTACATAGATAAAAGCTGTAGTTTAAAATTCCCCCACAGACCCATTCAAAGTCTATTTTTCAAATTACCATCCTTTTCTTTATTTTCTCTTCTTTTACTAAAGCAAAGAATGTCCCTTTTATTAAAACCAGACTTTACCTTATTGGTATGGAATTTTCCCAGCACGGTAACAAGGCAATATTTAGCATCAGGAATTTCAATGCACTGGTCGAATGCACCAAACCATTTGACATTTCCGCTCAAGATTCCACTGCCTGGTTTACCCCAACTGTCAAAATCTACAAATGAAAATAAGGATTACGCGAAGATAAATGCAATTACGAGCTGCGGTTTGGTACGGAAAATTGATACGGATGAAATTTGGTAAACATATTTATGTCGTCCTAAACATATTTCATGTCTCTACGACTTTTGTTTTGCCTGACGCTCGGTGGTGGGGCTGTCTTGGGCGGGAAGGCGATCTGTCTTGGGAGACGATGGAAACCACCCAAAGGCGAATGAAACAGGGAAATTGTGTCTGGTGTATGTACATTTTAATATACGGGGGCGTTCTTGGTGACAGCTTGACAGCTTAAGATGTACCAATTCTAAACTATTCCTTACGCTGGAAGACGTACCGACAGGCTGTTCTAAATCTAGACTGAGTCAAAGAAATGTCAGTGACAATTCCACACATTCAGTGAGGGGCTGAACTTAATTAACTTTGCATATTCAAAATTTAATCAAACATAACAATATATTAGCCCGGTTGAATGACTTTGTGTCTTGACTAGTTAAATAAACAAGGTTTAAATAAACAGGCTCTGCCTCTGAAGCTATGTGCACACGAGCATCGTCTACGAGCGTTTTAAATACCTTCTTTGTCTAGTTTATCGCATTTGTCTACACAATCCAAGGGAAAATATGCTCAATATGTTAAATTAGCTTCAACTTCTATTGTATTAAAATTGATCGTGTTTGAAACCGTTTTCGTGTGAAAGTGAAACGTTACCGTGTGCACATAGTCTGATTAGCAAACCAGATCAGTAGCTACAAAAATTCCCTTGGTATACCAGGAAGTATTTCCTTGACTCAACCCCATAGTATTATAAATCATGGCCGTAGAACTATAGAAGCAACTCATTCCTTACATCGCCATCTTGTGTCCGTGTCTAATCCTCTCAAAGTCTCGTTGCACTTTTGATTAACTCCGTGGAACAGCAAATTTGATAAGGACTCGGGGTTTGAAAAATACAGATTTTTTTCCGGCATAAATCCATCGAATGCATAACCAACCTCGCTCGGTGATGCCAAGACCACAAATAAAAGTACCTTAAAGTGCCACATTTGGTGCGATAAAACTTTATTCCCGCTTTATAAATACAATCGAGTAGCACACAGGATTTCTAAGATAACGATTTACATGTAGTCCTAAACACAAAACAACCCTGGTAGAGATAGACCATGATTCTGATAAACTTCAAAACACGGTCATTTGCCTGAATTAACATACAAGGTTACAAAGCGTGCTTTGAGCTTTGAGGGAAATCAGTCATGCAATTAATGCGTTAGAGCATTGTTTATTTAGTTCATCCTGGTTATCTAAGGGGCCTGTTTACATGAAGCGAGTTATCCAGGCTAGGCGAGGTAAAAACGGTACGAGGTTGGGTGAAAACTGCATATAATGAAAGACTTATCTGGTTAAGACATTGATGTGATGCGATTTCAGTCATTTCACCTCGCCTAGCCCGGGTTCGCTCCATGTAAACAGGCATTAATCTTAAAATGCAGTTGTAATTTTTTCGAATTGAGAGGCTTGCAGGCAAAATAGCCTCTTGCTATGCAGGGTGTATACTTTCCATGTAACCCAATTTCCTCTCAAAGCCAAGAGTTTAGTTTCCTTGAAATTATGACTCCCAATTGAATTCAAGGAGCATAACTTTAATGTCACTACAAATTTTCATCCTTTGAAGGATGCAAACGAGCGAATAGTATATCAATTCTCGGATGTACAAGAGTACAAGTGCCCAAGCAAACTCGTAAAGACCCTGGGTACGAGGTTGGCGCCCTCGTTTGAACATCCGTGATCCGTCCCACTCGCTCACATCTATCAGGAGCAAAAATTGCAGGTGTTAACAGACCTTTGCCTAACGATTTATCAAGGATACTGATCTATATAATGACACTGAACTGTGTCCAACGAAAGGCCTGGGTAAGAAGCAGCAGTCCTAAGCATAGTTTTAAGTTTGGTGCACTTTCCAAGTATACTATTTTTCTATTTAAATGATTCTTCCATTCGACTGTATTATTTCCATAAGTCATTCAACTCATTGTTCTCGCCATGGCGTAGTTCAGTCAGAGCCCATTTCTTGTTGTCGATCTCTGCTATGATATCACCATACAGTTCAACCAGGTCATCGAATCCCATCCCAATGGATTTGTATGCCTTCAATGTCTTCATTACATGATGTAGTTCTTTCTTTGTCTCATTTTCCTTGGCTTGAAGACTTTGCCTGTTTGCAATTTGAAAAGAAAAGGCAACATGAAGTACTGGGGTGGTGCTACTTGGAGTTACTGATAGGGCAGACTGAAAAAATTAGCTTGATCATAGTGAGAGCCCATGACCTCTGATTTGCTAGTCTAGCAGACCAAGGGTCATTCCAGCAGACCAATAGCCTGCATGGCAGAGACCGCCTGCCATGCAGGCTAGCAGACCAAAGGGTTCTATTCACTTACCTGATTTGTTTCAAGGCTGTGACTGATTCTGGCGAGTATGTGTCACAAAGCAACTGGTTTTGCAAGACCCTGAAATGATGAAATAATATGTCAGGATTTACGCCTGATTTAAATTCCTAGCAGAATTTATTAACACCTAAACAAGATTTATAGGATTAGTTTCAGAGTTAGGATTACTGTTTGAGGATTAGCATTATAGGGCTGAGCTACTACTGAATTAACATTAGGGCTAAGGATTAGGGTTTGGATTAGGGTTTGCTACCTTATCTTGAGGCACATTGCCTGACATTTTGCAGCCAACCAATCACTGGTTATCTCATCATATTTCGTCTGCCACTCAAGCTTGTATTGGGTGATGAGTTTCTCTGTCACCTCCAAAGAACGCACCAATGTCTTGGTTATGAAAAACAAAATGAAAACTTGAACCTCACATTAGTCACATATATCCTCCTTATTTCAATGACTTATCTGGCCTAAACATCCCAAACTATTCAAATCTAGTTGGACCAATCCCTTCTGACCTGATAATACTGGACGTGTTGTGCACTCATCAACATTCTGTCAGCTTGTCTCTGTTTTTTGTCCTCCTGCAAATGAGACTTTTCCTCCGCGAGCAAGGCAGGAAATTGTGTTGCCTTGGCAAAAGCAAACTTTGAGTCTGTTTCTATGCAAGGAAAATTGAGTCATACCCAGTGGTTGAAATTGCGATAAACCCACATGCCACTACAGCAGAAATCTGGCCTCACGATTTTGGTTTAATTAAATATCAATGTACCTTTAGATTTTGATGGTTCGTGGTACTGGGCAATTTCTTCACATTTTGATTTAAGACGATTTTCCAGCTCAGGTATAATCCCCTGCTGAAGCAACTTTGAGAAAGAAACAAATTACTTGTTCAAACCTTTTCTAACGACTGAGCAAACATGGTAGAATCCATAAAGATGTTTACCATTTTGTTTGGATCACTCTGATGCAGTCTGTCAGCTTTCAAACCAAGAAGCGTCACATCCGTGCCACTGATTTCCGGATTAAAATCCAGGTAGTCCACAGCTTCAGCTGATATTAAAGCTTCTTTCATTGCCTTATAAGTCTTGAAACAACAACACACAATGCTTTAAGATAAAATTATCAAAATCAACAGGATTTTATACCCCATTGTGGGATCATTCAGCAAATTTACCTGAGTGGAAAATTCAGATTCTTGGGCAAGTTTATTTGTTTCATAATCAAACACGATTTCCTTTAGTTCTTCATAAACAACTTTAGCTTGGAAATATTGCAGTTTTTCTTGTCGTAAAGCATCTTTCACCTTGAGAATATTGGTTGTATAGATCTAGCTTTAATAGCAATGATAGGCTAGGGCATACCGAAGATTGAACATAGATTGTGCTGTCTGAAAGGGGTGAATTATGATAGAAAGTGAATAGAGTGTGTTGACGAATATAATAACTGAAAAGTCACGCTATGAACTGAATGAAAATATCTTCATTTACAACACAAATATAAAATACATAATCGAACTTTTGTTTATTCATACCTTGGTGTAATCTTGCTTTATTTCTTTTGTGGTACCGTCCTCTGCGACGTATCTCGTCAAAGTTTTCAACAGCTTTTTAAATTCCGGATACTTTTCCAAGTCGGAGTCCCTCACAAGAACCGGTAGATCAATACCTTAAAATACATTAAAAAACAGCTTACAGCTAACAGACCAGTTTATGAGCTAGTCCTACAAATATTAAATAAATGAGAACATAGAAAAGTTACTTTTTTCGCTGGTTAGGTCGCTCATTGCTCATTGATAAAGTTTTCTGCTATTTTCCTTCGCTCATGTTTTGCCGCCATATTTAAAATTAATTTCCCGTCAATTTGTTTCGAAAGTGCGACTTTCTGATTGGTCGAAAGAATTTAAGGGATAGGAACGGATTAGGAAGGATCAAATGAGGAGTAATAACGAACGCAATGGGAAAAAAGGTATAATCTATGGATAAGACGTAGGGAGTAAGATGGGATGATGTGGGTCTTACGAGGATACAAGAGAAGAAGACAAATGTGCAAAACTAAACAACAAATGCCTTGTTGGCATTTCGGAAATTTCTGTAATTATATAGTTCTTCTTTGTTTTTCTTTACAACTCTTATAAGTTTGTATTCATAACTTCCTCCTCTTGCAGTAGTAACACGTTTTTTAACCAGTTCGGGGTAAGTTATCTTGTACATTTTGCATTTGTACAATTCTTTGGGCACAATTATATATAAAAATATACATAATATATCAATGTATAAACGTTCGGCAACAAATATTTTTTGAGAAGGTACTAACGTGCAGTATCGTGTCACTGATAGATATTGTGTATTTAAATGCCCAATACTCAAAATGTAAGGTAATGCAGTCTGCAACTGTTTCCATTACAAAGATATTTCTACCAGCAAGGCAGCAACTTGTTTATTTATAATATAAACTGATAAGGCGCCTATTATACAGACTTTTAGGCATTTCCTTAGATTATCTCTTAATGCAACAGGTCTTAACCTGGCAAGGATAGTTCAGCACATATCCACTTTTGATTTTTTCAATGCAGTTTCGATTCATGATAAATTGAGTAATTGACTTTCTCTTGCAGTATTTTTCTAAGATAAAAAAATGCCTCAAGTGTCTGGATTTGATTATGTAAAGAGTTGGGCTGGTTTACTGAAAATTGCTGAGTTTGTAAGTATGAATGGTGCTGCATAGTCTCATTGCAAATTTAAGCTGATTTAAACCTCCATTGTTACAATTTTCCTTGGTCTATTTTTTAGTTCACTCTCTTGATCGCATTCTCGTGTTTGGCGGATTTTAGCAACAAGTCGGAAAACAATGGTTCATTTAAGTTTTTTCTTTTTGTCACAATAACAGCATGGTTGATCACCATGTTTTTGTTTTGCATATTTGCATCTGGTGTTCAAGACAGAGTATCAATTAACTGGACCTTTGCAGTTACGTAATATTCTTTTCACATCCTGCTGTAATTACCCATATGCATATAGCGTTAGAAATTACCTCAAGGTTCATTGTGGATGTGCTGATTCTATAACATAACTTATGGTTCACAGCATCCACAACTGTATCATTTCTAAATCACCTTGTCAAATAGTTTGAGCAATTCCCTAAAATGAACAAAGTATGTGATATTCAGGAATTATTTCCAACTGCATCTTGTGACCATTTTAGATGACCATATATTCTGCCACTGTGGTGTTTCTGCTGGTAATATCAACCTCGCTTGTAGCGGAAAAAGCTCGAAAGTTTCGCCGCAGTGTAAGAAAAGTTGATAGTATATTTGTGGATACCTGCGATGTATATGACAAGAAAGGTGTCCCTTGTAGGAATGTTGAAGCTGCAGTGGTATGTACACAAGATTGTGATATAAGTCTACCTATGGACAAGATTAAGATGTTTTGTATTCATTCTATTTTAACTAAATTTTTCCTCTTCAAGGTATTTGGTTTCTTAGCAGCTGCTCTATTTATTACCGATGCAGCATTCTATTTTATGGAGCATCGCACCACTACAGCAGGGTCTGGTGATGACCAGGCTGGATAACGCAACAAGACGAGACAGGAATACAGCAAGACCAAAGTAGAGGAGATGTTGAAGAAATACCTTAGAACTATAGACAGAAAAATAGTTTATGAACATCCATCTACAGATAGACAAACTCTAGATGTAGACAAACTCTATCAACAATAAAATGTTCATTTGAAACGTGCGCCTACAATTGACCGTTTCAGCTTGCATGCAAATGATCACATGTAAACTTTTCAGCTTACATGTTGTGACCATCAAATAGCCAATAAAACTTTACCATTTCAGACCATGTGATTTGAAGCTGAAAAGGTCTATTGATAGATATTGCAGTTTGCAGGAAATCTATAAAACTTTTTAGTAGTAAATACCTCTATTTCGGATAAGAAGGGATGAGACTTTTTTTGCCCCTCAATAACGCGAAACGTCGACAAATTAAAAACCGTGTATTCTTCTATCATCAAGAAATATACTTTATTTAACTCTATAAATAATGATTATGTGTGTGTTTCGCTTGAATTATACAATACTGGTACAAACTGGGCTCAAAACTTTGAAGTATGTTTCACGATTCGATTCTTAGGCATTGGCATTCAGGCACAAAACAGGATGCCTCTAAAAACTTCTAAAATCTTCTCAGTTTTGTCTAATTCTTACTGGAAATAACAAAAGTTCTTTGAAGGATCTAAAATACTTGCTGCCATCGAAAGTGTAGTCAGACTCACATATCGTATGGTTGGACGGCAGGCCAAATATACGTGGATTTCAACAGGCTGTTTTCTATTCATAGTCAAATACTACTTTTTACTCTTTCTGATAACATCTCTCAGCCTCAATCGTACTCCGAGCCGATAGTAATGCTCATGTCACTACCGATAATGTCAGTTTGATGAAACCATCTATTTGTGTCCAAAACAACTAAAAATCAAAGAAGAAAGTTTAGAGCTTTTGGGTGGATCTCAACAGATCAAACGTATATACAACTTGCGGAAAAGCACTATAAAGACTATTAGTATCACGTCAAATGTGCGGCCCAAATAGGGTTAAATGTGAGACGATGGTTACCAGATTGCACGGAAAGTTTGCGAAAGAGAACTTCAATAATAGGACAGTTTACATGGAGCGAGTTATCCCGGGGCTAGGCGAGGTAAAAAGCGCATCACATCAAAGGCTTAACCTGATTAGTCTTTCATTATATGCAGTTTCAGTTCACCTCGCCTAGCTGGGATAACTCGCTTCATGAAAAAAGGCCCTTACTAATATCACCAGGTTGCACGACGACAACATGCTTAGAAGTTTGACACTTGAAGTAGCACTCTGGAGGCGGTTCCAATATCCATTGCTTCGTTCCTTTGATTTGGGCTTGCCACGATGGCTTGCCAACCGCGTCGATCTAGAATTACGGTAATTTCAAGATTGGTTACTCATGAAAGACTGAAAAAACATACTCCGAAGAGCATCATATTGTACAACCAGCATGGTCATATTTCAACTCTATTTCGAAGTCATTGTCAAACAAGAAATGTTTGAAAAAGATTAGAGTCGATATATCAGTGAATATATGTTGTCTTGTTTTAAACTTCAAATCTTGCATGGTTTTTCTGATAAGTGGAATATTACCAAAATACGTCCCATAGGCATAGGAAGGGATAATGTGCAGTCCCTGCGATACAGAATGGGATGAGACACTTAGTCTTTGCACATGCCGCAGTGCATGTTTCCGGCATCGAAGAAGGACTGAGCTTTGTAAATGAAGACCTCGGAGCAGCTGAAATGTGATGAAAAACTCACGTGAAGATGAGCGCCGTATCCTGGACATCCCATGAATATCCAATCCGTTCTGCTAGACTCGGATTCCTCTGGTAGAAAATAAGGCTTTTCGTAGTATTTCCGCAGGACATTGGCTGCATTGGAGTCGCAGTTACTCCTATATTCAAGAAACGACAAAAAAAATATTACGGGGCTAAAGATTTCAAAATGAAAGCGAGCAAACTTCATTTATGTATCACTAATGTATGCACACACAAGCTACGTGGCTTGAACAGACCGTATGAGTTTGAAGTAGCAGGAATTCGGAATAAAAACCTTTATGGTCAAAGGCTAAGGGAGATTTTCATAAGTACCCGAGTCATATCCTGTTCAGAAATGGGCATTTTGATCTAACCATGCACTGTGATCTAACCGCAAAATGTGAGAATTGACGAGGAAATGCTGACGCCACACACAAAGCGGTTTTACTGGATTACAAATTTACTGGGGTTAACTAGATTACAAGGATTACAAGATTACTATTATGATTAGATCTGTATCGTTAGATCCGTAGTGTTGTTATACGAGGGTATATTATTACAATGAATTAAAATGACGACACGCAATACGTGCAACACCTGCGGCTATCATAATAATGCAGTGCCATTGTAAACAAGTACAAATCAAATGTAAACAAAAGTTTATTGCCCAAATCTCACCCACTCACCAGCCAATGTACCAAGGCTTTCCTTCCATTCTTGCCATGCTCTTGGACATATTAAAAACCTCTCCTAGACTTTCGAAACTCGTACGATATGGGAAGAACTGACAATCCTTATCTTCAGATTGCAGTACTGGACTACCTTTCGGGTAGATATTCTTAAAAAACTCGAAGTTAAAATGGGATAATGCACTCCAACCCTTGCTGCCGTTCCTTATCAACACGGGACGCCCGGTGTAAGCATATTTCTGCAAGAATTCATCTTTGCTCAAATCAGTGACGACATCAACAGTGTCGACATTCTCACATATTGAGCAGTTCACAGGTGGCCTAAATAGATCCAGATAGGGCTCAACAGCTTGTAATAAACACACATCTTTCTCCAAGTCAAAATACAAAACATTGTCGGCTATGAATTGCATGAAATTCTTCTGGGTTTCTTCGTGAAGGGAAGTAAAACCTTTGTATGTCAGAGGAGGTAATAACACCAGTGTAACCACGCATATCAATGCAGCAATTAGCCGTCGGTAACTTGAAGTTTTGAGTGCGTTCAGCGATTTGATCTTCCTCAAATTCTTCCTATCTATTTCGAGTTGCTTCGCCCGCTTTTGTAAGCGTTTGAATGCTTCTGTTGCCAATTTGATGTTCGTTTCTTTGTCGGCCATGTTTCGTATCAGCAGGAGGATGTTTATATCGCTGACATGCTCTGCTGCAAATCTTTATGTATATACAATGAGCTCAATTGCGGAAGGCGGAAGAGGCTGAATACAAAGCTCTTTGCGACTTCAGGTCATTATCACGACCAAAAACTAATAGAAAGCCAATACTGTTAAACAGCTGGTAAAATAGCAAGATTTATTGGCGCGACAAAGATTTTAATTATTTCGGCGGCTGAAGTAGATATTATTGTTGGCAATTTGTTGTGATATACACCAGCAAGTATTAATACAACGCAACGATGAACTTCGAGTATATAAAATAGCAAATATATTAGGCTTTTTAAACATTTCCCCAATTCTAGTAAATATCGTTAAATTACTGAATGTCTAGTCTAATTTGAACGCGCCCGTGTCAGTTTACTGGGCTATAACGGGTCAACATAATCATGCAAAACCACTCAACAGGATGCATGATACTTAAAATGTTTAATTCCTGAAATATTTTATCCACATTTACCGTTTCCATGGTGAAATTCTTTCCACTAATAGCACTATTTTTGGCATAATTAATAAAGTAAAGGGTAGCTATATTAAGCCCAGGTTTCAGCCAACGAAAGGCCGCAAACTTTTCCTAAGAAATTAGCTAAGCTTTGCCCAAAGAGTTTCTATATAAATAATGTGGGTTATCTATATAGCCTTGATCACTATCAGTGGCCTTGATCCATATCTCTAATCTTCCTGCTAGCTCGCCTGTGCGCAGGCTATTCACGGGTACCTGGAACACCTTATTTAATCTTAATGCCGCGTGTGAGATGAGTCTTGATTCCAGTGCTCTCTCCTCCATACCGAGTGATCTCTTTAACCACAGGATTGACCTAGAATAAAGTTTATCACAAAATGAAATGATTCACAGAATAACATTGATTATAGTCCCTGGAAAACAAACTAAATACTCCTTGCATAAAAAAACCTTCGCATTGTTTGTCTCACCTTGCTCTTTCGTTTGATTTTAGCCTTGACAAATTTCTTTCTGTGTTTAAGTCGAGGATTGCGGACTTCTTTCTTGCGTTTGGGAGTGAGGCCCTTATTCTTTGAGATCTACAAAATATGCCAGAGTCATGAAGTATCCGACATGTATACAAACCATTGCATCATCACGAGTATGACGTCATCAAGACGTTACCTGGTATGTTATACCCCGCTTTCCCTCAGCATCCCCTTCGTCCTCGATATCAATATTGTCCACGTCTTCTCTCATTGACATTCTGAAAGGACAAGTTGACGGGGCAATTTTTTCACTGCAACTGTCTTTAAACGCAACTTTGGTATAAAGCCAATAGATCATGATTGACTCTACACGACTATAGGCTACTAACTCATCACTTAAACGAAAAGGTTTGCTAGGATTCAGGGTGATTTTGATTTTCTTTTTGATGAAATGGTCTTCAACTTAACTCAAGAAAACTCACTCGTGCGCTTTACGACGTTCCTCCTTTCTTTTCCTTTTCATATCACGAATGGCCTCGTAATAACTCAGTGGATCAAGATCCTCAAGTTTCTTTCGTTTCTTGCTGACCAAACCCTTTAAAAATAATCAAATTATTCCTACCTCAATACAATTATAAAGACTCGATTGATTGGGTTAATTGAATGAGAGTCATTAGCCCAAACCCTTACGTTCAAGACAACAGCATCGTTCAGTACTTCGGATGCAGTCTCAGCTTTCTCAAACTTCACTCTCTTTTTGGAAATCTTCTTCTGCAAATTTAAAGTCATTTGTCAAATGGAAGATCACATTTAACCAGAATCTGTTGTAATCTAAATGCACAAGTAGCATAGAACGGACCTTATCCACGTTATTACTTTCGTTTTCCTTTGGTTCTGAGCTATCGTTTTGGCGCTCTTCTGTGAATAATGAAAGTTTTCAATGTGAATCTTTCAGTGTATCAACAAATCTATGCGAATAGTTTTAACTCCGAAAACATTTTAACACTTAATTGAAATGGTAAGAGTTCTACACGGGTAATCCTTCTACAGTTGAAACATACCTTGAAGGCTATTCTTATATCTGGAAAGAAAATATTCCATATCACTGCGAAGCTTATCATCAAGTGGTTCTAGCTGTTTTATAAGCTAAAGAATTGTAAAAAAGGAATTTAATGGGTTTTTAATAGAAAAATGAAGAAATGAACTCTGAAGAAGTTTATCAACTCTGTTAAAGATGAACCATGAGCTATTGCTATCATATTATGTACCTCTCTGTACTGTACAAGTCGTTCTATAACTGGATGGTTCTTCACTGGAGTTTGATGTGCTCTTAAGAGCAGATAGAAGGAAACATTGACTAGATAACTGGACAGAGGAAAATTGGTTCAAAAATTGAGCAATAATCACAAAATTGTATGTAAAACACAAAATTAAGAAAAATGTCTTCAATGAAGATTTTATGATTTCTCAACCTACTTCATGATTAACTGGTGCTTCATCTCCAGATATTCCACTCCCTAAATCAAGATTCAAGATATGATAGTACAATTCTGGATGGATGCTGTAGTAGTAGTTCAGTACAGAGTCCAATATAGACTGCACGTACCTATCCAGTTTAAGAAAAAAGCATCCTACCTGTGGGTTTGTGATTTTTCCAGACCTTGCCATTTGAACAAGTGGAAACAAACAACCGGTTACATCAGCAAGCTGAAAATGGTTTTGTAATTGAAATTAATTTGTGTACCATTGGAATAATATTGAGAAGTTTAGATAGTAGATAAGATACCTTTTCTTTTAGATCTTCCAGAAGCTCAAAAAGTTCAGGAGAGTCTTTAGCTAACAGCTGTAGGTGAAGTAGAATGGAAAAGAATTTTGAAAAAATGTTAACATTTAAATATACCTTTGAGTATCTGTGAGATGATAAGAAACAAACCTTTATTTTTTCTTCTTTGGATAATTTCGATAGGTCCATGATTATTTTCTCTTGTTTTGCCTGTTAATAAAAGAAATATTTTATAATAGATTACTAGTCGATTTAGCAGCTTTAAGGGTGTATTTTACTGTAAGTTAATAAGAGACGTTAACAATGATTTTGACCTTTTCAACTTCTTTAGATTTTGCTGTTTCTCCCACGTCACCAGTTAGTAACTGTGTGTGAATGAAAAAAGGATTAAAATAAAATGCACATGAATGGTTCTTGCAAAATGTTATCAGAAGTCAACGCACCTCAAATGAATCAATATCAAAGTCATTTTCATCCAAACGTGCTGCCATATTTTGTTGCAACATCAGCGCTTCTTCTTCCTCCTCTTTATCCAAAGCTTCCTCTTCTTCAGAATCTGAATGAAAATTATCCACATATAATATTTCAATTTAATTTTGACTCTTTTACAAACTGTCTAACATCCAATATAAGTTATAGTAAATGGTAATCCTTGAATAAGTAAAAATATATAAAGTACACCAATCGTTCTGTACTCATTACCACATACCAAGATCTTTTTCCCTGGATTGATCAGCATCATAATAAACCTTTTTCTTTTTACCCCAAGCTTTCTCACTGGGAATACCTGAAAACATAGTGAGGTCTTGCTGTGAGGTCATGGCCATGTTGCCAGAGAAAGACTTTATATCATGATTGGATGTAATATTGTACCTTTTTCAATGTCTTCATCACTACTGGAACCACCCTATAATTAAGTCAATTTGATTATGTATTAAACACACATTTAGAAAGATAAGTTTCAAATGAAGTTTAGGTTCCAGACCACTCCACATATTGGTATCTGAAAATTTTACTGGAAACTGGAAAATCCACAGCTTCAATTGCTTAATTTTTACAGATTTTACAATAACCTCAAGGTTTTCTATGTCATCTTCATCTTCATTGTCAGACTCAAGATCTAATCCAAGAACTTCCTCTAGTTGCTCAAATCCTTCCATTTCCTCATCTGATGACTGAGATGATTTATCTAACAATACCTGGAATAAGCATACAATAATATTTCATACTGCATGCTTTCATAAGCACCTGTAACACAAAATATTCCAATTCCCAATCAAACCTTTTCTCGATTGCTGTGAAATTTATCTACATCATCATTGAAGAATTCTTCAGACTCCTATAAGCAACAATGGTGATTACTTTCATTCACTAGTAAAGGTTATCAGAAATTGACTTCATTTGAAAAACAATGCAAATATCTTAACAGTATATGGTCACAAACCGGATCTGGACTATCGCCCTCAATGTCATCCTTCTGGACAAGCTTGGTTTTCTTCTTTGGTTTTCTAAAATGAAGATTGAAAGAAATTTCTTTATGAAAGCCATTTCTACTATGTCTAAACTATGCTATCAATGTGACAAAAAGGTTGTGAGTTTGATATACAACTTAAAGGTTATTATGACAAGATGTCTCTATATTAGACACATTTAGCTATACTAGAGACATATCTAGCTTGATCTAGCTATATTAGGTATATTAGAGACATCCATTTTATTATATAGAGACATCCATATTAAAACATCTAACAAATAATGAAGGAGATTATAACCAAGGGGGCTAGGACCATCCCTACCAAAGAACCTAAATGAAAAGGGTAATCAGTTGTGGGTGCATGGGCACATTAGAGAGTACAATAACTATGAGGGGCTCATGGAGACGACCAGTTGAGAATGACATTTTACAACATCACTGCTCTATGAAAACTTTACAGACCTCTTTGGCTTTGACTGAACATGCTGGGAAACACAAGTCACAAAAATAACCCCCGTTTCTCCACACTCCACAGTGAACCATCATAATTTGGCACACACTGGCATAAAATACGAAATGAGTTTCACGAACTTTTAGACCTGCTACAGATTGAAGCAAAAGCTTACCTTTTAGCACGAGCCATAATTGGACAGAAGAAATAAAATAACGTTGGTCACAAGCTGAAAAGATATTGCTTATGGTAAAATATAAAATATTACTAAAATTTAAAAATAAACAACAAACACGTGGGGAGCCGCGAGAGGACTGGAGACAAGTAAACTCACTCAGTGAACTCACTGAACTCGTAAAAAGTTGTAAAAGGTCAAAGTTGTTTGTTATAACTTATAAATTTTATCTTATAAACATTTTTACAAGAGGACGTCTTAAAATAAAAGTAAATTTGCAATGAAATGCCGTAAAAAGGATATTCGTCTCTTGCGATACTGTGATGCCACCCGCATACTACAGAATTCGTGTAGAAACGGTAGAATTAATGTCTGCCATGATGAAACAAGTCTTCAGACTGTTTCAGACGTCAAACTTTTCATGTATCGAACCTAATGTTAATAAGCTAAAGTCTGTTAAAGTTTATTTGCATTCGATTCGGTACATGAAAAGTTTTCATTTGTATGCTATCATGCCGGTGTTATATTGTCTTCGTGATTTCGTCCACGAATTAGCACAGGTAATTATTTTGAACAATACGATACCTTTATACGACAAAATGGAAACTAAACGAATGTCGTATAAGTGGCAATATTAACTTATATCGACTTGTCTAGTTTGACTTTTAACTTTCAATGTCCGATTTGTCCTTATTTGTCTTAAACTTCTGGCTTTTCTACACAAGCGAGAAGTATGAACGATTAACGATGTCGGTGGGGTATTTTTTTATTGCGACACTATTGGCCCTAATTTTCCTCGGGAGTGTTCAAACAAAAAAAGGTCAGCTGAGATTCGTAGTTCTCGGTGATTTTGGAGGTATGCCAACGAGACCCTATTATACGTCGGCACAGTGGCGAATAGCAAAGCATGTTGCCAAGGTGTGTATTGTCATTTTTTCAATGAATGTTGCACGTATACAGACAGTCTGACAACTGTGGTCTGACAGATCGTAAATATGTTTGCCAAAATGAACAGCAACAAACACGCCTAACTGAGGCCGGTTGTTGTTCAAAAGCCGGTTAGCTTAACCCTGGGTTAAAGCAAATCTTTACATTTAATAATCTTTTTATTTTTCTTTATTACAAAGTTGAATACACCTTTTCGTAGATATTTTCTGGACCTGAATTTTCTGGAAAATCAGTATGACTTCTATATCGGTCCAGAAAATATTTATGCGATTAAAAAAGTGCGATTAAACAGTAATGTTAAGATTTTCTTTAATACAGAATTGCGAACCTAAGTTAACCGGCTTTTGAACAACCGACTTCTGGTTCTTATAAACCAGTCACTCACTCTCTCTGCACACAAGTCACAACATTCTTTTTCGTAGATTCCAAATCTGGACTTTTTCGTCAGTGCTGGAGACAACTTCTACTACAACGGGGTGAAAGATGTGAACGATTTTAGATTTTATGCGACCTACGAGCGAGTCTACAACGAACCATCGTTTCAGAAGAATTGGTACGTGATTGCGGGCAATCACGACTACGATGGCAACGTCTCTGCGCAAATATTGTACACGCAGAAGTCGAAACGGTGGATGTTTCCACATTTTTATCACACTAAAAGTAAGATCACCAAGAGTTGCAATAAAGCTGCAGGTATTTTGCAGAAACATTGGCCGTTTATTACAGCAATTCTTCATAAAAGTTCATAATACTTTTAGAGTTTTTTATACCCGAAACGAATAAAAGTTTACAGATAGTTATGATCGACACAACGATATTATGTTTCAGAAGGTACAACGGATGTTTTATGAAATATGTTGTAAATAGAAATTTCACATCAGTAGTATGTCACCAAATCTTCATTCGTCATGTTTCTCATAGTGGAAAAAAGAAGTACAAAAATACACCTTCTGTCGAAGAGCAAATGACATGGATCAGAAATACTCTAAATGAGTCGAAGTGAGTAAATGCTTGATTCATTATTATGAGTGATTTGAAACCAGCTTGATACAGATAGAATATTTCTTACGACTTTGTTTTGATGAAGTTGAAATGAAGCTCTCTCTACTACTTTTTCTGCAAGACTTATTGTAAATCTCTGGGCTGGTAAACCAGCTTGATACAGATAGAATATTTTAGCTTTGTTTTGTTTTGTTATTGCTTTTTTTAGAGCCCATTTCTTGATTGTTATTGGACATCATCCCATTTATTCATCAGGGAGGCATGGCAGTAGCAAGTGCCTTCAGGATAAGCTGCTGGATTTGTTCAAACAACACAAAGTTAACGCTTATATCAGCGGTCATGACCACAATCTACAGGTCGGTTATCTGCAAGCCTTAAACGTTGAATGAGAGTTGCTGCCCTCAACTTCGCAACCACATGCATGTGGACTCTGCATTTATGTGTTGTACTTTCCGAATTCCTAGCATATCGTGCCACCGAACTCATCGCTGGAATATTTTATATGTGGAGCAGCCAACTTCTTTAATTGGATTAAGTCAAAACCTGGCCTAGAACCTAATAGTTTAAAGTACGTCAACAGCCATGACTGAGTCTGAGACCTTTATGTAGTTGAACTATAGAAATTCAAGAGTTTTTTCTAGAGTTTGTCTTTCTAGCATAAGTGCATTAGTGAAAGCGCATTGGTAAGGAAGGGAGAGTAGTCTAGAATTATCGCTTAGTTTCATCCTTACCAAAGAGAAAGTTTTAACTTGTTAAGAAAAAGCTTAGTTTTCATGCTTACTAGAGGAAATTCTTTTTGTTTTAGATATTTTGTCGGCAATCTTCCTGGTTTCCTCCTAGTAACTGCAAAAGAAGACAGATTGAAGCTGGAACTACGAACAGCTACACCGAAGCAAAAGTACAAAAGATTTCTCCCGCCTAGAAACAAACTTCCTGACTCTAGTGAACAACCACAAAAATATCCAAAACTTTTAGAGAAGTTTTTTGCGTCATTGCCAAACGGTTAAACTAAACAAAGTGTCATAACCACTTTTTATATGTACGTTAGAAAAGATTTTCTTATTTTTTTACGATGTAAAGAGGTTTTGTAACGCGTTTTATATACAGTGCAGATGTCTGGATTCAAAAAGATTTCAATCAGCTTTCTTGCTCTGTACAGAAGTGCAATTTACAATGATAGAGTATAAAATCCAGATGTTGACAATAAAGAATAAGATGCTTGCAGTCCAGACAAGAAGCATTGTATTGTAGCCTTTGAATTCTAACAGATAGGCTGAAAATAACCATAATGCCTAAATAGAAGGAGATATTCACATAACTACCATCACTACTGTCATATTGATTCATACACATTGAATTATGTTCAATTCAGACATACCTGGCTTGCAAACCACGCAAAAAGCATTTTAAAACCTTTTGTTAAGTCAATCTGGACTTGGGGCAGGATAAGTGGCAATAGAGATAAGTACCAAAGAAAATACTGAAAGTTGAATGAAATGTTTCAGTAAATAATTTTCAGTAAATCCCATGCACATTCTTTTCGATGAAAAAAAAAAGAAAAAACGTTGTATTACCTGTGAGGTGCAGACTTTGTTAAAAATGACAAATGCAAATGTTTGAACAAAACAGCAAAATGGCAAATCTTTGTAGTATTTCACTGCAAACACTAAGACAAGAACAAGTTGCGGTAGAAATGCAAGCAGACTTATCACCCAAGAAAATGAAGTGTCCATTGTGAGGTACAACAAGTAGAAATATACAGAAAAGTTATGCTTGACATCTTTTCTTGTCACATGGTAGAAATATGTGTGTTCAAGAAACTCAAGTCCATATCTAGAAAACAAAGAATGAATGTACAATTCATTTTCAATGGAGCACAGCTGGTGGCCGCCACACAAGGATTTTCTTTGCCAAAAAAGAGTCAGTCCAATATGGTCCATTTTAGTCCAATATTTCACAACTTACATGTAATACATTGTAGCATTGATCCCGAGAAATATTGATGAAGCTATGAAAGCATACAGGAACTGATTTGGATGATTTATATTGGAAAATATTGCCCACAGCATTCCCTCATGCTTTCCTATTTCACTTGTTCTCTCTTGTCTTTTCACCAGTAAACCAACATTTAGGAACAATGGTAATGCATAGATTATTGGGTAAATTTTAAAATGAACAGACAACGCCAACATGACTGCGGAAAGGGTGAAGCGTCTCTTGAGCATGAAATAAATTGAAGACAGGACAAGGACTGCTAGAATAGATTCAGCATTCCCACGAGTGGACACAGTGATGATCATGGGATTCAGCAGCCAGAACCAAGAGTATTTGACAGCCGTGAATTCTGGTATTCCCCGAGCTTTTAATATTAAATGAATTAAATATCCTGCGACGATATCACAAAACACAAAAAGGAGCTTTCCGAAGGCTTTGTGGAGTGTCACGTTTGGGACGATGATCCACGCTAGGAGAGGTGTGTAGCGGTAGGTTGCACGATCGTATGGTGACCCACCTTTCGAAACATGCCTTGCAGCGTCTGTGAAAACCTCGTAGTCAATGTCTGTGTATTTCACCACCATCGTTGAGTCCTGCCATTGGCCATAAATCAGAAATAATAGTCTCAAAACTAGAGCAACAAAGCATGACTTTCTAAAATCCGAAAGTCTTGAAGGTAAAATATCTGGCACCATCTTGATTCTTGAATGCCAGTTGGGAAATTCATGTAATTCCAAATATAGTGGTCAGTTTGCGGGCTCGTAAACGAGAAATTTTCCAAGATGGACGAAAGCAGGGAGCGAAGAAGTCTTTCAAAAAACCTTTTGAAAATGAAGGTGATTGCGTTACCGATTCAAGAAGATAGTCTTCTTCTTTCCCTTAGTTATTTCGTGTCTATTTTAGTTTATGCAAAGAACGGAGGAAGCGAAATTACGTCAGCAGTTAGAAGATGAAGAGAAACGCGAAATAGATGAAGCACACTGGGTCCTAGACAACGTTGAAGGTGCTAAAGACGAGTATGTGTGGTCGTATACCTTCGAGGAAGCTGCTTTCAAGAATAGGTTGCCTGTAAATATTTAGGGGGGGAGTCTAGTTAGGTTTCCAATGAACCCCCCCTGCTGTTGAGAAACACTCTCCCCGTCTTTGTTTAACAATAAACAGCAGTTTTTCTTTTCGTAGAAATGTAATTGAATATGAACCAAGCTATGTTGTTTGCGAAGATCTGGTTCCCACAGGAAGAATGTCTTTCAAAAGGTTCAACCCTGCCATAGAAGTGAGTTTGGCTACAGCACAAGTGCCAGTGATGCTAAAATGCTTCAAATTTTACATATGAAAAGAGTCAAATATTTATGCAAGTGCTTTAATCCATAGAAACTATTTCAAGAACTGACTTCTCAGAAAGAATTAGCGGAATGTGAAGCAAGGGAAAGAGAGGACACAGTCACAGCTGAACAAATGGCAGAAAGGTTTGTCTACAGCAAAACAGCTCCAAATAAATATCTACTCAAGATAATTTGTGCGAGAATTTTCTGTTATTTTTAGATATGATTCGCTGATCGACACAGTTGACAAGAAATTTGCTAAAAAACGCAAACGTCGTCATCACGCCGATGTAGAGAGTTTAGACTTTCATAATGCCAGACCTTCAAAAAAACAAAAAGCACGATTTAGGAAGCCCAAGGAAGATTGAAAATGAAGAATACAGGTGATCTCCGTAGAGAGAAGACTGGAAGCCATGCTGGGAATAAGCTGATGTCCCTGTCGAACATTTCCTCAGATGTTTACCTACATATAGAAGTTCAAATGGTCACAAAAGTGTACAAGTGAATTTCTTGTCAAAGTTTTAAAGGGTGTTAAGGAAACGTATTCATACCGTCTGAGTATTGACTTGTACATTTTAACCAAATTAAACATTTGTGAAAATAAATATACACAATTCGTGTGCGCGTACTTCCAGCCGCAATCTTCAATTTTCAATTACGACGTCGTGACGTAGTATCACAAATATTATGACGTCACAAGTGTTCTTCGGCTGTTTGTGTGACGCGCGTGCGTGCGAACAGTTTGTCGAACGAGGTGTAGAAAATGAGATAATACGACGTGTTTAGGAATGGAAAACTCGCCGCCCGCAGTCGTCGAGGGCGATCTCAGTGAGCTTGTCTCCAGTATTAACGAACGACTCACTTCACTTGAAGCTAAAGTCACGAAACTGAGCAGCTCTCATGAACAAGGTGAGATTACTCGGAAACTATGATTATTAAGTTCTAAAAGATCTTGTTTAGTAGTGTGATCGGTTTCTTTAAGAGTTTTCTCTTTTTTGCTCCTCGGAGAAACAGTCGCTTTCGGAGATACGTCCCTGAAGACAACATGTAGAAAAACGCAAAAAACTTTAGTTTTTCTGGTCTGTTTTTTTCGGATTTTTTCCTGGTCATGCAGGCATCGTGTGAAACATCTGCGACTCTCCGCGGAGTTTTTAAAGCTCGATTGTTTCCAAACTTCCGTATAGTTTACCCAATGTGAAACACTGTAAATAAACAAATACTGTGTCGTTCAGCATCTACGGTTTTCTTCCGTCAGGTAAAACGAGACTGGAAGAGGTTCAAGAATTCTCGGAAAACATCGTCACACTACAGGAAAGAAGACTCGCGGAAATCGAGGAAAACATGAAAGACCAAAAGAAACTGGTTGGCGAGATACGTGTTCATTTGCAAAACCTTCAAAACTCTCGAGTCAACCACAAGGACGTCCTTATCAGACACGAAAACCAAACGAAGAAACTGATCGAACTCGTGAACGACATAAGCGAAAAACAGAACGAATACGAAAGAGAGAGAAGCAAAATGGAGCACTTGAAGGCGAAACGGTTTAGCACATTCGAGGCGAGGGGACGAACGACCCATAGGGGGGATTTGTACGACTTTGAAGACGGAAGATCTTACGGAAGAGGGAGTGGTCATCATCATCATCGCCGGACGCATTCAACTCCGTCAAGCAGCAAAGATCGGCGGAGATCTGGCAGCGTTAGACGACAATCAAACGTCGATTTTTAACGATGAACGTCGCGAATAGTTTTGAACATTTACGTGCACCGCTGTTTCATTATGGTGAAACTTTAAAAATACTCTGTGTATAGGGTCTGATGGTAAGCACACTGGCAAAATTTGACAAAAAAAAATCTGTGTTGGCTCTTAATAAATTACTGGCTCCTAATAAGGTATTATTGGTTTGGTCACGTGTTACACACCTGCCAATCAACTTGCTGAAGTTTCTTAGGTAGTCTACACCCCACCCGCTGCATCGTTAACTTGATAACCACAGGTGAGGCACTGCTTCAACTTTCAAGCATACTCTGTTATGAGAGCCACTAAACAGAGTGTCTCCAGATGCACCGCTATCTACACAATGCATGTTTGAACAGTGGCGTAGCCAGCCTGAAGATTTTGTCCCCCTATGTAAATTTCTAGTTATTATAATTATCAATGTCTTTTGAAATTTATTGTCCTCACAGTCAATGAACACCAAAATATTAGCTTAGTGAGACAAATTGTCAGGCTGGCTATGCAACTGTGTTTGAACACCAAAGACAAAGGTGAGCACATTCTCCCAAAACAAAAACTTGAAAAGTTTTCTCCATAATGTGTATTGTGTAATATAATTTTTTCTTAGAAATGATATTTTCTTTTAGATCAGTTTCATAAATATGTATGTTATCCCTTAGAATATTTATAGAGACCCTAATCAATTTGTTCCCGTTGTGGATTGTGTGTGGTTGGATTAATGGTTGATTGTGAATGAGTTGTTCTTAGGTCAGAGTTTAGTGGCCAAGAGCTGGTAGTAAGTGTGGACTAGTAGGCTGGTGTTTTGCCCACTGTAAAAAACATCACAGGTGCTGCCTTCACATACCATTTCTTCAAAAGTTCCAAAGTTGCTTTCAGTGAATGTGGCATATTTTTTTTTTACCAATGCTGATTTTTTCAAGCTATATCTATTTCCTCGCTTTCTTTAAGTTCCCTGATTGCTATGATAGCAGATGCAGACTGCGCACGTCTGTGGCCAGGCTTTGCCACATGTCCATTTGCAATGCCGTTTGCTTTAAAATCTGTCTGTAAAGGCAAGTCTAAGTACTTTGGAATACTCGTAACAATTTCCCGTCGATCCAACATCATTTCCACTTCGCTTTCCCGGACAGCTTTGTTCAGTTCTTTCCTAGCCTTTCTAATCACGTAAACAGATAATCCTATGGTTATCACTACTTGTATCACCAGTATGACGTAGTTTCCAGAGTGTTCACTTATCACATCTTCAACCGACCGCAATGTTGTTCCCATGTAAGTGTTCATTGCCTGTGTTGGAAGCAGGCCTATTACAGATGCTGCTAAACACTTTGTGACACTTATGTTTGTTATCTGAAAATAGATGAGATACATGATTAAGTACAAGTTGAAACACACAATGTAACTTTTTAATTTAGTATCTACGGTATGAAGCTGCTGCTAGTGATGTCATGGTTTATTGATTTTGCCTTCCACCATTTTGGGTAGCCAATTAAAATATTGTTAGTCACCGCTGGTGTCAGGCTTTCAGCAAATGTCTTGCACAACTCCTTTCCTACAATTTGGAAGTATGTTGCGTTTAAATATTCTTAATTGCATTTCAATCCAATTCATGAACAAAGCTTCTAAACTGCTGAAACCGACTGTAAGAAACAAACATAAAATGCCAATGAAATTAGATTAAACACAGAGGTTTATTGAGAATTCATGCCACTCAGGATGGCAGGCTAGATTTGTGATACATTTACATACATCTACACTACAAGAGCCTATTAAATAGCAATAAAAAGGCTGGTTTGCACTGAGAAATTTAAAAAAGTTCTACATTGCAAGTTTCCTTGTTAGCTGTCTTTGCAAGGTTTGTTTAATTGGCAAACAATCCTTGTTTGTATTCCTCTATCACCATAGGACTTGAATGAAACCTTATACTTCATGCTATTAATTAGAAAATGCTGTTTAGCAAAGAATTGAAATAGGATAACCTTTTATCAGTGACCTTGGTTAGTTGGTCAATGAAGGTCTTTTTTAAAACAGATCAACTCACAACCATTTGAAGTGTACTAACAACTGATGGTTAGAAATTAGAATACAGTGGTACTTGTATTGCCTTTTGATTACAAATTAGTTAAGCTGTAAACTGATACAATAAATTTGCCACTTTTTGTATTGCACAATGATTGTTTCTGCTTGGATAATAAGAGGTCATTACTGTTGGCACATGCTGTGATGAGAATATCACACTTCACTTTAACATTAGCCATGATAACAATATAATTTGAGTAATATTGTTCATCGGACAAGTTGAGGCACCTTCATAAGTTACCCAAGACTTGCATACTTGACCCAAATATTTCTCAAATTGTTGTGCAAATATTTTCAAGTAGTCCACATAAAAACTGCATAATAATCTGTAGTATTGTCTAAGTGCATCAATTGAACATATAACCTGCGAGTGCTTGACAAATCCACACTATTTGGCAATTCTTGCCAACTCAACTATCGTGTTATTAATATTAAATGTTTTATTGAAGCAACACAATGCAATAACATCTGCGAACTATTAAAATCACAATTGTTTTATCGTAAGATATTGTAAAATCCTAACTTATACTTACTGCAAAAAGTCCATTTTGCAAGCCAAAAGGTAAAGGAGTTAGTCTTGACAAAGCGATCACTCGGAATCCTTTTCTTCCCTCCACAACTCGTACTACAGCTAACAAATTTTCAGACTCTAATCTTTTCTGTACAAAGTCTCTCAAACAAAGACGACATATTTCAAACGACACAAAAATCCCTATAAACACTGAAATAACGACGACAAGTAGGCCAATGCAGAAGCCATAAAGGTAACCAGCAGCAACATTGAGAATTATATAACCCCAGGCCATTGGGAATGATACTAAAGTGAACATAACAATAAATAGCAGAGCGCCTTGCCACTCCTGTAAGTTCTGCACCCATTCAATGATGTCTTTTAAATGATCTCGGAAAAATATAACTAGAACTGCTGTCAAAACCAAAAGAAGCAGTACTGATCCCGAGACGTGCATACACTTGTGTTCTTGGAGACAAGCACATCGCTTCACACCGCCGATAACTTGGTCAAATTTTGTAGTTTCTCCCAAACACTTCTTCGCTTGGGACTGAATGTGCTCGGTACATTTCGACCCGAGTTTCATCGGCATTTTGTGTGTCTTTACGCCAAACAACGCCTCCTTCTCAAAAACAAACACACCGCGGAAAATATTGCATTATATAATAGGTTAAAACAAAAACAAATAAATGTTTAAAATGCCGAGAAATGTGCGATTTCTCGTTGCCCGCCAGAGGTCTTGTAGGTTGTTGGACTTTGACAATCCCTTGTGTATATTTACGTAGTCGGAAATCACGAAGATTTCTCTTTCTCCCCCTGGAAAATGCAAAAGTACTCCACAGATTTGTTAAGTTTCCGGAGGGTGAATATCGGTTTTCGAAAATATATTAAATTCTTCGCGTTTTTTCACGAACACGCCTCGATATTGAATCAGATTTTTAAATATTGCTATACGAAATACCGCAAATACAATATATATAAGTACAAACATTTCCTTATTCAAATTCAAAGCATTTTAATGAAAAAAGGCCCCTGTAGTGTCCAAAAGATTATTCGTGAATAAAAAAGCGAGTAAAAACAAAAGGCGGTAGAAATTTCCAGACATTTTTTACTAGACATTTTTCGATCTTTGTTTACATGAATGCAATGTTGGAATGAATGTACACCATTTGATTTGGTCTCTTTTTGTAGTTTCTATCGATGGTAAATATCTAAAATGCTTTGCCAATATGTCCTGTTCTACGTTTGTGTGCTAGGGAATATGTATTTCACTTACAAAGTACAAACGCATACACACTAGATTCCTTTTACAACACCTCTTTCTCCCAGTATTAAATGACTACAGTGCCACGCAAAAATATTGTATATAAACTTGTGTCATCACTGTCATGTGACAAACCTCAAAGCTTCTGCCCTTCTGATACTTGTTTTACCGCATCAGGGCTGAAATGAGCGCATTTGTGAGCCATTTATTAGACAGAACATGTAATCCATTTTTTTCATTTACTTATCCATTCATATATCTCATTTGTACACCTATAATTCTACACTCTTCATACTAAGGTGCAATCCGTTCAGCTGATATGCTTGCAACCAGGTACAGTCGGACAATGATGGGGAAAATGCTACTGGAACAGTTGGAGGCAAAAGACCAACCCATTGACCTCACTCAGGTGAGTTAATTAAGACTATTTAGGAAACCACCAAGGAAACAATATGACATCTATTTGTTTTCTGATCATACTACTTCCAGTGGTACCTGTGTGATGTGTCAAAGTTTGATGAAGAAATGGCCAGAAAATTCATACAATTTGATCTTGATGAAGAGACTCAAAAATTCCTGAAAAACTGTGATGAGAAATCAAATTATGTTTTCACACAAATGCTGCAAACCTTCATGAAAGGTTTCCTGGGATATTTCATGTCCTTGACAACAGTTAATGGGTGAGGTTTGATTATGATTTGACCAACCAGAGGTTCTTGTTTTCCTCCAGTTTCAGAGCTAGTCAGCTAGTGAGACTATTCGGTGAAAGTGAAAGTAATGTCATTTTAGTTTGGTGACAAATCTAGAGTTTTGGAAGTCAAAAAGGAAATCAATTGAGAACTAAAAAACCAACTTTTTTTAGGATTTTAAACAGGGGTTCAATGTTTGTGTTCTCACAATCTCAGTTCCAACAATTAATGAACATTGATGAGACTTGGAAGGTAGACTCCCTGCTTGACTTGGGAGCAGGTGATGGTAAGGTCACAAAGATGATGGAAAGCCACTTTAACAAAATATATGTTACTGAACAATCGCCTAGCATGAGGTGGAGATTACAGCAAATGAATTATGAAGTTTTGGAGATCGGTGATTGGACAGCAAGAAGTTATGATGTCATCAGTTGTTTAAACTTGTTAGACAGATGCGACAAACCTTTGAGTTTACTACAAAACATTCGCAAATCCTTGAACCCTAATGGAGGAAGATTGATTGTGGCTGTTGTGTTGCCCTTCAGTCCTTGTGTAGAATCAGGTAGTTGTTGTCAATATGTTTCGATGTATGTTGGGGAAAAATGCCGGAGAAATAAACTATGAATACCTTGTAATTTTGGTTATAAATATGTTTACTTTTTATACCCTAGGATCAAGAATTCTGAAGCCTACTGAAAAAATTCCATTGAGAGGCAAGCATTGGGAAGAACAAGCAGAGAGTTTTATAAAAGATGTTTTCATTCCAGCTGGATTCCTTGTGGAATCTTTCTCAAAACTTCCTTACTTATGCGAAGGAGATATGTATAGAGATTTTTATGTCCTAAGTGATGTGGTATTTGTATTACGACCAAGGCTGTAGATATGTCAAATATGGAGAAATAGTATTGTAATTTTAGAGTTAGAATTATATCAAATTTTGGTGGTAATTTTTTCATATCCTGACATGTTTATTAGTGTACTCTGGAGGTCCTCTAGGACTATAGCAATTGTTATCTGTGCATACAGCACTACTTGAGTGGGAAAAGGAGAGAAGCTTGAGAAGTTGTAATGGAAGCACTCTTCTTACCCACGGGCAAGTTACTAACACCATAGAAAACGACCGCGGATGGCTATTTCAACTTAATCGGTACCAACTGTTTCTGGTTAGTTGCAGGGTCCTCTTCTGCAGATTTCAGCATTTTCATCTTGTACGTTTTCGACTTCTTCACCAAGCTCTTGTTTTCTTCTTCCAAACGTCCAACCTGCCTTTTCAATTCCAAAAAATCCGCGAAAGAACACTTTGAACCTTCCAATTCCTCTTTAAGATTTGAGATTTCATGTTGAGCGGAAGAGAGCTCGTTTTTTAAAAAGTTTCTTTCCTGTGTTATGACTTGTAGTTCGTTTAAAGCGTCCTTATGTTTCATTTTTAAACTCTTTTGTTCCGCTGTGACTTTTGCATGAAGATGCTTTAGCCAACCGTTCTCAAACTCGAGTTTTGATGCGGAGTTTTTGACTTTCTCAAGTTCCTTTATCTGTTTCACGTATTTTGTGATCTTCATAATCATTTTGTTCATATCTTTCTTAAGCTTTTTTTTCCTGAAAGGATCAGATCAATTTTGAAACATGCAACTTTTCCAACAATCGTCTAGTAAGAATTTTAGGCGATTCAAAAAGACGACAAGATTTTCTGGGACACTACAGACAGCGCTCCATATCTTGCTCACCTGTATGAACTTTCGTCTAGTTCTTCTTGAAGATTGATATTTTCTTCTTCAAAATTCTTACAAAGTTCTTTCAAACTGTCTTCGGATTCTTTTAGCTCTTCATTTCTTGCTTTTATTTCATCAAACGACGCCACCGTCCTGTCTAACTCGTCAACCAAGTTCTTGTCGGAAAAAGAAATCAAAACAAAATGTTCTAGAAACGTATATCACAACTACTTGAATTCACAAAGCTTACATTCATGTCTTTCTCCATTAGAACAGAAGCCTCGAGTTTCTTTTGAAGAGTTTCATTGCTTGTTTGAAGTTCCTCTTCAGTCTCTTTCATTTTAACTCGCTCCCGCTCCCAAAGTTCCTTCAGTTGCTCTCGTTCTTCGACAAACTTCTTAACCTGAAACACCGAAACTTCCGTGAGCGGTCCAAATGACATCCAGAAAAGAAAATTGAAAGTGGTCTCGCACTGTATACCTCTTGACTGTATTTTTTCTCCATAACTTGTTGATACTCGTAAAACATCGCTCTATATTCCTCTTTAACATCGTTTATTTTCTCTTCCGTATCTCTTCCGAACGCATGGAGCCTTTCGCATTTTGATAGCTCATCCTAGATGAGAGATAAACATCATAGATGTTTATCAGATGTTTACAAAAATATTCTAAAAATTATGTGTCAAATGTGAAAGACTAGTTGACTACTTGCCAAAGTCAATTTACACAGATGTCTTCTCAAATCTCAACAAAATAAAATCGTTTAAAAAAAACGACAGTCGTTTCTTTTCTGCTTACCTGAAGTGACTGAACTTGCTGTTCCAATGCAGCGTAATAATCGGCTTTCATTTTATATCCGTCCAATTCGGAGACACGGTGTCTTAATTTATCGTTTTCAAAGCTTTTCTGTTGTAGACAATTCAAAGTGTTGATATGCTTGCTTGCCAGTCGTTGGTCCAAATCCTTTTTGGCCTTTTCGAAATCTTTATTGTACGACGTATGATTCATGTTGCAACTTGCAAAAGATATATTCATGAACGTTTATGTATTGTCTTCGAGCGCAAGAAATTGTTTTCGTTTGCATAAATTCGGCACACTCGAATTTCACCAACTTGTAAACAAAAAACGTTTCGTTAACTCTTCAGAAAATACCGGTCTTGGGCGGTTGACAGGAAGAGATCCGAATGGAGCAAAAGTGACACAGTGAAGCTGATTCGCAACTTCAAAAAATTTACTTAATCCTAGCAACAACGCGTGCATGGACTGCGGGTTTTCATAATTTCATTCACAAGCGGAACTTGTGTGTTTCTACGGGATGTTTTATGAATGTTTTGATTATAGCGTTACCAGTTGGAATGCAAGCATACCTGCCAACCACGGAAGCCATCCACCTGGGTTATATGCGCTTTTCAAAATCAGAAAGTTGAATATATGGATGAGTAAAAAAACCACGTTTAAAATTCGAAAAATGCTATCATCATTACTAAAAAGTAGAGATAAAGTCACTGTGAACATCTTTAGTTATTAAAATCATAACAAAAATCTAAATTTCTCATCTTGAAAATATTATAGTAACGTTACGTCTGATGCAAGTTTTACATATTTTCATCAGTATCAGACCCTTCACTATCAACTTCAACACTCTTTTTTGGCAGAGTTTTGACATGGATAACTTTATCAGTTCTAAGTATTTGAATAACTAGTTGTATTACAGATGAAACCAGATGGTAGTTTGCCATTGTTGGTTCTATGACACCTTTGTTTATCAGAAAACCCAACTTTCCATTTCTTTCTAAGCCACACACAGGTTCTCCAGCAGCTAATGCATGCCTCGTTTTGGCTCTCAAATCAAAGGTGGATAAATTACTGTTTGAATTCTCCGCTAATTTTCTAGGCACGCTGAGCAAAGCTTTTTCTAATATCTCGCAAGCAAGCATCGTGTTTGGGTTGAGCTTACAAAGATTCCTGTATTCCTCAAGTTTATTTGCAAGAGCAAGCTCAAATGTCCCACCACCAGGGACATAGGACACAACCCATGACTTGTCTGGGCATTGTTTGAAAGAACTTCTAAGTATTTTTAACATGTTTTGCAAACCAACTGAATATTGGTGGCAAAGTTCACCTGTTGGTGCATAAAGGACCATGCTCTTCACGAACATCTTAGTAAGTTGTAAATGTGTATACACATGTTGTCCAACTTGGATTGGTTTACATGAAGTAGCCACACCAATAAACTGAGTGAGATTGCAGCTCAACTCAGTTAAAGGGTGTATACCAACTGCATCAGAAATTCTCAGAATATCTTCATGGGATACTAGATGTATTGCAGCCATGTGGTACTGGTTGCAAATATGAACAAAGGTTTCATGCAATTTCGTTGATGTAATTATCAACTCCACTTTATTCTGAGCCAATGTTTTCACTAGATTTTCAATATGCTGTTTTCTCCACCTGAGCACATGGTCGACATGCTGTGAATGTTTTAGAGACAGGACTGCGGCACTTCGTGGAAGATCGTAGCCATGACAGGAAGCCAGGATAACAAACTTGAAGGAATTGCTTTCGAAAGATTTTGGCAGTTTTTTTATTATGGTTGAAAACTCTCGGGGAATTATAATTCCTGGTATAACAGTTGAGAAGGCCAGTGCCTTTCCCGGAACTTCCCATACTGTATTAGAAAAGTCATCCAATAGTTTTTCTGTCCTCTGTTTTAAATGTTCAACATCATTTGAGGTCTCTTCCACGTCAAAAAGTTGTTGTAAAAGACTGATAAAAATCTCGCATGTTTTTGGACTAAATTTCCCAATCACACTGCTCTTCATGACCGAAGTAAAAAAATTTGGCAGATCTTCAATTTTTTCAGTGAATTCGTGAATTACTCCCATAGCTTGTAGTTGATTAAAAACTTCTTGAAGTATATATTTATGCAATAATTCATCCAAACCTTGTGAAATACACAAAATTTGCTCACTGGATGAACTTTTATCTACTGAAGACACAATATCTAAAACTTCCCAAAGAAACTCTCTGAGGAGCAAGATAAACTTCTTTGAAAAGTCCCCAGCGTTTTTATAAAACAAAGTTAATCCTTGGAAAATCAATTTTCCAACAGGTCTACTTGCAGACAACGATTTTATTACTTGAAATCCATCGTTTGTCAGGAGTAGCGTACCTGAAGATGTGGATAATAAAATGTCTAATCCATTTGGACCGAAAGAATCCTTTATAACCTGTGCAGTATTGTTTGAAAACTCAAACGTCTCCTTTAGAAATTCCAAACTAAAAGCTGAATCCTGGATCTGAAATTGCAATTTGTCCGCCATCTTGAATTTGACCGAGGTCGTGCGCTGGAGGCATAGAAACGAGTCAATAATTTTGTAATTTAAAAAAAAAATAACAAATAAAAATTCCGTAATAAAAAAATAGGGAGGGTCGAATATACCGAAATATGGTATACTCTACCTTGTTAGTGCAGAAAATAGTGAGGGTCGAATATACCGAAATATGGTATACTCTACCTTGTTAGTGAAAAAAATAGTGAGGGTCGAATATACTGAATATAATGGCACACTCGACCTTAGTAATAAAAAGTTGGTGAAGTTGATTATACCAAAATATGCTATACTCTACCTTAATAGTAAAAAATAAGTGTATTTTCGGCGAATATACCATCCTCGTAATGAATTCTAAGGAATTTTAGACCTACATTTCAAGGAATTCCAGGCAGTGGGAAGTGAGAGCCTCCGACCCAGGCCCTTCACACGTTCTCGTCAAAAAAATTTGACAACAAAAAGTCAAAACATTGGAATGACGAGTTTTAGCCTCGAAGCATGCAAATATTATAATTTTAAAACCTTTATTCAAGCGGATTGAAATACGTTTGGTTCTAGCAAATAGCATCACCACAAAAAGAGGTACGCTGTTCTTTCACCAAGGTATTTAAATTACTTTATCGTGCTGCGATAATTTTGATTTATAAACACCTATAAAATTGGTCTTTAGTATATAAAATATTTTACTCGCCAGAGGCAGTATCACAATATAATTTGAGCTGTACACGAAAATTTAGCTTATATTAAAGCTAATTTAAAGCTCATTTAAGGTTGATACAGATCCAAACACTTACCAATCCAGTGTTTATATAGGGTTGGAAATGTAATAATACTGTATATCTTCGTCAAGATATTATTGATAAATGATGCATGTAAACATTCGATGATTTATGATCGCATTCAAACCGACAAGGCATTTTACATTTGTTTTGTTTGCCATGCATGGATAGCAAAAAACTATGGTTGGATTTGAATACATCACATTAATTCACATAAGCAATATACATTAATTATGAGTGTTATGTGAGGTGTATTATACTGGATGTATTAGGGGTGTATACTGGATGTATTATGAGGTGTATTATAACCACAACATTATACTATGGTCATAGCTAACTGAAGCTCATTCTGATAGTATCATAGTAGTCCACATTCATAAGGTGAATAAATGAGCAATGATCCCATTTACACGCATGCCGAACCATATATTGGCTGTATATGCTTATATCATATTTGATGTATTCCCCTCTACAATTGAAATCCCTCTAGTCTAGGTATACAGACATGGCAGATTGAGCATTTCCATGGAGGTGCAAACCAAAGACGAGCTACTGGAGCAAATTTCTTTGGCAGTAGAACAGGTATAATTTGGATATCTAGTATAATTACTATCTATCACGACTATCGATTCCCCAAAGATTACCATTCACAACCCAATGTTTCGACACTCCAGTCTAGTGTCTTCATCAGGGGTGATCTGATGTCACATTCCAAGTGCACCCAACAATTCTATGCAAATATTTCGAGGTCCATCACCTGAATTGCTGATATATTACTTTCACTAGATACAAAAGCAATTTGTACAAGGAGGCAATGTTATTAAAGATTGTCAGGAAACATTTTTCCTCTGTCAATGTGTGGATAATATTTTACATCATGGGCTTAAAGAAGGGTGATGTATCTTGTTGTTTTTACCTTTTGATGAGCAGATATTCCATTTTCACCTAATGATTATTAGAGTGTTTATCTGAGATTGATTTTATAGGCTTATATCCTGGGCAATGGAGTCAACAGTTTGGCCACTGTTAGAGAAAATCACTTGCAGTGAAGATATTGAAGAAATTAAAATGTACTATCAAGCCTTCTATTAATATATATGATGTATATAATTTGAAGCTGCTAATCTGCTTCTAAAGGGAAACTTAACTTTTAATAGGTTGCGCCTAAAAACCACCCGAGACAAATGTCAAGCATGGATCAAAATGGCTGTGAATGAGAACCTTCTTGGTAGTTATATTGCTGCAATAAATCAGGATCATTCGTTGTTAATGTAGGTCAACAGTTCTGACTCAACAGTTCTTATTTTTATGATACTGGTACAGTAATTCACAGGGAAACAGGAATCATTATTAAAATGGAAACTTATGCATTCAATTATTAGCCATCACTATTATGAATATGCATTCCTGCGTGATCCAGTCATGACCGACACTGTGAAGTCAATTCTCAACTATGGAATAGCAAATTTTGATTTTGAGATGTATGTATCAGAACCATTATATCATATCCCATTCTATCTATCATAAATTGCTTTAGAAATGTTTCAACATGCATTAATAATATATCAAGAGCAAATTTCATTGATAGTTGCATCTGTCACATATTTTCTTAGTTCAATCAGTTACAATCAACCATCCAGTAAATTTGATGCCAGGTCAAAGCAAGGTAAGAATGAATTTTGTAGAATATACACTGGTCCTAAAACATACACGTATTCTTGGATAGCCACAAGTAAAAATGCTCAAGCCATATTCAAATGTATTTCACAATTGACTGACACATCTTTGTTCGTGTCGTCTAGACCAGCCTTGCGACTACGACGCTGTTGAACAAACAGCGCCAAAGGAGAATGGGCTCGAGCCGTCAAACATTGAAACTGAGATAGCGACAACGGCCGACACATTGTCGAAGAGGAGACGAAAGAAGAAGGTTAAGACTGTTGTTATTGAAGACCAGGACGATCGTGATGATTTTGAAGAGACAAAAGAAAAAGTGGAAGTTGAGGAGGAAAATTTGGAAGAGAGTAAGGTTGATGGGAGGAAAGATAAAATAACTTTTAAAAATGGGGGGAATGATATGCAGTTTTCGACGGAAACGTCATCGACTACAACTGACCAATCAGACAACAGTGAAACTAGTGACGTAAGAACTAACAGGCTCACTTGTTCGGTTAACGGTCATGTGATTGAAGCAGCTAGTGATAGCGTGGTTCGTGACGCGGATGACGGATTGCAAGATTCAACAAGTGAAAGAACAGATTTTGTTAGCGCCCAGCTTGATCAGTATTTAACTTTCAACAGTCGGGAAAATCGTGATGATGATCGAAGGAAGAATAAGGAACGAGACACTTTAGGAAGACAAATAGAAAGAGCCAGTCCGATACAAGAGTTTAGTGCAAACGATTTCCTCTTGGATGAAACTGAACCACAAAGCACTTTAAATGACAATAAAGAGGTATTATTAGGGGGTGCCTCGAATACCACTGATTGTTCAAACGAGCCTGAAAATGCCACGAAAGGGGATTCAGGTGCAAATCGAAAAAAATCTGAGAATTTATCTGAGAGCTTAGAGATTGAAGCGGAACTTACAGTTACAAACAAAAAATTCACAAACATTTCTTCGATTTCTGAGAACAAACACTCAGGTTCTCCATCAGAAAGTTCTATTAATAATAAAGATGGTGAGAGATTATCTGAAGCTCTGACCAAGACGGAACGTTCATCAAATTCTCAGAGATTTAAATCACAGGAGAGCATAGGAAGTACGAAAGAGGAGAATGTATCAAACGATGAATTCTCGGAAGTTCTGAGCCGGAGCTATTCTTATGACTATCGCGTAAGAAGGATCGAAAATGTTGATTTCGTTTCTTCCTCTTACGGATCATCTTCAGCTCTCAGCGATCTCACAGACGACGACAGGGACCTCAATTTCATTCCGGGAATTCATAGAATGTCTTCGAAATCGTTCACCTCATCTTTCGAGAAGAAGAGCGCAGCAGACAGCTCCGTCTCGTTCGACGAGAATGGTTTCCCATTGTTTGAATCATCTCACTACACTGACTCGCTGACATCACAGCATTCAAGCACGGATGATAACAGCAGATCTTTCAGCGATCTCTCCAACGAATGGGACCTCTTTGAAGATTTGTTGAATGTGGAAGAGGAACACTTCTCAAAGCCTGATGTAAGTTAAGGTCCCTCCTTCAAGAATTTAGAAACGATGTTAAGGTGTGACTTAGCGTCAAATGTGGTATAACAACTGTCTAAAACACTTCCCGACGTTTCGACCTGAGGGCCTTCGTCAGGAGAGTTAGTACTAACTATTTGAAGACGCTGCCACGTTGCTCCCTGCTTATATGTTAACGTGTATAATATCAGCCAAATCCTAGGTGGCCCAGAAGTATGTGTATTAGGTAGATAGAATATGTACTTGTTGGCTAAATTTTAAATGTGATTACTAAACTATCTTGTAGAATTTTGCTGGTTTAACAACGACTGAAGAACTAGAAATTGCCATCGAACATTACAAGAAGTTGATTAAAACGAGGAGAAATAAATCTCAGCAGCGCGACGATTTGGTTAAAAAACTTGTCAAACTTCGTTTACGACTACAGCAAGAAAACGTACGTGTGTTGGCATTAGTAATCCCAAAAATTTCGACCAATCTACAAATTCCTTGTTTCGCAGTTTTAACTAAGGTTTAGCAAAGACCACAGTCACGGAAAGCGCGTTTCTTTTGCGCTGCACACTTTGAAATGGAGAGGGTGGCTTAATTCTAGCGAAGCAAGTCTAATTGATAGGTTTTTCACTATAAATTACCTTAGGAAGGTCCACCAGAAGAGAATCCACAGTGTCGTAAGATCTTGAGTCATCAGTTTAGCAAGAAGGAAGGCAAGAAAGAAGGTACCAAGTACTTCTGTGACCAATGCGGGAAAAACATCTGGACCATTTGGCAAACATTATACACTTGTAATGGTTGGTATTATAATACTTCAACAAAGAAACCTTTTGCTCTCATGTGGATGGTCTAATATAAAGATAAATGACACGTTATATGAGTATTTTTATTATTTTTTAATTTTTTATTCCCCATGCAGATTGTGGTTATTATTCCCACAGAAAATGTCTAGAACATATTCAAAGACCTTGTCCCAAAAGGAACGTAAGAATCGCTTTTTGGATTAATTGTATATTCGCATGAAAAATCTCACCAGTTCAAGACTATATAAAAAAGCATGGACTACGAGTCTATAGAAATATTCAATCTTGATTTGACAAATTTTAAGTTTATCGTTGTTCATTGTCTTGTCTTGCACTTATCAAAGAAGCGTACAGGCTGTAAAGTATTTTGAATTTTTAGTTATCAACGGTGTCGTATATCATGGAGATATGTCCGGATACTGGTTTAGATGCCCAGCAGTACCGCTGTGCCGAGTGCAGGAAGGAGATTGCGTTTTCAAGTAAGTCCTGGAAATCGATCCTTTAGGGGGCATGATTTTAAGCCATTATTGCGAAGCTATGTTGATTTCGGATTTTGCGCTTAGAAAAATTGGTAGCCGAGGGAAGAATATGCGATTATACTGGCCAGTATTTTTGTGATAACTGTCATTGGAATGACCAAGTTACGATCCCGGCTCGCGTCTTACGCAACTGGGACTTTTCACAACGCAAGGTAAGTGCTGTCGGAGGTCACCAGCTCGGCTGCTAGGCTACATCACAAGCAGCAGACGTGAGGCGTTATAAATTAAATTATGGATTGCTTTATTCTGATGATACACAGGTGTGTCGGAAAACTAAACAGTTACTGGAATTGATGAAAGCCAGGCCGATATTAAACATACAGGAAATCAATCCAATGTTGTACAGATATGTGGAGGAGTTACGAGAAGTTGGGGTAAGGGATATCTGGAGATATCTGGGGATATCTGGAGATATCTACCAGTGTATAGCCTGTTAACAGGTTTTCATTACTGCTCTCAAGCGTGCCACTCTGCACGCCGTTTAATGAAAGAAAATGATCACTGCTTTTTAGAAACTTCGAGAAGACATTCTTATTATGAAGAAATATTTCCTGACATGTCGCGAAGCTCTTGAGAGTAAACTATTAATACAGGTGTAGTGTTGATTTCTTGCTTACCTTTTATAGAGAAACACTGTTGACCTTTTCGTGTTCCGCTCTGCTCTTCTTCATTCTAGTGTAACCTCTTCATCTTCCTAAAAATATACGAGAATGTCTTGAAGAAACACAAAATCACCTTCAGTAGATGATGAGATCCAACGCGGAAAGCCTGGGTTACACCAAGTTTGATTGGCTCGTTAGTTCTGTGGAGCCAATCACACTTCGTGTGACGTCAGGCTTTCCGCCTTTGATGTCATTATGACTCATTTGTGAGAAAGATCTGTACTTAAGAAGATGCGACAAACGTACATTCCCTTTATTCCTTGCAGCTTCAAAAACGACAGCATTTCGTGGACAGCGCACATACGTATTCATTTCAAGATCTACTCGACCTCAATAACGACGTACTGTTACCAGAGGTCAGCAAGGTGCATTCGCTGTTTCTGGCTCATATAAAAGCGGACTGCGAGGTAAGTCGAATAACCGACATAATTGCGGAATGAGAGATCCATTTCTAAATATATCATCTCGGAGAAATGTCTATAATGATGTCTATTTTCCCACCTATAGTTGTGTCGTGCTAGAGGATTTATTTGTGAAATGTGTCAAGACTCTAGCGATATCATTTTCGCTTTTGATCCACACGCAGTCAAGTGCACCAATTGTTCAGCGGTGTTTCACAAGTAAGTATAACATAGCATGAACCAGCCCCCAGCCTCCCCCCCACAACCCTCCAGGAATGTCAGCACGAATAGTCAGGCTTCAACGTATGTTATTAACAGGTACATTTTCAAACTGTGATATGGTTCAAAGTTTGTATTTCAATATATTTTCTATCCAGGGTTTGTTTCAAACCAGACGACTGTCCAAAGTGTCAACGAAGGAAGAAAGTAGCCGAAGAACAAGAATAGTGATTTACGGACTTCGGGTGCATTTTTCACGACGCTTTACGCCGAAATCCGAGGAGTGTGTTTTGTTAAATTATGAATGAAAGGAAATCATAAGATTCAAGTATAATTTTTGGTAAAAAATATATACTAATACACAAAAATGTAATTATTTAATAACGTAATAAATTATCGAATTATTCTCTTTATGACGTGCCTATGTTTGTATATCATGAACTAGACAGGTTGTTCGAATGATGGATAAAATTATCCACCAGGTACCACCGCCGGCCTCCGGTCATTTCCACTAGCGGGCTCATCACAGTTCCCTGGCCTGGTTAGACACAACTTCGCTATATATATAGCTCAGTGGGGCAAGCCTTCATGCACTATTTCAAAATCTTATATTTTGAAATCTTGGTATAATTTTAGACTCAAACATGGTATATCACATCTTACTGACACTGGAACAAGTTTTTTGACAGAATGTACAATTTAGACAGCCGTGAGTCATAGATCAAAAGCAAGATACATGAAATGAATAAGTTTGTCTTACCAACATGTGTCCTCATGTCCACCATTACACTCGGCAAATTCTCTACTAAAACATCCCTGTTATTCCTCCAAAACGGTTTCCAACAAATATACTCCACTTTTGAAAACGTTTCTTCCAAACAAAGTGTGAATTAACCGGCAGAAAATCGCTGCTCTTTCGTTTCGCGATCAAACTAAATCTTTACCCAAACAGTTGAACCGACAAACTGGCTTAATTTGAACGTAGTTTGCAGCATCATAATTCCGATGCTCTGTAATCTATTGTCTAAAAGGACAATGAAGACAAAGCATTTTATGCTTCAAGGACCACTGACAATGAAGATCGTTGGATATGATTACTGCAATGAAACCAGACGCAAAAGGACAAGTTACACATATTTGCAAACCATCTGTTAAACCGAAATCGCCCTATATTTCATAGTTTATAGTTGGATTGGATTTAACTGCACTAAATCCGACTAAAACTAGAAGATTTCGCCAATAAAAACTATGGTATTCAATTTGCTGAAAAATTTATTGAAGCAACTTATTTTCTGGCTTGTACTTTAAGTACCGATTCTTCGTTCGGGATCGTCGCTCCACAATGTCGGTAGAAATCTCTCTTCACCTGTCCTACTCGAACATGCTGACGTGATGGAACTTCCAGGGGAGGTCGATGGCCGTAAACGGAGGATGAAAGAATTGGGACTGCCTTACTTTGTTCCTCGGCGTGTACGTCAAGGCCCTGCGTGTGTTCCCTGTCATCCCTGTGTATCCTGCTACAGTACCCATGCTGGATGTGAAACGTTCTGTCGTATGTTGACTTTGTGTCGTTCTAAAGAGACCGAAAATAAACGAACCTCAGTTGGAAAGTCGTTCAATGAGGATATTAGCGAGTTTAAGATGCACTAAATCTACGACGCGGACGTGATGAGGTAATACTGCTCTAATTTTCACAGTTTCCCAACAGGGATAGAAATTATAAACACTCCTTTTTAGACAAAGTCAGAGCCGTGTGTAAAACAAATTAATACTGGTTTTCTAACACTGCGGCTGTTTTCATGTCACGCCCGCGTCGTAGATTTGGTGAATCTTAACTCACTATGACAGGAAACAAGGAACTGACCTTTTTGTTGTTGTTGAAATAAGTTAAGCTTTTTGAGGAGTCCTCGGCATTGGTGCGTTTCTTTTGAACGTCCAGTTTGTAATACGCAAGATTACACTTCTTAACACATTCTCTCTGTTGAAAAGTCATAAATGTAATGAGTTTTTTGAGAGATCTTGGCTATAAAATCACTTTCAGCATTCTTGATTTTGGTTACAATCAATGACCAATAACAATCACCATGCACCATGATCAATAATGAATTAGTCAGAATTACCATCATCGATCAATCACCATAATTTACGATTGATGAAGGACCACAAACTACAATGACAGACCACAATCTGCTGCTTATATTTCTACTTGAATCATTGAAAGTATGTTGTAAAAGTGTACAGTACCCTCATAAACTCTCGCCATTGTTCCTTAATCGCTTCAGGACTATATTCTTGTACGCCATAACAAGATCTATTCATGCCTTTCTCGGCTGCCATTGTGCTAATTGCAACGGTCGTCTTTCCACTGTTACGTCATCTCATTAACATATCGCGCGCCTATCGCATTGCGTCATCACACTTGCTTACAACGTCATGTAATTTCGGTTGTGAGTCGACAACTATGGATGGACTGGTCAGTTGTAATGATCCGCAAAATAAAATTATTTTCTCGCGGTATTTTTCCGCCATTTTTGTGTGGCATTAGGCAAAAACATGTTACACTTGCCCGCATGAAGTTAGCTAACCTGTTTTAAAGCCGTAAGCTTAGGAATTTACACATTTACGAACAGATCCAGAACGAATTTCTCACATTACCTACAACATATAACACAGTATGTACATTGCTAAAAACATACGATCCCTGTTCTCTACGATAAATTTTCAATGTCCAAGTCACTCTCGTCGAAGTCACTGAAGTTGTCCATTTTGAACTTGACGCCTTTCTTGGGTGACGGCTCAACAGCAGGTTTGCCCGCACTAGTGCCAGTTCCTGGAAAGAAGACACTCAAGTTTTAGAAAATAAGAACGGCAAGATTGCCTTTAAATGGCAGGTCAAACTGAGCGCCTAATGGTGAACTGCAATCAGGTTAATATTGTCTGTGGAGGAATATAAGTGCAAAATACAATTTTAATACTTTCTACGTTTAAAGCTCAGGGTCAAGCTCATCTTAAGAGTTATTCGTGGTTACATATTCGAGTCATAATATCCACTAACCTGGCAAATGTGATTGTTTCTTTAAGTTTCTACAAGAACGAGAACATTTTAGCTTCTGATTTACAAAGCAATTGGCGTACTTGATCTCAGATACTGCTTTATGTTTCACAAAGGCACAAAGTTCACGAAAACTATCTGGTATAAACAAAATTGGTCATCATGAAAACATCATCATCATTCATACCCTTGCGTTTGTTTTTGAATGTTGCTGTCTGGTTCAGGGGAGCTGGACAGGAAATCACTGTCGTCATCAAAGTCCTGTGATGAAGAACAAAACATAAACGGTTCAACGGTGCAAGGATGTGACGGGCGAATATCACAGCTGAGCTTCAATTCCTGAAACATACACAGGAGGTGTATTTACGATGTTAAAAACATACTTCAATTTTCGATTGTGTTTTAGCTCCAGTATTCGGAGTTGAGTGAATCAAAGCCACAGCACCAGCTGGTTTCTTGTTCTCTGCTGTTCTTTCTAAACTTTCCTCCAAACTAGACGCGAGCTCTTGCACCTGTTTGTTATAGAACATAAAATTTCAGCATCTTTCATTCACAAACAAACATTCAGACGACGTGGCACGTTTCAGGGGGCTTCACCAAGCTTACCCGGGAAACCTGGGATCTTTGCGTAGGAACATGGACAGAAACTTTAGGAACCATTTGTCTGCTTGGAGATTCATCTCCACTAGAAATATTAAAAAGAAAAGTATTTGATTAAGCAGGCGGCGCTGGAACTCTTTGCATTGTAACTCATTCTCGATAAACGCAACAACATATTGTAAAGTTCAAGCTGTTTGGTTAGTGCAAGAAGAGCTATGTTTGGATGATTTGTATAGATCAATTCTAACCCCCCCCCCCAAAAAAAACAACTCGAAGCTCTCAAGACATGGTTTAATATAACCTTAAAATATGCCCGAGTAAATCTATTTTGTGGATGAACATCTCACCTCAACGCTGAATCCCAATCAGTATCCTCATCTGAACCTTCATCAGTCAGTTCTCTCCTCTCATTACTAGCTCCCAGTTTGCTTTCCTCTGAGAAACTCTCTGACGTTGCACTGAACGAGCCTCCGGGTTTCACTGGACTGCGGTTGCCATCACTTGGTGGCCTAAATATAAATTATATGACGGGATATTTTCAAGAAAAGAAGAGTGGCTCGATTTATTTCATACAACACACAGTCACTAGCACATAAAGGGAGAAATGGGTCATTTTGAGATCTGCATGTTGTCTGACTATTCAAAAAGATCATCAGGCTTTATTGCAAAAGTCATCCAAAGTCCCACCGTTAGATATTAAGGAATGAAATACCTCGCTGAGGCAGGCTCTGCAGGCCTACTCCTTGAACTTGCATCCCGTGATGCAAAGCCTCTGGCTGCGGTGATCGCACTTGCCGCTGACTTCAATGACGGCTTTAACGGGATTGTACGCTGAGAAGAACTCACTATAACGAACAGTTGATCATTTTAAAATATGCTCACGTGACTGCCAGTCCCAGGACCTAGTAATACCTCGCGGCTCGTCCCCAAGCCTCGCCGGTCTCTTTGAATTTAACATTCCTCTTGCCATGACGTCGACCTCTTCCGCTTTTCGTTTTCTTATTTCCTTGAAATTCTTGAATTTCTGAAAGAAAACAGATGATGTTTCTGGCCTCTGATGTGGACTTTCTTTTCAAGAAAGGTGATCTCAAACGATGTCAATCGAAGCGGGAACAGGGCAACTTGACATGTCATTTATCCATACTCACAAAAAATTGGCTCTTATGACCTTGTCCTCGCACAGAAATTCTAATGAATTTTTGTAGATGAGCACAAAATCATAAGAACCAAATCTTGCACAAAAAATAAATCACAACTCGTTCAAATTCACCAAAATAAACCATATTCAAACAAAATACGCTCTCCTTATTTCATATCTTCTCGGGTACAGAAGAGATTCGTTAAACGCTGGCGAAGATACCTTAGCTCGTCCTTCTTGTTCAGATCTCAACGACTCCATCCTCGACTCCAGCTGTTTGCTTGAAAGACGTTTACTTTCCTTGAAAGCACACGAAATTGAATTATTGTATCTGAATGTATACATTCTTCAATTTCTTGGGACGAGCAAAGAAGAATTTCAATCGTCTTATGGATGTATTACCGGCTGAATTCCTCGCTTAGCCAAGCTTTGTTCAAAAATTTCTCGCACTTCTTCTTTGCATTCTTCTAACGTGTCTTGTCTGTGGTTGTATCGCGCTACCACAGAAATAGATGAAGTTCCAAAATACAAATTATCACTCAGTTTGGCCTTGCATCAAACTCGAATATCGTAACTGATGGTGAATCTTTTCAAGCAGTGAATGAACCACAAACTACTCACTTGTAACTTCAGGGAATTTCTCAAACGGCCTAAAGGTGCCAGTTTCTAGTGTTGTTCCCTATAGTAACATGACAAGGTAGGATAATTATGCAGATGTCTAGTTGCATATTCTGGTATCATGGATGCTCGTGCTTACCAAATCTTCTTCTGATTCGTTTTCCTCGCTCCTATGGAAACAAATATAAAATGTTGGGTAAAGAAGAAAAATTGATCACAAAAGGATTTACTTCATCCTTTCTTCAGGATTCACTTCATCCTGATCCCTATTCATTCCTTTTCTACCTCCTTTTCCCCCATCATTACTTCCTTTGATCCCAATTCTCTCCTTGACCTTCCTTCATCATACCTTCCCTACTTCCGACACAAGAAAATAAGTCCCTATCTTTCTAACTCCATCCCCGTTCATTCCATTCCTTCAAAATCCCCATCCCACCCTCCCTCAATCCGCCTCTCCCTCTCCTCCCTCCATGTTTGTTTTGCGGAGACACTCAAACCAGAATCACGTACTCAGAATCTCGCGAATCTTCCGCCGGAGCTGGTGGCGGAGGAAGTGCTCGCTGCTGCTGGAGTTCCTCGACTTTTGAACGATTTCTACATTGAAAGATGTTTCGTCAATAAAAAGGTCATTTTCAACAAAAGAGCAAGACAAAACGATTAGATTCTTACATTTGTATCGCCTCCGCCAAATTCTTCTTTGCGCTCTCTGTTGCAGTGTTTAAACTGGACACAGAAACATCGTCTGAAATATATCGCGAGAAAAAGTTCGTTCATGAGTCATCGATCGACATCACCGATTCTCCTTTTGATGTATGTGATGTCACACAGTACGGCAACGACTATACATGTCGTGGGCCGATTACAGTATTTGTGCTTACAAATCCAGTAAACCACATACATCAAAAGAAGGATACGATGAATCAAAACAGCCTCTAAGAGTCACCTGATTCTGAGCCATCATCTCCTTCGGTTCCTGTGTCAGACATGAATGTTCCTGATCTGTTTAGAGCTAAAATACAAGAGATGAACTTGATTTAAGATAAACTGTTTATGCGCCAGTGAAAATCCGGTTGAACATACACGTGATTCAAAGGATTTTGCTCACGTTTTGTTGGGCTGCCAGGTCTTGTAGATTTCCAAGCATAAAAAATGATTCCTGTGCTCCTCCATCCAGTTAGCTTTGCGCTCTTAGATATGCACGACTTGATGACTGGAATGCTGCCGCTCTCCTGGACGTAGCACGCAATCGTTCTTGCCAGCGGTGCGGACGAGACATAGAACATGTAGTCGGTACGATACTCGGAACTAGGAGGGGAGGGGTTGGTCGAAATGTACTGCCGCCAATACGGCGACCCGCCTGCCGAGAAGACGTAGATGGGATACTCGAAGGATTCGTTTGCCTGCAAATAGGCGTCGAATGAAAACTGATCTGACCAATCGCGAGACGAAGATGACGAATTTCTACGAAGCTGATAGTTGGTGCCATTGAAAGCAACATACAGTGTAATGGTGTCATCTAGAAAGAAATATAGCGGATGAATAATGATTCATACTCTTAATTCTAAAACGCAGCACAAAATGTTCAAAATATGAAGGATTTCTATGCTTTCCATTGCTAGATTTTGTCCCCCCCCCCCGTCGACTAATCATCCACCCTCCTTATTAAAACACCGCCATATCACATCATAGAACAAAACTAACTTTCTTGAGGTTCCTCTTGACGCGACGTTGGTCTCTGAGACTCTCGATTGATTGTACCTAAAAAAGTATCATAATTCCGTTGTTGAAACATTCCACTTATGTTATTTGGGTGCACCGTTACTTGGTTCGTATAGATTTTCTTATAGATATTCCAAGACATACGACAGTTCACTTACCAACTTGATCTGCGGTATTTGGAGCCAGTGGCGGTCTGCCCTTAAAATACACACAAGAAATTGACATAAGTCATACAATCTGAGTATTTGAAAAGGTTTCAAAGACACTTACTTTCGGTACTTCGGACAATCTTTCACGCTCGGCAATTTTCTACAATACGAGAACAATGTGTTAAAACCGTAGAATAATGGCAGTATTTTTGACATCATGCAGTCAATACTGCACCTTGTTCATTTCATTCATTTGTTCCTCAAAACCAACGATCATTTTCTGTTTTTCAATCCTCTCTGCTTCAAGAGCCTCGTTAAACTGTCGGTACATAGACTCGTACTGTTAAAGAACAGCAAAGTTCTCGTTGAGAGGTGAACAAGTTTTGCACACACCGCACGGCGGCCTCACGGCGATCGCACGGCGACCGCACGGCGATCGCACGGCGACTGCACGGCGATTGCACGGCGACCGCACGGCGACCGCACGGCGACCGCACGGCGACCGCACGGCTCGATAATTTTAAGCTATTCGTAGATCTGATTTCAGCCTGGTTCTCATTTAGTCGTGATTGTCTCACACCATGCATGTGAAGGTGGTTGATGTATTAGAATATAGCTATGTGTATGCAGTCAACGATGGCAATTAACATACAGAGAACATAAAGACAAATTTGCCATCGGACTATTTCACATCGGTGAAGATGGCAAGTGTTCACGACAATTACGGCTAACTGAAAACCAGCCCTATTACGCTGTAAAAATCTCTGCATTTGTGCTGAAATTTTCGCTTGTTTTAACTGGTATGTTTTGCAGAAATCACTGGGGCTATTTGAGGGAAATAGAACAGAGATTAACGCAGAGTTATCCCTCTTAGTATTTGTTAAAATATTCTTTAGTATCTAGCAATAACCAGCGGTAAATTTCAACTGTGATCTGAGAGACTTCAAAAAGGTGAAAACCGGGTTTTACTTTTTGCTTTTCCGCATCGTTTTCCTTCTTCATCTTATTTTCTTTTTTTCTCCATTTCTCCGACATTTTTTTCATTTCTTCCTCAGCGTGCGTTTGGATGCTGTTTACCTGAAGCGTACAATCGAAAAATCACGACAAATCACCAGGATTGGCCTTCATTGACGATAAATGGATTCGAAATTTGATATGCATGCGCGCGCATGCATGGTAATTAGCGCCCACGTGTGTCCCACACGCGTTGCGATGACGCTTGTCGTTTAAGTACCGATTTCACGTTAGTTTTGTTAGCTTTGCGCAGTGGCATTATCGTAGCTGATGAAGTTCATCTGAGGCGCGATTATTGCTGATTGAAAACTTATACCAATACCCCGCCAGACGGCCTGAAATATGGCCGGCTGTGCAATTTTTTTTGGTCCTTCATTGGACCGATATCAAATAACAATCGAAATATCTTAGAACAATCAACGAAGCAAAATACTTTGATCAAAGTTTGATTGATTTTGCAGTAATCAGATGTAAAAAGGCAATTTCGAATGTGCCAAGATGAAACTCATCAGTTACAGTTCTCTTAAAATTATTGAATTCTATTAAATATATATTTATTTCTAGCCTTATATGCCAGCGAGTACTGTACCTCTTGATGAAGTTCCCTTCGAATGACTTCCATATCCTGCCTTTGTTGTTTGCTTGAAGGAGCATCGGTCTCGTCTTCGTCCTGAAAGTACAAAGAAGAAAGAATGATGAAATACAAGAAAAAGCATACTCCGAAAAATGACATCCTGTAAACTCAAGACATGAGCTATACACAACAGTAATAGGGCGCCATAAAGTCATGATGAAGGACGAACCTGAATTCCACGTATTAAAGATTTCCTCTCTAAAGAAATAGCGATCGTTGGTTAAAACTTATCAATAAAATGGTCGATGAGGTGTTCAAACAGAAAGCTACTATACCTGATCTTTGCTGAAGATCAACAATTTTCTGAAACAAGGATACACTTTGATCAATTACTCGACACAACTTGTATAATCTATCAAACACTCTACCACTTACATCGGGCTTTTGAAGTGCAATTAACATGGGTGAAACTTAGAGTTTTCAAACCTGTTCCAAAGCGTTTTTTTCATCATGAACTTGTCTCAATTCGAGCATAACGGAATCTTTGAACTCTCTCATTTCATGCTAAAAACAACAGAGGTGGGATTTGATTATTTTAGGAGCACATTCAGGCATTTAATTGCGCCAAAATACTGAAAGACCTGAGGCGAAAATTGGGCAAAATTCCTCTACCGTTTGTCGCTGTTGTTCATCTTCCTTCCACTGCGTGTATCTGTCTTCAAGTTCTTTTATTTTGTGCATTTCTTTGTCCTCTTTCTAGATACAACAAAAATAACTGCGATGAAGTAATACTCGCGTGAGAATCGTGATTTCTTAAGAAATAGATTGATTTTCATCACACGCAAGAGAGATAATACAAAAAGGTGAACCTCGATGCGTTGTTGTTCATTTCTCTCTTGTTTGAGCTGTCGTTCAGTCGAAGCTAATCTCTCCTTTATCTCGCTCAACTCTTGTAATAACTCTCCATTGATAGCCGTGTTGCTGTCTTGTAAAGGACGTGATTCCTTCGTGGTTTGTCTTGCAAAACCATTCGTCATTTGAGAGTTCTGTTCAGGATGACGACGTTGGAGATGAGCCAGTAAATAATCGTTGCTCACAAACACTTTTGGACAAAAAGGACACTAGGAAAAATAGACAACAGTTTTCATACAAGATCTCTGATGAAATACTTTACAAAGTGATCCTAAAGGTCTGTTCACATGATCCAATTTTGTCAGATACAATTCACTTCTGATGGATGCGTTATAGTCTGTTGACTTGCAATGTATATGGGCAGCAAATCAACTTCAGCCAATGCAGTACTGTTTTATTAATAACAGACTACATTAATTCATACATCAGAAGTGAATTTTAGTTGAGAAAATTGGATTGTACGAGCAGACCTAAAGAGAAGACTGCAGTTGGCCTAGCTATCCATTGAAGAATGCTAAGAGAGACTTCTTAGGGTTAATTAGGTTGAATCACCAATGATCCTTCAACATCCCATGCAAACCTTGTGCATCCCACTAGCTCCTGTTCTCATCATCAGCTGATATTCTGCAAGCATTTTACGAGCCTTACGATTTTCCTTCTTCAGATGATTCACAGAGTTTTGTTTCTCTTCCAACTCTTTTGATTTCTTCTCAAGACCCTTAGAAATGCAAATTTGAAATTTGTTTTAATTCTTAGTGTGAAACAGCTCGGAAGAATCTATCCTAGCAGACCTGTTCATTATCCTTCAAAGTGGCTTCCATCTCATTGATCTTGAACTGAAGAAACTGCTGTGAATGCTGTGGTAGAAAAAGAGAAGTTCATACATGGCCGCATAGACTAGCTTTTGAAGGAAGAATTCCTCTGTTGATTTATTTAATTGTTTCTCACCATCAAATACTCTATAATGAGCTGTGACAGTTGAAATAACTTTACAAAATTTGGATCAACAAGGTGCGAGTCCTGTTGGAAATGATATGAAACCACATGTTAATAAATACTTCATAAATATGGTGAACAAATCAGTTATACCCACATAAATAATTGTATATATGTGTACATTTATTGCAATTGCAATTACCATTTCAGCCTCAATGTTGCAAAAAGTAATATTCATGATGTTCTCCTGCAAACTTTTGAAATCAAGTTCCCTTGCGATTCTGTTAACATCAACTGCAGCTAAAAGACCAGCAAGATCTATGTTTCATAGCTAGGTCTCGCATTTCATTCTCAAAATTATACTACGATAAATAATCACTTAACGTGACGTGAACTACCCTGTGCATTTAAAACTTATTAGAACTTTGTCAACTGGTTACGTGTAATATTGAGTTGAAGACAAAGAGGGTCAATAATTGAACGTTCAGCACGAAATTCATATATCAGATCAAATTGGTATTAACAGGGTTCGTAGATCTCAGAGAGTTGGAATTTAAGCACTTTCACGGCCACGAATTTCAAGCATTCCTTAGTAAGATTAGAGGGGAGTCTCTCTCTAAAGGAATTCAGCTCTTAAAATCAGTCACATTCGAGTGTCGTACGAATGTACAATGAATTCGTACTTTTCCTACCTAGCTTTCGCCAATCCACCCTTTCAGATCTCTTTTTAAACGTAAACGCCGCAGCTAAAAGAGGACAAAAACACAGACACACATGTGTGAGTTCTCAAGTACTAAACCACTTTGTTGCAAAGCAACAGACGCTTTAGTTACTCGAAACGACTTTCTCTCAGCTATTTTCAACCAAATAAAATCACAAAAACATCACTTACTTCTCCTATGATTCTCAAAGGAAGCTGGCTTGCCAAAATGAGACATATTTTAATGAGATCAATTTAAAAACAACAAAAACAAACGGAACTTTTGACTACATCTTTCAAAAATATTTTTGTTTGAAAATATTGTTTACATCGTTGACGGCGGAGCGTGGGCACTACGAACCTTTATGTTTTGTGTTATTTGAAGTATTCCACGGTATTTTGACTTCGCGAATCTTTGAAATCAATCTTTGCCAAGGAGTGGACGGATTTTTGGAAGTAAAATAAAGGTTTTTCGTGAATAGAGATCGGTTATATAAACGATATTTTAAGGATATTGATCACAAATGATGGAATATAGGAGAGAAAGAGACAACCGTCCTGGATACGAGGTGAATTTCCCGTCAAATGTATACTGAACAGTATAGTTATTTATAAACACAACATGTAATTTGCGATCAACTATATTACATTGAAATCGTCATTGTTTGTGAGTAGTTAAAGCACGGACTAAGTGTCTAAGTGATTACAAATACTCAGACTCACTACTTTTGACCTACCTTCATGATATTTTCAACATTTAGACTTTAGTATTATACTATGAAATTATAAACCACATGAAATTGGATACAATACAACCTTTCTATGAGACATTTCCATGAGTCTTTGCTTCCATGAGTCTTTGCTAGAAAATTTAATTTGCTGCATGAACAGAGTGGCGGTAGAAGTCGTAAGCGACAGAGGGATGTGATGAGCATTCCTGGAGAAAGCTCAGCAGTGAAAAGGCCTGCCGTGTCTCTAAAAGAAGCTCCTGAAATCACCGAAGAAGAGCGGGAACAGATTTTAAAGATGGTAGCTGAAACTGAACCCGAGGTACAGTTATCGTTGGGAAAATAAGTCTAAATTTTCCACCCACTGTATGTGTGATGCTCAACATTTTATTTAATAAGATATTTGTCCCTGTATGATACTTAGGTTGAAGCTTTAGACTCCAGCACTTTGAAAAAGATGTTGGTCTCTTTTGATAAAAAAGTGAAGAAGAATCAGGAAATGAGAATCAAATATTCAGATAATCCTGAGAAGTATGCATGATCCATCCATCAAGCTTTCTTTGAATTTAGAATTTTTTTTTAAAATCAGAGATCTGTACCCTTATATATATGTACAGTCATGTTTGATATGTATACCTTTGTCTGTACAATTGCCTTGTCTCAGGTTCCTAGAATCCGAGTTGGATGTCCATGATGAAATTCAAAAACTTCATGTCATTGCAACAGCCCCTGAGCTCTACAGCATACTTGTTCAGCAAAATGCAATACCGACAATAGTTGGGCTTTTAAGTCATGAAAACTCTGGTATCCTTGCAAACATTTATCTTCGTAAAATATATTCCTTGAGATAGCCAAGTAAACTTCGATTAAGAAAAGTTTAAGATAGGCAGAAATGTGTTTTGAAACCAGATGGAGGAAACATAAAAACTTGACCAAATGTCAGATATTTCAATCAGCATAGTGGAGTTGTTAATGGAACTAACAGATGTAGATATCCTCAACGAGAGTGAAGATGGAACTGAGGTTCTACTGGATGCGTTGGTATGTTTGAAAATCTCGTGGCTTTTGCCTCCCAGCTTGCCAGACGAAGTGAAATTGTTGTTGTTTTATTTACAGCTTGAGTGTCAGATTATGGCTCAGTTAGTCCAAAACTTGGAACGCTTGGATGAAAACGTCAAAGAAGAAGCAGATGGCGTTCACAATACGCTAGGTAGAAATACGAAAATACTTCACTGCAAACTACTGTTTGATTTGAGTTCCCTCGACACACGAGGATTCGTTATAGATTCTGTTTTCCTGAGTACACTGTTTCCACACGACACACGAGAATCCTCATAGACTCTGTTTTCCTGAGTACACTGTTTCCACAAAACACACGAGAATCCTTCATAGATTCTGGTTCCTCGAGTACACTGCAATTGCGTTTTTAAACAAAGTTGAATTTTCCTACTTTAGGAACCGTGGAAAATATTACCGAGCTGAAACCGGAGATCTGTATCGCTGCTGGGGAGCAGGGCCTCATCGCATGGTTACTGAAAAGACTCAGGGTACAGCTGAAAATATGAAATCGAAATCGACTGAAAACGAGTCTTATAATTTTGTATATTTCCTGATATAATTGCAGAAAACACCAGTGTATGATGCAAACAAGTTATATTGCAGTGAGATTTTGTCGATATTATTGCAAAATACACAAGGTACATATGTCCGATAAACATAAATTTTCATGAACAAATCCGCCTCTTTGATAGACATAGCTTTGCGATGTGTTAAAACTCGTGGTTTCTTTTAGAAAACCGTCAGCTTCTTGGTGCTGTGAATGGGATTGACGTACTATTACAATGTCTCTCGGTGGGTAGTCTGACCAATACATTGGACCAATATAAGAACAACTCCTCTTTTCCATCTTCCAGGATGTTAACCTGACTTTTGTCTTCCCAGGCATACAAGCCACGTGATCCGGAAACGGCCAATGAAATTGAATATATGGAGAACTTGTTCAACTGCTTGTGTAGTTCATTGATGGCCGTTCCCAACCGAGAACGATTCTTGAAAGGACAAGGATTGCAACTTATGATACTGATGTTGAGGTTGGCGCCAGGAAAATGTGTTTTTCTCAGAAATGAAGTCATTTCGGTTGACTTGGCTTTGGAAGTTACCGGAAAATTTTCTCGCGGAAAACAGATTGACTGACATTTCTTGATTCAATTTAATTCCATCTTTCTGAATACCACAAGTTTTTCGAGTCCCCAAACACGGGTTTATACTCATTATAAAGGCTTTCAAACACCAGTGACGAAATCTATTTTCATAAGCGGCTGAAACTTCGTGTTTACAAATGAATGGTTAAAACATAAAACGTATTTCCATTTCTAATCTTATAGAGAGAAGAAATTATCTCGCCGCAGTGCGCTGAAGGTTCTGGACTATGCGATGCAGGGCGTTGAAGGAGCAGACAACTGCACGAAATTTATCGATGTCCTCGGTCTGAGAAGCTTGTTCTCTTTATTTATGAAGGTTATTTGAAGAATCACAAAAGTTATCCTGTTTTTTTTCTTATCAACAACCTTGCTTATCCGTATCTTCTCTGTGTTCACCATAGCCGCCAAAAAGCAACAAAAAAATCAGCTCAAAAGAGGGCGAATACGAAGGTGTGTTTTATATCTTTCGTTTTTGAAAGCGTCGAAAGATTTCCCGCTTAAAATTGCCAGACTTAGATTTTGGTGGGACGCTCTTAACCGTCTTTTTGTTTCGGCAGAACACGTGCTCTCCATTTTGGCGTCGCTGTTTCGAAACTTGACTGGAAACCAACGATCAAGATTGGTTCAAAAATTCGTTGAAAACGATCATATTAAAGTGAGGAAAATGTGAATGTTTTGTCAGTCCTCATTAACCTCTGTATATTAGTTTAGTATATAGACATATCACGCCATCCAGGTTATTTTGTAAGTGCAGTGGTGCATACAGGTTTTTTATCATTTTAAGGTGGACCGTCTCATCGAGTTGCATTTTAAATATTTCGAGAGAGTTCAGGAATGCGATAATCAGATCGAGAAACAAAAGAATGTAAGAGTCTTATACAGTATCTCACACTCGTAAACCATAACCCATTTATACCTTGAGAAACCTGTGATTTAGTGCCTTCGTAACTTGTCTGTGATTATCGTCTCGGGTTTCTAGGCGATGATCAGGGAGGGTGAAGAGTTAGACGAAGCAACGGAGGAAGATTTTTACCTACGAAGATTGGACGCAGGCCTTTTCTCTCTTCAACTAATCGATTGTGCTGTGGTCGAGTGTTGCAGCTCGGGAACTGCTTCGGTAATCATCGAATCAGCTCATCTCAAATTTGCCGCCAAAATGAACGAATTCTTTTGAAGATTTTTGTATTTTCTTTCAGATTAAAACCCGTGTTCAAACTCTTCTGAACCAACAAGGTGGAAGTGTGAAGGACATTCGTTCCGTTTTACGAGGTATTACAACGGTTAGACTATAGTTACTTTGTTTGTGACGCTTGGAACTGAGCTATTTTTCCACGTTTTTATTTTCTCGCCAGAATATGCGGCGAGTTTTGGCGACGAGAAAGGCAAAGATCGCGAAGAATTAGAAAAAAGAAGGATTCTGTCGTTGGTGGATCGATTTTGATTTTGAACATTCTGCAAAGACACTGTAGATCGTGTTTGCGACTCAACAAATATGTGTCTACCTCAAGAGTCGAGATTGCCAGAAAGAATTTGATGAAAATTCAGAAACAAGAGCTTCGTGACTGGCTTCGTGAAAGCTAAATTTAAGCTAGGACTATCGCTTACGATTGTGAAAAACTTTATGTTCTGTAAATATAATAAGTCAAAATCGAGTCATACAAGAAGCTGTATTTCCTCTTCTTCTTGATGCGCTGTCATTCCGTTTCTTTGTACAATTAAAATTCAATTAAATATTTTCATCCCCTGACACTGTTTATTAACTCCTGGGACAGTAAACATCTGGGATGAAAAACTATACCTAATAGTCCCTGATATATTTCATGCAATATCATTACTAATTACGTCAAATTACCAACGATGAATTGAAGAAGCATTACCGCGTGCATTGTAATGATCACTGAATCCTCGGAGCCCGAGTGTGAGTCACGTGTAATAAGCGAGGATCATCAACGTTTGTTGGGATATAACAGATCAAACTACATGCGCAGCTGGGTACCCATATCATGTCCATAATGCACGAATATAATCTTATTTTTCATCCTAAACGTGACCCTTATCCAACTATCAAGACGTCAGAACGACAGAGAGAACCTCTCGGCCAATCAAGACTGTTGCATGGATACAATCACAAAGCAAAATTAGACCGTGAATAGGATGCATTTTGACACGTTTTTTTATACGAAATACCGCGTTAACTATGTTGCCGTGGAGACAATAGTCGACTGTAATGATTTTATTCAACGATTATGCTGGGTTCTTTCGAAAAAGCACCGTTTCTCAAACAACAGTATTCGTTGGATTGCATGGAGGCGATTTTTGTAAGGGCTCAGACCAGCCGGAAGATTTGTACTAGTCATTTCTAAAGCTTAATGTCTTTTGAGTTTCTACTGTTTCATTTTGGAGAAAAACGCTACTTAGTATTAAGTGCATGTTCACTGAATCAATATTGCCTGCCGCTTGTTTTGAGGTCTGTTACAAAAATCAGTCATTCCTTGTACAGTGGAGTACGACTCTTGCGAAAAACTGACGCAAATTCACCTCGTTTAGGAAGAATTGCTCACGATTATCAGATTGCAATAACAATCAAAGGCAACATATTTATATTTCGTAGATCGTTAACCTCCTTAAACTCAGCGTTTTGGCAAGTGCCATTTGTGGTTTGCATACATGACAACAATTTATCCAGCACGATTGGATTTGTACCCATTTCGTACCGCATACAGATAATGAGACGGTTTCGTCTTCCAGACTACAGAACGTGGGTGTAGACGTGCTTTAGTTTGTTGTTTTTTCATTAAATTTTAAATCATATCTCGGATGCTTTTGTACAATCTACCCGATGTTTATTTCGCGGTCATGTATACAGAGAATTTCTAAGTCTTTGCGAATTTCATAGCGCAGAGGAAAGCGTACGAACTCTCATAGCTCCGAAATCTTTTAAAAACATGAAAATTTTTTTTTGAATAAATTATAACCAAAAATCGCGTTGCGTATGTTACCAACAGGTGTCTGTGCCAATATGAGCCACAAGCTGCGCCAGGGAGGGGTCCCAAAGTCATTGTTTGTCACTTGGACATCCTCTTAATGCCAAAAAATATGTAAAGGCAAAATGATCTGGTATAGCGAATCATTTTGGCGTCTTATACATCTTTGGTGTCAAAAAACAACACTATATGTATTCAATATTTTCTGTACACTTTAGTCGCACCGTTTCGAGAGGATATGTAATTTTAATTTAAGTTTCTCATTATTAATTCATACTGAAGGGACGCGCTGAATTTTGGCAGGAATTTCGCGTTTAAGTAGACAGGTCCGTGACTTTTTTTGTTAGCGCTTTTTCTTGAATTGGTTTGAAACCCATGCAACAAGGATGTTCGCCATCCTGACTCGTAAATTCATTCTTCTTGATGCGGCTTTCAAAAATGCGAAAATATAGAACGTCGTGTTAGCGAAGTTCTTCACTGCGGTCGTTTCCCGGAGACCACATGTTGCATGATGTATTCAAAATAAAACTCTACAAGCTTTAAGGTTTGAGATTAGGGCGCTTCGCCCCAGGGGCATTCGAACGATTTATTGGATTTATTCAGAGCAATATTTCAACTCAAATAACAGAAATGTGTTCAGGAAAGCACTTAAATCGCATCTGTGTAAAAAGGCTTGTAAAGACAGACGGCATTTTTTTAGCTGTGCGTCTGCACTACTCAGAATTAAGTGTACAGCTTGTTGTAGTGAAAAGTAGTATATATATTGTTCACGCATAACCGTGATCAGTGCGAATGAGTGAATGCATGATACTGAATGCCCTCATCATTGCCTATGAGCAAATAACGAGTTATGAAAAATTCAAGATGCCTTTATGACGATGTTAGAGTTTTTTTTCACGCAAAAATAACATTGCATTAAAGCGGACATGTTTGTCCATGGAATACAGTCGACCACGGTGCGTGTATTAATTAATTTTCATTTTTGATGAAACGCCAAACGGACAGCATTTCTACTCAAAGCGATTCGGCCCAAAATGTCCACGTTTTCTTTTTGCATTTGAGCCTAGGTGCACAAACTTTGATAACAAATGCCTACAATTCTACCGCGAGTAAATTTTAACATCGAGAGAATGACCGGTGTTATATCCTGTTCTATCGAATATTCTTCAGTTGATTAAAAAAACAAAAACTCACATCACACGCAGGACGAGCCGAGAGACGGTAAACATACTTTAACTAAACCATGGTAACTGTGTGATATTGTCCAGCGTCGCTACGCCCCATCCCCACCCCTGCTAGGCAAAAAAACATCCGTTATCGTGTCGAATGTATAAATAGTTTGAAATAGCATTCTGCTAATGGATTTCCGTAGATCAGAAGGCAGCGTATCACAGGCCTGCATAACTAATAACAACTATGCCCACAACACACACAGCAAAATAGTTACTGCTTTGCCTTGGATATTGAAAACCAAAAAAACACACAACGGAATAAAAACAACACGGAATTATGGCAGAGAAGAGAGCTTTAAGCGTGATGGAAGAACTTCAAATTGTGCCGTGAAGTTGATGTTGGCAGTTCCTTAAATGCAGTATTTAGAAGGCAGTTTGGTTTGGATAAGTAATCGCCGGGTCTGAATTGTTTACAGGATAGGACTGTTCAACATACAGGGAACTTTATATTTGCCGCGCTGACAGAAATATATAGATCGTTCGGTCGCAAACTCGGGTTTAAATGAAGGGAGAACAGACTCTTATACAACCGCTCTAGGATACGATAACTACAATATCCATTGAAGATAAGGCATACGCGCTGCAGACGTTCACAGCGACGCGGGAAGTATTCTCGGGAAGAAACTGACCAGAATCATGAACGGTTAACCGAACGCTATGCCCAAGTCGTTTTTGATAAAGAAAACTAACGGCAAAACTCCAAACTCGTCTTCAGTTCAGAGCAAGAAAAGGCAACAAGGTACATCAATATATATCACATCTATAACAGAGTTAAACATTTTCGACATAAACTGTCAGAGTTTTAGCCAGTCATGCCCGTTAGCGCAATATTTCTCATTTTAGGACGTATTCCGTCAATTTCTTCATCAGGCCTTCATCTACAAAGGCCAAGAGGGTTCATTGAACTGAGTTGCAAACAGGCCAGACCATTTGTTAATAATTTTCCACATCAACCGACACCTGTTTAATTTTATGCATGAGCTTTTAAGGCACTGAGTAGACCAAACACTGACCCCAAAGCTATAGGAAGGTTTGCAGAATGTCCTGATAAGTTTTACTGTATAGTGAATTTTGATCAACAACCATTTTTGCTTCATTCCTAGCCAATGGATCCAAGCACAACAAAGAAGAACACTTGAAACTAGGTGCAGAGAGTGATGCCGTTGCTAGCTACAATGATGTGGCGGTGTCAACCTCTGAACGATCAGCATTTTTCAGTGGCGTCGATGAAAACAAGTCTGTGGATGCTTCCAAAACATGTTTGGTTCCTTCTACAGAGTCATCTTCTGATGTTATTATCCACGCCGGAGAAAGCTCTAATAGTGTCAATTGTTCCGAAAGCCGACCAGACCCCGCCTCAGGAAAAACAAAGCGTCGACAAGGCCGCAAAAACCACAAGAGGAGTCCAGTGGAGAGCCAGACCTTCGAGAGACGAACGCTCAGATCGAAGACTGGTAAAAATCCGAGAAATCGGAGCTCGTTGAAAATTCTTCGAAACAAATCGCACCATAAAAAAAGCAACAGCGGGGAAAATAATTCAAACGATGAGTCGAAATCAAGTCGAAATCAATCGTCAACAACGATCAAGTCGGAATTACAATTTGATAACACAACGCAAGATACAAATAGGATTGAAGATGAAAGATCGGATGAATTTTCCAATGAAAATGAAACAGGAAGCAATGCATTTAGCTGTTCCCTGTGTGGAAGATGCTACGCGACTTCTTCAAATCTTTCCCGCCATAAACAAACCCATCGAAGTTTGGACAGCAAGCAAGCAAAAGCGTGTCCGTATTGCGGCAAGCGTTACGTGTCGATGCCCGCGTTATCTATGCACGTGCTAACGCATAAACGTTCTCACGAATGCAATGTGTGCGGAAAACGTTTCAGTCGACCTTGGCTACTTCAAGGTCACATCCGATCGCACACTGGAGAACGACCCTTCCGATGTCAGCAGTGTGATAAGTCGTTCGCTGACCGCTCTAATCTGCGGGCTCATGAACAAACGCACTCTCCTCTGAAGCAGTATCAGTGCGAGAGATGTCATCGGTCGTTCGCGCTCAAGTCGTATCTTACGAAACACGTCGAAGCGACGTGCTTTGCCGAGGAGAAATCCTGAGGGATGGCAAAAGTAGAACAATACCATTATGGAGAAATCCTGAGGGATGGCAAAAGTAGAACAATACCATTATTATAATAGTGACCAGTTCACAATGAATTGAGATTGAGAGCGAAAAATTAACAGTCAATTCATAATGAATTTGATATTTAAAGCAACATTTATGGCATGAAAATTAAGGATATTATTTACTGCAAATTGCACCTGCCAAATTTCACCCTACAACAAAGCTTTTTTGTAGCAAATTTGTATAAATCAACATGGTAAATCCATTGAGCTCTACGAAGACTGGAGCGATAACTGCAGAGAATAGGCTAGTTGTTCTAAATGTTTACACCTCACCACAGCCGTTTTCAACCGCTTCAGTTTTATATATAGCCCAAAGTTTGGGTTATATATGAAATATTTCGCGTCAGAACTAAATTCTAAATGGTGGCTCCAATTCTCTCCCAGAGTTATGGTTCCAGTCTATATATAGAGTTCTCCGGATATATCCAACTACGGTTAGTTTATAACAGTGTATATAGAAGAATATTAGACTTAAAACGCTGGCGTTATTTGTAAATCGTAAGATTAATTGTAGTATATTATAAAAAGGTTGTATCAATAATTTTAAAGACAATGATTGAAAGATGGTGGCTAGGACATCCTTTTATATTTGCGTCTTCAGCAGGTGAGGTTTTTCCAGACTGGATTGTGTTACATATATATGATTATAGCCTTGTATTATATACGACTAAAAAATAAACCGCTGAACGCTATTTTACGTCTTGTCCAACCGACCCAGGCTTTTCCCCCGACGAGCAAATGTCTAAACTAGTTCCCAGGATTCTTCGCATTCCAAGAAAGGTGTAAGAGAAAGAGCTAAGTGGTTTTTTATTACACCTGCTTTCCTTTCGAGCAAAATTACACAAATGGACAGTTTCTTTTTACAGTTTTATTAAGATGTTTATTTGCATATTAAAAGCTATATTGCCATTATATTGTTATTACAGGTATATATACTATGATACATTAAAAATAAATACTCCCATTTTTTATCTATTGTTGATTTCGAACGACAAAACTAATCATTTATACAAAGCTGCATTTCCGTTTTGCATGTGAACTGTTCAAGATGTCCCAAATCCAACCACCCTTCCCTAGCCCGCATTCCCGAAATGTAACGATATAACCCTTTTATCAGGCAGTTCACACACAAACCGACGCATGCCTAAGCCTGGTTTCCAATTCAAGCCTACGGAAAAGAACCGTTGGGCATTCCTTTGTTTCCACTTGAGTATTCCTTTGTTTCAAAGTCACCCCTTCTACTACCTTGTCTGCTCAATCAAGAAACAAAGAAATGTGTTGAACTTCACCACGAATGAAGTGGAAAGCGGCTTTCTAATAAAAAATAAAACTCAACAAGAGAATCCAATGAATCCATACAAACCGCCCAAGATATCTACATAATTTGAACCATCTTTTTACTTCCCCCTTTTCATAAAGAATTTACTTTTTGCATACCACTGCGTACCCTTCACGTCTTTCTAGTTTACCCTATATGTAGGAATGAGTCCTCGATCACACCATTAAACCCGAACCATCCTCCGTGGCACTTTTTGAGTCACGTACCAACACTGTCATCATTCACTTTGATCACTTGGATAAAATTGCAATGGTGCGATATGAACGTGGCATAATTGTTTAAAAAGTTTTGGCTAAAAATAATTTTTGTCTAGTTATCCCCCTTGATCAAGTAACGAACACGATTACTGTGTGTTAGCAGAGTAACCTTTCACGTTGTGGATGACTTTCCCTAAAATAAAACAGAAATAATCGTAAATAACATTGGTCAACGTGAGGGAACATCATTAAACACTCATTCAATTTTTTACCCCGGGATAACCCAAACCGTTTTTAACGAGTTAGCAACATCGAAGCTGATCAACTTCACGAAGTAACTGATCGAAGAATAGGTATCATTAACTCGGTACGAACGGCAGGATTTGTTTTCAAAATATATATATTTTCACTGCACAAGTTATATAAAGGATTGGATACAACTAATGAGGTTCTATCACCCGCCGTCTGGAGTGCTTCAGCGCTGAAAATAGCCTTTATCAGTAGTCAACGGCCATTTTTTGCTATGTTTTGGTTGCTTCAACAATGTTATTCGTATAGTAATCAAATAGGTGTAATCCTTGAAAGACTGGTGTGAACGAACGAATTTTTATGTCTGACAATGGAAGTGATTAATTAAGACACACAACACATTAGCTCATAAACACACAACGAAGGCCAAAAATCTTTCAAGCGTTTAACAGTCACGCTTGCTAAGCAATTCTTATTCCTTGGCCCGTTTACGATGCACTTGCAATTTTGCTGCGATTTTTTTATGTCAGATTTTCTGCTTTTGATAGATGTAAACGAGTAATTTAGTTACTGATGCCTAAGTAATACCTTTTTTATATCAAAGCATTCGTAACTAATTACTCGTTCACATCAATCAAAAGAAGAAAATCGCAAATAAAATTGCAGAATATATACACATACTTTATCGACTTGACTCCCTTGCTACTTCTCATACCACAGGATTCTGTCGAAGCGCTTCGTTTTGGGGACGATTGCTTAGAATTTGCAGCCTGGAGTATCCGTCCTTTCTCAATAGAGCTCGAGCTGTTCATATTTCTGTTTCGAGGCGGCGTCTCTCTGGAGAAGTGCTGTTCTTTCCCTCTGTCATTTTCTGAATCCCTTGTCGGCCTGGATTTCCGCCATTCGCCGTTTTGCGAGTCACTCACGCGGCTCACAATACTCCTAAAGTTTCTGTGAATCCGGCGATTCGCCGTTGCACCGTTTCTATGTTCGTCGCCATCTCGCGTGGCGTTTTGCCGTGCTTTTAGGAACTGAGAATTTCCACACGCGCCGTCGGACTTCGACGGCGAGTCCGTCGTTTTCGCGTCGTGCTGTATCGATCGTATCGTCGTGGTTCGCGTCGTGTTTCGTGTGGCGACGCTCGCGTAACTTGGTATGTTTGGAGAAATGCACGGGGAGAGATGAAGCATTCTCTCTCGCTGTTCCACCGCTTCTCTTCTAACCCGTGTTATCCGGCCTAAGATACTACTGTAAAACGGTACAAAATGACGTCGTTGAGTACAGGCGTTTTCCCACCTAATTTCAACATGGAGACTTTGGAGTTTACGCGACTTTAAGACTTCATGTACACGAGGAAAAAATGTACCACCGTACACAAAAAAAAACGAATGCAATTATTAACCATAAAAAGCTCTCAAAAAGCATCAATTGCAGACAAGATATCACGCAGTCTTTTTGTTGTAATGTAAATGGCAGTTTCTTTGCCATATTGCAGTGTAAATATCCGTTGTAAATATGTTGGAAAAGCATTAAAAAAACAGCTTTTAAACCTAACGACGATTAAAGAGTCCCAAATTCAGGAGTATAAAAGGTTTAATCAAAGTTATACCGAACAACAGGTTATTTTAAAGCGATTGAAAAGACTATTCGGTGGATAGCGCTATCCAGCTTTCATACAACCGGCCCTGGTTTTAAATGATTTTAAAGATCTGAAGTGCCCACCCTGTGAGAGTTGGCCAAACTTGAAGTAACGAGCATTTCATTTTATACGTAAAATTCGATCGCTGCCAATGAAATGCATTTGATGGAAGGATATGCTTTTGTTATTTGCACATGAGAGTTAACATAAAATACAATCTCAGTCAAAGTGAGTTGCATTACCAAAGTTTGGGGAGAGAAATAGTTGAGATCTCAGACACAAAATATGCATGGTGCAATGCAATTAATAAAGTCATTTACAGAAACTTACCAGGATTCATATCCTGACATACTGTGTAGAACGCCATGGGTCAGTATGCTTGAGGCCCATTCAAATGCCCTCATAACTTCGTTGATACGAAAAGATCCTTTACCAATGTAGTTTCCTGTGTGGTACAAGGGTTGATAATGAGGTATACTGCAGTACATATACGGATTCAAGACATTCAAATGATCTCGAGATGATACCTTTTGTTAAGGGATCCTCAATGCACAAATGAGTTGTGTTTGCAAGCGATTTTCCCAACACCTATTGTAAAAATATACCACTCAGAAGTCATGCATGCTTAATGAAATATAAGAAATGGTTTCTGAACTGCTATGATTGAATTTTACTTACCAATTCCTTGTTGAAATACGATCCATTCCCAACTACTCGTATGCCAACATTATTGTAGTTAAATTTCTTGCCATAGAGTTCAAAAAATTCGATGAGGAGGACACCCAGGTTCACGTCCTTGTTGGTGCTTCGAAAATGTCCTGAATGCTGATTTTTCAAGAAAGTGAACAGTAGTGTTATTTATATGCCAGGTAGATAAAGATTTGGAGGACATTTCAGGTTGTTCAAACTGGAAGTAGTACCACATTCTTATCAGAACAGGGATGGATTTTTTTGAGGGAATTATGTACAAAAATGAAAAAGCAGTGCTTAAATCATGTTTGGTTTATATGGAAGTTTCTTTACTGAGAGGTCCTTACTATCTAGGTAACACCTTATCCTCTCATTTTTCAAAAGTTTTCAAACATGCATACATTCCAACATTCCTGGTTGTATGCCAACAAAGGCCAGGCAACTGGCCTGCATCCCACCCCCTTGCTGCTAACCCCCTTCCCTTGGAACCAGATATTATTAGACCAGAGATTTTGAATATTGCAAAGACCTCATTAGTTAAGTAAAGAGAATGTGATATGTCATTGCATTATGACACGAACATCCTGAATGGATGACATACCTGAAAGAAACTGACAATCATCAACACAACCGTATATGAACTAATGCCACCACTGAAAACCTCATTAAGATCTCGGTTCACCAGAAACTGCTTCAGGACAAACGTTAGATAAGGCAACGCAGGATATTTATCCATGTAACTCTAGATTGGGAAAGATAAAATGGAGTTGTTCTCTTATACTGACACATCAACTGTCAGTAACTCTCTAGTACCCGGTAACTGATTCCTGACATTGTAAACACTGTATGTACAGCATGAATAATACAGTGATTTTTCATGCATAAACATCAATCACCATGGCCTAAAAATCTGCAATTTACCTTAATCATTTCAGCACTCTGAACTCCGGTGTCCATGTTGAAACTGATGTCGATTTTAACTTGCGTTTTTTTGTCTGTAACTTTGATAATTGGAACCTGTAGATGTTGCATAGAAAGCCTTCATTAAGGGTTTGAAGTAACCTGATTTGAATACAGCATGCAACCAACTGTGACAAACACTCATTCAAATATTGGTTAGGGGAAATAAAGCACTTCCACGGCAGCTTGCATTTGAAGGGCATGCCATGCAGTCACTTCAAGTATACATGGGTCAGAGTTGTAAGAAAGGGCTTTTAATTTTTAAGATGCAATTTGATCCAAGCCTCCTTAACTGAGAACCACATTACTCAGCTGAGTAAATGAAATAATGTAAAAAACAAAAAATTCCTGAGTGAACACTAGGTTGCCATAAAACTGCTGCAAATTGGAACAATGCCAGTGAAGTTAATTGTTAACAATTAATACACACTCCCAGATCACTGTATTTCACTTGTAAAAGGCAATAAGATTGGAATTTCTGATAGTAACTACATACAGCAGCCTTGTCCAATACACGGATAGAATTTGGATCTGCAATCTCCTCTGCAATAAGCTCATTTTCAAGGGTACGTAATGGTAGGCTTTCCCATTTACCATGAACAACGAGATCAATATCACTAAATATATTCAGAGCAAATGCCATTAGAAATTAGTTACATATCAACCAAAACAACACGCTGTTGAACTGCATTGAAAACGAACATTTATAAACAGACAATTTTCAACATCATTTTGCAAAATATCGGGGATCAAAAGGTCATTTTCATTAATAACAAAATCTCTTTGATGCTATCAAAATATTTTGAAGAAAACAATTACAGTACAAATGGCATCAAAGTATTCATTATAGCCAAGTAAAACCTTTAAAAGCTCGCGTTTTTCTGAAGTGTCGGGTATACTTTATTAAGGTATATTAAAGTAGAATTAGGACAAAGATCAATTTCCTGAAAAATTTTACCTCGTTGGTAAATAAAGCCCTGTCTGGCAACTTCCGAAGAGTTCCACCTAAAAATATTTTTGAGTCATTGCGGGATAAACACAATTGCTTTTGATTCAAGACAAATTCTACAATAAACAACGTTTTAAAAACTTCAATTTTATCAGAGTACAAATCAGTGCACAAATTTTGTATTGCATACCTTCGCTTGTGACCATAGCTGTTTTATAACTGCTTTGACTCTTTCGACTACATCTCGCCTAATTGCGTCCTCTTCTGGCCGTGGTTTTATGTAATTTAGAAAATCGTGTATCTCTTCGTTTAAACTGAAAGGCAAATGGGTTGATTTAGCATTGAAAGAAGCTAAAATGACGGAGGAATCTAGGGAATAATATACAAACCCGGTTGGATCTTGAACGTAATTTTTAGACTTCCAAGGCGTGCAGTATGCGGACTCTGTAGATGAGACATGACTGTTGTTATTCTGTTGTGAATTTGATAGCTTTCTTTTAAGCAGTTTGTTATCTTTCCCAGTACTTTGGTTTAATACATCAGCTGCGTTTCCACCCGTTTCTAAAGGAATGAATTCTTCGGCGGCTCGCGAATTGAAGTTATTGAACACAACTTTATTGTCACTACAATGCTGTTTTGTTGGGTTTTCGACTACATTACTCCACGTCCGATGCGATTGACTGTCTTGTTCGGGCTGTGCCCATTGTATACAAGCCATGATTTGAGAAGATTTAAAAAATCAATGCAAAAGAAAAAGTGCCGATTCACCGTCCACAGTTGTACAAAATACTCGAGTACTTTGAATGACTGATTTGCGAATGAGTGATTATAATTTCCCGATGCGGTTTGTTGTGATCAAACTGACCAATCAGAGACGGCGCTCGCTTTAAAAACCAAAACAAGACAGTTAATTCCGAGAAACTTTTGATGGTCGAATGACGCCATTTACCTGTCTATGAACATATACATGTCGTATATATATGCCATTCTTTTTGCGAAAGTTAATGGTATATTGTTTTGATCTTTCGCTGTTTGGGTGGTCTATCCATGTGCCTATCACGTGTCTCGCGTTGCAGCACACGCGGTGGTTCACGTGAACAATAATTTAATTTAACGAGTTTTGCGCACCGCTTATAAACTAGTATGTTGAACAACAGTATTTGTAATTGGTACAGATTTATAAAAAACTTGGTTCTGGTTGCTTATGAAATCTCTCAGAAGAATGTTCTTTACACTTTAAACTTTACACTTTTATTCATATAAGTTTGAAAACTGCACTCAAAAAAAACACTAAACTAGTAGGCGAGTCTCTTGAAGATGTGGAGGTGTGTGTAGCAGGACTTGTAATTAATCAATCAATATTACAATTCTGTCTCCATGCCTGAGTGCAGGGCTGTTATCTGTATCCGGGTTACTTACAAACCGTAAAGGCCATTAATATGTTCAACGTAAACAACTCTTACAATTGTCACGAAAAGCAAAAAATGAAATATTTTAAAGTTAGTTCTATTTGATCAACGACATGGCAGCCATGTAGAGTCGTTTTAGAGAACGTTGCAGCGGCTTAGTCGAGTCATCTTGAGCTAGCAAATGATTTGTAGCCTTAATTTGCTCGCAAAGTCCTCGAAGGATAGCATCAACGTGTTCTTTTGTGACTGGATCTTCAGTGTCCAGTGCCAGGATTGCTTCTTCTATATATCTATGAATCGATTCAAAAGAGATATAGTTACCATTAGAGGGAAAATATTTCAGGAATTATAAGAAGTCAAGGAAAGTTTTCGTAACAGTCACTTAGCCTCGAATGTCAAATCAGGTAATGACGTCAATAGCTGCAATGGCTGATATAAAACCGCAATCCTTGCCTTACTAGGGCAAACATTTGCTCCAAGGCACAGTTGAATAAACCTGTTATTTCCATTTTGCGTGGTGAAATCGCAGTTAACATACCAAATCTTTCACTAACTCTAGTTAAACGTTAACTACCATTCTATACAACCAGCTTCAGTTACAACTGCATGTAATTGACGGCCTATACCTGTATTTTAGTTCAGTATTCGAAGACAATTCAACTGACAATTGCTGTATTAACGAGAGCAATGTAGGCTGATTGAAAGGACATGGATCTTGGCCAAACAGTTCTGACGGATCGCATGCTTGGCAAACCAAAGTAACAAGTTCCAAGTCTCCTGCTGTTAATGCTTCTAAGAATGCTCCGCTAAAGTTTCTCTCGTCAATAAGTTGCTTAATACGAAGCTAAAAAGAAAATGATTGGGTAAATGGGGGAGAGAGAAGTGCAGGCAGAGAGAGGAAAGGATAGAGAGGGGTAAAGGGAGGTATAGAAGCCACAACTTACCTGTGTATTCCTATGTTTTGTTTGATCCTTAGATTCACCACTAAAAGCACTTTGCTCTATCAAAACATTCGTGACCTCCTTCTGTATTGTTTCTTGAAGACTTTTGTTCAAATCTTCTTGCAGTTGCTCGAGCAATGAACTTTGCAGCCTAGAGTTGAGAACAGTAGATTTTAGTTCTTGATTTTATACATCCACTCTTAGATTACACTTGCTCTTGCGAAAAACGTAGAAAAAATTATTTTACTTTTTCATCGATGTCGTTAACTGTGTTTGCATCATTTCCAATAAACTTCCCGACATGCTGGTCGAGAGTTTCTCGGAAGCAACTTGAAAGTTTTGTACAAGAATCTGAAGTTGATCGACGATGGTGTCCTTCTGTTGTTTCTCGATCTCCTTACGACTTTCAGCGTAGCTCTCGAAGTTCTGAATGTCTGCAGGAAATACCGATCAAATTCAGAGACTTCATTTACGAATTTCCTGTCACAAACGAGAAACAAACTTTGCTCTTACATTGCTTAGTTCCATTCTCAAATGCGGTGTTAATCTGCGCGTACATAGCTCTACACGCTTTCTCGAAACCAGGCAGCATGGATTTGTTCAGGAAATCATTCATAGTTGCCGAAAATGACACTTGAATTGCTTCACCGACCGCTTTACCTATCGCATCAAGTACACTCTACAAAATAAAGTAACTTCACAATTTATTCATCTGCTAAAACTACAATGTTTTTAGCGGGAACTCGGCTTCGTAGGAAAACCAATTCTTCCACTATTGGCCGTCATAACCAGATAAAAACATTGTTATTTAGGATACGATCAATTCATGTTTTCATTTTATTGAATTGTATACCTTTTCCTTGACCATTCTTGCTATGCTTTCCCTCATAACTTCGTCCGCAACCCTAAGTTTCTACAAGGAAAAATCCTGGACTGTAAGAAAAAAAATTGGAGTATGCAATCACGCCAGATTGCAATTGCTATAATACATAACTAATCATACCTGTGTCATCACAGTGTTAAGCTCATCCTGGAGCGAGGGCGCAATTTTTTGAAAACCTTGTAAAAAGTCATGTAAGAATGAAGTGAAGATTCTTAGCACTTGCATGGCATATTAAGTACTTGGTGAGTCGAGTGGATGGATTGATTCACTGGGGAAACACAGTATTTATGATCTTGTAGACCTCACCTGAGCCAACGGAATTTCTGATTTCATTTTTGACAATTTTTTCAACCTTGTTCAACACAGCGGTGGTTATGGAAGTTGTCATCTTCTCATAACGTTGTTTCTCGTTGACATTCTTGTCGCGGGTGAATTTCTCAAACATTTGATCTAGTAAAGTAATGGTTTTGTCAGCAAGCCTCGCCGAGTGGAACACCGGCTATGCCTTACCTAATCTGAGTAACAAATAGCCATTATTAGTGGATTCTTCGAATTCCGAGCCCACACTCACCCTGTTCAGCGTTATGTTCGGCAAGGATGCTACCAAGGCTCGAGGACACGGCGCCTTCCAACGACGCTACTTCTTCCCTCAGAACGTCCGATATTTTTACATTTTGTTCCCGTTGCTGAGCCTGCAGTAATTCTCTCAGCTGTCTGATGTCATCTCGAATATCATCTAGCGCAGCGCTGTTCGTTGGTGGCGCCTGGCAGGGAAAGATAGTTGGTTAAAGTAATCGTCGAGACAAGTGGAGAGTTAAAATCATTCCAGATAACTCACCTGCTCTCTGGCGTCCGGCGGGATGTCGATTTGCTTGCGAGGAGTAACTGTAAGACTAAAAACACAACTAAGGTCCCCTATTGTACCTCAAAGACACCCAATATAGTCCACCTCTCCAGCTTGCCGCTGACAGACGGCAAAATATTTTGACACTATATTTTCCGTGATATATTATGGTGAAACAAGCAGCCCACATTACTTACTTTGTATTTCGCTTACGTGATCTGCTCAAGCCTTCATCGGTCTCATTTCGCTGTCCAGTTACAGGTGTTTGCAAAGAGCTCACCTTCGTGAAATCTTTCATCTTCGTGAAAAACCGTTCGCTTCCGATTGAATCAAAGCCCGCTTGACCGTGACCTTCAGCGAACATTAATTTCTCGTCCTCACCTTTTTCACCCGGGGGGCTGTGGCCTTGAGGTAACAACGGCGAGTCTCGTGGAGAACTGGACAAAATGTCGTCTTTTTTGACGGTAATCTCGTCATCACCTGTCGGTGTTTTATCGTTGTCTTCATCACCATCAAGAGTACGAAGTGGCCTCATCGGTGTGCTGTGAGCAATAGCGGATATATCATCTTTGGGAGCTTCATTCACCCCCCGTATCTCGGTATTAAAAGCGGGAAAAGGTACTTTTGCAGGATCAGGAGATACCGGGAGGGGAGGTCCGAGGGGGGACGTTTCCCCTAGTAGCCACGAATTCGCACCACTGGAGTGATCCTGAAGGGTGACATCATCACATGTCTTAAAACTACACTCGCTCTCCGCGATTTGTGATTTTTCCCCCCGAGGTTGATTAACATCCTCGGATAGCAACGAGTTACTCATGGAAGTTACTGATGTTATGCTGCTCGTCACACTAGCAGGGGCCGCTTGAGTCACTGCGATATCTTTTGCACCTTTGGAAATCGGTTTAACAGGTTTAGGAACCATGGTCACAAACGCATCTGGAGCGATGAGTCTGGGAGTTGAATTGTCAGACCTAGTCCCCGTGTCTTCCAGCTCGGTCAGGCTGGTGTCCAGTCCACTCACATCAGATAAGCCATCTTGAATACCTGGAAAATACAGTACAGTGCAAAATTCATAGAAGTATTGTGTTGAACTCGGGGTGCAGTTCTTGAATTAAGGAAATTCCACTCACCTGTTTCAGTATTTGTTATTGAAGAGGCAGCAAGACTGGTTGGTGTTACGGGACGTATTGAAGTGTACGGATAATACTGGACGATCATCTCCTGCATCGCTCTGAGAACAGAATATAAGGAATTCTTATTATATCTTTCTCATAATGACGTCAAACGCGGAGAGCCAGATGTAACACGAGGTTTGATTGGCTCCACAAAATGACAAAACTAACGAGCTAATCAAACTTCGTGTAACATCAGGCTTTCCGCGCTTGACGTCAGTATGAGAAAGATCTATTGACTGTGTTTAGGTTACAGTTAGATTTAGTTGAATATTAAACCTACAACTGGACCGACATGTTTAACTTTAAGATGCTGTTTTTTTCTGACAAAAACGACATAAGAGGGAACATTGTACATAAATACCTACACTGGACCAAACACTTAGTCTTACTTTGGGTTGATACAATGAAGCTTGATCCTAATTGTGGGAATGGGTTTCTCTTCACTGTCTTCCTGTCCCTCTTCATCCTGCTCATGATCCTCTCTATCACCATTCTGATCCATGCTATCCCTCATCGACGCCTTGAACGTCTTTGCCTCAGATATGACAAAACTAAGCAGCGGTTGAGTTAGAATAAAATGCGCTACAGAGGTCACGTGAGCTTTGCCCTCGTCGAGATTTTGGTGCAGGAGAAACACGAACAAAACCTGGGAACGAGTGACGTCAGAGGTGAGCGACTGCGATACTGAGAAATAATAACAGTTCACTCAGAAAGAAGTAATACCTTTCGGTCAATATCAGACAACACGAGGAACTGCGATGACAAATCCAAACTTGCTTTGAGTTTCAGAGGAGGGGGGTTAACAGAACTAGAGGAGGGAGAATGCAAATGATTAGCTATGCGGATGTACATCGATGACCATGAGCAGTAAAATTGTCTAGTATAAGACGAAGGAACATATAAATTCATGAAGTGTTCAAGCACACTGCGAGTTGATGGATTAACAAGACAAATTGACAAGACAAATTGACAAGACATTTTTCTCTAATAACAGCAGAATTTGAACACTGCCAATTTGGACAACAAATTCAGCAGGTTTATTAAATGTGACTTAGATTCAATCGATTGAAGATTTAACAACTCACGGAAGGCTTGATGCTGGTGGTTTAAATCTGAAATCAAGAGATGATGAACAGTGTTAAAATATGTAAAGTCATGTAAGATTAGCCTAAGAATTTGTTAGAAATTTGGCGATTTTAATAATGATATATCTCTTAATGTCTCCTACTTTATCGTCTGTAAACAGGACCACGTGACAGTACACCATATTTTCAGTTCGCTGTTGCGTTTTGCCCCAGTGATCAAAAACCTCCAAAAAGGACTTCTATGATAAAAAACAACAAAACCTTGGATGGAAAACGTGGATCCCCGCAACTCAGATAGACGCTGCCTTTTGATGGATGCAAACGAGCTGGTAGTTACGAATGCTCTAATTTATTGGTGCCCTAATTTGAACATTTCTAACTTACCCACTCATTCGCATCTACCAAAGAAAGAAAACCGCATTTAAAATTGCAGCAAAAATTGCAAGTTGTAGATGGGCCTAAACATGACTCATCATGTTACATACTTGTTATCTTCTGCTAAATGATTATCGCAGAACATCAATCTTGACACGGATTGTCCTTCGTGAGGCTGCCATTCATGTAGACACAATGGTGCGTCAGCCGATTCAAAATTTAACTGCCAAAATTTCACTCCACCATCATCACTAGCTGTGGCCAAAACACTCCCGTCTGGGGCGAGGGAAATGTCCGTGATAAACTATTCAAAAAATTCGAGGGTGATGTCGGTGATGTTCATGAAATATACACAAAGTAGAACATTTGAATGTATTGAAAATTCCCAGCCTCAGCTTGTTGTAGAGCTGGTAAAGCCAGAGATAGAAGCTGTCAGTTAAACTACAATGTTCTAAGGGTGGATGAATAAGGATGGATTAGGATAGATAAGGTGGATGGATAGGGGTATCTTACCTTAGTATGACCATTCTGTATCCTTAAGATTCCACTTTTAATGTCCTCCACATCAACTACATTCCCATATTTCTTGGTAATCATATCCACATGCAACACCTCCGCAACCTGTCCAACAATTACTGACAGCACTTTTTCTGAGACGTTTTCCTCCTCATCAACAATATACGGACACCACACAATACGGTTTCCTGACGAGGGCTCAGGCAGTTTGTTGTTTTCCCTCTTTACATGCAGTTTCAAATCATAGCTGGACAGGCTCAGGGAAAATAATTTGTTTATTGAAATTTTAGGACTTTCAAATGCCCAAATCAACTGCCTCGTATTCATCAGTTACCAAAAGGATACTCTATTTGATTGTCATCTTCTGATATTGTCCACACAAACACATCACCAGCAGCATCAATGCAAGCAAGCTGGTCAGAATTATCATGAGAAAATGACACATCTTCAATGCTGCCTGTGAATCCTTTGATAAGGGCTTTCACAACAGTTTTACGATTCAGGATTCGCAATACGTAACCTGACTTTGCTAAAAAAGGGTTCATTAATGAAATTAAGAGATCTTTTACATACATCGGTAGCATTGAATGACAGAACATACCTCTTATAACATAGGCCATATATTTTGATGAAACACCAAGTAAGTTCCCATTGTAGTATTTTGATTCCCAGTCAAAATTCACAACTGGGTTGATCCTTATCTACAATTTACAGATAGACACAACTTTTGAAAAAGACTTACACTCGGTAGGTGTAGAGCCTACACCAGACAACTCCTGATCTCACAATAGATTTGACACAGCAACAATGGCCATTAAGAGCGATGAGCTGATATCAATGTCTGATATCAAGGTAATATTTCTCCATATTCTGGTTCTCTGAAAGAGTTGCTACATCCAGTGTACTTATAGATCAGTGAGTCAAACAGGATGTAATAAAAAATACATACCCTGCTGCTTCCAGTAACATTAGCATCAACCTCATCGGCTGTGACATGCACTTCATTGCCGTATATTGCAACACTGCCTTGTTGCTCATCCCCAGAAAAATTTCTAATTGAAATCAAAGTTGACATTTTTATCAGTTAAGTTAACATTGCAAAATTAACAGATTGACTTGAATGAAAAGGATTAATTGTATTAAACATCATGTTTCATTATGTATATACTGTACAAAAATGCTATATTTTTATATTATTATTAACAACATAATTTTCTGAACTTACACAAATTGACGGACAGGGTCCAAAGGAAATGTATCAGATTCTCTGTCACTGTAGGAATCAATTGATTCTGTTATATTTTCTTCCTGAAATTTAATGAACATTATAAATATTAGAATACAATGCCAAAAAAACACTGCAAGGTCATTGAGAAGTGCAAGAATAAAATAGGAAAGTATTGTGCACAAAGAAACTATCTTATAACTTACAACAAATTTATGTCCATTTTTCCTATCAAAAAATATGAAGAAAATATAATTTGCAAAACAACAAGTTGTGTTACAAACAACCATTGCACTATTAGGCCAAAACAAAAGACCTAACTTACGTACCTATTGCTGTCACTCTCAATATCATGTGTTGATGAAGCTTGTCCATTATCTGAAATTTTAAGATGTTAGAACATTGTACAATAGCACAAGGTTAGTTGGCTGGGATGAATTGTTTGAAATGTCTTTATTCTGACAACTGACAAGGCAGGATGGAGGGTTTCAACAAGGTCATTTTTATCTAACTTTGGCAAGCTCCTGGATGAAAAGATGGCAGAGGGGACAATCATATTAATACTCAATGGAGTTAACATTGCAAGAAGGACCTTGCCAATAATCCAGCCAGGGTGGCTATCTATTAAACTAGCTACATATAATTTAATAAAACAAAAGAACGCATTGGAATGTGTCATCAGTATTATTAAACGCAGCTCCATTATTAATACTAAAACATTTAATATAACACTTATACACAATTCGCATGTCCTGAACTTAACACATCACACTATCCATTAGTTCTAATCATAATATTTTAAAGTGAAAGTAATTGAAATATTGAATAAATACATTACCTGAGCCAAGCATTCCACCGATGTTTAGTATTCCTTTTAAAACCCTTGCGGCGTCTTCATTTGCAGAGTCCATTTTATCGTCTAAACAGATCGCGACTATTTCCGCCCCATACGTAAACGTTATTAATCAGAAAGTCGGCAAAAGTTGGAAAACTATGCCATTTATTGGGAAAACGACTTGGGGAAGAACCATGCGCTTCTTGGAAGAAATTATAAAAACATACGTCAAAATGCGACAGGGCATACTTCCTGGGTTGGACTTTTTATCCGTGTTGGATGGAAAAGTCCTTTGTTTTATATACCCCGAGTTTAAATGATAGCAATTCTTCTCAGAACATATAAGAAGATATATCTTGAGAGAAAAAAAATAGAAACTAAGAGCAAAAGTTTAGAAAAAAGACTTTTTTTGAAGTACCACCCCGGGGAAACGGGCCCGTTGGTCAAATACACCCGGGTCAACTCACTAGTCACTGCATGACATCCGTTCTCAAAATGGCGGAAAACTTTCAAGACTATGCGCAAAACGAACTTGTACTCTCTCGTTCCTCTCCTTGCCAGCTTTTGAAATGGAAAATATCTGCAAACCAGAAGATCTCGAAAGGTTCAATTCTTGCCGTGTACAAGAAAATAGCTGTAGAAAATCCCAAAGAATCGCAGATAGTTGTACTTCCAAAATTGAAGTCTGAATTTGGCGGTTCGGTGAAACGCTTGCTGGTCAACGAAGGAGAGCGTGTTAAACCGGGGTCTGTAAATATATCGACGCAATGTTTTGTTCCCAGCTTGTAGTCTCATGATTTCATTTAGAGGATTTTGTATGTTTGTATATGCTTTTGCGCACTTGCAGCAGGTTTGATAGCGAAAATGATATAAAATATTTTGCGTATTTATCTCGTATTTATCACACTGAGCTGGGCGAGTTTGGGCGGGAAATACAGGTGTCCCAAAACGAATCAGCACAGTTTGCTAAATCATTAGCAACAGAGGTATGTTTACACCAAGTGATATGTCAGGCCAGCACCAAAACAGATTGCTATGTGTAAATGCACCTTCAACTAAAGTAAAATTAAAATACTGGGGTTGTTTCCAGTTAGCAATAGGTTCAATACTGGGGTTGTTTCCAGTTAGCAATAGGTTCAATTCCCCCTAAACTGTATCGTTTATGCATTTCAGACAACCTGTGATATTGCTTGATGTTTGTGAACACAAAATTGTTATGAAAGAAATGTGTGCGGAATGTGGTCAAGATTTGCGACAGTAGGTGTTATGGATTTTACGTCTTCACAGCATGTGATTGATTTCACAATTAAATATTGGTATTTTCAGGGAACCTGGAATCCCAGGGCAGCTGAAGGAGCCGGTCAGTGCATCAGTTGCTTTGGTACATAATATTCCCGAGCTCAGAGTTAGCCAAAAGGTCAGATTTCTTTCTATTTCACCCACACCAATGTGAGATTGTACAACTGACATTTTGTCTCCACTTTCAGGAAGCAGAGATCTTGGCAAGAAAGGACAAGGAGATTTTGTTGAAAAATGGCAAACTAGTGCTTCTTGTAGATTTGGATCAAACATTGATTCACACAACAACTGAAAATGTTCACCCAGATATGAAGGTTGGAATGGATAGAATTTGGAGGATTATAATAAAGTCTAAAAATCTGAATGACTTTGATAACATAATGTACAAGGGCATGGGTCATTGAAACCCATTTTCGTGTACAAACAAACTTATTCTAGTTTCCCAGATTTGCAGAGGTTGTGACCATCATTAGAATTTCTCTTTATAGGATGTTTATCATTTTCAACTGTATGGCCAAAGCAATTGGTACCACACAAAGTTCAGACCTGGTTGGAAAAAATTCTTAGAGAATATGTCGAAGTGCTATGAGTTGCACATATTTACAATGGGTTCAAGGATGTACGCCCACACAATAGCACGCATGCTGGACCCATCCGGTGTCTTGTTCTCTGAGAGAATCCGTTCACGCGATGAAAGTTTTGATATGTTTTCAAAATATCGGGATCTCAGGTTTGTTAGAGGGTGAAATGGTTGGTATACCAGCTTAATAAAACTAATCTTATGATATGTGCGGTAGATAAAATCGAGGATTTGCAAAGATTTCTGATGTTTTGAAATATTTTCTTCAGAGCTCTGTTTCCCTGTGATGATTCAATGGTATGTATCATAGATGATCGTGAAGATATCTGGGATTGTGCTCCAAACCTAGTCACGGTCAAGCCATATCGATATTTCACAGGAACTGGGGATATCAATGCCCCTCCTGGATCGGAACAAGCATTCACACACCCCTCTGCAATACCATTGCACGAGAATGCCACTGAGGTTGGCGTCGAAGATTCCAAAGATGGAAAGGATGCTGATGAGATGGATAAGGAGAGTGAAGAGGTTATCGGGAAAAGCACAGAAACTTCGATGGATAATTCTGAGAAAAATGTATCTGATGTTTCTGAGAATACCTCAACAGAGGAAGATAAGTTGGAAGGTGGTGGAAGTGAAAGGAATGTAGTTGATGAAGTGAACCAACTGGAGTCAAACCCTATCGAAGAGAAAGAAAATAAGGATGGTGAAGTTGTCGCTGGAGAGAATAAACAATCTAAGTCAAATGGTGAGGATGTTGAAGAAACAGACGATGGTCATAATTCCGAGAAAGAGAACGACAATGTTAGCACACAGGTTTCCGATAAATCTCACGTGGGGGATACTATAGATGGGAACCATATCGAGGATCACGACGATTACCTCTTGTACTTGGAAGATATACTTCGTAGAATTCACAACAGTTTCTACGAAGTGGTTGCTTGGAATAAGCAAGCAGAGGAGAAAGGTGATGCCGCGGCTTCTGTTGCACCAGATCTGAGGTGTATCGTACCCGAGTTGCGACGAAATGTTTTAAGAGGAACGAACATCGTTTTCACCGGCGTTATACCGACGAACACGGCCCACGAGGAAAGCCAGGCGTGGAAAATTGCACAGCAATTTGGAGCAAATGTCAGCAAGGATTTGTTGACTCAAAAAAACACCTCTGAACGAAGTAAACGCACGACACATGTTATCGCTGCTAGACCAGGCACCGAGAAAGCTTGTCAGGCGTTAAGATCTCCCGCGGTTCGATTGGTCAATCCGAACTGGCTGTGGACATGCGCAGAGCGGTGGGATTGGGTGGACGAACGGTTGTTCCCGGTTGAGGACTATCACGAATACAAAGCTCAAAGGAACGACACTCCGACATCGTCCAGGCGAAGTACACCAAGACGCCAGCTTGGTGATGAGACGGGTTCTAAAAACAGTAAGATAACAGAGGAAGATGAATCGGATGAAACAGTCGATCACATCTCTGATGATAATTTGAAAATTGTCTTGAATCCGTTTTTGGGTTTCTCAAGAGGCGAAATGGAAGCGATGGACAAAGAAGTGGAAGATTTGATGAGATCCAGCGACGAAGAGGATGAAGATGATAAAGAAGACAGTAATAAACAAATTCTAGGAAGTGTCTCCAGTTCTAGTAATTCTACAGAGAATGGCAATGATATGTTGAAGAGTGAGCATTCTTTGGGCGAGGATCTTACTGATGGAAGTTTTCAAGGGGATTGCACGACCGACAACGCAGGAAATTTCTCGACAATCAAACAGAATCGTAACGAGGATGAAGGAAGCCCGTCGAAACGTCGCAAGCTGGATTTCGTGGAAGATAATGGAGACGAGGAGGGTAGTATGGGAGAGTTTAGTTCAGATGGGGATAGCAGTGGATCAAATAGCGGGGATGATGAGGGAAACGATATGGCTGCCATGTTAGAGGCGGAGTTGAATCGGCCATAACCTTCTGTAATCATTCAAAATATTTGTACCTAAGATCGTTCTTAGTTCTAAACTTACACTAAAATTTAAAAATTTACAAACCGTCGTCCGACAACACATACAGCACTCCTGTTAAGTTTTGAAGATTTGCTTACGGTTCATCTTGTTGTGTTTCGTTTGGAGAATGCAAACTACGATATTCACGTTTCTCCCACAATAAAGTCTCTATAACTGGTCATTTTACCTTCAGAGAAAAATAGGTGTACGTTTATTTTGTTCATAGTTATGACAATTGATAAAATGAATTGTTGTAATGTAACTGTATTATACTCAGTAATTGTCACGTGCACAAGTTTACTTGGAAGACATGGTTTAAAGTCAGTATTTAGTATACATGCACCATAATCGCCGCCAACAACGGTATAACTAAGTGTATTTTTGGGACTAAACTTATCTCAGTTACCAGACTTAAAACCGTTAAAATGCACGTTTTCTAAAAACGAAAAAAATGGAAATGGATTAAACGTTTTGCTAGTTGCTTTTGTCTCGACCCCACAGTCCTACAACGCGGTCTCTACTCGACATTCTCCCCCGTTGAGCACCGAAGTCATCGTAAGTCTCCGGAACGCACTCGTATACAACCCGCAAGTATTTGTACACCTGGGGTTTAGTGACATCATTGAGGAATAATCGGGTGGCAAAAAATTCACAACGTGATCGCCAGTTGCATGTTTCCCGCACTTTCATTAAAACGCGATCGTAGTCAAGGCTATATTGACGTGTACTGTGGTTGCTAGGGACATTCTGGGAACACGTGATGAAATCGTCTCGGCCCCAGAATGCATTCGTAATGTTTATTCTCTCGTCATGATCACAACCTAACCATGATTCTTCGCCTTCGCAAAATATTTTTGTTTTCTAAAGACAAAATATATCCAAAACAAGTTAAACAACGCCTAAACTCTTAGATTTTCCTAAAGATTTTTCCTGAAAGATCTTACCTCAGGTGAAGCGTGATCTGATACGTATTTCCGCTGTACGCCCCTTTGGTCATCTGCCTCCACATTACCATTATATCTGCGATCAGTTTTCTCTTCATTAGCATATTTAACGTCGCTATCATAAATTTTTTCATAGCCCGGAGTTCCCGGCTCTAGACTCTCCGAGCCTTTGTCCCCAACTGTACCTTTCTCACCCCTGTCACCCGAGGCACCGGGCGGTCCAGGGGGACCCACCCCTCCTCGGACAAGCAGGCCGATGGCGATGGGTTGCGTGAGGATTGCTTGAAACGCTCTGAGTTCCTCCAGCACGTCACTGGTTATTTGGTCGCCCAGGCGAAGTGTGTCAAAAGTTGAAGACCCAAACGTAGGCTAAATATGAAATGGGTACAATTGCATTTATACTCATTAATTAAGAAGTATAAGTTATGCCAAGTATATTGTTTGTCCTGTAAAAATAACATAAGAAATTACAGTATTTTATCACAACCACGTGAAGTTACACACAGATGTATTTTTACTGCCATCTTAGCAATGCCAATGGCATTTAATTAACCTGCATTTTTTCATCGGTTCAACAGGTGGTAATATTATAATGCTGTCGTAAGTTTAACAACAGCTTTCAAATACTTGTAATGACTTTTGATTGCATCAAGAGTCTGGTTTCAATGTTTTCTGGTTTCCTTTTTTAAATTAGCGAATACGACCTTATCCATGAAACACAAGTTGACAGCTTACCGTTATTTTAACACTAAGAAAACTTGTCGCCAAAAAAACAAGAAATGTGTAGCGCTTCCCTCGGTTTAAAAATCTACAAAGACGAAAGAAAAAATTGTATCACACATCTTACAAAAACGATAAATAATATATTTCTATGTAATATGTATAAGTACGTTCTACAAAGTTAAAATATAGTAAAAATGCCACAAACTGACGCAAATAACTACTGAATATAGCTATGCACGATACGAAATACAAACTGTATTCATGTCAGTTCAAATATTCGTACATACTTCATGGAAAATGAGCAACTTGTTCTTTGAATCATTTTATCACTTCTTGTATATAAAACAAATTCTTATAAGTTATGCAATCCTGCTTCGACGTTTAATATGTGTCGTTACATTTCTGTATTTCAGTCGTCTTGTGACACAAGCTTGATATTTACCAACAAAAGTCTGTTGTGAAGAGGTTTACTGAAGCATATCAAGAACAGGTGCTTTTCCCCCTGTCTTAGTCACAGATGAAGACCGGCATCTATTCACACTTTGACCAGATTTTATTCAACACGCAAATACCTAGAACTACCTTTTAGTGGATGTTCTTTTTCTTGCCAATCTGACTGGATCGTCCTTGGGTATACTTACTTTACTTCCTTGATTCACAACCCTAACATTGGCAGTCACAGAAACTTGACGTGAATGAACTACCATTCACTGTCATTGAAGTCTCAAGGCCAGCTATATACTGGACAGTTTTTTACCTTTGGGACTACTACCTCAGTTTTTTCTTCCCGTTCACCTTTCAAATCCTTCCTTCCAACACCTTCAGCATCATTAGACAGCCTTTTCCTTCCTGGAGTCACCAATCATTCCAGCAACGACCGTTTTGGCTGTCATTAGGACGCCTGCTCGGAAGCCAAATTTAATCCCGATTTCTTTTAACGGTTAATTTACAAGGCCTTAAACAAATTACGAATATTTCTCGGTAATATCAAGCAGTGCCTCTGTCAATATTTACCAAAGATCAATTTCATAATCAGAAAAACATTACAAACAAGACATCAGAGTCCAAAGGTTTCTTCGCCAGTGTATTCTTTTGACAAAAATGTACAAAATCTTTTTCAAAAACATACAACACTAGTTTTCGTGCGAAGTTCAACAAACCTCAGGATTATTTATTGCCTTAATTTGTCAAATCTTCACGACTCTTAACAATTTACTTAAAGCTAACTTAATCTTTAATGGCGCCGACCTATTAGTGACCAATTGTCCAGGTGATTAGTAAACGTCATTACGACATGCTAACTCAATACTGAACCTCACCGGAATCGATTAAACCGGTTATACAAAACGAATTATATATTTCGTTGTGTAAACACTTAAATAGTTCGGCTTGCAACACTCGCTCGCTTGAACAGGAGACTAAAGCCTTTTAAGTTCATTCAGCCACTCCAATATTGCTACAATCTTCATCGTCGGTGATTAATAGAAAATTAAGGAAGATACCAGCTCAAAAAGTCTAATTTCTGCTAATAAACACAGGAAACAAGCGACGATACAAATCTGTAAAGTTGATATTTAAAATGGTCTCAACTGACACGTCAAGGTAAGGTTGACAACCTTGTAACAAATGACAAGAAACACACAAGACGACGGAGACTTTTGGCAGCACGATCAAAACTCGCTAAAACATCTTCCATTTAGGAATATGGAGCATGTCACTATCAAGAACGAACAGAACCCGACAGCGACTGAAGACAGCTCTCCTGCACTAGAGGAAATATCGCGTCCGAAAGCATCAGTTTTTGAGCAAAGCGCTTTCCTAAACAAAGGGAACTCGTGCATTTATAAACCTTTAACATCGCCAAAGCTTCGACAAAGAAAGAGACCAATATCCATGTTTGATGTTCGACCAAGTGATGAGAAAGATGATATAATTGAAGTTGAAGAAATTTGCATCGAAACGGGAAGGCAGCAATTCGTTAGGGAACGTGTAACAGTTTTACCAGAATTGACAAGCTTTCCTGCAATAGCTCAGAATGAACTACCAGACGATATGCATACAGTTTCTATCGACCAATCAGAGGTAATTCGTCATGAAATTTTTCTCTATTAATCGCCTCGTTTATTAAACTGAAAATCCTATTATATTTTAGGTCATCGAGTCACGGCAACAAAAAGTCCTGACCAATGGATGGATGGGTGAGGGATCTAAATCACTCCGTATCCCCTCGTGCTCCACAACACCTCCTGTGTCCCCCAACAATCGGCGTAGATCCCTTGGCGTACTCAGGACGCCTGCATGGAGCCTAAGAATGTATCGGGATCCGAACAAAACGGAGTTCAGCCCACGTAGTCCATCATCAACGAGGCGAAGATCTCTTGTGCTTCCTCTGCCTCACGTGCCTGGCGAGAGTAGCCCGTGTTTCCTCAGAAGGAAACCACTGGTATCCCCTGATGTATCAGAGTTAACAACACCCAAAGTTTCGATGAACTTGAGTAAGTCAGCGGAAGAACTAGACAACTCGTGCGATGAACGATTGGACTTGCAGGTTGGAAACACGACACAAAGTGAAGGTATGTTGTTAAGAATTATTGTACATAAAGACAAACCATTTGGGCAACCGCTCGGCCTTTTAACAGCTGGTAATTATAAATATATTATAAATGAAGTCATTGTTTTTCAAATTTCAACAGATAACCATGGTTTTGACAGCGAACCGAGAGAAATGAAAACAGACTCTGAAGAAGAGTTTCAAGACTTTCGTCCCCGCTTGCGTAGCCGGTCATTGGATGATTCTTGCACACAAGCGAGAAAGAATGTTTTGCAAAACTTAATAGAACGACCACAGAACCCTCCTCGAAAAGACAGGCGAAAGTCGTTCGAAGTTTGGCTGACAGGCAAGGAACAAGAAACCATCAGAAAACTTCAAATGTTGACGCTGGAGAAGCAGCGAGCGACCGAGGAAGAAGCCAAGAGGAAGGAACAACGAAAAGGGAAGACGTATGAGGAATGGCTTGATGATAAAAACAACATGGCGGTCGTGAAAGACGCCGGTTCGAGTTTTAAAAACGAGGGAATGAGCAAAGAAGAAAGGCAGTTGATTGCTAAAAGACGATACGAAAAGTGGTTGATGGAAAAGGAGACACTGGATTTAGAAAAAGAGCGAGAAATGCTGGAAGAAGCGAAATTAAAGACAATTGAAATGCGAAAAAAATACGAGGAAAAGAAAAAGAAAAGAATTAAAGTTTTGATCAGTTCACCGTTTTAATGAAAATGCCGGTCAAACGATTGAAGAAGATGAACTGGTAATGTTAACACGATGGGCAAGATAAAGAATAATTGAGATCATTTTAATAATTTAGTTAAAAAGAACTGTTTCCTCAACGCTAATATATGACTTAACATTAGAAGAAACTTGACCAATCACTAACCCCCCTCCCCCCGCTAATCTTGACCCCTCCCGTAATCTTGATTTAGTTTTGAGATCATTCAAATTCCTGACGCTATCCAAGCTTCGTTTGTTTCCAATAAATCGCATTTCCCTAATGTATTCAGTCATAATTAAAAAATTAGACAGCCTAACTCCTAATTCCCACATCCACAAAAGCCAATCGCCCTCAGTCACTCGCTTCTCAGAACGCGAACATCGACTGGGTAACGCTGATTGGCTATTTCTATCTCGAACTCCATGCCCGCAACGTCATCACGACCTTCGGGAAGCTCGATCGTAGCCATGGCAACAGGGTTGTTACCTTTAAAACCACAGGCGGCTGAAGTTGTCATACCAACAATCGCGTCGTCATGCAGCAATGGTTCGCCTCCCCAGGGAAAATTATCATCGTCATGACAACGCATGCTGACGTGTACGAGACGTTTGTTTGAGGAAGCATGTGATAAAATGTCCAGGTCGGAAATAAACTCCGTTTTCTAAATTGACAAATCCGAAATCATCGTTGGAACGTTGGTAGAGTAAATATGTTGGAAACAATGTTTCCTGTTTGTCAACCGTAAGGAAACATGGCTGGGAAACTATGTTTCCTGGTTTGACCATATTCAGGAAACATGGGTAAGCATTATTCCCTACTTTTTCCACCTTCAGAAAACATGGCTTAGTAAAAATGTTTCCTGGTTTGGTTTCTTTTAATTTTTAAAGAATAATAAACATACCTTTGAAAGATCAACCAGTGAATTCAAACCAGCATTTTGAGGTAAAACAAATTGGGTTAGTTCAGCACCAACGGCCGGAATACCATCTTCAATGTGGATAGAATTCAAAGCATAAAGTCCAACGTTGGTAATATTGTGTTTCCTGCCTGACTCTGCAAACTGGTTGTACAGATTTCGCAGAAACTATGCAACAGTTGAAAAACAAGCTTGTTAACTATTGAGAAGAGTTAGTATTGAAAATACATTAGCTTTTCGAGAGCAATGATTGGTAACATTATATTTACATACCTCAGGAGACAGGAACAATTTCCACTCGTCGCTACCCCGAGCAACAAGAACATCAGAAGCATAACCTACGTCGATTCTCTGACAAGGAAGAAAAAAAGATTCGTTATTTTCATAGATATATTGTGCTGTATGTAGAAGGTTATCTCTGGGTATCGGTGGATCTATAGGAGCAACAGTTTAGGGGAAACATTAGTGAAGTTAGTCATGTTCTCATTTGTACCTTTATGGAATTAAGCGGGAAATCTTCAGAGTCCAATGACGTTTGTGTAAGCGATTGTAGAAGTTCCGTGGATGCTGGACCAATCAGAAACAAGCCTGAATAATGTGACGTCACATCAGCCACTGTTATATCGTCATAATTCTTAGAATAGTCAGAAATCCAAGAAAGGAGTCTCGTTGCCTGTTTTATGGAATCGATCAAATAAAATCTAAAATAAATTAAATTAAAAGTTGATGTGCAGCCTCTTATTGAGGCATTTCAGCCATTGAATTTTGAGTATCTTTCGCATGACAGATCAAACCTACCTGTCATTCGTCAGTCTGTACAACGTAGAAAAACCTTCAATCCCCCCCTTGGGGTTTAGAAGCAAAGTTTGAACCACCATGCCGGGTGGGACGTCGACATTGTTGGAACATAAAAACTGGAGCAAGTTTACCGCTGAACTGCCCTGTGAGATAAAATAGATGAGGTGAAAATGGGAATGGGAAACTAGAATGGGCACGATGAAAACAAAAAACTTTAAAGTGGAAGTGAAGTCAAACTTACGGTTATTTCAATTTTCAGCGTAGCAGAGATATCAGCAACTCCGACGCCAGAGGTACATGCTTCCACTTCAGTTTTCACATTATTAAACCATTTTGGCTTGCCGAATGTTGCAAAGTTGCCCTGTGGGTCTAGAAATGCGAAATATTATTCCTATACGGTATGCAAACATGAATATGTGAATGTGATATGCAGTCTATATACGCCCCTGGAAACTATACGAATTCCTGGCGGAACTGGCGGTACAAGAGATTGCTCTCTAAACACTCACCGATGCCATCGCGTGAGAACCACGCGGGACATTCCCATCCCATGACGCAAGTCCACGAAGCACCTTGAGTCTGCAGTGCATCGTAAAGTGGTGAAGACTTCATGTTGCGTGGGGCAGGAGGCACACTGGCTGGATACGGGAGAGCATATTGGTACCCAACAGTTTTCGAGACTGAGTCTCGGAGGTACGTCTTGTTGTTATGGTAAGGAGAAAATCGTTTGATGTCGATGGACGAGAGGTCCATGGTCGAACTCTTGTTCTTAATCCACTCCGCTAGAGCGCGGCCAATCCCTGCAGCACTGACCACACCACGCGAGTTCATTGCGCAAGCAATATAGTAATTATCAATCTGTAATGAAAAAAAGGCAAAATCATAAGTCTCAATATAACCAGGGAGCAGCGTGGCAGCGTCTTCAAACAACTTAGCATCAAATGTGGTATATTATTACAACTGCCTAAAATAGACAAAACACTTCGCGACGTTTCGACCTGAGGGCCTTCGTCAGGAGAGTTAGTATGACTCTGACCCTACTCTGGAACTATAAATTTGATCGAGCACGGACGCTATACAGTGTGTATCAAAAAAATTCGAATCCAACTTTGACAGGCTGCTGTGTAATAAATTCTAAAGTAAACGATATAATTTTTATATGGCGACAAAGATTAGCTTATTTAGTTTGCGATTATACCGTTCTTATATCGACACGACCAAAATTGGCCGAGTTATCGTCTTTTAAAAATTGTTCCAATTGGGAATTCGAAGTGAGACCTCCAGACAAAAGAAAATGCAAATTTAAACAATAAATGTTCGTTGTTCCGTGCTTAATTGAGGCATTGTCTTCCTCAAAGCTGTCGTTGAACATTGAATAAGCAGAATTTTTGCGATAAATTTGCATTTTCGTTTTCAGTAATAATTAGATTTTAAAGCCCTTTGGGACTAACTATCAAGAAAACAAACGTCCAATTCCCATCTGCGGAAAATTGTGATTTTTATGAACTTTTTTTGTCGAACCAGTACTCCTTCACTTTTCAACTAAATTACACGTACAACGTGTCATTTGAAAGAGAAATAAATGAACTTCACAATGGTATAAAAATCAACCAAATTTGTCAAATATATTTTGCATTATTACACGAAAAATTTCGATTCGAATTTTTTTGATACACCCTTTACAAAAGTCGGTCCTAAAACACAAGACACCCCCAAGACACCCTCTCCCCAAGACACCCTACCCCCAAGACATCCTGCCTCCAAGACACACCCCCCCCCATTATTTTTGCATACCTCTGGAACTTCACCGATAAGAATTTTACCGTCAGGGGTGAAACTCTCAGGTCCATTCACCATCTGACGTATTTCTGCATTCTCAATCGGCGGAAAGCGATGTATGATTTCTTTCAAGAGAACCTCTAAACGATACAGTTCATGCTGATAAGAAATGATTTCCCTCAAGAAGACCACAAGACGTTACAGTGCGAAGTCATCCCTGGCTGTTTGTTATCCACTGGAAAGCAAAATCGTCCAGCGTCAGACACAGTGCAATGATTTAACTCACCAAAGTGGTCCCAGTCTTCGGAAAACAGTTGAAACTCAAATTTTTCTGGAATCTTATCATCATAAAAGATGGGTTTAGCTTTCGGCTCAAAGCCCCCGGCAAGAATGCCTCCGTTCCATTCTCGGAAGTACGTCCAGCCATCAGCATCTCGTAGTACTGGCAACATAGGATCAATTTCCGGTAATGGTTTTGTTACTATGTAGAAATGTTCCGCCGAATGAAGTGGCACGTGTACAACGGGCTCACTTTTCTGCGAAAAATTTTATAATCATCAATTTTCTTGGATGAAAGCCTTTGAATAAAATATGTGCAACTGCCAACTTACCAAACCAAGTTCTCTGGCCCACTGTACATAGATAAAAATGAAGCCAATTTTAGTACATTATCAACATACTTATTATTAAAAACTTGGGGTTGATATTATATGAAGTACCTGCCCTGCACAGTTGACAAAGATTTCACAGTCTATTTTGCCTTTATTTGTGGTGATGCTTGAGATGGTATTGTTTTTAGTCTGAATACTTTCTACTGTAACACCTTCACGAATCTCAACACCTAAGCATAACACACAAAAAATTACTTTAAAAATTATCATAAAAAAATCTTTATAGTCCCCCCATTTGTCAGGAAAGAGTAACAATTTGTGGATCAACAGTTTGTGGAGGTTAATCACTTAACAACCCCCACTAACCCCCCCCTCCTTACCAATTGCACTCCCACCAACCCCCCCCCTCCTTACCAATTGGACTCATAGTAAACAATAATTACTATAATAACTGTTTAATTCAAGATTAATTTATATTTTAATTACCAAGCATCTTAGCACCCTTTGCTAATGATTGAGTTATGTCCATTCCCATCCCAACACCATCATCAGGAAACCACAAAACACCCTGCAATTAATAGAAATTACCTGATTCTGCTAGCTATTATTAACATTTCAGAGGCACAAAGTTTGAATGCAGAATGTCTAACCGTAAGATCATCAGTCCTCATGTTAGGCCATTTCTTCCCAGCCTCTGTTGGGGAAATAAATTCACTTCTAACACCAAAGGCCCTATGGTGATATTTAGAATTTATGATACAACAATAGTAAGATAGTAAGACAATAATGCTCATTCTAACACCTGAAAACAATGCATTTGAGCATACCTAGCCTTTCCATGTTGACGTTTTAAGAAAGTCAATCTATCCTGTGTTCGAGCCAATGAAAGACTTCCACATTGTTTCCAGCCTTGAAAGTTGAAATTATATATACATATATATTTCGTGTAACATTACCTTTACGGTCTGCTAACATGAATACATGTAAAATTAGCTCTGCCCCCTCCCACTTAACAATCTTCCGCTGTCCTTGGTTTATTTGGCTAACCCAAGTATTACATACTTGTTCCCAGTCCAGTTTCCTTCTCCAAATCCCTGTATAATTCAACACCATAATTTGCCAAAAGAGTCTCAACTGAGGTGTTTTTCATTATACCAAGAAGTGATGCAGCATGCCATGTTGTCCCACATGCTAAACTAATCAAGAGGAAGTTATTTTTTAACCAGCAATGAATTGCTAAAACCTTGTTTTACAACCTAATCTACACTTATCAGGGCCTAAGTTTATGGTGCTCCCAAATCAGGGAGCCCAACTCTTAAAGATATGCATGTTCTTGAATCTTGATTGAAAATGAATTTTTGTCTCAAAGAGTACTGATATAATTCTCCATTTTGTAGGTATTTTAATATAGTGAATTTAAACTACCAATGGCATTACTAAATTATGTATACAGATTCTACAAAACATTGAAACAAGAAGCCCCCCCTCCCATTTCCTTTCATACTAAGAAAGAACTCTCTTCTCAATTGCTTACCTTCCTTGTTCCAAAAGGACAACATTGGTCAAACCAAGTTTTGCCAAATGATATGCCACAGCACAGCCAACAATCCCTCCACCACAGACAACAATTTGACTGGATGAAGGAAGGTCTGCCTCCTTTTCCACAACTGGGGTTTCATTTGATATTTTCCTTAAATAAACAACATTAAATTTCCTTAAGTATTGATTGTGGCTATGCACTGATGTACAAAGACAGGGGTGGTGGTGGTGAGACGCTGGTCAATATTCGCTAAGCCGCTGAAATCTTGTTAGATTTCCCCCTCCTGGAATAAATTTTGTAATTAATAAAATCAGGTGGGGCTGTTTACGTGCATCCGACCGAATCTGGCATAAAAATGACAAAATCTGGTCATCCTGCTGGATGTAGCCCACCAAAGCACAAGATTAGTAACAAGACCACCAACATTATCTCATGACTATGATACTTTTATTAGTTTAAAGGGTCTTGAATAGAAGATTTGTATAGTAGAAACATTTGTAGAAGAGCATTTTATCACTGTAATTTAATAGTACATTATCTCGAGTGCACTCTTATAAAATGCCTCGGAAAATTATGCAAAATACTTAAAGTTTACCTTGCTAAAAGTTTGTCGAAGCGATATGTTCTTGGCTGGAGCTTCCATCGTCCCAAATACGAGTATTTACTCGTGAAATTTGTAAGAAATTTGCTTGCATTCTGCATGTTCAAATGTACAACGGTCGATGGTTTCGAATAATGATTCTTCAATGTTCAACCACAACCTGACCTTCAACCTTAGGTTTGCTATTTATGCTAATTTATCCCGGTTACAACATCCGTAAACCAGTCTTGAACTGGATTATATGGTGTTACCAGCCTCGTACCCAGGCGCTTTATTGGAAAGCAGTAGTTTGACTGAATAGTATTGTTTAGGATTGTAGACTGATCCCCAGATAAATTGAAGACCCAAAACAAACACGAAGTTATTTAGGTTCAAAAGTGAACGTGATAAAGATTAATGATTAATCTATATTACAAAAACAGCAAACGAATTAAATGTTTATTTTCAAAAGTCTTCCTTTGGATTCAGATTGATATATTAAGGTTTCCACGATCTGGAAGCGATATTTTCACTGCAAAAAGAAACAAAGGCAAAATGTGAAAATTCAGCATATGAAAGCGAAACTTTTTTATTGTATATGAAAACGGATGAGGCAATATACCTGTACATTGGGTGGGCGTCCCTGTATCGAGAGCTTTAGAAGTGAAAATAAGAAGTTAGTATTGTTAAAAATATTATTGAATCTCGTCAGAAGATTGAAATGAAATATCAGCTTACTATGTATTGGCAGGAATCGGTCTGATTCCAGTCCAGTCAACAAAATGAAATCTCGAATACTATAAGGAGGTGAGGAGACGAAATGTCAACACTCATGACTTGAGGAAATTCACAATTTACCTTGTTTAAATGAAGCTCCATCCTCGCAAGCCAGGCTCTAGCGTGGGCCGTGGAGCGTAGGTAAAAGAATCTGGCTTGCGAGGTTGATGAAGCTCGACTTTTTTAACGTAATATATATTCACCTGCTCCGGACGCACGTGAGGTGGAATGTATTGAAACTTGTATCTCTTGGAAAAAGAGCTTTCATCTGGTTCTAAACACCGGGGAAAAAGAAAATAAGATGCTGCCGATTATGAAGGAACAAGAGCTTTATTATTCCTTCGAAATGTTTTGGAAAGATAAACGATTCTTTGGAGAACGGAAAATCGTAGAAAGGAGTAATTTGATACCTCTGCGAAAAGCCGGGAAGAGTTCTCCTAACTTATCAGGATGCATCCTTCGCAGATCACTTCCAAAACCAGAGTTAGTGTATGGTCTTTGACTTTGACTGCATCAAGAAACAATATCATCAAACTGATTATTCATATCGCTATCTGAAGACCTTTTTCGTATACATCTTAATATTTACCTGGTGCGAGACGCTTCATGCAAAGACCTTGTTTCAGGTCGACCATAATCCGTAGCTGGACGTTGTTTGCTCTCGTTTTCTACGTTAAACTAAAAAGAAATTTGCAACGAAAGAATATTAAAAACGTCGATGCTCTTTCCAGCTTAATTTCCAGACGTTAGTAACGAGAATGCTTCCTTAGCAACACTCATTGTAGAATGAACCAGTCCCGATTCTCACAAGTTATCCGCTTGCAATTATAGCATCTTTAGGCATAATGTATTTACAAAAATAGTTTTCTCACCTCCTCTCGAAGAGGCTCTTTCGTCTTCCTGAATAAAGTCACAGCAGCATGTCGAAAATCGTCTGTTTGTAGACAGAAAAAACCCCAAAAATTATAAACAAACAGGACATGATAAAACCTACGATAAAATAAGTTAGATACAGTTAAATTATCATTTAACTACTCATGTTCCAAGGCTGATTTTAATCGATGAACAGTTGGGATAATTAAAATAGGATACCTCTGGTAAGGTTTGTAGTCGTTCTACAATGTTCATAAGGTAGTTTCTCAGAGACAGTGTCCATGTCCATACGTCGAAAGGTCGGCAAGTGTGGATGATAAAGTCCCTCTTTTGCAGAGGCGAGCATTACCGTTCCACGATTAAATTTAGGTCCTTCCAACGAAGGGAACTGTGTTTGCGAACTGTAATACATTTTATCGCTCGACAAAAACTGATTTTATCAGCTGGTTCAAGCTCTCGCAATGTTTGGCCTCAAGACTCCGCTATTTCCAAAACAAATATGACCGTGTAAAATAATCCACTGAACGAGGTTTTGGACCAATTAGCGCGCGCGTTTCAATGGAGATAAAGGCAATTATTGACGCAAGATGATTGAAATGTTTTGTATACATATTTTACGACGATACTTCAAGTCGCAGTTCAACATTTCTGCATGATTATACAAATATTCTGAAGGGAACAGAGTTTTGAAAAATGCTCAAGTGTTCCCGTTGCTGAACCTACAAATGTTTTAATTTAATAAGTCAGGAGGACTAAACCACTATGTCTATGACCTGCTGGCTTCGATGTTGTTACTTCACGGTTGTCAAAGCAACCGTGAGTTTTACCAGCAGTTATATTTTATGAATTATGAAATATATTTAGATAAAAACGTTTTGATGCATAGAATTGATTTGTGAACGCTTGTGGTTGTGGCTTAATAATTCGTAAGGCATGTAGTTTAGGCTGAATTGAAAATGAAGAAGACTGAAGTCTGAACACTGATGGTAATCATTGACAGTTTCCCAACAACCTCTCCTGTAAAGTATCGAAAAACTATAAATATAAGATTCTCTTTCTCAATATTACCGACTGATCTCGACGTGGACGTCCTACAGTGTTCTATGGGGAGCTTGTGCAACGATTCATCCATATCTAGTCTACGATATGATGGTGGTTTAGGATGCAGCATTCCTTCTTTAACAGCAACTAGCATTCTCCGCGGTTTCTCGTAGCTGTAGTCAGTGCCGTGCGGACGAACATTTGTGTGTCGAGAATACCTATCTCCTTGCCTGTCATAGCCATACCATCTGTGACCAGGACGGTTCTGTAAACGCGACATTTTAAAGAACGCCAGCAAAAATTTGTCGGGGTCAAACCTCGGGTGAACCGTGGTCAAATATACTAGAGTCCGTTTACCCGACCGGTCAATCGATATTATCAATACCCGTGAAAACAGTTAATGGTACCGTCATGAATAAAACGTCACGAATATTGTATTTTACATTCATTTTATTTTCCAATGATCTTTATATAGTCTTTATCTAACTGATCTACGAGCTACAATTGTTTGAAGAATGTGTGTTCTATAATAATAATTCACAAGTAGCCTGCACCTGTGACTGCATATTGATTCCTTGTAAAATACAAGCCTCGATACAAGCTTCGTTTTAAGCCCATTAAAAAACGAAGAAAAACTATATCACTTTCGAGCACAACCACTACAGAAACGAGAAATCGAGTTTGGGATCAACTTGACACATCTAAGACATCCACACATCGCTTCTACGGCCCCTGAGTAATTCCCTGGACTATCATTCCACGCCAGTCTGATGATCTACAACACCTCCTTACCATCGTCCGCCTCGATTTAATGCTGCCCCGGTGTGTTCGTCAGCAAACCCAGGGGTGTTCATCGGCGATGAATCACGACGTTCTTAATATTCTATACTCTTGCTAAGAGCGCGGATAGTTTTATATATGAATTAATCTTTCTCTATATATACAATATATACAAAGTCGGCCCGATTTATACCAGAGACAGATGATTAACATAGACATAGGTCTTTGCACGACGTGCTCACAAACGAAATGGAAATAAGGTGAAAAATATGCCTGAATGCACATGTATTTATCTGTCTTAAAAGGCATACGGCATAATCTGTAACCAGTCGCCATTTTTGTTGATTGTACTAGTTTACAATATGCTTTCCAAGTAAACAAACTGAGTTTACTTTCCTTTGTTTTCTTGGCGACTGGTTATCATTCATATCGTCTTTTTTATGGGTACGAAAATACAGAAGAAGTTGAAAAATGTTATCTGAGCACATGGTTTGGAAAAATCAACCAAATTCGTGGGAATTCAAAACCATCTTTGGTAAAAATGGGGCCATCCTGTATATATTTTCATATATACACTCATATATAAAATTTATTCTACACAATTTTGGACTGACGGGACATCAATATCTTCTTGAAGAAGATCTGTCTTGATCTGGCAACATAGACGTGACTGACCAGTTGATGTGTTTTCCAGGAATCTGCTGCTGGTTGAAACGGGGCCCCCCTTGTGCCGAGGACGATGGTGGTGATGATACCTCGCTTGCTTGTTGGGAGGCCTGGTACGGATCACGACCTAAGCAATGGCAATAATATCGATTGTATATGACATAAAACAACGGCAATAATATCGATTGTATATGACATAAAACAACGGCAATAATATTGATTGCATATGACATAAAACAACGGCAATAATATCGATTGTATATGACATAAAACAACGGCAATAATATCGATTGTATATGACATAAAACAACGGCAATAATATCGATTGAACATGGCACAAACCCGGGAAATAAAGAAGAAAATTCACTACTTTACGCAGCAATAATATCATGTTAATTTTATGTTTGCTAAACAAAACAAACGTACCTCTGTCGGGATGGCTTGGCGGGGAATTACGTCCGTCCACGATGGAATCTAACAGGTCCTAAATGTAGTCAGACGTGAGGGCAATTAGCATAACAGGAACTAACTAATTTGTACAACTGTCCAATCCGGGAAATGCACGTGCGTAGTTAACGTGACAAAGTGATGTCATATTGCATGTGCTAAATGCATTAAAAACAGAAGATGGCAAGGCATATCAGTTGTCGTTTATGGACACTTTCAAACATATTGATAACAGTAAATTACTGAAATGTTTAGTCCTCTGTGAAAATTTCGAAATACAATACAAATGCATTTGAAAGTGTGTTCATAAACGACGACCGATATGCCTTTCCATCTAATGTTTTTAATGCATTTAGCACATGCGAAATGCGAGATTTGAGCTGATTTTGAGTGCTTGAAGAGGCTTTGCATGCGTGCGGACTTACATCAAGCATGCCCGTATCACTGTAATTTCCACCAGCAAGGATGTTTTGAAACGAGTACAGATTGTCTTCGATGTACTGGACATGATTTTGTAATTGCTCCCTAAAACAAACGCGCAAATTAGACCAGGGACAGGTTTACAAGGGAAGCTTGGGTGGGTGGGTAAGTGGATGGATAACCCTCAGTTCAAACGGGTGCATTTTTTGGGTACCATTTGATGCCAGGCATTTTTTGGGTACCATTTGAAGGTACCATCTAAGGGGGAGGGGGCATTATCTAGATTAATTTTGATGTCAGATAGAGTCACATACTTGTTGATACTGGAGGCTTGGGAGGATGTCACAGTGGTTGGTGTATTCCGGCTTGGCATGATACACATTGTTGAAGCCGGGTTAGGGTTGTATGTTTGCACTGAGGGTTGCACTATTCTTGGCTGTGATGGTATGTTATTGTAGTCTTCTGGGTAATGACTTGTGTTTTGGTTCTGGATTGGCAGATGGCGTAGGGGTTGATATGGTTCTTCGGTGCTGCTGCTGGTTGGATTTTCTGGCTCGTTTACAATCGGCCGAACAGCAGATATTGAGATGCCAACATACTCCTCTGGGTCGTCCACTGCAGTGATTACCGGGCCTGATGTTTCTGGTAAAAATGGTAAAAATGTGAGGTATTTTGCTAAGTATTATGTTAGGGCGACGACACATTCCATGCCAATTGCAAAGAGAAACATGTTTATCAAGTTGTCTAGCCAAAGAATGGAGCAAGTCAAATAGCAATGGATCCCTCAACTCTGAGTATTTTACTCACCTGGGTAATTATTAGCTGGTATAGGCATAGCACTTGGTCTGGGTGGCGACTAATAAAAAAAGCAACAAACTGTTGATTACAAATTATATGGGAACTATAAATTTGATCTTTCATTTCTTTTCATGCTTTTTGAAACAAAAGAACTAACATTTACCCTCATGTTGTAAGAATCTTGTGGTTGTTGTTGTTGCTGCTGCTGTTGTTGTTGCTGTGACGTCCCAGCATTGTCCATATTCACCCCTGAAGGACATGGCCTTTTAGGGTTGATATGTTCTGGTCCTTGCAACATCAATGGTCTATTGGAACAAAATGAGAGGTTATAGGAAGATATTGTAATATTACAGGGGCCAGTTATACAAAAGAATAGTTAACTTTTAACTGTAGTTAATAAGGACAGAATTGGCCAATCACTGAGTGGACTAGGATTTAACTAAACCCAGATGATCAAATGTAACATTACCTTTTGTTGGTGAGTCCATTATTTGAGTACAAGAGTTTCATCAGGAATCGAATCAGCTGTTGTGCAATAAAGAAAAAAAATGACATTTAACCCTGAGCTTACTTTCAACCAAGTTGTTTTAAATGAACTAAAAACCTACCTTGTTGACAACTTGTTCCTGTTCTTCGTGCTTTTGTCTCAAGTCAACTAATTCCTGGTACAATGTTTGATTTTCCCTGTTAAATAATAAAACATTTGTTATCAAATAGGACTACCTTAAATCACCAATGTTCCCATCTTTCCCCTCTCATGAGTCAAAATATCATCCTACATTTTTACTTGGTCCAATTTCGAAGACATATCCACTTGTTTTCCTTTGATGTGATGAATGTCTGTCAGAACACGATTGTATTCCTCGCCCTTGACTTTCTTGTCGTCAGGTGTTGACTGAAATGAAATTAATGATTTAAATATATGATACTATTAACAGACTTGTCACGTGTACAAGATAACAAACAATTTGCATCTCCAGGGGTACAGTACCTTTCGTTTCACATGTTCAAGCAGTCGTGGCTGGCTTCTGATGAAGTTGGCATTCTGAAATTGCCAGTCATCTTTCTCAGCTTTTAAACCACCCTGTTCGGCACCAACCACTTTGCGAAAGCCATCTGGAGGAAAGGGAACGATCAATTTAAAACAGAAAGTGGAAGTATTTGGGAAAAAACATGCAGGGAAAACATGTGATGCAAGCACTTTGATCTCATTACAAAGCAATAATTTAATAATTCAATGCAGACAAGGAATGTTAATATAAGTGATTGGACTTGAAATTGACAAAATGTGTGGCAGAATAATGTTACATTAACATTACACTCTTAGGAAAATAAGAAATAAATAAAAACTAATTTGATCGGTATAAAAGAGCAGTGAAATACTCTTGCCTATTGCCATTCTGATGCAACAATTAAGAGAAAACAGCATCCCACTACATCAATTACATGGATGTAAATTGCCATTTATATTATGCACATATAGTGTAGTTACAAATACAAACTGTTGAATACAATTATTCATAAAACTAGTCCTAATAAATAAATTAGTTTAATTTGCCATGACAATGACAGAATATAGACCCAATATAGTTGGTCTATATAAGGTAGCAAGGTGTGTACAGCTATGAATGATTATCTTAGCTTCAATTAGTGTCCACTTCAAATTTTATGCACTTTTGACAATGGCAAATGTGCATGCATGAAAAACACAGCAACTCTTAAGATCTATATAAGATATTTCATTATAGAAGTTTTTTTTAATTTCAATATAATTTGCAATTGTTTTATGAATTACAATGTTCGATATTGATTTTCAAACTATCGATCACTTTCAGTTGAAGGAAATGTCCACAAACTCATTTGCGAGAATCAGCCAAATTTCAAAAGATGAACAAAATTTCTTGCGAAGGTTAGATTAACCTACCATGAGGGCAGTAAACAGCACAATATAAAACTTTGTTGCCCAGAGTTACGGCAAGTTGCAATTTCAGGATGACCGCCAGTTGCGGTAAGGTAAAAAATTTGTGACGAAAGTAATGATTCACTATTGTTAATATAATGCATTTATACAAAATGAACCATGGAATAATTCATCTTGGTCTTTGGTATCGAATATTTTTAGAAACACCATTTCCTCTGTGAAAACTGTCCACAGAAGTTTCCATTTTTACACTTCCTTTCAAGTAGCAAAAATATATACACAGAAATTTACAATATTAACTTTATAATAGCTCATTGTGTTAAACAGCAAGCTAGTGAAGCCGATCGAAACGATTATTGAGCAATATTAAAACATGAACTATTCAATTACCCAAAACAAAATATCGAAACAGTGACACAGGATTTACGCTGAACATTAAATCAATATCACAGTTCGCACGAACACCATAATTTGTAAAATAATTTAACAGAAGTACAATTGTACTTGAATAGCAAATCAATTTAAAGAATGCAACCGAAGAGCAGCACTTTTAATAAATACACTTTGCAATGTTTCGCAACGCGTTCTTCATTGTTAAGACCGTAAGCATTCATAAACGACATTGAGAGCAATTCATGTAGAACGCACCCACTCCGAAAGTGTTTAACTGCAGGGCCTCCATTAATCATTTGGTTTTAAAGACTACCCACTAGGTGAAGGATTGAGTTTATTAAATATAGTCGATCATTGAAATAATATATTTCTATCGTTCAGGAAAAAAAACTCGACATATCAACACTCGATATTTCAAAATAAAGCGTACTAGATATCATGCTGATGTAAACTTACACATATTCAGTTGTCGTACGAAGCTGGCAAAGTTGTTGTGCTTGAAATACTTGGGTAATATGTCGCGTGAGAAAGTGACTTGGTCGTGGACAATGAAGCTCGTTTCGTCCTACAAATAAACGCGGAAAACGCACAGGATTAGCCACAGATTTGCGGTGCGTGACGCGAAGTTACAAGGACACAAATTTCGGAAGCCATGTTGTTCCCAAATGCATCGCCCGAAATCGCACACTTACGGGACTCCATGATATCAAATGGTTCGACTGCTGGTCCTCGACGAGCTTCCACAGCTTCGCAAGGAACGCGGGGACACCAGATGAGATCGTTAAAGTACGATTGTCCATGTCTGTATAAACGCCTCGCAACACACTCATATCACAAATATCCTCATCCATTTTTCTATCAGTTTATATACCAAGTATCCCGCGATGCGTCGGGGTCGTGACTAACCGCAAATTCCCAGCATGCATCGCGCAGGCATTAATAAGCAAAGAAGTTGCCATCATCACAAAGCCTAGATTATATCCGAATAATGGCCTTCTAAAAATAGGCAATGGCAGCTGATCATGCATGCAAAGGGTAGTTAACTATATTTACAAGTGTTTTGATTAGAAGCCATTTTTATCTCGCCACCGAAGCGCCTCGAACATGCCACGAACGTCTGCCGAAATAGCGCGTCGCTCAACACCTTGAAACCCCAATCGATTTCGTCAGAAAGTAAAAAAAAAAAAAATGCTGTCCTTGAAACATCAATTTGCGGTATTCAGTAATATACTGGGTTTCCCTACTAACTTGCCCCAGAACTTGAGAATAGGGTCAAACACTTTATAAAAACCAGATCCCAAGAAAATCGACTGAACCATGTTCTACTAAATAGACTATTGCAAAATTAGAAAGGGCAACTTGAGACAACCCAACGACGGGTTCTCCTTTGAGCAAACAGTACTGACGAACTACTGTATATTCATATATAAAGACAGTCACCACTAAGGAGTTTTTTAGTCACCACTAAGTTATTTATCTCACGAAATTACAGCTGATTGTGTGTGTGAATAAAGTATACAGGCTTTTGTCTTGCAGTTTATTTTAGGGAGCGACTCAATGAAGTTCTAAAACTGTTTTTTTTTGTTGATTGTGAAATGCTTTAGAAGTGAAACCCATGGCAACTAATGTACATATTTGTGATCGAAAGTAACAAACGAATGGTCTGGAAGAATTACGAGACCGGACGACTTTTCGCGATCATTTTTCCGGACAAAATACGTCATGAATAAATTATGAGAGTGGCTTCGAGAATATTCCATTAAGACTGTGCGTATTTCCGGATGCCAATTGGCGAACTAGAATATTCGCCGGCACGCCAGAATGATCGAAAGCTCTTTATCTAGTGAGAACCTCCCAAGATAGACTTTCTCGAAGCTTCATTTTTGAGAATCGTTTAAACCCACCCTACTTTCTACTGTCGTTCTTTGCATATCATATTTTCTTGTCATATTTGCACATTTCAAGCACTTCCCGAACATTGTAACGTACTTAAGTCACACAATAGACACATGCACATTCTCAGCTTATCATTGAAGTGGAGGTCTAGATTGTGTCATGCTTGCTTCGAATTACTATCATTACCAGCCCGGTTCAGGATGGAGAGAGGTAGATGGAAAGAGGTACAGTACTCATTTTGTTGTTTATTCGGTTAAAATTTCCATGAAAACAACGTTCGATTGTCTTCCAATCAACAAGCTTCAAATTTCATAATATTTTCACTCACACTCGACCTTCAAGGCATGGAACTTAAATTCTTCTTCTTATCGATTCATGAATACAAAGTTTCCTCCATTTTCCACACTCTCTGGACCTAATTCCTCTTCAAACTTTAAAACGTTTCACTTCATGAGAAACTCTCAGTATATATTAAAATTTATGGCCACTCGTTTCGTTATCGTGTGGAGTCCATATGCATGGGGTTTGACTGTAGGGACAAGAATATAAATTTACGATTTTTTTTCAAAGCAAAAGTTATATGTCTGAGCCTTCATAGACGAACAATTTGTGCAAAAATCTATTCATTACAATCATTGAAAGCATGCACTATCAAAACTTTATATATACATATTATATGAAATATATACTTTCATGATTGGGTTACACTTACAATCATGCATGCCATGACAGCAAGTTTATACTTTTCTTTTTTCTTTTTCATTATTGTATACATTCTTGAAATATATATATTATATCTTATCGTTTCTACATCTCTGCATGATAAACAATTCGCAAAATCATCTGGTATAAACTCACATATAGACTGCATGCCCTGTAGACTTGATTTTAAAAGAAGATAAGTACATCTTTGTATACCAGCTTTTCTAAATACTTGCAAGAATGCATTTCAAATGTGTCGTTGAACGTTTAGATTTACGACATAAAACGCATGGAGATATTTCCTCTGTTACAAGGGAATCACTTAGTTTTTTCATGGCTCAATGCAGTACAACACTCATCATTGCATCAGGACTTGTTTCGACTTGGATTACACATTACTTTGTTGCCTGTAATCATCGATTGTACATTCCTTAGTTTTCATTATATCAGTATAGCCACAACATGAATTCCTTGATGTGAGTGATTTCGTTGCCTTCTTGTAAGCCGCAACAAAACTATCAATGTGATTTGTTTGGATAGCAGCACTGAATCGTATATGTTTTTCATTTACAATTCTTCGCGATAGGAATTGAGATAACTTTTCAATTGTGCAAACTATTCAGGAGTTTGAATCAGTTTAAAATATAACATTTACCATTGATATGTATTGCTGTCTTTATGTCTCATGTCTGCTATACATCTCGAAGTTGAACTACTTTGAAAAGGACACTTGTGCCGTATTCCGGCATGACGATTGACGTATTAGAATACTCTACATCACATCGTTCATGGTTTGAAGCAGTGCAAGTGTCCTTGTTCACCCTGTGTGTATACCCATGAAAGTTGAGCTCCAAACCGAAGACGAAGTAGAAAAGTTTATACAGAACATGCCAAGTATAAAACTATAAAATATATCTAGATTATGTCAGGATTTTGTATGACTTGTGTCTTTTAGGTCTTGAGTGCCCAATAATCTTCGCTTCCTGTTAACTTTAAGATGGGATATAGTTGTTCTTTCGTGTGCAGTCTGCAGTTAAATACAAGATCTATTGCTTGACTATTCCATCTCGAGCACAACACATTTTATAATTGTTGAATTAAGGTTAACGGTGCTGGGCCACAAATCGTTATAAACTCAGATTATATGACACAGAATATCATGCAGGTATAAAACTTTAGGAGATGAGAATTTATCGAAAACTTGGGGTTGAACCTATATACTTTAGACCTTGCATTGAATTGCCCACATTAATGTATGAACTACCTTTTTTCCTTGTACACACGATGGGTTTTAGGCGAAATAAGTTATTACTTAATTGTATTGCCATGCATTGCTGGCAACACCAATGGCATTTATTTCTTCTTTTTTAATCGATTGCCCTTCGGGCTCTGGTCAGAAACCCTTATGGTTCCATGAGAGAGAATACATATACATCGATTATTTAGAGAACGAAAATAGATCTTAATATATAGAGAAGATTAAGGAGGCAATCGAAAGTTCTTCGAAATTTAAAAAGCCTGCGCGGGTAAACACACACAGGGTATACTGCTATATAATTCTGCTATAATATATAACATTTGTATGGACATAAATATATTTTTGAACAAACAGCTTTTCAAGATACACATGGGACAATTTATATTTTTCAATTTTCTTCGAAATCTCATAACTATAATATATACAACTGAATTTATATTTTTGTGTTCATGAATCGTGTGAGGGTGTTTTTCTTTTCAGCAAAAATTACATGTGAATTTCTGCGGTTTTTAAGATATGCACAGCTTTTCAACAATTCCTATTAATATAGCCATCGACAGACAAACGACACGCCTTAGTACGTTGTTCAAGTTAAATTCATTACAGCGAGGCTTATATTCACATGGATGAAATCGAGGATTTTCCAACTTAAAAATTAAGAAATCTTGAGTGCACTTTCCGATTAAATTTCGAAATACTGAACGCTTCAGACGGCTTGATAAATAGATTACGAAGATAAAACTGACTCCGAAAGCTAAATATGTCGAGGAAATATAGAACCCTTCCTGCATGAATCAAGATTTACAAATGTACAATAAATATTAGGACAGAAAGAAAACTTTCATGAAAAGCAACAAAACAATATAGACCAGTACTTTTATGGCTATATAAACATATATGATTTATATATGAACTAATAAAGTATATATTTGTATTACGAAGGTTTTACTTGCATGCATTGTTAAATGTGTTGGATAAGAGGAGGACAAATATGGTATATAGCTTTGTCATGGTATAGAAATTTCTTTGAGAGTTTGTAGAGGCGTTTGCTCTTAGGGTACTAAGACAAATAAGGGGAGGATAGACGGAACTATAGTGGAGGGCTTGGTTGATGACTGTTAATGAATGGTTAATCTCACGAAGAAGTGCACAAGAGAACTACAAGCACATGACATTGACACAAGTCTATACTTATGTGTATACAAATGAAATGTACAATTACTTGTGACCTATATACAGAAACATTTCATTATATACGTTTCAACTGATTGCAATACATACATTGGTATTTAATGATAGTCAATTATCAGTTTTCAAATTCATAATCATATTCTATTCTTATTCGCAACACTGAAATAGTCATGGGAAAAGGGGACTTGACTTGAAATCATAAACATATTGTTTCACAACAAGACGATGCCTGTTTAACATCAAAATGACATTTTTTCGTCTTGGTGCACGAATGGCAAATCCTATAGATTTAACAGAAATATCTTGCGACCAACAAGCATGCTTGCATGTTTATAGTAACAAGCTTCACATCCGAATGTGAAAATCTTCTGTGGGAACTGCCCGTTTAGCGTCTTACTATCGGTCTCTTTAATTCACGAAATAATTATATAATGTATAAAATAAACCAATTTGTTTACCCTGCGATGGTTTTGCAACCATTTCGCAGTATTCACATTCAATTCATGCATCCGTTTCAAGTTACAATTTTCACAAATTTGCATGCAAGGATATTTCATTTATATTACATCGTATAGAATCAGAATGTGCTGTTCTTTCTCACACAAGTTTTTTTTAACTTTACAATTTTATAGGCACGTTGGTAATCCTGATATCCCAACGACAACGTAATCAGTTCACGCTGAATGAAGTCGAAGAGAGTTGGGATTCGCATGCCAGCCAAGTGGAATAGCATCGAGACATCGCGTCTGCGGTCTGCATGCTAGATATTTACAACCTTTCTTCAAAAGAGAACATGTAAAATTTGAGCTATACACTAGCTGTTATCCACAAAGGACCGCCTTATTGTTCTTCTCTCGTTTTCACTATATATTTATATATTTAAAGTCTTTATGTTCATTGACTCTGTAAGACTGACTCGGCTCTAAGTGTTGTTCGTTGACTGTGTCTGTGTATTCACAGAATGATGTTCGTAATTTACCAAACGTCTTCCAATTAAATACCTGCAAAATGAATGTGTTGTTTTAGTTTACATTTGGTTTTGGAGGTTCTTAATCATAGTTGCACGCGTTTGTTGGGATATTTCGAGGGGAAAGACTTTGTGGTTTATAGTTAAGACAGGATTTAGCCATGGGAACATTTGCTTAGCCCCTTATGTCGCTGTGAATAAGTCTTTAAAACAGCTTTGCTGCATGGTGCAAATCTATAACCGTAATCTTCTTATTTGTTTAATTAAGATTAAAGAAACAATTAAACATATCACAGCCTTAATCGTTTTCAGGACACGCGAGAAGCTTTGCATGAGTATATAAAATTTATATTGGGAGTTTCCTCCCAATATATAACATAATCAGAGTCTAAGGATTAACCTATCGTGTAATATAAGATAGAGTTCAGACCTATGATAGTGTATAGCTTAGGTAGTAGACTCATTGTATATACTATAGCATGGATCTGATTCAATATACTTTTACTTGATATATTTTGAAGGCTAAATTCAAAGTCATCGTTAAATCTGTATATATAGTCATCGCATGCAAATATCATGTGATGGCGAATGAATATCAAGCTATCTTTAGAAATTTCAGAAATGAAGCACATGCACATACAAGGATAAGCCAGGCAAAAAAAAGCGACAAAGACTCAGAATGAAGACAGCGGAATGATAGTCCTAAAATCCTCGTTTCTCGTTCTACTGACTGTTCAGTGACCATATTATAGTACCCCAATTACTCGATAATTGACACAAATGATTATATATTTTCTTTCGAAAAAAATATGCGAGTTGGGTGTACTTCAGACTTTGTAATAAACTGCCCTTTATCAAGCAAGTTTGCACAAGCAGCTGTCGCGTCATTCACGTGACGATATATACATCATGCTGGTTCTTACTGTAACACCCAACTTCTGGAAAGCGCTCAGGAATGATGGATGACGTCGAAGGAATGGCGTGCGAGAACTTTCGCGCACGCATTACAAATCATGGTCACAAAAACAAAGTATGTTTCCGGAAATTTCTACTTTAGTGTTTGTTCGCAGTGAACATTATATCTAAATGCGAGAAGCACTTGAGCTTCCGACCGGCCCCCTATACGATAAACTGACAGCTAAAATTAACTGGGGAAATGTGACGAAGAAGTGCTTTGTTTGTCCTTTGAGCCAGGTTTGATCAGATTTCGTGAGGTTAATTGTAAAATGGCAAAGTTCATTGAAATCACGATGTTTATGTATTTAGCCAAATAGCATTTAAGTATACACCATTTTTAAGAGCCGGTAACCTCGTTAGCAAACCTACAACTATTTCCGTTTCAGTCTTCTATCTGCGTGAGGTTATTTGATAAAGTGAAGACTGAAGTTGCATGCATGGGACTTAGAAAACAAACACTAACTAATATCAGGCATATCGCTCGCACCATAATGACATCCATGCATGACCATGCAAAATTTCTCCAGGAATTGCGCTTTTGGGAAATTAATGCATGCATATTAAGACTGTGATCGCAGGGAAGCTTCCAGAGGATGTTGTGAATCAGAATCCCAATCCTAGCACTTTTTTCATTCCTCTATCGAAAGAATAACAATGGCTGTTGTACACATTCCAAACAATTTTCGACTGAATTATTTATGTACAAGTGACCTTGGTCGTTGTGTTTTGCAATCTTTTGTGCTGGTATTTTTTTTTATCGTCTTTACCGGAGACACGCTACGAAACGTCAATACAAATCACATGCTTTATAGGGAGGACGCGTGCACGAACCAAGTCATGCGTTCTGACTTCGGCACATCCAGATTAAAAGCCAGCAAAATAATGGTCTCTCACGCCCACTAATTGGTACTTGTTATTTTAGTATTTTGGCTGGTATTTTCAGTCGCATCGTCACGAAATGAAAGGAGACCTCAAAAGAATGTACGATTTTCGCATGTTTGCAGCGAGCACGGAAACCACAAGCAATGTTGCATGGTCAGTATGATATTGGTCTGAAAATTTGTGGTCATTTCGACGACTGCATCATGCACCGAGGATCCTTCAATAAAAATGCATATTGGTACTAAGAGAAACATGTTATAATTATTGAGAAAAATTTGAGGGGATTTCTACCAGTAAAATGTATGCATGCATGGTCATCTTATATAGACGACTGAATTACGAAGATTGGTACTATTACTAAATGAAAATGCACATATATCATTACTGAGCGAATATATCGTGCGAATATATAATATATGCAGTAAGAGATATCCCAATATATTAAAAAAAATATCTATCAATATATTTTTGGTCAGTATTTAGCAAAAGGCCGGAATAAACAACTCATGTAGTGTACCAAAGATTAACGACTAATCAGGTTTTTTTCATAATATAAAGAAAAAACGTTTCACGCGGGATCGTCTACGACAGAGATATACATATAATATCCCTGAGGTTCCAATATCGTGCTAACCTTGACCGTTTGCCAGTCGTTCGAAAACCGCGACAAACGGCACCTTTTCACGCATGTTAATAATTTCAGAGTTTTTTATATGATTACCGGGGGTAATTATCCTTTCTCACGATGCCGAATGTGCCGCCATTATTGGGGTACTTTTTTTTTAAGTTGTCAGAGCGCAAGACCCGGCTGTCTTTAATTTTAGGCTTAATTTATTGTTCAAATGGTCTATGGACTCTTGAAAAATGCTTCTTACATTGCTGTTATTGTTTAAACGCATTTAAGAAAATTGAAAGTACCCCAAAAATGGCGGATATTCGTCATCTAATTAAAATGTTGTTATCGAGACAACACTTGAAATACATAATGCAGATATCATGAAATAATGAAATCTCAAATAAAATACTATATATATATTTATATTTTATATATATTGCTTAAAAACAAACATTTGCGCACTTCATAACTATTCACGAGCGTCTATATACATATAGCGTGTGGGAGCCCAAAAAAAGTTATTAAAAGCATCTCATTTAATAAAACATTTTTGGAAAATTAGCATGACAATTGGCGAAAAAAATTCTTTGGGGCATTATAACCATGGAGATATATCTCTATATGTAAAAATCTTATCCATTCAAAGCGATATGAGTTTTGAGTCAATGAATCTTATCTTATACTTCTTGACTACATGAAGTAAGGCGACGACTGGTTCTACTTGTACAACCGTGAATGCAATACCTCGCTTATTTATTGATGACGCGAACCTTGCATGCGGGAGGCCTTAGTCAGCATCATATACAAAGACGATCATCCCCCGAGGGAATTGTACGAAATTGGTACGTCTGTCTCATTGTGAACGGCGCGGAATTGTCAAGTAATTAATAGATAATTGGAAAGTGATTAATCCTAAAATGTTTTGATTGTCCTCTATTTATAGTGTTGTGCGAAATTGAAAATAGATTATCTTTTTATCCAAATTTTCAAAATTCTTCAAAATATTTGCAATTGTTTCCATGCGATCGAAGTAAACGAAGAAAAATACTGTAAAATCGACATTTTAACAAATTATAACCCGCCAAGGAACTGACGGAGTTTTCGAAAATCGCATTTAAAACACCCATACGAAAACCTATATATTTCGCCAAAGGCTTAAAACCGTACGCGTATATACAGATATATTTCGAAAATTTTCCTCAAACGCGCCATATCTACATATTTGAAAATCAGCTTCACCGCTAATATGTAGCGATCTATTTCGCAAAATGGCTTCACATATCCCTCTTTATGCGTATCGAATCGTTATTAAAAAAACCATTTCGAAAATACCATATACAGTGCACATCTGCATTAGATTTCACCCCTTTTTCATATACGACCCATAATCCATTGACTGTGTCAGTCTGTGTGTAGGTAACACGTGGAGGCTAAAGGAACGGGGTATCTTTAGGTAGAGTTGATATTCGTTGCTCTTTATCGATATTGAAAATAATTATTCGTTTATCGCTATACGAAATCACACAAAGACCTCAGTAAGCATTTGAAGGTCAAACCGGAAGAAGCACATGACCTTGCCGTATAGTTAAAATTATCCCCCCAAAATATACATATTTTATCAATAGTGAAAATTTGGCAATTAGTTTAGTTTTTTTTTACGAGTGTTATGCAAGATATTTAGCCAGGCTGGGAAAGAGAAAGGGTACGCGCGTGTGATGGCGGTCACCGATTAATTCGCGTGAAAAGTGAATCACTGGATTTCGTCTGTCCCTCATCTTGTATTTTTATAGTAAAGATAATCGACGAGAACCACCTTTTAGTAAAAGCTAAGCATTTCTAATTAGATTAACTTGCATTATCTAATACTACACCCAGCGCACTGGGTGTGTCTGTTTACTTTTGCCTATTAAGAATATCATAGAAGCGGTTACACAACTTCTCCTTTCAACACTGACGAAAACATATAAAATGTTTTCAAAACAAAACACATATATAATTCCAACAAAACCTTTCGAGAAGGCGTGCATGCAATTTCTCGGATAAGACCGACGAAAATTTTAAAAAAGAAAATGGGATGTTATTTTGAGGGACAACCCTTTCCTGTTTACTATCGCTGACAGGGCCAAGGTTATTGACGTAAAACATGAGCCTGGTCAATTACTTGCTCAAGTTGGCGTGGCTGTAAGTCTGTAACATGTTGCAACGTGCTATAACACGTGGTGTAACAAATTTAGACCCGTTTCAAAATAGGATGAAGATAAAAATACTCTGGGAAGACTTTGGGTGAACCGTTGAGAAGCTTTAAGCGTTTGCGTAATATCCTCTTGGCAGTAGTTTTGTTTTTCGCCTGCATAAGCTATTGCAAAACCTTTATTATTTTGACCTTGTTTGCGGGGAAATGAGCCTTCCACGCAGGCTAATTCTGCCCCCTTTTTAGGAGAACCTGTTTTAATTAGGGCTCGTTTACACTTATGATTTTTGCTGCAATTTTATATGCGATTTTCTTCTTTTGATAGATGTGAAAGAGTAATTAGTTACGAATGCTCTGATGTATAAGAACTCTTATTTGAACATTCGTAACTAATTCACTCGTTCACATCTATCAAAAGACGAAAATCGCATGAAAAATTGCAAGTGTAAACGGGTCTTTAGGCTACAACGGATTCTTGTTCTATTCTAATCACCCTGAATGCAAATTTTGTTCTTTTGATAGATGTGATCGAGTGAATAAGTTAAGGATGTTCAAATAAAGGCGCCTATACATCAAAGCATGCATAACTATTCACTTATTTCCATCGGTCAAAAGGAATAATTCACACCCAAAATCGCAGTAAAATTCAAGCGTATAAACTGGCCTTAGGTCTGAAAATAAAAATTTCAAGTGGAAAGACAGAAACACTCTTGATTTCCAAGAATTATTCCCCGAGACTTACTTGTCATTTTTGATGTGTTCATATAATCTTTGAAATTGCTTTCCTTGAAAGACCAGACCTCCAAGAAGCAAGACAACAGCAAGAAGAAATGGATACACTTGACGTATGAAGAGAAGCTGGATCTCGCGAGATGGAACTGTAATGAAGAGACATTTGATTGATTGAAAAGAGTTAGCAGGAGGAATGAAATCGTCTGGATGGAGCTATAGACTAGCTGAGACTTACACCCACTGATATATATACTATTAACTGGATAGCGATTCGCTCATAGAAAAAACGCTACATCCAGTTAACAAAACATGTTTTCTGCATGGCGTCTGGGAGTTGAAAGGGGAGGGATATTTTGGAAACTTGGGAAATTTGTTTTTCAGGTAGTTGGTTGACCTGGTTCCTACAGATCCCGAGTATTCTATGTTTCCACATACCTAGCAGTGGTATGAATAGATTTGCAGCAACATACGGCGCTGTTATCATCAACATGAGGCATATCGTCACAGGGAAGATGAGTTTTCGGAGGATAAACGTCATGTCCAATTCACGAAGACCGTTCTGGTAAATCTGGAAAGCAGCACAGAGATGTAAACGATGTTATAAAGATCTTACAAGCGCGTCAATGAAGTAATGTGAAGGCAATACCGACCTGATCTAAGACTCTTTTAAGCCACCATTCAGGACCCATCATGGCCATGGCACATATGATCTTCGTGTGAAGAACACCTAGCGCCCAGTCCTGCATTCAGAGAAAAACGAATGGTAGAAGTACACAATGAAATGTGTGTGGTGCCGAGCGTTTTCTATGCCAATAGGCTAGTGAGACCTTCGCCGCCCCTCCACCCTTTCTGTTCCTAACCCCTTCACTCCCTCCTCTCTCACACCCCCTCCTCTCAAGCCCTCCTCCACGCCCCCTCCTCCCTAGTCCCCTCCCCTTGCCCCTCCTCCCAAGTCCTCCCTCACACCCCCTCCTCTCAAGCCCTCCTCCACGCCCCCTCCTCCCTAGTCCCCTTCCCTTGCCCCTCCTCCCAAGTGCCCCCCCTTCCTCTCCTCCCAAGCTCCCCCTTGCCCCTTCTCCAAGCCCTCCGGCCCCCACCATTTCCAGTTGTAGCCCTTACCTGGGCTGGAAAATAGAGCGGAGATTGGTCCATGCCTACTCGTAGAGGCGAGACAACAACCAGTTCAAAAATAAGACCAAGCAAGAATGGAATGACTCCGATTACGAACACAGCAATCACGGCACATTTCAAGAACTGGAATGAAAAAATACACAATACATCGTTTGATACGTCACATCAATTTCCCGGAGACGATGATCATGGATTAAGAATAAGTGGTGCGATTAAGGGTTAGGATTAGGTGTTAAGATTAGGTGTTAGGATTGGATTAAGTGGGATTAGGACAAAGTGTTAGGATTAGGATTAAGTGTAAGATCTTGGATTAAAAACTAAGATAAAATTCGGGTCCTGGTATTGTAGTATAATCATTTCATTAGGATTAGCATGAAGCTCCTCAGGTAATGTTCAAACACATTAAAAAGAAGCACCCTCGTTGTCTACATACCAGTAGTGTCCAGTTCTTCATCTTATCAACGATGCCGTTCACCCCCAGTGGTAACCAGGATATGAGAATACTAGCAGTTCGACACAGCAGCCAAATAATGTACAGACCAAATGCAGCTGTATACAGCTCATGAACTGTGATGCCAGAAACTACCAGGTGCATTACGAAACGACCAACAGCAACTACGATTATGAGAGAGACTAAAGTTGATCTAAACCGGCTTCATTGACACTGGATAGCTCTACTGAGGTTGATCCAGTGGCACTACGGAATGAAACCTAAACTAAACTAACTTTACTTATACTGGATAGCTCTTATAACTGATAGAGATAAGTCCTAAACTGTTCTTCCTATAGAGGTCCCGTTATTGATCCAGTGTTTCTACAGGAGAAAACCTAAACTAAACAAATTTAATTTTCACTGGGTAGCTCTATCAGTCCTAAACTGTTCTTCCTAGAGGTCAAGTAAGGACCAACTCTTATTGATCCAGTGTTACTACAGGACTGGAAACCTAAGCTAAACTATCTTTATTTATTATGGATAGCTCTATAATATTATTAATAATATTTGTTAGTAATGCACCATAAACAGACCTGGGAGAGTCATGAAAAGAAAACTTGACACAGCCAGAGATAGGCACATAAACACAATAAGAAAAGTTATCTAAAACAATCAAAATAAAAACATTATATAATCTGCAGCAAATAAACAAACAAGTAAACAAACAAACAACGAACGGGTATACCGGGTAAACCTACCCTGATGGTGAAACGGTCGGGTCGGATATAAGGTTGAATGACCACCCGTCCACCTTCACGGAATTCCCCAGGCGCGGGAGGTGGTGGAGCCTGATTTGCGTTTGGTTGTGCAGGAGCATTACCGGGCAATGCGGGCGGATTTGCTACAATCCGATAGTCATTGTTGAAATGCACCTAAGACAAAACAAAATTGATTCATCCTTATCATTTGCTACGACGGAAAATAATCACTATCCTTTGGATAGCGCCATCCAGATTTCATACAACCGGCTCTGGCAGCAACCTCGTACCCAGAGTCTTTTCTCCCCACGAGAAAGAAAGACCCTGGGTACGAGGTTGCCCTGGCAGTTGGCGTGTACAAAAACATTAATATCTGCCATTACTTGTATTGCTTCTAATATCGCGCTTCACTGGATGTGAAATCCTGGTTCAATTCAAAAGCTCGTTCACTCTACTTACGACATTTTCCACGCCATCCAAAGACACGTCACCAAGAAGATAGGAACGAAGATCTCTGAAGGGAAAATGTAGTTTTACCCATGTTTAAGCATCAAAAACTAATAATAGCATCTGATTTATCAGTATTGGAATATGAGCAGGGTAATCGATTACCGAATACATGACTTACAATAAATAGGCCGTGGCTACAACCCATCCTCGCACCAGGCCTTTCAACCATTGCCGCGTATGACCCTGCTCTAGTAACGCCGGTAAGATTACTTGAAGCAGGAGTAGTTCAAGAGATAACTCGCTCATTGGCACCTCGCTGTTGATATGAAATAAATACATGATGAAGCGAACCATTTGAAGAACAGTGCAGCGTGGTAAGACACACTACCTGAATGTTCTAACCAGAGCTTGTTGGAGGATATTTTGAGAGAAGCCACTATTAAATACTCCCTCTCAAAATGCTATTTTGATAAACAAACTACTATTTTGATAAATCTACCTGCGTTGGAAACTCTACATTTGTAAAATCTGCATGCACAAAATTCTTTATAGCTTTTTTTCAATTCCCAACTAAGTGGTTGCAGGAGCCTAAATCAATCTAAAATTGCTGTTTAACGTTCCTTTTGGTCCATCGAATCTTTCAATCTCGTACCTGGAGAGGCGAATGTTGTACGGAAGAAACACGGGCATCACTTGCTTGATGGACTGAACTGGAAGATAAACCATGAGCATCACTGTCGTGCCAAACACCACCTAGGGAGAATAGCATGGTTTAGTGTGAACACAGTTTCACGATTTTTCATTTACCTCATGGTAAATGGTAGGTAATCTAGGTGCTACTCACCATTGATAGGAGAAAGCGTCGAGCATGTCTGTACAACGGCAAATGAACCATCTAAAATTATTGGTTAGAAAAGAATTGGTTTCACTCACAAACACAAAATTTCGCTCGAGCAAATAAAATGCATCGAACTGACCTCTTGAACTGGATGAAAATCTGGATCATTTAGATTTCTCAGAAACCATAACACGCCTGGTCGGATCACCTGAATGTTGAATGTAATTTTTTGATATCTTGAAACTTGAGGAGTTCCCAGATTTTTGGACAGGAGGATTTTGCCTTACCTCTCGTAGCAAAAGCACGAATGAGGCGAAATAGAAAACAAATACCATTCCGACCAGCCAATGAAGAAACAGCGAGGTTCCTATAGAATATCAAGGTTTTTATTAACCTGGGGCCGGTTGTATTAAACCTGTTTAGCTTAAACGGTGGATAAGTCAAAATTAAATAACACTCTTACATCTCTCTTGAATGAGTCAACTTGAATATTATGTACTGAATATGTAGTTGTAAACTGTATCTTTGTATTAAGGTAAAAATTATTTAGTTCGCTTTCTATTTTGAACTTATCCACCGTTTAAGCTAAATCAGCTTGATACAACCGGCCCCTGATCGTGAGATATTGGTCAAAATATCTTGATCTCTAAACCGATATGAGCAGAGGCCTATGGAGAGGTAAAGCCAGTTGTATTTGACCTACCAGGTGCCGAATGGAATCCTTCCTGACGGCTCTTCAACGTTGATCCAAACAATGGCTAGAATAAAACACGATAGACAAATAAATCAAGCCGTAGAGTTAAACACACTGCCAAAATTCGAATTATAATGCCTTACGTCTACAGTATTGATAAAATTTGTTTGCATCATGCACTGTTTTATAAACTATAAAGACTTATTCGACCGTACCAAAGAACATATGTCAAGCCACCAGCCACAAACCAAAGGAAAGACACCAATTTCAACGACCATTAGAAGAGAAACCTAAATGACGCCGATAACAGAATTAAATATTTCGCGTTTACACCTGAAGAAGGGGACATGTCGCAGTGCTCGGAAGCTTTTGTCAAATTGGATAATGCTTTTCTATGCTATGCTATTGGTTGAAACAGAAATGTATTGTAAAGTTCAGCCAATGAAAATCATTTTTGCAAGGAGCTGCGACCCTATCCTGAAGAAGGTTCAACCTTGTGCTCAGGGTCGACCTCGTCTCTACGGCCCAGGATGCGAGGGTTAATGTAAAGATAAAGACCCTGGGTAAAAAGTTTGGGAAGTTTTACAACGCACCTTTACGATGATGTAACACAAACCCAGGATTCGCTTTGCTCTGTGAAAATACCAAGAAAAGCGTTAATATCACCTATATAACAAATTTGAAAGAGCAGAACACAAGGTCTTACTTTCTCATTTTAAAAAGAGAGGCCATGCTCTGAGAACCGTTAAGAAGAAAACAAAATAAATACAGACTACACACACTGCGAGTTATCAAAGATTTCGCCTTCAGAAAACAATTTGAACAAAATATGGAGACTTGTTTATAAAGACTTTTTTAAAGTAAAAGGATACATGACACCAAACTAAGGTTGCTGCGAGTATTATATATCCTAGAACTGTAGTTAGGAGCTTGTCCAGGTGAGATGACTTCACCTAAAATAGATTTTCAATAGGTTAATTCGCAAGGCAGATTTGCTCGAAGAGAAGATCTTATAGATGCCCCAGGCGATAGCTAGCAATTCACTGTCTTTACCATATCTTCCAGAGACAATAAGACGGTGGCAAAACGGCCAACGTGGAAGGGACAAAACGCTGTTGAAGAAATTATGTATAACTTTGTGAAGCTGACGAGTGCGATTACTTCTCATTTACCACCACATGCATAATGTATGTTATAATAGGCAATCTGATTGGCTGAGATACTCATCGTATACGAGCTGTTAGGCAATCTGATTGGCTAAAATACTCATCGTATACGAGCTGTTAGGCAATCTGATTGGCTGAGATACTCATCGTATACGAAGGCCAATCAAATGAAGGTAATTTGAGCAGGTATTCTAAATAGTTAGTTTCTTCGCTACATGATGCTTACCAAAAACTAATATGAAAGATGTATTCAAAGACACGACCCAGAACACGTGTTCCTGAAAAAATCACACAGCGTAAGACATTCTTCAGGCTGACAAAATATAGCATGGTTCATGTGTGATGTAATTTATAGGATATAGTTTATATTCTAAACTTCATATCTTACCAGAAAAAGTAAGGATCCATCTAACCCAAGCATCTGAAAGAATAACATGATCATAAGTTATAGGTATCAATGGTTTTCGAAGTTTCAACAAGCTGCAGGAATTTCATTTCAGACCAATCAGCAAATTTGTTTACATTTTCATGCCTTCCCATTAGCTTAGTTTGAAAATTGTAAACAAATTTTCAGCTTATTTCAAAACGTAATTCCTCCTTATACAAGAAGACACAAGAAGTCAAGTATTCCATTTCATTTCTCACCCTCTCCCAGGTCAACTCCTCTGCAGCTCTGTCCCATTCCACAGGATTCCAGTTGTTCTCATCTTGAGAAAATGCATATTACATTACATTACCTTTAGATCTCACTATCATGTAGCATTTCATGCTTCAAAGGTGGATAGTTCGTTAAGAAAATGGTAGTAATGGAATATTCTTGGACCAAAGGTCCAACCAGGAAACATTGAAGGAATCGCCTGAATTTATCATCTACCTACAGTAACTCTGATCTTACCTTCTGGTGCATTGACTGGAGCAGCTCCATCATTGCCTGCTGGTCCATCTTCTCCACCATCTGCAGGCCCATGTTCGCCTGCATCCTAGAATACAACAACATATCCTTCAACTAGGAGTGAATCTGGGTCCATTTTGGGCGAACTTCATTATCTGGGATCTGACTTTGGGGTGTGACAATGCAATTTCCAGTAGAGAAGAGGGCATGAAGGCTGCTCCAGGGAGAGATAGCTACATCAATGAGTCCTTCTTACCTGGTTATCACCCTCATTGGGTGGATTTTCCACACCATGTTCATGAGCAGCCGCAGCAGCGTTATCTTCTCTTGGCTCAAGCCAAGCTGGTCCACCATTCATAACAATCTGCTCGCGCAGCCAGACAAGACTTATGAAAGCACACAGTGTACATGCGACGACGAAACTTCCTTTGATACAGTCTGGTATTAAATTTTCACTAAATAAAACATTAAATGTAGTATGCATGATAATTCATTTTCATTAAGAAGCCTCCATATGCAAGCAATCTCTCTGAAAAGTCTTTGTTAGTACCACTTAGGGATACTTTGAATGACTAAGATTGAAGATTGTTTACACATACGTTGATAGCATGTCCAGTGGCAACGTCAGTAAAGAGCTCAGAGTGCCGGCAAACAAGCATCTGTAGATTCGATCTGAAACAGACAAACATTTCATAAACACACTTTCATTGACTCAATTGCTATGATACTACTAATGGTATCTTCAGGGCCGGATCTAGAAGCTTAATTGGGGGGGGGGTGCATATTCATATATTCTTCTTATGCCCGATTGATTTCTTTTGATAGCGATTGTTGTTACCCTTATTTAAACTTGAAAATATGAATATGCACCCCGCCAGTTAAGCTTCTAGATCCGTGCCTGGGTATCTTGCACTTACAAGCTGTGAGTGGCACAATACCAAGCCATGCAAAAGCCACTAGGATATAATGAAACCAAAAACGTATCGCCCGAAGTATGGTTCGTATCAAACCACTCACAAAGTCTGTGACAGGGAGTCTGGTTGGCATGTCCGGGGAATAAACTACAAAAACACAGCATGATTGATGAATAAAAATGTTTGAAGAACAAAAATAAGATACTCTTTCCAGCACTGTGTGATATGATGATTACATATATGTCCAGCACCAGGCAGGGGGTACATTGGTGAATATGTTGATGTATAGGGGGCATGTGTGGGTATATAGGGATATATAGGGGTATATGTGGATGTATAGGAGGTATATGTGGATGTATAAAGAACATATGTGAATGTGTAGGGGCTACATGACAGGTGTATGCTCTGGCTAATGGTTAAAGTTACATTTAATGAAATGGAGGTAACATTCATTTATGTGGGTTAGAGTATAACTGTTAATTAAGATACAGATATAGTAAAAACACACAAAACAAACAATTGCACATACTTGGTTTGAATGTAAACCGATGAGTACATAGTTCACAATATCTGGAATACATAACAGAATATTGAGTTATACCCTCTTTATAAAACGACATGAATTTGATAATAATAATACAATACAATAATACGTTGATAATAATCAGGGCTGAAGCTAGACCGCTTAATTGGGGGGGAGTATATTCATATATTCATGTTTATATACTGTAGGAACAATAACGTACAAAAGAAATCAGTTGGGCATGAGATGAATATATGAATATACACCCCCCCCCCCAATTAAGCTTCTAGCTACGGCCCTGATGATACAATACAATACAATACAATACAATACAAGAAATCTTACTCTTTTTTGCTATGTTTTAACCATTGGACCAAGCTGGAAATTAAAAATAATGAAAAATAACTAATGTATACAATTGCTAACAATCAGGGTGAAACTCCCTAAACCTTAAAACTTCAGGGGAAAGTTAGATTCCTCTTAGCAAAGTGATATAGGATTTCCTTTTAGGCCATATCAGTGAAGCTCTTAAATTAGAAAACCTTAGCCTCCAGCATTCACTCTTTGTACTCTGAAAGGAACTTCCTGTGCTACCGGCTGGGAAGATCTTTAAATATTGGACTATATAGTTTGTAAACATTGACATATCCCCAGGGTAGAGTTTACATGAGGTACATACACCCTGTGCTTACATATTTTAAAGTGATTTTAAAAAGCAAGCTGCTTGTCTGTGAAAAAAACATGACAATGGATGAAACAGATGGCTGCATTATACTAAAACTTCATATGATTAAAACAGAATATTAAAAGTTAAAGACCAAATTGAAACTAAATCTCAGTCCATTTTAAATTTTCTTCCCCAATATATAGTCTGTGTTGCAGGCTAATTTGATGTATGATATCAAATCTAACCGACTAAGATAAATATATGAAAGAAACTTCTCGTAAATATTAAGTCAATTGTATTAAAAGCATTGAATATTAACAAACCATTCTTGGTGTATGTATTTTATGCTTCCAGTACAGATGCACGGATGATACAGCGGCTTCTCCTTCGTTCCTTCAGCTCGACAAACACGACAAATGTCTACAGAGTTAATAAATAAAGAACGAAATCCATCATTTGAACATAAACAACAGTCTTTTTATCATTTAATAAAGAAACATCGCATACTAATTAGGTTTCAAAATGCAGAGTTTTACGAGCGAGAAATAAAAAAAAAAAAAAAACCGTGATAATACGATGCTTAGTGTACATAAAAGAGTAAAGTACAAAAGAAAACGGAAAAGAAACGTAAAATAAAAGCGATTTTTCAAACCTTCCTCTGCTGTATCCTCCATTGCTGAATTTCGTCATTCGGTCAGAGGCCCAAAATTATCCATTCCCTTCCCTCACAATCATGTATTCAAGGATGATGTCCTTTTTTATCCAATACTATCCTAATACCGTGCAGGTGTTGTCTGTCGGTACCTTTGATGTCTATATGCCTACTTGATATTAACCAATGATATTAACCAATGGGATATTAACTCACTTTCAGCTACGGACCTGCTGTGCAATATATTCAAATGTATGCGCCAGGCATGTAGTCGTTCACTGAGTTTCAACGTAAGCAAAGAATTGAAACTATGATCGTATTTTATAGGAATATACGGGCTGTTGTGGTGATATCATGTTACCTTGTCGCGTCCTGCGCTTTGTCTGCCAGCATACCTAATGCAAAAAAGACCAAAGTTTGGGGTCCAGGTTTAAGGACAGATATCGTACTACCTGCAAGATACTTCTTTATTCATGCTGCCGATAAAAACGGAAAGCTGTAAGTGGCATTTAGTTGTTTAATCTTTCCTTTGCAATGCCTCAAAATGCAAACCGTATGCTGTACGTTGTGAAAACGGTTGCTGTAAGTTGTGGTGGAACGAAAATATCTTTGAAATATTATATTTTTGTATGTTATATTTTGGCGTAATGATCTCTTCACACATGGAAGGTGTTGATTGGTTTGTTTTCTTTAAAGCTTCATTTATATTTATGATAATTGGACTTGTTGTTAATTTGTTACTAAGTTGGGGTGAAGGTCAATTATCTGATCAAATCATTAATTGATAATATATTATAGTAGTATGTAAAAAATAGGTATATAAATATCAGCTCTAAATCCTTCAACCTAAAGGTTCTGAGAATTATGTTAATTAAAATGTTCATTGTATTGAACAATATTCTAACTTTTCTCATCTTTTTAAAGTTTAAAAGAGTCCCCAGGAGATAACACGTTCCAGGTTGAATTAAGTAGGAGAGGTGGAGATAGAGTAAGAGCCTGGAGGCAAGTGCTTGATCGTCACGATGGCTCATTTCTTGTTTTGTACCGAGCATACGAGAGTGTTGACGAGCTCTTCATTAATGTTAAATACAATGGAAAGGATGTAGCAGAGTCACCTTATGTATTGCAAGGTAACCCTTCAAGGACTTCAAGGAAGTCTAGCAGTTAAAATAAGGCTGAATACAGCAATTTGTTGCATGGTAATAAAGGAGGTGATTCCTTCTCATCCAGATGATTTCTGTCCTAGAATTTTACCATGAGAACTGTGATTGCCCTCAAAAAAACAGCAGCGTTTGGAGCGAAGCTATGGGATGTCCAGCAACGTACAAACAGATTGACAAGGATCTTGCCAAGTTCAAAAAAATTGATCGTGGAAAAGTGGCTAAAGAAGCCATAGAGAGATTTGGACAGCATCATGCTCTTGTTCACTATCGAATTATTAAAAATAAAGTATGCTGATGTAATAATATCTTTCGTATGTAAAACTTACCTTTACCAGGCGCTATAGGTGACCTCCTAGAGGAACCTGTACAAAAATTTGTCACCTGAATTGATTTAAAATTGTTTCATTTTTAAGATATATCGCAAAACATTTGGAAAACATGTTGGGTTTGCTCAATTCATGGATTCCTGGTTGTATTCTTTAATGCGCAAGGTGAAAATGAATTTTAAATCATTATCCATTGTATGTTGTCATGCAGTTGTCATTCAAACAAATTCTGACAATCGTATTATAGGTAAAACTACCAAATGTTGAATTTTTTGTCAACCTTGGTGACTGGCCCTTAGAGAAAAGACGCTCTAGTCCGCTGCCCATTTTCTCCTGGTGTGGATCCGAAGATTCAGAAGATATTGTCATGCCAACCTATGATATAACACAATCTGTTACTGAAACTTTGGGAAGGTAAAACTGTAAAAAATAGTTTAAACATACACATCACCTAGACAATTTTAGGTGGTTTTTTCTTGGACATCAAAGATTGCATCCAAGCAAGATCATATTAGAGATGATCCATGGAACCCTTTCCTTCGTTTTCTGTTTCAGAATCTCGTTGAGTATGCAATCCGTGCAAGCTAACACTGGCCCAAAATGGCAGGACAAGATACCCAAAGCATTTTGGCGCGGGCGAGACAGTCGACAGGAACGATTAGATTTCGTTGTCATGGCCAGAAAAAAGCCTGAACTTTACGATGCAGCCTTGACAAACTTCTTCTTTTTCCCTTACGATGAGGCGAAATATGGCCCTAAAGGACAGCATGTCTCTTTCTATGATTTCTTCAAGGTACACGGATGATTTCGGGGCAAATCTAGACTGTTTTAGGGAGCGCCTTACTCCAGTGTGATAACATTTTCTGAACGGAACACTTTGAACAAAAAATGTTACTTATGCAATATCTAAGTGATTGCAGTTTATCTTGCTCGTAAAAATTTTCCGCAAGCTTATTTCAAACTATCCCAAAGATAGGATACGGGGGGTATCTTCTTTACCGTACTGCCATTAGGTTTCAATTTCTTGAAAAATCTTCCTTCATAGTACAAGTACCAGATAACCATCGATGGGACAGTGGCTGCGTACAGGCTCCCGTATCTGTTGGCAGGAGACTCGGTAGTTTTCAAACAGGATTCGGAGTATTATGAACATTTTTACAAAGAACTCGAACCTTGGGTACATTACATTCCTTTCAAAAGAGATTTGAGCGATCTTGAGCCGAATCTGAACTGGGCAATGGCCAATGATAAAAAGGTGCGGTATTTACTTACTTCACCATTCGTGAAGATGACTGTGGTAATGGTAAGGTTTCCCCGCAGTTATTCTGGATTATTTACCTCTTTTCAGGCAGAGAAAATCGCTTTGCAAGCACGGGAATACGTCCGCGAGAGGCTCACTCCAGAACATATATATTGCTATTACTATGTGCTACTAAAGGTTCGTAAATTGGGATGGTTACGAAGACCAAGCATTGGTGATAGTGGTTGTGTGAGGGTGATGACTAGCGATGACAAGGAGGATGATTATGTATGAAGGTGGATCATTAGGGTTGATCGTGGATAAGGATTGATGTGCGGTGTCGTGCGGTGTCTTCAGCGAATGCGCTCTGGTAGTTTCTCATCCATATACTGGATTGTTTTTTTATAGAAATTTGCCAAACTTCAGAAAACGAAACCGAAGGAATATGACGATATGGAGTTCATTGCCCAACCAACCGACGATAAAAGTAGTTGTGAATGTAAAAGGAAAAAGAAAAAGGTAAAAATAATTTAAAACGACAAATATTTTCTGATTTGGCCTTCTCGCATTTTTGCTCTCATTGATCGCATTTTTTCCTTTCCCCAGCAGGCGAAAAGCCACGACGAACTATAACGACGACTTAGGACGATATGCTCCGAAAAAGCACCGTTTCTTTGGTCTTCCCAATTGATATAAACTAGCTAAATATTTTTTTAAATTATGTCTCGAATTGTTCTTTATTTCTTGATATTGACTTGTTTAGATCTTGTTTAACAAGTTTCAACCATTTCGTTCTATAAACTTTTTTACAATTCTTGTAGTTTTCGTTAACATTTCAAATACAATCGCGTTTAAGATTTTTTCCCTAAATCTCCATGTCAAAACCATGCATAACATATTTTACGACAGATATTTTATGATAATTTAATATTTTTTATACAAAATTCAAGGGGCGGAATCTGATTCTCAATACGGGAAAATAAATACACAAATACTTTTTAACAAACTCTCTCGTGCACAACAAAATAGAAATATATATATTTACTGGGAAAAATTTGAAGCTATGCTATGGAACACGGAAAACTTTCACGTGGCTCCTTTTAACGTCTGTCGCCTGGTTTCCACCCAAGATTTGAATACACCCCTGAAATCAAGAATTGAAGGGAATTACAGTTTTGTAAGTGTTTTGTAGAATTTTGTGAAGACCACAGCAAAAAGCAAGCTATAGGGCATAAATAAAAGATGGATATGTATTAATAATACGTAATTATAATACGTATTCTTTGGCATTTGGGTATTGAAATGCGTGGGTTTTTGTCCCGGGTTTTCTTGTCCTAGGTTTTTTCCCCGGCGTCGTGAATAACTATTGTTTTACTCACCTACAATACTTCATGATACAATCATCACTGCAAAACATCGTTCCTCGTTCCTTCGTTGTTTTAGCTGGTTTGCTACAGTGCGATCTTATGCACAATTTCTTTGGTATGGGATTAATTTTTGCCTTTTTCTACACAAAAACAAAGTTGGTATGCGTTGAGAGAGAGAGAGAGAACATAGTGTTCAATCATACCATTCACATCCACCATGGGCGTCAATCGAATGTAATCATATATTCTGTTATACCAGGCTTATTTCCATTGAAAGTGAAATTGTTCTCAAAAGAAATTAGCCAGGCATAGCAGAGTACATGAATATGGTCCCCCTCAATTAACGTTCGATTGACGCCGATATGTATCCATCCACAGTTACTGCTAGTATTAACTAAAAAAACTATTATTGATGTAGTCGTTTACTGGAAATTTGTCATAGAGTGTTATCAAAGAACAAGCTAGATATAACCCACGAACCAGTGTGTGTTCACTCCCACCCACTCCCGGGCACAACCCACCGCTTTCAATAAAACCCCACCGGCAGAACCTCGGCTCACCTTGGCCACGTGAACTAAGCTGTCGTCAACACCGTTACTGGGTTTATTCTTTCCAGAGTGAAGTGATTTTGTCATTCCCATTGCCTTTGTAGCAGCAGCCGCTTGTGCTGACGCCATTTTCGTTTTGTTTGCCATCTCTGCCATCATCGCTAACGGTTTTCCAGTGCTCCTGGGAGCAGGCATCGTACCGCTCGTCGCCGACGACGTCGTAGAGCTGCTCAGGGTGGGACTTGATATATTTTCCTTTTTTATCGAGATATTTTCTGTTTTTAGATGTATATCAACTGGCGGAACTGCAAAACAGACTGTTATTTAAGATGCAAAGCCAATAAAAATCGAAGCAAATTGAAATTCGTAATCTTTGTTGGTTGACGTGAGATCAATTAGCCAATCAGGTTAAATGCCGCTTCAAAAACAGGCGGGAACTTTCGCGCCAATCACTTTTTATCATTTCACGTACCTGTTGCAAGATCATCTTTTGTTTCACTTTTCATCAACTTCGGTGAAGGAGCGTCTACTAAGTCAATTTCATTGAAACTGGCGTTATATTCCTCCATTGCCTTCTTATACTGTACCCTCTCCAGCCTCCACGCATCTTGATAAACCTAAAATTAAAATACACGAAACTTTTTGAAAAAACTCGAAATGTTTTAAGTGAAGTTTAGAAGATTAAAAAACCCACCTTTTTGTCCTTCGAAGATAAATTTTCCCACATTGCTTTAATACTTTTTGAAACTTCTGCAAACGTTGCCTGAAGGGGCAATTCAAAACGTTGTTAAAAATCGCGAGATCTTTGAGTATTTAAATAAAATAGCCCCCAACGTAAACATTTTCATGTTAATTTCTTGAAATTGACAAGTATTATGAAAACGTTTATGTTCAGAGTTAGTATTGCTGTGTATTTTATTAAAATGTTTTTATCAAACTAAAGGTCAATAAAGTCAATTTATTATCGTAGGAATGCTTGCGTACTTGAGGGTTTTGTTGACGAAGTGTCGGTTGTGTAGCTTGAAAAAACCTTTGGAAAGATGACAATGGTCTAGAAGAAATAGAAACCGTTGAGCTATAATTTCGGAGGACAGGAGGAGATTTCTTGATCTAAATAAGTTACATACTTGACTGGTCTGTTTGGGTCTTTTCTGCGTTTTTTCCCTCGACGCCTGTGTTCGGCTACATCGTTTGTTTCATTCAGTTGTTTGTTGAACGATTCGTCGTGTTTGAGAGATGCAATCGGGATTACATCGCTATCGGCACTGTTTACGCTTGATGGAGAACCCGCATCTTGGACATGATCAGCCAAAGTAGGTGGAGAGCGTTTGCCTAAGGTGGAAAGAATAAGTTTACACAGTTACTCGGTGATGACGTTTCTACAACAGTTTTTCCGGGTTAACCCAGGCCCTTCAGGGCTAAAAAATTCTTTCCCTGTTGAGATTACACTGAAATTTATACTACTTGCGGCCTTTTATGACAACTTTACCATTCACTCACCGTCTGTCGGCGATTGTATCATATTTGAAGAAACAGTCAACCCTGGTGTTTGAGAAGCACTGACTACTGTTGGCACACTGGAGATTGGTGCTTTGGATTTCACAGGACCAGAGACCAACTGACCAATAGATCCATCGTTCACAAACACAATCTTCATCGGCTGCGGTTTAGGCGTATTGATGGGCTGCCCGCTCGGTTGTTGCAAGAATATAACCTGCCTTCCAGCTAGTTTATCCTTGAGGTTATTTGGGAGTGCTTTCAGAGCAGACTGGGAGCCTGGGGCAAGCGTGAACACCACAGGTTTCGTGTTTGGAGAGTTCGTACTGGTAGCCATATTAGCTTGCCTCAATCGGAAAGTTGGAAAGGCCGAAGTCGTGGGGTTTGCGATATTTCTGAGTCGGACTGCTAACGCCCGAGGCGGCTGCATTGAGACAGCCTTGGGTTGTGCAGGGTTGGGACTAAACCCGATTGTGGGGTATTTGAAACCGGCCGTATTGGTTCCGGGAGATGTGATCTTAATTGTGGTTATTCCAGCCGGTTTTGAAATGGAGTTTGCTTGACTTTGAAAAAACGTTGCCTGCGGCGTTGAGATGACTTGAGATGTATTTGCAGACGAAACCAAAGTGAAGACAGGTTTGTTTTGTTCAGATTGCGATGGTGTTTCCACCGTTACACCCAGCTTTCCTTGCGTGCTCGAACTGTTAGACACGACATTTAGCGGCTGTGAAACACTGGAAAACAAACCATCGCCCCTGTTCAATTCCGAAGCCTGGTTTAAGTCTGAAGAATTTTGAACGAAGAATTGGTTCCCGTTTGTGGACGTCTGTTGCCGTGGGCTGGTTAATGGTTGTGTTGCCACAAGCACTTCCCGCTGCCTAAGTGATGGATTTTCATTTTGACTACCGGGTAACGAAGATAAAACAATATTTGACGGGAAATTATGAACGGGATAAGTTGTTTGCACTTGATTTGAAACGCTTTTGGGATTGGATTCCGTCGTTCGGTTGGAAAATTGCAAAATGTCTTGGCTCATATTTTGTGCACCTGCAACGTTCAAGTTAGTAGAGTTAGCAGTAGACGACACAGCACTTATTTTTAGGTGTGAGTCATTTGTTATGTCATTCACGTCTTGAAAGAGGGTTGCTGGTCTCACAGTTGGAATATTTGTGGTGATAAACGATGGCACATTATTCTGTGATTGTTCAGTGACGATTTTATTGGTTAAAACAGACGTGAAGTTAGGTGAAGATCTCGCAAGTTGGTTCCCAAACTCCGCTTGTTCCACATTTGGCGACGATGTTCGTATTGACTCCTGCATTCGTAGTAAATCATCAAGATTGTTGCCGTTTTGCGGCCAGTAAGGTTTTGACTGTTGGTTACTTTGTGAGAAGGTTACAGAAGGTTGCTGGATTAAAGTTTGGTTGGAATTTTGCAATAAAAAGTTTGGATACGACTGGCTATTTCTTTGACCAGGACTTGATTGGAATAAATTATTTGTGGTTAAATCACCCTGTCCAAAACTCAAACCAGATGGTGAAGGATCTTTCGTGGTATTGTGTCCTAAAGTATTGACCATACTTGATGGTACAGCCACAGATGATTGTCTGAACTTAGGATGCGACTGGGATGAGATGTTTTTTTCAGATGCCTGAGAGCTCAAGCCTTGGATGGTTGAGAAGACATGGGCAGTATTAGGCTGTAGGCCACTTTGTGATACTGTATTCTGGGATGGTATATTTGGTGGTGAGATACTGGGGGGTATAATTTTGGTGGTGGTAATGTTCTGTACCAGTATATTCCTTGATTGTGGGTTCGGTGATAAAATGTTTTGCGCATGATTACTAGGGGATGGCACTTGATGAGTGGGAGCATTAGGTGATGGGATACTATGCATGGGGATGTTCGGGGATGGGACATTAGGTGAAGTGACATTCCTTGATGGTGCATTTGGTGACAGAACACTTCTTGATGGTACATTTGATGATGACATGGTACTGGCAAGCTGTGGTGCTTTTGCTTGCCGATTACTGTATGTTATGACTGGAGTGTCATCATCAAATGAACTTGACTCTCGTTCGCTAATCTGACGGTCCATGATCTGATCAACAATTTTATCTAATGGACCTTCGATCAGATCAGCGCTATCATCAAATGGTGAAACATCATCATTTATTATGTTACTGGAGTTTTGCATTGATGGTACACACAACTGATTGGTTAAGGATGTGTTCTGTCCAACCATGTTCGGCGTGAACTGTAACAATGATGCATTTGATGTAGCAAGGGAGGGGATGTTAATGTTCTCTGAGGGAAACGAGAGCGCGTTTGGGGACACCATTGGTTGACGTGATGAAAATCCATGGTTCTTTGAGTTTTGGACAACAGAAGGGTTGTTTCCAGCCGCAAAGAATGATGAATAAAATGAACCAGTGTTCTAAATAAACATTGTTGTGGTTAAAATGTGTTTTGGTTTGGACCAGGATGGATGGAATAATAATTTAAATATGTAAATTCAGTATACCTGTGCCCCTTGAAGTGCAGCCTTTTGGCTAGTTGCCAGGTTGGTTAGGGTTGTATTTTGTGATGTTTTGGCATCATTAGGCAAGCCCAGTTGGGGCAGTTGATACTCAATGCTCTAAAATAAGAAAATATCTAAATTGTACACAATGCTTTAAGAGAAATCTACTGCTATCAGCCAGAACATAGGAACAAACAAAAGTGAAAGTTTTTTGCAAATTACTATCAATGGCTAAAAGAGAAAGACTTGCAGGGAAATACTTTTTATCAAATAAAAACCTATTAGTAGCACACCATTCATAAAACCAAACTTTTGATTGAATTCAAGTAATTTGGGCAGAAAATTGCTTGACAAAGTCAATGTTAAAATTCAATATTCTAATATACTGTTAAATTCCTCCGACAGGTGGGTATATTGTTAGTAAACACTGTGTTACCACGCTACAATCTGATTGGCTCACGCCCGGTTGTTATATCCCACGCAATATAAAATATTCATTCAACAGGAAGATGCCCAAATATGGAAATCAAGGGTGGGACACAGGAATTATGGTCGACAACAAAGAATTTTTTGCGAAATTTTTACGACCCAAATTTCTTTCTGGAATTTGCTCATTTCTGCCTCAATTATAGCTGAAAAACAGCGATAAACCAAAAGATTAGTTGCTCATTATCTAAAGTACAATATATTGAACAGGTTATGACTAAAAATCTAAAATACATGTTAAAATACAAAAAATTACGTGGACGCCAAGCGCTTCTTAGACGTGTCCTAGCAATGGAATAGAATAATGTACTCCGTATTCGGTTGTTTTCAAAATGCTTTCTAAGCCCATAAATAAACCCTAAACGCTGCCTTCAAAAATACGCACATATCAGCCTTTAAGAAATTATATTGCTGTACGAATTAGCGATGTTTGTCGAATTGTTGCTTGTGAATTATTGAACACATGAAGATGAAAGTCGCCCCTCGTGCTTGAAGACATTTGAACATTGCCGTTTCTTTTGCCCTAATCCTTTAAAATACTAACCTTTTTATCGGAAAAGCCGAATGGTGTTGCTTTCTTTTTACGTTTAGTCGAAGGATTGAAAAACATTTTCTATCGGATCTGCGTGACATCGAAGATTTGTAATTTTAAAAAATTGTGTTCAAAAATATGGCTACCTTTCCGGTGCTGATTCTATACTAAAGCAACCTCCTTCTTCAACCCCATAAGCCTAATGCTTTCAAACTGTCTCGAGCCAAGTTAAGTCCTGTTAAATAGTATTCAAATCTTCAAATTAGCATCAACTAATGACGAAAAACGTTTGGGACTAAAGACAAAAATCTACCTTTAAAATCGATGCACCATTGTTGATAGCGTGCACAACTCATGTTGGCAAAACGCCTTTATGTGTTTAGCATTTTGGCTATCAATTTTCCAAAATAGTAGGTCCTTATCATTCCGAAGAATTTATCGGACCATAACCTCGGCTTTTAGCCTATTTGCTAGTGAATTTAAAACGAGAAAAGATCCGTGTTAGAATGTTTTAAGAAGACCCTTGGCGTCCGTTTCTACTTATCGAGTCGGGTTAGTCCCTACGTTGCTTGTATCCCAGTACATATTTTGTGTTTTCCTCATCAAATAATACATGAATAATAACCTTGGATGAATAATTTTGTTCATCCCAATTTATGACCTCATCTATATCAAAGTCACTTGATAAATTTGCTTCTGAATTCGCCATCGACTACAAACCTTCTTGCCAAGTCAACTTTTTCATTTCAACTGCAATCGAAACCTTTGTCCGAGCTTCGTCCGAACGCCCACCGGCACTTACCGACTACCAAATAAGGTGGGTTTGTGTGGGATCCAGGGGGAACTCCAGGGGATCAGGTAACTTTTGAGATCACATAAGTGCCATTTATACGGGAGAAAAAATAGACGCAAAAACACTCGTTTAAGCACTTCTACAAGACGCGACCTTTATTTTGCAAGTCTGAATTGAATGATGGCAAATGGTTGGTGCATTATGGGCCTGTTTTAAGGACGTGAACTAGAGTCAAAGGTCACTGCAAAAAGCTCTTACCTAAAAGAGACCCATGATGCACTGCAAAGCTTCCTATTCCCATCTATTCTTGATTCCCAGCCCTCTACTGCAAATTCGCTTTTCAATTTGCGCGAATTTAAAAAATTCACGTTAGGATAAATTAGGATGTATCGCATCATCGATTTCCTATTTACTCGATATGGTATATGTAATATGTTATAATATACTAAAGTCTTAAATATGTTCAGATCCCCATGTCAGTGACATTTTTACCTTGCCCTACACAGGCGTATAAATTACGAATAATATCCAATGAGAGTTTTATCTACAACATATAATAATTAAACCTGTATTTCCCTTCTTACTTCTCAGAGGAGGTGGTGCGTCTAAAACAAAATATCAAAAAATGTTGAAAAAATCAGTAAACTGAAACAGAAAGCCAATTAGGAACACAAGACTTTTCGTTTTACCCGGATGTCATTGGTGAAGCCTTTACTTTAATTTTCCTGACACAAGGATTAGAACTTCTGCTCATTTGTGTGCTGTATTTTTGCTCCTTAAAGAAAAACAAAAATGTTAAAACGATACCGAATCTATGAATGCAGATCGGCCCCTCTACTGAATGATAGCTGATATATGCATGCTATTAAAGCCGGTTTTCCACTAGCGATATTTTTCGCGCGAAGCGACTTTATTCCTTTGTATTTGAGCAATTTGTTCCGGATGGTTGCAGTTGAGAGCTCTGGAACAAAAGTAAAATGTCGATTCGCGCGAAAAATATCGCTAGTGGAAAACAGGCTTTAGGTCTGTTTCAGACGTCGAACTTCTCATGTGTCCAACCTAACGGTTAATGAGCTAAAGTGTTTGTCTAAGTTCATTTGCATTCAATTCGGCACATGGAAAGTTCGAGTGCAAAAACAAACCTTTGATTTCCAACTAGACTCGTATGACCATCGTTGGACAGTCGTTTTCTTCAGTCGACGTTTTTTAATCGCAGCTCTGACCTGGACAGACAAGTTGGAATAACTTTGTTAAGATGAATTTCCGAGAAATAACCCGGCATATGGTCATGTGGCTGTATTTTTCATAGAGCCGACAGGCAACAGCCGCATATCCGTACTTACGTCTTTGTTTAGAACACAATGAAACAAGAATATGAAGAAACCCTGAAAAAAATATAAAGGTTTAAACGTATATACTTTAGACATTTCTTGGGAATCATCCTTGCTGTAAAATAGCTGACCTGAAAGGAATTGAGTGCTGTAAAAATATATTGAAACACAATCGCAGCATCATTTACCGCCGCGACACCAAATATCCAAGTTAAACCGAGGATTGGCAAGAGAAAGATGACACCCTTCACTCCATTTCTTCAAACAAAGAGAAAACAAACTATAGACCATGCAAAATAGGACAAGAACAAAAGAGAGATTGATACATTAGGGCTTAGGGTCAGGTTTGAATGGCAGTTTATGGCAAAGATTGAGTTGAACTGCGGTTCGTATGCAATAAGAGTATAGTTTTCTATGTCGCTACCTGATACTTGAATTCTGACCGTTTGACTGTGGCATTGTGTCCACTGCAACAAGCATGATACGAATAACAGCCACAATAATTATTACATTCAACTTAACAAAAATAAAATTGTTTACAAAAGTTAAAATTCATAAAGATTGTGACACACTCCATTCGAGTATTTTGGAGTACGTAGATCGGAATTGTGAAAGAACATCAGTTTTTTTTATGGGTACACGTTAGGGTAAAACCAAGCAAGTTGAGAAACCTTCTGGACAGTTTTGAGGGCCCGGGAGGTACACCTTTAAAAGACCTCCCCCTAATCCGTCATCACAGCCTCACAGTCCCACCCCCCCTGTGTATACACACCAGAACAACAAGAAGAACAGGTACAACAAAAGCCCAGATCAATCCTTTTTCTATTGATAGCCAACATCTGAAAGTAATATAAAACACTCTATGATAAAACTGTAATGGCATAGTGCATACACGCAGACCATTCGTAAACGTAGTTCTCAACGGAATCAAGTTAAAACAATTTATTTTTAGCAATGCAAAGCTTACGTCTTTTCGTTCCCGAAGCCATCAAATCTCGAAAGAGCGGAAATGAAAACAATGATAACTGGACCACCTGCCAATGAACAATGATAGCTTCAAATAAATGACGAATTAATCTCGCGCAACAGAGGCGTAGGAAGCATCCAGAGATTGGGGGGGCACCAGAGTTTGGGGAGGCACCAGAGATTGGAGGGGCACCGGAGATTGGGGGGGGGGGCACCAAAGATTGGGGAGAGGGGCACCGGAGATTGGGGGGGGCACCAGAGATTGGGGAGGGGGGCACCGGAGATTGGGGGGCACCAGAGATTGGGAGGGGCACCAGCTTCCAGGGGCACTTTGGCTTAGTAAAAAGGGCACCTAAAATATGTAAAGGGACGGTTTGGTTTGATAGTTGAATTTATATACTAACCCCATCCGAAAATATAATAATATTTCTTGACGCTTGACTTCACGAAAACTTTGACAACTTTGCGATATAAATGAATTCCTTCAACGAACATCCAAAATATTGCAGTCGTGTATAAGTACTGAAGAGCGATTGCGACACCTTTGCATACAACCTGAGGAAATCAGTTAAATATGGCTCCCTTTATGAACTACACAATAATCCGAACCTATCGTTACTTCGATCTAAGCTCACTGACATCATTGTATTTGACTATGGCAGAGATCTCGATTTCAATTTTCAAGTAATATTTCTTCCAAAAGTAGGTCACCTGAAGCAGGTCAGCCAGTTGGGTGATATGACCAGTTAACTGTTACCTTGATTTCAGTAGCCTTGATACCAAACACAAAGACAATTTGCGCCAAAACTAGGCTCGCGATTAAGTTGCAATGAATCCAGATATGATCAGAAACCACTAGCGTCCTGCAACAAAGGAAAATTAAACAACCGTATGTACTGTCCGATATTGTCCCAGGATTGATGACAGCAACGCTTGTGTGGTTGTTCGATTAACAACGGTTCGTATTTGTGTAAGAATCAGCTTCATTTCAGCATGAGACTTGAAAGATGAACCTGTATAAAGCGTGTACTTACTTTATCACAGCAAATATAAATAACGTTGCAAGTAAACAGATTAAAGAAATAGCACAGCCAACGTATGTCAACCAACTCAGAGCTTCTCGATGACCTTCATCAAGCTGAAAGATGTTTGAAAAATTGATCGTATAAATATCAAAATGCTGTTTCGCAAACAGGAAAGAAATAATCGTGACAATAGGAGTGAAGACTGTGAAGTTGATTTCACTCACAGGAACTTCTTCAATGTTCGTAAGAACAGCGAAATTTGTGAAATGATTGCATAAACATGCTGTTCTCCCATCTTTTTCCTCGCCAACGACACAGCCTTCAGACGACCAAGATATATCAGATCTAAAAGTAGAGTAAGAAATTCATGGAAATATAACGAGATTTCTATGAAAATCTCACTAATACAAATGGAGTCCGTACTCTTTCCCAAAATCCAAGAAACGACACGAAGCTTTTGCGTTGCTTGTGGGAATCTAAAAGTAACGGAAAAATACAGGAACAATTCATTGTACAAAAGTAACAAAACCACTTCTTTTGGACATATAAAATTGTACGATGAACCCAACCTTGTTAATGGGAAAGTTGATTACAACGTTGTCATTCAACCTTTTCTTTAAAGGACGACTGATGGATAGTGAGATGATGTTGGAAAGTAAGACTGACTCTGTGGAACTGCAATATAATATTATTTATAGTGGATAGCACCGACTAACTGTTGTAATTTGATCACCGAAAAGATTATGCTTTAAAACAGCACAAAGACATGGACAGGGCATTCATTTTCAGCAGGTAATTGTAAGTTTTCTACGAGAATTACAAATTATCATCGGTTTTACCTGTTTTTTAAACTAGCGTTCATCAATACGGAGTGGGGGCGATACTTTAAAAAGTGAAGTGTGAATGGGCCAGCACCTTAACAAAAACGTACTTTGTTAAAATGTCTTTTGGTAAAATTCTCAAATCAAGAATGACTGCATTCACCTTGAATTGCCTCTGGTAAAACGGCGGGTATGAAAGCTTCCTCGTCATTTCCAAAATATTGATCACTTTTTTTATCCTCGATTTTAAGACCAACGAAAACAATAGTTTGGTTGATAAAATGAACAGGATCCACATTGTCTATTCGTAATCCTAAATGAAGATTTGAAATGAAGAAAATTGCAGTCCGTCGACCAAGCTAGACGACAATGCAATAAACATGCGAGTGATACGACTCACCAAAATGAGAAGTATTAAAACTAATCGTATCGTTTACAGCCAGGCTCTTCCCTAGACTCCCAGCAGCTTCTTCCACAACTTTCAGCACTATTTCGGAACTTGTTTTTCCTCTCTGGGATGAAAAGAAAAGTTGCATGAGAGAAATATACATGCCGATATGAACACAATATAGAATGCATGTCTTCTTACCGCTTTCAAAGCACCCCATGATGAGATGGAATTGTTTAGAAGATTTTCAGCGATGTTAAGAATAATCTAGATAACAACAGAAGATTTAAATATCGATTGAATCACTACTTGTAGTTGCTTCAAATTTGTTCACTTGTCCTGACACAGCTGACTTCTGTTGTTATCAACAGTCTTTTTTTTGCCTTTTCGGTCGCTGTTATTTCTACGAGTTTATTTCTCTGTTGCTATGCTTTACTATTTTCTCCCAATTCACTTTATAGAAAAACAATCTATCTAAAAACGAAGCCCTTACCTTCCCAATACGTTTGCTTTCCGCTTTACTTCCAGGAGAAATGGCATCATTTTTCACAACTTCCTCAAAAATTGTCAGCGATATATTGAGCTCGTCGGGGGCAAAGATTTCTGCCGTTAAGTTTAAAAGTTCTTTAAGGACTTTCATTGAATTATTTGCAGTCACTTTGACTTGTGATAAATCTTGAAGCTGTGTGAAAAATTAGATTAGATTAAACGTTAGCATGCAGCATATGAAACAAAGCAGGAATATGTGTCTCTTTAGTAGTATAGTTGAGTACAAATGGAAGTACTCTTCCCAGATGCGAAGAACAGTAGTGAAGCTTTCTCTTTCTTTTACCTTTTCTGATAAACATTTTCTCACCTTTTTAGTTGTGGCAGAAGCAGACGGTTTAGTAAATGACGAAGTTGTTGACGATTGATTGACGTTGTTGATCGAAGCTGTTGACGATTTTGAAGGTGAAGGAGAAGTATTAGCACTTGGGAATGTTGCTGGTTTTGAAGACGAATGATGATTGCCAGGATTCGTGGATGTTGTTGGTTTTGAAGACGAACGAGAATTTCCAGGATTCGTGGATGTTGCTAGTCCCGCAGAGGCGACAGAGGGTAGCAAAGTAATCATGTTTTGGTACTTGCAGTTTGTAGCAGGCGTTTTTCGTGGACAAGAATCTGGGGTGGAGATATTCGACGAATTTAAGGTCGCATTCGGATAGATATCTAAAAGACAGGGAAAGGACGCATTTATCAAATTCAATAAACGAATCATTCATTATTATACATGTCTTGTTTTCAGTGTCCTATTTGGAACCTTGAATCAAATATCAAAGTTTCAGAATCCTAACTTTTAATCCTAAACCTGACCCTATTCCTACTTATACTAAAATATTAGAATCAAGGATTATATTCGTAGATTCTGAACATGAAATTTTTACCAAATTAGGTTTTTACTGAAGATGACCAGGATCAGCTTGGACTAATACCCAGTCCTCTGTGTACGCCCTACGTTTATAAAGGCGTTTATAAATGTTTATGTAATGTAATGCCTATACTGGGACATACCTAAACAATTCACAACTAAACATATACTTACTAGTACTACGTACTACATAATATCTGGTGCCACCTCCACATATCATCTGCTCGCGTCCAAAACACCTAAGCGAGCAATTTGATCGATTAACTTTAATCATATCACCCAGGTCGTTTACGCATGCGCAAAGTTTCACGTGAAGCACGGCATAACGGTAACCACAATCCTTGCATCTACTATTGCACGTAGTTTGTTGTACGCTGTAATCGGGTAGAACGCTGTAGTTGAATACTTTTTCTCCCCTGTAACATTCCCAATCTATTACTGAAAACAAAACAAAATATTGTTCCAGAAATCGTCAACACTTTAGAATTATCAACAATTCGACAGAACTGGTAATGTATTTGTAATTTGTATTTGACTACTATTTGGTTTTGTAATTTCTAGGAGATATGTTGTACATAGAATGGTCACAAACCTCGATTTTTCTTATATGGTAGAGGTAGTCTGTTTTTACTTGTTCCTATGGAAAAAAAGAAAAGTGTCAAATAAGGCTTAAATATTCAAATAAACTAGTCGAACATCAAAGGTTATTTGGCGAATGTTATTGCCAAACGTTGTTCACTGTGCAGAGATAATTTAGAAAATCATCAGAATGACTGATAGGAACCATGCAGTACTGATAATAACGAGTCGTTTAAGGGGCTGTTCACATGAGCCCGTTTACCGAGATTTAACAAAGTGTAAAATGGACTTTGAGGTATTGAAATGAGTAAATAACACGATTATGGTGGTCGTGTGATCATCCTAACAATATCATGTGATTGTTATGTTTCAAAAAGACTTATTTCAATACTTCTAAGTTCATTTTATGCTTCGTTAAATTTCGGTAACGAGGCTCATGTGAACGGCCCCTAAGGTTATGTCCAGTCGCAATGTAACACTTTGTTTACATTTTGTTATATTTTTTGAAATACGACGAGCTGTCTGCAAGTCTGTGTCCAGAAAAATACAAAACATTCAAAATTTAGGCAGTTTTTCTATTCGCGGGCCCCGTGTTGTTCTGAGCAGAATCGATGTGCAAATTCCTCTGTACATTATATTCAATTATAACAACAAGTTCAGTTTCTGCTTAGAGAATTAATCGAAAACGAGATAATCTAGCAGGCTTACCATTAACTATGACAACTCCGTAACTAATTCTACGACCTCTTGGAAGAGGATTGGTGTGTTCACTAGGAACAGGAGTGGTACCGTCAATGAATGTCCCATTGATCACGATTACCCCTCCTGATCCACTTTCGGTAAAGCAGGAAAGGTTCCCTGCTGATCGAGCTTCGGATCCTCTCGCTACTAGTTTGGCGTTAGGGGTGAGAAGAATCTGGTAGGAGATGAATCTGGTAAGAGACTGTATAAGCGTAATTGTATTTCGTTAAATTAAACTACATTTCTTTACAACACTTTGCTCGTACTCAGGACTCCCAATTCGTCCGATAACACTATCTTATTAGCTACAATCTTATTGGAAATCCTTCAGGGGGCAACGAAGTTAAAGAGCAATCAATTTGAAAATACATTGAAAATACATTTTACAATAGTCATTGCAAAACCAGTGGCGTCCGAGAGACGATCATGTACCATGGGGGGGGGCACATATTCATATATTCATGTTGTGCAAGATTAATTTCTTTTCAAATCCATTGTCTTTACAGGTCTGTTAACATGAGTATATGAGTATGCAAAAAAAAACAGTCTAACATACAGTTTTAGCCTTGATTATAATAGTTCCACCACTTCCGCCATAGATACAACTATCATTCGTGTTTAAATTGAAAGCGCTTGTAGAGATATTGGAATCTGAAATTCAAGAAGACAGTTTATTCTTTCTACTAAACAGGGAAGAAATCGCAACCATTCAGGTGATAGATAATACTCCACAGTCACATAACTTACCTATAGTAACGGACTCCGCACTGGAGATCATAATAGCTCCTCCACCACAGGAAAAACCTGACCCCTTCTTCTCGACTCCACCTATTATTAATACCAACATGTTCAATACCGAATTCACCTCGTTAATTCTGGTGTGGGACACTCCACACATCAAGTATATATAATTTCTGCACAACTTTCTCTAAAACATGACTGACCTGAACTTCCACCAATCAACAGCATGTTTGAATTATTAAAAGCGTAACGCCAGCCGTGTTTCATATCATTAACTCCTCTTTTAAAATCAAATCCCATCCCACCATGCCCTGCGCTTCCATAACAACTTCCCCCACCAGGACCATTGCCTATGACCAAATCACAAACGAAAGAATACATTAAAGTAACGAAGCACTTTCACTGACTTTACTGCACTCTTTACTGTTTACAAACGTGCGTTTGAATAGAATGATGAGAAAACTAAAAGGGACACCAAAGTGTGCTGTTTCTTTATGCAGAAATATGCAATAAACTGCCCAGAAGGGAAAGCAGCCACTTAGTACCATGTACCAACATTATACAATGACCATACCGTATGTTTCGTTTAAGTCATAATCACGTGAACAGAAACCACCAAGCCACGTGTCACTTCGATTTCGCTCTGGCGACCAATCGAGAATCAACGCGGCAGAAATGAAGATACTTGAGTTGCTTTCGATGGCTAAGGAATGTCTTCCGCAAATATCAACTTGTGCAGTGACGTTGAGAACTTCACCAAGTTTGAACGTACAAACCCCATACTTGTGAGGACCATTGTTGTACGAAGAATCTGGAAACTCGTGCATGGTTACGTTGCCATAGAAATAACGTTGACCACGAATTTTCCACGAACATTCAGTGGTGTTGATCCGGTGTTTTACCTTCTTTATTGTGTCATTTTTAGCTACAGATAAAATGCATATATGTCATAGTACAGGCGAGGGTCCTGGGTCTAAGATTTACAACTGCAGCTCAGCTCCAGTAAGGTCAAGTATTAAATGTTTTCGTCAGGTACTCTGGTGATGCACACATGATAGCACGTTTGTTTTGACTTTTAAGTCCTCTTTGTAGATTCAGGGGCCGGTTGTATAAAACGTTTTAACTACATTTTGCATAGTTAAATCTTATAGTTGACTCAGTCAGAAATACGCAGCTCTGCTTGAGCAAGCAGGTATATCAAGTGTTGGGATTTTTTATCTAAAACCTCTATCGAAGCAGAAAAGATCAATGGTAAATTTTTTATTTTTTATTTCTAGAATTGGATAAACCCAGCGTTTGACGCTGGGGTGTTTGATAAACAAACACAGATTGCAGGGGCTCATTTTATTTTAATTTAGTTGAAAATCAGCAAGATTGACAACTTCGACCGTATCTCGTGTAAAAAACATGCATATTTTATATTAATAAAGGTTTAATCATGTATTCAGGACTCAATTAGCTGACAATGTTTAATATTTTTGAACAGGCATTTTTCACCTGCCGTGCATATGCTAAGATCGCAGAAATTGTATTCTTAATGTTGAAAAGACTTTCGTTTAGATTTCTAATTGTATTTTATTAAATCACACCCGTGTTTATTTGGATGACACAACCGTGCAGAGATTATAGTTGAGAAAGATGAAAGTTGAAACTCGGAAATAAGGATGTACGCACGAAAATTGTGTAAACGTCTTTGCCCAAAATAAACAGATAAAATATCAACTGCTGCTTTCAAACTCTTATACACACAATGGAAAAACAAACAATCGCCTAAAAGTTATAAAGCGTTATTGTACCGCATGTATAATTTATGAAAGGCAGTGCTAAAACCAAAGGCAAAGCTAACTACCTCGCTTTTGCAACAGTTTAATCAACCTAAAACTGTAATTTTTATAAATTTTAGCTTTAGGCTTTGTTGTGTCGGGCTGTTTTTTTGCACTTGAACACAACAGACCTTCGTTCTTCCTTGTTTACTTAGACATAGCCACTGTATAACGCACTTGGCAGAATACGTTTGTTTCTCGTTGTAAGAGCCTTTAAACGCCATTGCATGTTATCGTTCCCCTGGTGTTTGCTGTTAGGAAAGCCCGCCGCATGCATGCACCCGCTCCCAGCAGAGAAAACGTTTGACGATGCAAACGAACTCATAAGCTACACAATTCGACGTAGCTTTTTCGAAAGTGTTGATCGATATGTCAAGTGTTTAAAAGTGATGAAATTCTGTTGGCATGTCCAAATTTATCTCACATCACGTACATTAAGATTCAATGGTTTCAAAAAATTGTAGTTACGTGTAGTCATGCAGATGTAGTTACGGTTTCTAAACCTTGCAGTTCTTGGTGGCAGACATAAGTATATGTCCTTCCAACTTACCACTACAACAAAGGATCACAAAATTCGAGAAAATAAGGACCTATAGAAGGAAGATAAAAAAATATGACCAAACATAGATTGAAAAGAAGGCATAGACGTATAGGAAGGTATTTCTCACCAACACTAATTTTTATGTAACTCGAATATACAGGAGGAAGAACCAAACAAACGATTGTGTGGTGTACGCGTTAGTTGAAAACAATGTTTAATAAAAACAATTCAGAATCTAGGAACGGAAGTTTAGCTACCAAATTCTTACCTTCATCAGTGAAATCGAAACACGGACCATTTTGAAACCGTTCTGTTCGTGGAATGTAACAATTACAATGGATAACAGAACAATTAAATTTACAACAAAATGAATGAAATCATTAAAAGAAAATATAGAAATTAACAGTTAAAAACATGTCGTTCCTCGGTACTGGTTGCATAATAATAAGTTACAGCCGTTGATTTCGTTTCAAAATGACGCATCCGTATTTGCTAGTCTTATTGATTTTTAATACACACGTGATCAAATCAAGATAAGATTTGACAGAAAGTGAGAAGTTGATTAAAGATAAGATTATTAGTGATCGATGCTTCGTTTGACGGTGTTGTCAGCATAAATGTAGTACCGAGCAAATGAAGACAAATGTCGTGAAATGCTGAGCAGAATAATTCATAACTTCAACCAGATAACGTCTTTGAACTAGTTCATATGTTAAATTAAATTGATCAGCCACAAATGCGTATATAGTTTTTTCGATTTATTCGCCTAGCTTTTTCAAATATGACATGTATAAGCGCTTATAGGCGGCCCAAAATTGCGCGAGAAATTTTTCGGTAATTTGTCAATATGATGTAATAAGGTATAATAATTATTACTACATTATATTGACAAATACCTGAAAAATTTCTCGCGCGAAAAAATATCGCGCAATTTTGGGCCGCCTATGGTATAAGGTTTATGTGCGTATGAGAAACGCGACAGTAGAAAGCAACTCTAAGGTTGAAGACGCACGTGTTGTCAAGAACAATGAGAAGAACACGTATCTCATCATTTCTATGAGTTTTAGGAATTACTGAGAAGGTTTTAGATAATGATACACTATACGTATGTATCTAATGTTATCTTCCTGAATACAGTAAATCTCTAGTTTCCCTAACTAGACTCTTATTGTGTATGATGAATTTGATTCATAAATATCCCTTCTTGGCCCAATCCAAGTATGTATGGGTGGATAACGGATAAAAACATATAATTCTAAAATCAATACACGCAAATTCCTAATAAGTTTCAATCACTCCAGATGTATTATTCGGTCCGAACTGTTAATCCTTCCTCGTCTAACTCTAGTTTGTAATGTTCTTCACTTCTTTGACCCTGGTGGAAAACGGAATCGATTATTATATTACTGCAATGAAATGTAACTTCTTGTTGGGCTCCCGAGCTAGTCATTTCAAATATTCAATCCAGTGGCTCATCCTACGGGGCCTGGCTTACGCTAGGTCTAAAATATGAGGAGCACTGGATTGTGGGTATGGGGTGCACTGAATTGTGGGTATAAGAGCAGTGAATTGTGGCTATAAGAGCATTGTATTGCGGGTATGAAGCTCTGTGTATCGGAGTTTGTAACGGCGATGGGAGATTGGGATAACTTACCCCCAGTCCTTTTATAAGTTCCGGAACCTTTTCGCTAAATTTCGCTTCCTTAGTGATGGCGTATAGAAATCCACCGCCCCCAGCACCCGTCAGCAAGAATCCTGTAGACGAAGAAACAAAATAAGCAATAAAAAGAATTAAAACAATTATTACTCTACAACAAGGAAGCAGTGGCACTATTAGCCAATCACGTACCGTGTATATGAGGCTTCAAAACGTCGATCAGCTCTTTTACTTGGGGAGGTTCACAGCCTAACGACACAGAAATATTTAAATAAGCACAATAGCTGAGCTCACTCTTCAACCTATTTCACTGAGATAACATGAAGTACCGGGAGCGATGATTTTTTTCTGTTCCCAAGAGTTACTTAGACATTTTCCAATTTTCTTGACGTCACCTATAAAAATAACAAAAACAACATAGAATTAGGAGTGGGATACCCAGAAGTGGTCGAACACAATGTCACACAAGTTTTGTGATAAAAGGTTTTCAAGGTAGAAAAACTTATTTCCGTTACCTTCGACACAAGCCTGAGCGCAATCCCTGGCATTGCTTTCAATCCAGTCAGCAGTCTTTATCACTTCAGGTTTGCGCGTGTACCAATTTCTGATAACACCCTAAACAAACATGGCGTATGAAAAATACACTTTAATAAGGCGATTGTAAGCAACGCTGAGCGCAATTCTTGAAGGTTTAAGAGAAGGAAACTCACCTGCAGCATATTCTTCGCCAGCCTTGGTTTTCCAGTGAAAACGAGCAAGGAATGATCCACAATACGTTTCATTTTCTGATCATCGATTTTCAACACTTCTGACTCCACTTTCAACGGGAGTTTTCCTTCAGACTGTCCGAGCTTGATTCCGGGCAACAACCCCCCGACCTGATCCTGCCACCCACCCCCCGTCGTTAGCATTTGCTCTAGATGTAAGACCGCGTGAATTAGGGAGTCCGTATCATAGTTGATTCCAGCGGCGCTTAGCAATGCAGCCATCAAGGCACCAGAGAGGATACTACTTGCACCAAGACCCGATCCTTGTGGAAGGTTTGACCAAGACTGGACTTCAAATCCAGCGCCATATTTTTCTTTAAGTTGCTGTTGTAAAGTCTTGGACGAGGTAAGATCGATGATGTTTGCACAGCACACAGCCGCCTTAAGTAGAGCACCTACAATACAGAAAAGTGGATATGACATAGGACGCTAAAACGGATCTATATATCTACTCTGTGTAGTTCTACACTTTTCCCTAGTGGTCCAGTGATCAATAATCATATAGAACCCAGTGTTATGATTTTGATGGCGTGATTCTTTGTAATTTTTAGGAAAGTGAAGATCACTAAAATAGATCAAGTCCAGTGTGCGATTCAGGCGAGATATGGAGTCATCGGGTTCTCAATTCAATCAGGATTCAATCTCAAACAACCATGGCGAAACAGATCTTCGTACTAACCTGGAGCATTAGGTTTTGAATAATTTTGAAGATCCGATATTTTGTTAACTGTTAGCCTGATTGCGTCTTTACCATTGCCAATCACTAGCAGTAGTTGTAACCTGGAATGGAAGACTGATCAGTTTTGCAAACGTTTCTCAAGCATACTACGCGGTTTGCTAGAAATTTATATTTGACTTACTCGTGGATTTTTCTAACTTTGGCACCGATAGGTTTCTACAAAGGAGAAATAAAAAAAATTAATTACTCGTTTATAATTGAAGTCTATATATATATATATATATATATATATATATATATATATATACATATATATATATATATATATATATATATATATATATACATATATATATATGATTAAAAATTCTTGTCACTAGCTATATGAAAACGTAATCACGTTTATAAAAAGTTCTAAAAGACGTTTCGATCAGAAACCTCCGATCTTCGTCAGTTAACAATTAAATATGAATCCTAGCTGCAATTTCAGCATTTTTCGTCATATATATATATATATATATATATATATATATATATATATATATATATATATATATATATATATATCTTAAGGTGCCAATTAATATTATGAACAGAATTGTATTTCACCTTTCCTCTGATTTTAATAGCGATGTTAGTCACCGCTCCCCCGTGTTCATACGTCACAGGTGGGGTGTCGCTCCAGGCTCCTGAGAGGTCGATGCGTGCTGGGGTTTCAGCGATGAACCACTGACCAATGGGCGGCTGGGATTTTGGCGAAAATTGGACAAACTAGAAAGTTGAAAATTGAAACTATAGACTCAATTGAATTGAGTTGCATTAAATTAAACCTAACACCACAGCTTGAAAGAGCATCTCGTGCATCAACATGAGTGAAACTGTAGAATTTAATTGAAAAATGTTTAAATCGATGGTACACAGTGAAAATAAGGTTTCGTATACCTGTCTTGCTGTCATTACAGCGTGTCGTATCAATATTTGCATAGCTCCTTCATAGTGGCGGGCTGCACGAATGAGCAGGTCAGATCTATGAGCAAAAAATGAGGGATGAAGAACGATCATGTGAGATTACAGTCAGCCACACGGATGGATTAGAGTCATTTATAAAAGGAGAAATATTTCATAGTATGACCCACCTTCCTAACCATTTGTCCCTCTGATTGGCCAGTTCCGTTATACCAGCATTTATATCCCTTTTCTAAAACAAATTTGAGTCAATTTACAGGAGGGTAAATTACGAGTACCGTGCATATTCAAAACCCCGTCGATGTTTTCTCGTTTCAAGACCTTACCTCCAGTAAACGGTACGCATACATCCAACTTTCGTTTGCGGCAGGGCCACTCCGCGATTTATCGCCGGCCATTTCACTTAGCACGTCAGCAATACACGAGAGCGTTCTCGCAACACAGTCCGCTGAACCAGAATTGCAGGCAACTAAAAGGTAGCCGAGTATGACCAATCAAATTCGGTGCAGACTCCTTGTTGAAGGAGAGTTGTCGAAATAGAAATTCATTCTGCAGTATTTAATCGATTATATCTTTTGTTATTCTTTTTGAAACCAGTCAAAATTTTGTGATTATGTTCAGTTATACGAACTATAGCTCTGATATAAATTTAAAGCCGAAATAAAGAACATTTCAAAAGATATTAAGTTGTCTCAACCGAGAGTAATTCAAAACTAGTATTGCGCTTTCTCGCCATTTTAGATCGCCTGGTTAAAGGCGAGTTCTGGAAACTGACATGATTTGCAGAAGAGTTGAACTAGAAAGTTGAAGTCTCACCATTGTCTAATTCCTTTAGAAGTTCTAGACCATAGTTTTCCACGACAGAATTCTTGAAAAATGGCAGAAGACAATTGTTTTTGGCTCCCTCCAGCGTCTCTTTCATCCTCCTTCGCCCGACTTCGTAATACAAACGCCTTGAACGGAAAAATACACGTTGCTTTCATGCGCTTAGGAAGAAAACGAAAACACGTCAAAAGCAAACATCAAAGCGACAAAATGCAGCTTTACCGTTGCCATTCAAATTCGGCTGAAATGTCGATCGCATCAAGAATTTCTTTGAGAGACAGTCGCCAAGATGAACGCCAACTATAATAGATAACTCATATTCATTGATACGAAAATCCTCTCATAGAAAAAGAGAATTTGGCAAATAACGGGTGGGGGGAAGGGGGGTAGGTTTAAGCCACGAAAAACTTGGAAAGTCGTGGGGGTGACGTGCCGTAAGAGCCAAAAAAAAAATCGCCCTCAAAGGCAAAAAAGTTGCGCTCAAAACGAAGTATATCGCTTACTTCTTCACAGCATCAGTCGAATGGGCACATGGCGCTCCTCTCAGCCACAACATATCACGTAAACCAATATTAGTTCCAGGGTAAAATAAGGGAAATAACTTGGCGTTAAAGAACGACTGTTCATGCTCAGACTAAACAATAAAAAAGGCTTTTTGAGATGAAAGTCTCTAAGCAAGAGCAAGGAAATTATTTCTTTCTCAATACAGTAGTCTTGTTGTTAACGAATGTATTAGATTTGACTAACTACAGGCGTGAAAGAAAAATAAAGACGTTGAATGATGTCATGGAAAAGTGTAGATATTTTTAGGACATGCAGTTTCTTTGCACGAGAAAAGATGTAAGGTTTCAAAGACTCACTAGATCCGGTCCCCACAGCTCATTAGCTCGGATTCCGGTTCTGGCGAAAAATTCGTTCCAGGATTTATTGCAGTAAGTGCTACGAGAATCCGATACGGGAACCTTGAAACAAATTATAAAATGTTTAGTTTCGCACTTCCATACTAGTTGGGCATTGGTTAAATGAGAGGAAATTTTAAGACAATGGGAGTTTGTGGTAATTGCATTGAAAATTGATGATAAATTAAATGGTAAATTATCAACCGTACTTTTAAGAAGTCGTGGACACCAAACACGACCATGATGCGAATGGCATGTGATTTCTGCAAGTTTTGTGGGATTATTTTGGCCATGGAGAGCTGGAATGTTTGTAGAACTGTATCTTCTGGTATTTCGTACTGTACTGAAGACTCCTATAGGAAAAATGACGCGTCAGAGTGGCCTAGAATATGGATTTTAAACATGCGCTTTATGATAATAAAGCTCAACTCTCGTTGACACAAGCAGAAACTCTTATCTTTCGACTCTGCGATTTTTCATCCACATAACAAGAGGGAATCACTTCACTTTAATCGGCAAATTTGTTCACATTTTTCAGGCAGAGTTAACCAGAATGCCCAAATTTTAAATCGTTCATATATAAAATGGTAAATAATGTGCCTTTTTATATCGGCAAGCAGTACAAATTTATGCATTCTAATTAGGTTAGTGGATGTAAAGAAATTTGTTGATTGGTCTATAACGAAACACCTCGATAAGTTCACATACTCACTGTGATCACATCGGATGAAATAGCTGCCAAAATGCATCCTTCATGAACAGTTATAGGCCCCTAAAAAATGTCAATACCTTTTATCACCTAAGTTTTTGAACATTGTCAAGTCGACGTTTTAGAATCAAATACTAAATTTGAAAAACAGCAAAACATACAACTTACGTCGATACGACAATGCGATAAAACGCAATCTTTTTTTATTTCAACCTGGTCCGCCAATAAACTGTTTATGATAACACAGTTCTCGTCTGGTTTGCAATTTGTCTATAAAAACAGCGCGATTTTGATATCAGAGGAAGCCTATATACGATGTGAAGAAGCTGGAATACTAGGCCAATTCTTTAAAAAAAACTCAATGGAAAACAAAACAAACAACACTATGATTAACTTTTTAATATATTCGAACCTTTTTTCCAACTTAGGGCCTGTTTATAGCAGTTAACAAGTCAAATAACCGACCTGTTCATATGGGATGGGACAGCCGTTTTAGCCGGGCTAACTCGGCAATGCCAGGATCTCGCTTCACATTGTATTAATTATTCCACAATGTTTGTAAAATTGCATTCATATGGAACCGGGCCAGCTCGGCTCTGGCGAGATCCCGTCTGAACAAAGCGAGATCTCCGAGCCAGCAAAAGCGAGTCAGTCCGATGAACAGGCCCTTACAGGCCAGCCCTACTTGATGGCTAACTTTTAGCTCACCTCAAAGTAGCTATGGACCGTCCTGTTGTATTGAAACGGCAAGTTGTTGTTCATATCAACATGCTGTAAAGGACAGTCCAAAATCTGTCGTCTGTGGTTAGCTCCGAATGCCGACATATAGTCAAAACAAGCTCCATCAAGCAATACTACGAAAGAAATATTAAAAAAGTGTTTTTCATTACGTATCTGGCCGCGTGTCCTTGGTTAGAGAGACCTTGTGACCTTTATAAATAGCGAGGGAAATAATGACATGCGTCTAACAATGATAAGCAGATAGAACGAGAATGTTTACTCAAAAGTTCACCTGTCTTAAGTGGGGTCCCGCGAAGTTCCCGCCATAAAATTTTCCTTGCTTGTTTCATGAAGAATCTGGACTCTTGAGACGTATCTTTAGTGCTCATGTTCCGGCGCGTTTCCGCAATCGAGCCATCCGCGAGAGTCTTCCGACCATACGACATGCTCCGATCGCCGCTGACGAAATCTGATTCGCTCACATTCTTTGCCATGAGTAGTAAAATATCCCATACGAATGCAAGCTTAAAAAAAACGCATCTATAGTAAGTGGACAGGGGGCAGTTTTATAAGACTAGTTAACTTTTTACTGCAGTTAAGGACAGAATTGGCCAATCAGAGTCGTGTATTTCTGTACGGTTGCAAAATGTACTAACCCTCCTGACGAAGGCCCTCAGGTCGAAACGTCGAGAAGTGTTTTGTCTCATTTAGGCAGTTGTTATACCACATTTGATGCTATAGTTATGCAAAATGTAGTATACAACTAGCCCCACCGCCCCAGGATTGGCCAAACAGATTCCTGTATATTGGAGTTAACCACGATTTTACGATGCAAAATGTAGTTAGAAGTTTAACAAACCAGGCCCTTGATTAGTGGTGGTGACCACGTGGCTGCCAGATGGGATTTGCCACTGTTTGGTGGGTGAATGATAAACTGACCATAAGTGCTTAGTCTTGTGAACTCACAAGGGAATTACATGTACCTGACATGGCTGTCCGCCCTGGTCCAAGCCAAGATAGGTACAGCTGTCCAACGGTGAAATATTTATGATAAGCAAGAACTTCATAGCTGTTTCCGTACTAACGTACACCAAGACTGGCGCCTAGGAAGGGAGGTTAGAAGGGCAAGAAGGATCAGAATATTTATTATACTGGGAGCATTCTGGGGCTGTTTGTATCAAGCCCGTTTAGCTTAAACGGTGGTTAAGTTCAAAATAGAAAGCACGTCTATCGTTTTATTCAAGAAGCAAACTAAATGTTTTTAACCTTAATACAAAGATACTGTTTACAACTACATATTCAATGCAATATGATATTCAAGTTGACTCATTTAGCTAAGAGAGATGTAAGCGTGTTATTTAATTTTGACTTATCTACCGTTTAAGCTAAACGGGCTTGATACAACCAGCCCCTGGGTAATACAACTTAGATCATCTGGCTAAAAGAGATAAAAAACTTGCATGAGGTCTAAAGACAATATAGCCACCAGTAAAAATACAAATATTTAGAAAGATAACATACAATTGGTACACAGCCAGTGCTGAGTTTACATTTTTTCATTTCTTCATCTGACGCCAAGTAAAATATATTTTCAACATCATTCTGAAATCAAATAAAGTCACATAATGGCATAATAAACACCATATTTGATATTAATTATTTGTTCAGAGGTACTGCAGTTCAGAGATACTGCATGATAACTCCAAGATCTCAGTCATACTTGAAGCTCTAGACTATTTCACAAGACAAAGCCACATACATTTTCTCCCATTTGGATCACACCGTGGTCACGTGCATAATCAACTTCTGATGGTATTGAAAAAATACGCACACCTTTCGCATCCGACCAGTCAATGACTAAAATGGCAAATTAAAAAATTAACACTGAATTAAAAAATGTACATGATTGGGAAGCTATTAATTCTGAACCGTTTTAGCCAGAGCCGTAGAAAGCACATCATACTGGGGGGGGGGCGCTGGTTTAGGCCTTTAGGGTAGCTGACTAAATGGGTGTGCTTTATTCTATATATATTGGTCATTGTCAATTATCAGCTTCAGGAGTTTACCCTATCTCTTTTTACCAAAAGCATTGAATATATAACTGGTGTGGGTGCAACCCCCACTCCCCTTAACTGTGCCCCTAGTTTTAATCACATTACCAATCTCTGGAGGTATGCCCAACATCATGTCGGTACTGCAGACCCAAACACCAGGCGGGGAGTCGACCGCAAGCTGAAATAAGAAGGAATAATGGGCAAAAATCTTGATGGAATTTTTAAGGCTGCTCAAGAATGTATAGAGAATTGATTGAATTGCTAGCATATATATACTTACAATACATGCTTACAAATACTTACAATTGAGCTTAAGGTGACTAAAAGGCTCTCAAAGTTTGAGGCAAAATCCTCTGGTACAGCAGAGTAACTTGGATCAAAACGCATGCAAGGTAGCGCTGTGAATGCTCGTCCAACTGATGAAAAAGGGAAATACCTGCCCTGTAAGATATGATGATAAATTCAAATGTAGGAAACTGAGCCTTGTGGAGAATCTTACTGGAATTTGTTTAATAACAACAATGCTTACCATGTGTAGTATAAGAATTCTTGCATTTTTTAAGACTTGTGCTTCTACAACCTATAGAATACCATAGATTCATGCTAATGACACATTTGAAGTAATCTATTAAAAACTACACAAAATATATGTGAAAGTTTACTGAGACAGGTGGAGGTTAAACAATATCCATGATCTTAAACACATACTGTGTAACCAGCTCTGGCACTTAAATGCTCTGTAACAACAAGCAATGCATTCAGCGTGGCACTGCCGCTACCAATTCGTGGTTTGGGGTCATCAATTGCAAGAACTAAAACATCTTTTGGTATTCTTCCTTTGGCCAGATAAAGATCAAGCTCTAGTAATGAAAATTCATAAAAAAAAACATTGACTACTTGGCTGATCAACATCTGTCCACCCAGTACGGAAACGCCCAGTATACTGAGGAAACTTTATAACACTAATAATAAAACACTCTCACAAGGCAGATAATTTGTTTATGAATTAAAAATGGCACATTTTAAGGAATTTTCAGGATATATGTTTATATGAATGTTAACTTATCTTTTTGAACAGCATGATTGAGCCCAACTTATATTTTGACAGGTTGCAACAACGAGATAAAATGCATTTGTAATAGCTTAAGTTCAAAACTATATATGTATGTAATGAATATAGGTAACTTTTAAATAAATCATATTGATCCAAATTGGAGGAAACATACGTATAGTATTTCTCTGCTACATTTTGCAGATTACTTTTGTAACTTTTGTTGGCATGAATACATGTACATGACTACATAGGACCACCTGGCAAACATGGATTTAAAAATCTTTTCCCTAATTTTGTTGTATTTCATTGCAAAAGGCTGAATGTTTTGAACTGTCTTAACTGGTCGCACAAGAACACCGTTATTATGTTAAAAATATTATTAATCGATGCATCAAATGCATTGTTGATGAATGCACAATAATTTGAATATATAAGTATTGACAGCTAGTATTGTTTAAGATTCGCTATTCAAGCTTGTAAAATTTTTTGACAATGTCCGCGACGTGGCAACATATAAAAGTTAAAAACTTAAAATAACCGTCGGCTTGACTGCTCGATTCTTTATTTTACTACCGCCGTATGAGTGCATAAAAAGTGAACAGCATTACCTATGGATTCGGATCAGAAATGTTTACAAAGAGATGTTTCAGGCTAAGTTGAAGCATTGGCAGATCAATTAGCAATCGTGAAAGATATAAAGTAGCCCTCAATTTGAATTACTAAAAATAGAGTGCATATGAATAAAAATATGGGAGGTTGTAAACTCGTGTCGATTCTAGTACTAACACTTGAAAGCTTGAGGCATTCAATGCAGCTACGGACCTACGGTGTCCCCAAAGTTTATAAACAAAATATAAGCCTGCACATGTTTATATTACATAAAGACGAAAAAATACTTCCACAACCTACCACTTTGGACGGCATGAGAGTGATTTATCGACTGGCAGGTAACCACAATTGCTGACCAAGAAGTGGCATTCATTTCAATATATATTGCACAATACTAGACATCCATATTCTCTTAGCTCCGGTGTAAATGCTTCTTCTCAAGTAGTTCTCGGGTTTAAATGAATGTGATATTTCCGGGGGGGATGAACTGGGAAGCCCCGGCCGATACCTGTGAATTTAATTTAAGGTGGCTACGTACGGTCTTCGACATTAATTTGCGACATTTATTATTTTTTTGTAAATAGCTGTACAAATGAAATATATATATATATTAATTTCATAAATATTTCATGTTTTCTATATATTTAAAAACAATATTAAATTCATTCATTTATCGGAAAACATTGCCATGCCTAACTAATAATGTTGTACTGGTATAACCTCACAAAGAGTTGTCAACAGTACACTCAACACCCAACATTCTTGAGGGAATCAGGATCCAATATACTAGAGAAAAATAACCGCAGGAGAGTTAAATTAAACACTACACCATGGTACCACTTTTTGCTAGTTAATTTTAATCTAGCAGCAACTTTTGACGGTTAAAATAGGTTAAGGAATAGGTCATAGATTAAGTTCACGGGACTAGAAATTTCAAGGGTAGCCAGGGAGACAGGCAAATGATTTCAGTAAAAATAACCCGATTTATGCGCACTTTACATACCTTCGTATGACCATTTCTACAGCCTCTCCGCATTTTTTTAATTCTTGCATGAAGTATGCAGTTCCTGGTTTAAAAGAAAATGCACGATTTACCGGCGAACTGATGCAACGAAACAAGCAAATATTTCCATACCGTATTCTTTTTTCTTGAACACCATCCAGAGATGATTGATAAAATCACCAATAGCTTCTCTAGCGTTGTCCTAACACAACAACGGTACGAAAATTAAATTTTTGTAAATAGCGAGGCGGCTGATGAAAATAGCATTTTAAGGCCCGATTTTCTTCTCATGCAGTTTGATAGATGTGAACGAATGAATCAGTTACTGATGTTCAATTAAGAGCTCTTATACATCAGGGAGTTCGTAACTAATTACTCGTTCACATATTTCAAAAGAAGAAAATCGCAGCAAAAGGACACTAGATCAAAACTAACTATATTACTATTTAACAGTGCCCGCGAAATCAAATCTTAATGTCAGAACATCGCTTGATCATCGTATCGTGCCGTATCGTAACGGGGAGTTACGATACGTTTGAAGTGAAGAATAGCGCCTACCAGGATCAATTCTTCGCAGCTGTCCCAGTCAGAGAATGCCTCATCGGACTCCGCACCACTCTCCTCACGGCCATAACCATCCGTCCCTCCGTTCACCAATGAATCATTGGAACGATTTAAGGCAACAGATTCTTGAATGACGCGATCCACGGACTCGTCTATACGGGGGGAGGAGGAGGAACAGTTCTTGTCAAAAACGCTTTTACCATGGTCAAATATGAAGATCATCGAATCATTACCTTGCAAATCATCGTCGTCACTATCATTCTGAAGCAATGGGGATTCAGTAACGGGACTTGTTGGGATATCATTGGATAACAGTTGTAGTTCCGACCAAGGTACATCATCATCCTCATCCTCATCCGAGTTCATTAAACGCACCATGTCGGGTTCCTATGTTCAAAATCATTTGCAATAAAATCACTTCCAAGGATAATGCTCTGAGCAGACTGAGCTCAGTATACGGAACATACAGCTGATCCACTGGAGTGAGCATACTGTATCATTTCTTTCTTATCTGGGATGACTAGTTAACTATATATTACATGACAAAATGGGGATAGCCTTCAAAAATCTCTAGAGGAAAACAGTTTTTACACCTGATAAACATAAACACCTACATAATTCAGTCTTGTACTGACAGCATGGAAGAGATCTTTCAGATGACTTGGTTGATCGATGTGTTCAAAAACAGTCAAAAATAATTCCTGTAACTGCCTCAACACGGCTAGATCAATGCTCTGAAAGAAATAATCATATGTATTAAAACTGGCGAGTCCCACATCTGGCCATATCTCACGAAGTATAACAATCATAGACTTACCCTTTGCGTTATGAGAAAACTAAACTCCCATATCGCCAAATCCAGAAAAAGAAGAAGATTGTTTGTATTCCTGGTTTATAAAAACATTAATCAATACTAGTCATGGCTATTCCTAAGATGGACAACAGAAATACGGAGCATTACTAACGTATGTTTGTTGTGTTTGGCACTTGGTTTATCCCGAAGGCTGTCTGTGACTTTGGTGATACTTGGAAAAATACAAAATAAAAATTTTAAAACGGAGATATGGCTTCTTGAGAATGAGTAGTTATGAATACGGTGTAGTTCTTGTCTTTCAGGGATTCTTAGGGGGGACAAAGAGGATTGGTGATAAATGGGGATACAAGTCGTTCGGCAAAGTACTGGGACTATATCAACACACCTGAGAACAAGAGAATGTGATATTGCAGTGTCATCACAAAATGAGTGAACAGAATGCACCAAAATTGGCAACATAACAACCTATGAAATGCATGAACACAAGTTTAGATTCCTTCCCAAAATTCCATACATTTAGATACATGACAACGGTCATTTTAGTAATTCCCAGAAAAGGGACCTTTTTCTCGTTTTCATTACCTGTACGTCTAGTCTACAACTTCCAAGAAACTGACCAAACAAGCTATGCAGTTCAAGGAACAGGAAACGTTCAGTCTATACAAAGAACAATGTTTATACTTTCCGCAGGAAATAGAGTTTTGCAACGTAAATACTATGATTATTTTTATCGTCACTAATTCATGTATACCTGTCTTGCCTGTTCAGGTAATGAGAGTCCTTTGGAAGAGAGGCTATAAAAAAACGAAGCATCATCAGGAATTACATCAGTGATCTTACAAAGTAATTTGTGAACATTTGTTTTGTAACAGTACCATGAAAATTCGTCAGCTGGGAAATGAAGTTTTCTATCCCATTTCGATTGGAGTGACAGGGAATTCTTCATGGACGGCGCTAAAATAGAAATGATTGTGAAAATAAGGTTTGGTGTCAGAGATAGAAAGATTTATTGTGTATCTTGGGTACAATTGACTATCTTGACCCCACATTCCCTCTCCTGTAGTAACATGGGATAAATCATGTTGGACATCAAAAGTGAAAGTTTAGAACTGAGAGAGCTTGACACTATTAAGTGCAAACAAAGTTTGTTGAGTTGAGTTTTCCTCCTGTAGTGAGAATAATCTGGATCTTTCCAGGACCTCTAGGAAATGCGGTTTGAAACTTATGGAGTGACAAGTGCAAATCGTTTAGGCCTAAACGAGCACTATCCTGGATCAGTATTGGATGAAGAACAGTTGAAAACTGAACTAATCAGTGTCAGAAAAACCTAAAATTCGCCACACTTAAACTCACCACAAGGACTGTCGGGATGAGCTTTGAGGAAGAGTGAAGTAATAACGTCACACACCGTAGAGTCTGTAAAATTTTTCTATACAAAAAATAAACTTTTCAGAAGACAACTCCTCGCCTACTCCTATATGCCTTGCAAATATCACAAGCAAAGCTGAATGCAACAGTAAAATTGAATAAACTGCAGGGGCCGGTTGTATCAAGCCCGTTTAGCTTAAACGGTGGTTAAGTTCAAAATAGAAAGCAAGAGAGATGAAAGAATTCAAGAGAGATGAAAGAGTGTTATTTCATTTTGACTTATCCACCGTTTAAGCTAAACGGGCTTGATACAACTGGCCCCAGGAGCCATAAAAATGGCGTGACGTATACGAGGTCCTAGCTCTGCTCCAGGCCTCGGGTACAACAAACCTCTTTAGAATGCGAATCTAAAGGTAGAAACGCCTGTCTTGTTAGAACGACCTCCATCGCGCTAACTGTAATTCTATCGTAAGTTGAAACATCTTGCAGCAAACTGGTGACCTGAAGAATTGAGAAACAGACTGAATTATATATGCCATTATCACAGATTATATTTCATTGTAAGGGGGGGGGGAGCAGAATGGGAATACATAAGGGGGGGATTTTCAATAAATAGGTCCACAGCAGAAATATTTTCAATTATATCAACTTATCATAGCAACCTTGGGCAGCCAAGCTTGAAGTCCATTGTTGACGGAACAGAACACACTCATTGCTGAACTGCAACAACTTTCGATGTCCTAAAAATATAACGATCATAACGAAATTATAACAAGATGTACGTAAAAGAAAAACATTGTAAAATATGACAGTTCTCTTTGCAAACGATACGAGATAACGACATACTGTATTCCATAGTCTCATTCACCTACGAACAGGCTTTCGGGGCGGGAGAAGGGAGCCTGCTCGCAGGCTATTATATACAGACACAGTATATAATAATTATGGCGGTCAGTGGATCCTAACCTTCCACGTCGCAGGAGGTTGATCGATGAACTGACGCAGTTTTCCCGCGTGTGAAATGGAATATTGTAGAGCGATACAAGCAGAATAGCAGAGCAATGCATTATCACGTGACAAGTATTTGGACCAAAAGTCTTCAAGAATGGAGATATCGAACCAGCGCAAAGTTTCCGTTATTAATGGCAAAATCTAAGAAAATCAAAATGAAGGTTACGGTAGCGTTCGTACAAAAATTTCAGCTGCGAAACAGGGAAATACAAAGCATTATGACTGCACCTGTTGACTCATTCTTCGTAACTCCCATCTGCTGTCCTCCAAACATTCAATTGTTTGAAAAAGAATCTGCAAGAATCAGCGCAAAGCGATAGATTGTAAAGATTGGGAACTCACAGACAAGACAGACAAGACAGACAAGGTACAATACACATTATTAGATTTAGATATCAAACCTGGGTTAAAATGTTATAAAACGAATCAAAACGTTTGCATGAGATCCGTTTCCCATCTTTTTCAGTTTTTGACCTGAATCAAAAGTTAAAATAGGTTGTTGGTGGAGAGCGTTTTAACACATCCTGATGATAATTACGTCATTTGGCGGGGTAGCCTCATTCTCCTGAGCCAATCGCCTTTGACTATTGAGAGCATGGAAACCAGCCTCCCAAACCAAAAACATTTTCGTGACGTAACCAAGGAAAACTCACTTCTCATGAGTGGAAGCTAGACTTTTCTTTTTTGTTCTTTTTGTCTAAACAAAAAATCGAAAGAAAAAAATGAAAACGAAGCATGAATTAACAAATATTGTTTATCCCTTTTGCAACTATATATAGCCTTTAATTTTTATGTCGTTTTCCGCTATATGTTTGTATTCTCCTTTCTTGAGGTAAAACCCACCAAATTATTTTGGAAATATGTCTACTGTATGTTCATAGAGGAAACACAACCGATAAAGTCAGATTACCTCTGTTTGATCCGATAGTTTTGCTTTGTTTATCATCGAGTCAGCCTAGAAAAATCAATTTTACGAGTTTAACCGGTGTCATTTTTACCTGAAATGCTTCAAATCGAATAAGATGAATAAGACAGTAGACGTACGAAGTATAGGTCGTTTTGTTTTCTGTAAGAGGGGGTGTGGATTGGTCTTGGAGGTAAAACAGCAACCGTAGTTTGTCGAACAAGACGAGGCGGTGAAATCTCGGGTTTGCTGAACGAAGAGGTTCGCTTGCGTGGCCTGAAAAGAGATATTTATTTTGAAATTCAGACATGAAGTTTGAAATAGGCAAGCCCCTGACGTGTATGTGTGTGTGCTGTATGCACCTATGGTAAGATTTTGAAAGGTAAAATATCAAACTACTAAGATATATAATAATTCTACAATACAGAATGTCTGTATAACATACTTATCCAAGTCGAGGTTGTTTGAAGTTAAAGTTTCGACCTTAAGAAAATTGTTGAAGTATTAGACGTTTTATGTGTAAAAATGCGCTTTTATATTATGCATGGCAAAGATATTCTGGTTATCATGAACTAAACCTCTTCCTTTCTGGTGCCAGGAGCGCTACATCGTCCAGGAATGTTTGAGCCTTCCTCCTGTAATAGTAAACACTTCACAATTAATATCATTGCATCCATAAAGCCTCGCTACCATGAGAGATTATAAAGAGTCTTTACCGGTACTTCCATCGAAGCCGGAAGGGAACAGGTCGAGTCTCTCCCGGTATATGTCGGGACGGAATGCTGGCTGTACAAACACCGATTTCTGAAAAAGCAACGAAGCCATGAGAATGACCGGGGAATCAACCAATTTTTTGGCGGGAAAACTTTTATAATCCTCAATAAGAACAGTCCAGTTAGGACGAAATGTACGTAGCGCGTCAATCGGTTTTTAAGCTGTTCTCACCTTTTCAGGAGGGCCTCGTCGACGGAACACGAAGCGTTCCGAGGTGAATACGAAAATGCGTACGAAGGAAAGACGTAGTGTATGTGGTTAGTGATAAGATACTTTAATATAAGTTCGTATGCGAATAAACGCCCCTCTCTCCATTCCCAAGTCGACGATAGTGAACTCTCCAGTGATTCTTCATCGAGACCTATGAAAGGAGGTCAAGAACGTCATATTTCAGTTCATCAAACTTATTTACACGTTTCATCCTTTAAGAATATTGGACACTAACCTCTTATTATTTTGTTTATGGTTTTAATGCTTGGTCGTTTACATTTCCAAGTGGCTTGGCACGTCTCCGAACAATATTCTTGGCAATCGCAACACGAGCTACCACCATGAGCTGGCATCTTTTGTTTACAACGAGCACTCTATTTGAAACACAAAAACTAACGTAAATCATCTCGTGGCATGGTGTTACGAATATCCACCCAAATAAAACGTCACAAAAATCGGTTCAACTTTTTACAGTTCAATATGTTTCGCTGTACAAAACCTTGTTTATCCCAGCCACTTGATCTGATGCTGTGGAAACCTTCCAATGATCACAAAGACACTGTAGAACAAGTTTCAAGATTTTTGGTGAACTATAATCCTTGGTCACTAAAGGATAAGGATATCCAACAATTATTAAAGAGGAATTGTTTTAGAAAAACGGAGGCAGTTTGTTTGTAGAGCATACATTTTAAGCAAACAGAAAGTTTGCGCTGGAAAATCAACAAAGATGCATGAGGTTAAGATATTTACCGAGATATTTGAAGACGACACTACTGGCTTGTCTCACCGTCGACGCAGGATGCATCAGGTATAAATTGTATGTAGAGAAATACAATGGCCAACGGTCCATTAGAAGATTGACGGGAATGCGCTGGAAGTAAAATAGATTGTAAAATAAATAATGCAGAATAACGTTGTATTGTGTTGTGTTGCGTTTTGTTGTGTTGTCTACCTTGATGAGAAAAATGCTGACTTCCAGAAGACCCTGGGCCTCGTATGCGTCAAGAAATGTGAAGTCTTCACGGAGAACAGCGTGATGCGGTAATTTCTATAACAAGAACGGAGAAAATGCGGAATAGAAGAAACATTAACAGAATAAAACTGCAAATAGATTTAAACAACTCTTCAGCAGCAAATTTAAATTCATGAGCTTTTCAAGATAGCAGAACAGAAGGACTGTAATCTGACCAAAAATATCTAGTTGTAGGATAAGACAGAACTAAGAATTATAAAGCTAAAAAGATTGAGATTTACTTCGTATTTTTGACTGCTTATGTCAATACCAGTTCCTTTACAGAGATGGATGATGACTTGTCGAAATGACTTTTCAATGTACTAGACAGAGGAAGGATGTGATTGAAAGTTTTGCAATATTTAGACATGCATACAATTTACTTAAATTCCTAGACTGTCCTGAAATATTACCTGAGATTCTGATCGTGACAAAATTGAGGTGAACGCTTTAGAAGCATGCTCTCTTATGCTCACTTGGGGATGAGCAAGCAGTGAAAATACAACAGTGTAAAGTGAATCTGTGATGAATTCTGGTAGCTTCATTAAATGCTCTTTACCAAACTAAAAAACCCCAGAAATGATTGAAATGCAATCTTATAAACTATGCTGGTACAGACCACTGAACTATAGAGCTCAGTGGGTATACCTTTCATTATATGTAATGACTGATGTAATGATCTTGCCCACTGATCTATATATTCCAACTAGTATATATAGATCAGTGGCCTTATTTAATTAACCATTCTCTGCAATCTTACCTTAACCGTCATTTGAAACTTTGGCGAAGATGATGAATCAGACTTCGTTGCTGGCAGATTACTAGCATGAAAACTTCTTATGATGGTTGTCATACCTGTAAGAAAGTTTATGATGGATTTTCATGTTGGACTGATTTAGCCCCTGTAGGCATCTCAACAACTCACCCATAACTGCCCCTTCCTTAGCTTGCCAAGAGGAAGTCTTGCATTTACAAATCTGCAAATACAAAATGATTATGCTTGAATATACATACAGCACTGACTGGCTCAGGCTGCCATATGTATAGTCAAGTAATGGTGAGAATATTCAGCATCACCAACCTGTTCTAATTCAAGAAACAAATGCTCTAATTGTGGGATTGTGAAACTATCGATGATTCGTGACAATCTGGCTGCACATGCATTTCGTATTGCTGACCAAACATCCGTCAAACCGGTCACTATGAGATCCTATATAATAATAAATGTTGCTACATTAGTATGATATGCATGCAGTGACAGGTCATGCATAATAGTTAAAATTGTGATGGTAATATCTGGTTTTTATATCAGTGTTTTACCATACCTTAACAAGTGAAAATGTTGTTGGCTCAAAGCCTTCTTTCGCAGCAACTTTTAACCAGTCAAGAATATGAATGAGAGTTTGATTTCGGACAACCGGAAAGTTGGATGCTGTGTGTTAAAATGGAAAAATAAAAAATTTTATATGTAATTGTAGCAATTCAAAATGCATTATTAATCTTTATGAAATTGATGGTGAAATATCTCAGCCCACCTTTTGAGAGAGTGTGTGTTAAGCTTTTAAGTAAATTTACTGAAAGACCTTTTTGACAGATATACCTAAATGTAAACAAATAATAGTGAATTAAAATTAATATGTTGGTGCAATAACCATTGCATTTGTTGATCACAGCAATTCACAAGCCCCTATAAATTAGTTCTGTTAAAATCTATGTATTGGACTATGGAAACTGCAAAACATATTCCTCTAATGACCAAACCACTCCAAAGAGAAGTGGACCCACAAACCGGTGGAAATAAATAGGGTCTTGGGTCACTACAGGGGGCCTATTATTGGATGCTTGATAGCACTATGGGGCCACTAGCAAGAGTGCTTGATAGCACTATGGGCCATTAGCAATCTTGAGTGCTCATACATTTCCAAGACAATTTCAGTTCGTTGGAAACCTCTAAAGATTCAATTGCCAGCCAAAATTTTTACATCGCTTAATCTGCAACTTGTGCATACATTATGAGGTGTTAATATGAAAACATTGTCTTAGTCTAGCTGCGTGATGGACAAGCAAACAAATATGGATTTCAATAAAATATAAACATAACTCCTTATTTGAAAAAGATCTGTTTCACCTACAAAACCACGAAATACTTGCCATTTTAAAAGATCATCTAATAATTCATTAATCCGTCCTTTGGATTTGCTTTCAATCCCCAAAGAGGATGAACGTCCCGAACAAGAATGGCCAGATCCTTCTTTTGCTATGGCCGAGTCTAGATGAATTAAATGTTCAGACCAGCCGTATCGTCTTTCGAATAAATAAAAAGTGAATTTGTTTAAACACTCTTGTTCTTTGAGTACATCTTGAGGTGTTTTATCAGGAAAAGGGTTTATAACGTCTCCATCATTAGAATTCCTTAACCAATCTGAGTCTGCATCAGCATCACCATCGTCCGAATTTACAACTTGTTCGTTGTTGGGACTTAGAAATCGACACCATTTTTCGAGTATTTTAACTTCGTTCTCAGCACTACGAGCGTTTTCCAAAGCAAGCACAGGATTAAAGCTGTCCATCATCGTCAAAAAATGAGCTTGCTTTTCCTTTCAAAGGTTTCAACCAGGAACGGTTTGAAAATATAAACTTGAAGTGTCAACCATATTTGCAAATATCACATTAACGCAAATTACTTTGAAAAAATAACACAGAGCAAATGAGGATTAACCCAGCATGAGCACATTATATGTTAGATATGATAAAGATAATTTCTAGGTAAAATAAACGGATATTTTTGGAAAACTCGGGTATATCTTTAACATTTTTCTAACTTCTGAACTTTTGTTTTGTCCATGAAGAATGCTTCGGCCCTTCGGTTATGTTAACATGTTTATATTGCGATAAAATCCCTAGATGATCACACCGGTCCCCTGTTATTACGCGAAATCCTTACGGAGCCCCTATTTCATGTTGACTATATATATAAAAATACGTTGACTGGATTGAGGGCCGGGCAGATACGTACTTTCAGGTGGATATCTCTGATCCTTCTCAACCAGCGGTAGGTTTTCTTAGACCTTTTTAAGCATTCTTAAACTTATCTAGACCTCCTATATATTATGTGCTAACACCCCCCTCTGCCCCTGAGCACTAAATCCAGAATTTTTGCACCTTGTTTTTGGCACATTGGGCATGATTTTAGGGTGAATGTTAAACATTAAGTTTTCGCACGGCATTTTTGTTTAAAAATTATTGATTTTCTCTCGTTACGATATCTATCCATGGTTTCATTGCCGCTACGTCTGTGTAGATGCCATATTTTCTAGTTGGGGTGCAACCAACGCCCCAACTGGTTATACCAACTAAAGTCCAGCTCCCCGAGATTTCACAGACGAGTGGACCTAGGAAAGATGTACAATGTTTGTTTCAGATCTCTGAGAACAATTTTATCTATCTTGGTAAGGTCATTGGTCAGAGGAAGAAGTATTCTCTTCGCTGCATGCCATAGACTCTGGATTGAAAGCAGATAGACTAGCCTAGTTCATCCATGGTTAAAACGTTGCTCAACTATCCAATGTGTGCTTGTTTTAAACTGATTATAGAAAGACAATCTTTTTGCCATGAATGCCGCAAGCATTACCTCCAGTATCTCCCAGACATTCCCAAGACGTGTCGTCCTTTGCCTTGGCACAAATAATTCTTTTTGTAATCATATGGTGCCCATAATATGCGCCACATTCCTCTCGACTGACCACCTCTACTTCATGTACTTTGTATTTCTCTGAATTGCATGAATTATACGGTGCTTTGAAAGTTCCCCATCCAAGCACAGCACATTTCCTTTCTGGAAAAAACACAAGAAATGGCTGAGTTGTATGGCAGGTTAGTTCGTTGTGTTAGGTTCGCCTAATCCTGGATAGCCAATGCCAATGTATGACCAATGCTGGCATGCGAAGCCCCAGCAGGTGGGCTGAATCCTCAAACAAACCTTTCAAGAAGTTATAATCGCCACCAGTCCAACGCGCGGTTGGGATTCGGCTGACACAAGCGAAGTTAACTGAAGGTCCGAGTAGAAAACCATCATCTTCAAAAACTACGATTGAGATGTCGTTGTCGCCCGACTTGACTCCGGAGAGAGGATGGTTTACAATCTTCTTGACTTTACGTATGAGTTTGCGAGAACTTGGCCAAAATAACTAAGAAATGAAAGATACTACATCATATCATATCTTATTACACCTTGCTATGCCATACGTACCACATTAGGCCATACCATTCTTTACAAAAGCATACCTTGCTATATATCATGTCATATGACACCATTTAATACCACCATACAATGCTATGCGATGCCATGCCACACCACACCATACTAACCACACCACACCATATGCTTACCACACTACACCATACCACACCACACCATACAGCACTACACCACGCCACACCATATGCATACCACACCAAACTATACCACACCACACCATACAACACTACACCACACCATACCACATGCAAACCACACCAAACCATACCACACCACATTATACCACATCACATCCAACCACACAACACCATCAAGTATTCATCCCATCGACCTACCTGCACATTCCGTAGCCAGGCGCGCGGTAAGCATAAAGAACTGGTAACGACAAATCCAGGAGCTATCACTGTCCCTCCGCATGCACAACCATTATACTCAACTATCATAACATGCCACGGCCATTGACGATCAGTAACAGCTGAAGTATTCCTCCAACCACAAGTAACCTCTGTTTTCCTAATTGGATCTAAAAACGAGGCCATTAGAAGATGTCTTGTTCAAGTCCTTATTAAATACAAACCAATACATTGAAATAGAAATACTTCGCCGTCAGTCTACTATTAGATAATGCAGGTCTTAAAGAACAGGACAAGTTCCAAATAAAAATATCGTTACCTTTCTGACAAGCGAATGGTAGTTTTAGATCACATGGGCCATGTTGAAACAGCTCTGCACCATTACGAGGAATATTGTACATAAGACAAACGGGGGTAGTGTACATGAATGTGTTATTATATGGCGCTCCCTTGACTGTGTATATTCTACCTGTAGGGCAACTTCTTGCTCCGAACCACAAGAGCCTTCCGCGTGGGACGACCTGGTTTGCTACGCCGGAGGGTGTAGCTAATTCTGCGTCCACGATGTTGCAGACAGCGGATGCATCGTGCCACGTGAGTTTGGTGTCGTGAAAATACCAGCATTTCCCGTCGATGAACGACCAACCATTGGGACAATCGCTGTCTAAGAAAAGTACAATTAGATGTGATACTAGCAGTAACATGAATGGTAGTGTTAGTAAGAGTGAAGTCTGAAATTCACAACGGTGGAAAAGTAGCCACGAACCCGCACGGGGATGTTACGAGAGTTTCCGATAGTGTACGAGTACTTGCCTTCACTTTGCCATCGCGAGCGACACACACCAGGAGAAATGACAATATCACGTATGGCAACTTTTGAGTTTCTGTATTCCGAGAACACAGCTTCAAAAACAATCTGAAACAACAATAGTTACCTACAGGAATCGTGGGATAAATTGTTGAATTGAGGGGGGAGTGGGCGAGAAGTGAGGATCAATAGGAACATTTAGAGATAGCTGGCATTTAATCAAATCACAAAGACTAAAAGACTAAGATTCCTTTGGTCTGATTGTCTGGAAAACCTTGAGCAAAGTCAGTCAGCCTTCACGCAGGGAACTTACCTGGAAAACTTCACAGGCCTCAGGTGCAATGGTGACGCTGTAAGTTCGCCAAATTGTATCACTGTTGGCGCTTCTTTGGAAAATTTGTTTTCTTTTTCCGCCTCCATCGACGAGAACGTTCAGCTTATTGGAATCGGAGCCATGTACGAATGACTGAAACCGCACACAGTGTTGTCCACGGAATGATGGACTCCGTAAATCTGCCGTCGGAGTGCCTACATTGGTGCGTCGAACCACTCTAAAATATTCGTCTATGAAGAAGAATTATGGTCGTTTATGAGCTGTTACTGAATATTCTTAGCTAGTTTTCAGACTGCAAGCAACCTAATGCTAAATATTGATGAGGGAAATAAGCAATGCTACCTTTGGAGGTTAGCGATGGAAATTGTTTGTAATCGTTAGAGCCTCTTCTAGGAACTCGCCACATGAACTGGGCCGTACTATCCATGCCTTCAAAACCACACATACGATGGCGGTCGAAATCACATTCGAAGACACCATTCACTAGAAACGAAAGGATAAATCAGATTGGTACTTAGAAATGTGATCTCTACCATCAACAGACACTGTGACTTAAAACAACCTCTTCTTCAAGTGTAGCCCAAGGGTTTAATACTGTCGTATTACAGTCAATTCACTCACCAACTGGCCGGAGAGAGCACAAATTATCGTTTGTTCCAGCAATCACAAAATGGGCGATCTCTTCGTGTTTTCGACTTAAGCGCACAAGCCCAGAATTCTCGCTAGATTTCGTGGTGATATAACCTCTATAGTAAGCATTGTATATATCGTTGCCTTTGCAAACCCATTTTTGGCGTCGTCTGACCGCTGTACTCAAGCAACGAAAACCGCGCAGGAAATGCGCACGATTTCCAACACTTTCCACGCAGAAGTCTGCGTGGATCGAGGCCAACTGATATTCTCGCGTCCATCTAAAGCGCTGAGAGATGTTCAAATCATTGCAAGGTGTATAGGTTAATCTTCGATGATCTGGTAAGAATGTGAGGCATTCCTCGCTTGCTTTGTCCATGATCTGGAAACCTTCAGTTAATGGCTCTGGATGGCAAATGAAATGAAAATAATGTGGTACATTACCTTAAGAAAGGATATATACACAAAGAATAGCTATTGCTGGTTTAAGCAACGTCTGTAAGTACATCCAGTAACAATGCAAATCAGTGTCTCGATGTACATTACGGATTGTATAGGTATACTGGGGGTATACTTTCACTTTTTACTTAATAAAAATGCAGTCACTCCTCTGATAAATCACTCAGCATTTACAATTGTAAACGTTAGTGTATACCTTTTGGTGGAGCGGGAACAGTACGGCGTGTAATATTCATGGGAGCTCTGATGAAGGGCTTTGTCGTATTTTCAATCCAATCAACGTGGAACGAAGCTCTTTCTAAAACTAATACATCTTCGGTGAAATCCGACTTGGAAAACGGGCCCATGGCTTGCAGTACCCAACGATTTATGATCTTGTTTTTGCATACGAGATACCCGTAGTGCGGTTGACTGTCGTTAAAACTGGAGCCGGAACGGTTGAGTTAATACAAAGCTACGAAAATATAAATAGATCGGTGAGAATTTTAATCCTTCCATCTATTCTTGTAGTTTGTTGTGAAAGTGCAGGGTGAAATGAATGAAAAGTAATGCAAGTCAAGAATCAAGATAAACACATGCATTTACGAATAATTTCGATTTGGGTACTAACCGACCGTGTAAGATCATTGTTTGTTGCAGAGGCTGTTCTATATTGGCACTTTCTTGTAGACAGAATAATTGCAGGGAATTCCACCAAACGTTTTTCATAGCTAATGCTTGGGATCCCTGTTAACGTGGAACAGCAGTAACCAAGTGAGTATAGAACCCACATGCGTGGTTATCTATACCAATACGCTCGGAATGAAGTCACCTAAGTTCGCTTACCCAATAGGTAGCAGCTTGTTACACGATTTTGCAACGGAATTGATGCAGGAAGGCAGACGTTGTCTTTCACTCTTGATGAGGCTGAAGTGCTTATGTTTAAAAGAACTAAAAAGCGAATTTAGAGACAACTCAGTCGGCCAAATCAAGCCGAATCTTGCATGAATTCTCCAAAATAATAGTTCACCTAAAATTTTAGGCAGAAAATCTTACCAGCAGTCTGTAATGTTTCGGCAAAACGTCTCCTTTTACTCTTGTTAACTGTGTTAAGAAATAGTTGGTGGATAATTTGAATTTGCGATGTTTTTGAATCTGAACTGGAACCTTGCAGGTCGTAGTAACATACACAGCGTTGAAATACCTTTATGGCCATTGTAAATTCTCTCACATTCCCGAGTTGTGAGTATCCAGTGACGGCCGAGTTGAACGCCGGGACACGATGGTTGTAACTCGCTGCTGTGGGACAACCACACTAGCCAAGGCCAGGTATGCACAGGATTTGCATTTTCACCTAATCCTGGATAGCCAATACCACATTCATCTGAGGAAGACGAATCAATAAATTAATGGAAGAAAGACGAAAGTTGAGGTGATGAAATGTTATGGATTTAGTTAACTTGTAAGTTATATAAATTAAAGATGAAATAAAGGACATTAAAGAGCGTATACCTTCATTGTTTCGGCTGATATTTTCACATCTTCCCTCGGTCAATGTGATGTTATCCAGACCGATATCTCCGCTGTATGATGTTCCACGAATTCCTTCAAACGATAACTAAAAACATATACAGAGAATGACGCAGAAATCATTTGAATGACGGCGATCATTGGAGCTTACCTTAAAACGAGAATGATGCAAAACTTGTGCGGTAACGAACTGCCAACTTTCTCCATATTGTCGATTAATTGTCAGTATCCTTATTTGGCTGCCATCGAGATCTCTTTTAGATACCACAAGCGCACCAATAGTCTCTCCTCTTGCGTGGAATCCAAAACGTAAACAATATATCATGGGTGGAATATTTGGGCTGAGTAATCTTGCAGTGTCGTTAATGCGTCGTGGCGATGAAGTCTCGATGTAAATAAACGAGCCTAAAAATGATTATTGAATGGCTCAAGCGTCGATAGAAGAGACGAATACTGTGGTGAAATAGGCCTGTTCTGGGCAAAGAAAATTGGCTTTTTGTTTGAACTGAAATGCATAATTCCATAAATTGCTACACACCTTTTCCAGACAAATCATGTTCTGGGCCAGTCCCTGAACTTGGCGTATTTCTGCTTGTTTTTGTCCAGTCAAACTGATCGTAATGTTTTTGGTTTCGAAAACCACACCAATCAGTCTCAAAGTCACAGTTAACTACGACTAAAACAAATATATCAAAATATTTAAATAATATCCAAGGCTTGTTTTCATTCAGGAAGATTGTAACTTTCCTGAATTTATATGATTGAAGAAGAGGTTTTCTTTTTATCAAGCTCGTGAAAACAACTCGACTATTTAGCTATTTCAAAAAGCTACCCGTGTTCTCCGAAGAACATTTGCTATTTGAAGATTATCCGATTATATTAATTCAAGAAATTTTTGGACCAATAATAGGGTTTAATTTCGCAGTATCTTTTTGGACGCTTTCCAACAGACGTGATATTATCTCCTTTGCATGATTTGCGTCAAATACAAGACGCCGGCTGAAGAGAGTAATGAGTGATCCTCAATGGCGAAATAGTTTTCCTTTTAATCTTTCGAGGTTTACGTCGACTGTAGCAGTAAAAAAAAAACAAGAACAAAAAGCCTTTGATTTGAAGCACAATGCTAGCACAGAGCGAAATCGCATAGAAACTTCAAGGAACTTGAAATATATTATCAAGGGTGACATGTGTTGATTTTTGACCGTACAATATGGCTGTAGGTCGTCCCAGTTTTGTCTTGGCTTTGATAAGTCTTGATAGATCGTAATCTGTATCTCTAAGTGCTAGAACATCTCAAGGTGGCCTTGTTGAATGAATTACCTTGACACAGACGGAATTAAAGAGATATGAATTGACACGAAGGCAGATATAAAATCAGACCACAACAAAGCGATATTTGTTTGGTTATATCATGTAAATATTTCGAACTAGTTCGCAATTCACAACAATCATCTTTTGCAATTTGCATTACGATTTCTGCCGTATGCTTAACGTTATAAAAAGCGAGCTACAAGTTATCAACTCTAATTACAACCGGTATCTGTGACCAGCTGCGAAACGTTCAAATAGTTTGACTTATATTATGTGGCGTATATTGCATACAATACTGAACAATTATCACTACTGTTGTGAGATTACTTCCAGACACATTCCACTCACCTTTTCCGTTTGGAAATTGTCGTTTCTTTGCCACCGAAGTATATTTATCAATTGGTAAAATCTCGTAATTCTTCATCATGTTGGCATCCCTGTCGCTCAATATTTGCATAATTTGCGCGGCATGTATCAGCGCGCATACCAGTAAATATCGCGCGTTAGTACTCTGGCGCATTACTGAGCTTTCTATGAAGTAAAACTTTACGGAATGCGCGCGCGTTGTTAGTTCCTTGGCTAACAGAGAGATTCACTGTTTGCCTCAGGAAAGTCGGAAGATCAAGGTCAAGGAGTATTAAGCCTGGATATGGTTTCAACCAGTTGTTGATTGACTCATCCAATGATGACAGAAAAGGAGGAAAAGGAATATTTTTAATTTAATACTATCCTCAAAAATATTTATTATTACAACAATTAATTTTTTCCACCTGCTTGGGAGGCTAACGAATATTTTTAATTTAATACTGTGCGTCTGTGACTGTGGCTGGCTAGAAATATAGTGTTTCTATCTGTTTTTTACAACAAGATCAAGAACAAAGGGGGCAGGTGTGTGTGTGGGGGGGGAGGGGAGGGGTTGACATCCCCAAATTTTCAATTTAATCTATTTGTAAGCAAGGGGCAAAACTCAGTGGAAGAAAACCTGTAGTTAGTCCATTATGCAGGCTCTATTCCTTCCCTGAAAAGAGATGGCCCTGTAAACTATGCTATTTATATACACATTCACTTTTTAAGTTTGAGGTGGTGGACTAAATTCTGCCTTTTTCTTGGTTGTTTCTTTTGTAATATTTTGATTAAGTCTTTTCAGCCTTTCCTGTTGGAAATACGAAGATGAAAATCTCAGTTCTATCCAACAAGTTTGCCTGGGTTGGGAGGTTTACACAAAAGGTTTACCTGTGCATTCTGCAGTATGCTATTTACAAGCATAATTCTTCGCCTTGAACCAATAAGTTTTTTCACATATGGTTCAAGATCAATTGGTAAGTCTTGGCAATCACTTAGTTGTAGAAGATCTAAAGGAAACAACAGATATATGATATGAAAGGACATCTCTTAAAAGAAACACCTCTGGTATCAACCACCAGCTAAAAAAATATGAAGTATCTTCCATAAACCTTCACTTAGGTGATCAATTTGTTCTCTTAGAGCAACTTGGCTTTGCCTAAAAACAAAAGAATTACCAGTTTATAAGCTGCAGGATGGTCAAATGGTGGTCCAACCCCAAGCCCATTGGCAACACCTCTCAACGAAATATCACATACTGGCATAGTCAGAGGCCATTAACTGTGGTCATAGCTAAGGTTCTCTAAGATGTTTTTTTGTAAGACACTAAAAACAGCTACCTTACTTTAATAATGTAGTCTGTTAACTAGCTATTAGCTATATTTTATATACAGAGCTATATGTTGTACCACATATAAAATACAAGTAAAAATACTACGACAGATTTCCTACCTCACACAATTCACTTTATTATCAAGAGCTTCGATAGATGGCTGAAGAACATGCATTAATCCAGTCGAAAACGAGTTTTTCCCTTGTTGAACTTGGGCTTCTGTTTGGGAACCCATATTGAAAGAAGTCAGAAGTGTCACAGTTTTATATTTATAGATCAGTGTATCTTTAAAGCATAGGAAATTTTGCATGTTTCCACAACTATCAAAATATTTTCATTGGAAACGAAAATTGGAAACACGGTTCGAATGTCATTTCAAAATTAAAGGTAGATTTGTTTGTAAACAAACTTCACTTTCGTATTATGTCAATTTATGTGAAATGAAATGTTTGGAAATCTGAAAGATAGGCTCTATGATGTACAGCATGATCTTACCCAAGGGTCAGTTTTCGTATTAACATATTCCACCCTGTAACATATAATGTTTTCATTGTTTTGCCATTGTACTCACTATTTGACTGTTCATATAGTTCACTATTTCATTTTTGCTCCAATATTTTACTAGTTTACGATCGATTTCCACAAAGGCAAAGACAGCGAATCAGCGCCTCGTGAGGTTTGCACTATTGCAGCATAAATTGATTGCTATATATTTGATAAGTTCTTTGATGATTCTCACATTAAATCCGTGTATATTTCTAGAAAGGCGGCGTTTACAATTGCAGAGGATGTAAATGTAAACAGGTGATTAAATTTTAGATCACGCTTTCACTTGATATTTTCTTGTTGTAATCGATGTGCTTCTTATTTAGCAATGATCAGTGCTTTGATTGCAACCTGGAAGCAGGCTCAGAAATAATTGCCAGGTATGTCATAATTAGTGGAAAAAATATTGTATTACAATTACATCTGATTTTTAATATTACATTTTTGTACGTTTTTGAAGGTTTTATAAGAATTGGGCTGAAATACATTGGAAAGGAAAAGATATTGCTGAAAAAGCAGAAGTAATAACTGTTTTCACTTGCACTTACTTTCCCATACATGTATGCATATGCATGCCTGTTTTTGAGGGATTTGGACATGCTCATACATTACCTTTGAAAGGACATCTTCTTTCCTTCCACAGGAAACAGACAAGGTTATTTTAGATAGTTTGAAAAGATGTGCAGCCTTGGACAGGGCAATAACGTCCTTTCATCAGGAGCTCTCCTTTTTGCCAGAAGTTCTAGAAAAAATTGATGCTGCAACTGAACAAATAGGTGCGTTATGAAGCCTGTCTTATTTTGGATTCTCAACATGCTGAAAAGGTTCTACTTGTCAGTACAATTTGGTTATCAAGGAAAATACAATCAAAGTTTTAGAGATCTTCAAATCTATTTGTACTTACTGATTCATGTTTGTTGATCTATACAATATAGAAAACATTCACAGCCAAATTGACGTGTTTGAACAACTTGTTGAAGAATTTGAAGAAGCATCGGTTAGAAATATCTTGGAACGAAGGAAGGCGAAAGAAACAAAGATTCTAGATCGATATGTGGAACATTTGGAGTAAGTTTTACTTGCTCAACTTGGAAGTTGTTATTAGATATGAGTTTCTGATGGTTTTGTGTCTATTAAGCAGGTTCAATGTTTTCTGAGTCTAAACTAAATGTGTTTTTCATGTTGAAACAAATGAAACGAAGTGCAGGCAACAGTAATAATGCAATTATTCTTTCAATGGACTTATCAACTATTAATGTTTTTGTTACTTTCTAGGTACGAATACAATACGTTAGAAGGTAAGTGGTCCTCTAAAATAAATTATCCTAAAATATTGTGTCATAAACCTGTCTTCTTGTCACATAGAGGAATTCAAAATGAAGAAGTCAATTGAAGATGCCCAAACCAAAAAACTTGAGCGTCAAGCTTCTGCCGAAAGACAAAAAGTTTACGAAGATGTATTCCTGGAAGAAATGCAACATTATATACAATACGGTGCTACAGAAAGTGAGAATATAAACTGTTGTTTTTGAGAGAACTGATTCCTTGATCTATATTGCTTGCAATCAGCAAATCTACAGAAAATTTTGAGTTTAATGTTTGTTCTCTTATAGAGCCAATTGCTGGCACTCCACCGTCACAATCCTTGGAGGATATAACACTAGATGAAGACACTGACCTTGAGCAACAACTCAATGATTTTCTACAAAATGATCCAGTGCAAGATGAGGTTGGAATTGGGCAAGAAAATGAAGGAAGCGAAAAAACACCACAAAATGATGTAGAAGAGAGTTACAAAGAAATTTAACAAAATAGCATTGACTATTTATTGAGAATTTAGTGTTATAATGCAATGACCAAGTCAGTCTGACTATAATGGTAGATAAAAATAATATACTACATGCACTGTAACCAACTAGCAAAGTCTGATCAAACAATATGAACGTAGATTTTCTTTCCCAGTTTTTGGTGCAATGAAGTGTTGAAACTATGAAATATTTCTTTTTTTTTGTTCTGATAGATATTTCCGATTTCACTTGCTGATGTGTCAACACTGGATAAATAATTTGTATTCATAATATATCTTAAAATTGCTACTGATGACTGGGGCCCCTAACTCTCACGACAACAATGAAAATGGCATATTCCCTTCAGATGCTTCAGACAAACTGTCCTCACTTGCCTCACTGAATACTTCATTAGAATAACTTTGAACTGTGTTCCTTTCATCCTTGTCTGATTGATTGACCAAAAAAACAGAGTTTTTGCTGAAATAAAAAAAATTATCACTTATTATAATAAATAATCGCATATACACTGCCTTGTCCAAGCCTTCTAGGAATTGCAATCCCATAAAAAAATCCTGAATTCTGAAATATTTAGACTCACATTGGTGGCAAACAAGACAGCCTGTAGTAGTGCTTCCATCTTTCAATGAACTCTTGCGAAAGCTTCACATTCTTTGCATAACTGCACAGAATTTTGTACAAATGTGGTTGGCTTCTGCAGACATTCAGCAACTGTCTTTGGCCACTTTTGTCTAGCCTCAAGTAACCCAGTGCAATTGCTGAACAACATCTGACCCTCTCTGATTGCGAAGGTAAAAGTCCTGCCAGAATTTGAACAGCATTAATGGACACAAAGGCTGCTGGGATACCTGGGCGTGTGTGGGATAACCCTGCAATGAAATTGCTGCACATATCTTGGAGGTCCTCATCATCTTGTTGGAGCAAAGTGACCAGCTTATGAATGCCAGCAGCTGATGTGGTAGCTTGATCTTCGTCTGGGAAAATTCTCGACAAGACCACCACTTGAAATGCTGTCTTCGCCTGAGTCTTAGAGTCACCTGAGTCCAAGGGTTGTTTGAACATTGAGAACAAAATTTCACCTGATGAAGCTATGCACTTTTGATTGTGTGTGTTGTTAAAGGCAAACAGAGCTAGTGCATGTGCGACAATCAACTGTGTGTCGTTATTCCCATGCAACATCAAATCAGTCAAGCGTGAAAAATCCAGCATGTCCACAACTGCAGCATTTGTATCATGGTTGCCAAGGGCAATACATGCCAGGGTGTATGCTGCTTCTGCTTGGGCAACGGGTTTCCTAGAATGCACCAGAAATCGGACAAGAAACTTAATCCCACCATCCGCAACAATCACCCCTTGTCCCTTGACATGTGGACGAAATCCTGTCTGAATACAGATTGCACGTAAAGTTCTAAAGATGCTCAAAACAGTTTGTTCTGGGGTTTTATCTTTGGCAATCAAACGAATCATGAATTGAGTGGCAGATGCAGCAACAATTTCATCCTGTTTTGTGTGTATATCCTCAGCAAGGACGACCAAAGCTGCCGAGCCAATGAAATTCAAGGAATGGTTTGAAGTTTTTAGAAATTCTATAAGAATGTTTATTCCAATATTCTTGGCAATGTAGTACTTTTGGGATATTTCGATCCCAGCAATGGCCCACAATGCTTCACCAAGCAGTTGTCGGACCTCATCATGTCGTGGGCCTTCACGTAACATTGTTATCAAAACCTTGACGCAACCATGGCGTCGTAGCAACTCTTGGTTTGCAATGGTCCCATTATTCGCAATTGCCTTAATTGCCAAAACAGCAGCCATTTTGGCATCATGGGATCTTGTTTTCACCAAAATTTGCCTCAGGCTAGGTATACCATCCTGGTCAACAAACAAGTCCTGGTTACGTTCGTTCCCTTTCACCAACAATGCTATGGTTCTTGCAACACATGATAGAACTTTTCTTCTCTTACACTCTCTCAACAAACAGACTAATACACCAAAACTGTTCTCCACTGCAGCAAAAACATCTTGCGTTTTGGGTCTGGCTTCGCAAAAGGATGACAAAGTTTTGAGAACATCGAGTAGAACAGAACTGTCAGACATATTCTTCTCAAGGATTTTAACAAGAGCATCAATGCCATTATTGTTTGTTACCTTTTCCACAGTCAGGGCATGACCCAGTGCTAGTTGTGCAAGTATTTTCACTCCCAATGAATAAATTTGTTTGTTCTCTGAATTAAGTTGACCAACAAGGGCTTTAACAGCATGTTCTTGTCTCAAACAATCATACACTTCAACATTGACATTTATAATTTTGTCAAAAAAAAGCAAACTGTTGATAACTACATCATCTTCGCTAGCCGGCATGGCCAGGATTTTAACAACAGCGTCGATGGATCCTGAATTCAAAACACTTTCCAAACGTTCTGGTGTTGAGAGTTCAGTGAGAGACCGCAATGCAGAGATTTGCAAAGGTGTTCCCTTGACATTATCAAGAGCGCGAACCAAAGACATATAAACGTTGATCTCTGGTGAATTAAGCTCTAAGAAATACTCTAACACATGAAGATGGCCCGAACAGGCGCTTAATTCGATTACCCCAAAGCCAGAGGCATTAAAAGCGACAATATTTGCACCCAATTCCACAAGAAAACGAACAACCTCTACCTGTCCATTGCTGCAAGCTAGCAACAGCGGGGTTTTACGTTCCCCGTCCTTGGTCAAAAGATCAAGTTGGTCACGATTTGATCTGACAAAGCGTGTTATGCTTTTTTGATAGCCACTAAACGCGGCATGATGAACATGAGACCAACCTTCGTTGTCAAAATCGTCCATTGTTGGTGTTATAACTAGTTGCAATTACTGGTGTTCTAATGCGTGCGTCAATCAATTAAGAACCAGTTCGATGCTTCAAAACTCTTGTTCTTTGTCATTTTCCAAGTAAAAAGGTCATCCAAATTTTGTTTTCAGAGTAAAAACGCTTGTGTTTGTACCGTTTTAATCGCTAAATCCATTATTAGCCGTAAAGCTTTTCCTAACAAATTTACGGGCAATCACTACAGTAAACACCACACGAATACGTATGGTTCCTATGGAAACCAATAACATAAGGGCGTGATAACCAACACGCAAGCCCGCGTGGGATATAACGAATATGGACGGTTCCTCGCGGGATATAACGAATACGGATAGTTTCTATGGAAACCTGTAACATAACCAACACGCAAGCCCACGCGGGAAACGACCAGATATATGAAATGCCTATTTGCGTGTATTCTACGCGATGATATTCTGAGGTTCTGAGCTGGCAATGAAGATTTTTGGGACAAAAACAACAAATGGACTCTCTCTGATAATTCTAACAAATTTTACTGAAAAAAATTATACAAAATGACAAACAAAAACAACTGTAAATTTTTTGACAATAACATATATACATGTTATTTTATAAGAATTGATAATGCAGGTCAAGCAGCTATAACTTTTCTTTTCCCCGACCATAGTCGCAGATGGCGGGCTGAGGCTGACCCAAAAAGACTACATTAGCTAGGAAATTAATAAACAGAAAAAAAGATAATGAAGTCAGGCTTCTTTTAATGAAATTATCTTCCGAAGTTGAATCCACCAAATCCATTTGAGGTCGGGCATGGCTGAAACAGATTAACATAATATATTTAACGCTCAGTTGTCTGAACTTGTGGTGTTATTTTAGTGATAAATAAATAGCTGGAATATTAAAATCAGTGGGAAAATGATCGTATATACACTGTTAATGATGAATTTGTTGGTCAATTGTCACGATTCATCGCTGAATATGTACAGTTATTGTTCAGCATATTGAGCTCTCTGTGTGGAGATTTGTTCAAACATTTATAGCCAATTGCTAGGAAGATCCTTTGCATTTTGCAACATGGAGTGTGACATTTCTCGCAGATATTACATAAACAACGAAGTAAAACAAAATGATTGAAAATGTTTACCGGCTGTAGATGCAGTTAAAAACGTTTAACAACCTACCTTCAAAGCGAGTATTCGCGCGATGAGCTCCTCCTTGTAGTTGAAAAAACCGACCAAACGTGCAGCAGAAATACCATACGAGCAATGTAGAAATTGCATATTTCCCTTGTCTTTTTCGCTGACTTCATTGATACAATCAGGTACAACAGAATCACACTTCGGGAGGATATCATTTACAGCCGACTCAATCAATCCAACATCTTTTGCATTTGCTGCCGAGGAGTACCCTCTACATTTGTAGTTTACGCAAATCCTTTTCTGTGTTATGGGGTCGTCCAGGTTACATTTTGTACAATTGTTTGCCATTACAAATTTCACGGTTGGAAGAGGCATTTCGACGTCCTTTTCAATGGTCGTCGCGTTTTCTCCAGTGCATTTGAACAAAGTACAGATTTTCTTCAAATCTCTGCCCGAAACCTCGCACAGAGGACACGTTTTCATGATCTCAAGAACTTGGCTTTCAAGTAAGACAGCTGTTTTGGCAATGCTAGCAACTGGTTGGTATGCGCAATACAGGGTGCAGGTGTCCTTTATGCTTTTTGGTGTGATTCTTGGGGGTGGGCATCTCCCCAGGAAGTGTGGGACCATATCTTCCGTTAAACCAGTTTTGTTCGCTTGCTTTACGATTTCTTTCGGCGTTGTATATCCTGCAAGAAAATACTAAAAAATTTCCAAATTTGATCTAACTTTTCATACTACATACAGACATAGAATAATAGTGCATGTTTTAACATTTATCACCGTCACTTCTCCTAGAAATATCCATATGGGTTGCCGAAGACATTACCTTTAATTTTCTCAGCGCAAACACGATAAAGTAAATCTTCACTGTTTAAGAGACAGTTGCTGTACCAGCCTTGATGAGTCGCTGTGGCATTCAAAATCGTAAAGAATTGATCTTGACTGGTATATGGGAATATACCTCTAGCAATACAACCATCCCGGTTCAACTTGTGTTTGCCAGTAGCATACTGGTAGAGCGCCGGGAAGGGTCGACGACCAATTCTACAGTCGGTTAGAACCGTCGATATGGCGTGTTGCTTGTCTGCCAGACAAGAATACTCGTAGTCAATGGACTTCAAAGCGATGATGAGTTCTCTTTGTAAATTAAGAAGCAAGTTATAGCCAGCAGTTGGGACCCTGTTAATGAAATCTACTATGACAGCTGCGACGGTAGCGTTTTTTGTGTTGGCATTGATCGTAAGGTTTCGAATTTCTTCGAACCACTGAGTACTTTGCTTGCTTTTCATCATAGCTCGAACCTTGGGCCACGCCTAAAACATTATCATAGACATAGATTGAATTGATCAGCGAATTTTTGCCGGTGTGGATTAACACGACTTTTCTAGAAGAGAGGGTCGTGTCGAAAGTCATGGTGCTTGAGTTGTAAATTCAAATATCGCCATTTATAATATTATTGATAAAATTCATTTGTAAGTACAAAAAATTCTACTGTCATCATGCACAAAAATGCTTATGTCAAACATTTATACACTCTTGGGCCCACATTTTTATAGGTGATTTCAATAGTTTTCGGGGTTTTTGGGACACTCTGTATGTATTACTGAGTGGTGTAGAACGAAAACTTGATATTTAAATGTAATTAAAGATTATTTTACCTGTGTCGTAACATTTTTCAACAATGGGTCTACTTGTGTCTGTTTTAAGCCCTCGATTTCATCGGCTTTCTCTGCCATTTTTTTGGCAGTATCCTGCATATCGTCAGCAATCGCATAACAGTTATTAATCTGAGTGTAGGCTGACCACACGGAAAGTGCTACAAATATAAGAAAAATATATTTACCAGTAAAAGATGCAGCATCAGTTTCATTCACGGTAATGGCCAAAATTCAGACTGTGCTAGTGTGGGCATGAGCGATCACATACTCACCTATGACGATGGCATTGACAAGTGGTGTTATAACATTATTGGTGATCTTCTCGACTTTAGAGACCCGTCTGTTCGCCTTGTCAGATAAATGAATGGCCTTGGCTGTTTGTTTGAGCTGTCTGTTGATATCTTTCGTTGTGTAGCCTTGCACATTTGCAAATTTGTTATGAAGTTTGGCGTTCGGGTTGAGTCTGCTCGTTCTCTGGTTCACAAAACGAGCTTCGAAATCTGATTTAAGATTTTTGGCGATCTATCGAATAAAAAAAATACCTCATTTAGTAGATCTACCACCATAGCCAACAAGAATAAACCTGAGAATATACGATGATCTATTTCGATGTAAATAGTTCAATTTTCACTGGAAGAAAACATTTGATGCATAAGATGCAGGTTCAGTAGTCATTTACAAGATGTATAGGAATATTTTTAAACTTTGTCTTATCCACCGTTTAAGCTAAACGCCTTTCGAACAACCGGCCTCTGTATTCTAAAAGCTCACTCAAACTCATTAAGTGGGAGATTTCAAGCTTTTCATAACTGTCTCCATGACCTTTTCTTCTCATAACGGTTTCCATGACATGTATTTTTAGTCGCACATAAGAGCTTGATTTTCAGCGTTTTATTTTAAATATCTTTCCATTGATCAAGAAAGAACTTTCTCGTTGATCAGTAATAACAAAATTTCCATCTCTATCATGCACTATCACTATTTTGAATACAGGCACTAATGTTCTTGTCGAGCTCTGGCCGGACTTCTCGGGCGCACAGCACACAGAAAACTGATGAACCTGGGAACGAGATTACCATGGAAACATACCTGGTTGATTGCGTGTCGTTCTTTGAAATAAGTGAATGCGTGTAGACCGAGTGGCAGTGCAGCAGAAAGTACAAAAACGCCTGTTCCATCCCAAGTCCACTTATCAAAGATTCCCGCGACTTCGGTGCTTGAGACGATTTCATCCAACGAGAGACGTTGATTTCTAATCAACCCCTGAAAAAATACGAATTCCCAATATTATTTGTTTATCTGCTAAATTTAAGAGCTGCCATTCTGATGACGCAGTGTATATATTACCGAAATGGCCACGCTGCTGTTTCTGAATTTCGACGCAAGTCTAACATCCATTCGTGCGATACTGAAGATTAATTCGTCAACTTTCTGATTGATTCTGTCAACCTCCGCAAAGATGCGTTGGTTGTTCAAACCTGCAGAGATTGCCTGTGTCGCCAGATTGAAGGCTAAACACGAAGTATATATAATTATAAGTTTAATAATTATATGTCAGTAGATAACAATGATGCCAATGGCACGAGTGGTTAACGAATGATGTCAGTGGATAACAAATTATGCCAATGGATAACAAATTATGCCTATGGATAACAAATTATGCCTGTGGACAACAAATGATGCCAATGGATAACAAATTATGCCTGTGGATAACAAATGATGCCAGTGGATAACAAATGGTGCCTGTGGATAACAAATGATGCCTGTGAATAACAAATTATGCCAATGGATAACAAATGATGCCAATGGATAACAATGATGCCTGTGGATAACAAATAATGTCAATGGATCACAAATGATGTCAATGGATCACAAATTATGCCAATGGATAGCAATGATGCCAGTGGATAACAAATTGTTTTATTACAGCTTTACCATCGCGTTGAATTGCATCCATTTTGTCTAATTTCCTTTTCACCTCCTCCTTTTCATATTTTACATACAATCTGTTAGTTTCTGGACCATGACAACTGGTAGGACAATCAGTAAGATAACGACATGTGGCAGTTACACATTTTCGCGGTTGGTAATCTTTGCACTTGCGTATGGCGTGGTATACCTAAAAATTGCCGGGAGAAGCGTTTTGTAACTGGGTTGCCAAAATTTGATCTCGACAGTATATTAAAGTATATTAGCCAAATACTCTTTTCCTACTGAAACCGATAAATCCTTCATTGTATATCAATATAGCGGTGTAACCCATCGTTTCAACTGCCATAACAAGATAGACTGATGGATAAAGATAGACTGATAGTTCATAGGGCGCATAATATGCTCCGCGGTATATATAATAGGTAGAAACGCAGCATTTTGCTCACCGTAGAAACGGTACTGAAAAGAAACGAGCCTCCAGCACCAAGAGATAAACCCGCTTTAATAGCGCTTCCAATTCGTCCTGAAAATGGATGATAAATTTAGAATATATTAGGATATAGCTAGATTTCAACCATTATACAGATTACAGAAGTCGGTTGTTCGAAAGGCGTTTATCTTAAACGGTGGATAAGGCCAAAGTTTAAAAATGACTCTCATACATCTTATGCATTAAATATGTTCTTCCATTAAAAACTGAACTATTTACATCGAAATATGTCAGCTCATGCAGTTGTACAATAAATAGGTAATTTTTTCATTTTGAACTTATCCATCGTGTGAGCTAAACGCCTTTCGAACAACCGGCTCCTAAAGTTTCAAAAATTTCAAATAGTATAAAATTACCAACTAACCGCGTTTCACCCTGGAATGTCCCTCAACAACACCAGTTTCCTTCAAGGAACCTGTTCCTTCAGTAGCTAAAAGCATGCAAAGAATGCTGAGACAAGTGATACTTTATGCAATCTCGGCAAAGCAAACCAAATCTGAGCGAGAATTTCAGGCTTCAATTTTGCCTTTATGCAGTAAAAAAAACGGCAAATGCCGACCTATATAGACAATATAGGCTACCTTCTGTATTTTCGTCGACTTTAATCCATCTCTTCTGCACCGTTTTCAAAGGTGTTTGCGGAACAAATGCAGCGCTTCGAGCAGCAGCGAAGTCGTGATTTACAACCAAAAAAATCAACACGAATGTCACGGTATGGCGAAACATCGCGATCTTTGAAATGTGAATAACAGGAAATAAACGTTTGACACTGCAGATAAAATACTATACTAAAACCACGCACACCAGCTAAAAGCTATGCCAATATAGTCAAATTTATGCAGTCACAATTTTAATAAAAAAAAAGTAAAGACTTTAATTAAAGAACATTTATGTGCAGTTAGGAGCATATTTTCGGTTTTATTAGTGATTGTATATAATTATATATATATATATTATATATATATATATATTATATATATATTTTATATATATATATGTATATATATATATATTATTTATATATATGTTATTCTGTGGGTAAGGCATGGAGTATGACGGCGAGAGCCTTTCACTACTCATGGATGTACTATGTAGCTAAGGACAGTCTGAATTAGTCAATCAGTTGATATTGATATATTTATTTAACATTTCATGGTGCGTTAGTTTCCTCTCTGCATGTATATTTGACTTTGTGTACTCTTAGGGTTATTTCCTGTTATTATTATACATGCATTTCCTCTTCTGCATGTTATTTTGAATATTCTAAAATTAAGTTATTTCCCCTACAGTAGATTGTATACTTATATAGACACGATGGCTTTGATTTTCAATCAACTCTACGGATGGTTCGATCGCTATGCCAGGATTTATACTTCGCTGTAAATATATTTACTTAAATCTTATTGAACTTTGGTCAAAATGTGAAATGTTTGGTAGATTTTCTCTACGATAAATAAAGGCCCTGTTACACTGGTGCAATTTCTCTTTCAACTTGCAATGCAATTCTTCTTTTGAGAGATGTAAATTTGGCAACTACCGAACTTTTGTCTTTATTACACTCCATGGCGTTTCTTGCACTTACATTTTGAAGACTCTTCACTAATTTACGCCTCTTAAAAGTAGAATTGCATTGCAAGTTGCAAGAAAAATTGCACCGTGTAACATCAGCAAGTCACCCAAACTTTTTAAACAAACTTTTTAAACTTTTATAAAACATTTTTCTAAACTGATCTTACTAGTGTATAAATGAACGGCGACGTACATTACAGCTAATCACAGTTAATAAAACACTTACCCAAATTTCACTTTCCTTCCTAGGTCTTCTTTTTAAAAACCTCTTTCCCAAAGCTGATCCCAAATGTGAAAGTTAACTCTGCCAGCGCGATTTATAACAGGGCCGTCAAGTAATCAATCAGCTAAACACACAATTTCCCTTTGTTTTAAAGTCATTAGTTATATCTGATTACACAGGAAACAAAGAAATATGTTTTGCCGAATGCTGATGAGCTTAAAATAAAAAGAGCTTTTTGCAATTCTGCTGTTTCCCCTACTAAGGAAATTTGTTCGCGCGAATAAGAAATTCGGCAATGTGATTGGCTATTCTTTATGCGACGATTTTTCTCGCCAACCAATTGCGTTGCCGAGTTTTGTTTTGGGCGTCGCTTCCAAGGAAAATGTGCTTAGCCCTCTAATTTATGATATTCAAATTGTAACCTTGATGTAAGATGAGCAAGGTTAGAACCTTCCAAGTTGTTGATCCAACCCCATGCATCTATTCGATCGTTGATTTCATACTGCGTATCATTTAAATGATTTAAAACTTTTACGTACGCACAAAAAACGCGACATTGGAGAACAGCCCTTAGGTTGGGCTCATAAAAAGAGTACGGTGTAAAAACCAGGCTAATGATCTGTTAATTAAGGCGTGTAGGCTAATGATCTGTTCAAATGCACGCCGTAGTTTTGTATTATATATACTCAATTCACTTCTGACGTATAGAATGTAGGCAGTGTATTGATAAAAACAGTGCTGTATGTGCCTTGAGTGATGTCACTGGACATGCATGTCAATGGACTATAAAGCATTCATCTTGATTGATCTTGAAGACAAGTAAAAATTAATTTTGTTTTATTGTCACGAAAACACTCGAAGAATTACACATCATTATTGAGATTCAGCATCCTTCCGTTGACTGTAATGAAATATAATTAAAAGAGGAGGAGGATGAATGTTTACTGGAGTATGCAACGTTTTTGAAAATATTTCGTCAGTCAACGTGATTTTGCCCTGCTATGTTGCTATATGAGTTTCACAAAATCGTTGTTTTCGACAACAAATAATCAAATATACCAAGCTATGCGCTAACAATTTGGCAGCCATCTGCAAGGAGCAGTTCCTCTTTGAAGCAGGGGAAACGTACGGGAAAAATATGCCATAAATTATTCGCGTGGGTGGGCTTGAAGGCGAACAAAATTAATTTAGAATGCATGTCTACGTAAGACAAAGATGTTAGTTATGCACTGCCCAGCAATAGTTATGATGCAAAACAAATAACTACTTTGATTTCCTGGCCTATCAAATTTCCTCCCCTGCATGTCGCTATGATGTAGATGAATTGAGTGGATTTTGCAGAGTAGGATTTCGAGAACGAGGCCTTGAGATATAATACCAGGTTTTTTGAAAGAAAATGTTGTTCAATTTAAAAAGGATGAGTTATTTTTTAAAAATGGGATGAATTTTGATAAGTGAATATGATTTTTGATCGAGTTCTGATCGCTGCATGCATGTGAATCTTCACTTCATTGGTTCATAGTTTAGCGTTATGACAACTAAAACTCGAGGACTCTTCTCTTGGGACTTGAGTGAGATCTAATCTTGAGCCGTGCTAATCCTGTGACGTCTCAACTGAATTGAAAAGATGGATTGACACTATTTGGTACAAAATCTCTTAAATATGTCGAATAAAGCACGCATGACAGAACTAAAGTTAAACATGCATGTCATCGTAACATGCAGGATCCAATTTTGTTAAATCTAATTCCCTTTTGACGTATGAAATGTACTGTGTAATTGATAAAACAGTACTGCGTGCATTTGCTTTAGTTCCCCCTTCAATATCGATTCAAAACAACAACCTATACGCCTGAATGTGAGTGGTATATTTATGAGCATGCTCGCAGGCTAATTTCTAAAATCTCATCGCAATATTCGTTTCATATATACATGCACTTGAGTCTTATGCACTATTTCTAAAATCTGGTTCGCATTTGGCATAAGTGTGGCCTCAGTGACGGTCTTCAATGGTAATATCTAAGGAGATATGGTTCACTGAAATCCAACCGTCAGTTGACTCAGTTTGGCGATTGAAATAATCTTTATCGCAAACAGCTCTAGGCAGGATTTTTCTCAGCTGTCAGATGTGTATGATGAGCTGTTAAAAGATGCATGATAAAGATATGCAGTTTTCTCTTTGAAATGTCGTGGACGTTACAAACGCCTTTATTACCAACAAGACGCAAATGCGCCGCGACTCGCCTTTCTCGCAATGACGAACTTCCGCCATTTTTGCGTACTTTCAATTATCCCACACATGCATTCAAACAAACGAAACAATGTGAAAAGACTCAAACCCACTTTCCGTATTTGCAGAATATAAATTTTCTCCTTAAAAATTATTGTCGCTGTTAGGTGTCTCATGCTAAGAAATTTTAGTGAAAATTAAACAAAAATAAAATGAGGGAATATTGGTCATAATAGGAAAGGGTATGATCAGCGCGCGCGGTGAGCATGCTTTATTGGAAAAACAATATCAGCGCTATTTCCTCTGAACTTGGAATAAAAATGGCAATGCATGACACATTATTCTGCTGACAGTCATTTCCCCTGACTTACTCAATAAATACACGTCCATCATTCAGATGGTCACAACAATATTCACTTACACAAAGAGGCTAGTCGTCTGCGCTGCCTAATTTGAAAGTCGCGCCTGATTAGGTATGTGCATGTGATATGTGGCTAAAATTTAGTAAAAATCCTTTTCATCTAGAAGAGACGAATCATTAACGCTTGTGTTTTCTAGGGTGATAAAGAAATCGCAAGACTGAAAATTTACTTCGCGTGAAAGATGTTTTGTTTTACGCGAACATTGATAACAATATTTCTGCTGTTAAATCATAACAATCCTGCAGCATCTCGGAGCATCGAAGGGGCCAAAAAGCAAGTGAAGGAAGAAAAACGCGATCATGAAGGTAACGCGAGCGATAGCAACCATGCAAAGCATGAGTACATATAGGCCGCTATGGTACGCTTTGGTATTCAGTTCAGGCCGCTGGTATTCTGCACCACACAATGCCTCTATAATTGCCGTTTTGATCTTTCTTACGTTTTAGAGACAGCTACAGCTGCAAGAAACCAGACAGGTTCATCAGTGGCACACTCCCGCCAAAAACGTAAGTGTTTATACAAAAGCGTGAAGTGTTATACCGTAATAACCGCGTATAAAGAAAACTCCTAACAATATCACCACCGAGACTGAGTGTTCAAGTCTTTTCCTGGCGGTCAACTGAATCAAATTTTACTCATATGCCATGATCTTCGTGCGTGCACACAAACAAGCACGTATAATCAAAGAGGATTAAAACGCTCGAAAACTCATCCAAAACGTCATTTTGAAAAGTCGAACTGCATGCTTATTAAAATGTTATTTGTACTGCATGGTTGGCTACAAGAGGCAGGTTGATCCATCAACTAATATTCACCTTTGTACCATTAAAGGAGGATGGGGGACTGCTTTTAAAATTGCCGCGGCAGGAAGCTTTGCAGCCAGCACTGGTGTCACCATATACACACAGATAACAAAGTGCAACGACTTCTATCCGGTGCCATGCGATAAGCAGCCATCATGTGAAATTTACGATTGTCCAGATGTTTGTAAAACACCAGATGTCAATGATCAATACTTGCGAGATCAGAAAGTCGAAATTAATGAATTACTTGATGAAATGGATGTTACAACATTGAATGGTATGAACACGATACACATCATATACAGCAGGGGTGGGTTGTGGAAACAGGGGCGTAGAATGATGTTGAGGAATGGGGACAGAAATGTGGGGGGGGGGTGCTCATGAACCGCCAAGCGAGAAAATTTAATTGATCCGGGTCCTCGAAAATAGCCACTTCGAAGGACACGTGTGTGTCACTACACATAAACTGTTATACAATTTCGGCTACTCAGTTTGAGTTGCAAGGCACTTTCGTTCGGAAAACTGTGTCATTGGGAGGGGGGGGGATATTCGGCCTCCTCCATATATATTTATTCGCCCCCCACATACTTCCAACGCCAATGATGTACTTGAGTGGAAGGAGAAAGAAAGTTTGGTGAAGAGGACAAGGGTCCCTTTGTGGTTGCTGGTGGTTATAATAATACTGGCGATGACACTGATCATGCATGTCATCATGATTATAATGACAATATTGGTACGGAGTGATCATGATGCAAAATGATGACAATGATAATGACAATCATGACAATGACATCATCAATAATTGTGATTATGGTAGAACTGTGATACTGACATAGTTGTAGTTTAGGATGGATAGTTGTAGTTTAGGATGGATAGTTGTAGTTTAGGATGGATAGTTGTAGTTTAGGATGGATAGTTGTAGTTTAGGGTGGATAGTGCTAGTTTATTGTGGTATGATTATTAGTAGTGTTTATGGTTTATTTGTTCTGTCGTTATTTGACCAAACAGGAAATCGACGCTTAACGAAAGTAAATTGCTGTTTTTTTTATATTTAGCCCAGCAACTGGCATTAGATTCGCAAAGTGTGAGTCTTGCCACGGAACAGATTTATAATAAAATAGACAACATTAATGGCAAGGTTGATCGATTCATGTACGCCTTAGCACAAGCAGATCGTAACGTGAGCGCAGAATATGCAGCGAGATCAGTAGAAATCCAGGTATAAGATTGATTTTAAAGTTTCAAAAAACACGAAATTCTGTTTCGGTTCGGTTCCTTACTATCCGTAGCTATAGCCATCCATGAGTTACTCTTACATTCAAACTCAGGGGAATAAAAACAGTAAGAAAACGGAATCTGACGGAGCCCTGGTAAAAAATTAAGCAAGCTTCCCTCTTCAATTACAATGTGATAACGTAGTAACCCTATATACCCCACATAACCTAACTCCATTGCAGTATACTCTAGGGGGAGGGGGGAACTAATGTTTTCGGTATCAAAAGTCCACTAATGCTTCTCCTTAACTCAGGCTTTATTAAGAGATGCGCGATTCAGCATTGACGATATAGTTGGTAGAGGTGAGGTTGAAGGAATGTTTGATCGATGGACTTGGGAGGGAGATGGGCTGTTAACGCTGTCTTTAGCTTTGCCGATTGGAGCCAAAATGACACAAATGGTTAGACAAAGATACGCCGTCAATAAGGTAACCGAGAAACGTATCATTCTTAAACAATTCTTCTGCAGGCCTCAGGTCTTTCATGAATTGATGATAATAATGCTATGTTTTGTAAATAAATCCTAAACACACAATTTAATCTTTGAGATTCGATTCAATTCTAATTCGATTCAAACAATATTTTATTTAACCATTTTCAGATGTATTCAACGATGAAAGCTGATTTTATAGCAAAAGTTGACGCGCAAAACAAAAAAAAAAAGGAGGCAGTCTTTATAAGTCATTCCGACATGATATGTGGGTGAAAAGTCTTCGAAACCCCCATGTTAAAGCTCACCTTAAACAATGTGCCAAACTAGAATACAAGGCCCAGGTAGCACAACAAACACCAAACAAATGGGCAACAAGAGTAAATTTAGCAGTAAACGCAATAGTTACAGGTAATCTTCATTATCATCAACATCGTCATTACTATGATTACCATCATCACCAATATAATGATTATCATAATCACCAATATCATCATCAACAATATAATCATCATTATTGTTATAATATCATCATCATATTGATTACGATCATTATCATCATCATCACCAATATAATTTTAATCATCATCATGATTTTAATTATTGTTGTCAGGATCTTGATTACTATCTGATAGAGTTAACAAAAGCTAATACTTTTCTTTCTTCTATGTACCACAGCATTAAGTATTTGGAGCATATGGGAAGCAGTATGGAGTTGTATTGATGTTGCAAACAACCTGCGAGATGATGCCCTTAAAATAGCTGAACAACGGGACGAAATCGAGGGAATCAATCAGAACGAGCTTCTTCCACTTTGGGAAGAAGTTCAAACTGAGGTAATTGATAAGTATGGTATATACTCCACATATATTTTTCAATGGTCAGAAGTCAACTGGATCGGGCAAGTTTAATCGTGTGTGCAGTATTAACAGCCTTTTCATGTAGAATGAAATTGGCATGAATCAGCCGCATATGAAGCTCTGCATCTAATTTTTATCCTCCATTCTAGTCCTGGGGAGGAGTTAAGGAGATGCTCGCGGGTGAAAACATGACAGTATGGTTGGACGAAATAAAGAATCTCACTCTTAATGCTGCAGATCCGAACATCACGACAGCAGACACAATCGATCGTTTTATTGATAACATTGAAGCGGCTGGTGTTGATGAAACAATGACAATGCAAAACGACCTCATTGAAGCCTTGGATAGCATCGGTTACAAGTACGATTGCTTAGGAGATAAAATCCACGCTATAAATACTGTCATAACCGATTGCAAAGCTGGCGACAACACCCTTGAAAACCTTTACAATGAAGTGGCTGTTGTCAAAAACGAGCTGAACAGAGATGACTGTGTGGACGATGATATGGTGCCGTACACGTCTCTTGAACAGTTTCGAACGATAGTTGATGCATTTGCAGAGCACGAGGGGGACTGGTCCAGCACTTGTTTATTGAACAGTCCTAGTCTTAGCTACCAGATTTGCAATGAAAATCTGCAAGGTTTCGACAACAATGCCATCGTCGAGAATGTGAATATCACGGATGTCACACTTGAAGTAGTGGAAACGATCCTAGCACAATGTCCCGACCCTGATATCACCCCCACTTCCATTTCGACGACATGCACTCTGTACTGCTTATACAGCACTGTCGCAGAAATCGCACCTCAAGCACTATTGAAAGAGTACCAGGTAAGATGATAAAGACGAACGTTCAATGAGGTATTTTTATATCTTTACGAAGAACGGCCTGGAAAACATGGCCAAGAAATGAAATATTGTGATATTCATTAAATGCGAATCGACCTGAATTTCCATGATGAATGATGATGGCAAAAAAGCGTGACCACAACTTCCTTTTCTCTTAGGTAGAAAGTGTGATCGAGGATTGTCCAATTTGTAGCTTTGAATATAAAGATGTGACGGAGATTTGCAAACAGCACTACTGCGACTCTGTGAATACCACCGTCATCATGGACGAGGTTGAACTACCGCGTCCAACTGTGGAATACGTTATCGCAAACAACTGCTCTTCAAAATGCATCATCTATGACGAAGACGTGAAAGAGGAAATTTGTGAAGACAGCGAATGCAAAGGAATAACTTCGAGTACCATTGCTGATGACGTCAGCTATCCAGAGACGGCAGTCAATGACGTCATATCCAATTGTGATACCATCTTGCCGACCTGTCCCCCGATTGACAGCACTACAATAGGCCAAATTTGCCTCTTATATTGTCTCCTAGTTCCTACCCAAACTATTGCAGAAACTGTCACCGTGAAAGACACCCGGGTAAGTCCCATATCATCTATAGGAATATAGTTTAAAAAATATATAGCAATATAGAGAAAAAGGTCGGTGGAGGAAGATAGAAATATAGTTCAGGCTCAAAGGGGATTTGAATAGGTAGGGTAACCCGATTTGGACCCGAATAAGCAATGTTGAAAACTGAGGCTGAATGGAAATATTTTCGCAAGTGCAATAAAGCTTTCCTTCCAATATTTTCTTCAGGTTGAAGAGGTGATAGAGGATTGTCCCATATGCCATTACTCCGGGAGCGAAGCGGAAGAAATCTGTCACAAGTATTATTGTGAATCGGTAAACACCACGAGCATTGTGAGCGATGTTGAACTGCCGCTTCCAACGGTGGAGTACGTGATCGCCAACGAATGCGGGGGAAAATGCGTCATTGATGACGATGACTTGAAAAAGCAAATCTGCGAGGAATACAAGTGCAACGATAAATCAGCTGCTACCATAGCCGCTGACATCAGCTATCCAGAGCAAGCCGTGAATGACGTCATTCCTAATTGCGACACCATTCTTCCGGATTGTCCTGGGATCGACGATGCAACGAAAGCTAGCATCATACAGTTAGGTTGTTCTTTTGGTATTCCAGCAAGTGTGATTGCAGCATCGTTTAGTCTTACAGTGGCAGAAGTACAAGCCATTCTCGACGAGGTGAGTATGTTAACTCATAAAGGCCATGTTACATGGTGCAATTTTTCTTGCAACTTGCAATGCAATTCTACTTTTGAGAGTTGCAAATGAGTGAAGAGTTCTCAAAATGTAAGTGGAAATGCAATGGAGTGTATAAAGACAAAAGTTTGGTAGTTGCTAAATTTACATCAGTCCCAAAGGTAGAATTGCATTGCAAGTTACAAGAAAAATTGCACCATGTAACTTGGCCTTAAGCAAATAAATAAGCTAGTATTTTCATGTTCACATTCATCTAACTAACCGAATTGTGTTTTCTATTTTTCAGAACTGTTAACTACGATGAAACGTCACCTGCGTCTTTACTGACTGGTCTGATTGTACAAATTATCTACGCGAACATAGTTGTGTGTAGTATTGCCGGCTTAGTCGGTCTGTAGTAGTTTTTTAGTCTTGCTTGCACATGCCCATTGCATGAATGAAGTAATTTTGTCAGCGTAATTGTCTTTTAATAAATTTATGAAAAAAACCCTGTTTGGAAATCATTGTAATATTTTATTCATATTACGAATGTCTTCTGTCAATTCTTCACCGTAGAAAGCAGTAATGCGGTAAAGAGGTCTTAAAAATTCCATGCTCAGTTAATCCTAAATACACAAAAATCTTTGAGATTAGATTAGGATTATGTCATAGATTCGGGTTATGGTTGACTATGGTTAACCCAGGGGATAATAAAATCACTGGATAGGAAACTATAGTCACGTGGGGTGCTTAGGGACATTTTGATTGGTCGAAACGCGTTTTTCATGTTTTTAAAATAGCTGAAAGCTTGTCTTTTAACTATCCATGGTTAACCTTAATTCTAAATCAAATTTTAAGGATTAAATTCGTGTTTAGGATTTACTAAACAAGGAATAATTACGGATTAGCTGATCGCAGAGGCTCGCATGCAGCGTGGCCCTGGGGACAAGACTAAAATGCATCGTAAATTACTCACTGTTTACTTGATTCTCCCCAGCCTCCATGATGCATGTGCTCGTTCCCTTGTCTGTATTTTCAGGCCACATTAACACGAGGTTTTAACACTATATTTTGCAAGATAAATAAAAATTGCTTAAAGCATAACGTTGTTCAATCTGTAGCATGCGATTGTACAACAAATTAGATTTTAGCTTTTACGTGTGAAATTTGCGTGGACAAAGTTAAAATGGGTTGTTTCTATAATTTTATTACAATGTATTGGTTCATTAATGGACTTATCACCGGCCAAATCTGCCCCACAATATTCCCCTTATAGGCTTAGCATTTTGCGGTTGAATCAAGGTTAATTTTAAAGTTAATTCTAAGTTAAAATGGTAAGTTCGGTCAGTTAGTTGGTTAACTAGTTTGGTTAAGAGTTTGGTCATATTGAAATATTACAAAATATGAAACTGAATGCCCTCACACACCGCTTAAACGGTGACGAATTCTTTTTTGCCAGGAGAGTTAGGCCCACTTTATTAGCCAGTTCTGTTGGGGCTGCTTCCACTGTCGCGTTTTTTGTACGTACATGCACGGAAAAGCTTACAACCCTCTAAGTTGTTGTATAAATATTTTTATGCCAGAGAAAATACACCAAATCACCAACAGAATCCATCCCTATGCATCTATTCAATCGTTGATTTCATACTGCGTATCATTTAAATGATTTAAACTTTTACGTGTGTTAATGTACGCACAAAAAACGCGACGGTTGAAAGCAGGCCATGTAGGTTGGGCTGATGAAAAGTACGTTGTAAAAACCAGGCTAATGATCTGTTAATTAAGGCGTGTAGGCTAATGATCTGTTCAAATGCACGCCGTAGTTTTGTAGTATATATACCCAATTCACTTCTGACCGTATAAAATGTGTAGGCAGTGTATTGATAAAAACAGTGCTGTATGTGCCTTGAGTGATGCACACATTACATGCATGTCAATGGACTATAAAAGCATCCATCTTGATTGATCTTGAAGACAAGTAAAAATTAATTTTATTTTCTTGTCACGAAAACACTCGAAGAATTACACATCATTATTGAGATTCAGCATCCTTCCGTTGATGTTGTAATGAAATATAATTAAAAGAGGAGGAGGATGAATGTTTACTGGAGTATGCAACGTTTTTGAAAATATTTCGTCAGTCAACGTGATTTTGCCTTGCTATGTTGCTATATGAGTTTCACAAAATCATTGTTTTCGAGAACAAATATACTAAGCTATGCGATAACAATTTGGCAGCCATCTGCAAGCAGCAATTCCTCTTTGAAACAGGGGAAACGTACGGGAAAAATATGCCATAAATTATTCGCGTGGGTGGGCTTGAAGGCGAACAAAATTAATTTAGAATGCATGTCTACGTAAGACAAAGATGTTAGTTATGCACTGCCCAGCAATAGTTATGATGCAAAACAAATAACTACTTTGATTTCCTGGCCTATCAAATTTCCTCCCCTGCATGTCGCTATGATGTAGATGAATTGAGTGGATTTTGCAGAGTAGGATTTCGAGAACGAGGCCTTGAGATATAATACCAGGTTTTTTGAAAGAAAATGTTGTTCAATTTAAAAAGGATGAGTTATTTTTTAAAAATGGGATGAATTTTGATAAGTGAATATGATTTTTGATCGAGTTCTGATCGCTGCATGCATGTGAATCTTCACTTCATTGGTTCATAGTTTAGCGTTATGACAACTAAAACTCGAGGACTCTTCTCTTGGGACTTGAGTGAGATCTAATCTTGAGCCGTGCTAATCCTGTGACGTCTCAACTGAATTGAAAAGATGGATTGACACTATTTGGTACAAAATCTCTTAATATGTCGAATGAAGCATGCATGATAGAACTAAAGTTAAACATGCGTGCATGTGATCCAGCTAACATGCAAGATCCAATTTTGTTAAATCTAATTCACTTTTGACGTATGATACGCACTGTGTAATTGATAAAACAGTACTGCATTTGCTTTAGTTCCCCCCCGTGTGTGGTATATTTATGCATAAGCATGCTCGCAGGCTAATTTCTAAAATCTCATAACAATATTCATATCATATATACATGCACCTGAGTCTTATGCGCTATTTCTAAAATCTCGTTCGCATTTGGCGTAAGCTAAGTGTGGCCTCAGTGACGGCCTTCAATGGTAATATCTAAGGAGGTTCACTGAAATCCAACCATCAGTTGGGCGATTGAAATAATCTTTATCGCAAACAGCTCTAGGCAGCTGTCAGACGTGTATGATGAGCTGTTAAAAGATCGCAGAATGCGTATTCAGAAGAAAAATTGAACCATTTAGAGTTATTTAATATACAGTTTTTAATTTGAAATCTCGTGGACGTACAAACGCCTTTATTACCAACAACACGCAAATGCGCCGCGAGCCCGCGACTCGCCTTTCTCGCAATGACGAACTTCCGCCATTTTTGCGTACTTTCAATTATCCCACACATGGATTCAAACAAACGAAACAATGTGAAAAGACGAATTCCAAAACCCACTTTCCGTATTTGCAAAATATAATTAATTTGAGAATATTTTCTCCTTTAAAAATATTGTCGCTGTTAGGTGTCTCATGTTAAAAAATTTTAATAGAAATTAAACAAGAAGAGGGATTGAGGGAATGAATGAGGAATATTGGTCAATTTAAGGAAAGGGTTTAATTAACGCCGGTGAGCGCGCTTTATTGGAAATAACAATTCAGCGCCATTTCCTCTGCACTTGGGATAAAAATGGCAATGCATGACACAACATTCTGCTGACAGTCATTTCCCCTGCCTTACTCAATAAATACACGTCCATCATTCAGATGGTCACAACAATATTCACTTACACAAAGAGGGAGACCAGCCGTCTGTGCTTCCTAATTTGAAAGTCGCGCCTGATTAGGTATGTGCATGTGATATGTGGCTAAAATTTAGTAAAAATCTTTTTCATCTAGAAGAGACGAATCATTAACGCTTGTGTTTTCTAGGGTGATAAAGAAATCGCAAGACTGAAGTTTTACTTCGCGTGAAAGATGTTTTGTTTTACGCGAGCATTGATAACAATATTTCTGCTGTTAAATCATAACAATCCTGCAGCATCTCGGAGCATTGAAGGGGCCAAAAAGCAAGTGAAAGAAGAAAAACGCGATCATGAAGGTAATGCGAGCGATAGCAACCATGCAAAGCATGAGGACATATAGGCCGCTATGCATGGTACGCTTTGGTATTCAGTTCAGGCCGCTGGTATTCTGCACCACACGATGCCTCTATAATTGCCGTTTTGATCTTTCTTACGTTTTAGAGACAGCTGCAGCTGCAAGAAACCAGACAGGTTCATCAGTGGCACACTCCCGACAAAAACGTAAGTGTTTATACAAAAGCGTGAACTGTTTGCCGTCTCAATATACCGTAATAACCGTATAAAGAAAACTCCTAACAATATCACCACCGAGACCACCAAGTCTTTTCATGGCGGTCGACTGAACCAAATTTTACTCATATGCCATGATCTTCTTGCATATATACAAACAAGCACGTATAATCAAAGAGGATTAAAACGCTCGAAAACTCATCCAAAACGTCATTTTGAAAAGTCGAACTGCACGCTTAATAAAATGTTATTTGTACTGCATGGTTGGCTATAAGAGGCAGGTTGATCCATTAACTAATATTCACCTTTTTACCATTAAAGGAGGATGGGGGGCTGCTTTTAAAATTGCCGCGGAAGGAAGCTTTGCAGCCAGCACTGGTGTCACCATATACACACAGATAACAAAGTGCAACGACTTCTATCCGGTGCCATGCGAGAGGCAGCCATCATGTGAAACTTACGATTGTCCAGATGTTTGTAAAACACCTGATGACAATGATGAATACTTGCGAGAACAGAAAGTCGAAATTAATGAATTGCTTGATGCAATGGACATTACAACATTGAATGGTATGAACACGATGCACATCATATACAGCAGGGGTGGGTTGTGGAAAGCAGGGGCGTAGAATGATGTTGAGGAATGGGGGGGAATTGGGGGCGGGGAGGGGGGAGGGGGCCGCCCACGAGGCGCCAAGTGAGAAAATTTAAATTCCTCTGGGTCCTCGAAAATCGCCATTTTGAAGGACAGGTATATGTGTTACTACACTGTCACATAAACTGTTATACAATTTCAACCACTCAGTTTGAGTTTCAAAACATTTTCGTTCGGAATACCGTTTCGTTGGGAGGGGCGGAGTGGATAGTTGTAGTTTAGATATTGTGATATGAATATTAGTAGTGTTTATGCTTTATCTGTTCTGTCCTTATTTGACCGCCAAACAGGAAATCGACGCTTAACGAAAGTAAACGGCTGTTTTTTTATATTCTAGCCCAGCAACTGGCATTAGATTCGCAAAGTGTGAGTCTTGCAACGGAACAGATTTATAATAAAATAGATAACATTAATGGCAAGGTTGATCGATTCATGTACGCCTTAGCACAAGCCGATCGTAACGTCAGCGCAGAATATGCAGCGAGATCAGTAGAAATCCAGGTATAAGCTTGATTTTAAAGTTTCAAAATGCCATACAGGGAGCGTTCCTTTAAAACACGAAATTCTGTTTTGGTTTGGTTCTTTACTATCCGTAGCTATAGCCATCCATGAGTTACCCTTGCATTCAAACTTTGAGAATAAAGACAGTGAGAAAACGGAATCTGAGGGAGCCCTGGTAAAAAATTAAGCAAGCTTCCCTCTACAATTACAATGTGATAACGTAGTAACCCTATATACCCCACATAACCTAACTCCACTGCAGTATACTCCGGGTAGGGGGGGGGGGGTCACTAATGTTTTTAGTATCAAAAGTCCACTAAATAAATGCTTCTCCTTAACTCAGGCTTTATTAAGAGATGCGCGATTCAGCATTGACGAAATAGTTGGAAGAGGTGAAGTTGAAGGAATGTTTGATCGATGGACTTGGGAGGGAGATGGGCTGTTAACGCTGTCTTTAGCTTTGCCGATTGGAGCCAAAATGACAGAAATGGTTAGACAAAGATACGCCGTCAATAAGGTAACCGAGAAACGTATCATTCTTAAACAATTCTTCTGCAGGCTGAGGTCTTTGATGAATTGATGATAATAATGCTACTATGTTTTGTAAATAAATCCTAAATACACGAATTTAATCCTTGAGATTAACTTAGGGTTAGGATTAGGTCTTAGATTAAGCTTATGGTTGACTAACGTTAACCTTAATCCTAAATCTAACCTTAATCACTGTTTAACATACGCTGGATTGACAGATCATTGACACACAGGAAGTGTGGCAATATAGTTTGATAGTTAGCGGGATAACAGCATGAGAGCATAAAACTTGGCTTGAACTATGAAAATACTATCTTGTAACCTTATATACCTTCACCATTCGATTCAAACAATATTTTATTTAACCATTTTCAGATGTATTCAACGATGAAAGCTGATTTTATAGCAAAAGTTGACGCGCAAAAAGGAGGCAGTCTTTATAAGTCATTCCGACATGATATGTGGGTGAAAAGTCTTCGAAACCCCCATGTTAAAGCTCACCTTAAACAATGTGCCAAACTAGAATACAAGGCCCAGGTAGCGCGTCAAACACCAAACAAATGGGCAACACGATTAAATTTAGCAATGAACGCAGCAGTTGCAGGTAAATCTTCATCATCATCAACATCGTCATTACTATGATTACCATCATCACCAATATAATGATTATCATAATCACCAATATAATTATCATCATCACAAATATAATTATCATTATTCTTATAATATCATCATCATATTGATTATGATCATTGTCATCATCATCACCGACATAATTTTCATTATCATGATTTTAATTATTGTTGTCAGAATCTTGATTACTATCTGATAGAGTTAACAAAAGCTAATACTTTTCTTTCTTCTATGTACCACAGCATTAAGTATTTGGAGCATATGGGAAGCAGTATGGAGTTGTATTGATGTTGCAAACAACCTGCGAGATGAGGCCCTTAAAATAGCTGAACAACGGGACGAAATCGAGGGAATCAATCAGAACGAGCTTCTTCCGCTTTGGGAAGATGTTCAAACTGAGGTAATTGATAAGTATGGTATATACTCCACATATATTTTTCAATGGTCAGAAGTCAACTGGATCGGGCAATTTAATCGTGTGTGAAGTATTAACAGCCTTTTCATGTAGAATGAAATTGGCATGAATCAGCCGCATATGAAGCTCTGCATCTTGAGCGAAATTAATTTTTATCCTCTCATTCTAGTCCTGGGGAGGAGTTAAGGAGATGCTCGCGGGTGAAAACATGACAGTATGGTTGGAAGAAATAAAGAATCTCACACTTAATGCTGCAGATCCGAACATCACGACAGCGGACACAATCGATCGTTTTATTGAAAACATTGAAGCGGCTGGTGTTGATGAAACAATGACAATGCAAAACAACCTCATTGAAGCCTTGGATAGCATCGGTTACAAGTACGATTGCTTAGGAGATAAAATCCACGCTATAAATACTGTTATAATCGACTGCAAAGCTGGCGACGACACCCTTGAAAACCTTTACAATGAAGTGGCTGTTATCAGAAACGAGCTGAACAGAGATGACTGTGTGGACGATGATATGGTGCCGTACACGTCCATTGAACAGTTTCGAACGATAGTTGATGCATTTGCAGAGCACGAGGGGGACTGGTCCAGCACTTGTTTATTGAACAGTCCTAGTCTTAGTTACCAGGTTTGCAATGAAAATCTGCAAGGTTTCGACAACAATGCCATCGTCGAGAATGTGAATAACACGGATGTCACACTTGAAGTAGTGGAAACGATCCTAACACAATGTCCCGACCCTGATATCACCCCCACTTCCATTTCGACGACATGCACTCTGTACTGCTTGTACAGCACTGTCGCAGAAATCGCACCTCAAGCACTATTGAAAGAGTACCAGGTAAGATAGTAAAGACGAACGTTCAATGAGGTATTTTTATATCTTCACGAAGAACGGCCTGGAAAACATGGCCAAGAAAACCAGCTTTTCGTTATATTCATTAAATCCGAATCGACCTGAATTTCCATGATGCATGATGATGGCAAAAAAGCGTGACCGCAACTTTTTTTTCTTTTAGGTAGAAAGTGTGATCGAGGATTGTCCAATTTGTGACTTTGAATATAAAGATGTGACGGAGATTTGCAAACAGCACTACTGCGATTCTGTGAATACCACCGTCATCATGGACGAGGTTGAACTACCGCGTCCAACTGTGGAATACGTTATCGCAAACAATTGCTCTTCAAAATGCATCATCTATGACGAAGACGTGCAAGAGGAAATTTGTGAAGACAGCGAATGCAAAGGAATAACTTCGAGTACCATTGCTGATGACGTCAGCTATCCAGAGACGGCAGTCAATGACGTCATATCCAATTGTGATACCATCTTGCCGACCTGTCCCCCGATTGACGATACTACAAAAGGCCAAATTTGCCTCTTATATTGTCTCCTAGTTCCTACCCAAACTATTGCAGAGACTGTCACCGTGAAAGACACTCGAGTAAGTTTCCATATTATCTATTGGAATATAATTTAAAAAATATATAGCAATATAGGGAAAAAGGTCGGTGGAGGAAGATAGAAATATAGTTCAGGCTCAAGGGGATTTGAATAGGTGGGGTAACCCGATTTGGACCCGAATAAGCAATGTTGAAAACTGAGGCTGAATGGAAATATTTTCCCAAGTGTAATAAAGCTTTCCTCCCAATATTTCTTCAGGTTGAAGAGGTGATAGAGGATTGTCCCATATGCCATTACTCCGGGAGCGAAGCAGAAGAAATCTGTCACAAGTATTATTGTGAATCGGCAAACACCACGAGCATTGTGAGCGATGTTGAACTGCCGCTTCCAACGGTGGAGTACGTGATCGCCAACGAATGCGGGGGAAAATGCGTCATTGATGACGATGACTTGAAAAAGCAAATCTGCGAGGAATACAAGTGCAACGATAAATCCGCTGCTACCATAGCCGCTGACATCAGCTATCCAGAGCAAGCCGTGAATGACGTCATTCCTAATTGCGACACGATTCTTCCGGATTGTCCTGGGATCGACGATGCAACGAAAGCTAGCATCATACAGTTAGGTTGTTCTTTTGGTGTTCCAGCAAGTGCGATTGCAGCATCGTTTAGTCTTACAGTGGAGGAAGTACAAGCCATTCTCGACGAGGTGAGTATGTTAACGCATAAAGGCCATGTTACATGGTGCAATTTTTCTTGCAACTTGCAATGCAATTCTACTTTTGAGAGTTGTAAATGAGTGAAGAGACTTCAAAATGTAAGTGTAAGAAACGCCATGGAGTGTATAAAGACAAACGTTTGGTAGTTGCTAAATTTACATCAGTCTCAAAAGTAGAATTGCATTCCAAGTTGCAAGAAAAATTGCACCGTGTAACAGGGCCTTAAGCAAATAAATAAGCGAGTATTTTCATGTTCACATTCACCTAACTAACCGAATTGTGTTTTCTATTTTTCAGAACTGTTAACTACGATGAATCGTCATCTGCGTGTATGCGTCTTTACTGACTGGTCTGATTGTACAAATTATCTACACGAACATAGTTGTGTAGGACAGCCGGTTTAGTCTGTAGTAGTTTTTTAGTTTTCAAGTCTTGCTTGCACATGCCCATTGCATGAATGAAGTAATTTTGTTAGCGTAATTGTTTGTTAATAAATTTATGAAAAAACCCTGATTAAAAGTCATTGTGATATTTTAAATTCATATTACGAATGCCTTCTGTCAATTCTTCGCCGTAGAAAGCAGGAATGCTAAAGACGTCTTAAAAACACCATGCTCAGTTAATCCTAAATACACCAAATCTTTGAGATTAGATTAGGATTAGGAAGTTCATGTTTAGGATTTACTAAACAAGGAATAATTACGGATTAGCTGATCGCAGACGCTCGCATGCAGCGTGGCCCTGGGGACAAGACTAAAATGCATCGTAAATTACTCACTGTTTACTTGATTCTCCCCAACCTCCATGATGCATGTGCTCGTTCTCTTGTCTGTATTTTCAGACCACATTAACACGAGGTTTCAAGTTTCAACACTATATTTTGCAAGATAGATAAAAATTGCTTCAAGCATAACGTTGTTCAATCTGTAGCATGCGATTGTACAACAAATTAGATTTTAGCTTTTACGTGTGAAATTTGCGTGGACAAAGTTAAAATGGGTTGTTTCTATAATTTTATTACAATGTATTGGTTCACTAATAGACTTATCACCGGTCAAATCTGCCCCACAATATTCCCCATTTAGGCTTAGCATTTTGTGGTTGAGTCAAGGTTAATTTTAAAGTTAATTTTAAGTTAAAATGGTTAGTTCGGTTGGTTAGTTAGTTAATGGTTAGTTAGTTTTGTAACTTTGGTTAGTTCGGTCATACTGAAATTTTTCCAGCGAGGATACTTCATATAAGTAGAGATTTCCCCTCGTAAGTGGCACGTAAAAAAGAGGTTTTGTTGCCCATTTCAATCAATTACGCGCAGTGTTTATTGTTATAAGCGTTATAAAGAGCATATACTGCATTTGTTCTTAACACAACAAAGAGAACAAAAATTCTTTCTTGTTTCAATGGTTATAGTGAGTTGACAAAAATGAAGCGCCAGGTCTAAAATTTGTCAAATAAGAGTGTCTTTACACTATGAGAACACGCCCCTAGCTAGTTCGAAGAGGGAAAAATGAACATCAGGGAGATGGAAATTTGCAACCACGTAATGGTGATGTATATAAAGCTATATATTGGTAATTTTTATCTATAAAGCGGTGTATGTTTTGACAGCAAATATACGATGATCACTTGAGCTGTTTTCCTCCCAGGAAGGAAATACACCTAAAATATGCCTAAATTATTTGTGTGAGTGAGCCTGAAGGAGCAATTGATTAAAATGTTATATTAGACTAGGGGAAATTAGTCACGCAATGCGAGGGAGAGGAACCTCATTCCTAAATATTGTTATGTATACGTTCAGCGTGTTTTGTACCATGAAATCAATGCCACGTGCAAGAGTGTTCAAAAGAGGAATGCGTATGGTTTTCGTTTCAAAAAGAAATATAAATTACTCTCTGAAAACCTCAAGCATCTATTGCAAACATGTACTACACGTAAAATGAAGAAACACGGACTACATGAAGTTCTCTCAGTTTTTTGAAATTAATTAGTTAAGTTAAGGTAAATCTGTTTCCTATGGAAAGAAGTTTGACTTAATTTAGCCTAGTTTAGTCAGTAAAAACACCTAGCAGTTAAATTATTAGTTCATAAATTTAGCAAACCATCCTATTCGCATCGCAAAACTTACTTCCCCTACGACAATTAATTCAGGCTAATTTGATATTGACCCTGCAATGGTAATATGATATAGTAATATGTAGATATTCTCAGTGTTTCAAGAGCTGCAATAAGGGAGTTCAATGAAGCGCCTCCGAAACAAACAACTTAAGGATATCCCATCAGAGAATCAAAGGTCCCCTTATTCCCCTCGCCCACTGGACTGCCGTCATGACGAAAATAATCTGATGGTTGGTCATGAGATGACGTAGAGAGGTTGTATGGGGGATGTCATGCTGGGAATGAACAAAATCGGATCACGCAACATGGACAAAACATTTGAAAAACAAAATGTCAAAATCCATCAAATGAAGCTGGTGGAAAACTTGTTCTTAGGCGTCTTTTTTAACTAAAAATGTTTTAAACTGAATGCATAAAATTTTTTAGGCTTCGTGAACTGCCACGGAAATGGTTGCCGTGACGGTAATGATGTTAACAACATTTATGAATTACGTAGGTAACCCTAAAAACACCCTTGTTTACGGATACAAGAATATTTATCGCACTCCGGGAGTATGACAGGACAGTTATCGCGTATAAAAAGGCCACCTTCAACATGTTTGAAGAAAGCAACGTTGAATTCAAGAATCAAGAGGCAGTCAAAGGATTGAGAAATTAAGAGAGAGGAAGGTGGTTCTGGTAAGGGCAGATATCTTTGTTCAGTTAGTGAAGTAACTCATAATTCTGATTTCCAGTTAATCATTATGAAATGTATTCAGATTAGGCAGAAATAATTGTCGATTGGTTTAGCTTATGGGGATCAAACATGCTATTATACGTCACTACAGGGTGCATGTCTAGCTAAAAAAGTGATTATCCCCGCACGATTAGAACTCCCTAAAGGGATTAATTTTCAAACGAAATTAATTTTCAAATTAATCACTGATCAACTTTAGACTACCTTGCTGCAGGACGGCATCATTTTCTATCCTCGAGGAGGCGAAGTTTAAAACAACCCATAATAATTTACTAAACCCAAGCCCAAGGGAAATGCGATTTGATTCGAACACAATATAATATGTCTTGACAGTTAGTTCCCATCACTTGACATATACTTACGATATTAAACCTAATTGTCCATTACGACTGGGAGTTTGCTAGTTAGTTGTTGGCTTGAAGAGAGGTCAGTTACCAGCGCGCGCGGGTGGGTTACCAATATTAGTGGATCGCTCAGTTGTCTGACTTCTTTTGATCTTTTGATATAGGATAAGAGAGAAAATCGAGAAAAGTTTCATTTACAAAACTGAGATGGCTCGAATCGCGCTGACGTTGTTAGCAATATTCCTAGTGCTGAATAAATTCAACTTTTCGGAAACTCGAAGTGTCGAAGTGAGAGACGAAGAGAAAGAGAGGGAGAAACGTGAAGGTAGGCATGAAACTGTGAAATTTGTTTCTGCCAATCCCAGTTGAGTGCAGTGACTATCATAATTTGAGATTCATCCATTGGGCCAGGCCAATTACCTAGATACTTATTGGGGGAATGTTTATTCATTATTTGGCTTCACATATTGACAAAACAATCGCTTCCAAACGAAATCAGTTTGGTAAAAGTTAAATAATTGCATTTATGGATGTGCCTCCCTTCTCCCCACTACAAACCTTCATATTTCTCAAACTGATGTCCACAGGTTGCAAGCATCTTGTGACACAATCTTTTTTCACCTGATTTAGCTCCCGAAATCCCCAAATCAGTAGAGGCTCATTCCAGAGAAAAGCGTAAGTCAGTGGCGTAATACTTTTATCATTTATGCAATTCAGGTGATCTAAAATGGGGGGAAAGGAATGGGACTAAAAAAATCCAATCACCACTCGTGAAAGTTATAAAACCAAGAGCAAGTTACCTTAATGAATATTGTTTTCTTTTTCGCAGGTGCCTGGGGTAACGCCCTAAAATATGCAGCGGTGGGATCCTTCCTAGGAAGCACAGGCGTCACCATCCATACAGAAATCACAAAATGCAACACTTATGAACCAAGTAGTTGCAAAACACTACATTGCCGCTATGTGACCTGCCCAAATGTCTGTACCACACCCGATGTAAATGATAACTATATGCAAACAGAGAAAGAAAATATGAGGGCAAAGTTGGATACCATGGATCAATTAGCATCTGATAGTACGTAAACGAAGCCATTGTTACAGTGGGTTAAAGGGGGATGAGGGTGGAAGGTTCAGGATAAAGGGGTTCGTGGTGGGATAAACGTCTCACATACTGAGTGAAGCCCAGGGGGGCTTTGACACAAAAATGAAAAAGTGAAAGTTTATTAATGACACAAAAATGAAAAAGTAAAGTTTCATGATACAAAAATGAAAAGTGTTTGTCGTTTTTTAGCGTACCAACTGGCGACAGATGGAATCAGCGCAAATATTGATCTCAAGAGAATATTTACAGCTATTGAAAATATCAATGGGAAGGTTGAGCGTTTTATGTTTCAAATGATTGAGAGGGATAGAAACCTTACCAATAAATTCTTAAGCAAAACTAATGAAATCCAGGTAAATATGTGGTGTGGCCTTAATTTCTGCGTTAACAAACATCTAATCATAGGTCTAATCATAATATGTGCGTCCCTTGCTGGGTAATGAGTTTTTTATCATTTTATCATTATCAGATCTGATAAACAATAAAAGAAAGATTAGAATAAAAATTAGTTTGAAAAGCAGGTTTTAAAATCAGCAAAATTATCGGTGTTCTTTTTTTATTGCAGTCTCTCTTGCGAAATTATCGATTCACTCTTAATGATGTAATTGGAAGAGGGGCAGTGGAAGGCATGTTCGATAAATGGACATGGGAAGACGATGGTCTGCTAGCGTTGAGCATTGCATTGCCATTGGGAACACAAATGATAAAAATGATGAAGGAACGAATCGCTATCAACAAGGTGAGTTACAAAAAGATCTTACGGTGCAAAAGTTAGCTTCACTGAAGAATGCAAATAATCTTTCTGCATGATAGAATACTTATGAGTGTTCTTCATATTGAGTCTGCGTTGAAAGACTGGACAAATCTAAAAATTCACCCTCTTCCCTGCCTTTATTCAGGGTTGCTTTGAGTTTGGACATAATTATATTAGCCAGAAATTGACCCTCTTTCCTGCCTTTAAAGCTGCCTGGGTTGCTTTGAGCTTGGACATAATTATATTAGCTATTATGCACAATGAAATCTTGATGAAAGTTTGATTATTGCAATGTGTTATCAACTTTTAGATGTACAAGCACATGCGGGCTGATGTCATAAATAAAGCAAAACAGTCTTTTAAGGGCAGTACTAACACGAGAGCTATGAAACTGGACGCGTTTGTGAGCAGTATTCAAAACCCACTGGTCGATAAACAAATTCGACAAAGCGCAAAGATGGAGTACAAGGCTCAGCTTGCACAAAAGAAACCTAGCAAATGGGGAGTTGCCATAAACGGAATTGTTAACGGTGCGATAACAGGTTAGTGATGCTTAGCGGAATTTATAAGTGTGCAAATGTGGAATTGCTCAATATCGCTGTCAACATGCATATCCTCACTTTATTAATCACCCCCAGTCCTCCACCACATTAACCTTGCTATGGTTACTATCATCGTTAACATCGCAAGGTTCATCACCTATTCGGCACCAGGTTCATCACCTATTCATCCCCAGGTTCATCACCATTCACCATCTGGTCAGGCTCATCACCAGGTTCATCACCACGTGGTCAGGCTCAATCACCATCGTTACCATAATGACAACTATTCATGACAATGCTTCCACATGATCAATCTTTAAAAATGTCCTCCAAATCTTACCCGTTACTTCCTTATGACTTATCTTATGTAGCACTGAGCATATACAGTTCATGGAAGCAAATAGACGCCTGTAAATCACTAGCAAACGGAATGCAGGATAAAGCGTACAAACTAGCGCTACAGAGTGACAAAATCGAGAAAACAAGAGTTACTGAAATTGTACCAATTGCAAGACAAGTTAAAGTTGAGGTAATTGATAAACCTATACCATTAAAGATTTAAGGCTTCAGGCTAAAGACAATGATTAATCTATCATTAGTTATGTGGTTTCATTCTAAGGAGGTATAATTCAATATCTCTTTAAATATACTGTATTAGTTCGGTTTTAAATTTATGTCTGAGCTATAGTAGCTTCAGTAAATCTGCATGGTGAATGCTAATACTAATATTCACCATAGGTTTGGGATAAAGTAAAAGAGATTCTCGCGAGTGAAAATACTACAGATTGGTTGAAAGAAATCAAGAATCTCACTCTTAATGCTGAAAATGCGAACACCGCGACGGCGAATACTATCCAGCATTTCATCGACAACATTGCCGCGGCTGGCGTGAAAAAGACATTGCAGCTTGAAAAATCGCTCGTATACGCTTTGAAAAGTGTTGGATATAAATATGACTGTCTGGGAGACAAACTCCACGCTATAAACATTGTATTAAAAGACTGCCAAACGGGTAGAGACAAGTTTGAACGCTTGTTCTACGAGGTGGCGGTGAAGAAGAACGAGCTGAACCGAAGGGATTGTGTGAACGATCAACAAGTACCCTACACGTCCATGAAAGAATTCAGGAAAATCCTCACAAAGTTTGCAGAACACGAGGGATGGAACGAAAACTGTCTCTTAAACAGTCCTGACCTTTTGTATCGTGTTTGTAATGAGTTTTATCAAGGTTACACGGACCATAATACCATCGTTTCGCAACTCCTAAATTATACACAGGAACTTACAACTGCTATGGTCGCCGACTTCCTGACAAGATGTCCTGATCCAAAGATCACTCCCAAGTCCATAAGAACGTCGTGTACTCTGTACTGTTCCTTTGAAACTATTCCAGAAATTGCCCCACATGCCATCTTGAAGGAAAGCCAGGTAACTAAATACATTGATGTACATGCTTAACTAGGAAACAATGTTTCCTGGTTTGTCCCCCTTCAGGAAACATGACTAGAAAACAATCATACTTGATTTGCCCACCTTTAGGAAACATGATTAGAAAACAATAATTCTTGATTTGTCCACCTTTAGAAAACATGACTAGAAAACAATCATTCTTGGGTTGTCCGCATGGGCTATGAGCAAAAATCCATTTCTCATTTGCTCAGTTAAAAGTATTAAACATGGGTCAGTAAACTGTAAAGCAATAATCGTTGATTTATTATATTTCTTCAGGTAGAAATGGTAATCCAGGCTCATTGTCCGATATGCGATGTCAGGGCCAAAGACGTGAGAAAGATTTGTCATCAACACTACTGTAAATCTACGAACATAACAAAAATAGTAAACGATGTTGAGATACCACTACCTACGGTGCAGTTTGTCATTGCGAACAACTGTTCGTCAAAATGCATCATTTACGACGTGGACGTGAAAGAGAAGATTTGTGAAGAGAGTGAATGCAAAGGATTAACTTCGAGTGCCATCGCTGAGAAAGTGAAGTACCCAAAACAAGCTGTTGATGACGTAATACCGAATTGCCGCACCATTCTCCCCACCTGTCCCCCTCTCAGTCCTAAGACGAAAAACCTCATTTGTTTCCTTCACTGCGTCTACAACACGAACGCTAAAATCGCAGAGAGGGTTACCTTGAAAGAAAGTCGAGTAATTAACTTATCATTTGAATATTTGACACTTTTTCAGCACGGTATTTCCGAGGAATCATGTTGAAATTACCTTCATTTATTCAGGCCTATTTGAGTACTGTTTTGAGCGTTGTATCTCCGAGGAATCTTGGTTACCCCTGCAGGCCTATTTGAGTACGGTTTTGAAAACTGTACTTTCCAGAAATTCTGCTGAAATCATTATTATTCAGGCCTATATTTGAGTATCATTTTAAGCGTTGTATTTCGAGGAATTCTGTGAAATCATGGCATTGTGACTCGAGAGGCACTGAGAGAGACATTGATTGAAAAGTTGTCATAAAAGCGAGTTAAGCGAGGCATGTGTTATTGCTAGGTTTGCTTTCAGGATGCAAACCAGTCGTCAAAATAGGCGTAGAACACTTTTTTCATAACCCTCATAACATCTTTTTCAGGTGGCAGAAACAGTGGCAGAATGTGGGATTTGCGAAGTTTCCAGCAAAAATGTGAAGAAGATTTGTCACCTGCATTATTGTAAATCAGCGAAAATCCAGGATATCATGGACGATGTTGAAAAGCCACTGAAGACTGTACGCTACGTAATTGCAAACAGTTGCTCGTCAAAATGCATCATCGAGGACCAGGGTGTGAAAAAGAAGATTTGTGAGGACAATAAATGCAAAAATATAGCAGCGAGCACCATTGCCGCTGGCATCTCGTTTCCAGTGCAAGCAGTCAATGACGTCATCTCTAATTGCAACACCATTCTACCAAAATGCCCAGGGATTGACGAGATAACGAGGGGGAAAATTAAAACGTTTGTCTGCGACTTCGGACTTTCAGCTGCTAAAATTGCATTTTTTCTCAACCTCTCTGTGGCCGAAGTTCAGGCGGTTATCGACGAATTAGTAAGTGAAGATGATAAAAATATGTGTAACTCTAAGAGCTGAGGAAACGCCAACCTCGTACCCAAGAGTTTCGAGGAAATGCATGGATATTCCGCCACAAAAATGTCTTCCCGGTTTAAAGGACCAGTTTTTTAAGGTCTCGACATCTATACTAACTTCCACTCAAAGTCAACTCTTTGTCACTTCAAAGTTTTCAAACCGTTTTGCTCCTGACCTTAAAGATTGAAAAATGAGATATCCTGGACATTTAAATACATACATAAATCCCTAGCATTTAAATACCCAACTGAACTTGTTTTCTGGTTTATTTTTTTCTAGAGTTGTTGAAAAATACCACGAATGGAACCAGACTTCGGGACTCGCGTATAGCATCAATGAACTATACGTTTTACAGAGCATTTCGCTGTATTTATTTGCTTTACAACTATTTACTGTATTCACTTATAGATATTACCTTGATGTAGAAAAAATATTGCTGTAGTTACTAAGTAATTACTTGTAGTTATTGTATTCTTCTCGCTTGAAGTTCATAAATAAATTAATAAGATTATTTTTGCCTGACTTTTTATGGTCTTGATAAAGAAAGACAAGAACAATTCAAACTATTGATGGGCGATTACCGATTACTGTCTTTACTGAGTAATCGATACCATTCGATACCAGGCTATTAATTGAAGTAATCAATACCATTCGATACCAGAATTATTACGGTTAGCTGATCGCAGACGCTCGCAACGTGGCCCTGGGGACAAGACTAAAATGCATCGTAGACAATCTCGTTCCCCGAGCCCGCGACTCCTCTGGCGAAACAAAGGCTCCGGGATATAACAGGATATTCAGCTCCGGGTTCGTGGCTCCGGGTTCGCGAATATCCTGTCATGCTCTAGGATAATCCAAACCGGAAAAGATTGCATCGTAAATTACTCACTGTTTACTTGATTCTCCCCAGCCTCCATGATGCATGTGCTCGTTCCCTTGTCTGTATTTTCAGACCACATTAACACGAGGTTTTAACACTATATAAAAGAGCATATACTGGATTTGTTCTTAACACAACAAAGAGAACAAAAATTATTTCTTGTTTCAATGGTTATAGTGCGTTGATCAACAGTAAAAACACCTAGCAGTTAAATTATTACTTCATAAATTTAGCAAACCATCCTATTCGTATCGCAAAACTTACTTCCCCTACGACAATTAATTCAGGCTAATTTGTTATTGACTATGCCATGGTAATATGATATAGTAATATGTAGATATTCTCAGTGCTTCAAGGGTTGCAATAAGGGAGTTCAATGATGCGCCTCCGAAACAAAAAACTTAAGGATATCCCATCATAGAATGAAAGATCCTCTTATTCCCCTCACCCACTGATGCCGTCATGACGGAGATAATCTGATTGTTGGTCACGAGATGACGTAGAGAGGTTGGGGGATGTCATGATGCTGGGAATGAACAAAATCGGATCACGCAACATGGACAAAACATTTGAAAAACAAAATGTCAAAATCCATTAAATGAAGTTGGTGGAAAACTTGTTCTTAGGCGTCTTTTTTTTACTAAAAAATATATGTTTAATATAAATTTTTTTTGAGGTTTCGTAAACTTGCCACTTACGCATGTTACTGACATTTATGGATTACGTAGGTAACCCTGAAAACACCCTTGTTTACGGAATTGCGTATACACGAATATTTATCGCACTCCGGGCGTATGACAGGACAGTTATCGCGTATAAAAAGGCCACCTTCAACATGTTTGAAGAAGGCAACGTTGAATTCAAGAATCAATTGAATAAGAGGCAGTCAAAGAATTGAGAAATTAGAGAGAGGGAGGTCGTTTTGGTGAGGGTACTTATCTTTGTTCAGTTAGTGAAGTAACTCATAATTCTGATTTCCAGTTAATCATTATGAAATATTTTCAGATTAGGCAGAAATAATTGTCGATTGGTTTAGCTTATGGGGATCAAACATGCTATTATACGTCACTACAGGGTTCATGTCTAACTAAAAAACTGATTATCCCAGCACGATTAAACTTCCAAGGGATTAATTTTCAAACGAAATTAATTTTCAAATTAATCACTGATGTACTTTAGACTACTTTGCTGCAGGATTTACTGCAGGACGGCATTATTTTCCATCCTCCAGGAAGCGAAGTTTAAAACAACCCAGATTAAGGTGGTTCCCTACAGTTTTAAGAATATTGAAATCTTGTTGTTTTGATTTAAAATTTTAGCACGAGATTTCTTGGCAAGTATAAGAAATTTCACATATATATTAACCAACATTCTAACAGTCAGAAATTGCCCATAAGCATGACGTCATCACCGTTGTTATGGTAACAATAGCGATTCAATATGGCCAACATTTTACCTATTCATGCATTTTACTCGAAAACAAGTTCGGTTACCCCAATTTTTTATTTTATGAAAAGTTTTCTTACAAAAAAATGGGAAACTTGAGCAAGTTTAAAAAAATTCTATAGAGCCAAAAAATTTCTATAACGAAAAATCACGTTTTTTCATTTTTAATAATTTTGGCTCTATAGAATTTTTTTTAACTGGTTCATATTTTCCATTTTTTTGTAAGAAAACTTTTTATAAAATAAAAAATTGGGGTAACCGAACTTGTTTTCGAGTAAAATGCATGAATAGGTAAAATGTCGGCCATATTGAATCGCCATTGTTACCATAACAACGGTAATGACGTCATGCTTATGGGCAATTTCTGACTGTTAGAGTGTTGGTTAATATATCTGGGAAATTTCTTTTCCTTACCAAGAAATCTCGTGCTAAAATTTTAAATCAAAACCACAAGTTTTCAATATTTCAAAAAATTGTAGGGAGCCACCTTAATAACCGGAACGGCCTGGAAACTATGCTTGATATGCTCTTGACAGTTAGTTCCCCTCACTTGATATATACTTAACTGTCCATTACGACTGGGAGTTTGCTAGTTGGTTGGTGTTGGCTTGAAGAGAGGTCAGTTACCAGCGCGGTGGGTTACCATGCAATATTAGTGGATCGCTCAGTTGTCTGACTTCTTTTGATCTTTTGATATAGGATAAGAGAGAAAATCGAGAAAAGTTTCACTTACAAAACTGAGATGGCTCGAATCGCGCTGACGTTGTTAGCAATATTCCTAGTGCTGAATAAATTCAACTTTTCGGAAACTCGAAGTGTCGAAATGAGAGACGAAGAGAAAGACAGGGAGAAACGTGAAGGTAGGAATGAAACTGTGAAATTTGTTTGTGCCAATCCCAGCTAGTTGAGTGCAGTGGTTATCATAATTTGAAATTTATACACTGGACCAGGCCAATTACCTAGACGCCTATTGGGGGAATGTTTATTCATTATTTGGCTTCACAGTGGCGTAGCCAGTCTGACAATTCGACTGTGAAAGCAATGAATTTCTAAAGAAACGAATAATTCTAATGACTTGAAATTTGCATAGCAGGACCAAATTGTCAGGCTGGCTACGCCACTGAAGCCAAATAATGAATAAACATTCCCATTCGCCGACGATTGCGAGGAAAAATGCGTCATTGATGACGATGACTTGAAAAAGCAAATCTGCGAGGAATACACGTGCAATAAAAATCCTTTGCTACCATAGTCAAATTATTTATGAATGAGATGTTACTGAAAGCATCTTGGTTATCAGATTGCGCATGACAATGCCTATGTATATCTATTATTAATATTCATGAGATATTCATAATATTCATAATTTTCCCAGGGATCGACGAGAGAATGAAAGCTACCATCATACAGTTAGGTTGTTTATATCGTGTTCCAGTAAATGCGATTGCAGCAGTATTTCGTCTTGGACTGAGAGACGTACAAGCCATTCTTGTCAAAGTGAGTATGTTAACACATAAGCAAATAAATAAGCAAGTATTTTGTTCACATTCACCTAATTAACAATTGTGTTTTCTATTTTCAGAACTGTTAAACGATGAACCACCATCTGCATGTACACGTCTTTTAGTTTATATCTAGATAGTTTTTTAGTTTTTTACTCTTTGCTTGCACATTTGAAGTAATTTTGTTAATAAATTTATGAAAAAAAACCTGTTTGGAAATCATTGTGATATTTCATTCATATTACGAATGCCTTTTGTCATTTCTTCACCGTAAAAGGCACGCATGCTCACTTACTACCGTATACACCAAATCTTTGAAATTAGATTAGGATTATGTCCTAGATTATGGTTATGGTCGATTAAGGTTAACCTTAATACTAAATCTAATCTTAAGGATTAAATTCGTGTTTAGGATTTACTAAACATGGAATTATTACAGATTAGCTGATCGCAGACGCTCGCAACATGGCCCTGGGGACAAGACTAAAATGCATCGTAAATTACTCAATGTTTACTTGATTCTCCCCAGCCTCCATGATGCATGTGCTCGTTCCCTTGTCTGTATTTTCGGGCCACATTAACACGAGGTTTTAACACCACTGTGAAGTTAGCCGCGGATTCGGCCTCAGATTCGGCCTCAGATTGGGCCTCAGATTGGGCCTCACATTCAACTGTGTTCAATCATTCAAAAGTAGAATTTGGTCATTTAATAATAACAGGTTTTTTAGCCATTTTTTCGTTTAAACTTTATAAATACGAAGATGTATAGCTTATTTATGCATTGCTAGACTGTAATTAGAACAAAGCAGTCGATTTTATACAGATTTACAGAGTAAATTGGTTATTAATTTTGGGCACTGTGTGAGAAGTTGTTGACCCGCATAGATATGGCATAACTAAATGTTTTATTCAATTCCTGTGCATACGTCTATATTTTACAGAATAATACGGCCTTACAAATGGCGTGCATCGTTGGGCTGCACAGTCACAACATACTCGGGATTATTTGCTTCCTTTCTCAAATTAAAAATGTCCTTATGATATAAATACAAAAGACTTAACTAGTATATGATCCTCTCACCGACGCTATCAATGTTACAATTTGCCAAAGTCATTTGCTACAACAAGAATTAGCGTAGATGTGCATACAAATCAAACGTACTATTGCCATATGACAAACAATGGTCCAACGAGGTTAGGATTACAAGTTAAACTGGCGCAACTTTCACACGCATATATAGATCGTTTCAAACGTTATTTAGAACAGTATTTTCCCATCTATCCAAAAGTACACATCAGTTGAAGACGCAGACGTTACACGCTGAATGTTTCAGGGCAACAGCAACGACTCATTGCAAAAACATCTTACAATATTACATGGTGTTGACATATATACCCACGTTATCATCCTAATTGTGCAATTTAAATTTATGCATTTCATACAAAATGCATGCCTATTCCATCCACTGCATTGAAGTTAAAACTTCTGTTTATATGAAGGTATGATTTCATTGTTCTACAAAATAATACAATGTGCTGTGCCGTGTTTTGATGCGTTTGTAGCGCAGACGATGGAACCTGCGCTTAGGCATTAAGGGATTACTCAGAAGACAGAAGGTTGACCTGCTATTAAAGTAAAGCAATTAAAACAGTGATGACATGTAAAATAGACGCACTTAAGCGAACAAAATGCGAAAGAAAGATGATCTCATTATGCCTGCTTAATTAAAAGACACATTTATTCAAGAGGATTAGACACATTAGAGATTAGACAATTATAATATTAGTTATGGTATCAAACTGAATATATAGCCAAAGATGCTCAAAATTTAACTGAAAGGTTTAATGAAGCAAAAAATCTACGTAAAAGATATATAAGATGCCATTATGCTAATCAAGAACAAGTTACAATCATAGAGGATGGTTTCTTATTAACTGTCCATACAAATGTTCTCAAATTTTAGTATTCAGTACATTACTGTATGATCTTTCTCATGACACCAACGTTTTTGCGGTAAAAAGAAAAAAAACGGGCGTTTTTGCGATACATTCGACTTCCATTTTTGACGTATTATTGATAATAATGAGAGCACAGAAAAACTAAACTATTGTAATTCTGAAACATAAGTTGTAAAATTAAATATACTTTCCAATGGGTAAATGAATGTCAAGACAGAATGAAGCGAAAAAATCCATGTAAGACATATATAAGGCGCTATTATACGAATCAAGATCAGGTTACAATTGAGAAAAGTACTTAATATTTAGAGGATGGTTTCTTATTAACTGTCCATACAAATGTTCTCAAATTTTAGTATTCAGTACATTACTGTATGATCTTTCTCATGACACCAACGTTTTTGCGGTAAAAAGAAAAAAAAACGGGCGTTTTTGCGATACATTCGACTTCCATTTTTGACGTATTATTGCGTAATAACCAGAGCACAGATAAACTAAACTATTGTAATTCTGAAACATAAGTGGTAAAATGAAATATAATTTCCGATGGATAAATGAATTTCAAGACAGAATGAAGCGAAAAAATCCATGTAAGACATATATAAGGTGATATTATACGAATCAAGATCAGGTTACAATTGAGAAAAGTACTTAATATTTAGAGGATGATTTCTTATTAACTGTGCATACAAATGTTCTCAAATTTTAGCATTCAGTACATTACTGTACGATCTTTCTAATGACACCTACGTTTTTGCGGTAAAAAGAAAAAAAACGAGCGTTTTTGCGATACATTCGGCTTCCATTTTTGACGTATTATTGCGTAATAATAAGAGCGCTGAAAAACTAACAGAAGAACTGCACGAAGTGTTTCAAGATGATTTTGACTACACACCACACACGCAAAACGATATACACGAGAGTTTAACTCGGTTTCTTTTTCGTGATGAGAGATATGAAGATGTCCTTACACTTCATTTTCAACTTAAACTGGAATATACAAAGGTTTGTTGCAATTGTGGAGGAAAAGAAACGAATGCTCCAGAAACAATGACGACCCAATACATTCCGTTAGGCGAGGAAATCGCGGATGTGTCGGATTCGCTTTATAAGAGTTTAAAGGAGTATAAGTATCAATCAAAGTGCAAGACTTGCAAAGGAGAGACAGAGCATAGACGGATTGCTAGAATATTATCGCTACCTGAAGTTTTGATTCTAATGTTCATACGGTTTGAAAATTCTGGTGGGTTTTTAAGAAAGCTACATTCAAAAGTACATTTGCAAACGCAAATTCCTGTAATCGCAGACCAACCATGCCAATACAAATTACATGCGTGTGCATTACATCATGGCGAAGAAATGTACAGTGGACACTATACCGCTTTATTATTCAAAAATGACACAGTTGCAGAGATTGATGACGCACATGTTAGATGTGTTACAGATGAGTGGGAGAATCATGCGTCCGATACTGTTTATCTTGCATTTTATTGCAAAGAAAATGTAAACTACAAGAGAAAAGGTGTTTTAGTCAAAAAATTTAAAATCGACTCGAAAACTGAGAAAGGAACTGAGACAATATCTAGTCACCTACACGAGTTATTCAAAAAAGCACGGTAAGAAAAGTAATGTAATATTAAATATTGTAATTTGTTTTAAATCATTTTCAGCTTATGCCAACTGCCCAGTATCTTCGTGTCTTAATATTTCAGGTAGACAAAATGCAATGAATGCAGTAATCAATGATATCCTTGCAGATCTGGGTAAAATGACTTCAAGAATATATCCATGTCAATTTCACAAAACGCAATTGAAAGAATTTTTATTATGATCGCCGAATAATTGAATCAATATAAATCGATATATTTATGTATAAGAATAAATATATACCTATAACATTATATATTATATTATATATATTATATTATATTTATATTAAAGAGTACATTTTCTTTTTCTTCAGAATCACTATAGTTTAGTTCTTCCGTGAACTGATTATTACGCAATAATACGTCAAAAACTTGGGTCCAAGTTATCGAAAAAAACCCGGGTTTTTTTCTTTTTACCGCAAAAACGTATGTGTCATCAGAAAGATCGTACAGTAATGTACTGAATACTAAAATTTGAGAAAATTTATATGGACAGTTAGTAAGAAACCATCCTCTAAATATTAAGTACTTTTCTCAATTGTAACCTGATCTTGATTCGTATAATACCGTTTTATATATGTCTTACATGGATTTTTTCGCTTCATTCTGTCTTGAAATTCATTTATCCATCGGAAATTATATTTCATTTTACAACTTATGTTTCAGAATTACAATAGTTTAGTTTTTCTGTGCTCTCATTATTACGCAATAATACGTCAAAAATGGAAGCCGAATGTATCGCAAAAACGCTCGTTTTTTTTCTTTTTACCGCAAAAACGTATGTGTCGTTAGAAAGATCGTACAGTAATGTACTGAATGCTAAAATTTGAGAACATTTGTATAGACAGTTAATAAGAAATCATCCTCTAAATATTAAGTACTTTTCTCAATTGTAACCTGATCTTGATTCGTATAATACCGTTTTATATATGTCTTACATGGATTTTTTCGCTTCATTCTGTCTTGACATTCATTTACCCATTGGAAAGTATATTTAATTTTACAACTTATGTTTCAGAATTACAATAGTTTAGTTTTTCTGCGCTCTTATTATTACGCAATAATACGTCAAAAATGGAAGCCGAATGTATCGCAAAAACGCCCGTTTTTTTCTTGTTACCGCAAAAACGTTGGTGTCATTAGAAAGATCGTACAGTAATGTACTGAATACTAAAATTTGAGAACATTTCTATGGACAGTTAATAAGAAACCATTCTCTAAATATTAAGTACTTTTCTCAATGGTAACCTGATCTTGATTCGTATAATAGCCCCTTTTATGTCTCTTACATAGATTTTTTTGCTTCATTCTGTCTTGATATTCATTTATCCATTGGATATTATATTTCATTTTACAACTTATGTTTCAGAATTACAATAATTGAGTTTTTCTGTCATCTGGTTATTACGCAATAATACGTCATAAATCGAAGTGGAATGTATCGCAAAAACGCTCCTTTTTTTTTTTACCGCAAAAACGTATGTGTCGTTAGAAAGATCGTACAGTAATGTACTGAATGCTAAAATTTGAGAACATTTGTATGGACAGTTAATAAGAAACCATTCTCTAAATATTAAGTACTTTTCTCAATGGTAACCTGATCTTGATTCGTATAATAGCCCATTTTATGTCTCTTACATAGATTTTTTTGCTTCATTCTGTCTTGATATTCATTTACCCATTGGAAAGTATATTTAATTTTACAACTTTTGTTTCAGAATTACAATAGTTTAGTTTTTCTGTGCTCTCATTATTACGCAATAATACGTCAAAAATGGAAGCCGAATGTATCGCAAAAACGCTCGTTTTTTTTCTTTTTACCGCAAAAACGTATGTGTCGTTAGAAAGATCGTACAGTAATGTACTGAATGCTAAAATTTGAGAACATTTGTATGGACAGTTAATAAGAAACCATCCTCTAAATATTAAGTACTTTTCTCAATTGTAACCTGATCTTGATTCGTATAATAGCGCCTTATATATGCGTGTGAAAGTTGCGCCGAGTTTAACTTGTAATCCTAACCTCGTTGGACCATTGTTTGTCATATGGCAATAGTACGTTTGATTTGTATGCACATCTACGCTAATTCCTGTTGCAGCAACTGACTTTGGCAAATTGTAACATTGATAGCGTCGGTGAGAGGATTATATACTAGTTAAGTCTTTTGTATTTATATAATAAGGACATTTTTAATTTGAGAAAGGAAGCAAATAATCCCGAGTATGTTGTGACTGTGCAGCCCAACGATGCACGCTATTTGTAAGGCCGTATTATTCTGTAAAATATAGACGTATACACAGGAATTGCAATAAAACATTTTAGTTTATGCCATATCTATGCGGGTCAACAACTTCTCACACAGTGCCCAAAATTAATAACCAATTTACTCTGTAAATCTGTATAAAATCGACTGCTTTGTTCTAATTACAGTCTAGCAATGCATAAATAAGCTATACATCTTCGTATTTATAAAGTTTAAACGAAAAAATGGCTAAAAACCTGTTATTATTAAATGACCAAATTCTACTTTTGAATGATTGAACACAGTTGAATGTGAGGCCCAATCTGAGGCCCAATCTGAGGCCGAATCTGAGGCCGAATCCGCGGCTAACTTCACAGTGGTGGTTTTAACACTATATTTTGCAAGATGGATAAAAATTGCTTAAAGGATAACGTTGTTCAATCTGTAGCATGCGATTATACAACAAATTAGATTTTAGCTTTTACGTGTGAACTTTGCGTGGACAAAGTTAGAATGGGTTGTTTCTATAATTTTATTCCAATGTATTGGTTCACTAATGGACTTATTACCGGTCAAATCTGCCCCACAATATTCCCCTTATAGGCTTAGCATTTTGCTCAACAGAGTAAAAACACCTAGCAGTTAAATTATTACTTCATAAATTTAGCAAACCATCCTATTCGTATCGCAAAACTCACTTCCCCTACGACAATTAATTCAGGCAAATTTGATATTGACTATGCCATGGTAATATGATATAGTAATATGTAGACATTCTCAGTGCTTTAGGGTTGCAACAAGGGAGTTCAGTGATGCGCCTCCGAAACAAACAACTTAAGGATATCCCATCAGAGTATCAAAGATCCCCTCACCCACTGGACTGCCGTCATGACGGAAATAATCTGATTGCTGGTCTCGAGATGACGTAGAGAGGTTGTATGGGGGATGTCACGCTGGGAATGAACAAAACCGGATCACGCAACAAGGACATATTTGATATGTAAATAATACAGTCAACTTGGATCATTACTAGTGCGTCTCTTGTTGGGTAATACGAGGCAAAACGAAACACTTAAGGCTTTAAACGTCCATAAAAACACAAGGAAACACATGAAGATGGTTTTTTTTATATTTAACACGTCGAATAAACTTAAATCTACGTAATACTGCAAAGTATTTCATATTGGTTAAGTATTCTGGTATTTATACATAAAAAGCTACGGACTGTCTATGTCTCATCTTACCCCGATGGTGTGGGGCGAGATGAGACAGTATATAATAAACCAAAATTATCAATAAAGTTGTGATTTACTTCAACAATGCTAGCTTAATGTCACTTAAAAGGTTCATAAAAAATTAAAAAATCTAACAAGTCAAAAGTTACATGCACAGGTTACATATTGCCTTCGTTGGTGTGAGTGCATGTGACAAGAGAGCAACATTCTTCGTTTAGCCTGCACTCTGAACACTGAATCCAGTCTTTTCCTAGGCAGGGGAACCTTATTTCCATAATGTAATGTGCATGAGCGCGTTTTGTCCCATGAATTCAATTAATCAAATGCCACTTAAGAGTATTTAAAAATATTTAAAAGAGAAGACGTTTAGCTTAACCTAGCCTAGTTCAGCCAGTAAAAACACCTAGCAGTTAAATTATTACTTCATAAATTTAGCAAACCATCCTATTCGTATCGCAAAACTTACTTCCCCTGCGACAATTCATTCAGGCAAATTTGATATTGACCCTGCCATGGTAATATGATAATTATAGTAATATGTAGATATTCTCAGTGCTTCAAGGGCTGCGGAGTTCAATGAAGCGCCGCCGAAAAAAACAACTTAAGGATATCCCATCAGAGAATCAAAGATCCCCTCACCCACTGGACTGCCGTCATGACGGAGATAATGGATAAACATGCATTTATTATTGTGTTTGTAGAGGTTTATCATGCCAGCACGCGGTAGCGTATGCATACAACCATTTGCTAACCATATAATGCATAGATAAAAAAAAAATAAAAAAAAAAGATTAGCAAAAGCGGAAGCAACGCCATTTCTTACACGCCATTACAAAGGTGCCGTCCAGTCCTGTTTGCGTAAGCTCTCTAATCTGACGGTTTGTCACGAGATGACGTAGAGAGGTTGTATGGGGGATGTCATGCTGGGAATGAACAACATCGGATCACGCAACATGGACAAAACATTTGAAAAACAAAATGTCAAAATCCATCAAATGAAGTTGGTGGAAAACTTGTTCTTAGGCGTCTTTTTTTTTACTAAAAAATGCATGTTTAAACTGAATGTATAAAATTTTTTTGGGTTTCGTGAACTGCCACGGAAATGGTTGCCACTTACGGCAACCGTTTGTTACATTTATGGATTACGTAGGTAACCCTGAAACACCCTTGTTTACGGAATTGCGTATACAAGAATGTTTATCGCACTCCGGGTGTATGACAGGACAGTTATCGCGTATAAAAAGGCCACCTTCAACATGTTTGAAGAAAGCAACGTTGAATTAAAGAATCGAGAGGAAGTCTAAAGTATCGGGAAATTAAGAGAGAGGAAGGTGGTTCTGGTAAGGGTAGTTATCTTTGTTCAGTTAGTAAAGTAACTCATAATTCTGATTTCCAGTTAATCACGGCATTATTTTCCATCCTCGAGGAGGAGAAGTTTAGAACAACCCAGATTAATTTACTAAACCCAAGTCCAAGGGAACTTGATGTGATTTGATTCGAACACAATATAACCGGAACGGCCCGGAAAGAACTATTCTTGATATGGTCTTGACAGTTAGTTCCCCTCACTTGATATATATTTACGATATTAAACATAATTGCCCATTACGACTGGGAGTTTGCTAGTTGGTTGTTGTCTTGGAGAGAAGTCAGTTACCAATATAAGTGGATCGCTCGGTTGTCTGACTTCTTTTGATCTTTTGATAGGGTAGGAAAAAAAATCGAGAAAAGGTTCACTTACAAAACTGAGATGGCTCGAATCGCGCTGACGTTGTTAGCAATATTCCTAGTGCTGAATAAATTCAACTTTTTGGAAAGTCGAAGTGTCGAAATGAGAGACGAAGAGAAAGACAGGAAGAAACGTGAAGGTAGGCATGAAACTGTGAAATTTGTTTCTGCCAATCCCAGTTGAGTGCAGTGGTTATCATAATTTGAAATTCATGCATTGGGCCAGGCCAATTACCTAGATACTTATTGGGGGAATGTTTATTCATTATTTGGCTTCAGTGGCGTAGCCAGTCTGACAATTCGTCATGCTATGCTAATATTTTGGTGTTCATTGACTGTGAAAACAATGAATTTTTAAAGAAATGAATAATTCTAATGACTTGAAATTTGCATAGCATGACCAAATTGTCAGGCTGGCTACGCCACTATGCTGGCTACGCTTCCAAACGAAATCAGTTTGGTAAAAGTTAAATAATTGAATTTATGGATGTGCCTCCCTTCTCCCCACTACAAACCTTCATATTTCTCAACTAAAATCTTTTTTCACCCGATTTAGCTTCTGAGATCCCCAAATCAGTAGAGGTTCATTCCAGAGAAAAGCGTAAGTCAGTGGCGTCGTAAGTTATAAGACGTCGAAAGTTATAAGACGAGGAGCAACTTGCCTTAATGAATTATGGATATTGCTTTCTTTTCCGCAGGAGGTGCCTGGGGTAACGCTTTCAGATTGGGGGCAGGACTGAGCTTCGCAGCAAGCACTGGAGTCACCATCTATACAGAAATAACGAAATGCAACGATTTTAAACCAACTAGCTGTAAAACACCACCATGCCGCTATGTGAACTGTCCCGATGTTTGTACAACGCCCGATGTAAATGATGCATATATCAGAACAGAGAAAGACAAGTTAAAGAAGAAGTTGGATGTCATGGATAAATTAGCACTGGATAGTACGGAAAAGTCATTGTTAGGGTGGGGTAAGGGTGGGGTAAGAGTGGGGTAAGGGTGAGTGTGAGGTAAAGGTGGGGTAGGGGTGGGGTAAGGGTGGGGTAGAATAGGGGTGGATGGTTTTAGATAAGAGGTGACAATCGGTTCTATATCATGGTGGGATACACGTCTCATATAGAGTGAAGCCCAAGGCCAAGAGAACGAGATTGTGAGAAAGTGAAAGTTTCATGACACAAAAATGAAAAGTGTTTGTCGTTTTTTAGCGTACCAATTGGCGACAGATGGAATCAGCGCAAATATTGATCTCAAGAGAATATTTACAGCTATTGAAAATATCAATGGGAAGGTTGAACGTTTTATGTTTCAAATGATTGAGACGGATAGAAACCTCACCTATAACTTTTTAAACAGAACCAAGGAAATCCAGGTAAATAAATCAGTACTTATTCGTTTTGCGTTAACAAACGTCTGCAGGCCCAGTGCAGGTGGTGCAAATAACCTTAAAACTTGGGGAACATTGACTGTCTTTTATCTGGAAAGATATAACAGAAATAATGAGAGTGGGACTTTTTCATTTCGATTAAATATATAATAAGGTAATAAGTTTATTTTATAATAAAGATCTGATAAATAATAAAAGAAGGACGAATAAAAAGAAAATTCAGTTCAAAAAGCAAGTTTTTTAGCACTGCAAAAATTATCGGCTGCTTTTTTATTGCAGTCGTTGTTGCGAGATTACCGATTCAGTCTTGATGATATACTTGGAAGAGGGCCAGTGCAAGGCATGTTCGATAAATGGACATGGGAAGACGATGGTCTGCTAGCGCTGAGCATTGCATTGCCATTGGGAGCAAAAATGGTGGAAATGATGAAACAAAGAATCGCCATCAACAAGGTGAGATGTTAAAATATCCTACAGGTGTAAAAGCTAGTCTTTCTGCGTGCTAGAATACTTAGTGAGTCTTTTTAATATAATATCTTCGTTCAGAGACTGAAGAAATCTGGAAACTGCTGTCACCTTTCCAAACTTGAACCTGAAATTGAACCTGGGATATATCAGCTCATTTTTGTTAACAAAAATACATACAGGCCACTGTGAAATCTTGATGAAACTTTGATTCATGTAATGTGTTTTCAACTTTTAGATGTACAATCACATGCGGGCTGATATTATAAATAAAGCAAAACAGTCTCTCACAGGCAGTTCTAAGGCTAGAGCTGTCAAACTGGACATGTTTGTGAAGAGTATTCAAAACCCACTGGTCGATAAACAAATTCGACAAAGCGCAAAGATGGAGTACAAGGCTCAGGTTGCACAGAAGCAACCAAGCAAATGGGGACCTCGAATAAATGGAGCAATTAATGTTGCAGTAACAGGTTAGTGATGCTTAGCAGAAAGTATAGTTTGGTTCATCACAAGGTTCATCACCAGATTAATAATCAGGTTCATCACCACCTGGTTAGGCTCATCACCACGTGGTCAGATTCATCAACAGGTTCGTCACCACCTGGTTAGGCTCATCACCACGTGGTCAGATTCATCAACAGGTTCGTCACTACCTGGTTAGGCTCATCACCACCTGGTTAGGCTCATCACCACGTGGTCAGATTCATCAACAGGTTCGTCACCACCTGGTTAGGCTCATCACCACGTGGTCAGATTCATCAACAGGTTCGTCACCACCTGGTTAGGCTCATCACCACGTGGTCAGATTCATCACCAGGTTCATCACCACCAGGCTAGGCTCATCACCAGGTTCAAAACCATCGCCACTATCACCATCACTCAAGACAATGCCTCCATTTAATCAATCTTTAAAAATGTCCTCCAAATCTTATCCGTACTCCCTTTTACTTATCTTATGTAGTACTAAGTATATACAGTACATGGAAGCAAATAGACGCCTGCCAATCGCTAGCCAACGAAATGCAAGATAGAGCGTACGATCTGGCAGTACAGAGTGAAAGTATAGAGAAAACTAAAGTCACTGAAATTCTACCACTCCAGAGACAGGTGAAAGTTGAGGTAATTGACCAATTCATGCCATTAAGCTTTCAGGTTATCGATTATTAGTATAATTTTACAAAGGGCAAATAATTGTTAAATAACGCACCGATCATGAATTACATGGCATTATTCTAAAGATCGAGGTACAACTTAATATCTACTTTTTCGGTCTCAAATTTATGTCAGAGCTATAGTTCTTATAACTAAAAATAATCACAAAATTTCGACCAGTTTCATAAACAATAAGAAAAGATATGATCGAGTAAATACTACAGAATTACCACTATTACTACAACTACAGAATAGATTTCTATTTCGACAACCTTTCTGAGTGCTGATTGGCTAAAATACAGTTATGAGTGCGGGATCACCTGGATACAATGGTAAAGTATGTAACCGACTCAAGTTAGGAACGGTCCGACGCTAAAGCCTGAATCAAACGAGGACCGCGGAAGTCCATCGCAAGTTTACTTGCTGTGACTTGCGTGAGATTCGTCAAACGATAGACAAAAGCCACCGCAAGTCTTCGCAAGTCATCGCAAGTAGCCGGTCAAACGAGGTACCAAGCAAGCACAAGCAAACACTTGCGATGACTTGCGTCCTCGTTTCATCCGGGCTTAAGAAATCCACGTTGTGATAATACCGATAACGTTCAATATTAATCCACAATGTCAATGTGTTATACTAATATCCACCATAGGTTTGGGATAAAGTAAAAGATATCCTGACGAGTGAAAATATTACAGATTGGCTGGAAGAAATCAAGAATCTCACTCTTAATGCTGAAAATGCGAACGCCACAACGGCGGATACTATCCAGTATTTCATCGACAACATTGCCGCGGCTGGCGTGAAAAGAACATTGCAGCTTGAAATATCGCTCATATACGCTTTGAAAAGCGTTGGATATAAATATGACTGTCTGGGAGACAAACTACACGCTATAAACATTGTATTAAAAGACTGCCGAATGGGCAGAGACAAGTTTGAACGCTTGTTCCACTCAGTGGCGGTCGAGAAGAACGAGTTAAACCGAAAAGATTGTGTGAACGATAAACAAGTACCATACACCTCCATGAAGGAATTCAGGAAAATCCTCAAAAAGTTTGCAGAACACGAGGGATGGAACGAAAACTGTCTCTTAAACAGTGATGACTTTTTATTCCGTGTTTGTAATAAGTTTTATGAAGGTTACACCGATCATAATACCATCGTTTCGCAACTCCTAAATTATACACAGGATCTTACAACTGCTATGGTCGCCGACTTCCTGACAAGATGTCCTGACCCAAAGATCACTCCCAAGTCCATAGAAACAACGTGTACTCTGTATTGCTCCTTTGAAACTATTCCAAATATTGCCCCACACGCCATCTTGAAGGAAAGCCAGGTAACTGCATACATTGATGTACATGTTAACCTAGGTAGTTTGTCCACTTTCAGGAAACATGACTAGGAAACAATCACTCTTGGCTTGGCCATCCTCAGAATACAAGACGAAGGAAAAATCATTCTTGGCTTGTCCATTGTCCACCTTCAGAAACAATGTTTCTTGATTTATCCACCCTCAGTAAACTGAAATGAGTAGAAAGCCATTTCAGTAAATTCGGAATCAATGACCGTTGATTTATCATATTTCTTCAGGTAGAAATGGTAATCCAGGCTCATTGTCCGATATGCGCTGTCAAGGTCAAAGACGTGAGAAAGATTTGTCATCAACACTACTGTAAATCTAAGAACATAACAAAAATAGTAAACGATGTTGAGATACCACTACCTACGGTGCAGTTTGTCATTGCGAACAACTGTTCCTCAAAATGCATCATTTACGACGTGGACGTGAAAAAGGAGATTTGCGAAGAGAGTGAATGCAAAGGATTAACTTCGAGTGCCATCGCTGAGAAAGTGGACTACCCCAAGCAAGCTGTTGATGACGTAATACCGAATTGCCGAATCATTCTCCCCACCTGTCCCCCTCTCAGTCCTCAGAAGAAAAACCTCGTTTGTTTCTTTCACTGCATCTACGAAACGAACGCTAAAATCGCAGGGAGGGTTACCTTGAAAGAAAGTCGGGTAATTAACTTATCATTTGAATATTTTACACTTTTTCAACACTCACGGTATCTCCGAGGAATCATGTTGAAATAATCCTTACTCATGATCAGGCTTATTTGAGTACTGTCTTGAGCGTGAAATCATGGCATTGTCATTGAGAGGGACATTGATCGAAAAGTTGTCGTAAAAGCGAGATGTTATGCTAGGCCGCTTTTGCTTACAAGATCCAAACCAGCCATTAACAATAAAACTTAGACTAATGTATTACTACAAGATTCCAATATACAACGGCACTGTATCAGAACATTTTTCTCATAACCCCAACATCTTTTTCAGGTGGCAGATGCAGTCAAAGAATGTGGGATTTGCGAAGTTTCCAGCAAAAATGTGAAGAAGATCTGTCACCTGCATTATTGTAAATCGGCGAAAATCCAGGATATAATGGACGATGTTGAAAAGCCACTCAAGACTGTACGCTTTATTATTGCAAACAATTGCTCGTCAAAATGCATTGTGGAGGACCTGAATATGAAAAAGAGGATTTGTGAGGACAATATATGCAAAAAGAGAGCAGCGAGTACCATTGCCACTGAAATCGCGTTTCCAGTACAAGCAGTCAATGACGTCATCTCAAATTGCAACACCATTCTACCAAAATGTCCAGGTATTGACGACAAAACGAAGGCGCAAATTAAAACGTTTGCCTGCGACTGGGGACAACCAGCTGCAAGTGTTGCTTCGCATCTCGACCTCCCGGTGGCTGAAGTTCAGAAAGTTATCGACGAATTAGTAAGTACAAGATAAAGGACTAGATTCTTAAGTTCTTGACAACTGTACTTGATTTTCACCCCGAATCAACCAAGATTTTGTCACTTCAAACTTTGGCTCTTGACGCGAAAAAGTTAAATAGCTTGAAAATATAATATATATACATATATAATAAAATCCCTAACATTTAAATGCCTATCTGAACTTGTTTTCTCGTTTATTTTCTTCTAGGGTTGTTAGAAATTACCTTGATTTCTTACATCAAGATGACAAGACTTAAATGGCTAAATTATCAAATTATTGGCTTGTCAAATGGAACCAGACTTCGGGATTCGCGTATAGCATCCTGCCATTCGTTTCACTGAACATTTCGCTGTATTTATTTGCTTTACAACTATTTGCTATTTACTGAAATTGCTTATAGATATTACCTTTATTGGTAGTTATTAGGTTATTACATGTTATTATTGTATTCTTCTTGCTTGAAGTAAATAAATCATTAAAATTATTTTTACCTGACTTTTTATGGTCTTGATAAAGAAAGACAAGAACAATTCAAACAATTTAACTTTTACTTCATGCCGTAACGTTGCTTTTCGCGCGAATTCTTCCAAGCAATAGTCATCAGCAATTGGCTGATTTTCATCTTCCCTGACCTCTGATTGGTTAAGAATCTCTGCCGAGTGGAATAATTGATAACCGGAAAATTTCTCACGTGCGATAAACGTGCGCCATCTTTTCGACTTTTTCGAATGACAACTCCAAGATGGCGGCACGATTTCTCAATATTAACAAGTATTTGTGTACATTTCCTCACGCCACTACAGGATTTGTACATTATGTAGGGCGAAGAAAAGTTAGTATATGGAACTGAGTGATAATGGCTTTTAACTAGGGAAAAAACGGTTAAGAAAATGTTGCCTTTTATGATGTAATATACCGAAATTAAAGGTCGAAATCAAATGCCCGAACAAGCAGGATTACATACTTACATGAATGCATCGAAAACCCCATATATAAGCTTGGAGCCAGATTAGTCCAATTTCTGATACGTAATTTATTTAATATCTTAGTTTTCAAGCATTGAAAACCACTTCAAATTTCACAAGAACTTTAGTAAGAACCAGCAGCAATTGTATGCTTCTTCTATTGGTCTAACATTGGCAAGATATATGTCCAGCGGTGATGATCTTAAAATAGGTCAGTTTAATAACCACACTTTGTCAATTGTTGATAAATATGGTCCATTAGCAATGTACCCATATGATACCATCAGACAATTTTATTTTGTTGGCGATAAACAAACATGGTAATTGGTAATGGTTAATCTGTTTCTTTCAAATACAGGGCCCATATTAACTGACCCAGAGGTCATTCCCAATCTTGCACAACAGATTTCTGAACCAACATTTCAAAGCCTTGGACTAGGCGGAAATAGCCCGATAGGTCTAATCCAACAAGCTATGGAGACCATTCATGTTGGTATTGGAGTGCCGTGGTGGGGAACCATTGTAGTTACAACTGTTGCATTTCGAACGCTAATGATGCCCCTCCTGGCATTAGGCCAGGCTAATGCAGCAAAGTTGAACAATATTAAACCAGAGTTGGATATTTTAACCCAACGTATGAGAGATGTGGCTAATCAACAAGATACTATGAAACAGGCAGAAGCATCAAGAGATTTACAAGCACTTTTTTTGAAACATAAATGCCATCCTTTAAAGGTAACGTGCAACTGTTTAAGGAGCTAGTTTATGTCAAAAAGAAACGAATGCATTCACATCAAGATCCGGAAAAGATCTCTGCTTCTTTCAAGCAGCATACAGCTTTCAGTTATACTACCTCATAATAACACATCATACTAAAATTGTATTATTTTCTCTAGTCATTGATCATCCCATTAGTCCAAATCCCGATATTTGTATCATTCTTTCTTGGTTTACGGCGCATGGCAAATCTCCCTGTTGAATCTATGCAAATTGGTGGCCTGTTGTGGTTTCAAGACCTCACTATTCCTGATCCATACTTTCTATTGCCAATTCTTTGCAGTGCTTCAATGCTGCTCACTATTGAGGTGATTGTATACAGCACATTTTACCGACTTACGAAGTTGGAATCACTTACCATCAGAATTTAGTTTCAAAAGTATGTACACAGTTCTTTATTTCAGACTGATCCATCTTTCTAGGCTGGTGCAGAGGCTGGCTTGAGCAATCCACAATTTAAAAACATCAAACAAGTTTTCCGTGTTATGGCAATCCTGATGATTCCTATAACAGCCAAGTTCCCAGCTGTAAGATTCTCATATTCTCCATGTTTATTCTCTTCATAAAACCATGATATTTCTTGTTATTCCTTGGAATTATACACTAGCAAGACTTTGATATCGGCAAATACAGGTAGCAGCAATGTTGATATCATTTTCTCTTTCCGATCCAGGCCATATTTACCTACTGGCTGACTTCAAATGCATTCTCTCTTGGACAAATGTATTTTCTACGGACAGAAGTAGTTCGAAGGTTTTTCGGTATCCCTAAAATGCAAGACCATTCAAAAACTGGTGCAGAGTCTGTTGGTTTTATGGAAAACTTCAAAGCAGGTGTGTATAACAAAGAAAGTTTTCGATAATTGCTAAAGTTTTTGGTCATCCTAAAAGAGAGGACTGAATGCATATCAAATTATTGAAAAGCCTGTTCATTTACGTATAGGATACAAGAATGCTCAAAATCTTGCTGTAATCAAGCACAGCGAACAGCAGAAACAGAAAGCATTTGATTTGGCTTCTAAAGAACCTCTAAAGGAAACATTTGAGAGCAATCCATTAGCACAAAATAATGAGCAACTGTTTAAGAAAGTAAGTGGTAAAAAGAAACGCAGGAAAAATCGTCAAGATAAATATACAAATGATATGTAGTCAATATTAAAATATGTAAATTCAGTTTGAGGATGTGCATATTATTTTAATTGGAAATCAGAGCCTGACGGCTACTTTGAAAAATCTGTAAAAGTGTATAAACATTATATGTACAGCTTATAGCCAGGTTTTTTAATGTAATTGTCATAATTCATTGGAGGTCTTTAATGGCAAGTAGATGCATGTCTGTGTCATAAAATGATACAGGAGAATTACAATGCATGAGAACCTTGGCTTTGTTTGGGTGCCTGCCATGTGACATGAATTACCATTGCCTTGTTTCAAACACAGTGTAGAACTATTTGGCCAATGAGCAACACAAAGGTGTCCAAATTTGGAAAGTAATAGATGTTAGTGATGAAACTCATTTTTTACAATTTCAGTACAGCACTCTGCATGGGCACATATCTCACTTACATGAACCAAACTCTTTGAGTATGTTGTCACTCGCTTTTTGCTTCAAAGGACAATACTGAGGGTGAGAGTTTATCTCTGCCAAGTTTTCGTTTGTTTACAACCAACACTAGTGGACTGTCAACACGTATAGATTGGAATTTGAAAATCTAAAAGTGGTGGGAAAAGGATGGAATTTGTGAAAAAAAAGTTGTGTAATGTACTGTGCGCCAAACCATAGGCTAACCATTTTAAGGTCAGATCACAAAGCATGTTGGGGATTCGCTAATGCAGGATAACTACCACAATATACCTTATCATTTTCCTGGAAATCTGTGGACTGGACGTATGGTTCAGGTACTGCAACTGCATCACCCACAATCACGCCACATCCAGTTCTCAAGTTATACAACATCACAGGATAACATGTTCCTTCCTTGTCCACAATGGAGAATGTGCTGCAAACACATAATTTGTAAAAAAAATTAACTTCAAAAAAGCTAATTTGGTCTGCTTCAGACAACTGTTTTTTGTTGTGGAAACAATCTATCATAAGCCATCAAATCGAGTTGATACTCACAATGGTATAGGTTCATCATAAGGAACAATACCAACAACTTTTCCTGAAATCACTTTGTTTGCATTGAGACCAACATTCAAACTGCTTAGCATGACTTGTTCCAAAGTGACCGTCTGGCCAGAATTGCTTGTGTAGTTTCCTCCAGCATATGGACCAAGATCTGATTCCTTCAAGGAACTCATCATCGTATTGAGACGTTTTGCCTTCAGCCTACCCTGCAATATATTAAAAAAATATAAAAAATCATAATTAATTTTACATATTTTATTAACATGTCAGCATATAGTATATACTAGACATTTTCTAATGCACCAAGTACATATGTATCATGTAGCTTCTAGCTTCAGCTATTATATGACATAATTATATCTCACTTTGTTCTGAATTAGATCAGAAATATTCTGCAGGTAGCTTAGCAGTTGTTTCTGAAGTTGGATAGCATCTTCCCATGCTGGGTCATACACCAAAGCTTTTTGAAAACCGTCCAGACAAAGCTTGTATTCTTCCTGATATCTGTAAACCTTTACAAACAGGTGGACAATAATTACATTAATTAAATGAAATGTCTTTGAAGTCTTACATCAAAGCTACAGTGCATAAAGTACGAGTAGCATAAAAAGGATATTGTGAGTTGTCTCACCATGGCACGATTAAAATACAAATCAGGATTGCAGGCTGAAACCGTGTCCAATTCCTAAAAAAATATGATATGCAATCAGACAATATAAAAAACTGAGAATTTAGTCTAATTTTCTGATGGTACTTACTGCACGTGCGTATGCGGCCAAACATTGCTTGAGCATGCTAGGGGACTGGGCACCACTGAAGAACAACGAAAGATATGCATTTCCAAGAATATCTATAAATAATTCAATATGAATCACTTAAACTCCATTTAAGAGATTGTTCACAGTTTCAATGGGCTATAGAGCTTACACCATGAAACACCATCAGTGATGTCCAGTGATACTGCTTCTTTTGCTTTCTCAACACTCAACTTGATATTGTCAACTCTTTCCCGGGAATCTGAAACAGGATTGAGCTGTCAAGTAGTGGTTTGTGATGAGGTAAGTCTGACTATGATTAAACATGCCTTGCTGGCTCCTTCAATGAGATTCGAGTTTTGCAAGTACTTTTTCATACCTTTTCCAAGTTGACGTAGCACCATCGAAAGGCTTCGTAATGACATCTTATTCTTTGACTGCAAAACAAAAGAGGAACAGTGAGTTATTAGGAAAAAATCTAAACAAGATAATGACAAAAGCCACTCAGCCTACATGCTCCAGGGCACCGGTGAAGCAATTCCTTGCAGCTTCAACATCTCCCTTCTTCCACAAACATTCACCGAGACAGTTCCAAGCATCGACCAACAATGGATCAAGTTTCACTGCTCGAGACAATGCTTCTTGTGCTTGAGGGTCATATGCAGGCATAACATTCAATGTCTTTCCAAGAAGGTAAAAATACTGACTTTTCTTGTTGCACATACCTGAGAGGAAACACTTTGCATTAAAAAAACAGTACTTGGTGCAACGTTTTTTGAAAAGAAATGCATAAAAATAGGAAGACCGAAAATACAAACCAAGCAATCTGTCTAAACATTCTTTAACTTCTGTCATTTTTTCACCGATCTCTTTTGTCCTTTCCGAAGCTTTCTCGACGCCATTTTTCACAAAATAATGATCGCGAAGATCATACAGCTCGTCCACATATTTCTGTAATAGATAGTAATGAAATATTAGTTTAATAAATTCATATACTGTAATAAACCATGAAACATGTATCATGTATAAAAAGATAGCCTGAGCAAAACTGAAATTGCAAATATGAATTTTAAGGTTTACAGTGGCTTCTTCTAATGCAGCTCTTTCTTCATCAGCAGACTTCTGTTCGTTCATTTCTTGTACTGTCGACAAAAAGCACTTCTTTTTTTCTGTTTTAAAACTTTCTTAACATTGTTTTGACGGCCATATTGCCAGTTCAGGGGGGGGGTTGCCAGCTTAACGACCTTAGCAACCCCCTGACGACGGGTTTGTTTACCTTTTATATACACGTGTTAAACGTAAACATAGTTTGGAAAAATATAAACAGTTTTGCGATTTATCTCTTATTTGGCTCGTCGATGTTTCTCCTTTGATGGCAAGTGCCCTTAGATGGTCAAAAATGAAGGCCAGTTATGGTTCGAAGTCCAAATTTACCTTTGAGAATGTCAACACTTCATATAAATGTAAGCTAATAATATACGAATAAAATATCCATGAACGGTGCATTTCTCATTGAATATCTATCCATGTATATCGTAACAGCAAATTGTTTTCCATAAATGCAATATGTTGGAATGAATATTGTACCTATTTAAACCATAAGATAATATTAATAAGTTATGAATAACAATGTTATTTTGTATTGTTGTATTTAATGTTATATTTATTTTTCATCTTCATTAGTACCACGAATTATCGGGAAACCTGAGATAAGTTACTCAGCCTTGAAACAGTTATGCTCAATCGAAGGGCTTGGAAATAGGTGATGATTAACAAAAAATTTGTCAATCAATTGTCCCGTATTTTTTCTGAACTTGATTGTCATTTGAAACTATGCACAGAAGGAACAATTCGTCCAAAGATGCACACGACACGTTCATGAGAAATTACTCTACGATTCTGAAATCGTCCGAAGAAAAATTACCAGCTCTTGACCTCAAACCCCACGCTTCAATTGGAAACGGGTAATTCCGAAATATCATGCATCAAGTATTTGTACTGTACTGCGAAAAAAAGTAATCAGAAAGCGTTACTACCATATTACCATGCAAACCGTGAATCATCAATCTTCTCTTTCCAGGAAACTGGATCATAATCCAAATGATGATGTAGAAATACCACATGGTACTTGAAAAGATTATCATAATTTGTGTTTGTTAATTCTCAACTTTTTTCCGACTATATCTTCTATGACGTATTTTTCTACAACAACGTCTTTTGTTAAACTGTCCTAGGTCATCGTCCAGCTCATTACTGCGCAAACTACAGCTACTCCATAAGTCACAATATCACTGAACACCTCTCCAGGCTTCACAAACAACACCTTACACAAACGAGGGATGGCATACTGCATTCTAAATCACACGCATTGAAAAGGCTTCTACGAAAATTGTACGTATTCTCATTTTTCGCTGTTATAACAAAGATGAACGCTTGGAGATAACAATAACACAATCTTTCCCTTCATTTTCTCTTCCAAAATCAGACCATTTGAACGCACCCGTGAAGACCAAGAAGCAATTTACCATCACTTGCAATATTTCACCGAATTAACGTCACGAATTCCCTTGAAAATCTTACGAGAGCTTTCCACGGTTGTCCAACTAGAAAAATGGAATGACAGTGGCTACACAGGTATATCAGAAGTACAATTTTTTTCTCATTGGCAGAAAGGTAATTTAAGCCGAAATAAAAGTCTAAATTCTTTGTCCCACGCTGTAGTTTTTGGCCTCAACGAACTGTATCTTATACTGAGAGGGAGTGTAGGACCATGCAGTGAAAATAACGTAGGGACTTTGAGTGAGTCTCCTAGAGTGAAATCTCTGCCAGGAATCACTGAGGATCCAGAAAGCAAAATTGACGCCGATTTGGAAAAGGTATTCATCTTTCATCTTTGGAAAGAAAACGACTTCAGAACTAAAGTTTATCGGAAGATGTTTTCGTACACGACGCATAGTCCAATCTTTTGATTACCTTTCAGTTAGTTGCTGGCCAATGTTTTGGGACGTTGCATCCTGTCGAGACAGAAAACAATTTTGAACCAAATCATACAAGGTATAACGGTTGAACATTTTCGGTGAAAAAAACAGCTGATTTTCAAATGACACGCAATCTTTCTTCATAGGATGTCGTCCGTGATTACTTTGGAACCTTGTGAATTTGTTAAAATTTCGGCAAGAGATTTTAAGAAAATGAAACAGGTATATACTCAATGTGTGCACGGAGCTGAACAACTAAACGTACGTGGCCTGAGTAATGCATATGCTTAAGTCTTGTTGAAACACTTTATAGCTTGTTGACAGCAAAATAACGAACCAGAATTTGGAACTAATGCAGTCATGTCGGTTGTTTGAAAACTGCTCCAAGGTCGCTTTGGGAAAGATCGTAGACTTGATTCGTTGGAAGCGATTTCGTCCAGGAACAGGTGTGTGGCATGTTATACACGAATAAAAAACGTTTAATTAAAACTCTAATCGCGTTGTAGACTTGCTGTTAATTTTGTAGAGAGCTCAAAGCCTCAAACTAGGATTTGACATTGTTTTCATATGCTCCATCTATCGAGGACAAGCGTGGCCGGAATCTATGATATATAGCTTGCAGCCATCTTGCTCGGAACCCATTGTAATTCCCAGGAATTTGTACATTATGACGACAGTATTTCGGAACTCAGAATTCTTTGATGCATTCAGTTCTAGTAAACGAGGGAGAGACGTGCCGAGTGATCGGATTCATCAGTGAAGGCATTTGCAATCTGAAGCGATCTGTCGATGTTGCCAAAACAAACAGAGATGGAACGAAGGTATATCATGGATCTAGAGTGGTTTCGTTAGGGGGTACACTCCATTTCCCGGGCATGGTTTAGGTACAAATTCCAGCTGTCAGAGATTTTGGATTTTTTTCAAAAATTTATAAAAATGAGATCATAAGGTGGACTACCTAGATTGTCAGAGGCTCAGAAAGACTGTAAAACTTCCAAATACACCAAAATATACTCAGAACGTGGGCACTGATTTTCGTACATAACCCCCCGCCAAATTTGAATTGATACCCAAATTTTAACACACACCCCTGCACCCCCACAGACTAAGCTAGATGTAGTGTGCACCCCCTATTGATCATCGGATTCTCCTGCAAGGCGTCCAAACTACATTCATCTAGTATATATAGATCAAACTTGGATTCAGTTTAGGATATTCTTGTTTTAGAATCGTAGTCAGAAACAAGTTATCATCGGCACATTGGCACCTGGGGATTCGTTCGGAGAGTGCACTGTCCTTCGAAAACAACCAATAACTTACTCCGTGGTCACTGCAACCCACGTTCATTTGGGTGTGATTTCACAACATGATTTTAATGGTATGTCACAGTCTTAATTCACACTGTGGTGGAAATAATGACTGGGGCAGTTGATTGTCGGTGCATATGTATATAGGAATTGGTCGTGGTGATAAAGAAGTGTGTAGTGGAAATAAATATTAGTGTTGTATTTTGGTGGAATCATAGGTTATGGTAACTTGGTTATTTGCAATAAGCTACGGTTAGTAGTGCTGGTGTTTAGGCAGTTGGTATATACATACATTGTTGCTATATAATGGTGAAAATGGTGTATGTGGTAATAATCTTTCCCCCCCGAGCCATATATTACAACGATGAAAGCAATACTGTTTTTGTAGATGTTGACGAGGTAACAAAGTCTCTTCTCACACAATGTTATGAAGCTCTTGACCACAACTTGAACGAGGTGATTATGTCTTTCCGACATGATTAAACACACAGTGCTTGCTTACCTCCTCATCGTACATGCTCTCTAGTCTTTATCTTTATCCTTCATTCAATTTAGGAGGATCTTCAGAAACAGTATATTAAGCAACAAAAACAACAGGAATGGCAAAAATTTAAGGTGCTTTTATAAATTTACGATTTTGCGAAGCAACGAGTGCTTGTGTTTTGTGGGTTTTTCTGAAAAAGGCGTCCAGATCTTTAGACCTAGTATCGATATTCACACTCAATCCACTTTGAGTAAAACCATCCTTAAATAAGCGTTACAATAAATATTTTCTTTGTAGAGAAGTGTCGTTGAAGAAGTTATTTTGCATTCTTCAATTCTTCCTGGCTACGGAAAATGGAGTCGAAATCCGACAATAGATGACGTTGTGAATCTTGGGTGAATTCAGACGAAAGGAAATAGCATTGATTTGATGCAGAAGAAAAATACTTCCTTCAGTTGTTTGCTGTACAATCATAGAACTGCTTGCCTATATCACGATATATACTAGTTATATATTGCCATGTATCTATAAGCTGAATGCCAGTCGAATGCTTAAATCGAGATAAGGCTTCGAAAAATGAATGAAGTGAAATTGGGAAATCGAAATTATACTAATATAACAGTGTGTGATAGCTTGAACGAACATGTTTAGTATAACATAAAGTATAATTATCACGCCTTATACCAAATAATATAAGTGAAATGAAATATACTTAAATATAAAGTTATCCTTCTCATGTATGCATTCCTGAGAAGTATATGTATATATTTAAGATATCACAGTAAGTTTCATGCTGTGGAATTCGCATTAAATTAGACCGGAGGTATGAATAGTTGTGTATGTATCCATATAGAAATATTGGGTTAGAGCTGTTCAAAAACAAGGCATGAATTGTATGAAAAACATGCGACGGTCTTAACATCGTGTCTAAGTGATGCATTTATATTGAGCAAGTCTTCTTTTGTCAAGCGATCGTTTGCGTGATTTGCCCTACCGATCGAGTACTGTACTTAAATAGTTGGGACGAACAGTGACTCAGCGATTTCCCAAGCCTATAGCGAATTGGTGTGGGCGATAGACACAACCAACAAAACAAAACAAAACAAAACAAGAAAGATAGAAACTGACAACGATATTAAAATAATTGGCCGACTTATTAAAAATATCTTGAGAATGATTTGCAACACAACGGTGTTTTTTCATCCAAATTTTTTATTGAAACCACCCTATCATAATCAAATCTTGAATTTTATAATATCTTCCCCTCGTCTGTGCAGTGAATGAATTCAAACTAAAAGTCTTAACGATTTATAAAAAAAGTATCTATTTCGTCATTATGCACTTGAAATTTGAAGAATTGTCAGATATTTTTCACCACAAAATTGTATTGTACACAAAACTGGTTGCTTGGAGCTCTGAAGTATCCACCTATGGATATATATGGCAACAATGCCTACACATCACAGATGTGGATATGCTAAAATGTTGTGTCAAACATATTTGTGTGTGAAAATTGTGAAATCAAGCCTGGCTGGCCAGAGCTTCGTTGTGCTGTCGATGAAAACGTAAAGCAAGGATAGAGTATAGAAGTACATGTTATTTAACTAGAGGTAAGCTTGTGTTGTTTTCTCTACATAATACTGTAGGAGTCCTAGGGACTTTTGAATGAATTTAACCGGCAAAGGGATTGTTTTTAAGGTAAAGCCACCGATAGGAGTCATCGTCGACAAAAGTGTAATGAGATATAAATTGATTTTAATCAATGACTGTGTTTAATAGTTTATCGTTTGTAAATGGTCAGTGGCTTGGCCTTGTGTGTTACACTGGGGCTTTCTACGGAAAGGCATTTTCTATCGGAACTCTCAAGTAAAAACGCTGACGAATAATGTTCAGTAATGATTAACAGCAGAGATGAAGGTGAAATGGCGTGGATCGAAAGTGGAAATTGTTTGAGGAAAAAAACATATCACTGTTTCTCTTCTGGTTTTGATTCAACATTCCATTTCAATCAGTGTAACTACACGAGTTACATTTAGAAAACGTATTGTGGGCAAGAGATGTCGTCCTTGTTAGATTTACGTCATCAATTCCGCTTTGTTTTGAATAAATATTTCGTAGTACGAACTTTACGGGGGCTTTCGTAACGGGATTCTCAGAAACAGTTTCAATGTCAGTTTCTGTTACATATCTTCTGATTATATAGTTTTTCCACAATAAATGTAGCAGATTTTTACATAAAATATATTTTGTTTGTGTCTAGATATTTGCTGAAAGCATGAAGTTACTTTTTATATTGATCTTAGCTTTGGTGTTGCTAAGTCACGTAAGTACATCATAACATAATATGATACTGGTATTCGTCAGCAGTGTTAAAACCTTCAGGCTTTTTCGCCTAAGAGAGCTGCTCGCTTTTGACGGGCAAGATACGTTTGCAGGCTGATGTCCTTTTTGACAGGCAGGGCACCTTTGCAGGCCTACGTTGGTGCTAAATAGTTTGAAACTTGTCTTGTAGATCAGGATGGTGTGATTGAACCCCATAATCGATACACCGCCATATCGTGCGATACTATGAGGATTATAGCTCATATTATTCCTTGCCCTTGGCATTCATAGCTTACACTTAGTTTCTGTGGGATTTCTGGACTATTTAAGAGTGGATATTGCAAAGGATTTACTTCGGTTAGCAACGTAGAATGGTAACAGCGACGTAGTCAAGTATTGAAGCATGTTATTGATACTGGCTCCTTGCCATGCCCTAATCGTTGAAAACCACTCGCAAACTCGCTGTAGGAATCTTTCGTGATTTAGACTTATCACAGGGGTGGATACGTTCAAATGTAACCAGGGAGCAGCGTGTCAGCGTCTTCAAACAACTTAGCATCAAATTTGGTATAACAACTGTCAACTGCCTAATATACAAAACACTTTTCGTCGTTTCGACCTGAGGGCCTCCGTCAGGAGAGTTAGTATGAACGAAGGCCCTCAGGTCGAAACGTCGAGAAGTGTTTTGTCTATTTTAGGCAGTTGTTTACTTGTTTTATCACAGGCGTTGCTTGATTGGATGAAGACATAAACATGTTGACTCTAAAAGAGGTTTTTAATATTGCTCTTTCTCTGCAAATCTAGGGACAAAAGAGGCGAAAATCACGTCGAAGCAAAAGCCGAGCAAGACCTCAAACAACCCCTCAAAGTAATATCCAGGACGAGCCCGAGAAATGCGGGCCTTTACGGGCACGGCAGGCAATCACTGTGACGGATAAAGAAGGCGAAGAGAGAACTCTGGTTTGCCTGAAACATAAAACCGACTACATCTGGACAGAGCTTGACAGTAAGGGAGGATTGGTGTCATTGAGGGACAAGGGAGAAAGGGGAGGTTGTTTGTATAACTGATAGGACATAATAATGATCATAATATTTTTTTTCAAGAATATTTTTCATCGCTGGGAGAAAGAGTTAACCCGGCCATTAGTTGCTCTGATATTGCACAGAAGAACAAAGAGGCGAAGAATGGATATTACTGGATCAATTCAGAAAATCTTCCCGATAAAACGAAGGTAAATAAACTCAATACTTGTTCGAGCACTCTATCTTCTACCATTTCCAAGTTCTGGCTCATCGTTCTGGTTCGATAACTCAATGGGAACACCATTCCTTCTCTTCACAGGTCTGGTGCGACTTTACTACGAACACGGGAGGCTTCATGCTGATTGGCTACGCAGACTCACCAATTTCCTGGAAACTATCATCCAACAACGATCCAGTTTCTCCGTTCGAGAAACCGCACTGGTCCAGTTCGTTTGGCGATATAAAAATAACGGAATTCAGAGTTCAAATATCGACAAGTATGGACATGAATGATACGAAAGCTGATTGGTAAGGAAGCGTTTTCATCAATCGCAGTGCTTTTCAAAAAAAAATGATACGAAGTCCCCTCAAATGCACCGTGCGCACGAATCTAGCAACCGCTTTTGTTTCGTTACCTTTGCTTATATTAAATCCTTCAAACAACTTGTGTTCCAAAGGTTGTATCACTTCTCAACTCCACGGCCTCTATCAGAACTGTTCATCAACGGTCGAGGAGGATGTTCCGTATATTACCCAGGTATTGGGGACATTGAGTACGTGAAAGATTTGATGACGGACACAATCGTCACCGAGGAATTCAACTGTTCCCAATTCGGACCAACATATCCATCGAAACTTGGCTGGGTAAGTATGGATAATCAGAATCAATAATAATACTCTCCTGGCTTCAATCCAGGAGCTATGGATATTGAGGGTGTTTGCGTGTGTGTAATCGGGTATTAAAAAGCTGGCTGAATCTTACATTTGTTTTCTACTTCAGCAAAAAATGAATGAGTGCTTCCGCAAACCTTGTTCACGGGGATTTGCCTATCTTTCTGGGGACGCAACTCGCTATGACAACTATGGCTCTTTCAGGTATCCATTCCCGCTTAATTCAGTGAAGAATGTAGCTTGAGAAATACTTAAAAACGGCCGCTCATCCGCCTTTCGTATCGTTTCAGTTACAGTACATCTTCCCCAAGATCTGGGTTGATCAATAAAGCTACGGCGTTCGTTGGCTGTGAACACGGTCAGGTAATGAGTTACATCGTTATGAACTTTGAAGGCAGACATGATGTGTGGAAATAAAGTTATTGGGCCAGTTACATTTTTTGATCCGAAAAATATGTTCTAGAACCGACGTGAACTATATCAGAAGAGCATTGTGCCAGTAAACCAGAGCTCTCTGATGGATTTTTTCTCAACAGCCGAGCAATTCCTCTGTCTGTGACACTTTAAAAAAACTCATCACATCATTGAATGTGTTTTCTCTTTAGTGTTGTGCATGTTTTGGTCCCGAAGGAGAAACTGGAGAGTTCTGTTCCACAGCTTGCCAGGGAGTGAACGGTGGGACCGTGACTAGGGACGCACACACTTGGTTCTGGGTACGCACTTCACCTCCACGGAAACCCGTCTGGAACAGATGTGTTGAGTTTGAAATTCAGTCGCCTGATGGAATCACCGAAACGCATTTCATCAATGGGAAAACTGGAATTGTTACTAAGGTGGGTGTAGAGAGGAGTTGACACAGGATTGGGTGTCGTTTGATCTGAAAAGAAAATCGTCAAGTACGTTCCTTGATGAAACGATTATCATAAAGTAGATTATTGCCTTGAAGGTTTCTGAAGGTTTTTCATTGAAAGAACAGGTTTTCTAACTTTTTCTTCTTCTTTTAGGGAACTTGTGCACAGAAAGGTGTTCCTAGTATCATTGATGGAGTGAGTATTAGGGTCACATTAATAGGAGTAGACTTAGCTTAACGCTTCGCTAACCGTTCTACAGTCTTTTCTCAGTCAGACTTGAACAAACTATGACTCTTTCTGCCAGGTTGTTAAAGTAACCAACAAGAAAGATCTTAAAGATTTACCCTCTATACAAGGTTTACTATCCTATAGCAAAGACGTTGATAAACTTTATCTGTCGAATGGCTCAAAATGGGACGCAATCTCCACAGAAACACAGGTAGACATGGATATTATGACCAATAGAGACCTACCAGAATAAGCACCAGAATGTATTGATCTTTTTTTGAGTCATTTTTCCCATTTTGTTCCAGAACAAAAAGATTTTGAACAGGATTGTGGTGGACGAGGGAGAGATAACACGTCTTTTCAGAGGTTATTATTTGAGTTGAGAGCAAAATTGCTAACCGCCGGCACAACACGAAATTAATTTAGTCATAAATGTGATCTGACCAAACGTTGACCTTAATTTCAGAGTTAAAACACACCAATGAAGAATTCGAGAGGAAAGTGAAAGACTTAGAAAATCGACTTAAAGCAAGTGAGTGTGTGCGATATAAAGTTTAATGGTAAAGTGTTAAATATAATCTCTATATAACCTTTCTATTCTTATTTAGGTCAGACTGAAAATCTCCCGAAGTCATGCCAGGAAGTCTTATCTCGCAATCCAAACTCAACCTCGGGCGTCTATTGGATAAAACCGTTGCCTAACCACGATGCATTTGGGGTATACTGCGACATGATTACACAACAAGGAGGCTGGACCCTAGTCTACAGTTACTCTTTCACAAACTACAAAAAATTCTATTCAAAATCAAACGCCGTCACCCCCCGTCCTAACTGGCCAGTTCGCGAGGCGAGCGTTGCTGTTTCCACCACTCCTCCGCTGGACGAATGGTCCGCAGGTGCCGTCGATTTCAACTTATGGCGAGAAATTGGAACCGAATTTATGATTAAATCAAATATCAACGATTGGATTGTTTGCAAACCAAATGGAGGTAAAGATTCCTGAATATGCATGCCTGTATTGCATATAACACTCGTTAATTTATTAAAACTCAAGCTAAATAAAGCATCTTAATCAGTGACTTGAGTGGTGGTCAGTCACAAATGTTTCCACAATTCTGTAGCCCAGGATCGAGTGAGCTACTGACACAAACTTTCACAAGTTTACTATACGAAGCACAAAGCCATCACAAAAAACAAAAAACGGAAAAAGTCTGGTTTTACTTCGGTTAACATGTCTTCATTTCAAATTGACGACGTTACATGAGACCCAAGAATGGTTGAGTAAACTAGTAAAGTAAAGTTCTATAGATATCTTCTTCTGTTTACAGGGAGCTTGGTGACAGGCCGAACTGGTGCGATTGATTGTAAGAACATCAAGAACGTGGCCCCGAAATGCATCGGTATTGCACCGAAAAAGATAGCTTGGCACAAGTATGGTCCTTTCCTATCCGCTTCGTCGGTCTTCTACGATTTTGAACACAATATGGAACACGACTGGCCAGCTCATGACCCTTGCGGTAGACGCAAACCTGATCACAAGAAAGGTGTTGTAAATCCTGGTGGAGCCATCCTTATACGATGAACTATAAGACGTCTAATGTATCAATTGCGCATTGCCAAGAATTAGGAGCTAAAGCTCTATATTCCAGTGCAAGTAATGAATGCTATTTTATGCTTCACAAACGGCTTCGTGCAAATATTTAATCAAACCAAATTATTAAATATATTATTGAATACAGCATATATAGTTGAATATGAAGGTGTCTTGCCTGTAGTTTTCAGTAGTTTAAACTATAATTTTTATATAACTCAAGACCTTTATTATATCCTAGTGGTAATAATTCAGTTGTGTAATAAAAGAGATCCTGCATATGGCGTCGTCAATGATGAGATAGTGTATGATTACACGATGAAAACGATTTTTTATCTTGCGTGGAAAATAAAGTTCAATCATTGCTATTGATTATATAATAAATATTATCGAAAATAATCATCGCTAGTTGTTGATCACACCAACATTATTCATTAGTCACCGATGACAACATCTGGCTTTCAAAATTCAAAGCAGTTTTAGGAAACTGAAGTAAGGTTGAATATACCAGAATATGGCCGGAAAACAGGAAGCTTGGTGAAGGGCGATGGTCAAATATACCGGAAAACAGTAGGTATACTCGACTATGGTCGAATAAGCCGGAAAACGGTAGGTAAGCGTGGGAAAACCACGCTGGTTAAATGGTCTTATTCTGGTCCTATGTAAAGTTGCAAACATATTTGGTGCTCATATGTACAAACATTTTTCTTCGAAATTAGTCAAACACTTCAAAACTTAGTAAACTGATTTTTTTTTCAATCGTATAATATAATATTGTTACTAGGAATACTTAGTTATCACCGAGATTATATTATAAATAATACTATAATATGAAATACACTACAGGATTCCATGATTAAAACTGGTTGCTTACATCCACTGACCTATATAAGAGGTATATAAGTATAGGTTTCCTTCTAGTATAAAACAGTGTTACATCGTATTAATATAAATTTTAATTACATTACAAAATTATTCATTTTTCATACTACACTATTTCGATTTGTTCATATGTATGTCCGTCAGATTATTTATAAGCGTTTTTTATTGTAATTTTGTAAGTTAAGAAAGAAATGCTTCAGCTTTTTCTCGTAAATCTTGCATGGAAGATCTTTGAGGAGGACTTTGTTTTGTCAGCCATGTTTCAGCCTTGAGGGCAATCAACTCCCATTCATTTTTGAAATTTGACTGGCGAAGTTGCAGATACGTCAAGACAATAATTGTCGCCCAGATTGACTCCATATCACCTTCACAAGACACTGGACACGCATCTTTTATCTCTTCTGTGGTTTTAGAGATAACATCCCTCAGGAATGTTGACATTTTCCACGCACCACTGGCGAGCTGAAGGCTGATGATTGTTGCCAGTGGAGTCTCTGTTGCAGTTGACTCTGAAGAACGAGGAGGGGAATGAGAGGAACGAGAACGGGGAGGAAGGGGAGGAGGGGACTCAAAGGAACTAGAAGAACGAGAACAGTTGGCAGTTGACTCTGAAGAACGCGTCTCGTCCATAGCCATTTGAGGGGGAGGGGGACAGGGAGACTCTGAGAAGCGGGTAACCACCATACGCCTACGGGGTAAGGGCGGGAAATGAGTTGTTCCTTGGATAGTAGGTATGGAGAATTGTTCTGATTCTGCCCGGGATAAAGTTGCCCGGGAATAAATAGGCCTGGAACATTTAAAAAGCCGCTTTGTATTAGACTCCCCGTAAACGCATGAATCATTCACAGGGCGGGAGACCACAGAACAAAGTTTCCTTGGCTTGTAACAAGACGTCACCATGTGATGTTCATCAGGCAGAATATCCCAGGTTTGCAGGCTTCCTTTCACCGCCTCCTTTCTTTCTTCATCAATGGCGATAAATGCTGTTTGGGAAGATATCACATTTGAATCACAACTGAGCTGGATTATTTCTGGACTGCTGTCATTGCTCGATTCCATTTCCTTGATGGATCTTTTAGCAGCAAGATGATGAATGGTTGACACCTGGGACATGTTGTCTTTCGTCACCGCCAGTGGAACTTGAAATCTCATGTTGTGTTCAACCTTTGCCCCGAGTAAATCACCAGTCAGGCAAACCGTTCCTTCTTGTGTTTCAGAAGAAGGTGAACTGTGATGAAGGATGGCATAAACTATCAAACGCTCTCCAATAAAAATTGCTGGAAGAGACCCTTTTGGTACAGAAGTAACTGTCACACCAGCAGGAGTAGTGTATGAGACTTGGGTGTTGGTAACTGCTGGTTGCATGGCTTTCTTTAAAGATCTGATAACCTATGAAAAATTGCAACATATTACCCTACGTTTTTTGAATGGTGAAGTCATCTAAGACCTCGTCCTTTTAGCAAAATATCTAGCTGCTTTGGGGAAAAATTTGCCACTTTTTTATTTTTGAAGTGTCTGTATAACCAAAACAATTGTTACTGTAACAATTGTTACTGTAACCTCTTTATCTTTATCAATACAGTTGGTTTTGGATTAAGAAGTACGAGTTTGTGCAACATAAAAAATGATATATTTCGCTAAATATTGGTGATATAACTTCTTAAACACTTTCTTAGTCGACGTTTTACGATATTGGGTACATCTACTATCAAAAATTGTAATTACATTACAAAATTATTCATTTTTCACACTACGCTATTTCGATTTGTTCAATCATTTTTCATGCTACGCTATCTTGAGTGGTTCATACGTGTTCGTCAGATTATTTATAAGCATTCTTTATTGTAATTTTGTAATTTTAGTTAGAAATGCTTCAGCTTTTTCTCGTAAATCTTGTATGGAAGATCCTTGAGGAAGACTTTGTTTTGTCAGCCATGTTTCAGCCTTGAGGGCAATCAACTCCCATTCTTCTTTGAAATTTAACTGGCGAAGTTGCAGATACGTCAAGACAATAATTGTCGCCCAGATTGACTCCATATCACCTTCACAAGACACTGGACACGCATCTTTTATCTCTTCTGTGGTTTTAGAGATTACATCGCTCAGGAATGTTGACATTTTCCACGCACCACTGGCGAGCTGAAGGCTGATGATCGTTGCCAGTGGACTCTCTGTTGCAGTTGACTCTGAAGAACGAGGAGGGGAATGAGAGGAACGAGAACGGGTAGGAGGGGAATGAGAGGAACGAGAACGGGTAGGAGGGGAATGAGAGGAACGAGAACGGGTAGGAGGGGAATGAGAGGAACGAGAACGGGTAGGAGGGGAATGAGAGGAACGAGAACGGGTAGGAGGGGAATGAGAGGAACGAGAACGGGTAGGAGGGAATGAGAGGAACGAGAACGGGTAGGAGGGGAATGAGAGGAACGAGAACGGGTAGGAGGGGAATGAGAGGAACGAGAACGGGTAGGAGGGGAATGAGAGGAACGGGAACGGGTAGGAGGGAAATATTTACTATCATCAGCTGGCCGACAAGGAGCACTATCAACTGGGTTCTTAAAGGTATGTTCCTTACGCTTAAAAAGCCCCAAAAACTTTGTTTTCAAGCCAGACTTCGCTCGAGCCTTGGGCCTGGGGGGAGCGGATTTAGCCCCAAAATTCGCGTCGTAGGTTGGGGAGGAAGAATCTCTTCCTATATCCGCATCTTCATCCGGCAAAAAACTCACGTCGGAGTCTCTGTAACAACAACAATCTTCTCCATCATCCACAACACTGACGCCGGGGACATCGTAGCAACAAGACATATCTTCATGAGGCCGGGAACTTACGTCGGGGACTTTGTAGTCGTAGACATCATACACATCTTCACGAGGCAGGTAGCTCAATTTGGGGACTTCGTAACTACAAAAATCATACACATCTTCACGAGGCAGGGAGCTCAATTTGGGGACTTCGTAGCTACAACAAATAATTCCATACTCGGGCTCATGATCTAACCAACAATACTCATCTTCATCATCCAGAAAACTCAGAATATCCCAGGTTTGCAGGCTTCCTTTCACCGCTTCCTTTCTTTCTTCATCAATGGCGATAAATGCTGTTTGGGAAGATATCACATTTGAATCACAACTGAGCTGGATAATTTCTGGACTGCTGTCATTGCTCGATTCCATTTCCTTGATGGACCTTTTGGCAGCAAGATGATGAATGGTTGACACCTGGGACACGTTGTCTTTCGTCACCGCCAGTGGAACTTGAAATCTCATGTTGTGTTCAACCTTTGCCCCGAGTAAATCACCAGTCAGGCAAACCGTTCCTTCTTGTGTTTCAGAACAAGGTGAACTGTGATGAAGGATGGCATAAACTATCAAACGTTCTCCGATAAAAATTGCTGGAAGAGACCCTTTTGGTACAGAAGTAACTGTTACACCAGCAGTAGTAGTGTACGAGACTTGGGTGTTAGTAACTGCTGGTTGAATGGCTTTCTTTAAAGATCTGATGACCTGAAAGGTGCAACATATAATTGCTTTTCCTGCACAAGCAGTGAAAGATGGTTGGTTCTCTGCAGGCTAGATTATTGCATTCAACAGCATGTGAATATTACCTGGTTTACTAGGTTAGGTATTTGAATTTTATTGTACGACAGTTTAGTTCTGTACTGTGTCTTTATTATGAAAGTGTCTTGCAATCTTAATTGCTTTTCGTAATTCAAAATAGTTTTGCAAAGCTCTGTAGTTTTCTTACTCAAAGTTTTACTGACAATTTGTGCTAATATGGTTTAAGATGATGACTAGGGATGTCAAACCATTATCATAACATGCAAGTCGATCTCTACCAGAAACTCTCAAACAAATTTTAAGCAAACATTTTAAACCTACAAAAAGTGATTTAAAGTGATTCTTCTAAAACAAGTCAAGATTCAGAGTAAATAATTTGTCAAAATAATGTAAAGTATTGAGCTGCAAGAGCCATTTATAGCAAATTAAATTTTAATAATTTTGAAAACTATTTTAAAGGCACACTTGCTCTGACCTTGGCTTGCATTCTCTCTCCTGAAGTGATGAATTCTGCAGCACCTTTTCCTGCTTCTGCAATTCCTTTCACAAGTGTGCTTGATGCTCCAGAGCCAATACCAAAAGAGAAACATCTTAAAATGGAAAAGATTTCTTAAAACGATAACTTAAACAAAATAATTTCTTGAATCAAGAATTGCTCCTGGTGTGTAAATCTCAGGGTCTGGACTCTGGAACATTGACATTAATTAGTGGCAAGAATATAGAGTTTGTATATGATTCTTCAATGAAAATATAAATGTATAAAACAAACCTTGAGTTAGTTGAATTATTTGCAACAAGTTTGATTACTGATTCTGTATTACTGACACTTCCATCAGTGAGAACAAAAACTTGCCTAGGTAAGCCTTTCATTGGGTCATGGCTGTAAATATATTTTAGAGGGTCAAACAACTCCGTACCACCAAGGTCTGCTTGAAGGTTTTCTGCATGTTGCACTGCTTTTTCCAGATTTTTCTGGTCATAAGGAACGCTCTCAGGAAATAGCTTCTCATATTGACTTCCAAAACCAATCACATTGAAATAACAGCCTTCACGGATACTCTTTAGGAAAAGCAAGAGGGTTTGTGCAGCATCTCTGATATAGGCCCCTGCCATGCTTCCACTACGATCAACCACAAACACAAACTCACAAGCAGCTTGGAGGCAAGAACTGTCACCTTTGAATTCGGGGAAGAAACTGACCATAACTGCTGGGCTTTTCTGGAAATCATTTTCACCATTCAACATACCAGGTTCAACCATTACCAAAGGTTTGTGTACTTCTTTTGATCGAATCAGTATCACAATATCAGTCTGTTTTTCTTGAGCCAAACAAACATTAATATTCTGACCAGTGTACTCAACATGAAGCTGATGAGATGGAGATGTTACTTCGGCAATGCTAGGAGCACCATTTATCACCATCTCAAATTCATATATTTGTGGTCCTGTTGCATGGTGTACTGTGGCACTTCCTGAAGTAGACGTTTCTGGTGCAAGGGGGTCTTTGCTTCCAAGGGGTGTGTACCGTGGTTTCAGAACTGTTGGCAGAACAAACCTCACAGCACCATCAGGTTCAACAGCAAGCTCACCCACCATGGTTAGTTGCAACACAGCATTCTCACCTGGGGGAAGGTTTCCCAGCACCAAACTAAATATATCACCTTTCTTTTCTTCTCCAAACGCAGCTGTCTTTCCTTGTGATATTGCTTCCTTGTACATTTCTTTCGCTTTTTCTTTCTCTTGTACTTTAGCTTGGATCTTTCTACCATCGATAATAGCTTCCAAACCGACAACAGCATACGAGTCATCGACAGGCGTACGGAAGAAGACTTCGAGCGGGTTTGATGTTTTGTTTTCGTAGGTCAACGTTGAACGAAAGCCAACAACATAACCTTGAAGAAACGCTCGTACGGAAAGACTTTTTAATGGAATTGCGTCTTCTCGACCGCAGACAAATAAACCTTCCAACAACATTTCGTTAATCTTCGCTAATAGTTTAAATGATTCTAAAAAGACAAATTTTCTCAACAGCAAAACTCTGGACGTGCGCGGTGTGATTTTGAAACAGCAAGAGATTCAGCAAATAATTCTTACATCATTATGTTTTTGCAATAGACGTCTGTCAATGATCGAATGATTCGAATCATATTACTGGGAACATTCAATAAACGGTAACCATATATCACATTTATCGCCGGGCGATGCACCCGACAGGGAGCGTAATTTAAAAAGAAACATGAAAGCGCTGCAAATGACTTTTAACCAAAACATAACAAAGATATAAAGTTTGTAGTGAACAGCCGAATGTCATTACCATTGCACACCCTTTGCAAGGTATGAATTTATGAATTAAGTGATGGTCCCAAATCCCAATTATGTCTCCTCACCCGAAGGAAATAACTTATCACCCCACCCGAAGGAAATATTTTATCAACCCCCTCTCCCCCTCCATCGCCGAATCACCCACCTCTAATACACTTCTCGAAGAACCTACAGTCACAAATCACAACATATCGGCGTTTATAGGATGCCTTAATACAGTGAGATAAGTTTCAAGTCGAAATAGGTATTCTACTTGTATCTGTGTGATAGATACGTGAAACCTTGTTGATCTTGAGATTATGTTATTTTATATATGTTTTCTAAATTGTCTGTTGGTTTTGATATAATGAATACATCACACCATACTTACGACCCCATCACCCCAACTTGTCTGTACAGAGAGAAACAGGGTGTTTTTTAAAGGCTTTTTCTATTCCCTGAATCAGCCCAAAACAAATCATCGCCCGTGGTGAATTTTAGCATTCACACCAGTTTTAGCTGGAGTTGTTGGTAATGGTGGTGTTTTCGGGCGTGTGGTTGGTTTGGCTTGGGTTTTTGCTTTGGTTTTGGCCCCACACCACCTCCCTTTCCATCACCTAAAATATTGCGAATGGTATCATTAAAAATTGATTCATAAGCTCGAGTCCCGGGTATATGGGCTGATATGCCAACAAGGCAAGCCGAGAACGACTGATAACTTCACCATGATAATGTGTAAACGTCTTCAAAATTTCCACCACAAATCACGAATATCGCTATATACAATCAGTTTTGTTTTTTGAATATACATTTTGCATTACTTACAGTTCATTCTGAAAGCTGGAGGTGTTTTGCCTAAACAGAAAAATTAAATCCACATCCGACAAAAATTACATATGTTTCATACTCATATACAAACATTAAACGATATAACCATGCTTTGGTTATGATGTCAAATATTTTGACATGGATAACCACCCTGTTTTAATGGTCAAATGCTTGTCCAATGTAAAGTTTCCAGCATGTTTGGCGCTCATATACAAACATTAAACAATATAACCATGCTTTGGTTATGATGTCAAATATTTTGAAATGGATAACCAGGCTGTTTTAATGGTCAAATGCTTGCCCTATGTAAAGTTTCCAGCATTTTGGCGCTCATATACAAACATTAAACGATATAACCATGCTTTGGTTATGATGTCAAATATTTAGACATCGATAACCACGCTGTTTTTATGGTCAAATGCTTGTCCATGAAAGTTTCCAGCATGTTTGGCGCTCATATACAAACATTAAACAATATAACCATGCTTTGGTTATGATGTCAAATATTTTGACATGGATAACCACTGACGCTGTTTTATTGGTCAAATGCTTGTCCAATGTAAAGTTTCCAGCATGTTTGGCGCTCATATACAAATATTAAACAATATAACCATGCTTTGGTTATGATGTCAAATATTTTGACATGGATAACCACGCTGTTTTAATGGTCAAATGCTTGTCCAATGTAAAGTTTCCAGCATGTTTGGCGCTCATATACAAACATTAAACAAAATAACCATGCTTTGGTTATGATGTCAAATATTTTGATATCGATAACCACGCTGTTTTAATGATCAAATGCTTGTCCAATGTAAAGTTTCCAGCATGTTTGGTGCTCACATACAAACATTAAACAATATAACCATGCTTTGGTTATGATGTCAAATATTTTGATACCTGATATGGATAACCACGCTGTTTTAATGGTCTAATTCTGGTCCTATGTATAATTGCAAGCATGTTTGGTGCGCATATATACATATACAAACATTTTTCTACGAAGTTAGTCAATTTTTTTCATCTTTCTAAACTTTAAAGTGTTTGACTAATTTCGTTAAAAGTGGTCGAATAAATTGTTAATTTAAAAACAACTTTTGTTAAATCGTGTAATATAATATTGTTAGTAGGAATACTTAGTTATCACAGATTACATTATAAATAATACTAAGCTAAGATAATATGGAATACAGTACAGGATTCCCTGATTAAAGCTGGTTGCTTACATCCACTGACCTATATAAGAAGTATAGGTCTTCTTCTACAGGGTGTCCCAAAAAAAAGCAACCACTTAAATATGCAGAACATTAATACAGCTCTAAAGTGTAATAGATAAGCACCTCTGGGAATTGAAAATGGCTCTTAATCCTTCATTTACAATGCTAAAAGTCATTTTAGCTGAACTATGGTGCAAACAAATTGTAATTACATTCAAAAATTAATCATTTTTCATACTGCACTATTTCGATTTGTTCATATGTATGTCCGTCAGATTATTTATAAGCGTTTTTTATTGTAATTTTGTAAGTTAAGATAGAAATGCTTCAGCTTTTTCTCGTAAATCTTGTATGGAAGATCCTTGAGGAAGACTTTGTTTTGTCAGCCATGTTTCAGCCTTGAGGGCAATCAACTCCCATTCATCTTTGAAATTTGACTGGCGAAGTTGCAGATACGTCAAGACAATAATTGTCGCCCAGATTGACTCCATATCACCTTCACAAGACACTGGACACGCATCTTTTATCTCTTCTGTGGTTTTAGAGATCGCAGAGCTCAGGAATGTTGACGTTTTCCACGCACCACTGGCGAGCTGAAAGCTGATGATCATTTCCAGTGCGGCCTCTGCTTCAGCTGACTCTGAAGAACGAGGAGGGGAATTAGAGGAACGAGAACGAGGAGGACGGGGATGAGATAAACGGGAACGGGTAGGAGGGGAATATTCACTATCATCAGCCGGCCGACTAGGAGCACTATAAACCGTGTTCTGAAAGGTGAGTTCTTTAACTTCTTTACGCTTAAGAAGCCCCGAAAACTTTGTTTTCAAGCCAGACGTCGCTCGAGCCTTGCGCATTGGAGCAGCGGAAAAATAGCGGGCCGTTCGAGGCTGACCCATGCCGGAGGCTGAAAAGCCACAACTTTTTAATAAACCTTCATCAGGCAGAATATCCCAGGTTTGCAGGCTTCCTTTCACCGCCTCCTTTCTTTCTTCATCAATGGCGATAAATGCTGTTTGGGAAGATATCACATTTGAATCACAACTGAGCTGGATTATTTCTGGACTGCTGTCATTGCTCGATTCCATTTCCTTGATGGACCTTTTAGCAGCAAGATGATGAATGGTTGACACCTGGGACACGTTGTCTTTCGTCACCGCCAGTGGAACTTGAAATCTCATGTTGTGTTCAACCTTTGCTCCGAGTAAATCACCAGTCAGGCAAACCGTTCCTTCTTGTGTTTCAGAAGAAGGTGAACTGTGATGAAAGATGGCATAAACTATCAAACGCTCTCCAATAAAAATTGCTGGAAGAGACCCTTTTGGTACAGAAGTAACTGTCACACCAGCAGGAGTAGTGTATGAGACTTGGGTGTTGGTAACTGCTGGTTGCATGGCTTTCTTTAAAGATCTGATAACCTATGAAAAATTGCAACATATTACCCTACGTTTTTTGAATGGTGAAGTCATCTAAGACCTCGTCCTTTTAGCAAAATATCTAGCTGCTTTGGGGAAAAATTTGCCACTTTTTTAATTTTGAAGTGTCTGTATAACCAAAACAATTGTTACTGTAACAATTGTTACTGTAACCTCTTTATCTTTATCAATACAGTTGTTTGTTTGGATTAAGAAGTACGAGTTTGTGCAACATAAAAAAATGATATATTTCGCTAAATATTGGTGATATAACTTCTTAAACACTTTCTTAGTCGACGTTTTACGATATTGGGTACATGCTACTATCAAAAATTGTAATTACATTACAAAATTATTCATTTTTCACACTACGCTATTTCGATTTGTTCAATCATTTTTCATGCTACGCTATCTTGAGTGGTTCATACGTGTTCGTCAGATTATTTATAAGCATTCTTTATTGTAATTTTGTAATTTAAGTTAGAAATGCTTCAGCTTTTTCTCGTAAATCTTGTATGGAAGATCCTTGAGGAAGACTTTGTTTTGTCAGCCATGTTTCAGCCTTGAGGGCAATCAACTCCCATTCATCTTTGAAATTTAACTGGCGAAGTTGCAGATACGTCAAGGCAATAATTGTCGCCCAGATTGACTCCATATCACCTTCACAAGACACTGGACACGCATCTTTTATCTCTTCTGTGGTTTTAGAGATAACATCGCTCAGGGATGTTGACATTTTCCACGCACCACTGGCGAGCTGAAGGCTGATGATCGTTGCCAGTGGAGTCTCTGTTGCAGTTGACTGTGAAGAACGAGGAGGGGAATGAGAGGAACGAGAACGGGTAGGAGGGGAATATTTACTATCATCAGCTGGCCGACAAGGAGCACTATCAACTGGTTTCTTAAAGGTATGTTCCTTACGCTTAAAAAGCCCCAAAAACTTTGTTTTCAAGCCAGACTTCGCTCGAGCCTTGGGCCTGGGGGGAGCGGATTTAGCCCCAAAATTCGCGTCGTAGGTTGGGGAGGAAGAATCTCTTCCTATATCCGCATCTTCATCAGGCAAAAAACTCACGTCGGAGTCTCTGTGACAACAATAATCTTCTCCATCATCCACAACACTGACGCCGGGAACATCGTAGCAACCAGACACATCTTCATGAGGCCGGGAACTCATGTCGGGGACTTCGTAGTTATCAAAAATATCTATATAATTATCAGGCGTAACACTCACGCCGGAGTCATCGTAGTCGTTGCAACCATACACATCTTCACTAGGCAGGTAGCTCAATTTGGGGACATCGTAGCAACCAGACACATCTTCATGAGGCCGGGAACACATTTCGGGGTCTTCGTGGCAACCAAACTCATTTCCATAATCCAGGGAACTCACGCCGGGGTGTCCGTACAAACAATCCGCATCTTCATCAGGCAGAAAACTCAGCATATCCCAGGTTAATTGCAGGCTTACTTTCACCGCCTCCTTTCTTTCTTCATCAATGGCGATAAATGCTGTTCGGGAAGATATCACATTTGAATCACAACTGAGCTGGATTATTTCTGGACTGCTGTCATTGCTCGATTCCATTTCCTTGATGGACCTTTTGGCAGCAAGATGATGAATGGTTGACACTTGGGACACGTTGTCTTTCGTCACCGCCAGTGGAACTTGAAATCTCATGTTGTGTTCAACCTTTGCCCCGAGTAAATCACCAGTCAGGCAAACCGTTCCTTCTTGTGTTTCAGAAGAAGGTGAACTGTGATGAAGGATGGCATAAACTATCAAACGTTCTCCAATAAAAATTGCTGGAAGAGACCCTTTTGGTACAGAAGTAACTGTCACACCAGCAGGAGTAGTGTATGAGACTTGGGTGTTGGTAACTGCTGGTTGCATGGCTTTCTTTAAAAATCTGATTACCTGAAAGGTGCAACATATAATTGCTTTTCCTGCACAAGCAGTGAAAGATGGTTGGCTCTCTGCAGGCTAGATTATTGCATTCAACAGCATACAAATATTACCAGGTTTACTAGGTCAGGTATTTGAATTTTATGGCATGACAGTTAGGTTCTGTACTGCGTTCTGTGCTAATTAACGGTGAAAGATGATGACTAGCGCTAATTAATGGTTAAAGATGATAACTAGTGCTAATTAATGGTAAAAGATGATGACTAGTGCTAATTAATAGTTAAGGATGATGACTAGTGCTAATTAATGGTTAGAGATGATGACTAGTGCTAATTAATGGTTCAAGATGATGACTAGTGCTAATTAATGGTTAAAGATGATGACTAGTGCTAATTAATGGTTAAAGATGAAGACTAGTGCTAATTAATCGTTAAAGATGATGACTAGTGCTAATTAATGGTTAAAGATGATGACTAGTGCTAATTAATGGTTAAAGATGATGACTAGTGCTAATTAATCGTTAAAGATGATGACTAGTGCTAATTAATGGTTAAAGATGATGACTAGTGCTAATTAATGGTTAAAGATGATGACTAGTGCTAATTAATGGTTAAAGATGATGACTAGTGCTAATTAATGGTTCAAGATGATGACTAGTGCTAATTAATGGTTAAAGATGATGACTAGTGCTAATTAATGGTTAAAGATGATGACTAGTGCTAATTAATGGTTAAAGATGATGACTAGTGCTAATTAATGGTTAAAGATGATGACTAGTGCTAATTAATGGTTAAAGATGATGACTAGTGCTAATTAATGGTTCAAGATGATGACTAGTGCTAATTAATGGTTAAAGATGATGACTAGTGCTAATTAATGGTTAAAGATGATGACTAGTGCTAATTAATGGTTCAAGATGATGACTAGTGCTAATTAATGGTTCAAGATGATGACCAGTGCTAATTAATGGTTAAAGATGATGACCAGTGCTAATTAATGGTTAAAGATGATGACTAGTGCCAATTAACGGTTAAAGATGATGACTAGTGCTAATTAATGGTTCAAGATGATGACCAGCACTAATTAATGGTTAAAGATGATGACTAGTGCTAATTAATGGTTCAAGATGATGACTAGTGCTAATTAATGGTTAAAGATGATGACTAGTGCTAATTAATGGTTAAAGGTGATTTCTAGTGCTAATTAATGGTTAGAGATGATGACTAGTGCTAATTAATGGTTCAATATGATGACCAGTGCTAATTAATGGTTAAAGATGATGACTAGTGCTAATTAATGGTTAAAGATGATGACTAGTGCTAATTAATAGTTCAAGATGATGACTAGTGCTAATTAATGGTTAAAGATGATGACTAGTGCTAATTAATAGAAGATGATGACTAGTGCTAATTAATGGTTAAAGATGATGACTAGTGCTAATTAATAGTTAAAGATGATGACTAGTGCTAATTAATGGTTAAAGATGATGACTAGTGCTAATTAATGGTTAAAGATGATGACTAGTGCTAATTGGCTTGTCAAACATCCATATATGTACCAACCACTACTTTATAATCATAAGGATCCCTAGAAGAAACTTTCAAACAAATTTCAAGAAAAATTTTAAACCTATAAAAAGTGATTTAAAGTCATTCTTCTAAAACAAGTAAAGATTCAGAATAAATAATTTCTCAAAATAATGTAAAGTGTTGAGCTGCAAGAGCCATGCACATTTATAGCAAATTAAATTTTAACAATTTTGAAAACTATTTTAAAGGCACACTTGCTCTGACCTTGGCTTGCATTCTCTCTCCTGAAGTGATGAATTCTGCAGCACCTTTTCCTGCTTCTGCAATTCCCTTCACAAGCGTGCTTGATGCTCCAGAGCCAATACCAAAAGAGAAACATCTTAAAATGGAAAAGATTTCTTAAAAGGATAACTTAAACAAAATAATTTCTTCCCAGGAATCATGAATTTCTCCTGGTGTGTGAGTCTTAGGGTCTGGGCCGGTTGTACGAAAGCCGGATAGCGCTATCCACCGGATAGTGATTTTTTCAACCCTTCTAGAAATGCTTGAATAGCTATAAAATTTCAGCTTTGTAGCCAACTTTTGTTAAAGAGGATCCTCAATTTAGGAATACTAAGATTTAATCAAAGTTATACCCAACAATGGGCGATTTTAAAGTGATTGAAAAAATCAATATCCGGTGGATAGCATTATCTGGCTATCATACAACCAGCCCCTGGACTGTTGACATTTAGAAAACTGGAAATTTTAATGTATAAAACAAACCTTGAGTTTGTTGAATTCTTTGCAACAAGCTTGATTACTGATTCTGTATTACTGATACTTCCATCAGTGAGAACAAAAACTTGTCTAGGTAAGCCTTTCATTGGGTCATGGCTGTAAATATATTTTAGAGGGTCAAACAACTCCGTACCACCAAGGTCTGCTTGAAGGTTTTCTGCATGTTGCACTGCTTTTTCCAGATTTTTCTGGTCATAAGGAACGCTCTCAGGAAATAGCTTCTCATATCGACTTCCAAAACCAATCACATTGAAATAACAGCCTTCAGGGATACTCTTTAGGAAAAGCAAGAGGGTTTGTGCAGCATCTCTGATATAGGACCCTTCCATGCTTCCACTACGATCAACCACAAACACAAACTCACAAGCAGCTTGGAGGCAAGAACTGTCACCTTTGAATTCGGGGAAGAAACTGACCATAACTGCTGTGCTTTTCTGGAAATCATTCTCACCATTTGACATACCAGGTTCAACAATTACCAAAGGTTTGTGTACTTCTTTTGATCGAATCAATATCACAATATCAGCCTGTTTTTCTTCAGCCAAAGAAACATTAATATTCTGACCAGTATTCTCAACATGGATCTCATGGGATGGAGATGTTACCTCGGCAATGCTAGGCGCACCATTTATCACCATCTCAAATTCATATACTGGTGGTCCTGTTGCATGGTGTACTGTGGCACTTCCTGAAGTAGACGTTTCTGGTGCAAGGGGGTCTGTGCTTCCAAGGGGTGTGTACCGTGGTTTCAGAACTGTTGGCAGAACAAACCTCACAGCACCATCAGGTTCAACAGCAAGCTCACCCACCATGGTTAGTTGCAACACAGCATTCTCACCTGGGGGAAGGTTTCCCAGCACCAAACTAAATATATCACCTTTCTTTTCTTCTCCTAACACAGCTGTCTTTCCTTGTGATATTGCTTCCTTGTACATTTCCTTCGCTTTTTTTTTCTTTTGTACTTTAGCTTGGATCTTTCTACCATCGATAGTAGCTTCCAAACCGACAACAGCATACGAGTCATCGACAGGCGTACGGAAGAAAACTTCGAGCGGGATTGATGTATTGTTTTCGTAGGTCAACGTTGAACGAAAGCCAACAACATAACCTTGAAGAAACGCTCGTACGGAAAGACTCTTCAATGGAATTGCGTCTTCTCGACCGAAGACAAATAAACCTTCCAACAACATTTCGTTAATCTTCGCTAATAGTTTAATAAATGTGTCTAAAAAGACAAATTTTCTCAACAGCAAAACTCTGGACGTACGCGCGCGGTGTGATTTTGAAACAGCAAGAGATTCAGCAAATAAATTCTTACATAATTATTTTTTTGCAATAGACGTCTGTCATTGATCGAATGATTCGAATCATAATAAACGGTAACCATATATCACATTTATCGCTAGGCGATGCACCCGGCAGGGAGCGTAATTTAAAAAGAAACGTAAAAGCGCTGCAAATGACTTATAACCAAAACATAAGAAAGATATAAAGTTTGTAGTGAACAGCCGAATGTCATTACCGTTAAGGCGGATTTCCACTTACAGCGAAATCGTTCGCTAGCGAAATATTTGCATATTTTCTTTTGAATTCGAAACAGTCAAGTGGAACTAATTTATTTATGCTGTTAAAATTCAAAAGAAAATATTCAAATATTTCGCTAGCGAACGATTTCGCTGTAAGTGGAAATCCGCCCTTACACATCTTTTGCAAGGTATGAATTTATGAATTAAGTGATGGGCCCAAATCCCAATTATGTTTCCTCACCCGAAGGAAATAACTTATCACCCCACCCGAAGGAAATATCTTATCATTATCCCCCTCCCCCCTCCATCGCCGAGTCACCCACCCCTAATACACTTCTTGAAGAACCTCCAGTCACAAATCACAACATATCGGCGTTTCTAGGATGCCTTAATACAGTGAGATAAGATTCAAGTCGAAATAGGTATACTACTTGTATCTGTGAGATAGATACGTGAAACCTTGTTGATCTTGAGATTATGTTGTTTTATATCTGTTTTCTAAATTGTCTGTTGGTTTTGATATAATGAATACATCACACCATATTTACGACCCCATCACCCCAACTTGTCTGTACAGAGAGAAACAGGGTGTTTTTTAAAGGCTTTTTCTATTCCCTGAATCAGCCCAAAACAAATCATCGCCCGTGGTGAATTTTAGCATTCACACCAGTTTTAGCTGGAGTTGTTGGTAATGGTGGTGTTTTCGGGCGTGTGGTTGGTTTGGCTTGGGTTTTTGCTTTGGTTTTGGCCCCACACCACCTCCCTTTCCATCACCTAAAATATTGCGAATGGTATCATTAAAAATTGAATCATAAGCTCGAGTCCGTATATGGGCTGATATGCCAACAAGGCAAGCCGAGAACGACTGATAACTTCACCATGATAATGTGTAAACGTCTTCAAAATTTCCACCACAAATCACGAATATCGCTATATACAATCAGTTTTGTTTTTTAAATATACATTTTGCATTACTTACAGTTCATTCTGAAAGCTGGAGGTGTTTTGCCTAAACAGAAAAATTAAATCCACATCCGACAAAAATTACATATGTTTCATACTCATATACAAACATTAAGCAATATAACCATGCTTTGGTTACGATGTCAAATATTTTGACTTGGATAACCACGCTGTTTTAATGGTCAAATGTTTGTCCTATGTAAAGTTTCCAGCATCTTTGGCGCTCATATACAAACATTAAACGATATAACCATGCTTTGGTTATGATGTCAAATATTTAGACATCGATAACCACGCTGTTTTAATGGTCAAATGCTTGTCCAATGTAAAGTTTCCAGCATGTTTGGCGCTCATATACAAACATTAAACAATATAACCATGCTTTGGTTATGATGTCAAATATTTTGACATGGATAACCACGCTGTTTTATTGGTCAAATGCTTGTCCAATGTAAAGTTTCCAGCATGTTTGGCGCTCATATACAAATATTAAACAATATAACCATGCTTTGGTTATGATGTCAAATATTTTGACATGGATAACCACGCTGTTTTAATGGTCAAATGCTTGTCCAATGTAAAGTTTCCAGCATGTTTGGCGCTCATATACAAACATTAAACAATATAACCATGCTTTGTTTATGATGTCAAATATTTTGATACCTGTATGGATAACCACGCTGTTTTAATGGTCTAATTCTGGTCCTATGTAAAGTTGCACGCATATTTGGAGCTCATATATACATATACAAACATTCTTCTACGAAGTTAGTCAAATTTTTTTCATCTTTCTAAACTTTGAAGTGTTTGACTAATTTCGTTAAAAGTGGTCGAATAAATTGTTAATTTAAGCACAACTTTAGTTGAATCGTTTAATATAATATTGTTAGTAGGAATACTTAGTTATAACAGATTATATTATAAATAATACTAAGCTAAGATAATATGGAATACACTACAGGATTACATGTATAAAGCTGGTTGCTTACATCCACTGACCTATATAAGAAGTATAGGTCTTCTTCTACAGGGTGTCCCAAAAAAAAAGCAACCACTTAAATATGCAGAACATTAATACAGCTCTAAAGCCTCTAAAGTGTAATAGATAAGCACCTCTGGGAATTGAAAATGGCTCTTAATCCTTCATTTACAATGCTAAAAGTCATTTTAGCTGAACTATGGTGCAAACCCGAACAATATTAATATTCTTGCATATTTAAGTGGTTGCGTTTTTTTTGGGACACCCTGTAGTATAGGAAAGTGTGACATCGTATTAAAAAATTAATAATTTTTCATACTACGCTATTTTGAGTGGTTCATACGTGTTCGTCAGATTATTCATAAGCGTTTTTTATTGTAATTTTGTAATTTAAGATAGAAATGCTTCAGCTTTTTCTCGTAAATCTTGTATGGAAGATCCTTGAGGAAGACTTTGTTTTGTCAGCCATGTTTCAGCCTTGAGGGCGATCAACTCCCATTCATCTTTGAAATTTGACTGGCGAAGTTGCAGATACGTCAAGACAATAATTGTCGCCCAGATTGACTCCATATCACCTTCACAAGACACTGGACACGCATCTTTTATCTCTTCTGTGGTTTTAGAGATCGCATAGCTCAGGAATGTTGACGTTTTCCACGCACCACTGGCGAGCTGAAAGCTGATGATCGTTTCCAGTGCGGTCTCTGCTTCAGCTGACTCTGAAGAACGAGGAGGGGAATTAGAGGAACGAGAACGAGGAGGACGGGGATGAGATAAACGGGAACGGGTAGGAGGGGAATATTCACTATCATCAGCCGGCCGACTAGGAGCACTATAAACCGTGTTCTGAAAGGTGAGTTCTTTAACTTCTTTACGCTTAAGAAGCCCCGAAAACTTTGTTTTCAAGCCAGACGTCGCTCGAGCCTTGCGCATTGGAGCAGCGGAAAGATAGCGGGCCGTTCGAGGCTGACCCATGCCGGAGGCTGAAAAGCCACAACTTTTTAATAAACCTTCATCAGGCAGAATATCCCAGGTTTGCAGGCTTCCTTTCACCGCCTCCTTTCTTTCTTCATCAATGGCGATAAATGCTGTTTGGGAAGATATCACATTTGAATCACAACTGAGCTGGATTATTTCTGGACTGCTGTCATTGCTCGATTCCATTTCCTTGATGGACCTTTTGGCAGCAAGATGATGAATGGTTGACACTTGGGACACGTTGTCTTTCGTCACCGCCAGTGGAACTTGAAATCTCATGTTGTGTTCAACCTTTGCCCCGAGTAAATCACCAGTCAGGCAAACCGTTCCTTCTTGTGTTTCAGAAGAAGGTGAACTGTGATGAAGGATGGCATAAACTATCAAACGCTCTCCAATAAAAATTGCTGGAAGAGACCCTTTTGGTACAGAAGTAACTGTCACACCAGCAGGAGTAGTGTATGAGACTTGGGTGTTGGTAACTGCTGGTTGCATGGCTTTCTTTAAAGATCTGATGACCTATGTAAAAATTACAACATATTACCCTACGTTTTTTGAATGGTGAAGTCATCTAAGACCTCGTCCTTTTAGCAAAATATCTAGCTGCTTTGGGGAAAAATTTGCCACTTTTTTATTTTTGAAGTGTCTGTACAACCAAAACAATTGTTACTGTAACCTCTTTATCTTCGTCAATACAGTTGTTTGTTTGGATTAAGAAGTACGAGTTTGTGCAACATAAAAGAATGATATATTTCACTAAAAATAGGTGATATAAAACACTTTCTTAGTCGACGTTTTACGATATTGGTTACATGCTACTATCAAAAATTGTAATTACATTACAAAATTAATCATTTTTCATACTACACTATTTCGATTTGTTCATATGTATGTCCGTCAGATTATTTATAAGCGTTTTTTATTGTAATTTTGTAAGTTAAGATAGAAATGCTTCAGCTTTTTCTCGTAAATCTTGTATGGAAGATCCTTGAGGAAGACTTTGTTTTGTCAGCCATGTTTCAGCCTTGAGAGCAATCAACTCCCATTCATCTTTGAAATTTGACTGACGAAGTTGCAGATACGTCAAGACAATAATTGTCGCCCAAATTGACTCCATATCACCTTCACAAGACACTCGACACGCATCTTTTATCTCTTCTGTGGTTTTAGAGATAACATCGCTCAGGGATGTTGACGTTTTCCACGCACCACTGGCGAGTTGAAGGCTGATGATCGTTGCCAGTGGAGTCTCTGTTGCAGTTGACTCTGAAGAACGACGAGACGAATGAGAGGAACGAGGAAGGGAAAAAAGAGAAGATTCATTATCAGCAGGCCGACAAGGGGCACTATAAACCGTGTTCTGAAAGGTAAGTTCTTTTACTTCTTTACGCTTAAAAAGCCCCGAAAATATTGATTTCAAGCCAGACTTCGCTTGAGCTTTCGGCATTGGAGGAGCGGATTCAGCGGAAAGACAGCTCACCCCAAAACTTGCGTCGGTGTCTCCATAGCAACCTTCCATTCCTAAATCCTCATCTTCATCATCCAGAGAACTCACGTCGCAATCTGCATAGCAACAATACTCATCTTCATCATCCAGAAAACTCAGAATATCCCAGGTTTGCAGGCTTCCTTTCACCGCCTCCTTTCTTTCTTCATCAATGGCGATAAATGCTGTTTGGGAAGATATCACATTTGAATCACAACTGAGCTGGATTATTTCTGGACTGCTGTCATTGCTCGATTCCATTTCCTTGATGGACCTTTTAGCAGCAAGATGATGAATGGTTGACACTTGGGACACGTTGTCTTTCGTCACCGCCAGTGGAACTTGAAATCTCATGTTGTGTTCAACCTTTGCCCCGAGTAAATCACCAGTCAGGCAAACCGTTCCTTCTTGTGTTTCAGAAGAAGGTGAACTGTGATGAAGGATGGCATAAACTATCAAACGCTCTCCAATAAAAATTGCTGGAAGAGACCCTTTTGGTACAGAAGTAACTGTCACACCAGCAGGAGTAGTGTATGAGACTTGGGTGTTGGTAACTGCTGGTTGCATGGCTTTCTTTAAGGATCTGATAACCTATGAAAAATTGCAACATATTACCCTACGTTTCCCTCCTAAAGGTTTTGAATGGTGAAGTCTTCTAAGACCTCGTCCTTTTAGCAAAATATCAAGCTGCATTGGGGAAAAATTTGCCGCTTTTTTAGTTTTGGAAATGTCTGTTTAACCAAAACGCAATGGTTACTGTAACCTTTATCTTCGTCAATACAGTTATTTGTTTGAATTAAGTAAGAAATACCAATTGTGTAACGGAAAGAATTATATATTTCGCTAAATATTGGTGATATAACTTCTTAAACGCTTTCTCAGTCGACGTTTTACGATATTGGTTACATGGTACTATCATAAATTGAAATTACATTACAAAATTAATCATTTTTCATACTACACTCTCTCGAGTTGTTGATACGTGTTCGTCAGATTATTTATAAACCCTTTTTTATTGTAATTTTGTAAGTTAAGAAAGAAATGCTTCAGCTTTTTCTCGTAAATCTTGTATGGAAGATCCTTGAGGAAGACTTTGTTTTGTCAGCCATGTTTCAGCCTTGAGGGCAATCAACTCCCATTCATCTTTGAAATTTGACTGGCGAAGTTGCAGATACGTCAAGACAATAATTGTCGCCCAGATTGACTCCATATCACCTTCACAAGACACTGGACACGCATCTTTTATCTCTTCTGTGGTTTTAGAGATAACATCGCTCAGGAATGTTGACATTTTCCACGCACCACTGGCGAGCTGAAGGCTGATGATCGTTGCGAGTGGATTCTCTGTTGCAGTTGACTCTGAAGAACTCGTCTCGTACATAGCCATTTGAGGGGGAGGGGGCCAGGGAGACTCTGAGAAGCGGGTAAGCACTATATTAGGGAGTGAGGACGAGGAATGAGTTATGCTTTGTTTAGTAGGTCTGGAGAGTTGTTCTGCCGGGTATGAAGCTGCCGGGGCAGAAATAGGCGAGGAGGATCGTTTAAAACGTTTTCTTAAGCTCTTAAAGTGTGTATCAGACTCCCCGTAAACGCATGAATCATTCACAGGGCGGCGGAACCGAGAACGTTTCGTTGTCTTGTACCAAAACGTCTCCATGTGATGTTCATCAGGCAGAATATCCCAGGTTTGCAGGCTTCCTTTCACCGCCTTTTTTCTTTCTTCATCAATGGCGATAAATGCTGTTTGGGAAGATATCACATTTGAATCACAACTGAGCTGCTTTATTTCTGGACTGCTGTCATTGCTCGATTCCATTTCCTTGATGGATCTTTTAGCAGCAAGATGATGAATAGTTGACACCTGGGACATGTTGTCTTTCGTCACCGCCAGTGGAACTTGAAATCTCATGTTGTGTTCAACCTTTGCCCCGAGTAAATCACCAGTCAGGCAAACCGTTCCTTCTTGTGTTTCAGAAGAAAGTGAACTGTGATGAAGGATGGCATAAACTATTAAACGTTCTCCAATAAAAATTGCTGGAAGAGACCCTTTTGGTACAGAAGTAACTGTCACACCAGCAGGAGTAGTGTACGAGACTTGGGTGTTGGTAACTGCTGGTTGCATGGCTTTCTTTAAAGAACTGATTACCTGAAAGGTGCAACATATAATTGCTTTTCCTGCACAAGCAGTGAAAGATGGTTGGCTCTCTGCAGGCTAGATTATTGCATTCAACAGCATACGAATATTACTTGGTTTACTAGGTCAGGTATTTGAATTTTATTGTACGATCGACAGTTTAATTCTGTACTGTGTCTTTGTTGTGGAAGTGTCTTGCTATCTTAGTTGCTTTTGGAAATTCAAAATAATCTTGCAAAGCTCTGTTGTTTTCATACTCAAAGTTTTACTGACAATTTGTGCTAGTGGTTAAAGATGATGACTAGTGCTAATTAATGGTTAAAGATGATGACTAGTGCTAATTAATAGTTAAAGATGATGACTAGTGCTAATTAATAGTTAAAGATGATGACTAGTGCTAATTAATAGTTAAAGATGATGACTAGTGCTAATTCATTGTTAAAGATGATGACTAGTGCTAATTAATAGTTAAAGATGATGACTAGTGCTAATTAATGGTTAAAGATGATGACTAGTGCTAATTAATGGTTAAAGATGATGACTAGTGCTAATTAATGGTTAAAGATGATGACTAGTGCTAATTAATGGTTGAAGATGATGACTAGTGCCAATTAATGGTTGAAGATGATGACTAGTGCTAATTAATGGTTGAAGATGATGACTAGTGCTAATTAATAGTTAAAGATGATGACTAGTGCTAATTAATAGTTAAAGATGATGACTAGTGCTAATTAATGGTTGAAGATGATAACTAGTGCTAATTAATTGTTAAAGATAATGACTAGTGCTAATTAATAGTTAAAGATGATGACTAGTGCTAATTAATGGTTAAAGATGATGACTAGTGCTAATTAATGGTTGAAGATGATGACTAGTGCTAATTAATGGTTGAAGATGATGACTAGTGCTAATTAATGGTTGAAGATGATGACTAGTGCTAATTAATGGTTGAAGATGATGACTAGTGCTAATTAATAGTTAAAGATGATGACTTGTGCTAATTAATTGTTAAACATGATGACTAGTGCTAATTAATTGTTAAAGATGATGACTAGTGCTAATTAATAGTTAAAGATGATGACTAGTGCTAATTAATGGTTAAAGATGATGACTAGTGCTAATTAATGGTTGAAGATGATGACTAGTGCTAATTAATGTTGAAGAGATGACTAGTGCTAATTAATAGTTAAACATGATTGACTAGGCTAATTAATAGTTAAAGATGATGACTAGTGCTAATTAATAGTTAAAGATGATGACTAGTGCTAATTAATAGTTAAAGATGATGACTAGTGCTAATTAATAGTTAAAGATGATGACTAGTGCTAATTAATAGTTAAAGATGATGACTAGTGCTAATTAATAGTTAAAGATGATGACTAGCGCTAATTAATGGTTAAAGACGATGACTAGCGCTAATTAATGGTTAAAGACAATGACTAGCGCTAATTCGCATGTCAAACATCCATATATGTACCAACCACTACATTAATTATAAGTCCCTACAAGAAACTTTCAAACAAATTGCAAGAAAAAATTTTAAACCTACAAAAAGTGATTTAAAGTGATTCTTCTAAAACAAGTAAAGATTCAGAATAAATAATTTGTCAAAATAATGTGTAAAGTATTGAGCTGCAAGAGCCATTTATAGCAAATCAAATTTTAACAATTTTGAAAACTATTTTAAAGGCACACTTGCTCTGACCTTGGCCATTTCTCTCCTCCTGAAGTGATGAATTCTGCAGCAACCTTTTCCTGCTTCTGCCAATTCCTTTCACAAGAGTGCTTGATGCTCCAGAGCCAATACCAAAAGAGAAACATCTTAAAATGGAAAAGATTTCTTAAAAGGATAAATTAAACAAAATAATTACTTCCCAGGAATCATGAATTTCTCCTGGTGTGTAAATCTTAGGGTCTGGGCCGGTTGTACGAAAGCCGGATAGCGCTATCCACCGGATAGTGCTTTTTCAACCCTTCTAAAAATGCTTGAATAGCTATAAAATTTGAGCTTTGTAGCCAACTTTTGTTAAAGAGGATCCTCAATTTAGGAATACTACGATTTAATCAAAGTTATACTCAAAAATGGGCGATTTTAAAGTGATTGAAAAAATCAATATCTGGTGGATATAAGCGTTATCTGGCTTTCATACAACCGGCCCCTGGACTGTTGACATATAGTTAAATAGTCTAAATGTAAATTCTTCTCTAAAAATTTTAATGTATAAAACAAACCTTGAGTTAGTTGAATTCTTTGCAACAAGCTTGATTACTGATTCTGTATTACTGATACTTCCATCAGTGAGAACAAAAACTTGTCTAGGTAAGCCTTTCATTGGGTCATGGCTGTAAATATATTTTAGAGGGTCAAACAACTCCGTACCACCAAGGTCTGCTTGAAGGTTTTCTGCATGTTGCACTGCTTTTTCCAGATTTTTCTGGTCATAAGGAACGCTCTCAGGAAATAGCTTCTCATATCGACTTCCAAAACCAATCACATTGAAATAACAGCCTTCAGGGATACTCTTTAGGAAAAGCAAGAGTGTTTGTGCAGCATCTCTGATATAGGACCCTTCCATGCTTCCACTACGATCAACCACAAACACAAACTCACAAGCAGCTTGGAGGCAAGAACTGTCACCTTTGAATTCGGGGAAGAAACTGACCATAACTGCTGTGCTTTTCTGGAAATCATTCTCACCATTTGACATACCAGGTTCAACAATTACCAAAGGTTTGTGTACTTCTTTTGACCGAATCAGTATCACAATATCAGTCTGTTTTTCTTCAGCCAAACAAACATTAATATTCTGACCAGTGTTCTCAACATGGATCTCATGGGATGGAGATGTTACCTCGGCAATGCTAGGCGCACCATTTATCACCATCTCAAATTCATATACTGGTGGTCCTGTTGCATGGTGTACTGTGGCACTTCCTGAAGTAGACGTTTCTGGTGCAAGGGGGTCTGTGCTTCCAAGGGGTGTGTACCGTGGTTTCAAAACTGTTGGTAGAACAAACCTCACAGCACCATCAGGTTCAACAGCAAGCTCACCCACCATGGTCAGTTGCAACACAGCATTCTCACCTGGGGGAAGGTTTCCCAGCACCAAACTAAATATATCACCTTTCTTTTCTTCTCCAAACGCAGCTGTCTTTCCTTGTGATATTGCTTCCTTGTACATTTCTTTCGCTTTTTCTTTCTCTTGTACTTTAGCTTGGACCTTTCTACCATCGATAGTAGCTTCCAAACCGACAACAGCATACGAGTCATCGACAGGCGTACGGAAGAAGACTTCGAGCGGGATTGATGTATTGTTTTCGTAGGTCAACGTTGAACGAAAGCCAACAACATAACCCTGAAGAAACGCTCGTACGGAAAGACTTTTCAATGGAATTGCGTCTTCTCGACCGCAGACAAATAAACCTTCCAACAACATTTCGTTAATCTTCGCTAATAGTTTAAATGTGTTTAAAAAGACAAATTTTCTCAACAGCAAAACTCTGGACGCATGCGGTATGGTTTTGAAAAAGCAAGAGACTCAGCAAATATTCTTACATCATTATTTTCATTGCAAAGACGTCATGTCATGAATCAATATGATGAATAAAAGACTGAATCCTATATTATGACTGGGAACATTCCAGAAACATAAATGGTAATTGGTAACCACATATCGCTGCGCCATGCACCCAGCAGGGAGCGTAATTTAAAAAGAAACATGAAAGCCCAGCAAATGACTTTTAACCAAAACATAACAAAGATATAAATTTTGTAGTGAACAGCCGAATGTCATTACCATTGCACACCCTTTGATATGGCTCCAATTTTGTTTCCCCACCTGAAGGAAATATCTTATCACCCCCCCCCCCATGACCGAGTCACCACCCCTAATACACTTCTTGAAGAACCAACTGTAACAAATCACAACATATCGGCGTTTATAGTAATACAGTGAGGTATGATTCAAGTCAAAATATCAAAATAAGAAACGTAAAAAATGCAAGATTTATTTGAAGTATTATACTTATTATACTATCTGTGTGATAGATAACTATAGATACGTGAAACCTTGTTGATCTTGAGATTATGTTGTTTTATATATGTTTTCTAAATTGTCTGCTGATTTTGATATAATGAATACATCATACCATATTTACGACCCCATCACCCCAACTTGTCTGTACAAAGAGAGAAACTATGATAATCTTTTCTAAAAACCGTACAGCCCGTAATAAATCATTAAAAAACATTAATCCATTCCCCTTTTCTTGATTAATAAAATCCATTAATAAAGTGTTAACCACCGGGTTACAGGCAATCACAAACAGGTTTGCAAGTATTCTTGACAACGCTGTAGTTGCAATAACTTTTAGTCGCATATTGTTTGCAGTAACTTCGATGGAAAGAATTGACCTTCTGCATTGCACAAGTCTTTACACAGTTTTGCATCATATATGTCTTGTACCTGTTGTTGTTGCAATATTTCTCCCATATTGGACAATTAACGTTCTTGTCAACACAACCTGAAAGTATATTTCAATCATGAGCCGCAGAGGCGGGACAATAGACTACCAACTCTGGGCGAGCTACACTGGAAGAGTTTTTTCAGTAAAGGCTGTTTCTGATCTCTGAATCAGCCCAAAACAAATCATCGCCCGTGGTTAACTAAAGCATTCTTACCAGTTCTAGCTGGAGTTGTTGGTAATGGCAGTGTTTTCGGGCGTGTTGTTGGTTTTGGCTTGGGTTTTGGCTTTGGTTTTGGCCTCACACCACCTCCCTTTCCATCACCTAAAATATTGCGAATGCCATCATTAACAATTCAGCCATATTAAGCTCGAGTCGTATATGGGCTAATATGCCAACGAGCCGAGAGCGACTGATAACTTCACCATGATAATGTGTAAACGTCTTCAAATTTCCACCACAAATCCAATCGTTAACATCGCTATATATAATCAGTTTTGTTTTTCAAAAATACATTTTGCATTACTTACAGTTCATTCTGAAAGCTGGAGGTGTTTTGCCTAAACAGAAGAATTAGAATTCACATTCGTCAAAAATTACTACAAATTTTGGTTACTACACACATTTTGTTTGAACACAAGGCAAATACATGATATCGTAGACCAGCACCTCTTAAAGCAGAACATCTATCAAGAAATTTATTTTGGCACGGAAAGACTTCCTTGACTAAATTATACAGTTCACGATCGTAACTTCGAAGTTCAGCCCTTGTGTTGACGTGATTGTGAATTCCGTTTGGTTTCCCATCCCAGGTTTCTGTGTTCACGTCAAAAAAGCTTGTAACACCTTCGGCAAAGAACTCGCGATCTGTAAAAAAATAAAGCCGAATTACGGTGTTTGAAATGTTACCGACCAATATCTTGCAAAAAAGGTCTTCAATCCCTCCAATGGGCGACTCATTTAAATTTGAACTGTGTTTAAAGTTGGTCAACCATCTATAAACTAATATATTGCGCTACTAGAAATTACCAATATCGCAGAGTTTTATTTTCACGTATTTTCTCAATACTTTGCAACTAACGTATCATATTTTACTAGTTTTGGAACTCTCTTCCGCCTGTTCTCACATCGTAACTTACTTACCTGTACTCATGTAATAAGTATTCCTCCATCTCTGATCTTGGCCGTATTTCCTCTGTCTGTATAAAGCTCCAATTCTTCGATCCATGGACCTTGTCAGTCCGAGATTATGAACGGCGTGTGCAAACTCATGCAAGAATATATCCTCGCCCCTACCCCCTCCGTAATAACGGTCACTCGGTCGACACAAAATATTCTCCTCCCCTCCTGTTGAAATGGGTTTATCTAAAGTGGCCCCTAAGCCTCTTGCGCGCTGGTTCCACCAATCAGGAAGATAGCTATGCTCGGGGATGTCCGTCGTGCGCTCGCGTTCGGCGATGACGCCAGCACGACCATAGCGATCGTGTAAACGATCACGAATGTCTTTTCTGTCCGCGAGAGCAAAACGCACAACATAACAGGCACGTTGAATAGCCCGGTCATCCACGCGATTGGAGCTGATGATTGGTACGCCATACGCATGCGCGTACTTTTGATAGAAATTATGCAAATTCATTTCACGGCGAATCCCTCGGGGCAGTCGTCGGACGGTGCAATCATAGTCTGTCCTGGCGACGCCACGTCCACCTCGACGACCTGAAAGTTTGTTGCAGAACATGATATAAACGTAACTCGTGTTGGAAAGCCATGCTCAGTAAAAGACGTAATTTACTAAAGGGCATCCAGGGTTTTATTAGCTACGGCGACACAGTACTTCTTTCTAAGGACCTGTTATGTTGGAGCAAGTTATCCCGGCTAGGCGAGGTGAAAACTGCATATAATGAAAGACTAATCAGGTTAAGCCTTTGATGTGATGCGCTTTTCACCTTGCCTAGCCGGGATAACTCGCTCCATATAAACAGACCGTAACAAAGCTATTGTGTAACCTTATTGCTGCAATACTGCGCAACTCTAACGTTGATTTCCTTACCAATTTGGAAAGCGATGCCAGTTGTATTTCCACTTGCTATTGCCAACGCTTCGGTTTTCTGCAACAACCCAAAATTTGCTGGCGCTGAAAGGTTAATATGTAATAAATAAACATATTAGCAAGCACGTACTTCACTTTCATGGCCTAAGCCATCATATCTGTTTCCAATGGGCAAAACCACGCTCAACACCGTAGAGATTTTCGTAATATTTATTTATATATTCTAAAATGATTGCGTTTGATTAGATTACATTATATTATTGATTGGTGAATAAAGAACTTAACACATTACAAATAAAGATTATAGTACCTGAAGAGTGGGTCTCTACGGCTTGAAACAGCACTTCATTTCATTTCATACACAAGCTATATGCTCAATATCAAACTCAAATCTCTTTGTTCTTATCCTAATATATATAACTGTCCCGAATCAAATTACAAATCAAGACATATCCTATTGCAAGCAAATCAAGTTGAATCAAAGTATAATCAAGATAAATTAAATATGACGTAACAAATATAAATAATAATATGTAAAGTTCTGTCCGAAGGTGGGCTGTCCGAAACAATATCTCTTCTCTGATGTATGTAATAATGTTCATTAAATACGTTTGTTATTCCTTTTTAGAAACAGGCTCTTCCGCGTTTTATTCTAGAGAACAGGATTGCTCCAAATATAAGCGAACTCCGAAGCCGTTTACGGCCAGAAAACAGCGGCGTATTTGAAATAAAACACTAGCAATCTGGCACTTGTGCGCATCGCCAGCAAATAGTTCAGACGATGATAAGAAAGATGCAAAGATGCGAAAACATAGCTTACCAATATCAGTATGATTTGTGACATTTGTGACATTTGTGATATTTGTAACAATGGTTACATGAGCGTCTACAACCTGGAACAGGCAAAATCCAAAAATGAATATCCAGTGCGTCATATTCAGCGTCGCCGTTAGACAAATGTCGTTCGTTGCTGAGTGAGTCTTGGCGCAACTGCCTTCGCTGTTTGCTGGGTGTTTATGTAGTTTGAGAATTGCTGATGGCTCGCGGAGGCGTGAAAAAAAAGTGAAGTGTCAACACCATCAATGGTCATATGATATTGGTAGCACGGGTGTCAGAGGAAGCATTTTTACCCTCGAAAGGTCGGGCTCGCATCCAGCGGCGAAAGTGATGTGGCAATCCTCGGTTATCAATAGTTTTACAACTGCATGTAATCGTGTGTATATTTTAAGGCCCGTGAATACGAGCCTTGTTCTGATGAAGTTGACGCAGCGCGTTTACCAGCGTAACCAAATCATGATTCCTGTCGAAAACTAGGCTCTTATTACACTATACCCTATCTGCTGGTCGCGACACCTTCGCCCCATTTAAAGAAGCAATGCTACGTTGCAAATGACAGATTTTGTATACTCAAAATTTTATAAAATTCGGAAACTCTGTGATATTGACTTTCATTAAATCTTATAATTGACCTTGTCGACACGCTTTCTTAGCACAAGAAAAAAAGTTAATCTTGTTTTGCGCCGACTTCCTGTCTTTTAAGCTACACACGTCTAGAAAACTAGAATTACGCACTTCAAAAGCCCCTTACAAAACCAGGAAGGAATATGAACTTGGCAAGAGGTCACAGTGTAGTGTTGTAGGAACGATATAGGAAGTCACTAGCAGTTTTGCATGTTTAGCCATCATAGAGCCAAAATATATTTGAGTTTATAATGCAATATCTAACCTCTTTTAGCGGACATTCGGGCGGAAATGTTTATGAATATTCTTGGGAAATATCTGTTCAGTTCGTAGCATGATATTGAATTGAGGTAAACGAAATTACATGCTTTTTTCAGAGGACGGCATTGCAACAAAAGATCTTTATGGCATCACATGCAGTGATGGCATTCAGCGCCACTGTATATTCTCTTCCCGGTCTACGTTGTTCTCAGAGAGCTTCTCAAACACTTGCCTTTGGTCACCCGCTTGGTTTGGCACAAAATTTCGTATTTATACAGATCATTATTGATCATTTTATGCAAAAATGATGTTTTCAAATCGTTGATGGTATAGTACTTCTGGCTCTGACGAGACGCACCCCGGAAAAACTCATCATTAGACAACAAAGGTTTTAAAATACACAGACCTATCGTTGAGAATTGAGCGTGTAAAGTACTTTTTAGAAAATATAAAAGAGAATGTTTCAGATATGGTCATGCGATCAAATGAATTGAGCAACATTTTGGGCGTTGCACCGTATCGTTTTAGCGTCGCTTCGGCTTATACATGCTCTTCCGGATCGATTGCACAACATCCATTCCCTCCCTCCCTGCGTTGGCCGTGCTGACTGCTGACGTCTTTGGACACATGATCTACCAGGTGTTATGCTTCCCATGGGTACTGAATGTTTATATAAACCCTCACCATCGCTCACAGCAAGGATATACGCCACTGTGGACAGCAACATAAACGACGTTCTTGTTCAAAATGAAGCAGCTTGCAGTGGGAATTCTTTGTTTTGTTTTTGCACAAATCTCAGCGCTACCAACAACTTTGCAGCCAACAACTGAAACTAGAGGTAGGCTTGTGTGAAATCGTTTTCGCTCAGTTAATGCTATTCTCGAAATAATTCATTTCAACTTCCGAAGATGGCGTCGAAAACGCCAAACTCTTTTCGCTCACTAGAGCATTGTATTGTTTATTCATGCCCCTTGCGTTTGTTGGATAATATTTAATAAGCGTGCGACACCATTGAAGGGCGAGTTTACTAAGTTCTTGAAAAGCGGTTATTTCGTCTGACGTATGTTATATGAATATGAACGACAATATATGACGTTTGCGCAGGACCATGTATTATTTAGCACAAGTAAGTGCATGCAAATAGGGATATCATGCCATTAGATGATACAATATGCATGAAATATAATGAATATAGAATCATCAGAGAGTGAGAAGTACTTGAGAAGTACTTTTTCAGACACAATGGTGAAATATGAGAAATAGGTGAAGCAGACTTTATGGCACAATCAAGTCTCTCCCTTCCTCCTCAAAAAAGCATAATTTTCCCGTGTGTATTGGAACAGCCGTTTCTTCCTATTTTGTGCCTTTGTTTAGCATGATAGACTTTTTGCTTTGCGCGGTATTGCGCAGTACTCTCAGCTGCTGATGAATAGTTTGCGCAGTGGAAACCGTGTTTGATTATCACTAACACTCACAGCAACATGCTAAATAAGCATTATTAATTAAAAGGAGATTTTAATTTCACTTTAAATGCTTCGGTGATAAAAGGCTGTGTTGAAGGAACTTCAAAAGAACCGTCGTTGTTTTGAATACTGTCGAGGTTTGGATGAAAACACACTTTGATCATAGCCATAGAAGTAAACCTTATAGTGAGATTCTCATTGCTGTAGAAACACAAACGTAGTCAATTCTGATTGCCTTTTATATCACATTTTATATATAATGGCTGCTGGATTTTGCGTTAACAAAGTAAACACGGAGGTTTTCACACTCTAAAGTAAATATTCGCGCTATTTTTTGCGAGTTAAAAACCATGCATTGCATTGTGATAACAAATGGGTGCTCATTTAACTTACTCGACTATAAAAAATGCCCGATTAAAAAACGACGTCAGGAAAAATATGTTTCTCAAGAGGAATATATTTCACTGCGATCATAAAAAGATGTATCATGACAGGTCCTTGAATGAAAACCATTTCGAGAAGGCTATCACTAATAGAATAAAACAAGCACATTTTTACAGCCAGTTGCAATTCTGATATCTCCACTTCCTATTTAGACAGTGAAACCTGTCTCCAGGATGCGTTTATCAACGCCACGAAAGATGCAGTAGAAAATGGAACAATTCAACTAACAGTTGGTAAGTTACTGCAGTGTGGGATCACGTCGCATTAAATGATCAGATTCTGCTTGATTGCTAAATTAGTAAATCGCATGGGTAGCTTTGTTACCGGGGCACAACAGCCCGTAAAGCCTTATCATGGCAGACGATTTGTACTAAGCATGATGCATGCGATCGACGACAGCAGCAGGAGAGACAATGTCAAGGTTTCATATGATTAATTTCCTGACTCCTGGAGACAAAGAAAGATTGCAATGCCGGAAGGGTGATATTATCACCACATACCAGTTTATACCTTGCACTACACTTGCACATACAAGTCTACCGCAAAATGCAACTCATTAGGCGGCTCATTTGCCGGTACAAACACACAATCATTTCTATTAATTTCTTAGTATTCTGTAGGTGTGAATCAAAGTTGAGCGTTCTAGCAAGTGAACCAATTCTTTCATATCAACTTTCAACACTCTTCATTGGGTTCTTCATTGGTTAATCGATTTCTTGTCCCTTTTTCAGATCCAGGATTTGAACGTTCTGGTGCCAGCGCGCCGACTAATTACGACTGCACAGTACGTGGTGTACCAGCGGCAGTTCGCAGGAGATTACGCCTGAGCACATTCTACACCCAATACGCGCATGCGTACGGCATACCGGTGCTCAGTTCGAGCCGCGTAAAGAGGAAAGCCCTGGAACGAGCCTGTTACGTCATGAGGTTCTTGTTCGCCGACCGGAAAGATGTCCGCGATTGGTTTTACCGAAGAAACGGCCGTGCTGGTATAATGGCCAGATCCGAAGGCACAACGACAATTCCCGAGCACAGCTTCCTACCAGCATGGTGGAACCAACGCGCACGGGGACTGGGCGCTACTATCCAGGTTCCCATTTCGACCGGAGGGGAAGAGAATCTACTATGCGAGTCCGGGGACCGTTACTACAATGAGGATATATTTTTGCATGAATTTGTGCACGGGATTCATAATTTGGGCGCCACTGGAGCCATTCCATCATTTGACGCCCGCTTGCGGGCCGCTTACAACCGAGCGCGCTCGTCGGGACTGTGGCGGAACACGTACGCCTTGAGTACGGACCGCGAATATTTCGCTGAAGGAACCCAAAGTTTCTTTAATGTCAACGCGTACTCGCAAAGGCCAAACGGAGTACATAATCATGTCAACACACGAGAGAAATTACGTACTTACGATCCCACGCTTTATAACTTGGTGAAAGAAGTGTTTCCATGTCAAAACAATTTTCTCAAGCGATGCGACGCCAAAAATGGTATGTTGAAGTCTTTTTTAATGATAGTGTATACGGATAAGTTGCGATATAACTTTCGCTTGGAACCATAGAGAACTTTTGCAAGAAAAACTGCCTTGTGAAATTGATGTATCATATCTTTTTTCCAAACTTATTTCAGGTAAAGCACCGCCGTCATTTAGAATGGACTGCAAAAGTAAGTACGTTTTGCGTAATTCATGAAACATTTTGATGATCGTGAAACTAATTGGGTTTTCTCTTTTTCTTTGAAGATGGAGGAGGAACAGTAGTTACAGATAAACCTCCGAAACCTAACACACCTCCTGTTCCAACTCCTCCCGTCCCAACTCCTCCAAAACCAGACACTCCCCCTGTTCCAACTCCTCCAAAACCAGACACTCCCCCTGTTCCAACTCCTCCAAAACCAGACACTCCCCCTGTTCCAACTCCTCCAAAACCAGACACTCCCCCCGTTCCAACTCCTCCAAAACCTGATACTCCACCTGTTCCAACACCTCCAAAACCAGACACTCCCCCTGTGCCCACACCACCAAAACCAGACACTCCCCCTGTGCCCACACCACCAAAACCAGACACTCCCCCTGTTCCAACACCTCCAAAACCAGACACTCCCCCCGTTCCAACACCTCCAAAACCTGACACTCCTCCCGTTCCAACACCTCCAAAACCAGACACTCCCCCTGTGCCCACGCCACCAAAACCAGACACTCCCCCTGTGCCCACACCACCAAAACCAGACACTCCCCCTGTGCCCACGCCACCAAAACCAGACACTCCCCCTGTGCCCACGCCACCAAAACCAGACACTCCCCCTGTGCCCACGCCACCAAAACCAGACACTCCCCCTGTCCCAACTCCGCCAAAGCCAACACGTCCAAAACCAACACGCCCAAAGCCCAGTAAGTATCAGCGAATGCTATAAAAAAGTAATACGACGATATATCGGGCGAAATTGCGAAACGTGAACGCTTAACTTCAATTTTACATATAATGTGATGTTTTTCTTCTTTCAGACTGTTATGATAGAAACCAAAACTGCCGCTCTTGGGCCAGAAATGGTGAATGCAGCCGAAATCCACTCTACATGAAACCAAACTGTTGTGGTTCATGTAGCGGGAAACCAACTATAGTCAGACCAATTTGTCGGGATTCTAATACCTACTGTTCCTATTGGGCTCGGTTTGGAAATTGCCGCTATAACTATTACAACATAAGACAGTATAGGTACATGACAATAAACTGCCGAAAAAGCTGCGGTTGGTGCCGCTGACCATTTCGATACCTTGTAGAACAATTGGATATATATAGGGACATTAGAGTCTAAAAGGGGATATAATAGCATTACCAATAAAAACTTCATGTTTACATCATTCATTTCACGTAAAGAAAATTGATCCGATAATAAAATACAGTTTTAATGTCATCAATATGTTATTCAAGACATCTTGTCTCAGACTCTGACTGAAGAAATAATGAAAAATAAGTGCTTAATTCTGCTAGTTCAAAGCTCCTAATATGACCCGAGTTATCCATTTTGAAGGAATGCAGATTTGAATATTTATTGCAATAGGAATGAAGCCCCCGTGAATGTTCCCAATACTCCAGTTTCCGTTGTGCAGATCTTTTGGCAACTCTTTCCGACGATACGCCGGACCCATACTAAGGTGTCAACAGAATATTGAATGGAAACCAGACCGTATCCCACCGATACAAATAGTTGTTGAATAAGAATACAGTGCAGCACCACTCAGTTAGAAAAACAATACACAAATCACACTTCGCATTGGTCCGGCCAAGGTAATATTTTGCTACGTTATTTTGTATTTCCTATCACGAACACGCAAGTGAGCTTATATAAAGAGAGTATTACCTAAAGCAAAGATCGAAATTCACAGAGTGTCAGCCGCTAAGCTAAAGATGTTTTCGAAGTCTCGTTTTTTGGCCGCTTTCGTCCTGAGTATGTGCGTATTCCTCTCAGGTCTTCACGTCAAAGGTATGCAACTATTTTTTTACCACAAATTTCATGTAAACTGTTTAAGATCTTACTTTTTAACGGCACCGTTTAACGTGAATATTTCGGTAAAGGCTTTCGTGAAAAAAGATGGTTGCTTAACCATGTAATACAGTTAACTAATGAAAACTGTGGCGAATGTTTGTGGCGAAATGTGTCGATCAGGAGTTGCGAAGTTAGCATTGTCTGTTGTAGTGTGAAACCTTAATTATATATCCATATTCTCTTGTATCTTCTACACTTTCTTTCGTATGAAATATTTCTCGGAGCATCCATTCTCAAAGAACAAACATTCAGCTTTTGAAAGCGAATTTAAAGAGTACTATTAGCGCGCGAATTATGCAAAAACGTAAGCTTCGTGAAGTCGTAGTGTTCTGGGTATAACCGGATATGATCGATTCATCTTACGGGGATATTACCATTAAATCGATAGTCTAGGATAGACAACATTTTCTTTTTTTTTAAGTTTTTATTTCCTGGTTTAACACCTTAAGAAATTTTCACATGACGCCTGAAAATTGCTTTGTTAATTGTTGTTTATGAAACCGTAGTTGAAATAATCGTTTCCATGGCAGCAATTGCAAGATCACTGTGGTTTATATTCATGATGCAGCATGACTGGGCACTAATTTCAGCTGACTAACTTAGGGAGCTGTTTTTAAAAAGCATAATACATTTGATATCCTAAATTCTTTCCCTAAAACATGCTGAGTTTAGGCGTCATACAGTAAGATCTAGAAGACGTTTACAAGTTGACATGAATGTTGAGATTTTAGGGATTTAAGCTTTATGATTTTTTAGTTTTATGCGACAATGGTGTTTTTGCACGGCAAAATTTCGAGAGCTGTAGGCATTGATGCTAAAATTAAACTGCAACGTCGCTGGATATTTCCGTGGCTGGAATTGCAGCAATTTGTTGATATTTTTACGAACTGCTTGATCAGGATGTGAGCCTTTGTTTTTCTTCAAAACAAGCGTACAAGTGCCAAGGCTAATTGTATATTGCAATTAGAAAGAAAGTTGAACACACCTTTCAACTCTGATGGTTGTTCCGATGGCTGTGAGCTGTTCTTGGGAGCATCTTCCCTAAAAATAAAGAACATTTATCAACAGAATATTGACAAAGCAACAATCTCTAAATCTCTTTATCACTTTATTCCTCTGAACTCCAAGGCTTATCAATTAACTGGTATGCTCTATTTCTGGTTTAGGAACAAATGCAGCGACAATTCGCCAAGCCGTGACAACGGTCCCCCCCAGTACAACCCAGGCTGTGACGAGAAATACTACAGCTAACTCCACCACAACTGAAGGTACGAAGATAATACCAGGAGGATGGACGGGGGGGAAGAAGTAACTAACTTTAGTTAACATCAATAAACCTCTTTTTAGCTTGTGCAGACGAGAACAGGAGTTGTTCACGGTGGTTCAAATTTGGCTACTGCTACAATGGTTACGTTTTTGGTTACATGAGAAAAGTCTGTAAAAAAACCTGTGGCTTTTGTGGTAAGAGATTAACGATTAACGATTAAGAAGGATTAACGAGTTACCTCACAAACGCGCTGATACCAGTGATAGATCAGAAGAGATCTTGTTCATCGGTTTTTAAGGCTAATCTTACATGATCACTTCTCAGTTCTCGCAATTCGGTTGTACACGTTATGCCAGTAATTTTACACGACTTATCGGACTTAACAAAATTATTGTCTGTAACAATAATTTCCCTTTGATGGCGGGAAATTGACCAATCACATTAATCAATCTTTCGCAGGACACATGACCGCAGAATGTCGTGACAAGTATTATTACTGTCCCACTTGGGTCAGACGCAGACCATCCGCCTGTACGATGACATTTTATCAGATAAGATGTCCATATACCTGCGACGCCTGTGAAGAATGAAGGGAAGCTTTGGTAGCTCGAGAACAACGAGAATCTTAGGCTTACAAGCGAAGCCTGTTGTTCACGTTGTTTGAAGGTTTCCGACCGAAAGTTCTACTGATTTTATCTACTTTTAACATAGACTTCATGCAGTTTTAGACTTTTAGCTGGATGGTAAACAGAATAGAATATTATAAGAAAATATTACAAGCCGATGTTTAAATATTACGTCAATCATGTAGAGGTAAAAAGGAGGTGGGGTAGACAAATTCCCCACTCCCCCTGAACCCCGGTGCTCCGTGGTCCAGGCAAAATAGAGGACAAGTCATATAATTCTGGTAAATGTATTGGAACTGACCTATTTTTCTATTATTCTCTGACCCGTTTCATTTTCACGAAACTTCCTTCGAATATCAAGTACTGATAAAGCACTCGTTGTAAAGTGTGATCTGTAATGTAAAATAAAATTTTAGCAACATACCCTTCCAGATTGTCTGATTAAACACCGAAATATTCTAACGCATGACAACAGCCTGTGAATTACGACGACAGAACCAGGTGGTCTATCTCAGCGAATAAAACACTTTGGTAGTAGAAAGTGGTGTTCCAGAAGAAAACATATTAGAGGTTTTAGCATGTCAGTTCACTTTGTCTAATGGCAAACGTTTTTACAGAGTAGAGTTTACAGAGGAAAGGTGATTTTACTGAAACATTCTAATTTACTCTGAACTGACTGGACTATTGCATAAGATCTCAAACAAAATGAACTCACAACGCCACACTAGGCAATTTAATTAATCAACTTGATTAGAATAATTACATGGTTATGAACATCATACAACTTCACTTAAATTAAATTAAGAAACAAATATATATATACAGCATTTATTCAGCAGCTCACAGGGGCATGTTCTAAGAAGATTTAGTTGGTTTAATCAATTTGGAGGATCTTGCTTTTCAGCAGGTTGCTCAGGAGAATAAGGAGCTGTTGAACTTTGATCTGGAGGATTCATGGAAGGTGGGGGGCCAGGGTAAGGTGGTGGGCTCATCATGGTCCCTCCGGTAATGATCCTTCTTTGAAAAAACATGATCAACTTTATTTTCACTTTCCCAAAACCACATTGATACATCTCAGGGGTTTCTTGAATGCATGCCAGTTCCCACCCACGTTTTCCCATCTCAACAATTACTGGAGTCCAATCTGTCTTCACTGATACTCCCCCAAAACTCTGAGAAATCTTGTGGAAATACTCGAGAACTGCACCCTGGTAGACTGGAGTGGGATCTTGAAGTTTGTGCAATTCCTTTTCAAAAAACCATACAGAATTCATACTGGCAGAGGTTGAAAACGCACCAGATTGTTGCTGGGATTGATCGAGAAAAACTTCCACTAGCTTCCAACCTTGATTCAGGTACGTTGCTAAGGTTCCTAACCAATCACAATGCACCGTTGGTCCACCCATTTTAACTGTGAAACCAATGGGGACATCGATAGCTTGGTAGACATACTTTGCTGGTGTTGGTTGGTTGGGAATTTCAAAAAGTACATCAACACCAATTGCAGGACTTCTCCCAGAAGTGGCAGCAGACATTCCTTGGGTGGTAACCTGTCCATTGACTTCGACACATATCAACCGCCCACCCAAAGAGCTATGGTGCATAATCTTATTGATAATATCCAAGGTATTTGCAACGGTTCCATGCGGCTTTGAAGTTGAGAAGATGCCACCAGTAAAGTATTGTAGATGCATGGATGATTTTTCAATCAATAACCGATTACCACCTCCAGAAGACGTCACCCCAACAGGCCTGCTATACAAAGCTTCAAATGGGATTTGGACTTGACCAAAACCTGCCGTATTGGCTACCCCCGGTACACGGTAGAAAGTATTCAATGTATAACCCTGTTGCAAATATCCGGCAATGGTGGGATAGTAGGCATCAACATTGCTCGTTACAGCAGTTTTGCCAGCGCTAAATCCGGACACAAAATGGCTACTCATTTGAACAGGAATGGTCACCAATAAACACTCAAGAGACGAACCTTGGTAAGGTTGAACGTCCTCTGGTAAAGGAGTGTGTTCTCCCGCATCTTTGTTCTTTCCACTTAATTCTGGTATAGATATGATCGCCCCCATATGGAATAATATCGATTGAATTACAGATAACGTAGTCACTGAGACGAATTCTTTTATTAACTGACTTGATTGTCAACATTAGTTACATTACGCATACAAAATATTGCAAATTAACTATTTTTCGCGAGCACCACGCGAGATCACACGCAAAGCCAAGGAATGACGGGTTATATTTTTATGTTACGAGGGTTCGAATATACATTATATATATTAGCATAATTTATATAATACACACTTTAATATATATACGTATATATTTCATTGTATTTTCACGTAAGATTTCATTGACCAACTCAATCAGGATAATTACATTATTTCGAGCATCGTTAATTACTCTCTAATTAACAAACAAATATATAGCTATATAGAACATTTTAGCCACTGTTTTTTTCAAATCGTTCTTAAAGGTTCCTTGAATAAATCGACCCTAACAGCTATATAGAACATTTTAGCCACTGTTTTTTTCAAATCGTTCTTAAAGGTTCCTTGAATAAATCGACCCTAACAGGGAGGATCAAGCTTTTCAGCTGGTTGGTCAGGGGGCGACGGGTCTGTTAAAATATGATCAAGGGGGTTCGTCGAAGATGGCGGACCAGGGTAGGGAGGTGGTGGGGCTGGTGGGGTCATCGCCTCTCCAGCAACGATCCTTCTTTGAAAAAACATGATCAACTTAATTTCGAACTTCGCAAAACCATACCGATAAAACTCGGGAGTTTCTTGGATACACGCCAACTCCCATCCACGTCTACCCATCTCGGCAATCACTGGAGTCCAATCTGACTTCACAGATATTCCCCTGAGTCCCCGAGCGACCTTGTGAAAATACTCGAGGACAGCACCCTCAAAAACTGGAGTGGGATCTTGTAGCTTATGCGACTCTTTCTCGAAAATCCACACGGAATTTATGCTGGCAGACATTGTAAATGCACCATTCTGCTGTTCAAATCGATCAAGGATAATTTCCACTAGCTTCCAACCTTGATTTAAGTAAGTTGCCAAGGTGCCCAACCAGTCACAATCCAAGGTAGGTTTGGGCCGGAAACCTCTTTTCAATGTGTAACTAATGGGAACATTGATGGCTTGGTAGACATATTTCGCTGGTGTTGGTTGGCTGGGAATTTCAAAGAACACATCAACGCCAACACCTCTCTCAAAAATTCCTTGGGTGGTGACCAGTCCATTGACCTCAACACAAATCAACCGTCCACCCACAGAACTATGTTGCATAATCTTATTCATGATAACCGAGCTATTTGCAACTGTTTCATGTGGCCTTGATTGGATACCAATGCCAGATTGTTGTACATTGATTGTAGACTTTTCAATCAATAACTGTTTACTGTCTTCACATGACGTTATCCCAACAGGCCTGCTATACAAGGCCTCAAATGGTATTTGCATTTGACGAAAGCCTGCCTGAACGACAACCCCTGGTACTCGGTAGAAAGTATTTAATGTGTAGCCCTGTTCAAAGTACCCTGTGATGGTAGGATAATAAGAGTCAAGATCGCTTGTTAGCGCAGTTTTGCCAGCGCTGAAACCAGACACAAAATGGCGTGTCATTTGAACAGGAACGCTTACCGATAAACACTCAAGAGACGAACCCTGGTAGGATTGAGCGTCCTCTGGTAAAGGAGAATGATCTCCTGCATCTTTGCTTTCAACTTTGCCACTTTCGGGAGTAGATTTGTTCGCTCCCATACTGAACAATATAGACGATATGTCAGGAACGTCAAACTATATATATACACAAGAGGTGTGAGCAAAACTTATCTTTGTCGGAATTTTCCGCGTGATCAACTTAGGTATAAAAACAAAGAGTTAACAGTTGCCAAGATATTTTATATTGTAGCTTCAGCAATTGCTTCCAAGAGCGCTACTAGCATAATTGTCGTTAAGTGCAGCAAACAATTGTTAATTACGATATGACAAAACACGTAAGAGGCTAAGAGCTATAGAAATTGAAAAATTCCTAGGAAACAAAACTCTTTATAGCAAAAAAGGACAGACTGTCAAGAGCACGTGATGGTCTACACGTATGAATTCCGATACAAATACAAGACAAAGATTCTATGGATGTTCAGCTCACCAAGATTATAAACTGATAAGGTGAACAGTGAAGAATGAGGAATTATTATTCACAAACAGCTACAAAAACGTAGTAAACAAAGAAGGTAATCTTATCTGGGGTTTTTTTATCTTATTTATTTCTATTTATTATTAATTAGGTAATGGTTCCACAACCACATTTTTAAAATTATTTTACACCAGGACAGTGTTCTGGGAATCGAACCCAGAAGCCAAACACATGCGTTTTTAACAGTTCGTGTACAAATAAGGTTTCTCAATTCAGTTGTAAAATTTCGTTTGGCCCCAGACATGGCCACTCTTTTTTAAAAAAATTTCGTTCTAAAAGGTTTTCAGCTGGGTGGTCAGGGGGGGGGGCAAGGAGTCTGTTAAAGTATGATCAAGGGGGTTCGTCGAAGATGGCGGACCAGGGTTGGGAGGTGGTGTGGTCATTGCCTCTCCAGCAACGATCCTTCTTTGAAAAAACATGATCAACTTAATTTCATACTTCACAATGAAACCATACCGGTAGAACTCGGGAGTTTGCTGAATACACGCCAACTCCCATCCACGTCTACCCATCTCGACAATCACTGGAGTCCAATCTGACTTCACAGATATTCGCTCGAATCCCTGAACGACTTTGTGAAAATACTCGAGGACAGCACCCTCGAAAACTGGAGTGGGATCTTGTAGCTTATGCGACTCTTTCTCGAAAATCCACACGGAATTTATGCTGGCAGACATTGTAAATGCACCATTCTGCTGTTCTAATCGATCAAGGATAATATCCACTAGCTTCCAACCTTGATTTAAGTAAGTTGCCAAGGTGCCCAACCAGTCGCAATCCAAGGTACGTTTAGGCCGGAGACCTCTTTTGAATGTGTAACCAATGGGAACATTGATAGCTTGGTAGACATATTTAACTGGTGTTGGTTGGCTGGGAATTTCAAAGAACACATCCACGCCAACACCTCTCTCAAAAATTCCTTGGGTGGTGACCTGTCCATTGACTTCGACACAAATCAACCGTCCACCCATAGAACTATGTTGCATAATCTTATTCATGGTATCCGAGCTGTTTGCAACTGTTTCACGTGGCCTTGATTGGATACCAATGCCAGATTGTTGTACATTGATTGTAGACTTTTCAATCAATAACTGTTTACTGTCTTCACATGACGTTATCCCAGCAGGCCTGCTATACAAGGCCTCAAATGGTATTTGCATTTGGCGAAAGCCTGTCTTAACGAATGTCCCTGGTACTCGGTAGAAAGTATTTAATGTGTAGCCCTGTTCAAAGTAGCCGGTGATGGTAGGATAATAAGCGTCAAGATCGCTTGTTAGCGCAGTTTTGCCAGCGCTGAAACAAGACACAAAATGGCTTGTTATTTCAACAGGAAAGCTTACCGATAAGCACTCGAGAGGAGAACCTTTATAAGGTTCATCGTCCTCCGGAAAAGGAGTGTGTTCTCCTGCATCTTTGCTTTCAACTTTGCCACTTTCTGGAGTGGATTTGTTCGCTCCCATACTGAACAATATAGACGATATGCCAGGAACGTCAAACTATATACACAAGAGGCATGAGAAAAACTCATCTTTGTCGGAATTTTCCACGTGATCCACTTAGGTATAAAAACGTAAAGAGTTTACAGTTGCCAAGGGATTTCAAAAAGCTTCAGCAATTGCTTTCAAGAGCATAATTGTCGAGTGCACTGTGCAGCTAAGAATTATCAAGTGCAGCAATGAATTTTTAATTACGTAAGAGGCTAAGAGCTATAGAAATTGAAAAATTCCTTTTTCTAATTATTATTAATTACGTAATGGTTCCACAACCACATTTTTAAAATTCTTTTACACCAGGACAGTGTTCTGGGAATCGAACCCAGAAGCCAAACACTTGCGTTTTTAACAGTTCGTGTACAGATAAGATTTCTCAATTTTGTAAAATTCGGTTTGGCCCCAGACATGGACACTGTTTTTAAAGCCAAACGAAAAGGAGGGAAACCGGAGTGCCCGGAGAAAAACCCTCCAAAGGTAACCTGAGTTTCAGGTTACCTGACCGGCGGTCCGAATTTGGTATTTTCATTAGAAATCGTCCGCAATCACAGATCAGTTTTTATCTATAGTTCACCGTTTCAGTTCCGCTCGTTCGAACCGAGTCCCAGGAATTGCCATGCAATTCTTGAGCTTCGTCACTGATTCGATCCTGCTGGTGGTCTAACGTGCGCAGCCCGCGTATTATCATATCGCAAACCCCCCCCGGAAATCAAACTGCGCTTTGTCCGACAATGGCAACAAAAATTATTTCAATTATTCAAATTTCGCATCACGTTCATGCAGTTTTGGAAATTTGGCATCATTGTAGAAAAAAATCACGACTTTTTTCGTCTCAAACTGATGTAGACAACAACACTAGCACTTCTAAGACATGCACCTCATGCACCGTTTTATTTCTTTTTTTATACGTTCTGGATTAGGGTTGGCCGGAAATGGAGGAGATAAACGTAATCGGGATAAACATGCAACTTAATTAATATCTGGTATAATATAGTAATCAATAATGTACATTACCTTTCGTACCGTATAATTACCTTTGGTATAAACAATGTACTGAATCTCACTTGCTTCTTCGCTGCATTCCAACTAGGTTCTTCTTTATCATCATCTCGACGGTGGAGCGTGCAAGGAATCAAAAACATAGTAAGTGTGTCAAAATACAAAGGGAGATTTCTTTGAAAGGTGACCTTTTCAGGCTAGAGGGTACTTTACAATATTATCCCACAGTTAAACAGTTTACCCCCAGATATCCCACATCATATACAAGTCCAAAGGGTAAGCTTTTTAGGCAAGAGGTACTATACAATATTATCCTACTGTGAAAAAGTATACTCCCCATCATGCAAGTCCTGTTATCATGCAATGCATTGTAATGTATCATGTAATATAGCAGCTATATTTTTATTCTTATGCAAACTGCATCAAGTTAGTCAAAATGATTAGATTACGTTTATTTCCTTCATGCTCGAGATCAACCGGATTTCTTAAACTGCAATTCGAAAAATTATTACCAAAAAGGGAAACAGAAGAGTGCTAGTGTCTTAACATCAAATATTCATATTTTTTTCATTTCAAACTTCAATAATTTCATGCAAAAGTATAATTTTTGATGCCACTGACGGACTGTTCTTCGAAGCGGTCGCATTATAACAAGCTGAACAGAGAACTTATATGATCATATAAGTACTCGCGATTTCCTTCGTATTAATCTAAAATTAGGCCAATACGAATTCGATGATATTTTTTCGCTGCGAGCGCGTCGCGCATGCTAATTGCATTTTGCTACTTTCATTTCAACGCTTTAAAACCATCATGCATTTTCCCCAGCCGCAAAAGTGGTCTCATACGAAGGATCGATATTTAATCATGCACTTTTTAATAACTTTTCACAGTTCTTTAACTCTTGAGCAAAGGACTTATTAAAGCTAAGTGGATAAAATTTTCAGGGTCGTCTATACACATGCATATTTTTCTCCGATAAACTGAAAACAAGAGTTGCTTGACAGACTTTTGGTATTTTACTATATTTTCCAAAATAAAATGAAAGTTTTTTTGTATAAGACCACTTTAAGTCGTTAATATTCACACGCAAGTGACAAAAACGAGGAAGATTTCATCGAGAGACCACGAAAACGTAAAACGCTCTCGTAAGAGCTGTGAGAATTTTCCTGTTATCATGCATTGTCGAAAAGGGTGAAATGTCACTTGATGTGTGAATATACTTAGTTAGACCACCATCAGGAATTCATCCCGGAATAATCATGCACAAACAACCATGCACAAAGAATCATGCACAAACAACCATGCATTACTCTAAATAGTATACCAACAGTATGTACCTCAACCAGCTTCTACTTGTACACCCGTCGGCGTCGTCTATCATCTGATCCTGCGACGATCGGCGATCTTTCATCATCTGACCAGCGACGATCGGCGATCCTTCATCATCTGATCCTGCGACGATCCCACATCCTTAACGTAGATACGAAAATATTATTTTTCCTTCCAAGAGAGAAATTTCACTATGCATAAAACACTTAGAATAAAAAGATCACTTATAGACCTTTGACATCTTCTACGCCACTCGTCCAAGGCCTTCCCATTGCGCACGCAAATACAAATTGTCATGCACATTTTGTAGGAAATGTTTATCGTTTTCTTCATGCTCCTGAGAAAATTAAAACACTCGACTATTATCTCCTTCAAGAAATACAATCCAGTTCTCATGCATTTTTATGTTTTAGAGGCTCTGTGAGCGATATTTTTGTTCAAGATGGAGAAAATACAAGTGATGGGGCCCCAAATCACTTGTATTTACTCCGCATGCGCTTGACACGACCAGACCCATGCAAAAACCGCAATCCGAAAGTTAAAAATCAAGGAGGTAAACAGAAGAGTGTTTAGCATATCTCAGTAAAAAAAGCCAAATCCCATGCAATTTTACTCATGCATATTTTCACCGAAATCGAATTGAGTTTTGTATTTGCGTGCATAAATGCCCCAAGGCAGCTCCGACAACTCTTGACTCCGACAATTCATTCATTCATTCTAAAAAGAAAACTTCGGTTAAACTAAACGGGCTTATGAAGTGAAGCCTTGTTAAAGTAACTTGCTTTCCGAGTACTTTTTGGTTTGTGGTACTGAAATCTAATTGAAACGGGAAGCAAAGAATCACTACAGATAACTACAATAGACTGGCTAAAATAACTCGGCACATGTCAAGCCAAGCATGATAAGTACATAAAGTGCTGACGGACGATACGACAACCGTGTCCGAAAAACTCCTTGTGGCAGCTGGGAAAGTTTTAGCCATAAAGTCGTGCAATTTAAAATCACAAATGCAAAATACGCGTATATTAATCAACAATACCTATTATTCGCTGTAGCGAGCGCTTGTGTTTCGCGTTCCCCATCTTTCTGCGCCGTAGTTCGTTCTGAAATAAACGAAGAAAAAACGAAATCATGATCAAGTTGGCAGCTCACTTACATTTCACATTTTGAATCGATATAATTATACAAGATAACTCATACTTTACAGCAGTGAAAATCGGCAAGAATATTATATACCTCCAGTCGCTAATGACTTCTGGCTATTTAAACCCACACGAAACGAAAGATCAAACCAACGAACAACGATGCAAAGCGAAAGATCAAACCAACAGAATAACAGACTCTTTAACCAACCATGTTCATGTACCTAAACAACATTCCTCCAACTTTTCCCTGCACTTCTTCGAGTGTTCCTTCTTCTTCGAGAGTTCCAAGTCTGAGTTTTGTCTTGAATTAACCACCTTTTATTACCTCGATAACCACACAGACAATGCACTTTATGCACCGATGAAGCTTAGCAGTGAGGCTTATTTCAAACAAACGTCGTGTATCTCATGTACAGAACACACAATAGATAATAAGGCATAACTCTTGATTAACTATTTCATTTGGCCGCGTCAAATTTAGTTTAAACAATAGATAAAGAGATGACAAACCTATTTAATTTGACCTCATTACTATATCATCTCATTATCTATTGTTTGAATGCATTCGACGCTACCAAAATGCGACGTTTCCTTATTCTGCAAACTATTTAAAAAACAGTCTGTTTTTGTCGGGAAGTATTTAGATTTTAATCTTCCATTCGGAAAGTCTGGGTTGTCTGGCTCGCCATCCCACCACCCCCTCACCTGTTAAAGTTACAGTAATAAGGTCCGCCCCTTAATTATTAAAATAGTCAATTTTGATTTATTCCTTTTAAGTGGTCTCTGTCTCTCTGAGGAAAGTATCAACACCTTTTGGTAAATGATAATTTTTTCCTATCGTAATTTCCGGTGTTTCATATCAACCTTGCATAAAAATATCAAATGACAAAGTGAAAGTGCTTGCTTGAAAGTGCTGCGTTGCAAGATGTCTTCGAAATCAGTCTCTTGTGAATGGCGAAAAAAAGGCAACGAAGTTTACCTTTCGGCTGCCAATCTAAGTCCCGTTCTGAGGAAAGAAAGGCTACAACAAGCCATAAACATTTATCTTAACGCTTTTCAAACACAAGAGAATGACGACGAGCTGTCCAGTGCGGCGAAAAATCTGGCCATGGCGTCGTGGCGTCTTGCTGAAATTGTTGAAGAAAAATATCTGCATATTTACCATTTGAAAGAAGCTGTCAAGTATTTCTCAGTCGCTTACAACGCTGGGCTGACTGGCAAGGCTCAAAGTTGGATTGAGCCTTTGCTAACAAGCACAAGACAGTTCATAGATGATGCAATATTATATTCACAAAACATAGTCAATTTTCCTCAAAGGTCAAAGTTACTCTATGACATTGCTAATGAAATTAGTGAGGATGGTCTGAAAGCACATTGCTTTTTAAGCCTTGCTGATGCAACTTTCAAGGCAGGAGTTTCAGCACTTTCGAAAGGCAAATACAAAGATTGTTTAACTTTAATGCATGATTGTTATTACCCTGTTGAAGAAGCCAGGAGATTTAGCAACAGCGATCCATTTGTGACCACAGAAGTGTCAGTTTATGAGATTGATATATTTGTCCACCAGTGCACAGCTGAGTCAATCCAAGCACGCACAACTGGGGACAAACTCTTCGATAAAGTACTCCTTGAGGAAGACAACCTTAATGTTGATATGGTATGGGAAGTTGTTGATTGGTACAAACGAGCAATCCTACTAACGAGAGAGAAAGATGTTGAGTTCGAGGCAATTGGCCACAGCAGGCTAGGCAGAGTTTACGATCAGGTGCTGAAGTTGAAGAACAAAGCAAAGGAAAATTTCATGCGGTGTCTTGAACTAGTTAATTCCATGTACCCACGGGTGTTTACCACAGAGAAATGGTACCAAGAGGCCACCGAAACACTTAAACGTTACCAGCAAGAAACTGTGAGGAAGGAAGAGGAAGCCTGGTCAACAGAGAAACAAGAAATTTTGCTCGAGTTGAAAGATGATATTAAAAAGTTAGAAGAACTTTCAGAGGATGCAGGGGATCTTTTGCGGCACATCTACAAAGCCTATCCACCGAAAAACAAGAGTCACAAGCTCAACGAATCGCTGCTGAGTGGAGCAAATCGAAATGTCAAGAAAGCTCTACGAGATAGCCTGTTGCATTATCACCCTGATCGACTTCAAGCTAAAAATCTTGGCAAGAAGTGGGTTGTTCTCTGTGAGGAAATTACAAAATATCTCAACAGAAAATACGAGGTGTATAAATAAACCCCAGACCAGCAAAGGAATATATTTTTGGTCAATACTATAGCAAAGGTGTTTATATATCAAAACATTTTAAGAATATTTCTGTGACTTTTTTCAATATTCAAAATCCTAGAAAAATAGACAATTATTTTAATGTTCTGTTGATAAAGACCTTTTCATTATTAGGTTTCATTAAGTTTTTATATTAATTAGCTTTATTAGCTTAATAGTTATAAACTGGATGCACAAATCTTTTCTTGTGAAAGTTTAGCTTCCAAAAACTTTAGATAACTTTAAAACTTTAAGAGTTTGTTAATCAAGGTAATTTCTGTAAAGACATAGTTCACTTTGTTGCTTTTCAACTGACTTTGCATTAAACATTTCCCAATAATATTATATACTTTATTAGTTAATTTATTCTTCATCAGCCTCTAGGTTAATACTATTTCCAAATTTTCCATAAAGTTTAGCTTTCAAAGATTTCAGTACTTCTTGTATTTCTACAAACTGCTCTTCGCAACTTGTTATTTCATCTTTCATTCTGGTCCTTGCCTTTTCTAAATGATCTTCTATGTCCTCTTGTGCCATTTGGATAAAAACTTCGCCGACTTTATACCTGGGTATTATCAAGTGAAGGATTTAAACAAATAAGTATTTCTTGAGTACAATTATAGCCAGCAACTCAATGTGTTGGCAAACAACTTGCAAGGCAAGCAAGCAGTGCTCATCTCATGTCTTTTCCAATCATTACTAAAGGTGGACCAAAAGGATACGATATCACAGACTCTTCAACCATCAAGAGCTCGTCTGAAGCGTCTTCCAAATTTTTGAGATCATTCTGTATAAAGTCAAAACAAGATATTGAAAAATTCAAAAGCTCTAGGAACAGTGCAAGCCAAGAACCTCGTTTTCGATTTGCACCTTTAATATATAACAATGTAACGGCTCATTTATTTTGCTCCATATATCAATTTTCAAATCACGTACTTTTTTCGTTTCTATTTCAACTTTCAGTTCCTCCATCCTTGTGTTTTGTCTTGCAAACGTATTTATCTGCTGTTGATCTTCTAGCGTTATCTCAATCTCCTCCTTACCTAAGTTCTTCAAACATCAAAAAGCAAGTATTTATATGTGTAAAATCATGCATGAACTAAACTTACCAAACACCCTATGTCACGCAAAACACATTCAAACAAATATAAATGTCAAAAAACTTGAAAAAGGTATAAATTGTCAAAAAGTACCTTCACGACCGCCATATTGAATACTGATGTGCTTCCACTATGCTTGACTACAAATTTCACTTCTAGAATTTTTAATTTTTAAATTCCAAATATCTTTCACATTCCTCATTTCTAAGTATTCCTAGAATTTATCCCCCCTTTTTAACCACTTCCACTTGGACAATGATAAAGAATTTTATTTTACAACTCCATACAACAAACAATATTGTCTTTATTTTTAGTTTTTTTTCTTTTTACTAGTACTATCGAAAGCAGAACCAAACTTTGCATCTGCATGTTCACGCTTGCCTTTTTCAGCGGCCACCTTCGATTTGAGATTCCTATGTTCAGGAAAAGTAGGCATCATATCTGTCTGAACTGGAAGTGGATTTTCACAAAAATACGAGCTTTCCATGCATTCAGTTGCAGATGCTCGCTTTCCCGGATCATACATAAACATTTGATTCAGTAAAGAAAGTCCAGCAGATGAAAGCCACGAGAAACGATGCTTTAGATTGTTGTAGGGTTGTTGCTTTAGTGTGAAGTTCTTCGCAACAGACAAATTTGAAAACCCAGGCCAAATATTATCATTAGGTGTACCCAGCAGGTTTATTATCAACTCCAATTGATTGATCTCAGACTTTCCAGGCAATAACGGTTTGCTGTCTAGAAGCTCCCCCATGATACAACCACAAGCCCAGATATCTACCGCAGGTGTTTGGACTTTTGCACCAAGCAATAGCTCGGGTGCTCTGTACCAAAGTGTCACAACAATTGGTGTCATTGGTTTAAGTGGAAAACCAAACTTCCTGGCTAGACCAAAATCAGCTAAAATATTAATAAATAGTTTAATAAAAATAGTGAATATCAACTACTATTAACTACTATTAAAAATGTTTAAAATAAGAAAGGTAATAATCAGATCCACACCTATTTTTAAAACACCTTTGTCTGTCATTAACAGATTTGACACCTTCAAATCTCTGTGTACAATAAACTTCTTATGAAGATACTCTACGCCATTCATTAACTGCAACATCAAACACTTGACTTGAGCCTCACTGAATGGCATCTTCATGTTATCCAGTAATGATGCCAAATCATGATTGCAATACTCCATCACTAAAAATATACTCTGAAGATGACTTCCTACCACCACCTCATGTAAACGAACAATATGACGGTGCTCAATATTCAACAATAAGTCTATCTCTCGCAGACCACTGATTGGTAGTCCTTCTTTTTCTTCCATTCGAACCTTCTTTAATGCCACAATGGTATTGCTCTTTGTATCCCTTGCTCGGTAGACAACACCATATGTTCCCTCACCAATTCGGTTCAGTTTTTCAAACTCTATAACATTACGGCAATGACCAAAACGATACTTTTCTGGCACCACAGTATTACCTTCTTCAGTGAATGATTCTAGTTCCAAAAATGCTGTTGACCTAGCAAGTTGGGAGTCCTCCATACTTTTGTCACCTTAAAAACAGTTCGAGTCTCTGTATTAAATCTCTTCCAATATCCTACTCCCTCAATCAGTTTGTAATTTGTTACATCTGAAAACGTCATGTAACCATGTTATAATGTATCGGAAAATGGTAATTTGGTTATTAACCAACCCAGGATAGTAGTTGACATGTGACCTTGCCACGAGTTCAACATCATATGACATCATTAATTGCATAATAAAGTTACGTAACCATATTGGGGATAATATTGGGGAATGGTTACTAACTTATAACATTGGGCGATCTTTAGAAGTTTATTCTACAAAAATGTCAACAATCTATCGTAAAACCGTCTGGTTCGTTAAAGGACTGCGAGAATACACGCTAAACGGCTATCTCGAAGCTCAAAAAAAGTTCGAGGACCTCAACACTGAGACTTACAAAGACCTCGGTGGAAAAGCGTACATGGTGACAGGAGCTAATAGTGGTATAGGAAAATGTGTTTCGTTGGAACTTGCTAAACGCGGTGCTACAGTACATATGGTTTGTCGCGATAAAACAAGAGGAGAGCAAGCACAACAAGAGTTGCTGGAGGCCAGCCCGAACAAGGAGGTGCATCTGCACCTGCTTGACATGTCCATGCCAAAGAAAGTTTGGGAATTTGCACTGGGCTTCGCAGAGTCTGGTAAAAGCCTGAATGGTTTGGTTAACAATGCTGGTTGCATGGTGAACGAAAGAACAATCACCGAAGAAGGGTTGGAAAAGAATTTTGCAACCAATGCCTTAGGGACTTATATTTTGACAACTGGGTTGATCAGTGTTTTAGAGAAAAGTAAAGAACCTAGGATCATCACGGTATCATCAGGTAGGTGTTTGGGTCATGAGGTCAGGTTGCAAACCTGGGTTCAAGATCCCCTGAGAATATGTAGATTTTCTGTTCAGGTGGAATGCTTACGGTCAAGCTTGACGTTGACGACTTACAATTTGAGAGGATGAATCCATTTGAAGGGGTGATGGCATATGCCCAGAATAAGCGTCAACAGGTTATAATGACGGAAAAGTGGGCAGAAATGTACAAGGCTACCGGCATTCACTTTTCATCCATGCATCCAGGTATATATACAAGAAATCAGGAATACTTATATGTGGACAACAATGTTGACTTTTTTATATATGTTTGATTATTAGGATGGGCAGACACTCCTGCTGTTAAGTCATCCATGCCAGATTTTCACAGAAAAATGCAAGGAAAGTTAAGAACTGCTGAGCAAGGAGCTGATACAGTTGTCTGGCTATGCATTTCCAACGAAGCAATCAAAACTCCCAGTGGAGCGTTCTTCCAGGATCGTGAAGCAGTTTCAAAACATCTTCCTCTTGCATGGACCAAGTCCTCAGCTGCCGATGAGGAAACATTGATGACAAAGTTGAAAGAAATAGCTGAACAATTTCGAGTAGAAAATGCAACAAATGACTCTTGAATTACCAAAGCATAGTTCAAAGAAGACAGAGAACATACTAGATTATACAAGGGATCATAATATATTGTGAAAATATGTATCCTTACTTGTGAAGTGAAACTAAGTAAAACAAGAGGTTTAAAGGGTCTTAATTTCGAGTGGAATTATACGCACTTTAAATTCAAGCCAGGAACAGTTGATGGAAAAATGAGTCAACTATAGGTCCTTCAGCAGGAATCGAACCTACGCTTTTGCGATGCTCTTGCCACTGAGCTACAGAGGTACCTGACAAGAGCAAGCGATGCCAGTGCAATGCTCTTGCCACTGAGCTACAGAGGTACCTGACAAGAGCAAGCGTAGGTTCGATTCCTGCCGGAGGACCTATAGTTGACTCATTTTTCCATCAACTGTTCCTGGCTTTAATTTGAAGTGTGTATAATTCCACTCGAAATTAAGACCCTCTAAACCTCTAGAATTTACCTGCTTCGAGTGAAGTGCCAAAAATCATAACTAAGTAAAACAAGTGTTCATAATTATACTGCATTTCATTTTGTACAAAACATAGAAGAAATTCATGGCTATTAAATATGTACAGCCTATTGATATAAAGGTACTAAACTTATCAATATGTTATTCTGAATAATTCCAAAGGTTCCTAATCCATTACTAAAACTACTATTAAATCAATGTACCTAAAGTATAAAATGATTATCAATTCTTTTTGGCTATAAAATTATTAAAATAAATATAGTATAAATTAAAATATGTTAGCTCTTAGACTAAACATGGAGATTTAATTATGCTTGCTGATGAACTGCCAATCCCTTTATGGGAAAGTGAGATCTATGGGGGGTTGATGTTTCTCCTAAGAAAATGATATTTACATATTTTAATCTTGCACTTTTGTTGTGTGTGTTACTGGGTGTAACCAGGATGTTACTTGGCTCATATGGTTTATGTAATAACGTTCTCCTTCATTTGTGTATGCTTCTTCCCAACCAAATGGCAAAGGCTCTTCCTCCAATAAAACTCTCACACCTCGAGCCACATCAAGTACTTCATCCGCAAGCTTTTGCAACTTTTCTCCTTGCAATGGATGTGATGGATAACGAGAGGCTTGTGGTGGGGAGGCAGGAGAACTCGCTGGGGAGGTCTCTCCATGTTTAAGGCAATTATGAACTCGGTCTGCGAGGGCAAGTAGTTTTTGAGTTGCGACTTCATATGTTCGTTTCATCACTTCATTTTTCCTCAACTGACATCCTAAAACAACAACTTTCTTTTGCATATCCTCAAATTCTTGTTGTTTGGGAATGCCTTGTGTCTTGAAGACGTGGAGCTCATCTTCCAACAACTTGATAACTTGTTCATAGTCACTATCTCTTCTGCTAGCAGCTTCTGTTGCTTGCCTGGCAAGGAAGACCTGGTCCTTGAGTGCCACACTTTCCACTAATGCTTCCTCTGCAGTTCTTTTTATGCTCTCAATACGTTCTGCTTCAGACAACTTCAAGCATTGCTTTTCATCCAACTCTTCTTTCAAAAACCGAACCTCTGTCAAAGCATCATCACGCTGTCTTCTTAACTCTTCAATATGTGCATTTGGATCAGGCACTTGTTCTGCATTTGAGGAGGTCTGAAAAAAAGAAGTTTCACTTCTTTGTAAATCAGTTAAAGCAAAATGCAGCTTTCCTCGATTTAGTATCCCGCTGTGATCTTTAAGGTCCTCACTTAAAACATCTTGAACAACATCGACGAAGTCACCATATGACACATGTCCACCTAAGTCAATGTGGAGCTGTCCTCTGATTTCTCTTTGTTGTTCTGGAGCTAAATGAATCCCCAAGTACTCCAGAGCTACCTCAAGCTTTTCAATGCGCAGTTTTGATGTGGGTGCTAAAGAGAGTCGACGTTTTGGCGGCTTCCTACCTATTTTGGACATGGTATATTTTGAGATGGGTGTTTCATGAGGAGCCGCTAAATCTTGTTGAAGGTAGAAAGGTATAGATGATGGTTGAATTGATGATCCCATGATGGATGAGAAATGGCTTGTTTCACCAAGATTATGATTTTCATCAAAACTATTTTGATCCTGCCCAACTTGTCTGTCTGGCTTCCCACCACTATGGTTAACCTGGTTACCTGTACCCTCACCAAAATTTGCTTCTCCACCAACCATGGTACGAGGTTGACCTTCAGGCACATATGTAATCTCGAATTCATTCTGGGCATGAAGTTTTACCTGAGTCAGTTTCATCTTTGCTTCCTCATGAGTAACATCAACAAATGACTCACCATTGATGCTAATAATTTGGTCACCAGATTGAATTTGACCATCATGAAAAACGTCACCACCATTCACCAGTTCTTTCACGGTGACAATCGGACCATCTGAGTGGTTGGTACCTCCTGTGATACTCATGCCCAGTCCATTTGTCAGAGGAACGTGAACCACCATGACATTGGTTAAGCTCTTTAAAGTGGACGATGAAGACTGCAATCCTGAGTCGACATTTGATTCAGCGAGAGATGCAGGTCGTTCACCATTTAGCAAAACCTCATTTGTGTTTCCATCACTTTTGTCAAACTCTAGATTTCTGGGTGATATATTCCTAGACGACATTGGTGACATTCTACCATTGGTTAAAACCCATGACCTCTTCTCCATAGATGTTGGTGAGACTACACCAGACCGTTCTAAACTTCCGCTTCGGGATAAACTGGAATAATTTGGGGAACCATTATTCAAAACTCCATGTAACTGGTCATACTCTTGTGCAGCTTTAACACTTCTATCCACCGTCAATGTTACAGTCCCCGCTTTAGCAGCATTTAACAGAACATTCATGGCTTTTTCATTGCTAACCTCATGGAAGATCTCATTGTTCACCTGAGTAATTTTGTCACCCTCTTTTAGCAGACCATTTTTCTCCGCAGTACCACCGGCTATTATTCTCTTCACGAATATTCCATAACTAGGCCCACTACTCGTCTTTCCACCTGCAATTTTAATCCCGATTCCACTTTGGCAATTGTTCAAAACGATACGTTTATCAGTGGGACTTTTCTTCCCCAACGGGACAATATCAAACTTGCTCATGACGCTCACAGATGCGCTTTTCGATTTCTGCTAAGTTTTCCAGGGCAAAATGTCAAAATGTAACCATAGTATATTTCAATATATAACTTCTAAACGGTTGTAAGGATATCACAATTACCACAAATCTGCTTTTATAACAAACAATTCTTGTGTAAATAAAACGTCGAAAAAGTGCGTCGAAATTCCATCACATGAGCTATTTTACGCGTTGTCAAGACGCCACGAAGCCTTTCCGAATGTTTCCGAAGAATACCGTCGTTTGCACTCGTTGTCACACGTTGTACATTAGCGCTGTCACCATCTTTTGATGAACTTGTAACAAATTAACAATAGGACTGCCAATAATGGTTATCTAAATGAAGATAGCTCTACTAAATTATGTTCTGTGACAGAGGATATGGGGAATGAAAGGAGCAAATTGAGGACTATGGAAGATAAAATCGTAAGGAGTGACGAATCTAATTATTTCAGTCCTTTTGGAGGGTCATCGACCGAAGTTCAGTATAATTCAATAAATTCATCAAGTGACGATCCAGTTCTGGCCTCCGGATCTTCAACAAGTTCACGAACACGCGCTTATGGATTGCCATTACACAGGGCTGTTGTTGTTGTAGCCAACGCGGCACTCGGCGCGGGCATGTTAAACTTTCCTGAAGCTTACGAGAAGTCGGGAGGTTTGGCCTATGCTTTGACAGTTCAAACCGTGAGTTGCCTGGTCATCCTGGATATATATATATGGTCCTGTTTATATGGTCCAACTAGGCGGGATGGGGCATGTATGGAAAAAGCAATGCCATGTTGAATCTAGATTAAGTGTGTGAGATCAGGTTTTTCAAAAAGAATTACTTTTAGCCCTGCAAAGGCATGGTCAGTAAAAGGTCGTCCCGCTTAGCTTAGATAAATTGTTTATATGGAAATCATGAATGAAGGATGTAGCTTGCAGGCAGGATCAAACAGGCCCTAAAGAAGTAGTATGCAGTAATCACATGCACAATAAATTAAACAGACTAAATATCCAGACATAATTGGGGTTGTGGCAGTTCGGAATCAACCCACAATGAATTGCTTATAGCACAGCTCTAGGAAGGATACCAGGAATAGAGTAATTGATTTGAAATTATCAATATTTTTTCTAGTGCCTTGTTCTGTTGATAATAGGATCATTTTTTATCCTTGGTTATTGCGGAAGACTGCGTCAGACTAAAAATTATCAGGACACCATCCGAGATTACTGCGGTCCCATTGCGCAAGTTGTTTGCCAAATTAATGTTGTTCTCTATATGTTCGGCTGCAATGTTACACATATGATCTTGATTGGTGACCAGCTTACAAAGGGTATATCTTTATTGAGCATTAAAATTCACTTTTTAACTAGTGGGATGAATAAGCCCCATAAATATAAGTATACTTTTGCATTTTTGCAAAAAAAAGAGTTTTAATCTATAAAGTCCCATTGTCTCGTATTCTATTTTAAAATTATAAAATCTCAAAGAAATCCTGTTTACTCATCAGTTGTTTTGCCATTGAGTGTATATAAGAACCACAATCAACATCAACCATGATTGCATGCATGCATGCTCTGGGTACTCATCAAATTCTCACCACAGATGTTAAAAAAAAATAAATTTTCTTGAAAATCATTTATTTTTCTTTTATAGCAATTGATCACGATGGCTGGTATTTTGACAGGAGATTTGTAATTACTGTTGTTTGCTGTGTTTTTATCTTACCATTATGCATACCAGAGAAACTCAAAGCAGTGAGTTATTCCAGGTCAGTGCAATCTTTATATTAGACTGCACTCACTTAACTATCATCCTAAACTTTCCTCAATCTATATCTAATATTTTTTATTCATTTCACTCCATTGCCTGTAGTCTTGTTGGTGGTTTTGGTGCTATATTTGTTTGTTGTGTGGTGGTATCAAGGTATTATACTGGCAGTTACAGCCCTCCCGAGAACTCAAGGTAAAACGGTTGAACTATATTTCTTTTTCAAAAAGCAGTATTCTTATTTATCATATTAAATTGTTCTTGTTCCAGTGAAAAAAAATGGTCAAGTTCTCAAATTTTCGCTGCAGTACCAGTAATTTGCTTTGGTTTCCAGGTGAGAGTCGTATTGATGAACTCAAATGATCTTCTGGTTACATTGTATTATGTTGAATAAATTTATCTATATTTAGTGTCATGTGACAGCAGTCGCTGTTTATGCTGAGCTACGTCGACCAACCTTAGTAAGATTTGGCCTGGTCACTTTTCTTGCAACGCTCATATGCGCCGTACTTTACTCTCTGACTGGTAGCTATGGTTACTTGACTTTCAAGCATAATGTGAACAGTGATATCTTGGTGAATTATCGTCATGGGGATCATGTTGCTACCTCAGCAAGAGTCTTTATAGTGCTTGTTGTGTTTAGTACTTTTGCTATTTGTCAATTTGTTGGAAGGTAATGAGGTCTCAACTGACCATCCTGTTCAGGCAGAGCAATTAGAGTTTTCACCTCGATTATTTGTACAATTTAGTTCAGAAGTTAAAATTTTCTGTTGTTGTAAGACAATGCAATCAATTTTAGGTCGGCAATAATTGGTTTATGGTGTAATATACGAAAGCTTACTGCAGCTGAGATAGAAAATTACAAAGGGAAGCGTCGTGTGATTACATCAATAATCTGGTTCTTCAGCAGTCTGGGCATTGCTGTCATTGTTCCAACCATAGCAGATGCCATCGCCATTGTCGGGGCTTTGGCTGCCCATTTTATTTTCACTTTTCCAGGTGAGGCTGGAGGATTTAAAGTTTAATAAGAGGCTGTAATCATTGGTAAATATAAAATGGTGTATGAAATTTCTGTTTCCAGGTCTATGTCTAATTCAACTCATGTTACAAGACTATCATCCAATGGAAATAAGAAGAAAGCTAGGTTTGGCAATAGGTATAATCTATGTTGTGATTGGTATGTTTTTGTTTGGTGTGACAGTTACAGCAGCCTTGATGAGTGATATTGAAGGAAAGTACCTCGCCTAGCCAAGTTCAGAATTGTTTATACAATACCTAATATATAACAGAAATGCATACATTCTAATTACTAATTAGGTACAATTTATATTCACTGATTGAGCAGTATAACTGTTAAAAATGAAAGCAGAATTTACATTGCCTTTTATGCAAGCTGAATTTACGAATTTATGTGCGAAGCACATATTATAGAGAGATGTCACGTGAAGACAAGTTCACTCAATTTTGCCTTGATTTTATACTCTTGATAGATGAGAATGAGTGAATAAGTCCGGTACGGTCATTGAACTCAGTGGGTGCGGTTCGGATGATGCACTTAGAGGCAGAACATTCGTGGCTAATTCGCTCATTCACATTAATCAAAAGAGGAAATTTGAAGTATTGAAATCTATTGTGTGTAAAGATTCCGTCTTAAAATAGACATTAGGTGACTTGAATAAGGCCCGTTTCTGACGTCGAACTTTTTTGAAGCTCGCCGTCTGAGCAACGCAAAAAATAGGTAAATAAATCAATTTAGGAATTCGTAGATAGAGATTTTAACGATATATTTATAATTGAGGGAACTGAAAAAACATATTGAATGAAAATTGCTTTTACTTGACGCTAGCTGGGTAGCATTCAAAGCTAGTCATTTTACAGAAAGTGTCGAATTAATTAAATAACATATTTTGATTAATTAGGACTGTTTATATGTGATACTGGCTGTTTTTTCAAACAAAACTATCTTGCGATTCCGTCCAAATTAATCTTTACAACAGAAAGAGAGTGTTTCATTTAACTGCATTCTGTTTCGTCCTTTGTGTTTTTACTGGTGACCAGTTGAGCGTGATTGGTGATGTAACTGGTAAAAGAAAATGGTAGAAATGTGAGATTTAGGAAACTGGTTGGTCGCAAATTGTAGCCCTTTTAATGAAAGCTTACGTGAATTTGTCTTCGACTGTGATCTACAGGAGTACCTCCAGGTTTTCTCACTGTAAAAGAAAGAAACTTGAGCATTTGAAAGGACGATAAATGAAAGGAATCGCTAAACAGGTGAAGTTTATACATACCTTGTTGGGTGGTGTTTTGAGACGCATGCTGGCTACTTGACCAAGCCATCTGTTGACTGTAAAGATTACTTGAGTGACTATATATAAAGATACAATATAGTGAAGTAACATCAATCTGACTTCATGTAAGTATTGTTCTGCCTGTGGTAGTCCAGATATTAGTGTCATTCCTTGTTGGAGAAGTGCTGCTCTAAAGTGCACGGTTTGGTGAAACTCTTTCGGACAACATGCTTAAGAAGGAACGACACTATTACACCTGTCATTTCATCGATAAAACATTTAATAAAGTGTTGACTAAGCGAGTTTTCTGAGCAAGACGTACCTCGTTTGTGAGTTGTTTGACTCTCGTGACGGTGTTCTCATTGCGGTAGGTGTTTTAGACGATTCGTGTCCGGCCCCAGGCGTGTTTCCAGCCCTTCGAAGATAAAGAATTTTCCGTCGGGATAGAGTAGTTTTAGAATATAGTTACCACAACACATGCATGACATCAAGTTACCTCAAAAGATTCGCTACAATTCCTGGGGTACTTCTTTGACGTCCCGAAGGTGGCGTGCCTTATCAGAAGTAGCAATGAATTGTTAGGATGGTAATTAGAGGGTGAATGAATGGTAATTAGAGGGTGAATGAATGGTAATTAGAGAGTGAAAAAAAAAATTAGAGAGTGAATGAATGGTAATAAGAGGATGAATGAATGGTGATTAGAGGGTGAACGAATGGTGATTAGAGGGTGAATGAATGGTGATTAGAGGGTAAATGAATGGTAATTAGAGGGTAAATGAATGGTAATTAGAAGGTGAATTAATGGTAATTAGTGGGTTGTTCTTACCTATTCGTCCTATCATTCCGTTTGATGGAGGAGTGCGTACTGTTAATCGAATGGGACCAGCTGGCGTCTTGGGTGTCTTCGGATGAAACAGAAGGAGTGAATCGATGCTGCTACAATATTCATCTTACTCTACCCTGATTTACTGGAATTGGTGACATGAGTACATGGGTTGGTCAGAGTGGTTGTCTCAACTGGGACGTTTTTACTTACATCACGTTGCGACCCTTTCATTGCGTTCATCATTTGCGGTCTGCAAAACGTTTGTTAAAAGAACGTATAGTTTATTAGAAAACCTGGATTCATAGATAAAAGGATGGTGTGTACCTCTCTTTAGGAACTACGTCATTTTGTACGTTTTGATAACATGTCAACGACTTGTAATTTTTATGAAAACTGTCAAATGACTTACGTGACTGGGGCTGATCTGGAGTATGGAGACAGCGGTCCGTGAGGAGTGGAGGAGTTATAATGACCTTTGAAAGGGGAATACACACGATTTACGAAATATGTCGTGCAGGAACCCCGAAATACGGTACAATTAGCTCGTTTTACCTCGTTGATTTTGTCGAAGTGGGTTTTGTCCAGGTGATACTCCCCTTATACTGTGGGGTGTCCCTACGGACCCTGCCCTAGAGAACAACACAGCACATTGTAAATCAATAGCATGTTGCATGGGGGAAGCTACCCCACCAAAAATATTTGAATCTAACAAAAATTTGTACTAAAATTTGTACTCTGAGTCGGGTAATTTTTCCGGAAATCATTCGTCTGTCTACCCCTAAAATTTTTAGGACCTTGCGCCTATGGTGCATGTTTTGAATTCAACTCCTTTACTTTCATAGGCTTCAATACCTTGACAAACTTCCTCTGTTCTTTGGATCACCGTTCTAGGATGAAAACAAACACAAGGATTTCGGGTTAATAGCTGAATCTAACGCAGAAAATAGTGAAGACGAGGAAAAGAAATTATCTTGGTTAGTTCAATCTAAATAATAATCTTGTACAAACCGTCACACCAAGCATTTTTTTCATCATGTTATTTTCTTCCAGGAGTTTTCGCATTTCCCTGTAAACACGTTCACTTTTATGGTTATAGTAATTGAGTAAATTTCATCAAACATGGCGTTAAATCAGCCTGGATACAACAATGCGTCAATTTTATCCCGACTTTCATGGATGCTTAGTTGCTTGCCTCTCTAAATCCTGACATCGCCGGTTACTTTGGCTGGGATCACCAGGATTGTTAGTCATCTAAACGAGAAGACCATTTTTTAATATCCTTATTGTATATAAAACGAAACTGGGCGTTTTTTTTGCGCAAACCATTGACCTTTTGATGATGAGCGGCAAGACGTTTTCGGTGTGATTTTTGAAAGTCCAGGACCTAATAAATGAGTTGAGCAAAAAAATTGAAACAAATTTTAGAAAACTGATAAGTTAAAATTAAGGTTTTATTCATTTAATTAAAGACATACTTGGAAATATGGCTTAAGCTGTTTCTTCAGCAAATCGGCTGGATCCATGAAAAATATCTCTACGTCTGGTTTAAGCTATATTGAAAGTATTGTTTTAAATGTAGCATTTTATCCAACAGGTTCCAAGAAACGTAGAATAGTAAATTCATACAAGAACATCGACTTTTTTATTACCAAAGACTTACATTTGATGTCAGAGGGATAACACTACATGATGACTTACACACAACACATTTTTGGGCTGTGCTTGCTAAAATAATCAGAAAATCATTTGAAAAAAGACATTTCCTATAATCCAACCTCAAGCGAGGCATTATGCTGTTAAAAGCTATCACCGTTTCGGACCATTTTTTTGCAAACAATATAGGAAGTACCTTGTATGCATTCTTGACAAAATACATGACCGCAGCTTGTTAAAAAGAACTTTTTACTGCTGCTTCCAGGTTGTACAAAACACGTATTGCAGTGGACCCAATCCATTTAAAGACAAAACGCACGAAAAGGATTCTCAACAGTGATTTCCACCGTGTGAAAGTAGTTTTTAATCCACATATAAAACTAGAAAATTGTTTTCTGAGCGTTAGTCTCAGCAGTGTATTTGTTTTTTGATAGTTTTAAACTTTTTTTCAGTCTTTTCTCATTTTTTGTTGTCCGCCATCTTTGATTGAAACTTTGAGAGGAGGCGGGAAATATTTTTAAAAAAAACAACAAAATCAGTCACAGTCCAGAAACGTAATGCAGGTCAGTGAGCGTTCTAATAGAAATAATTAGGAAATTCTATTTCACACTGAAAATTCATATCTTCATCTATAACTAACTGTAAAAAATACATTTTTAGACAAAAGTCGATTTGGTTAAGACCATTCTAAAGTCCAACAATAAATATTTGATATTCTTTAATACATTCAAGGTTCAAACTTTAGTATAAAAATTACAATTAATTTGCTATCTGGTTGTTCGGTAGTCTTCTCGATTGTCCTGTAAGTGCACCTTGCCACTTTCTGGGTCCACAACTTTTGGTCCTTTTTCCAAGATTTGTGAGATCCGAAAACGCTTCATTTTACTCATCTTTGGACACACTTCAATCAAAACCTTATCGCCTGTGGTACATTCATTGTTCTCATCATGTGCAAAGTAAACTTTTCTGTGGTTATAATACTAGGAACAAAATAGATGACAAAGAAACTGTTGAGATATCGAACTTCGAACATAATGGAAGTTTTGGAATTTAAAGAAATATCTACATGGTCAACTTAAAGAATTTGTCAGAGAGTGTTCTATGAAGTGGGTCTAAAAATATTAGGCAATGGAGTTGGAATGATTTATACCTTTCAGAGTTGTGTGATTGAAAAGGAGAAGGCTCTCAAACCTTTCACAAGCAAGTAAAAATGACATGTGGTAGATATTTAGGTCTTAATGCAAAAACTGTATGTTACCTTCATAATATAAGGATGAAGCTTTAATTTTGTCACTAAAACCTTGGCTGTTTTATCCATTTTTGTGCCAATCACCCTCCCTAAAAACTGCGCCATGTTGGATGATTGAAAACGTTATACAACAGACGACATGAAGTATTCCTATGACGCCTAATTTTTATTTTAAAAATATCTTGAATTTCCAGGCACAACCATAACAACTCCTGAGATTTCCATTAACTTCTTTGAGTTCTTTCTACTGATTTCTGATTTAAAATGCTTTAGATCTATTGAAAAGAAATTTAAAATGTTTCAAATTCTTGGGTCTTGAAATTGAAATTGAAAGTGAAATTGAGTTGGCGTTTCCTAAAGTTTTTGCAATTATTACTTGAGACAATGCATGATTCCTGACATATAGGATAAGACACTAATTCGGGCTCTGGTATTTTATTTTTGACAAGCATCAGATGTGACATTTGAGGTGTTTTTTTTTATGTGGCAATTTGACATTCGTATAACAAATATTTATTAAAATTTGCAAAATGGCTCAACCTTATGCAACGGCTGCTCCTTCTGCTCCAACTAATCCGACAAATTTGGTGACCCAAGTTCAACTTTCTATTTCTTGCAAAGGCCTGATCAACAAGGATACTTTCTCAAAGTCTGATCCTTTGGCCGTGGTTCACCTCTTCTCAGGAAATCAATGGATTGAGGTATAAAATTCAAAATATGTATTTTCATATCTTGATTCAATTAATTTAATATAGTGCTAATAATCTCAAACAAATAATCGCGTTAAACAGGATACAGGATGTAGTTAAATGACAAACTAGGAATGCCTTTATTATTTGACTTATCTCAACGTTTTTTAGTTAGGAGATAGCATTTTTAAAATAATCATCATATGCGAAACAGCGTGAACTCCGCGAAGCCAATATATCAAATTGCTGGGTAGGCTGTTGTTTTAGAAATTCCTGGCTGTTGTTTTAGAAATTCTTGTCAGAAGATCTTCTGAAAGTGCTTTACATTGGTTAAATGTCTATATATATTTTCGTTTGCGTTTTCATTCAAATATTCTTTCCACAAACACCATGCAACTACAAATAACTAAAGTACATCCACAACTATTATTTACTCTGTCTAATAGCAGACAATCATACTTGTCATTTGAAGAGTGTCTCTGCTAATTACTCCCCTGTTCCCCTCATTGATCTATCAAATTTGTGCTAATGACTAGTCAGTTATATAACCAACTCTAGTTTTTCTTTCCCAGTCTAACACAAGAGCAGCTCAGGCATGAAATTATTTGTTTTATTGCAATGTTTAGGTTGGGAGGACAGAACAGATTAAAGACAACTTGAACCCAAATTTTGCAAAGTCCATTATAGTAGACTATCATTTTGAAGAACTGCAGAAGTTAAAGTTTTCTGTGTATGATATTGATGATCCCAAAGAAAACTTAAGTAAAGCTGACTTCTTAGGAAATCTTGAAACTACCCTTGGACAGGTACATTGTTAAAATAATAATTGAATGTATCATTTAATCAGTAATATGTATGATAAAAAAAATGGTATATCTTGTGAAAAATTGGAAAATAAGCCCTAGAACTATTTTCTAATTCCTAAAGTGGTCTAGCTTCTTCTATTGTATAGCTTGTCAGTTCACAGAAGTATTCAAAACCTTTACAATTGCCTAAAACCACCAATGCAGGAACAATAACGGTCAGCCATATCTTGTTATCTACCATTCAATCATTTCTAAAGATAAAGTATGAAGTTTTGAGTCATGCATAATCTAAGAGAGTGTTAATGTATTGGAAATATTTACACATTGCAGATTGCAGCTGAAGAGTTGGCTACAAATCATGATTTGGTTGATTTCACATTTAGAGCAACCAAGCTAGATAAAAAGGTGATTACATCCACTTGGACCTACATATAAACTGCAATATGTTGTGTATAAGTTAGTATTAATTTATTTTCAAGGACTTCTTTGGTAAATCTGATCCTTATTTGGAGTTTTCAAAAGCAAAGGAGGATGGCAGTTTTGTTGTGTTCCACAGAACAGAGGTACCCTACAACAGAATAGGCTTCAAACAAATTCACCAATACAATTTTCATCTCATCATTTTAAAACTATTCAGGTCGTTAAGAATACGCTAAACCCGTCATGGAAACCTTTTCAGTTGAGTGTTGTCAACCTTTGTAATGCTGATCTAAACAGAACAATTAAGGTAACTTGTTTTAATTGTTTATGTTCAAAGTAAAGTTGTTATGATGACCATGCTAATTTGTGTAAATTGCTCTTGATTGTAATTGCTCTTAATTGCTAATTTGTGCAAATCGAAGGTCGACTGTTACGATTGGGACAGCGATGGTAGCAATGACTTTATTGGGCAGTTTACAACAAATCTTAATGAAATGGAAAAGGCTGGAAAACCGCACGAGGTGAATCACCATTACTATTAGACAATATATTTAAATCATATTTTCCTGGCTTCATGTGAGTCAATTCACTTCTGACCATTGCTGTATTAAACCTTACAGATTTCATGGCCCTGCATAAATCCAAAAAAAATGTCTAAGAAGAAAAACTACAATAATTCTGGAATAATATACTTGTCAAGATGTGAGGTATGAAAAAGAGCTGGAAACCTCATCCCTTTCCAAGAAAAAATGTGTCAATATCTTCATATACCATCACAACCGATGCCCAATTGTCATTGTCATTAATTTATATTTTATTCTGAGAGTCATTTATATGATAAAAATAATAAGTTATATGAGGAATATAGATACTTTATATCAAAATCCAAGATTATCTTTCTAAATTTCTCTTGTTGCTATAGATTTTAAAACGTTATTCCTTTTTGGACTTCATCTCTGCAGGACTACAACTTAATTTTTCTGTAAGTCTGTTGGAATATCAAAAGTCTGTACTTTCCAATCTTAGCCTTTCTTGAATTTACCAGGCATTTTTTATCAAAAAATTAGGTTGCAATCGACTTCACTGCCTCAAATGGTCACCCTGCACAGAATACTTCATTACATTATATCAACCCATATCAACCAAACGAGTACTTGAAGGCTCTAACGGCTGTTGGACAAATTATACAGGACTATGACAGGTAAACGTTAGAGAAAGAAAAATTCAATGTGGATGACCGACATTGGGCGAATATTTTAGGTCAATCTCAACTGAACCACTGACTGCTACTGGATCTTCCAACAGAAATGTTATGCTTGGTTCAATTTAGTTTAGTAATCTGAATTTCCTTTTCTTCTTGTAGGGATAATCTTTATCCTTGCTATGGATTTGGAGCAAAGCTTCCTCCAAATAACCAGGTATATGAATTGCTCAGATATCCGATTCCTGGAATGCCAGAGATTCAATATATGTATGTTTGAAAAGTTTAATAAATGCCATAGACTGGAATAAGAGCTATAATTGAAATGAATGTGCTCATTTTCAGGTATCTCATATGTTTGCATTGAACTTCAATCCTCAAAATCCTTATTGCGCTGGTAAGAAACCATAGAAAGTGTCCCCTATGATCTTACAATACTACCCACACTAGACCTCCATGACTGAGATATTGTTTCCCGATAGTTCACTAAGTTCAGACCCAAACCATAACAGCTGAACGGTAGATACTACTCTCACTGGACCATCACGTTAACACGTTTGAGAAATATCCATTTCAGATAGTGTTTAGGCTCTAACCATACATAGGTAGTTTAGACGAAGTAGTTTAATTACCGCAGTTCGGTGGTAATTAAATACTGAACACTGTACAAACACGTTTGTATTCACTAGGTATTCAGGGAATCGTCCAAGCGTACCAGTCCTGTCTACCCAGTGTCACTCTGTATGGTCCAACCAATGTCTCGCCAGTAATTAATCACGTGGCGTCGTTTGCAAGACAAAGCGTCGCCGCTGAAGTACGTCCTATTTCTGAACAGGTCATTCCAAGTTTGAGTTATAAAACTTTCCACTCAAAAGTAATGCACCGGCTGGTGGTTTGAAGTTTCTCAAATCCTAATGCTGTATCTCACTATATTCTATAACTCGCTCCTCTAATATTATAATAAATCATGCATGTTCTTTTAAATATATTTGATGCGTGATCATATCGAGAAATATAGACGTTAAAATATTTAAAAGTTCTCTGGGTAAAATAGTTAATATTATTTTACGAGCTTTCGACTGTCTGTCTACTGACTTTGAACAACGGGTGGGGAAAATGCCGTTGAAGACTGAGAGACTGTAGATTCCACCTTTTGAAGACTGTAGACTGACACTCGAAAGCTCGTAAAATAATAAATATTTTAACCAAAGAACGTCTATATTTCTCAAAACCATATTCTCTCCTACATGCTCACAGAGTTACCATATTCTACTCATTCTCACTGATGGTGTGATTTCTGACATGGACCAGACAAAAACAGCCATCGTAGAGGCCTCTTCGCTGCCGATGTCCATCATCATTGTTGGAGTTGGAGCAGCTGATTTTGATATGATGGAAGAACTTGATGCTGATGACAATCTGTATGTAATGTATGCGATGATATTTAGAATTTATTGAAGCAAATGGTTTCGGTCACGTACGATTTCGGTGGTGTTATTTTTTGTGGCATTTCCCAGTTTCTGGTCTTAAAATATTTTTACACTTCCAAATGCTAATCAAGTCAGATTCAGAAAAACGTTTTGAAAACTGCTCTAGATTTTTCTATGCGTGATGCACTCATGTTTCCCCAATTGAATCAATGTTCCATAAACCTATTCTTAATTCTTTAGACTAACTTCTCCGAGTGGTAAGAGAGCGCAAAGGGATATCGTACAGTTTGTACCATTTAGAGATTTTCAAAATGTAAGTTGGCTACTTCGCTTAATTCCATTAGCATCGGATTCGATGTCTATTCGCCGCTTCTTTGAACAATATCAGTACTTAATCCTTTCGTATACCTATATATATAGTCTTCACCTGCCGCCCTGGCGAAATGTGTCCTCGCTGAGGTTCCTGAGCAAGTGACTGGATATTTTGGTTCAAGGCATATTGCGCCAACGCCGCGAAGATAACGAATGATGATAGATAATAATGAAACTTCACGAGGATGTTCATATAGTCAGGTATAATAATGCTTGAGAACTTAGGGCTGTAAAGATATGAAATTGCATAACTGTCAGGTATATTGATGGTTGAGTTATAATAATACAACCGTGCAGGGTAGGTAAAAAAGCCTGGCTAGCGAGTTTGCATGGTTATAATATTGGCATAAGAAAATCTCCAATATTGTTAGGTAGCTATTTTGAAATTTAATTGGCATGTAGACTTTTTAGCACTAAACATACTGAGTACATCGCCGTGAATTCGGTCATTTTAGGGTATGTATGAAATTCACAAGACAACGTACGTTAAGTTAAGCTATCGTAAGCACTCGCACTGACCCTTCATCGCATTCCTGGTCATCATGCAGTGACAGTGATAGTTTTGAAGATCATAAAATGAACACCTTATATGCATGGGATTATATATATATATATGTTTATATTTATTGATTAAATAATTTGCACATATATTATTTACATTGTATGTTCAACCAGATTTATATGCTCCCATAATTTTACTAACTAAAACAAGTCCTGTGGCTGTGGGCTTTGCCCAGTGCTGAGCCTGATTTCACCGTAAATTAAAACGCGAGATTTTCCGTAGAAATTTAGTCTCGTGAATTGAAAAATTGCGTACCCCTATAAATTTTACCGTATCTCTACCATGACCTCAATCAACTTCCTGTTTTTCTCGAAAGCTATTTACAATTCTAAGAACTGACAAGCGGATTAACATAACAATGCATGCTTCCCGCGGCCAGTTAAGTTAAGTCGAAGTCGTCTCAACTTTTTGACAAATATCTTTGACCATTTTGTTGAATGCATCGGGTCTGTCAGCAAAGGCGTGATGGCCTGCATTTTTGATGCTGCATATTTCAAACTGTTCCGGTCTTCTGTGTTTAATATCATTCGTTATGCTGTCATCAATCCGAGTCCTGGAGCCAAATAACATGAAAACCTTGACTTCAGGACTCAAGTCTTCAATGCGACGCATCATTGGAAACCTCGGCCAAAGATATGGAATGGTCAACCTTTTAAAACCGGTCTCGCCACTGCAAGAAAATAATTGAAAATGAAATCGCCTTGCTTTGTAAACAGAACGAAAACTAAACAGACGTTACCTGGGTGTCTGTGCGTTGCAATGGTACAAATAGTTTGGTATTGTGTCATCATTGAAGACGCTTGTGAATTTTTTCTCCAAATCTGGTCGCGTCGTCCGTAGGAAGACTGGACCTGCAACAGTGAATTGATTGAATTATGAACATTGAACAGATGTATGGTAAACTCTTTGAAAGACTAAAGGTAGTTTCTCTTGGGATTAGAGTTGCCAGGGCCTAAAGCAAGGTATAAGAATTGTGGATCATGGACAAGGGTGACTGGGTGATTGGACCGATTGAATCTTTACTGAGAAAAGATGATGCTTCATTGGAACCACATTTGAAATCCAGGAGGAAAGGTTTGTGGTTAACTGTTGATTTTACCTAAGTACTAAAACTAACTTGATGTATGTAACCAGGATATTGCTGTTTTATTCAGTCATAATTACCAAGTGGTCCAACAAATCTTAAAGCAGCATAGGGATTGAAAGGACTTAACATGGCTGCCATAATTTTAATCCACTTTGGTACAGACTCGTTGCTTTCCCAATCTTGCGTCTTCTCTGTGAATCCCCAAGGATCAACCAGGATCAATGATTTTACATGTTCCGGATGTTTAATTGCGTAGGCATATGCTAGATATCCACCAAAACTGTGTCCGATCAAAATACAAGTCTCAAGACCTAACTCCTTTACAGTATCTTCAATTGAGTTGATAAATGTTTCCTCAACAATCTGGGGATCCTCATCAAAATTTGGCCTTGAGCTACGGCCAAATCCTAAGAGATCAATTGCATATACCGGCCTGTCCTCTGCAAGTTCTTTAATGTTCATGACCCAAATACCAAGGCCTGCTCCAAGTCCATGTATCATCAACACCGGGGTTTTTTTACCATCTGGATTGAAGACCACTGTCCAGATATGATCTTGTTGGGTGGTTGTGATGTACCGTCCTTTCTGGTCGATGTTTAAAGCTATTTTAAGATTTACAAGTTGAGAGATATAAATTAGATATTTTGACATGAGCTTCTGTTTAAAGGTAGATTTTCATTCAGTGCAAAATGTCATGCAAATGACTATAGACACACCCCTATAGACACCCCTATACATGGCCGCACCTTCCTGAGGAAAATTTTCGGTACGGGTCTGGTTAACTTAAAAACAATACATGAAATGCTCTTTATTTAGTCTTTCATGCCATGATAAATTAAAGTTAAATATTTGCATGTTATGACGTTCAAGGTCACAACAAGGTCTAATCGGGTCAAAATGGATTTAATAAAATACTGCACGTGATATTAAATCATCCATATGTGAATAGGAATATTGCTAATTTTCAAGCCAAGATTTCCATTTTTCTTGTCAATTTTTTTTTGAAAAAATATCCAGAGTTTAATACAGGAAATAGATGAAAAACTCTTGAATAATATGCCGAAAAAAAAAGAGAAAACACCGGCAAGTAAATAGTTGATTGAAATCTAAAACCACAACTCACTTTTCAATATTCTCGATTCGGCGTCTTCGAGAAGCGATTCTGATGTTGGGCACCATCTTAGCCAGTTCCAAAGCCAACTACAAAAAAAAATAGGAGTTTGAAACACTTTATAAAGAGTGACAAAATCGGCAACGTTCTCACGTGTTGAGCTGTAAAATCATTAGGATTAACAATAAATTGTAAACATTCCAAAACGCACTGTTAAACTGCCTCACCTATTTTCTGCGGGATTTTCAACGATTTCACTCATGTTGCTACGCAGGATATTAAATCCAAGACAAAACTACGGTCATCTTGTGATATTTTCACGTATTTTGTACATATTTAAAACAAAAAACGACCTGATTTTCGCCTTAGGTAATTTAATATACGTGCGTATTTGTAAAATTTTGAGACAATGTTTACATATTTGATACGTCACTCCCAGTCAAAACAGTGCTTCCATGACATGGAATAAAAAATTTCCCTCTACCCAAACAAATATTCCGAGAATTTGCGAACGTTCTATTTCCGAGAAATTCTGTAAGCGTTGCATCAAACTCAAGGGCATTTACGAAATGATAAAGTTACATTAAACGATGCGCTAATTTTTTTAAAGCTTTCAAAATTGAATTACGTTTTTTTTCTCAGAATTTCTGAGATATCGAGTTCCTTGTTTCCTGAAATTCCTTGAAGAAAACGTTAAGCTAAAGCATTAAAAATATGTAAACATCTCGTGACCCAGTAAATGACGCACAATTGACCGCATTTGCGTCACACTAGTTCTTATTAATAATGCAATAAAGACAACTTTAGGAAAGCTTCTCTTTTGAACGAGTATAGAGAAAGAGTTTTTGTGATATCTGACATTCTTTTACGAAGCAATTCTTTATTTACAATCTAGCCTAGTTTACAACAAATTCGATTGGTCAAAGTATATACATTGAATTACTGGCAATTGATTAATTTCGTTATAAGAATATATAAGATCTGAGCAATTTTGACTTCCATATATTGTGTCCTTGATTCAAATATATATCTTATTATAAAATGGAATTGTAATATTCTATCTACACTATTTACATGTATTCAACGACCTATTCCCCTTCTATTGTTAAATCGAATTGCTTGTCAAAGGACTCACAAATTCCTGTCATCACACTGTTAAAATACTGAGGTTGGTCAGCATATACATGGTGACCAGCACCACTAATTGTGTAAGTACTGAATTGATTTGGATGTTCTTTCACCATTTGTTCAGTCATTGAGTTGTCTATCCAGGAATGTGAACCAAACAACATGGTAACTTTAATTTGCGCATTGATGTATTTCATTCGGTGAATCATGGGGAACTTGGCCCAACCATAAGGTAGAACTAATTTCTTGAATGCAACCTCACCACTAAAATTAAAAGTAGAGAAGAGTCACAACGTGAAAGTTATAGTTAACAGTATACTTACTAACAAACTTACACTAAACATAACTTATAAATGCATTCACTAACCTTGGCTTTTGAGCATTGCAGTGATAGATATAATTAAGTATTGTATCATCGTCGAAAAGACTTGAGAACTTTCTCTCCAAGTCCGGACGAAATCTTCGCACAAGCGATGGACCTATATAGTAAGATAATGTTTTCATTACCATGTTTTTAATCCTTAACGTAGCTCATATAACACTAGAGATGTTTTAGTGATATGGACACTTTAGTTGGCAATGAATTATGTAATACCTAATGGTCCAGCAACCCTAATCCCAGAAAATGGATTAAATTTTTGCATTATGTTCACCACAAGTTTGATCCATATTGGAATGGAAACATTGCTATCCCAATCCTCTGGTTTTTCAGAAAACCCCCAGGGATCAGCAAGGATCAGTGATTTCACTTGCTCTTGATGTTTAATGGTATAAGCGTAAGCTAAATATCCACCAAAACTATGCCCAAATAAAATAAACTTCTCCAGGCCTAATTCTTTTCTTGTGTCTTCAATTGAGTTGATAAATGTCTCTTCAACCGCCTCTGCCTCGCCATCAAAGGACGGCCGAGAGCTCCGAGCAAAACCCAGCACGTCAAAGGTGTGTACGGGGCGGTCTTTTGACAGCTCTTTTATATTCAACGCCCACATACCAAGACCAGCACCAAAACCATGTATCATTAAAATTGGGGTCTTCGTTCCTTCTGGATTGAATGACACTGTCCATATCTTTTCTTGCTGTGAGGTTGTCACATAACGTGCCTTGTAAGGCACATCCAATTCTAGAATAATGCAAACAGTATGTTATAAAAAGGTTGAGGATATAGTCTTCAACTTGCCCTTGATAAGAGACACTACATACTTTTCAAAATTCTAGCTTCAGCGTCCCTGAGCAGTTCATCGGATGTTGGACGCCATCGAAACCAATTGGAATACCAACTGAAGAAAAAAAGACAGACTTGTGTCACCTGGATAACTTGTGTAAGGGGGTGATAATATGTCAAATCAACATTTTTTTTCATGCAACCAATTATAAAAGTGAACATATTTAATCATTGACCAAGATATATGTGACAGTGCTCGCCTATCAAGTTGAAAATAAGAAGTAAGAACAGTCATATATAAACCTTGGAAGCTTTGATGTAATTCTATAGTTTGGAGAGAGCAAGGAGTTCATTTTTCAATTTTCGCTGGTTGGTTTGGTTTTAACTTTTAACGCTTGAAGAATTTATATGGCCATAATTACCCACCGACTTTGAGTTTCAACGTATTCTTGTTCCTCCATTGATTACAATGTACACTTACTGACTCAACCTCTGAAGCCGCTTTAGTACTGATATTCCATGCAAAGATAACGTAATTTCTATTTCGTTCTTGGCAAAAAAGACAGAAAACGCTATGTAATGTTTGTTTACATTCTTCCCAAAATCATATACGTACATTTAATTCTATAATGACGTCATTGTTCATCCTTCGTCATGACTCGTCGTTTCCGAAGTCACTGTAGTATTATGATACCGGCATTTCGGGCGATTGGCAGATTTTCTTTATGATTTTAGTCGTGTAGATTCTAATTTTTTTACTGAGTGCAATTTTCTTAGAGGCTTTTGACCTCTGAAAGAGTGAAAAATGTTCAGAATAAGTCAATCACGTTTTTTCGTCATATTCCGAACCTTATCCGACTATCCTTCCGATCTCTAATCCGAGGGCGTTGTTTTAAGCTGTCGCATTATAAGCTTAAAAATTGAATTATTATTTTATTCTATAACTTCCATGCATTGTATACATTTTCCTTTTTTTCTTCTGTCATTAGATCCTCCTTCTTACTCCCATTTTTATCCTCACAAAAAATTTCCGCTGGGGGTCTGGGGGGCGTTTTGATTTTCGAAGCTACTTTTAGCGTATGGGATTTTCTCCTTCTAAAATTCAGAACGTGGGGGTCACTTGATTATAAATGTGCTTGTTGAAGACGAAACGTTTGCAATCTTTTGAGTTAAACTTCACCCATGGCCAGTGTTAATTCTGAGGAAGAAGTGGTTGAAACGGCGAACGAGGAGAAGCTGAAATGCGTCGATAAAACAGGGCTTGTGTCAGAAAATTGTAAAAACCTGAAATGGTTGCTCTGCCCTCATTGTGATTCCAAGGTTTTGCAACCAAACAAGGGAGAATACCTTGAGAAAGACGTAAGTATGCTGAATGTGTAAAGCTGAGAGTGATAAAGAGATCATACTTCAACAGAGGAAGGTATTGCTTTCTCCCCCCCCTTGTATGCCCCCTCTTGCATGCTCCCCCCCCCTTGCATACCCCTCCTTGCATGCCCCTTTTTAGCAGGGAGAGGGTGATATCGCCCAATGACAAAACTCGGCATGCACCAGTCCATGAAACCTGGGCACATGCTTCTATTCTATTCAAGTGATATTTTTTTTGTCAGTCAAGTTATTCTTACACTATTCACCATTCTTTAGTATGTTCTACCATTCACATCTGCGAAGCACGAAGTCCCCGAGGAGTCGGAAAGAGAAACGCTTTCTCAATTCTGGTTAGTGATAGACATGTATACTTTTGAAAATGTTGGTTTTTCAAAAACTGTTGATACAACCAAGTATCTGATATGTGCGGACTGCGAGATAGGACCAATTGGGTTTGTCAATCTGGACGATAAGAGTAAGCATTATGTTGCTTTGAGTCGGGTCAAACATGAGTGATGGATAGCATTGTCTTTCAATAACGGAAGTGTGTAGATATCATCTGCTAAAAGCAAAGATCCATGAATCTTCATACAGAAAGCACTAATCATTATTCAAATGCAAATCTGGACATAAATCATTCTTTTGACAAAAACAACATGAATGCCTCAATTAAAAAAAGTTAGCTATTTTTTATCTCTAAAATATTTTTGGTTACACTGTAACAGGATTGCCCTTAAGTATGACTACTAAATTCAAGCAAATGTTGTAATAAATATACTCTTTTATTAACTCTATATTTACAAAATTTTACTACTTTCAAATGTCCTTGTAATAAATATATAGGAATGAGTAATCTAATAGAAAAATTCATCACCACAGTGTTTTATTCCTTTAGTTAAAACATAACAGATTTAAGGAATATTTATACTTCTATATTTCTGATAACCGTAGAAAAAAGAACTCTGATCTATCTAGTCCACAGGCCATAGCACTCTCAACTCTCATATATACACTTAAAGGGGCACTTCGAAGAACCCAGGTTGATTTCCAACTTGTACTATAATGCATGAAGTACAACACTTGGTGAGACTGCTGACAGCAAAGTCAGTGTTACACTCTGTCCTGATTCCTGTATAAGTTTTGACACAGTCTTATGGTTTAAACACTTGGTATTGTGATCACCAATGGCTGCTATGATATCACCAACTTGTACTCCAACATGCTAAAATGAAAAGTAATTGTTCTAATAAGGCAATTACCAAGACTCTAATTGATTCTAATTTAACTTTATCAACACAAAGTAGTGCTGCTGGAAAACAAGCCATCATTTGGAAGAGGTTAAAAAAGAAATCAGAACGGTCAGTCGTCTCTCTTGATTCAAAACTACATACAAAGAAGATATATAAAACTGGAGTGTTTATCTCCTACCTGTCTTCGGGGACTAATCTTGCAGATGACTGTTGGTGCGTTCCCGCGTATTGATATCCCCAACCCCCCGTGTTCGTCTCTGTTCAACGTGACCGTCTTGGGCGGATGATACGATATTTTAGCATTGAATACATTCAGCGGACCCTGGAGTAAAAAGATCAAGATATGAGAGAAAATATTAGGAGACTTCTTCAGTGGCCATTTTGAAAGGAAAAATGATTGCATGAACCCAGTTGACACGATTTGTTATGTTCTGATAAATCTTGCCGTGCCTTAGTTATTTCCTATGCGTCTGATTCATGGGCGATGATATCTCGTGAAAGTGTTGATAATTATATTATACCGTACAACTCAAAACTTACCAATGCAGCCAGGATATCTTCGACTTCATACTTCTTAAACTCCGGTTGAATGGCTCTGTCTTTTTTGTCTGTTGAGCCTGTAAACGATTGACAAAGGTTTGGTTTGAGACTGGTGTGAGGGTGTGCGCAGCCCTGTAGGGATTCAAAGACGGGCTGAGTGGATCTGTTTTTTTGTTGATATAAAATCCTATAGGTAGTCCAGATTCCTCCAGAAGCATTTATGTCCAGTTTCGTATCACGGTCTGTGACGCACGAAATCCTAATAGTGGTATACCGAAAGACCTACAATATAGGAATATTTGAGATACTACTTACAGTTGATATCATCAGCAGATTCGATAAATTCCAGATCACCAGAGATATCAATCGATGACAGTTTATTTTTCACTTGACTAGAGAAGCCGTTCAGAACCTACCAACACAGAAGATAGAATCATGAAACCTCTATTTCTTCCGAAGGAAGATCTCTTTCCAGCATTTTATAGAAAACAACGTGATGTTACCTTATCAATGCTCTTGATCCTTGCAATGAATCTGTCATTTTTTGCGATCTGCGTTGCCTTGCTTTCCGTGACCATCGCTTTCTTCAGATGGCTTTTCGCTTTGTCCGTGCGACAGTCCTCGTTCATTAACCACGAGGCGATCTTGTTTACCTCGACCAACGTCGACAACCTTTTCTCTGATCCGGCCACGTCATGATCGCAGTCCGTGAAATCAGGATCTATAGAGATCAGTAGAACATATTTTTAGATCGGGGTTTGGCCTGGCGGCAAGGGTACACGCCTAAAAACGATCAGGTTGATGCAACATTGATATGAACAGCATCGAACAATGTTGTGCTGCCCACATTGTTCAGAGTTGTTATCAACTTGGAACAATATTGTTGGAACTGAATCGGGTGTAACAATATTGTTCCAAGTTGATAACAACTCTAAACAATATGGGCAGCACAACATTGTTCGATGTTGATGCAACAACCTGATGAGTTTTTAGCCGTGTACCAGGACTAGCCACAGGCTCGATGATGTATTCTGAGTTGATCTACTGGAGTTTAAAACTTCAAGTTACGACGATTATTCTGGACTTACCGTAATTCTGCAGTAAGATTAATGCAGCGTAATAATGAGCAATGGCTTTGAAATGTAGAGACTTCACCTGGAAAGCAAAAGAACTTGTTAGATAAAAAAAATTGTCGTATGGGGCGAGGTATGAGCCTTGTTTAAGGAGCTGTGTACGTGACCCCGGTTAACCGAGATTCAACGAAGCGTGGGATGATTTTGAAGGATGAGAATAAGTCTTCATGAAACCAAATAAGGACACGCTATTGTCAGGACGACCACATCACTGCCAGGCAGAGTTGGTAGATATGCAAATATTTGAGGCCAAATTGTCATTAGTGCTATCAAGAAAACAAAGAAAACAAAAGGCAAAGACAAAGGAAACAAAGAACTAGTGTGATATTGTTTGGCCTCAAATATGCAGCTATCTACCAACCCTGCTGCCAGGATCATGTTATATACTCATTTCAATACCTCAGAGTCATATGACGCTCCTTATTATCATTTATGATATAATGACTGTTTCTTTACCTCTGCTAAAGTGCACCAGGAGGGTGGAATGCTGGCCGTCTCGGTCATGGAATCTTTCAAAGCTTCGTATCTTCCAGAAAGCTTGAAGAAAAAATGAATTTTTTTAAAGATCCTAGTTCTACTAATTATGAATTGTTTTGGACGCTTTGTGGATATAAAAAAGCTCTTGCTGTTCTTCACTATGCGAAATTAGTTCGCGCGTGGAGAGGAATTTTTCCAATGAATTTTCAAAAAAAATCTCACCGACAGAGATTCCTCCCTGCGCGAAAAATTCTGCCTCGTGAAAGACAGGCTTTCAAAAGGAAAAGCGGGTACTTTAACACGACGTCTCTTAGTCGTAGCACTCCTAGGTACTTCATGTATTTCGTGTAAATGAAAAGAGCGTATAGTCATGACATTCTCCTACCTGGGCTGCTTCTCTTGCCAGTATGTTATAACATTCAACATCTTCCTTATCGGACTCTCTCATGTCCCAGTTAAGAGTACATTCATGTGCTTGCACCTACAGCAAAGATAGTGAAGATATATATTAGTTCCCGCTTCGCTCAAATAACCGGAAGACATTATCCCAACCACGCGTATCCTGATATACGAGTGTTTTAGGAATCAATTCGCTTACAAAGAATGCAGCAATTATATAGGATTTCTCATCGTAAAAATGAATCTTTATAACCTTCAATAACTACCCTGAAATCGTACATCTTCGTACCTTAAAGATATCCACCAATACGTCAAGAACTTCGGGCGATAGATCTTTGCTTAGTTTACTTTTAACACTTTGTTTAAGGTATGAAAATATTCCTAAAATATAATTTGAAATTAGGAATTGCATATTTTGTCCGATCGCCGTGTGGGTTAAAACATCTTCCTTTCCTAAAAGATTTGATAAAACGTCAAAGCTTACCAACTGCTTTTTGGAGCGCGATTATCGCTTCCTGGGCTGATTTCATCTCTGTGGTGAACTCCTGGAAATCACGAGCAGAAAATCACGTATAAACATGCGAAAACTATCAATTCGAGACCTTTCGTTTTGTGCAAATTTTGTGTGATTCAACAACTCACCTTTTTCGCTGCTATTTGGGTCCATAATACTCCGATGTTGAACAAAACACAGGCCTGCAAGATCGGAGAAAGTTGCGTTAATGCTGGAGAAGTATTTGTGATACAAAGAACATGGTTTTAATACCTTTTCATAGGCCAGCGATGTGCTCGGTGTTTGGTGAGCCGTTAAAGAATCAAACCTGGAAACGAAAATTTTTTTAATTGGTGAACTATGGTGAATCAGTCTTCAATCGCATCTAGAGTTTAACTCTAGACGTCTGTCGTATCAATAATGGCAAAACTAGCATCAACTTACCAGACAAACTGTATGCCTGCAAATGATTGACCACTGAACAGCCTTTTTTCAAGTAACGTCAGTTGGTTGTAATATTCGTACAACATCTTCACTCCTTTTTCGTTCCTTTCAGGAGTTTGCATCACCTGGAATTGATTCAAAATTTAGCCGTAAGAGGTTTGAAGGTTTTGTGTGATCTGCTCCACCACACCCCCTTTGAGCTTCAGTCCACAATTCCATCCCTTATTCACCTCTCAAATCCCTCCCCTTCCCGCCTTCTCGGGCACATCTGATGGATTATTTACCTGTCGCATTTCAACCAATCTTTCAATTTCGTCTCGAAACTGTTCTGGGTTCTCATGGTAATGACTCTCGATAAAATCCTTCAAAAATACCAAATATGACACATTAAGATTTGAAGATATAAGTCATATAACCACTGATATATTGTAGCAAAAGTTGACCTGCTTTTTATTCAAGGGGATATGTTACCTCTATAACTTCCCTCCATTCAATATCGACTGTATCCTTCAGGGAAATTGCGATCATTGGAAAGCCTGTTCTTTTTGCGCTAAAAAAGTGAAAGAAAGATTTTCTTATAGATCGTGATTAACGAAATATGAGAGATATTTTTTCTTAGATCGTGTAACTTGCTTTGTAAACCTCTAATTGCAGACTGTTATTTGAATGAATGATCCTACAACTGGGTAACCAAGTAACAATAATTATACTGACTATTTCCTTGAATATTGGCTTCATGGAATTAATGTAAATGAGACTAACCTTTGATAGATGTCAAAAGCACTCTTTAAGTTAGCAAGCTCGTTGTACAAAACCTCCAGACGAGAATCATAAAAACTTATTTCCAATCGCAATGTATCCTGAACCTTCTTGTTATTCAAACTGCAAGTGCCTCTGAAAAACATAAACTTATTATGAAGCTGGCACGTTCTACAACCCAAGTTTACTTCAAGAAGTTTTCAAAATTATCTTACGGTTGTTGATTGGTGGCTTGCAGCATTTTCTCGGCGCCATCTCTTAGTCGTAAATTTTTAAAGATTTGTCGGTTAAGATGTTGACGTTTCGCCTGAGCCGCTCCACGTAATGTTCCTCGCAGTGGATCATTGCTTTGAAACTGCTCCAGGTTCTCCTATAAAGATCAGAAACGAACTGTCACAGTACTGACTCAACTGAGATAGTTTACCCTGGTAAGAATAACGGGTCATTTTAAGTTTTTAAATGAATCGCAAAGGCTATTGCCCCTCGTATGAAGAATATACTCTTACAATAATATCTTCCCTCATTGTCGATGGATAATCAACCTTTCTGGTTAAGTCCTGATTCTAAAAACGTCGCTCGTACGAATGACTAACACAAAGCTTCGTGTGCGTTTTGACGAGTCTGATCTACTGCAACTAGTCTTATATGCCCACACTGTCCGTATTTTGTATGCAGGTATTCGAGGTGATGAGAGCAGCCAACTATTTTTCAAGTGTCACTCGTGTGTTTCGTATCATCTTGCCAAATGTTATGCTCTTTAACACGCGCTCGTGAAAATTTTGTGTTTCGAAACGTCGCAATTAGCATTTAGCCATTTACCGAGGGCGATATTATCGTTACAAGGAACAATTAGAATATAAAGAAGTCTTTACGAACTGGTTTATAAGGAAGAAAAGTATTTTAAGTGTTGCCCATTTAATTCTATTCACTCGAGATAATTACAGGTTGGGAGAATTAAAATGAGACCATCCCAGCGCTAGTATGTCGCTTTCAATCATTCGTTGTATTGTCTGACCATATTGTATGCTTCCGGCTCGTTTGGACTATGAAATACCTCGGCTTTTCCTCAAGAAACCGATTTCCTACTGTAGTTACATTGTGTTAATATTGCAGAGATATTTCTTCACCGCTTGGCAATAGAGGAACTGTGTTCTTTGACCACTCGAGGATCTGACAGTGCTATGCAGTGTGGCTTAGTCTCATCTCCAAAGAATCACTTGGGATATCCCAATCACGAAAGATTGACACACTAGTGATCCAATCATACTGAACCGACCCATATTCTAGCTCTTGTGTTCATCATTGTTATTTATAGAACCGGCCTTTAAGTCAATACTGTGTCCTGTATGCCATATGTCTATTGATATTTGTTTCTTGACTATATTTGAAATTTTTACAAAGAAATTGGATCGGAAGTGCCGCTTGGCTTACGAAGTTTCAGTGCAGTTATTCCGGCTCTAAGCACTACGCATTATTACTTTTCGCAGCGGCTTCTCTTAAGTATCGACTTCTACGTGAAAAAATATGCTTTGATTGTGCTCGTAAAATCTCTTTGTTTTCCTTTATTGAAATGGATAAAATCTTTAATTCGTTTGACAGACAAATCCTTTCGTAATCCTGCCTCAGTGACAATTAATGTTTTCCTGTTTTGGACTTGAATGTGGCAACAGAGTAAGGTGTTAGCTGCCTTTTATTTTTATGATATAAACTAAAGAACTTTCCCGATTCCCCGCACTCTTTTTTCTTTGGTCTTCTTGTCTATCACTTGTATTTAAAAAGCTACTTACTGATACTCGTTAAGTTTGAAATAGAAGAAGTCATTAGTGATCAATGTGAAAGCTCTTTCTTAATCATTGGGAAGATTTAAGGTAAAAACAATAAAAGTCTTGCTCGAGTGGAAATACTGTCATGGAATTGTCACGACGTGACTGAGATCTTTCACCCAATGAGTGTGAGTGAGCTTAAAGAATACAGGCGTATGTTTCGCAAAATATTTCATCCATATTTGGAGCTTTCATGAATAAACATTTCAATAATAAATATCTTTCTGGCCGCATCACGAGCCAAAATACTCGAGTGTAAACTATTTGCAACCACTTCAAGTCAGCAAAACACATCCGTGTTGATGTCCTCTTTCAAAAAGGCATTAAATTATCGGTCGCACCCGACTGAAACGTGCAAAATTGAAAGTAAACTGGAGAAAACTCGTTAAATTTGAAGTGGTGAAGGCGACTTCGGCTCCGTTATCGATGACTTGTCTGGACGAGGACGGAACTTTCTGTTTCATATTTACTCTGGTCTATGCATGAGGAATCGTAAATACTCGCTTTTTGAGAGGCGTTTGCTTCTAAGGCAATCTACAGTAATCCTACAACGGTTGAAGAGACTATATATCTATAGACTTTACTGTTCTATAGATTTTACTGTACCGAGGATCGGTAGAAGAGGATCAAGTGTAGATCCGTGGTAAACTGACTATTACACTTTTTCTATAGCAAATGTTTTTCAAAAATATCGGTGATTGAGACATCTACCCGATTATTAGCGTGGGATTAAAAAGCGGAAATCCACTTTCTAAGATGAGATATGCTTGAGAATATTACTGCAATTTAATGTGATTTCCTTGCAAAACCAATGATCGGACTCATCGGAGTATTTCAGTTTTACATACACGTGATAATGAACCTTTGACAATCATAGAGAATTGACTGAAGAGTATCAGGGCGGCTCGGTGGCACCATGCATGCATGAGAAAGTACTTCCGAGATTTCATACTTCAGTGAATATCGAATCAATTACACGAGTTGGGTTGGATTTGTTATAAGAAACTTAGAAGAATTTCTACAGGCGAATGCCTCGAGGAAGATTTCTTTTACAAAGCGCCGACTGATGTTCTTCTAAACACTTGATACGAGGGTTACTCTTGTCTAGGGGAGGCTACGGGATTAAAACAACGGGATTAAAACAGGACTTATGAATAGGTTTCAAGTGAATAATCATACTGTATGACATGTACGGAACTTAATACAAATCAAAAGATTACACTGATGAATGGCCCCAAATGTTATAATTTCCCGGCAGACAGTGTCAGTGATTCTGCACGGTGTAAATCTCAATATGCATGTTTATTCCGCACAGGGGAATAACAACTCGTGAAACCAGGAAACTGTGGTTTTCCGTTGTGGATATAAGATCGTGTTCATGTGCTTCGTTTAATTCGTTTTCTACGGGACTGAAAACTCATTTCTCCCGCGGTTATTGAAAACAGGAGCGGACAATGTTGTGTTGCAACCCAGAAACATCATATCCAAACTTACAAACGTGTTAAGTGTTCAGGATTGTAGCCCCAATATGGAAAGATCAGATAGGTTTTATTCCCGAGATTTGTCACACGACGGATAAACTACGCTTTACATTTTTGCATGCTTCATCTGAATATAGCAGATGACCTGACTTTGGAACTATCAGGAACATTTCAAAAAGGCGTAGACTGCGTAGGTTTGTTACCGTCAAATACTCCTGTGTTGATCTGACGTTTTCTATAACAGCTAGTGTAGGAAATATCGATCTATATGCGTGCTTTAGTATCTAAAAAATGACCTATAAAATAACACGGGCGATGGCTAATTTCGATGACGTAATTGTCTCCCCCGCGTCGTGTGATAATTTAAGAGAAATACAGCAAGTGTGTGAGAATATCAAAAACAATTTTAATAGACGAACCACAATTTAGAGGAATGCAGTTTTATAGGAAATTGAATTAAACGCGTAAACACGTTACATCCGTGTTGAAACAGATGGTTTGCATGCTGTTTAACAAATATTTAATTGCTCATGCAAATCATTTGTCTCTTTCGACTATCGTCTGCCAATTTCGCGCGAACTAATGCAAACAGTCAAACACTTGGGTTATAAATGTTTCCCGTGCCATTAGGATAACAAAAGCGTTTGAAACAACAGCTGCATGGCTTGCACGAATTTTCCTCAGTTCGCATTTGACGATAAGCTTTGTTCAAAAGAGGTTTATAATTTGTGAGATGATTTAAACGGATTCCCAAAAACATTCCAAACTTGCTTTTGAAAAAAAATGAATAGAAAAAATCGAACGGTAAAGCACTGATAAAAAATAGAATTTATATGAACTTCTTCTGTTGCCAAGTGTCTGAATGATGCGCTGAATCGAGTCATGGACTAGAATATAGAGAGGATCAGTACGCTTTATTTTCATTTGCAAAATGTTCATAAACCATCTCTTGAATGAATATAATTATTATAAACACAGTACAATATGCAGTAAGTCTGTTTCCCTCGGATATGGAAAATCGTCATTAGTCAAAATGGGAAGGAAAATCGTTTAAAATTCTCAGTAAAATTTGAGTTTGGAAGTTGACCATGAAACTAGAATTACAAACTTATATATACTCTCTCTCCTCCATAATATATCACTGATTCTACAACAACAACTGTTGTGTAATATAAAAAATTCAGGTTTCTAAAAACGAAATTTCCGAAATGAAAGGGGGTGAAACTGACGTTGTCATAACAATTGGCGAGATCAGGATATTTTGCAAGTAAGTTTTGTGAAGAATGAAATGGCATATCACTATTTTAAAGAAATAAGGTCTCGGCCGTAGCCCGTAGATAGGCACATTACACACCGACTAACTTTGCCCTCGTGTCTATCAAACGGTTGATTAAATAAACCCAATTACTCAACAACGTGTACAGATGCTTGCGTGATGCTTCTTAGGTCCTCGGTGTGTGTGAATCATTGATTGTATTAAATCATTGGTAGTGGTAACATTATCAATACGAAATGTTGGATTACTAGGCGCTACCAGATATGATTTCACGGACTCACCTCTCCATATATCATCTTCGCTAATTCTTTATCGCTTAAGCGCTTCTCGTGAGTCATTTCTGTTTGTAAATCGTTGCAATTCTTGATATTTTATATCAAGTTTCTTTCACTTTATAGTAGAACCAGAATCGCAACAATGTTTCTTGATTTTAAAAGCGGGTTTTTCTCTGACTTTCCGGCGTTGTGGCTATGATAAAACTGTGCTCCAACTCCAAGTGGTTTGAAGTTGATGAACGTCGTATTGTTATGGATATATTTAAATCATGTTGCATGCTTTTATATAGGAGGCGTGATCAATTTGGTTTGATATTTCCTGCACGTCATGAAAGATATCGAAGCATTGAAAGATATCGATTTACATAATTTTGGGAGAGAACAACATTACTAACCACAAACGTTTGAATTCAGGATTGTTTTGCTTACCAAGAAATTTATTCAAAAGTTCGGTGTTTTTGACATTTAGCTCTTGCCAGCGACACATGGGATAAATAATATAAAAATAATTAGTGTAAACGATTACTAAATATTGATTGTTTCCTGTAGTTAACTATCGTGATGCAATTGAGGTCATCGACCTTCTTCCCAGGCGGTGTGCAACTCAAAAGTGGTTTTGTTTTGCAGGTACTGTGACGAATTGACGCACGAAATTTTCGAAATCCTATATTCTCAAATGCTATTTAATGACCCTATTCCACCCTCCGCGTTTCATTGAGGCATGCCTTAGATTTGTCGCCGCTAGCTTTGACTCAATTCAGTACGATCCAACTGAGAAAAACAAAGAATGTTTTATTGTATCAGTCCAATGGTCTCAGGAACTCGACATCCTAAAACTACGGACTTGTGGTTGTGCACGTTTTGTGTGTGTTACAGCCGTACAGGATGTTCTCTTGGCACAAAAAGGTTTATCAAATGAAATCAAACATCGTGTCTTTAGAGTATCACTCACCGGTCTTACCCGATTGTGTAATGAACGATCCTATGTGATACCTTACGACCCAAACATTAATACGTACGTGAATTCACTCACACCTTCTCCCACAAGCAACATTATCGCGTAAACGTAATGGTATGAGCACTATGTTCAGGTCACCGAGGCGTAGGTGCGATTCCCGCTGGAGGATCTGATTTGCATTTTTCGCCACATTCCTGGTTTGATCTTAATTAATTAAATGTTTCTACCTCCGCCCGCCCACCCCCCACCCCCCCCCCTTTTAAACCACATTTTATTCTCCCCTGCTTTGTAAAATTGTGGTAGTATTCATTCATGTATTACGAACATTACTCCCAAAACTAAGCAGACACAAATCGCTTCGAACATTCACGTAATCTTCCCTCCCTATGCCTAAACCACCACGCATGTTGAGAGAAGCGTTTTCATTGGTTGTGGCTGGGTAATCCAGTTTGCTATTTCCGCCGGATCATAACTGGTGTGTCACACTTCGCTGAGCGGAAAGACGGAAAAATAAAAAATGGTATTCCTAAAATAGTCCTTTTCATCCAAATTTAGTAAACTGTTTTGGCCACAGAAACACGGTCTACTATCCATGATCTCTAATGATACCATCTCTAATGGTACCATCAACCTGGGGCACCTAACATCCACATACATACACCCTGTAACGTATAATGTATAACCACTTTGGTTTTATCATATGATGTATGAACGGGGATACTCGGTGATAGGGTAAGTAAAACGTGGATAAAACAGGATAATGGTGACAAAGTGAACAGGTGCAATATGGCGGCTCTGTTTGAATTTCTTCTTCTTTCTTCGGCTTTTCTTGGTGAGCATTTAACGCTTGAATGTTTTTTAGATGTCTTGCATTCAAATTCTGTTTTAAACTGTATTTTCTGCCTTTGTGTTTAGTTGTGCAGCTACACAGCCATGTTATTAACGTGGATAATTCGTAAGTCAGTACTCCTATTTAATAGTCTATAAGTTCATTCATATGAAGTTGTGCATGATTTAATACTAGGAACCATAGTACTTGCACATGAACTTTAATAATACATTTCCCAGAAAGTGGAATTGTACAATTATGTTCACTATTTAATCCCAGTGGTTTTTATTGCTTAGCTTCAATGAAATGAAAGCAGATGGTCGTTATTGGTTTGTTGAGGTAGGCGGAAATTGTGTCTTAAAAGGCCTTAAAACAGACCTTGAATCAGACATCAAGTTGTTCCTTATTGGGTCTGCTTCTTGATACCACTCTTCTCAGTCTCTACAAATTCATAAGCAGATTGAAAGGCCTATAAACATAATAACCATGAATAATCCTCATTTCTTGAATCTTGATTACAAATTTGCCTGACTCATCACTGTTTTCAGTGAAAATTACCTCACTTTCAACTAAAAATTGCTCACTTAGTTACTGCAAATTCCGCAAAATGTTTTGTAGTTTTATGCCCCATGGTGTGGACATTGCAAACGATTGGAACCTATTTGGAAAGAAGTTGGTGCTGAGCTAGCAAAACTAAATAAAAATATTGCTGTTGCACAGGTCGATTGCACGAAAAACAGAGGTGAGAACATGAATTTGCCCTTGCATGCATGGATTAGGGGTGACTATAGTGCAAGCTGCTATGATCAATTGATGATCTTCCAAAGTGGTAATGAAGTATTATTTTGTCCCATAGCCATTGCTGAAGAAAACGGGATCCGTGGATTCCCTACAATAAAGTTGTAAGTCCAGTCATACTATTTTCATTTAGCACTCGATTTAAATTTTTACCGTATTCATGATTTCTTTCGGCAGTTTCCGTGGTAAAATCTCAGCAAGATACAATGGAGCACCGACAAAAGATGGTCTTGTTGAGTTTGCATTAAAATCTTCAAGGTTAGATAGCAGAATCAATTGTCGAAGAATTGTGCAATTGTGTTTTGAAAGCTAATGTTCATATTCCTAAACTTTTCAGGCCAATTTTGACTGAATTTAAAACATCTGAAGAGTTTGAAAAGAGGAGATTGAAGTCAGACGTCTTCTTTCTTTTTGTTAAAGATGATAGCCAGGAGTCTGAGGACTATAAGGTACCGTCTTGAGTTACCTCTTCCTAGATGCAGATATATTTGGAAGAATGACATCATGAATATATAGTAGCACTTAAGAAATGAACTTTATCTTGCAGAAAATTGTTCAAGACATTGCAGAACAAAAGATCGCCCAAGTTGTGTTCTACTCCATTGCAAGTTCATTGTTACCTGAGGTACATGTTTTAACTCATCCACACTGAAGTGTCAACTTTCTTGACTTTGGAAATAAAATTTCTCTCATTTTCAACTTTCTACATGAAAAGTATTGATTGTTGATATTTTAGAGTGTAAAGGTGGACAAAATTCCAAGTTTACTGGTGTTCAAAGATATTCAATATTACAGTTTTGAAGGTATGTACATTTTCATTGCATGTGCTCTATTAAGACAGAGCGTTGATACTAGCATTTTATTTTATTTTTAGAGAAAGGAGAACCAGTTAATAAGACCACTGTTTCCTTATGGGTTGATTCTGAGAAATTTCTTCCGTTCATGTTCGTTACAGACACTAATATTAACGAACTTGCTGACTCAGGTAACGAAGAATTATAAATTGAATTATTATAATTATAATATGAAGAATTGTGCTGTCCCCTTCCATCCATAGGAAACCCATGTTTTGCAGGATTTTTTTCCTTCATATCAAAAATAGAAATGCCATACTATTTTTTAGGCAAGAAGGTTGTCTTTTTAACGTTTTCCAAAAGCAAAGATCACAGTGAAATTAATAAAAAGTATGTAAACTCTTTAAAAGCTTGCATGATGGATGTTTTCTCCCAGAAATACTAACCAAACGGTCCAACATTTTTTCGTTTCTCAGGATGGGTGAAGTTGGAAAGAAAATAGCGTTCGAACTGTACGCAACTTATGGCAAGTAAGTTAGCTTTTACTCAAGAGGAGAAATTCATCTTCTCCTCTGCATTTCTAGAAAATTGCTCTGGAAATGTACCGATTCCCGAAATTCTGTTCCCCAAATTCTATTCAGAGATGAATTTTTTCCCCAAATTCTGTTTCCCAAATCCTATTCAGAGATAAATTTTATGTGATTTCAGAGACTTCCAATTTGCCGGCATATTTGACACCGATGTTATTGAGTCGATTATGATGAGGTAACGGGTGTTCTAATGGTTTTAATCAGAGAATTATTCTCGAAATTTCATGCAATTTTCATGAAATCATGCAAATTTTCTGTGAGACTCTCCGAAGTCAATACCAGGAGAATAACTTGCGGACGTTTCGTTTCTTTAGCTCTGTCTATGTTCCCTTTGTGCTCGTTCTTGATCCACAAACACGACATTATTACACAATGCCCGCATCAGAAATATCTGAGAGTTTTAATCAAGAACAACTGGAGGGTTTTTTGCAGAGCATTTTAGATGGAAAAGCGGTGGTAAGCAAAATATATCCGAATTCGTCGATCGTTCATGATACAAGAACAATCAAATTTAGCATAAGAAGAAGGACTAAAAGTCCACTCCTTTGTTGTTCTCCCATTGAAAAATCGAAGTTTAAAATTTACTTTCTTCTATAGGCACACGGTGGCAAAAGCTTTTTTGTGAGGATTTGGCGAGTAAGTTCGTGACACTTTTTACTTTATAGTTCCTTAGCCTTTTAACTATAGTTTGCAGGTACTTGACTAATTTCATTGTTACACACATGAAATAATAACTGGGAAACCGCAATAGGCTCAAAAGATAAATAATGTAGGCTCATACACTTAGCGTGGCTCCGTGATTTCCTAAGTGTTCTGTTGTACCAATCATCTTTGTTCCCGTGTTCCTCTATGAGGATTCACTAAATGGATTGATCATTCCTGTTCTAACCCGATTGTCCGTTTGATTTCCAATATGGCTCGTCCATCATCGAGATAACTGAACGTATTTTATTTCATTCCAGATCTGGTGGGACGTCCGAAGTTCTGCAAAGGTAAAATTTGAGTATAACTCGATTAATACCAATCTCTCAAATCTCAGGTCGAATATTAAAAACCAGTTTTCTACATCGTGAAAATATTCTGCGAAATCTAATGAAGATTCCCGTTTGGGACATGGGTGAGGTTTGGAGAGAGGCAATTTGTTAAAAATTGCAACTGCTTGTGCCATATATTGGTCTAGTCCTGTCTGTGTATTTGCATTCAGAAATCGTTGCTACGCCCGTGATTCTCGGTAGCATCGGCTTTAAGTTTTCCTATCTTTCTCATAATTTTTCCAGGAAATCTGGGCATCCAGTCCCCTCATGGCAGTGGTCATATTTGGTCTTCCGTTCCTCGTATTCGGGTTTCTCGTTGTCATGATATGTTGTCTGGAGGGTCCGTCGGATGATGAACACCAGGACACTGGGGAGCATCAAGAGGGTAACGAGGAACAACGCGAGGTAGATGGTGATGAGAGGGGTGACAGTGAGGACGCTCTTGTAGAGGATAAACAGGATGATCTCAAAAAGAACGAATGATGGGAAAGCTGATTTTAATTTTATGAGGTATGCCGTAAAATACGAGTCGTATTGTAGTAGTTTAAAGAAGGGATTTTTGTTCCGATGTTGACCCTTGACGTTCGTTGTTTGTGTTTTGGCGTCACGGATTTGTTTTCATTTCCGTTTTCGAACAATTTCAAACTTAGTCAGAGCTGGAACATTTGCAAATACCATCACGTGGGATCGCTGGAAACGCGCGCCAAAACCTAAATACTGAACTAAATTTTAGATACTTTGTTTTTGCAATATGGCGATCGCTCGAGCGTTTGGACAATTTTGGAAGTTCACAATCCACTCCATCCTGGTTAGAACACACCGAAAGAGTTATCATTCAGCGTTTATTATTCCTTAGGAGATGATAATTAAAAAACTATTTTAAATTACTTTAGTCTTATATAATAATTATAATAATCTAGAAGACCTTTGGGCGCTAAACTTGGCTAATCATGGCTAGTCAATCTCGATCATTCCTATTGATGACTTCTGCTGTTGAATTTAACTGATTTAAAATTATCCCTGAATAGCCTAGAACTTACTGTTCTGCATTTTTATTTGTTTCATTTTCAACCCTCCTCGATGTCAGTTGGTTTTTCTCAAACTGTTTTGAATGCTGACTAGTATATAGTTGTTTTTTTTATCGGCGCTTTGCAATGTCTTATTCAGTGCTTCACTTATTTTTCAACCTTCCTCGTCGCCAATAAAAAAAATCATCGTGCGTTACGCAACCGAGTTCTCGCCATGCATGAACTTTCCATGACCTCCAAACAGTTTGACATGCAAAGACGAATACTACACCAAAACAGAATCACACAGCGCCGCTGTCGTCAGTACCTGTCGGTAAAACACTGTTTTGGCTACAACGCTCGATCATGTCGGCCAAAGGTTACTTCTTTTAATTCCGAGCAATGAGAACCATATGGAAAACTGGCAGGCGACAGAACAATGAAAAATAATTTCCTCAAATACTTGTAAATTTTTTCTTTTTGGAAGATGGTATTTTGATCACAACGTTGAAATTACTGTAATCAATTTGGAGTTACTGTCATATACGCTAAAAGCTCTCGTGGTTAAATCGTGAACTGGAGTTATAAAGGAATTCTGGTAATTTGGCTTAGGATATTCTGTCCCAGGAATAGCCGGAATACGACACAGTATATACATGCAATTAAAATTCTATCAATACTTCTGAGCATCGCTTTGCACTTCGCGTGAGCTGCGTGTGTGTGTAAAATTAACTCGTTTGCAGCTGTTCCTAAGTGAAGTGTTTCAAAGTCACGTTTTGTTGTTCGAAAGTTGATTGCTGAAGTGTTGATAATTCCTTTTCTGACCGTGCCTTCCAGATTGGTAAATTACGTAATTAGCGACAGTCATATCGCGACTTCAGTGGGCAGGAGAAGATCGTCTAACTTCGTTGTTCCTTCTGAGAGTTAAAGGCGAATAGACTGGTTTCTATTTTGGTCAGTGAACTGCAGTATCTCTCGCGAGCAAACATCTCGTGCAGTGGAAGAAAAATGGCAGCTGTGGTTTATGTAAATCATATCACAGGTGGAAAAAAGTTATTTTAGTCGGAGGAAGAGTGTTTGGGAATTCAGAGGACGTCACGCCAAGTGTTGTGTGCGAGTCTTGTTTATTTCGTGTCCTGTGTGTGTTCTGGCCGCCACTTGCGTTTCCAGAGGCAAAGGAGAAACCGTCTTCTGTCGAGATTACACCTCCACAAGCTCAGTTGCATAGCTTGTAGTTGGTGTTAAAGGATCTCTGGAAATCGTTCCAGTTTCTTGCTGCTCTTCGAATTTGTTTTGACAGACGATGAAAACGTCTGGAATCTCGGAGAGAGCGTCCCGAGTCAGATCTGAGAAATTTTCATAACGTGGTTACATTAAAAGGGAAACAGCATTTATCTGATTGGGGAAATACAAGACCTCTGCGCAAAGATCTTATTCAAAAAGTTAGAGATTTAGACAGTGGTAACTGAATCCAAGTTCCTTGAGACTCTTTAATGAATTCTGCGTGATATATCCACGCCTTCCTTCAAAGTGCGCCATCTCCATATTTCCATATCTGGCTTCATGCCTATCAATTATCTAAACCATATCTTAATGTATTCAAAACCTAAACAAGCAGATGGATTAAGGTCTTAAAAACAGTTTGTTTTTCCTCGTCGGTGCAAACACAAGATGAACAGCAGCACGCCGGTTGACGCACGAAATACGACCGCGTCTGCTCAGCATAGATGCATCAACAATGTTACAATTCTTGTCGTGCTGAGCGTGGTCCAGATCATATCTGGGACGCTTTTCAACGGATTTGTGATAATTGTGTTGTCCATTGATCGCAGGCTACGTGAAGTTCCCGCCAATGTGATCTTACTCAGTTTGGCAATTTCAGACTTTCTCGCCAGTGCCGTTGTCTTACCATATCATGTGTACGTTGGAATACTTCATGTAAACGAGAATGATGTGCATCTCACCATGCTCGTCTTCTCACTAACAGTGAGTATGGTTGGAACAGTAATTTTGACGGCGGATCGATTTCTCGCGATTGTTTACCCATTACGTTACAACATATTGGTCACCATATCTCGAACACGGAATGCACTCGTTTCTAACTGGTTGCTGTCTGCAACGTACGCGTTGATATTTTGCGTGGCGATGCGTGCCCGACTCCAAGGAATCCGGTATATTTCAGCGCTTTTGAACGTTTGCGGGATCCTGACGATTCTCGTTTTGTACGCTGTTATTTTCCGCGCAGCCTGTCGACAAATCCGGTTGATAAAGTCGAACGAGGGTAACATTCGAAGGACGAGTCTCGTGGTCTTCAAGCGAACTTTAAGGTCAGCTAAAACAAGCGGAAGCATTGTGTTTCTTTTCACGGCAAGTTATTTACCACTCTGTGCACTGGGTGCTTACAACGAGGCCCGATCCGTTCCGATATCCATCTTCAATGACCATACAATATGGCTGCTGTGTTTGGCTTTCCTCAATTCCAGTGTCAATCCGCTCGTGTACTGTATGTTTTCTGAGAAATTACGGCACATAATTCTCGGATATTGGCGTCGCTTGGTGGGAATGCTGGCACGTCAGAACACGTACGATGTTCCCCCACCGTCTGTCATATAATCGGGGCTGGTTTACAATTTCTACGGAGGAAATCTTGACCCGCGCTACCGGATAGAGGTCGGCCTTTAACTTTAACGGGCAAGACTTATTATTCCAGACGATATGTCCGTGCAGGATGCTAAAAAAGAGTTGTTTTGAAATCTGACAGTCCCTTGCTACTAAAGGCCATGTTACACGGTACAATTTTTCTTGCAACTTGCAGTGCAATTCTACCTTGAAGAGATGTAAACTAGTGAAGAGTCTTCAAAATGTGAGCGTAAGATACGCCACATGGAGTGTAATAAAGACAAAAGTTTGGTAGTTGCCAAATTTACATCTCTCAAAAGAAGAATTACATTGCAAGTTGCAGGAAAAATTGTAACATGGACTTAATTACAATTACTAAATTTTTCTAATACTCTATATGCGCATATGTGAGTATGAGAAAGACCACGTGTAAATATTCTTAAATTCTGAGAAACTAGAAATCATTATCTGTGAAATATATACGAACATATTCTTAAATTCTGAGAAAACTAGAAATCATTATCTATGAATTATATATACGAACATCCTTCGGAAATGCTGTGTCAGAAGTGGAATAAATGGGTCGCCAATGAGGTCAAAAATTCCCAAGAATTAACACATTCCGATGGAGATTTTTTTATCTTTCCAAAATCCTTCTGGTTTGCGGACGAAAAAAATTCCAAAAAAAAGGAGTTCTTCGCGAATAATGGCCGATGGTTTTCTCAGATTACGAAGTCTATATTAGGAAACCGATGAACAGCCTTATAAATTAAACACAATACAAGTAATTTATTATAAGAGTTAAATGAAGCGTTCTACAATAGGCTTAAAAGATATAAATTACCGTGTAAAAAGTAAACTAAGCTAGGATATACATCAACATAAATCTGAAATATTACACTCCTATATATAGTTTGTTGAGCTCTTCTTCCCACTGGCGATGTGTTCTTGAATGAATCAATCCACTGAAATTTCTGGGACTATTTGTATATAAAACTCTATAACCATGCACATTTTGCATATATAGTTAAATCGTATAGTTAAAGCCTGGGGCCTGTTTGTTGTTCAAAAGCCGGTTAGCTTAACCGAGGGTTAACTCAAATTTTCACATCAATTTTTTTAATCGCTTGTTTATGAAGTTGAACATGTTTTTGCATAAATATTTTGTGGATCAATAGAAGTCTTATTGTAAAATCTTGAAACAGCGGTCTGACGATCTGACTGTATAAGTGGAAAATGTGCATCGCAGTGTTTTCTAAACGCATGTATTTTTTTTTTTATTAATGGCTTATCTTAAGCGTGGGAATTCACTGTGCCGCGTTGATTTCCCGTCGTGGTTTTTGCGTGAACTCGTCCTAAGATGAAGAGATGGCCGCTTCTTTGCCGTTCTGCGATGCGCTCCTTCAAACGGAAGATATTCGGCTCTTTTGTGCAGTTTAAACACAAACCACAACTGTAAATTATCTCAGTTTTGCTGATCATTCTGGGTTGATTTTACGATCAGGAGGGGGCAGTTGAGAGGTAAAATAACTGGGGGGAGGGCAAACATATTCCAACACATGCTATGCTTATAATAATAGCAAGAGTACGCCATATGAATGCCCCCGTAAATACGTCATTTTTGTTGTTTGTTTTTCTTACGTAAGTGTTTGCACCCTTTCCAAAACAGGCTATATATAGCGCATTTGCTTTTTTTTATATATTTTATTTCACAACAATCCTGTTTTCCAAACAAAGTTGAATTAATATATTATGAGGTCGGCATACAATTATAGCATTTTGCGGTCATGCATCTCAACAATCTCCTACGTCGAGAGAACAGACGTTTGTTTTTATCCTGTTAAAGCCACTAGGGGGCTATTTTTCAGCCAGGCGTGTTTTTATGCACATCCCCTCGTGCGCGGACGCATGTCAATTCTAATACGCTTATCAAGTGTCCCTAAGGCCTTGCTGTGCAAAAAATAGCAGTAGGCTTAGCCTTAGGAAGGGATTTGCACAGGATTACAGCTAAAAACACGCTTTGGAACAGGCAAGAAAGTTATTTTTGTAGTGTGATTTGTAAAAAAAGTCACGTAACGAAGTATAAGATCAGCCATTTGATAATCACTGTCGGTTATATTTTAGGGACAGTAATATAATCTATTTTTGACAACATCATAGAACACATGCCAGTGAACTGATATAACACAACTAAATTAGATCTATACAACATTATCATATATATTATAAAAGCGAGCTATCTTGGTTTTTTTCACAAAAATGAAAGCATATAAAAATGTTTAGGAAGTCACACAGTTTTTCGAAGTTTTCGCTGTGTATATCAAACGACAAATCACAGATCTCACGTCTTATGTGAAGAACGCGTACACTAACAAACCTACAAACCTTAAATCGTACACTGAATCAGTTCATATTCGATTTAGACATCAGCTATATTTTCATTAGATGCACAGGGCGTATAGCATAAACGCCCCTAAATTACTTTGTTTAGTTTTAATTAAATGTGATGATATGTTTTGTCATAAATGTAATCAGTGTACGACTTGTCATGAAAAAAAACGGTATGTTTAGTTTGCTAATCTAAACATTAGAAATCGCAAAACGGTGTCACATATACTTCATCTTTCCCGTTTTACTTCCAGAATCTGTTTTAATTTTGCTAAACGATGACGCTATCCACCGAACAGAGGTGTTTCCAAACTTTGTAAAAAGCTTTCTTGGTTAGCGAGTAATAATAACTTAGAGCTCCTAAAGGAAATATTGATACAATTAGATTTATATTAAATATCATAGATTATTCAAATCTGTTAAATAGAATGGATTGTCTATCATCGCGAACGTCCAAAAAATGAGACTTAAGAATTATTAAATTATGCATTGATAAATTTAATTTGTGTGTTAAGTGGAACATCTCTCTGCAAATAACCGCCGCCAGCGACGAAAACTCGCGCGAATTATCGTTCTAAATTTCCTAGAAAATATGAAATAGAGCAGAGGATCTGCGCACGAATTCCAAAAACAGAACGAGACTGCCCACGTTAGGAACCGGGACTTCTCTGCTAGCGGCCGCTCACTTTCCTCCACCAAAATCGCATACGTCAAAAGCGGAACAAAACTTGCAACGAGGAGAACGACGACCCGCGCGCTGTTCGCCGCGGATTTTAAACTCATCTTGAGCTCCTCCGCGTTCGTTTTACAGCCCGTTGTGATCTTTTTAATCTGTTTCCGTGCTGAGCGATAGATTCTCCAGTAGAGAAGAACTGGCAGAACCAGTGTCACCACTGCCATGTACTCCAGTACCAGGCGCAAGTCATTTCGTCCAAGAAACGAGGCCGCAAAAAGGGACAACGTAAACACTGTGGTCACCCCAACTGCCATGACAACCATTACTCGTACCTTGAGAAAGACTATCAAAGCATTGTAGCGTAGAGGGTATAGAATAGCCAGAAATCTGTCCATTGTGATCGCTAGACAGTTCAACACAGACCAAGTCGAACAAAAAGCAGCCGCGGTGCGGTATACACGAATTTCAACCAATGTTTGGCATTCATGTTGAAACATGTGAATGTGATAGGGTAGAAAAATTGTTGATGATAGAAAGTCGTTCACCATAAGACTACAAAGGATCCTGTTTGCTGGAACCTGAAGCAGCAGGCCAGAGTTTGTCAGCAGGATCAGTAAGGCCGTGCTGTTTAGCGAGATTCCGCTGAGCAACTGTACCGTGCTGATAACTGCAAGTATTGTTCGTTCAACCATGGTGAAATTAGGCGCCAATTCGCTTTCAGATGAGCACGTTGTGTTGTGGTTTGGATTAGTATCATTTTTAAATAACGATTCGTTCGAGAGCTGAGACATATTTATTATCACTGACCCACGCGTTATGGAAACATTGCTTTAAAAAAGATAGACACTGCCTTAAATAAACACACCCCTAATGAAAAACACGTACTAATGAAATACTGCGAAGACTCTATAAGATTATATATTAAGGCAGATTCACTTCGATCAAAACTAGCCTATGAATGATCGACTGTGGCTGCACTGATATATTTAATTTGAAATTATGCTTGCGATCCAATTCGGTTCATTCAATTTTGCAGTCTCGACGGTAAATATGACACAATCAATATCAACAGAAAACAGCTGTGTGACGTAATATTTCGGTTTCACTGTGTGCTTTTGAGGTAATGGCATGTTGTGAAAGATTCATGACAAAATTGAAGGCGCGGGTGGCATGACATCTTCACAGACAAAGTGCTATTTTTCATTTATTTTTTATTTCGCTATACATTGAATTAATGAGTTTACACCGTCAAAAATGTAAATTAAATTATATTCAAGATTATATAATTAATGGTTCACCTGATTAACCGTGAAACTTAAGCCGCGTTTACACTTCAGGCTTAAACCTGACCTGGACCTGGTCTAAGTAATATGTGCCACGTTCACACTGTCTTCCTTGTTGATAATATCGGATAACCAAAGTAATTGACAAAATACTTGGAAAAAGACCCAAAACACGCCGAAAAGAGGTAATACTATATGGTCCTATACAAATCGTACTGTTAGGTTAAAAAATTGTCAGGAAAGCCTGTTCACATTACCAAAATCGTGCTCCAGGTAAGATCCAGGCTACCTTCTACTGTCGGGCTGGATTTTGTGGCCTAGACCAGGTTCAGGCTGTTCACGTGTAAGCCTAGGCCTGGTCCAGGCACGTAGTGTAAACGCGGCTTACGAGAAGAGTTAAATAAGATTCGTGAAAATTACGCGAGTTTACGGCCCTAAACGAGGTGAAACCACTGAAAGGAGTTCCCAGTTCGTCCAACTCACGTTATGATATCCCAGACAATAAAACACATAGACACGAAATTCACGTTCAAAGATTTATTAACTTTCCAAAATTAATTTATTTCTTTTTCAATGCAGCTTCCTCTGCTTTTTCTTTCGCCCTCTTTTCTCGGATGCCCAACAGACGTTTGTTAGCACGTGCCATACGCATGGACTTGAATACACTGATCTTACGCTCCTCATCAGTCACCTGTCTTGCCTTGATCGGCAGTGTCATGCTTTGGATGCGCAGAATTGGTCCTTGGAGCTGATTGAACATCTCAAGTTCTGAGGCCTGGGAGAGAAGACAGTTTTGAATTAGTCTAGGGTAGAGTTTTTCTAGCTCATCTTTGACAACTTTTAACAAGCTCATGAAGTCAACAACCCTTTAGAAAACTGGCTGTACAACAGTCTCTGGAAAGACCCTTAAAAACCATGTAAGCACATTGAAATATTAGTAAAGAAAACACATCCCTTAGCTTTATAGGTAAATCTTACCTCACTATCTCCCTGTCTGGGCTTGCTTGCCTTTCTTGGGAAGATGATTAACTTGCTCTTGTACTCCTTGAGCCGCTGGACATTTGCTTGCAAGGACTCTTGGGATCTGTTCTTACGACGATGGTCAACGGCAATCCCAATGGTGGGTGCTACTTTGCGAGAGATACCAGCACTCTACAAGGAAAAAATAATGAAGGGTATTACCAGCTGGTCAACTGGTTCCTTTCTTGAAAAGTTCATTTTGTTGTACCTTGAGTTCCTCAAGGGTGAAGCCCCTGCCAGCACGCACTTTTGTATTATATCTGAATGTGGGGCATCGTACAACTGGTCTAATGGCACCAGCAACAGGTCGTGGGGCAACTTTCAAAGCCTTGCTAGCCCGGGCCTGACGGCGTCTCTTTTTGCGTCCAGGTTGGTTAAACCAGGTTTTGACGTATCGTTGCCAATCTTTGTGAAAATGGTTATTGTGAATCATATTATTGTGTTTTGGAGCCATGGTGTTGGATTATATTAAAAACCCCCTAAAACATAAACAATCAGTTCTTCAGTGATGTTTTTACACATATTTATTCAATTATTTGTGACTGTTGCCACTTTCAGGTTTTGCTCAATATTTTTGGCACAATGGCCAGTTGTTAAAATTTAGTCAAATTATTTAATTTGACTCACAGTAAATCGGAAATCAGATAAATTCTGAAGATGCACTTTAATTTTGCTGGATATCACACGTGTAGTATATGACTATAAATACGACACTATGGTATCATAAAAGTTTGTTAATTGTCGAGTATATAGGTCAAAAAGGAAACTCTCAAACTCATACGCATTGGAAATACTCTACGCCAAACTAGGTGCTGAGATTCCGTTGATATTTCTACTTTCATGAAATATAATCACAAATATGACATATTTTACCAACTGACCGAACAATTGACCAAAGATGCAAAAATTAAGATGGAAATTACCCAGGGATTTAAGAAAGGAATTATGAATATGAGGGTTGATAACGAATAGCTCTTATGGGAGAAAAAGTAGAAGAAAAGGGAATAAGATTGCAAAATAATAGAGGGATTTCGAACTACATACCCAGACCCTTTTTTCCAAAACAAAAAGAAAGATTGGAAAAAGTGGGCTTGCTTTGAATCATGGGAGGTTTGTTTCCACTTATCTCCATTGCGTTTCCCTGACAATTTTCCTTCGTTCCCTTCTTATTTTCCCTGTTTGTTTCATTCAGGAGTGGGGAAGTGGGGTGTTGATGGCAGAAGGCGTGGTTAAATATATGCTAGTGTGTTTCTGCTTGTTTATATGGCCTTCCTATACTGCCTTGGGGTGAGCATAGGGTCAAAAGTGAAAGGTAGAGTTGAACTCAAAGTCCAATGTTGTTTTTAATTTGGGGCGAGGGTACGGTAGGTTGGGTGTAGGGTCGTTAATTTTATATGTTAATGGCAGAATGCATGCCGAAATATGTCTGTTTTTCTTCTTGTTTAGAATTATGACCTTCCTATTTTGCTGTGTATAAAAGGGATCATGAATGGGAGGATATGTGTGGGATATGAGTAGGACACAGGGGGGCATGAACAAAATTAATTTATGCAGAACATGGCGGCTCAATAAGAGTAATATTTTTCCAAAATTTTTCCTTGTTGTAAAAAAGTTTGCCTGGGTCCACAATGAACGTCCAGAAACGAAAAAGGGGAATAGAAGTTGAAAAAGAAGAATCTGTCTGGAGCAAGGCATTTTCGGCTGGTTCAACCTGGGACGACAAGGTATAAACAGCAGCCGATAGATAGCAGTCTAGGACAAGTCATTTTATCAATATAATTAAGTAATAGTTAATTTTGAGTGTGGTTATTAAATGTTGAGGTCAATTTTATGGTCTGTGTATGAAAAACATATTTATATGATAATCAAACTTTGCTTACAGCATCATTAATTTCTGAAGAACAAGGGCACTGTTTAAAAGTAGAGATTCATCTATTCATTATATTGGGATATGGTGTTGTGGGCTTAGTGCCCAAATTTGACAATTTTTATGATTATATTTCAAAACTACTGGTGGTATTTGAATGTGAGAAGGATGTAGTCACTAAAGAGAGGATATTTTGTGTTTGGTATATCTTTTAGGATGAATTTCTTGATGTGATATATTGGTTAAGACAAGTTCTGGCAATAATTCTAGGAATAATATGGGCAATCATTCCTTTAAGAGGTGTTGTTGGATTAGTATTGTGAGTATTTTAATGCCTATTTCCTTTTTGTGAAGATATTTTCTTGAAATTGAGACAACCATCTGCTTCTTCGTTTAAGTTCCATTCAACTGACTGTATAACTGACTCTTCACAGGTTCGCGCTGATTAATGCCGGGGTGCTTTTTGTTTATTTTACAAACTTTCAAAAAATTGATGATGAAGAATATGGTGGTCCTATGGAGTTAACTAAAGAAGGCTTCTTTACTTCTTTTTCCTTGTTTTTGGTATACTCAATTTTTGAACATTTTTCATGCATTTCCAGTTAGTTTTTTTGAATGGATTACAAAATGCCCCCATTCCAATTATTTCTAGGTAATATGGATCATTGGCTTTACTGCATTGCATCAAGATTGACATAGGCTGTTTAAAGAGGAGTTCTTAAAGAGATGGAAAGAGAGAGAAAGGTCCAGGTCGATGCAAAGAAAGGTCTTTTGGAAGCAGTGTTTGCACTGAAATCCATCACAGTCTCAAATTACTTTTTTCAATTCAGTGCTCGTTTTTTGAAAGCTGGATAGTGAGGAAACCTCTGGTAGTGATTTTTTCAATAGCTTTGAAATTGCTTGTTGTTCTATGTTCTTGCCATATTAAGCTGTTGCTATCATCCATTGCTATCCAGCCTTCATATAACTAGCTCCTAAACTGTGAAGTTTCTGTAAATTTTAACAAACTGAATATACCTGAACAGTGCATGAACAGAGCAAATATGTAAAAAACTCAATTGTAGTATGGCTGCTCATTGTCAATGGTCAAACATTTACCTTGAAACATGCCTGTGACAAGTTGTGTGCAATGCATAAACTCTGTAATAATATGCTGTAAGAATCCCTTTTACATTCATCTTGATAGCTACCTGTTGAAACCTGACAATAAAAAGTTTTATCAAATCTATTCCTGGGCATTGATCTATGGGAAGAGTTGGGGGGCACCCCTCCAATGTGAAACACCCCTCATTCCTGCCAAAAGCCCCCAGTCTATCCTAAAACATTTTTTGTGGAACAGAGGGAGACCACAAGTTGCCAATTGATGATTTGATGGGGAGGGGGCATTGTTGTGTATTGCCACTTAATATCATCAATTGGAAAACAAACTAGAATAAATTAACGAGGACAGGAAGGAAGGGGGCCACACTTGCATATATTAGGAGGGTGTGCTGAAAATGAATTATTAATATCGATGACAAATTTGATGAGGCACTGCAGTCCCTTTCCGCTCAGCGGTAGAAGTCATAGTGAAACAAATGTCTATAAATGTTTATATATTAACATGGATGTCGCTTCAATGTAAAAAGTTTAGCATTTCACGTTTAAATCCTTGCTTCCGCGATGATTTTTCAAGATGTACAGCATATGGACGAGACCGGAGGATGGCATTCTACATTTCAGGTTTGTTTTTAGCGCTGGAAAATGTCCGAATAGCTGTGGCGCCTGGCAGGAAAGTTGCACTTGAGTGGTAAAAATATAATAGCGTTCATGTTTTATATAGCTCAACAACAAGTAAATGTCTATTTTTGTTGTTTTTTTTAACAAACAGCGTCTGAACATAAAAGCTAAATCAAATGCTGGCTCGCAGAAAGTTGGAAAAAGTCCGGAAAATAGGAATTATAACCGATACAGAGATGTTGTGCCTTGTACGTATCATAAAACTACTATAACTATAAAATTTCCTGTGTCGTGCTGTTTCTTGTCTTAAAACTTGCATTTGCGTTTTAATTCTCACTAAATAATGAAAGAAAAACTTTGTAGATCAACATAACAAGTTTTTCTATATTCTTTGTTTTTCTCTTGGTATTTTTATGTCCTGTTTAATATAAGATATTTGTTTTCAATGTTTTATCGACAGATGACCACAGTTTGGTCCGCTTACGAAATAGCGACACAGAGTACATAAACGCAAACTTTGTCAAGGTTCGTACTTCGTAAAATACCGCAATAACCGTGTAGTTATGAAGAAAATCGTTATTCCTGGAGGACCTTTGCTTCTCTTGCCATTTAACTCGGCGAAAGATTGGCAAAAGCCCATTATTTCACGCTTGTGTGCAATGGTGTGTGACATGTCTATATCAATATATAGACAACCCACTCTTGCAAGCTGCAGTACAGATCATGTAGCTCATCAATATTTCTCTTAATTGTTTTGAACATATAAAAATCTTCATATTGGACTTGTAAGACTGTTTTTAGTTTATCACAGGAGTGAGGACCTAGTCCTTTTCTTATATTGGTATATTTAGAGGAAAACATACTATTCCACATGTGGTTTTGGGTCTGATATGTCAGGATATATGGTGGTCTTTATTCCATTATGATTATGTGATTGACATGTTATGATGAAGCATGTTTGAATTACGTAACAATATGATCCAACACATCACCACAGGGGTGATTAATTTGACAGAAGGGGTGCAAATTCTTTAGGAACAGTTTTTTATATTGCCAACAATTAATGACAACTTGTTTCTTGTGGGGACTTGCTAAATTTTTCTAAGGAATTCCCATTAAATCTACCGTTTTACCCTAAATTAGAATAAGGAACTGCATGGTTTCACCCTTCGATTGTTTTCGTTTTTAGGTTCCATCAATTCGGAAAGAGTACATTTTAACACAGGTAAAACCAACCACAATGTTTACAATATATGTTCATTCTGTGGTGATAATTATAATAATCACATGAATTGCTATGCAGAATATATCTTTAACCTAAATCACCCCAGCTGTTATTGAAAATATAAAAGGAAACAAATTCTGAAGAATAAGCCCATCTTTAAATATAAGTTATGAATAAAACAGGGAAATATACGAGTTTAATTTTTTTACTTTATTACAAAATTGTCACAGACACAATGAAAAATAATACTTTACATACCAGAGATATGTACACAGAATCAGTGACGTGAATGTGCATGCATGATTTGTCTTAATAACTAGAGAACCTAAGTCAGATATGCAATTATTTACAAATTATATTAGCATTGGTTTGACTCTGAGGTGCTAGTACTGATGAAGTCAGTTGAAAAGTTAAAGTTAATTATTACTGGCTTTGCATCCAGCTGGTATTGTAGTAATTGTATGTACTTATAATGTAGTATGTATTCCAAGCAGTATTCATCTTTTCAGGGACCCTTATCGCACACATGCAAACATTTTTGGGAAATGATTTGGGAGCAGAATACCTATAGCGTTGTGATGCTCAATAGAGTCATTGAGAAGAATCAGGTAGGACTTAAGTATGCATGAGAATGCGTGTTTACATGCACAATATAAGTAATGTTATTTTCATTATAGTAGGTCTACATGTTTAGAAAGTGAGAGGGAGATGTTGTGCTGGTCTGTGCTAAATTAGGCATTGTAATATATTTATGGACAGTTCAACTTCAGTTTCCAAAGACAGTTTCTAAAACAAAGCTACTTCCTGAAAAATGAAGCTCAGTCTTAGCCCCCCCCCCTCCTGTGGAGAAGTATTAGCTTTAGAAAGTTTATATTCAAATGCAAGATGTCTTCTAGAACATTTGTAAATGCACAACTTTGATTGCTTTGTAGCTCAAATGCCATCAGTACTGGCCATTGAAAGGCTCCATGATTGCTGGTGATATTAAAATAACTGTTGGTGATGAAGAGGATCACAATGAGTTTATCGTCAGAGATTTAGAAATAGAACATTTAAAGGTAATGTTTTTAAATTTCTTCTTCATAATCTGCTAAACATCATCCTGGAGCCTGGAGCAACATGCTCTATCATTGTCAATGTCCTTGTATATGTCTCAATTACCAATAACTTGCAGTTTCTTTCATGATCTAACTGGTCTTTTCCATCAAACAGGAAGGAGCTACACGAAGCATACGTCACTTCCATTACATTGCTTGGCCTGATTTTGGTGTTCCTTCATCACCACAAGCATTTCTAAAATATTTATTAACTGTTCAAGAGTTCCAGTCAAATGTACAGGGCATTGGTCCCCCAGTTATACACTGCAGGTAGGTACAAGTATTTTCAATCAATCTGCTTGTCCTCTTATCCAATTATTATCAGTATCTCATTCTCAGGCATAGTCATTTTCTATTAACAAATTTGTTTCTAAACAACAAATTTCTGTATTTTTCCCAACAGTGCAGGAATTGGGCGGTCAGGAACATTTATTCTCATTGATGCAGCACTTTCTGAGGTAATGTCAACATTCCTTCATTCTGGAGACAGATGTCTCGAAAGCTAGTTAGTATAAAGTTTTTAATAAAAATGTAATCCAAAATCTATATACTCTTGTTTTAGATAAAAGAAAAAGATGATATGATGGATTATGATGTAAGAAGCAAACTTCTTGAAATGAGGACGTACAGGCCAGGGCTTATTCAGACCACGGAGCAGCTCCACTTTTCGTATATTGCGATTCTTGAAGGGGCCAACATGGTGGCACCTTCAGCTTACAGCACAGCGTACTGGAGCATGGGTAAAACTGCTTTCCACTTCAACTGCATCCCTCAGAAAGTTGCTGATATGAACAAACCTTGAGTAGTTGTTTAACTAAACATTGGAAGCATAAAAAATTTAATATTGCTATGTTTTTCTTTAATTTTTAAGTTCAACCTCAAGATGAAGAGGAGGTTGATGAGGGACAGACCAATGGTGAGCACGATGGACAACCAGATGCGAAAAAAATTAAACAAGAACCCAGTGCAGCTGTCCAAGGTAGACTCACTAAGTACATCCTGGGGGAGCCTAGTATTCATCCAGTTTCATATTGATGTCTGTGACTCACTGACTGCAATATGAAACTGGGCACAACTATTCTGGCCTGCCTAGGAGCAGCACATTGGTAAACTAATGCTGTTTGTTTGCAGATGAAAATTCTGAAACAGAGTCTGAAAGTGGTGAAGATGAACCAGTCGATATCGGCGCACAGCATGGTAACGAAGTGGGGGATGAAAGTAGTGAACAAGCTGAAGATGACAGTGACGATCAAGCTGGACCTGACAGTCATGAAGGTGGGGATGAAAACAGTGAAGAATCTGCAGATGAGAACGGTGATGAACTTAGAGAGGAGAGTAAACAGGAAAGCAGCAGGGAAAATGGTATGTGTTCTCTGATTATTGATTGATCGATTGATTGATTGATCGATTGATGATTACCAGTGCAGAATCCATTAACAACAACCCTGTTTTGTTTTAAAATCTATGTTTGAACATTCCAGAGCAGTTGGGGTTTCCCGAGATTACGGTCACGGGCGCGTCGTCCGAAGCCATTGCAGGCGAGCTCGAGGAACATGTGACCGAATTCAAGGCGGACAAGAGCGACGTAATCGATCAACAACAAGAACAACAAAAAAACGGTCCAATCGCAGACACCCCTATTACAGATGATAACCAGGTTGCAAGCAGCTATGGTGATAATTCTGAGAGGCAACCTTCAGAGACAATAATAGCAAAAAGGTCTGATAGTCATCAGGAACATTCAGGTCAAATTGACGACACGAGTCCGATTTCCGAGAATCCAAGTGATATCGGTAGCGAAGTTGATATCAAAAGTGAAGTCGACATCAGGAGTGAGATGCCAAGTCTATCCAGCGTTTGTTCCGGTCAGTTCCCGAGTGATTTTCATATTTACGGTTCGGATGATGTCATCACCGAGGGAGGTCCTTCAAGAGAGGTTGCTGGCCATAGTACAAGCGTTGAAAGAGTAGTTGGTAGATGGCAGAGTGCAGAGGCCGAGGAGGGTGAAGATCCGAAAGAACCACGACCAAAGAGGTCCGCAATGAGAAGGAATTCGTTGGAAGGTGCGAAAAGGAAGTCCGTCACATTTGTACCAGCCGTGAACGGTGATGCCGAGGCGGAGGATTACGCTGGATATGACGAGGATAGAGACACAAAAAGGTTGTGTACCTACTGATCCTTCATCCACTAAGATCTTTATGATCCGCAAAATCTGAACATTGATTTGCGTCTAAAGTTTCTTGAATAAACGTTGTGTTTCTAATGCATATTTCTGGTAGTCTAGAAAGACACCCATAGACACCATTCAACCATGAAAACATTTGGGAAGGAAGAAAAGGGGGGTTGGGTATGATCGGTGTTAAGCCCTAACATGAAGACTCGCCCCAGTATTCGTTCGGTTAATTGACAAATTGCAAGTTCTCGGATTGAATTTCGGAACGAATGCGTATTTTATGCTAATTATTTTACGCACTTCAATTAAGAAACGCAATAAACGGAATAGGGTTCTCCTGGCATGTCCCGTTTCTTTCCGAGTGGTCAATCCACTGATTCGAAAGCAAGGTACAGCGTCTCTTCATGACAATACTGCTGCGAGTAATTACCTCCCCCTAGATTCCGTCCTGTATAGAACTATAGTTACGCAATATGTCTTTATGTTTCATTCTGTTTTGTTTCTTCTCAGCCCGAGCACGCGTCAAAAGGCAACAGAGATACGAAAGAGAAACCTCGCAAACAAAGTCGATGAAATCAAGAAGAAAATGAAAGATAGCGAAGCCTCGAGCGACGATTCGTTCCCGATTATTGGACTAGTATTGTGCGTGGTTGTCGTTGGATTCGCGTGGCTTTATTATCATTATCACTCGTGAATCTTATCGTTTGTATATTTTTTCAAGCATTCGTTTATCTCTCTATATCAACGAACGGCTCGACACGCTTGTCGTACGGTATTGTGGATATACAGTGTAGCATATTTTAACTGCATTCGTTCATAAAGTAATCACGTTGGTCCGGCTTGCTTTCTACTTCATCCTGGTGTTTTGACCATATCAGAGTTGTTGAACGTATCGATCTACACATCCTCCAAATTCACTAAAGAGTTGTTTCCAGTCGTTCCAGATAAGCAGACGACTCCGGAGTATTTTGGACGAGCAACCGTGACCTGGTTCAAACGACCACGATTTTATAGGAAAGTTGGCTTCACTGCTTTACAGATGGCCAAGTCCAAGATGGGTTCGCTTGAGCTCGTTTAAACAGGCGCAACAATATTAGCACATCACTCATTAACCTAACCTTTTTGTTCAATCCGAGTAAAATAGTATGCCTTTAAATATTTGCATGGGATTAAACAGTAAAAAACAACCAAATTTCCTCTTGAAAAGTTACTGCAGGTGTCCAATAAACGATGTTGAATCCGTTTGAACGTAGCTTTATTTAAGGCGGCCATTGACAGTTTTAGGCCAGGGACGTTAAGGGATATTATATGATGTAAGAAGGAATCATACAAGCGATCTTTTATGGTGTAAACGCACATTGTATGGTATGACGGTCAAAATTGGCAGGAAAGACGTGTTTATGAAATAAAATTTCGTTTGAATTTGCGTTTTTGTTTGCTATTTTTCGCGCAATAATGCAGTAAAAATGGAACATTTCATACGGTTACCACGATGAACCTGGGAACCAGTTGACATGGTAAGCTTGGTAGCAACGATACTCGTTCCCAATCCCAACCAGGATCCAACTAACGATCAAAATGGGGAATGAGATATCGATTAGAAGTGTTTTTATTATTACATGCAACATGCAAACGCTTCGTAAAGGTCTGTTCATACGATCTAATTTCGCTGGATCCAATTCACTTCTGATGCATGTTTTATAGTCTGTTCTCTTGTAATATATACGAGCAGCAAATCCACTGAAGCCAATGCACTATTGCTTCATCAATAATTGACTATATTCCATACGTCGGAAGTGAATTGGATCGTATGAACAGACCTTTAATAAATAACATTGCCCGTTGTTGGAAAAAACTTGCTTAAACTGCGATAAAGCCAGTGGCAAAACTCCCATTTAAATGGCAGTCACGTAAGGCAAAATTCTTCCTTTCTTACTTGTCCTGATGTAGGTCAACTGGTCGAGCATATGATATGCGTGACACATCAACCCACGGTTAACCAAATAAAGAAACAAAACGTGCTGAAGATGATGAAACAATTCGTGGGTTTGACGACAGAAGAACGTCACTGAGCCACATAAGTGGTGTTGACGTGGGTACCAGGAAGTTAGTCGATATAAGAAGATGTTTGTCAGTTTCTCGTGACAGTGACGGGCGGTTCGTATTAAATCAACGCCCTTGTTACACAAAACCGCTTTTACTGTCATTGTTGTTCTAGGAAAGCATATGTGACTGTTATAGTGACTACCGCTAATATTTATCAATCAAGAGTAAAAATATTTTTGTGTTTGTTGCGAATTGCTATGGTCACACCGTCACAGGAGGTTGGCAGATAGTGGGTGTTCCCGGGGGTTTAACTGATTAGCATTTGTATATATACTACACAAAGTGTACAAACTTGTATTGCCAAAGTCGCCAAACTAAATAATAATTCTATACCATGAGTACTTTTTAGAAACCACACGAAACGTTAATTTTTGAGCCTACAATAAACTAATTTTCGGGCCTTAGAGCCACACGATCAGAGGTCGTATTTGGTTATATAACACTGATACGAGAGGACGGAGAGGTATTTGTTTGTAAACCATGGTAACCCTTTCGTTTTTCAAATCTTGCATTGTCTCAAACGGTAAAAATGATTTACATAACACAAACTCATGTCGTTCTATTTGTTACGTTATAAATAGCCTTAATTTGCTATTTTTTAGACTAATTTTATGAAAACGTATTACATATAAGATTGTTGTCATTTTAGTTTGCTATGAGTGGGTACGAGAGATGATGAAAACCATCCTTTGTTTCCTGTTGTACGTAACTTTTGGTCAATTAACGCCGTCACAGAATAAAAAAAGATATAAATAGAATCTTCCACGTCGGCAATCAGTACTGCAGTATTCAACACTGGGTTAAAGTGAAAGGAGCTTAAAAACTGTAAGTACATCATCTTAAAATATAATTTTGTCTTATTTTCAAGTTTTTAATTATTCCAGAAAGCAGATGTTGCATTTTCCTTTCTAATATTTGATTTATTAAATGTTAATCGGTATGGTAAAATTTGTAGATAATTGTCTTTGCTGATTTATAACTTAAAAATATTCACGCAATTTTTTTCTCTTAATTCTAACTTGGTTTACGAAAGAGTTACGTACTAACAATATTGTATTTAAACTGCGTATCATAATTCAGAACGGAACAATTTTTCATACCGTTTTGGGGGAGAAATGCCTCCACAAAAACGCCACCCGCAGCTTCTGCTATGCAAAAGTTGAAATTTATTATATTCGTAGCCTATATTTTGTTGGCATTATGCTTAAAGTACTTGTAATAGCGATTAGCGAAGGTGATAGCATACACATCATAAACAGAAAAAAAATTCGAGCAATGTGTAATATTTTCTTCCTGCTAACAATAATAATATAAACGTAATTTCGTATTTATTATACAACTTAGTGAAGCGTGCCTTTTAAGAAAACTAACAAATCGCTAAGAAAACAGATCAGACCTGGTTTCTTTTCGTACAGTTGGACAATAAGCCTGGTTTTTCCAGGTGTACATGATTCAAATGTTTCAATAATCATTCTCGACTTCTGCGTATCAAACATTCCATGTTGACATTACAAAAGGCGGTTAAAAGGTGCGTCATTGTCAAATGGGCGTTTCGAACCGAACTTTGAACCCGACAAACTTGACTGTGCGTGTATGGGTATAGAACAAATAATTTTGCTTTAAAATTGGACTGATTTTGAGATACCTAAAAGGGATTCTCTAAGCCGAAGTAGTTCTTGTTGAATCCCTTTTTAAGCATCGGTCTTTGCATTAGGATAACACGTATACGAAAGCTCAAGTGTGTTATGTAATGTGACAAACCCCTACCCTTCCCTACTTGGGGGAAGCGGATATGACCTATTCGTTGTCTAATGACATAAGCTAAGTCATATCTTTCGAAGTCGTTCGGCCGGCACCATTTGCCAACGTTGCGAAATATAAAAAAATAATTTCTCAAACAAACAGCAATATTTGAAGCCTCCAACAACTCTCAAAACCATGGCAATGTACAGGATTTTTTTAAGGTAACCGATTACATCTAATTCCGTCCTGGGTAATCGTAAATATGTTTGTAAGTTTGTAAACCTGCCACGTCCGAATTTTTAAATTTTATATTTTCATTAACACCTTCTCTGCCGTATTCCCCTTTAGATCAGCAAACTTTGGTCCGAAGGAGATTTTAAGCCGACTAACACAACTGCCTAAAATAGGTCGCGTTCAATTTCAAACTACAATTCAAGCAGCGATGAACGATACCCCAGTGAACTCGCTTGGCCCTCAACTGCAAGCTTTTATACGTGAAAAGCAAGAACTCTGCCAGCCAGAAAGAATACACATCTGTGATGGATCAGAGGAGGAAAATGACTTCATGGTGAACCAAATGATTGAAGCGAAAATGATGAAACGATTACCTTTATACGAAAATTGGTGAGAAAAATTTTGTGACATGTCAACAAATCAAACAATGTTTTTTTTAATGTTTTATTCATTTTAAGCACATCGCGTTTTAAAGCGCATCGATTTCACGGTTTTCACGAATGCGCTAATGCCTTTCGCTTTGCAGTTACATCGTGCGCACAGATCCCGCGGACGTTGCAAGGGTTGAATCAAAGACGTTTATCTGCACAGAGAGGCGGGAGGATACGATTCCTACACCAGCTCCAGGCGTCGAAGGGAGATTGGGAAAATGGGAGGCACCAGATAAGATGAAAAGGAAACTTTTCGAAGAAAATTTTCCAGGCTGTATGAAAGGTGTGTAATAAACCGGAAGTCACCACCGTGTTCCAGGAAAATTTTTTGACATTTGCGATAATTTTGCACCCTTCATTGCACTGGGCAATAGCAACCTCAGATGTGATCTACAATGGTTTAAGTCCAATGTATTCCGAAGGTTTTCTTTCAAGTATATTGACATGAAGTATCTATCTTAATTCTTTAGGTCGTACTATGTATGTTATTCCATTCTGTATGGGTCCCCTTGGGTCACCTTTATCAAAGATTGGCATTCAGTTGACGGATTCACCATATGTAGTAGCAAGCATGCGAATCATGACCAGAATGGGAGATAGAGTGATGAGACGTCTTGATGATAACGACTTTGTGAAGTGCCTGCATTCGGTTGGCCAACCTCTGCCTGCCCCAGATACAGGCTATGCATGGCCATGTAATCCTGAGAAGACTGTGATCACACATTTTCCAGCAACGAGGGAGATTGTGTCATTTGGAAGCGGTTATGGTGGCAATTCACTTCTCGGAAAGAAATGTCTGGCTTTGCGTTTAGGCTCCGTCATGGCCAAGGAAGAGGGTTGGTTTGCAGAACACATGTTGGTAAGATTTTTATGACGATAAACAATCACATAATGTGAAAGCTTAAAAAGTTCAAGTGAAGTTGATCATTGATATAAAGGTGTTGCAAACTAAATCCACACTTACAATATCTTACAAATTGTAGATCATGGGTTTGACCAATCCAAAAGGAGAGAAGAAATATATTGCTGCAGCATTCCCTAGTGCATGTGGCAAGACAAACTTGGCAATGTTGAACCCAACCCTACCAGGGGGATGGAAAGCAGAATGTGTTGGGGATGACATAGCCTGGATGAAATTTGATGAGAATGGTGTCTTGCGTGCCATCAACCCAGAATATGGATTCTTTGGTGTTGCACCAGGAACAAACATGAGTTCAAATCCCAATGCAATGAGAACAGTTACAAAGAACACAGTGTTCACAAATGTGGCAGAAACAAGTAATGGTGGCTTCTACTGGGAAGGTAACTGGACTTCTGACTTTTAGAGAGTTTTGTAATCCTCAGTATCCTATTTTAACTTGACATAAAATATAGGGTGATGTAGATTCTTTAGAGTCAAGAATTGTGAATTTGAAAGTGCCATGTTTTAGGACTTGAAAAAGAAACTCCATCTGATGTAGCCATAACTGACTGGCTTGGAAATGAAAACTGGACCAAAGATTCTGGCAGACCTGCTGCACATCCCAACTCGCGTTTCTGTGCACCGATTGGCCAATGTCCTGTAATGGATCCTGCTTGGGAAGATCCTGCTGGAGTGCCAATCGATGCTTTGATCTTTGGAGGCAGAAGACCACAGGGTATACCTCTTGTGTACGAGGCTTTCAACTGGCAACATGGTGTGTTTGTAGCATCAAGCATGAGGTCAGAGGCAACTGCTGCAGCAGAACACAAGGGAAAAGTTGTTATGCATGATCCCTTTGCAATGAGACCATTCTTTGGCTATAACTTTGCCAATTACATGGAGCATTGGTTGAGTTTCCAAGATAAACCCAATCTGAATTTACCAAAGATTTTCCATGTGAATTGGTTTAGAAAAGGAAACGATGGCAAATTCCTTTGGCCAGGTAATGAGGCAGCTACTGCATAATTTTTTAGTGCTTTGCAATTGACTTCAGTACGTGTATGAAAAATTTGTCCAAAAATAATCGTAAAAGCTAACACTTTTTGCTAACTAGGGTTTGGTGAGAATACTCGTGTCCTTGACTGGATCTTGAGACGCTGTGACGGCCAAGAGGACATTGCAGCACCTTCACCTATTGGCCTTCTTCCCAAAAATAATTCGTTGAATCTCGACGGTCTTGGTGAGATTAATATGAGGGAATTGATGAGTGTTCCTAAAGATTATTGGTTGAAAGAAGTTGAGGCAATCAGAAATTATTTCCATGATCAACTATCAACAGATATACCAAGTGCAATTGTAGACGAATTAAACAATTTGGAAGAGAGAGTTAGGCAAAGTTGAGTAATTTTTAAAAAATATGCAAATAATGATTAATTCTATTGTGAGGATTCATAGTGAATTCATTAGGCAACAGTTAGGGTAAAGAACCTTAGTTATTAGAATTAAAATTACACAGTTGAACTTTGACAGTTCTATACATACTTCTTTCAAACTGATTTAAAAGTAGTCGCTTATTTTTCCCAATTTATTCTTCAGCAATGAAACTTTTCTCTACAAGTAATAGTTGTCAAATTTGGAGGGGTCTTTAGGGTGATAATGAGGCTTACTAAAAACATACTCGCTTTTTAGTTTAATGCAAACATATTTTACAGTCAGGGGTTAGATGTATTGAGTGGTTAAATTGTAGTTAGCTTAAAAACACATGCTTTTGATTGATCAAAATGATCTGCCATGTGTTTTTAAACTAACTTTGATTTAACCATTTTATACAACTGGACCCCGGGAGACAAATCATATGGGCAATTTATATAATATATTTATATTTATATCTAACTATATAATGTGATTAGTTGTAAAGGACTATATACATGTAGCAAGCCAATGAGCAAAAGAATGAAAAGTTAAAAAAAAATCGAGTCCAGACTCACAAATTGTAGTGCCCTAAATGATATTTCTTAGATAAGTTAGTTATTTAGCTCTGTGTATAATAGAACCTTATATATTTGTTCTCTTTTAATAAAAACAAAATTTACAAACTTTGAAGGTCTATTTTTAGGGCACTATGTTTGTGAATCTGAACAATTCAAATTTTTAACTGATGTCTTACGTTCTATCAATGAAAAAGGAATTGCAGTTAAACTTGCAACACAGAAACACAGCAGATTTACAGTATAAAGCAAGAACTATCTTCTAGTGTATAGGTAGAAAACAATTGAATATATTTATTCGTGTACTTTTTTTGTCACAATTTTTTTTTGTTGTGAAATATAAAAATGTTTCATAAAACAAATTCAAGCATATTGTAGACAAGAGGTAAGGCTGACCTTCGCATGCATGGTAAAGTTTTAAGATTGGTGTTGCCATACAAAAAACCTCTATTACTTGACATACAATTGTTTACTTTTGTAACTTAATTAGTGGGGGGGCCAGACTCAACAGAGGGAGTGTTACCCCCTACTTTTCATTCCAACTAAGGACGAGAGCCGGGGGGGGGATGTCGCGAGTAAACATATATGTAATATGCTGGTTTTATATGTAGCTCAGTGGTGTGGTATTTCAGCAGCAGAGGTGCACGTGGGAAATCACGATGTGAGTAAAGTCAGTGTTTTGAATTTTAAGTTTTTATTTACAATTTTACCGTGAAATACCGATGAAAATCGTTTTAGACCATTCATGTGGAGCTTAAAGCGAAGTGAAGAAGGTATTAGCATTACTTTTCTTATAACTACATTTAATACACAACTCGAATTGCAAGGACTCTCGATAGCTCAAAAAATTGTTTTGAAGTATTTGGAGTCTATGGACTATGTATGTGAGTTTTGCAAAATAACTATTTTAGGTTTCGAAGATGAGAAACCTTACTACCTGACTGTTGGAGAACATTTAGTTGGCAGAAAAGGTGAATAACAGAATAATCAGTTATTATTATTATTAATTGGGATGATGGTTAGATGGTATCCAATATCCATGTCACTACAATCCTAAGAAATCTTGGTTGTCATGCATTTATTTATTGTTTGATTAGATTGTCAAATCCAAGTGGAAGGTGACCAATCTGTCAGCAGGAAACATGCTTGGATCACTGTGTCCCAGAGTGGAACTGCTTCGGTTTGTAATTTATTTTTGCGTGTATGCACAGGATCTTGAAATCTGTAGAAAAATCTTCATTGTATGTGCTGTTGCATTTAGGCACAGGTATCATTGAAAGATGTTTCAAAGTTTGGGTGTTCAGTCAATGGCACTAAATGTCAAAAATCAGTGGCTGTAGTTCTACACCATAATGATATAATTACATTTGGGACACAGAATTGTTCATACAGGTACCAAAATAATTCTTCTTCCCTTGGGTAGTTGGCTTTCTAGATATTTGTCACTTATTTTGCTTTCACTCAAATTTGTTTTCTGCCCTTCCCTGAAATAGGATATCCAGCTACCCCTTTTCCAATTCCCACCCTCCAAAGTGGAGTTAAAGCTAAGTGCTTTCTTTTATAAACCTAGGTTGAGTTTTGACCCACTTGTGGTTTATGCATCATGTTTGAACAGTGCTGTGAAGAATAATTTGAAGTCTCAGCTAAGCAAATTAGGTAATTAGATTAAAGTTCTTGAAATTCTTATACAAATCAGCATTAGTATCTAAATGCAGTACAGTAAAACAGTGTTACAAATGAATATATTTAGGTGGTTATTTGGTAAACGAATGGCAAAAAGAATGTTCTCATCTTGTGATGGATTCACTCAGTTTCACAATTAAGGTTTGCTAAATTTACTTGTCATATGCATAACTATCTGGTTATAAATTGGTTGCCTCTCAAATATTTCCACATGATTATTTCTCACCATATCTTTCCTATCCTGTGTGGTTTAAAGGTCATTTATGCTCTGGCGTCTTGTCACCCGATTGTTACTCAATCGTTTTTCGATGATCTGATTCAAGCAATTGACTCAAAGACTGATATGCCATGTCCTGAAAAGTATGCTGTATCACCTTTGCTAATGGTTTTTGAACTTTTTCCACCATATAAAGCATTCTTGTTCCTGAACTTACAGATACATGCCTCCAATAAAGGAAGACCTCATCGACACCAAAGTGGTCTCATTCCATCCTAATGTTGCTAGAAAATCTATTTTTGTTGAAAAACTATTTGTATTTTTGGAGAAAAAACAGGCAAGCCAATTTTATAAAAGGAATTTTTAGATAAATCTAACACAGATGCTAAGCTGTTCTTGCACAATGTGGTTTTTAAATTTTAAAGCTGTTTATACCAGTATAATATGATTTGATTCGATGTTTTTAAATTGCTTTAGTACAAAAGGTTGGAGCAAGCAATCTCATTGGCTGGTGGCCAATCGTTGCTGAAGGAGACTGGTGATGTGTCTGGAGAGGATGATGAAATATTGACAGGTGAACACACTCTAGTGATGTCTGTTGATTGGAAGACAAATGTCTCTGAAGAGAAACAAATCTGGATAGGTCATGTTGGAGATATGTTGAAGAGGTAAGAATTACCTTTGTAAACAAGGTAGATTTGTTTTGTGATACACTTTGTGAGGTTTCATTGCACATGATGTTTGAAACGTTTGAATTATCATTCAATTAGTGTCAATAGAAGACCAATCGCAGAAACTGAAATTGGTTTGGCCATTCTTCATGTATCCTTGAACGAATATTGCAATTCCAACATAGACTGCGGTTAGTGTTTATATTTTAATAGAGGTTATATTTTCACAACACCAATGCAAAGCTCTTTTGTTCCCCTCTCCAAGATGAATGAATTAAAAATGGTGCTGGTTAAGATTACGTGCAATTCGCAATAGTGACAAAATACAAAATCATAGAAAAACGTCGTCTGGTCTTCTTGTAGTTCCGAGAATTACGAAGCAGATTGTCTCAAAGAGCATCAGCAGTATGGAGGAAATGTCACAACGGATGAACGAATCACAAAACATCCTCGTGCACGAGTTTCCTGGAAAGGTGGTGTGTTTGGTTCTTAAAATCAAACGCTATTTCGTGTTTCGCCCTTAGTCAAGCTTTTTTTCGTTCTGTAGAAACCGTTTCTGATGAAAAATGAAAATTCCAAACCAAACACGATCATGGAGACTCCACTGGATTCCAAAAAAAGGCTCGTGGTGAAAGATTTTGCGGCATTTCAAACTTGAATTTATTTCTGTTTCTATATCTTGAATTTATTTCTGTTTTTATATCTTGAATTTATCTCTGTTTCCATATTCTTGTAGATCTCGCGATAGCTCTGACGAGTCGATACCCTTGGCTTTCGACACTCCACAGACCAGTCACGTCGAAAATAAACGCAGGAAGTTCTCATCCAGTGATGTCACTCATGTCTCTCAATCGCCAGAGTCGCAGTTCAAATCACCTGGAATGCCGCTGAAAAAAAAATCGCCAAATCAAGACCAGTCAACTAAAAAAGCGCCTTTTACAACACCCAAGAAGAGCGTGGACGACATAGAGGATATCTCGGAAAGTGAAGACGGTCAGAAACCAGCCCAACCAAGCCTTTGTTTGCAAGAAACACCAGCTGTTGGCCAAAAACGCAAAGCCATTTCACAAAGCGTCGATATAACGCATATTTCTCAAAGCCAGGAGTCGCAACATGAACGACTTGTCCCGTTCAGGAGTCCAGATGAAAAGAAATTCAGATTGACTCGCTCTAAAGCTGATATAACACACGTCACTCAAACTCAGGCGTCCCAAGGCGAGGATAAGCTTCGTGATAGAAATACGGTCGATATAACACATATCTCGCAAAGCCAGGATGAGGTTGAAGAATGTGGTGTTGGAAAAACCATGAAACGAGAATACGATTTTAATCGCTCTGGAGAAAACGGGAATGTTGTGCTTGTCAATAAAACTACCCCAGATGTGGTAAAGATTCAAGAAACGCCTTCTCCGGAAATTAATTTTACCTCAAAGAGACGGAAGATAGCTTCGCCATGTTTGACTCGTCCACACGACAACGAACGCTCAATAATCGGGGAGACACAACGTAGTCCAACCAGCGCAAGTCCTCCGCGTGTAGGACAACCCACACTCCATGACTCTTTATTTTCTCTTAAAAGATCTCAAACTAGTTTGTCTGATGAGGATAATATTGTTCAGTCTCGTGTTAAGAAAGTGACATCCAAGGAGGAGACTGCAAATGAAGAAGAAAGTACTAAAGAACCAAGTGGAAAACGAGAACTAAATGAAAAGAAGTTGCTATCTGTGACAAAAAGTAAAAGGTTGGTTGGTAATCGATAAAGTTTTGATAGACAACAGATAGCAAATTATAATTCCTACTAATTCAGTTGAAAAACGCGTTGTATTTCATGTTGTTGTGCAGGTAACCCTTATTCTCTAAGCAACGATAGTGGTTATCTTTCTAAAATTTGAATCGACCAAATATCCTCAAGGAATAACTATCTTCACATCAATAGGGTGTTACATGAAAGCACTTCGGGAGTGCAGGATTTATCCGCTGTAAACTCCAGGATTTCACCACCAGGGAGCGGTTGGATGTCGAAGAGATCTTTCAGTTTAAAAAAGGAAAAGTCAGAAAGTCACCTGAGTGAGTCCTCGACAAATACCGGCCATGATGGAGTAGAGGATTTAAGCCAAACAAATTCAAGAAAAAACGCTGGTGTTGACACCCAAAGAGAAAATCAAGGATTTTTATCAAAGTTGCAACAGCAAACGGTTAGGTCGCTATCACAAACCAGGCGTGTTTATTCGGCGCACTGTAGGATTCCTCACGCGTGCTTTACTTTTAGAACTCTGAAGAAGTTGTTGTCAAATTGGAGAGGAGTGTTTCTTATCCCAGCGATCTCATGTGTGTGGAACATATAGAGCTAGTGGTGGGCAAACGTGTTCCTCCCAAGGCACAAGTACCAGGAAAGAAATTGAGTACAACTTTGAAGAACGTGAAGCGATTCAAAAAGGTAATGTGAATGTCTTTACCTCTCGTTTGTTTCCTCTGTTTCGTAGCACCACGTGAAGAGTATAGCTACCTCCACTATGATTTCTGCAACTGCTAATTCATCAAAGCATTGGTCCGATAACTTTACCGACCCATTTAGGGAGAGATCTTAGAAATGATGGCGTGTATGTTGTGTTATGTTTGATGTCTGTCTTATAGTTTGTATACATGCATGCATGAGGTAGTTTATTTTACTCATCACAGCAAAACATCGCCGGAGATGACCACGGCATTCCGAAAATTATCGGTGGAAATGATCTTGTCGTGTTTTCCTCTCGGAATGAACCAGGAGAAAATTGGATGTTGGAAGTTCAGTCAGTAAGTATGATATTTCTTCAGGCTTTACTAGTAAAATAATTTGCAAGGAAAGGTTCAAGTCGGTACCAAAGGCCCAACGGATATGCTCCATCATCTACAGCTTCCAGTTTTCTAGTTGAAACGAGACATTTTCTTTTTTTAGATGAATGAACAAGATCTTGTGGATAAAGAGGCTGATAAACTCTTTCTGTACGAGGACAGCAAACGTCGGAAACGAAGATAACCGCCCACTGCCGATTCTGTTTGGTAATCTAAACTCTGAAGGTATTTTAGACAATTCTGAAACAGCAAATGCGTGAGCAAAATGGATTGATGAACAGTTTATGATTGTTACAAAACAATTAACATAATATTATATGTGAGTTTTATTAGGATATCTATATTCTAGATAAATCTTTTTTAAATTACTGAACAGACCTTTTAATAGTCCCTGAAATAGTCTGTAAGTAACTTTGTTGAACAAGTGTTGGTATTTAAAAAGACTAAGTATCGTGGCAAAATATTACATTAAAAAATCACGCTTTGTGAACGTTCCTATTCAGGTTAATGATGAGCATGTAAAAGGTCTGATTCCATACAGTCGCTCACTTCGTGCAGTTTCAAAAGGAATTTAACTGTGATCGAAATTGTCAAGCCGAAAACAAAATCCTTCTTCCGTTGAGACCAGCAAAATATAGTAGGTTGCTGGTTCCGAGACAGAAGGGTATAGTCATATATCTATTTTAATTTGGCTTATGCAAATATGTGGGCGAAAGGCTGTTGGAAAATGACTTGAAATTGACCTCTGAAACCTGACTGGAAGATCGCGAAAATTTAGAGATCAATAGCTATTTTTAAATCATAAAATTTTTGAGGTTGGGACTTGGGATGATATCCGTGGATTCTGAATATGGAATTACCTAAATCCACAAATATAATCCTAGTTTTAATCCTAAACCTGACCTTATAATTAACCTTAAATATTTGGATTGAGGATTAAATTTGTGGATTCTAGACATGGATTATGATAACTTTTTTTTACGGAGTTCCAATTGTTCTAAATATAATATAATAGTAATTTCTGGAAACAACTACAAATCTCCGATTAATTTACAGGTACGAATATAATGTCGAGACTTGTTGGAAAAAAGAAATGTAATTAATCTATAAACGTGCACTCTTCAAAACTCTTCGATATTGACAACAAAGCGTGGTGAATATTTATGAAAGAAAACTGTCCAACAGGCAACTGTATATTGTCACGGATGAGATTTTATATTCAAAACATCTAGATTATGTCATTATGTATTCATAATCGTTTTGTACCGAAAGAAGCTTTTGTGTCTGAACAGGTTCAACACAAAAACATTATCCTCAATTAGTTTTATTTTCTAACGACGTGGCAGGCGGAATTTGAAAGAGATTAAAACTCTCATCTTTCACAAAAGAGGAAGAAGTACCTCAAGAATGAAACCGAAGTAATACAGTGTTTAGATTCGTAATAAGTCTGTTTTCAAAGAGAATATCGTTCACATTCATGCCCTTCTTAAAGATACTCGATTTAAACGAACGTGAATCATGATGTCAAAACTTGTTGATCGTTTTAACAACCGTCTGGGAAGAGCCCGTTCACCAACAAACGAGATCGGAGCTAGATATTCAACACTGCCGGAAGAGAGCGTGGAACTGGAAGGATTGGTGAGTGACGAGGCTTCTGAATCGTCTAGTCAAACCTTCACACCTGACGATGCCATTTCTCATATCGGATTTGGAATTTTCCACATAAAACTTGTTCTAGTGTTGGGACTAGTTTGGATGGTTGAAGGCATGGAGATATTTGTTATGTCTGTGCTAGCACCCTACCTTCGATGTCACTGGAGTCTGACCTATCTAGAGGAGACATTGCTGCCAATGTTGACCTCCCTTGGTATGATGCTATCATCTCCAGTCTGGGGTTGGGTTTGTGACACATATGGCCGTAAGAAAGGTCTTTACATCAGTTCCTTTTGGTTCATCTATTTTGCATTTCTCAGCACTTTCTCACCCAATTACAAATGGTTGTTGATTCTTCGATTTCTGGTTGGTGTTGGGATTGGTTCCCTCCCACAAGTTTCAACCATCCTTGCCGAATACACACCTGCAAAGGCTCGCGGGAAGGTCCTTACATTTATCACGATATTCTGGTCAATTGGTTTCATATTTGCAGCATCCCTGTCCCTATGGATAATGCCGAATTATGGCTTCCGAGTCTTGCTTGCCGCATTGTGTGCACCGGGCATACTGTTTTTATGGTCATTTTACTGGATGCCTGAATCATTTCGATTCTATGCTGCCTCTGGTCAGGGCGACAAAGCTTTGGAAATGCTGAAGCACATTGCAAAAGTGAATGGTTCAACCCTACCTCCAGGAACCTTGACCGTAACCCCCGTATCAACAGTAAAGAAACGCGGAAGTATCATGGATGTGATGCGTTCCGGTTATCTCCGAATGACCATCACTTTATGGCTGATATGGTTCATTAGTATCATGATGTATTATTCCTCGGTATATGTAACAACTGAGATATTTGATCGTTATGATGATAATATATGTCATGAAACTGAGGCTGAGGAGATATGCAAATGTAAAGTTTTCACTCGTAAGGACTACGTTGACATAATTTGGACATCATTTGGAGAGTTTCCAGGTGTCTTAATAACACTTTTATTTATTGATTCGCTTGGACGGAAACGAACATTGTATGTGGAAGCATTTATTGCAATTGCTTGTCAAAGTCTTTTATTCTTGTGCCTTAATCGAGGTGGTGCTACTGTTCTACTGATGGTCATTCGATGCATCCTTGTTGGTTATTCCGCTGTTGTATTTGTTTACACCCCCGAAGCTTACCCCACCTCCATCCGGGCAACAGGCATGGGATCTGCCTACGTCTTTGGTCGCATTGGAATGCTGACGGCACCATTTGTAGCAGAAGCACTGTTTCATGTCTCCTTTGAGGTGACAAAATATTTCTTTGTAATCTCATTGGTTGTTGGATTCCTAGCAGCACTGTCTTTGCCTTTCGATACTAAGGGCAGAATCTTGGTCTGAGTCATTGTAATGAGACAATTTAACTATTATTGTAGAAATGTTAGAACATACTTCTTCCAAAAATCTTTTTTGAAATGATGGAAATAACTTAATGTGCACATACAATTTTTTCCTATGGGTTGGTAGAAGGCACCATCAAATTTAGTCACAGTCACTACACAATTGTTCATCATATGTAATTAACTTAATAAAATATTTATTAGCATATATTATAGTGTTGAACACCAAGTATCAATGTGGCATTTGCAATCGGCAATCGGCATTTAAAACAAAGTTAAGTTTATTTATGATCATTTGAATAAAAACGTTCATTTACATTGATGTCTCTTTATCTTTTAAGAAAATCTATTTCATAAAGATATTCACCACAACTTTTTTCTAAGTGTTTAATTGGAATGGTTTAATTGGATTAATCCCTAAGAGTTAAGAATATATCATTAGACCCACACAAGGTTTAAATTAACAAGGTACTATCCTTGAGGTACCCCACTTCGAGGTTATTTTGGACTTTAAAGAGCAAGCTGGTAATTGATCAAAACACAGTGTTAATGGTCATATATTTGCTTAAGTGCAAAACTTTTGCCTCGTCACCGATATTATGCGTTCTAATTTGGATATTATTTACATAATGTTGATGACGTCGTGGCGATGACATTTGTTGATACGGTCGGTATAAATAAAGTCTGCATTTTGAGTAAGAACACTTGAAACCTGTACATTGTTCCGATTTCAGACGGTAAGTTTAATGCAATGTTTTAGACACTAACCGTTCATAGATGTAATCCTTAAGACCTTGTTGCTTGTCTTTCGTTTTAAAACGTTATTTTCAACGTTTTCGTATTATTTTGCTAGCAAATAATGGCATTCGGGTGTATTTGTTTTCTTCCCGTCCATATTCCGATATTCTGTGCGGTTACTTCTGTTCATTTTACTGCGAGATCATTGTGCAATGTACAATTTCTGGGAAATGTTTTGTAAATAATCAGTAATCAAGAAGTTTTTTACAAACCCCACCCATAGGGAAATGCATAATTGTCATCTTATTGTCCCAGACGGCAGCGTTGTTTTGACTTATTGGGGATTAGTGAGATTACTGAAATATCGAATAATTGCAGTGATAATGGGGTAATTAACCTGCCGATTCAATTGTGTAATCCATCACAAATTGATCTGTTATCAATGCAGTTCATGACAGGGCATAAAACATATTCAAAATGGTTTAAAATATGTTTTATTTTGATTTAGACAAGAATGAGTGGCCAACAAGGAAATGCCTATCCCCCTGGCCAGGGGCCTCCACATCCATCTCAAAGTGCCTATCCACCAGTATGGTTTTATATTGTCTCAAATTTTCAACAATATTTGTCTTGATGATTGCAGATAACATTTCTATCTACTTGTCTGCTGAAACCTTATAGAAATTTTCTAGTACTAGCCTTTGTACTTACTTTCAATTTATTTAGCCTGGGGGATATGCTCCCCAACCTGGTTATGGTATGCCCCCACTTGGTTATGGTATGCCTCCACCTGGCCAACCTGGAATGCCCCCTCCTGGGCAGCCTGGTTATGGTATGCCTCCACCTGGTTATGGTATGCCCCCACCTGGCCAACCCGGAATGCCCCCTCCTGGTCAGCCAGGATATGGTCAACCATATGGAATGCCACCACCAGGTGCTAGCCACCCGTATCCTGGTGGTATGCCTGGCCACCCCCACCCAGCTGGTTTCAAACAAGTAAGTTTTATTACTTTTCAATGATATACATGATTGTCATCTAAAATATGCACATTTAAACCAGGCAATTTTATCAGTAAAGAGAGTAACCTCAGTAATGAAATGTAAAAATATAAACTACATTGGTAAAATGATAAACCAACCAGCAAGGAATATGCTGAGGCATGCTAGTTTAGTCTTTTTTCTGATCATTTATTTTGAATATTGTAGTCATCTGGGAACGACAGTGATGACAGCCAGCCAGGAGACCCAGGTCTGTAAAAAATATGTTTTAAAAATAGTCAGTATATGCAAAGGTATGTTGGCACAATTCAGTTTTATCAGACCCAATTCACCTAGCTCTGATGGATGTTTTATGGTCTGTTGACTTGCAATGTATATGAGTAGCAAATCAACTTAAGCCAAAGCACTGCTGAACTATCAATGCCAGACTACATTCCATCCGATTGACTTGGATCCATCAAAAATTGCATTGTGTGAACAGACCTTCTGTTGAAGATGATAAAAATTGATAACAATAAGGTTACTGGTGATGAAGTGATGACAGTCATAATGATATTAATTAAGTTGGTGATGATCACAAATTCACAGTGATAATGATGGAATGAACCCCCCTAGGTTTGAGATCAAGAGGAGGTTCTAAGAAGATCAAATGTCATTTTGAGAATAGAGCAGGCACCAAAGTTATGTTGTGCAGGATTGATGAGCATGGAAAACCTCACAAGTTCTTGAAGCTAAAGGATGGCAAGGGAGAGAAGGCAGAAATCAACGAAGGGGATGTCTTCTTTGCCCTGGGAAAGAAGAAGAAAAGACGACAGGTTATCATCAATAATAACACTGTGTATACAGTAATGGCAGAGAAGGATGGAGAAAATAAGGTGAAGGCAGAGATTAATAAAGGACCAGGTAGGTTGACCATGAAACTAGTAATACCTGGTAATATAGATGATTTTTGTAAGGGTCAGAAAATCATTGGCTCCAGGGCAAATTGATGCCCCCTCTGCCTCTCTCAAATCTCAACAAACAAAGTCATGAGTCATCACCAGCAAGAGTTACAAGAGTTTTCTGGGTCCCCCCCTAGGTCACATGTATTCTGCCCCCTGTGCATTTGGAAATTGATGAATCATGGATTTGGAATCCTGTGTTCTGACACGGGAGAGAATTTCAATTATTATTTATACATGCCGTATTATAACTGCTTAAACATTTTTTGGTTTTCTATAAGAATTATGGTACACTTGAATCTTCGTACGCCCAATGATTTTTTTTGTGAAACCAGAGCAGATTTTTGTTATTTATAATTACAGATAAACCGAAAGAGCTGGCCTCTGAGAAAGATAATAACGTCGAAGTTAAGGTGAAGTTCATTAATCGCAGCAAGAAGACAGTTCAGCTTGTCTGGGTGGATTACAAGGGGAAATGGGAGAAGAAGAAGGTTCTCGCTCCTGGAAAATGCTACACAACTAAAACATATGAATGCAATTCATGGCTCGCTCATGACGTTCAAGACGACAACGAAGGCTTGTTCATGAATTATGGCTTCTTTTACTCACCGTGGAAGACGAGGCTAAGCAAAGAACGTGTCATTATTACGGATGGTAAGCGACTAAGTCACAAAATTGAGCGAATCCTATTAAACATCCGTAATCGTCCGGTTTAGAGCTCTGTCAGTTATGGCGTTGGTTTAAATGGGTATTAATTTATAAGCTATTTACCTGACCAATTTCCTTGCAGCACCAGGAGACATGACTTAGATATGAATATTTGGCAAAAAAAAACAAGAGCCTAGGACAGAAAAAAAAATTGCAATGGTATTTGGATGCCACCGGGCGCGATTGAACATCCCACGCATTCCTCAAATGTCTCCAAGTCTTTTGTTCTCGCCCGGCATGACTTTCAGCGCGTATTGTACAGCATTCTTTACCCTGGCTTTAAAAAAATCCTTTCTAGGATTTCAAACTCCTCCTTATTAATCGGAGGCCTTTAAAATCCCGGAAAGATATTCGATTTAAAAAATTCTAGGACTTGAAAGTCCTTAGAGGTAAATCAGAGGTGCTTAAAAATCTCAGAAAGATCTTTAATCTAAAAACAATTTGCGTCTGGGAAAGCCCTTGAGAACTTGTTAAGACTCTTGAAATTCTTGGAATTTTTGTCTGACCGCGAACTTGGAAATCTATAACGTTGAAAAGGCAACACTGCTAATTAATGGTTAGTCAGTCTAATTGGCATGTCGGAATCAATGGGCGTTGTGTTATGTAATAAGTGATTTTCACCATTGTTCAAAGACACATTGCAGACCGCATAACTTAGGGTGGATTTGCACTGGGTAGTGTCGCAGCTCCTCGCAAGAATGATTTTCATTGGCTGAACTTTACAATACATTTCTGTTTCGACCAATAGCATAGCTTCGTTCTTTGGAAAGCGTAGAAAAGCATTATCCAATTGGACGAAAGCTTCCGAGCTCTGCGACATGTCCCTTTGCACTTGCAGAAGGGACAGTTCGCTAGCGAAATGTTTCCATATTTTCTCTTGAGTTTTGACAGGATAAATAAGTTCAGCTTGACTGTTCTCATTTCAAAAGAGAATATGCAATTACTTCGCAAGCGAGCCATTTCTCTGCAAGGTGGAAATCGAGCCTTTGTATGGCTTTTTCTTTCAAAATTTACTGATTAACGAGTTATTATATCTTGTTTAGATCGTCCATTTTCCGACTCCTCTGGCAGTAGTAGCAGCGATAGTGATTAATTCACTTGATCCATGAATGGGAACACGATTGTAAATGCGACTTTATCTGAAAATAACATAGTTTTATGATACGGTTTACTCGTTAAAATGACAAGTCGATATTAGGGAAGTTCTTTAATTTAGGGTTTGTAATACCAGTGATTTCACAATTGCAAATATACAAATGAAAATATTTTGTGCTTCCGTGGAAAAATCAACACAAATGGGTGACTGTTTTTTACCACTGTTCTTCACTGCAGCGTGGGTCACTTGTGGATAATAGAGTGTCAACTAATTTTACCCATGATATTCCTTTGTTATCCATATATCGCCATGAAAAAGATGGCTACGTGGAGAGGATTACCAGGATTACCGGGATTACCATAATCTTGTTCGAATGCGTGGAGCCCTCCCATTTTACACGCGCGTACAACCCGCAGCACGGTTGAAAATCAAAAGCGCCCGAGTAATATTAGCCACGTGAGCTAGCAGTGAAAAATGCCGCCTTTTGGCGTCTTTCCAAAATATCCATCTATGACCTTGTATCTCTGTCTCCTGTGGGAAAAATCAGCACTTTTTCTTTGGGAGGCATTTGAAAGCTTTGAAACATTCAATTAGGATCAGATATTGTAGTGACAGAAGGAAATTTGGCAGTTAATCCACTCGACGCTGCATGCATGGACTTCTGGCCGTGATCTTCCATATCATCTGAGAAAGATTACAAACCTACGCATTGCACACATAATCTCAGTACTTACCTATTCCGTTGTCGTCTTTCGACTTTACTATGCAGCTTTTTTGCGCTATTCATCTTGAAGTTGTCAAAATGATAAAATTAGTTTTCATTTTCTTCATCGCATATTCTAGTCATTCAGAATCAGATAAACAGAATTGAGGGATATTCTCCCATTTCCGACCTACAGTTCTAAAATGATCACATCTGGATGCGCTGTAATAATGTTTGAACGAACGTCGTGCTTAGCATATTTCCAATTGTTGAGATGCCCGTACGCAAACAATTTTAATGTGCTCCGTTGGCCGTTGCATTCCTCTTCTGAAGTGAAACGCAAGATGGCTTGATATTACTGCCAATACTGGGACGTAGAACAAGCAGAATTGGCGATTTCTGAGCAAAAAGCGCAAATTTGAACATTTTTATCTATAAAATATACTGCTTGTCTAACCCCACTCAGAAATACGAACTTTAATACGGGCTTTAATCAGATATCGAGATAATAACTGGGATTTCACAATTAATTTGAATTGCAAATATATAGTACAGTACTACGTATACAGTATGTCGTTGACAAACAAACACCGTGTGTACATAGAAAAATTGCGCAACACAACAGATTCAAGGCGAAATAGCGGCCGCTATCATGGAGAGTTGAGAGTTCTCGAGACTTTTTGACTTTGGTTTTTTTTACAAATCACATAATGGGGTAGATCGCATAATGGGTGGCCTTCAAACTCGATAGAAAAGGGTAGTAGAGACTAGAAAGATTGCGTAAGCAGTACTCTCGTCTTTGGCCTTGGAAAGCTCAATGACAATATTAAGTGATTATGCTCGCTCAATATAAAGGTTTTTTCAACTTTGTCACCAAAGCCGAAGGGGGCGCTATCGTTATTTTTTTATCGCGTTTATTTTTTTTCCTAGCCGTTGTGGCGGACACTCGTATTGTGTGTGTGTCAACTCAAATTCAAAACGAAGCAAATCTAAAATGCCGATTACTAACACAAGATCACTATTATGGGTCTCGCAAAAAAAACAGCACGTTGTCTTGCTTTTTAACTTAGGAACTATTCTTTAGTTGTTATACCCATTTTTTACACCTTTTTTACAATGTCTGTGCTATGGTACTAAATAAAATCCATATGATTCAATAAATCAGTCAAAGAAGACCCGAAAAAAAACATAGTTCCCCACGTAAACATCGTTTTACCTGTTTGCCCTGTGGCCAAATCAATTGCTCGGCAAGATACATTCACTGATGAAAGAGGCCAAATTATGTGTATGAAAAAGCGGAAACCGAATTGACCTTTAACTTGATGCAGATATATACACCACCGCAAAAAAGCTCGTTTACTTGTGGAGTGGGAAGAACAATTGGACGACTATCTTTGAAACAATGGCCTGCTGGGGTATGAAGATTGCTAAAGTTCCTTGTTTATATATAGCGTTTGACATTGACGATTTGATAACCAGAACTATTTAGGGGCTTTAGATAAACAATTTACATACATACATAAACTACAGTTGCAAAGCTTGGCGATGCTACAAAGCAGAAACTGAAATGAAAGAAAGGAATTCATTTACTAAAAGAATGAGAAATGTAACTTTTGTAATTCCGTTACTTTGTTACAGTGAATACTGTGAATACACTACATTCCAATTCATACAATTCAAATGATATCGTTCGCCACTTTCAACATGAGTTTGCACGAGACCCTTTGAAATTTGCCGATTGATAATCCGGGCCGGAAATGCCTTAGATGCATGTTTAAATGAAAATGCCTTGTATTTTCTCAATAAAATCACCAGCATGACAAATGCCCCAATAATTTCGAACATAATCATTGTAGCGTTTGCATGCGTTCGAACTTTGAGCAAATTTGTTGTAGCTTTTTGGTGTTTTCCACATAAGAGATAGTCATACTCAACCGCCAAATCCCTAGCAAAGGGCCTTTGATACATGGCTTTGATACGTTCAAAGTGCGACTCTTTAGCAGAAAATCATATGCCAGAATTTAAGCAAGATTTTGCCTTAAAGAATCTGATTTCAAGGACCACTGTCCCCGTCATTTTGCAACTTAATCTTTCGGTTATTTACAGTCCTGGTCTGTTGCGAACGAAAACAGCGGGGTTAATGTTATTTAGTGTGCAGAAATTGATGCTTATCCACTCTATTACGCTGGGTGTTTGCGTGAAGCGTTTAACTTTAGGAGAATCACTTCCAAAATCGAAATAAACTTAATGCTTCTTTTGTTGAACTAATAAATCACATGTGTATGTTCATTTCACTACTGAAATCAACAACTTACAGTGATGTTGTGCTTACAAACTCTCGGCAGATCTCCTTTCATGCTAATAAATGTTTACCTGAAAAGCAAACTTAGTATATTAATGAAAAAAAAATGAGGAAAATATGAAATAAATAATAGCCCAGCTGATTGTGTTGTATGAATTTAATATTGTTAGTTAGTTGAAAGCGAAATCTCCAAACTCAGGCTCCCGTGGACCTAAGCCTTTCCGACTTTGCGGAAAATATCTGAAGCAAGCTTGTTTCACTGCGGTCACTTCGTGAGTGACGATGAACATTACTTTAGCAGCCAAGCTGTGTTACACAAATCATTCACAAACACAAACAATTAAAAACACCTTTTAGAACACAACAGATTGTCAGCAAATAGCAAGCTTCTAAAATCGATCGGTGGATTATGTGTGCTCGAGATTTGTGTCAATATCCCGAGTGCGTTGCAAGACACTGTTGTTTTCTACATGTTGACAACGCAGAGCTAAAAGCTCCAAATGAATTTGTGTAATTTGTTTGTTGGCAGTTTTCCATACCGCCCATGACGGGCTGCTATTGGCGCGTATCACTCGAATAAACAATGGAATTTTAAACCGGAAAATACGAGTACCTTTGTAGATAGACTGAGCATGACAGTGCATGAACACAGAAGTCATCCCCAATGGTACATTATAAAAAGTCATTATCGGTACGCTTTTGTCAATGAGATTTTGGTATAATGACATGGCATTTGCTTCAGATCGATCGGCTTCACAGCCCTTATGCCCTGGCTGTGGGAAACAGTTTGAAAATCCAAAGATCCTACCGTGTTTACACACGTTTTGCCGTAGGTGTCTCATGGATGCCGTGGATAGAGACCCGAATGGCTCGCTTGCTTGTCCGAGTTGCTACAGACATGTGCCGCTAAACGAAAACGGTGTCGACGGTTTGAGAGCTAACATGTTTATTGAGAATATCTTAGGTATCATTTCGCCACAACACGAACAAGAAACGTCTGAGAGGGGCACGAATCCGACAGCACGTTCAAGTCTCGCCAATCGCATTTGTAGTAACTGTGAAGAAGGGCTGTGTGTAACATCACATTGCCAAGTTTGTAACGAATTATTGTGTGCCAATTGCACAAGAGCCCATCAACGAGTACGATTGACTAAAGACCACGAAATCGTGCCTTTAGCTGACCGGGAATTGTCCACTCAAGAAGCGAGCTTTCGTCAATCTCGTACAGAATATTGTGCAACACATGAATCCGAAGTGCTTATTCTATACTGTGATACTTGTTTTGCGCCCGTTTGCCGTGAATGTACTATCAAACAGCACCGGGATCATAGCTTTATTTATCTACAAGATGCCGTAGCGAATAATGCAAGCTCTTTGCGAAAACTTGTAGCCGAGGCGAAGCGAGAAAGTGGTGTTATTGACGAATGCATCGTGGCTTCACGTGCTATGAGCGAACGTGTACAAGTCCGAGCACAGAGTGTCTCTTCAGAAATTCGTACAACCATAAGACGGCACATGTCTGCTTTGGAAGAAAGAGAAAGAGAGTTGCTTCGTCGTGTTGAGAAAATTGGACAAGTCAAAGGTAAAACATTGCATGTGCAGATAGACGAACTTAAGTCGAGTGTAGCTAGTCTGACGCTCGCTTGCGACTCAGCACAAGAAGCACTCGACACCGAAAAGGACGAAGGCATTCGGGCAGCAAAAGCGGCCTTGTCTGAGTGTTTAAACGAGCTACGAATGAAGCGAAGTCTAATGAATGTCCACGAAGACGATACGATTGTTTTTACACCCCCTGATCTAGCGTTACAGACGGCCATCAGATCGCTTGGTATTGTAAGTAGCAATGCATGTGCTTCTTTTAGCATAGCCCAGGGTAGTGGCCAAAAGCGGGCAATTCGTGGTAAATCTGCTATGTTTATTGTTCAAACTAAAGACCACCATGGCGAGAATCGTTGTACGGGTGGTGATACTCCACATGTCGTTATACAAACCCCGGACGGGCTGTTTTTACGAGGCGAAGTTTTTGACCGACAGAATGGGACTTATGCTGTTACGTATAGACCCCAAGTCGAAGGACTCCATCTCGTATCCGTAACAATTCGCGGACAGCAAATAAGGGATTCTCCTTTTCGCGTGAACGTTAAGAAGGGGAGAAACTACCAAAATATCGGTGTTCCTATCTGTTGTTTCGGTTCAGAAGGTGAAGGAGACGGGCAGTTGTGTCGACCTTGGGGCGTTTGTTGTACAAAAGATGGTAACATCGTCGTAGCCGATCGCAGTAACAACCGCATTCAGGTCTTCGACCGTCAAGGGAATTTTATTTACAAGTTCGGATCTGCCGGTTCTCGAAATGGTCAGTTTGACAGGCCTGCTGGGGTGACGTGTGACTTGCAAGGCCGTGTTATAGTCGCAGATAAGGACAACCATCGTGTACAATTGTTTGAGATCAATGGTACATTCGTACTCAAGTTTGGTGAGAAGGGAAGCAAGAATGGACAGTTTAACTATCCCTGGGATGTTGCTGTGAACACAGAAGGGCAGATTTTGGTCTCGGACACGCGAAATCACCGTGTTCAGCTTTTCAGCGCAGACGGCACTTTCGTAAACAAGTATGGTTTCGAGGGTGGGCTATGGAAGCACTTCGACTCGCCGCGTGGCGTCACATTCAATCACGAAGGCCACATGGTTGTTACTGATTTCAACAATCACAGGCTACTTGTGATCAGCTCCGACTTCCAAACGGCACGATTTTTGGGCATAGAAGGCACCAACAACGGGCACTTCTTACGGCCACAAGGAGTCGCTATCGACGAGGAAGGAAATATAATCGTTGCCGACTCGAGGAACCATCGCATTCAAGTCTTTCAAGCGAATGGTACCTTTTGCTGCAAGTTTGGTGCCCCTGGATGCAGCCCCGGGCAACTGGATCGTCCTTCAGGTATATGTGTTACACCAGATGGACTTATAGTTGTGGTAGATTTTGGAAATAATCGCATTCAAATATTCTAAGTAGTTCAGTCAGCGAGCATAGTTCCTTCTGAGTGCATGCAATGCGGCATGAAATTCCACGCTAATTTGGCTCGTTAAAAGCGGCAATTTTTCCATGCACTTGCATTACAGAAACTCTTTTTATTTTCCATTACTAACAAGCGAATTTGTTTGCAGTTTTTTGTGTTTTTTCGGGCTGTGAAACGGAACGAAGTTGTAAGTTATTTTCATTGCAGTCATTAGGGATACAAAAATGTCACAATTTAGCTACAAAAGCATTCTAAAACTTTTGCATATGTCGTAAAAATGTTTTCGCAAACAAATAATTTGGAAAGTATACAAGAGTTTCTGTATTGTAAAGAGCAATATTTAATGTTCAAACCACTGTTGGACATAATTGATCATTTTCAGCCCCATTTATTCGGGAGATTTAGCCAAAATTCGACTGCTTTTGTTTGACTTTCAATAAATCGGAAATTCTGGTTTATAGTGTTCTGGATTATTAGTGTTGTTTCCCCAAGAAACGACCAAAGCAATTGTGTTTTGTATTTTCACTAGTCGGGCATGTTGCCTAATGGTTTACAAATTGCATAGTTTTACGTTATAAAATATTGTGAATGAATTCATTCGGTATTTTATCTATTTCGTTAAAAATGGGATTCTTATCTCTGCTTTAGGGCGAAGATACAAAAAGTTGATTCAAAATTCAGTGTTTATGCTTTATTCATATGGCACGATTTTTGCATGAGAAAAAACCCTGATTATGCCACGAGGCAGTGCTTTTATCTTCGTCTTGCAATTTGCGATATCAGTTCAGTGAATATTGGTTATTTTTCAACAATGAGCGTAATCAATGTCGTGCGTGTTTCTCTTTGAAATTTTCTGTTAGGCAAGCGATGTTCTTGCTACATTTAGCTAGCTTCACTCTATTGCAGGGATGAGAATCTAGGTTGTAATTAATCTCAATGGCAAAGCCGAAGGGCAACAAGCCCTAACATTAAAATTCCAGTTTGTTTTCAAATTGAAAGCCCTCACACAAAGCATCGAATAGTTATAGATTAGTAACGTAGCCGTAGGTATAGCAGAAATAGATTAACAAAGTACGTATTTCTGCATTTAAAAAAGCCACAACTTCTTTCATGTAAAGGTTCAAAACTTCATTCCAAAATTTAGATATAGAACTTTATCAATTTGCACACTTATTCGCGGATGCATTGACGTTTGATGGTTTTATTAAAATCAAAGTGATTTTAATTCTCATGGAACGACAGTACATCCCATTTCAGTAGTGTATGCATTTGTAGTTATCTTGAAACATACGCAAAAATGTAGGTTTTTGTTGCCGCGAGATATTATGGTCGTATCGTTGAGATTCCGGCATATTTCATTTCAAGGTAGCTAAATACAGCATTGCATTTTTACCGTCTAGTTTGACATGCCTACGTTAGATTATAGAAGTAGATTTATAAATATGAAAAGTATTACTTGTCCAAGATGTTAATACTTTGATATTTGTTTAATATTTGTTTATACGCAAGCAAAAACGCGTCGAAGATGCAGTAATATTCTTTATTAGTTAGAAAAAAAACTGTTTCAAACATTATTATTGGCATTGAAGTCGAGCCCAACTGCGAAGCAGAATCGAGAGAGTGCTTGTAAGGAAATTAGTTTATGATAACATTGTTATTTGGGGCGAATGATTGAAATTAGTTAACACATTTTGTAATTAGGATATATAGATTTTTCGTTTATATTATACTGAAGAGAATCGCTTTAAAGCAGCATTTCTGTTTTAATACCTTGTGCGGCCGGCATAGATCAATTTGAAAAGTTCTACATTTATTAGCATATTTACAATCAAAATGTAGCGACATTTTATGCCATTTGGAACGCAGAGAAAACTAAAGCCCATGTTGTTGCAGTTTATTTGTATCAATATTTCAACTTCAAAACGTACGCAAGAATTTCAATAATTTGCATGCTCATATGCTTAAAATGTTAAGTTTTTGTAATTGCCCATGGCTATGATTTCATTTTTTTATCATGGACGCAGATATTAAAAATCTAGGTCATTAAAACTTAATTGAATATTCGCTCGAGTCAGTGAATGAGATAAAGCATACCCGTTTAAAATTGCAATGAAAATAGATCTTGCATTGTGTTGAGGTGTGAAAGTTTCAAAGTTCATATCCGAGTTTGTTCATGCATGCGAACTAAAAACGTGCAACACAATACCTTAACACATGGTTCTTAAAAAAATTCAAAGTAAAGATATCAAAAAAATGTAGTAATACTATGAGAATGTAGAACATTTAGTAAGATCTAGAAATGCGAGAAAGATAAGAGCTTGTTTATTATATATTTAGCTTATAAGTGTGAATGTTTCAAACTTTTACAAAACTTTTACTAATCACTATTCAAATAAAGCAGTTATGTAAACAGAAAAAATGCATCTATCTCTTCGCCTAAGGGCCCGATCTATCCTGTCAAAATTACTCTGTTTACAGTTGAAATTTTGCCAAGGACAAAATCATTCTTGCGTTTAGGAATTTCCTAACAGTGAGCTCAGATATTGGTTTTACAAATTCTTTTAAGACTTCTTAAGTTTGTTAAACCCTTGTGATAACATATAAAGAGTAAAAATATGTTTCAAAATTATCTAAATAGCAGCGTGGCTGCTTCTTCTTTCAATAACTTTCATCAAATGCACTGCAGCAGCTGCTTTTAGCATGCAAAAACTTCTCGGCGTTTCCAGCAAAGACCTTCATACTAACTTCCCTGACGAAGACCCTTTGATCGAAACGTTGAAGGGAGAATATCGCAGGCGAAAATTTCGAAATGAAATGAATCTTGCTTTTTAATTCTAAACGAAAAAACTAGAAAAACAACTACTTCGCTAGAATTTTTATTGCCTTGTTTTCTGTTTTGTTCACGCTTTTGAACCAGGCCATTTGTTTTGATTAAATAAAGCTGTTTAACAGTGGGACGTCACGTTGACGTCATATCATAATGAGATAGATATTGGTTGTTGTATATAGTTTGTCATTGTTGGCGTCAGAATATATTGTTTTGCAACCTTAGGATTTCCTTGGAAAGTTTTACCATGGATAAAGATATTACAACATTCGCCTTTCCTCATTTGGTTATAACAATATAACCAATTCAGTTACCCAAACGTGATAAAAATATAAAATAGGAAAATGCGAAAGATACCAGAAGATAGTTGGCTTTTCTAGCTTTTTTTGTTTAAAATAATAAACGGTTCATTTGCGGTGATCTCGGGTGGTTTTGGGCGGAAACTCACAAACAGAAATGCAAAGCTTATGAGCGATTTCTTCAGATATTTTTATATTATAGTACGTTTAGGAAATTAAAGTTATTTGTTATATAATTAATAAAAATTGCAAGGCATTGTAAGTCAAACTTAATATTCTTTAAACAGAGAGCACTGATTAAAACCAATGTAAATCCTTGTCATGCGAAATCATTTTTTTTGGATAAATGAATTATATAGTTCCTACGGCCACGGGAGGCATACTTCTCTGTTGGGGTTTTTCGCGTGCAGAACTGAATGCCATAATTTCCATTCACTTGGGATTAATTTGAAGTTGAAACGTCCGCTCATCTTTCTTATCCGCCGGGGATAAACCAGATTAGCTAATCAGTATTTGACGCACTCTTAATTATACACGTGCGTAAGTCTGTCATGCATGTTCCTCGTGTATAGATGTTTCACGTGAGAGGCTTATGCAACATGGAATTACACACAATCGCTATATTTCTGTCACAGAGATTAAAATAGGGCGGAGAGACAACGCATGTGTCTATAGGAGGCGAACGCGCTGAAGAAATAGCCAAATGCATGAGGGTAAGCACGTTGTTGGGAATTCTTCATCGCAGTCGTCTTTCCCGCGCATCATGAATCCATCTTACATACTCACACGTGCGTGACAAACCACAAAAAAAGGGCGTTTTGCCTTCTATTTCGTTGAAGTTCAATGCACATATTCTTTGAATTAGTTCAATTAAGTCGTAGACCCGTTTTACATGTTCAACTGTTGTGCATGCAGTTGTCCTTTCTCCAACGGAAAGATCAGGAAATATTTCCGGATGTTTTTTTTACGTTTCCCCGTCTGTCCTCCCCCGACATAGGAATTCCTCATCGACTCCGCCCCCGCAGCACGAAGGATGCGTGAAAAACATTTCGCAGTAAATCCAGAACTTGTGTCTTGCACGACTAGTTCGTTACAACTGAAACACATGGCAAACTATGAAATCTTGTCGTTGAAACAAAATTGTTCCTTCGCAGGTTTTCCCTTGTTACGAAAACATTGTTCCTGTTTTTCCACCTTGGCCTTTATATATATAATGCATTGGCAGGGAACAGTATTTCATAGTTTGCCAGGCACCCAGCCAGTTTGGCAATTACTTGACGAAATAATTATTCAGTCTGATAAACTTAACTATAGAGGCTTAAAATGGCATGCAATGTTTCCTGGTTTGTGAGGGAAAAACAGCTAGAAAACATTTCACTGACAATCATGTCTTGGGGGCTCTAGTTAGTCAATGTCCAGCTCAAATTTCAATGTTCTTACATTTCCTAACCAGGCTTCTATTTAACTTGGATAAGATTGCCGTGAGCTGTCGACCAGGGCCAATTTCGTAGAAAGTCTGTTCGTATTTTGATCCACAAATGCTCCTCATTATCGCATGCCACTGCACAGGTTCCACCAGCTGTCTTGGAAGTAATCTGAAATAAAATCAGAAGAAAAATGCCGACTAACTTTTCATGCAAATAATAGAAATAACTGAAGCACATCTGACCTCTTAATGTCCTCGACTGATTCGTAGGGTTTCCCAGTAACGTTAGAATAAACTTCAATCTCTGGCAAACGCACGTCCATGGAATCCAAGGCGTCAGACAGAAATGGTTGGGCAAATTTCATCAGCGCTGTATGGAACGCCCCACTTACCGAAAGTTCAATTATCTTCGGTCCATTCTGAAAGAAAAATGGCTAGGGGATTACTAAAACAACTTTCTTACGAACCATTAAACTATTCTTCCTAGAGGTATGGTAAGTGTTTCCCACTCTCCTCCGCAGGACAGCCTATTACGCAAATATCAAATTTCGCAATAATAGTTATGACCGCCATCTGCCCAAAATTAAGGTGAGCTTTAAAATGTATGGCTTTTGGATGTCGTTTGAAAGAATTCGTCTATGCTTACGGGCAGTTTTAAGAGATAATCGATGGCTTTTCTATCTCCTGCTAATACAAATCCTCGAGGATACAAGTAATTGGCTATTTTTATCGTCACATCTTCTTTCAAAATTTCACGGACTGATTTCAAAAGATCCTCAACTTCTTGTTCATCTACGCCTGTAATCGTTACCATGCCACTTGGGTTCTCATCCGAAGCTCTTTGCATTGCCTTCGCTCTGATGTCGACCAATCTTACGCCTAAAAGGCATTTCAGTTAAAATATTTTGTATTAACCGCTGTCATCATTCACTATCGTGAAAAAGATTATCATAATCAGCCATTATCACGGTAAGAAAATAATCCTACTAATTATCTTCGTTGGAGTTGTCATGTCTGATTTTTTTGGGAAGACTTTTTTGAAAGTTTTTTTTTATGAAGCAATCGCACAGATTTTGAATGACTGGTTTAGGCTAGCTCTGAAATTCCACTCCTGATGACGTCAATAGTCTGGTTTCGGATATCCGTCGCATCTGCGGTCGCATTTAGTCGTAAATGTGTCGTAAATTCACGTCACGGTTACGACCAGATTACCGAACAAAGTCAACCAACTACGTGTAAATGTCCTTTTTGACGTGCAGTGTTACAGTATGCAATTTCCCTTGCAACTTGCAATGCAATTCTACTCCTGAGGCATCTAAAGTTGACAAATACGAACATTTCTTATGATCTCCTTACGTTTTCTTAGCATTTCGAACACTCTTTAAAAATTTGACATCCCTCAAAATTATAATTGCATTGCAAGTTGCAAGAAAATTGCATAGGCTAAAGTCGTCAAAGGTTGGCGATTAATTTTCAGCAAGCATCGTTATTACCATCTTCAAATGTCAAGGCTTTGCTCAGAACCAGTGATGCGAATTCTCCAACACTAAATCCAGCTGTAACAATGCTCTCTTTTTCTAACTGACTAAAAATGAAAAGAAAAACTAGTACTCTTTATGAGTGCCCCAGGCAGTGAGTGGTCACAATAGTATATCCAACCAATTACTTAGCTAAAGGAACTTAATTCATCCCTGACTGAAAAAGGCCATATTCCTAGCCTATATACCCTATATTCTGTATCTCCTTGTATTTTTCCAGAGCTGCTAGACTAGCCACAAACACAGCTGGTTGACAATGCACTGTTCTGTCAAGTTCAGCCTTGGGCCCATTCAGGCATATTCCCAACAAATCGTAACCCAAGATCTCGTTCGCAATCTCAAACAATCGTTTTCCTGAAGGCAGCTTTGTGAGGTGAGGAATCATTCCAACATATTGGCTTCCCTGACCAGGGAATAAAATAACATCCCTTGGTTTTGGTTTCGGCTGGACGCAGAATAATCGACACAGCTGATGTTGTGTTTTACGGGTGATGATGTTTGATGTTACAAAGGCCCTGGTAATGGCACCAACACTTTTAAACATGACTGTCGACATGTTGACATCGAGATTTTAATGGAGTAGAATATTGATATTCTTCCTGAAAGCAGTGTCTTTGCCAAGGGGTAGCTTCTCTTCGCTAGAGAGGCATGCGACGGAGGGCAAATCGCCAAATACCAAGGGGAGGGGGGAGTTGTATCTACTGTATTTGACATGGGGATTACATCACAAAACAACATCGCTCAGGATTCCAAGAAGCCATGTTTGTTTTGAAGTAATATAATGCTTCGTAAACAAAAATCTCTACAAAAATCTAGGCACTTTATTTTAATATGTCAACAACCTGGGTGCTAAGTAAAAAATATCTTCAACTTTATAAAAGAGCTGAATTTTTGTTATTCAAAGTTGTTTGATATGACCCTCAAGGGAGGCTGCAATCGGATCGACGTAAAATGTCATGAGATTTCAGACTTTTCCGCATCAAATCTCGTGACTTTGACAATTTGCAAGGACTAGATTCTTCATGGCGGCTGGTTACGATGAGAATGTCCTGGATAATCCATTCTTTAAGGCTTTAAAAGGAAAATATAAGCATATATACGAAAGTTCTTCAGCAAAGCGTTACACTGTATGTGATTGTCAGCGATTTAATTTCACCATTGCGGTTACTTCTTCATTTGTGATCCTTTTTTATCAAACTGCACGTGAGCTGTCGCGACAATATCTCATTTCAATAATGTTTTGTTGATGCTTTTCAGATATGCGTTCCAAGATATGGTTCCTTGGGTAGACCTGCACCCAGTTTGCAAGATATTGAAAATCATATCCTAGTTCCTCAACCTGGCACTGAGAAATCTTTCTCAACTCTCAACAATAGGGTATCTTTGATTGATTATTTATATTCCTGTACTATTCCTGTAATTTGATGGGGGATTACTAATGTTTAGCAGCTGTATGATCCCCCTAGTTAGGAATGCAAGACTTTCTCTTGCGGTACTCTGGTATCAAACAGCAACCATTAGCAGATTGTTAGGCAAAAATATAGAAAAATGGTAAATGACCCTGCCTCTCGGATATTTTGGAGACAGGAATAATTGGTCTGCTCATTGCCTGTACAAATGTTTGTGCAATTGGGATGCATAAAACTATGGATTACATCTTAGATTTCTGGACAATTGCAAGACCTATCTGAAATTATTATATCCACATTTGTCTATTGTTAGACAGACTAAAACAATTAGTCAATTGTGCTGTGTAAGAATAACCTAATACTACTCCAGACAAGAAAACTTGTAGTTCCATTCTGTTTTGCTTGTCCAATTGATGCTCAAATATCAAATGATTTCACAAAATTGTGTTTCAGGAGGTTATTGTTGATGGACATTTGCTGCGGACTTCGTCTGGTTTCCATGATGTCCGACAGGTAACCCTGTGATAATGTTTTCAACCTTCGTTGAACTGTTTTCTAATTTTAAAATGTTTGAACACTAAGCAGTTATTTTTGAACAGGAAAATATCTTAGCAATATCACCAAGGTGTTTCTACTTACAGGTTGAAATTCTATTTGAAGAGACATTTTTCAATGCGAACAAAGAGAGTTTCAGTATTCTTTGCATTGAACGACCACTTGAAGGAGGAAACGGTGATTGCAAATTTTCATCATAGCACTATAGATATATTTCCATAGTTACATGTTTTATGTCTTTATATAATAGTTGCCTCAAATCTGCCCGAAAACATGTACCTAATACTTTTACAGAGAAGATTGCCTGAACCCCAGTTCCTTTCCACTGATCTATTCAGATGTAGATTTTGGCCTTATAAATCTGATCCACATAGTTTGCATCTATTAATAATAAGACTCCTTCACTAACAGACATGCCAACACTTTAGAAAACCAACAGTACACTATATTTGTGTTTCAGCAATAAGCACTAATGCTCTTGGGCCTTTGGAATCCATCCATGATTGTATTGAATTTTTATGGCCACCTTACGGTAAGTCTAACCAGACGTTTGCATTTTGAAGGATTTGAGATATTTCAATTCTATCATTCATACGTACCACAGAATACCAGCACCAAACAGAAAGACAACTCAATTTGTCACTCAGCAAGTACCATAAATAGAAGCATTTGCCCCCCTGCCAATGTTTAAAATGGTACATTATTTAAATATTGGCAGGAGGTGATTTCTTCTATTTATGGTACTTGCTGAGTAAAGAATCATGACGAATCACACTCATGATAAAAATTCTGTATTCATACTGTAAATCATCCTCTTAAGGTGGCCCTTATACATCAAAGCAACAAATAGATCGTTCGTTGGACTCCTTTCTAGCCTCTTGGAATGTGGAATACGCCCTTCTAGGATCATTAATGGTGAGTGCAGCTTCACATTGTATTTTCTAATATTCTGCAAAAACTAAAATTTCACATTCTGGTCCTTTTCTTGACAGGGGAGTGTTATATCAGTCCTGAACAGGTTTTTTCCAATGTTAATGAAAGAATCACACTTGGTAATGTGAATATTTTGGTTAGGATATGTTGTGTTCTTTTGTAAAGCAAAAGTATATATTGAATGGTTTTGATGTCAGGTAATATTGCTTGTAATCTTTGCAGAAAAAGACTGCTAAAAGCGGGAATTTCACAGAGACGACCAAACTTGCTCTGGAGGTATGCCATCCTGCCAGTGGCGTAGCCAGCCTGACGATTTAGTCATGCTATGCAAATTTTACGTCATTATCATTACTCATTTCTTTACAAATTTATTGTTTTCACAGTCAATGAATACCAAAATATTAGCATAGCATGACTAAATTGTCAGGGTGGCTACGCCACTGCATCCTGCTCATTTGTGCATTTGTACAAGTGTTTTTGTACCAGGAACAAACTTGGAATATAAGCAAGTTCATGCTGAATATGTATCTAACCATTTCTTTTCAGACTTATGTTATTCATAAACTTCACATCAAACTTTTCCCTGCAGTCTGTTCACTTTCATCTCAGAAGGTAATCATTTCCTTTCTTCCAAAGCATGGCCACATTCTAGCTGTACATTGTCAACCTAAGAACATGTGAATGATTCTAGGATGCAGCGTTCAACAAAGTTGTTCGCAACCTATCGGATATCCAGCTTAAAGATCTTGGTATCAAACCCTCCTTAAGGTAATTCCCTTTTTACAATTGCATCCTCGAGTGGCCATTGCAATCTGTGTGTATATTCATGGATATATGTGGATATATTTTACTTCTTAGGCAAAACATACCATCTGGCAGAAGAACACTCTCCCTTCTAAACAACGTAAGATCCATTTTTCAAATACTACTTTTGAGTAGCGATTCATCAATTTGTTCAAATGCCTCTAAATTTTTTAGTATACATCTCCATTGGAGAAATTCAACTGTCTAAAGAAAACTATTGTTGCAGTCACAATGTTAAAAGAAGGAAAAAGTCAGGCTCAAGGTAAAGTTATGGAAGAAAACGACTTATAGTGTATAATTCTAGTTAGCCATTCAGTTTCATATTGCGCTCTGTGGCATACGCATGCTAATTGAGTATACTTGATTTAAGTTTAAACGAAGATGTTCAAAGGTCAGTTGTATAAAAGACTAGTTAACTTTTAACTGTAGTTAAGGACAGAATTGGCCACTCTGAGTTGTGTATTTCTGAGTTAACTAGGATTTAACTGTATGCAAAATATAGTTAAAGAGTTTTATACAACCGGTCCCTGGTCATTTAATCAGGGCCGAAACTAGAACGATAATTGGGGGGGTGTTTATTCATATATTCAGTTCTGCCCGACGGATTTCCATTGTGAGCTTTTGCACTTACAAAAGAAATCCGCAAGGCAGAACTGAATATATGAATAAACACCCCCCCAATTATCGTTCTAGTTTCGGCCCTGCATTTAATAGTATAAAAATGGGCGCGTCGCAGACCGAAAAACACAAACTGGACAAATCTTTTCGGTGTGTTATCCAAATTTAGTGTACGTTCTTTCGAAATTTAGGCAAAGTTTTGGCAGTTACGGCGGATGATCTTCTTCCAATCTTAGAGTGTCTTGTAATAAAATCAGATGTACCAAATTGGTGAGAAAGTAGTCAAGATCAATGATTGAGCGTGATTTGTGATAGTGAATTATTACCCCGTTCCACCAACTTTGTATATTTATGTTTACAGGATGGCTAACCTGACCTACCTACATAACTTTCGATTTTCCAACAAAACTTACGATGAATTCAGGTAGTCTAGTGGTGGCTCTATAATGTACACTTAGGTACACTTACGTACACTTACCCTTATGTACCATAATACACACTTGGAGTTCTGAATCAAAATATTTTTCTCCAAGGTTTTATATGTCTTCATTCGAAGCGGCTGTTGAGTACATAAAGAACTCCTACCTTCACGATAGGAGATTAGACGTCTCACTAAAACCGGTAATACTACGTATGTAATGCAAGACGATTTCCACATAAGAATAGGGACCTAAGAGGCCTCAGATTTCGCATGTTTCGTCTTGACACGAAATCTACTTCATAATTATTTAAACCAATATTGTGCAGGATATACAATACATCATATTTTCGGAAATATAACAATTCAGTGCCCAGTTGTATAAAAAACTAGTGGACTTTTAACTGTAGTTAAGGATAGAATTGGCCAATCAGAGTCGTGTATTTCTGAGTTAACTAGGATTTATTCGTGACTCCTCTCTTTAAATACTGTGGTCTTGTAGAAGTTCTTGGAATCCTCAGACACTTCTTCTACTTTCCGAGAAATGTTGGCTCGAGGGAGTTCACGTGAAGATAAGCCCAGTGATGGACCGTCGCCACTAGAAGTATTTTTTCAGGTAAACCGTGGTTATTCCCCCGGGGGGGAGGGGGTATCCACGCTGTCATCATTGTCTGTTAGAGAAAAGACATGATTTTCAGTTGAGAGTCGACTTGCTCTGCCACATTCTCTCCCCCCGGGTATCGTTGAAGAGTTTCTTTGCATCCTGCAGCATGTCACCCACTGTCATGATGAAGAAGTGAGGAGAATTTTAAACAGCAGTTCAACGAGAGTCAAGCTTTGTCACCCCCTGTGTTCCTGTGATCAATGTGAAAACGTGTTACTCAGGTAAAAACTAACCAAAGAATCAATGCCATTGCTTTGATAGTAAATTTATCTTTAAAGAATGAAAGATTGAATAATTATTTGGGAATTTCATTAGACACCGCAATGATCCCGAAGCTGTGACGGTTTTCTCCCGGGATGATTTAGGAAGGACAGCTTTACACATTGCCGCAGACTATGGTACGTTCTTGTATCATACTTTTAAGTTCTTTCAACTACTTGACAGTATCTAACCCGAGTTATACAAGTTGAGAATCAATGAAGAAAGTGTCTGATTGTTTGCCCTTTTGCCTGACTGTCTAGTTGTGACGTAATGCCCAGATTGATTATTTATATTCCTGCACTATTCCTGTAATTTGATGGGGGATTACTAATGTTTAGCAGCTGTATGATCCCCCTAGTTAGGAATGCAAGACTTTCTCTTGTGGTACTCTGGTATCAAACAGGAACCATTAGCAGAGCAACCACTAGTTATCTCACTGGGTCCAGTTCATCTTCCCCTAACTGTTCCTTTTATTTCAGGTCATACGAGCTCAATTCATTTACTCGTCCAAAAAGGTTCAGTTGTAAATGCCGCTGATTATCATGGCAACATTCCTCTCCATCTCGCTTGTCAACGTGGGCACCAACAAGCCACGGTATTTTTGTATTTTGATTCATATCACAAGGTATCACCTCACGCCCCACGTCATCACCTACACGGTCTAGCCAAGAATGGGGTGTACACCCCTCTCTTGCATCCCCAAACCCTGGCCGTTCCCTCTCACACGTCCCGTTCTCCTTCCCAGATGCTTCTGCTTCATTACTCTGCTGATATCTTGGCGCAAGATAACGATGGTAACACTCCAATCCACCTGTGTTGTTCAAACGGTCACGAGGAGGTTCGTCAGGCTCTTTCCTATTACTGTTCGTCCGATTTACCCGGCCTGGTTTCCAGTCTTTTGCTGACGGCCGGGTGTTGTATCTGGGCCCTATTATACAAGGCAGGCTTTTTCGTTGCCAGACTCCCTGATTCTAACGTCCAAGTCTGCATGTTAGATCATGACGCTACGATTTCTTTTGCTTGGTGTTTTCAGTGTGCGAAGGCGTTGGTGTATTTTGATTTGCACAACGACGACCTTGACTTGAATGCCGTAAATAAGCATGGTGACACCCCCCTGCATCTGGCTGCAAGATGGGGTTTTGGTAAGTCATTTTGCCGCAGTATAATGAGACGGACTTCGGAAGTAAGGGGGGTGAGTGTCGTTGGGAACTATTCAAGTTCATCCCGGGAAATTCAGATCATTGCCTTTTTTCAGAGAGTATCGTCAAGATGTTGTTAGAGAACGGTGCGCTGAGTGACGTAAGAAACAAACGAAACGAAACTCCAGTTGATTGTGCTTATAATATGCAGGTCAGTCCCTGTGTCCCATGATAATAATATCACTGTACTGAAGCTTGGCCGCCATCAGCTCATTTAATTCATAGCCAGTGGGGTCACTGATCTGATATTACACTGGAATATAGCAACTGGATATTATTCTGTCCAGTGTCCCATCAGATCAGTGTGATGCGATGTGAGATTTAACTATAGTAAGTGTCCCTGTTCTTCCTAAGGCTAAACTAGTAATCTTTTTCGTTTACCAGATCAAAAGTTTACTTGGCATGAATGATACGCCGTACGTCGTCATACCAGACTCAATCGTTCCTGCTGTAAGAACTAAAAATTATTTTCCAAATACAAAGTGATCGTTGGAAACATTCACTGGTGTTTACGTGTACATGTGAATATATGTTTCTATCTTTTATCTCGTGTTTTCTGTTTCAGAGAGTACGGCCTCTTTCCTCGTCTGATATTGACAAATCAAAGAGGATCGATCCAAACCAAAGTCAGGTAGGCGTGTCTGTGAATGCTAATTGTTCCACGGTCAACACCATGGCGGTATAGACTTGATCAAAGTCTCACTCGAATTGGATTTTGAAAGATCTAGTAGATTATAAGATCAGGGTTGGATCCAGTCGCTATTGTGAGATCAGGTGGAATTCCTCGGTCCCAGTTTCACTCTTAACCCCTATTCCGCGAAATACAATTTGACCAAGATTTAGAACAAGACTATATCGTTGCCAAATGTCCAAATTATGTGAAAATGCGATAGATTGTCAGGATATCAATATGAACGTGTTATTGAGGACTCTACTGGATTTCTAAGGTTCGATTCTTTTCAAAGGATCAGATTGCATTTTCAAGCACTGTTCCAGACTGCATACATGTTATGCTTGTAGTGTTTTAAAGGCTTCAAGCTCAGTAATTGTATATTTTCTCCTGATTTTATGATGCAGATTGAAGGATTTTTGAAAACTGTATCAGAAGGGGATATTAGAATGGTATGAATGATGATAAATCTTTCGAGCCTTTGGCAAAATTGACACGGGATGTTGCAGTTGATAGTGGTTTAACTCTTTCTCTTTCCTTGCGTCAATTTCCCAGGTGTTTCACAAGCTTGGTCTGGAAGATGAGTGGGAAGTCGTTGATGAGGATATCGACGATAGTTCTGTTTCACCCAAAGAATCTCTTCCTAATCTCTGCCATCCTCTTTGCCAATGTGATAAATGCAGAAAGTATCAACAGGTAGGGTGCGGTTGAATGGGATCACTCTTGCTGGATGGAGCTCTAGACAACATTCACTATTAAGAGGAGATATTTTTCTATGTCGCGTAATATATGCTCAAAGCCTCAGTTATATCTTTATGCAACAGCACTAAAATTTTCAGCATTAAAATGTTTTGCAAACCTGAAAAGCATCCACAAATTATGTTTACTGTATAATCTCAAAATATTCTGAAAATTATATTTTGTAATAACTCCTTTGTTTCGTGTTTTGCATTCACCAAATACAGTTCAAAACTTAGTTCACAACATAATCTAAAGAATAACGGTAAAATAAATGGATTTTGAGTGGTACGCCGAAAAGATTTTAGGTTTTGAGCGTTTTCCCGCGAAAATACGCGACATAATGAAAAATCTCCTCTTAATTAATAGAGATATACACTTCGGTTGATTCGCTGTATTACTCAATCTGTTGTCGAACGAAGTGAACGTTCAATCATCATCATACCTCGTTTGTTTTCCACATAGGATGTGACTCCGTCGCCTTATCGTAAAGTTGATATCAACAGCCGTGGTTTGGATGGAAAGACCGCTCTGCATATTGCATCCCTGTATGGTTTTGAACAAATCGCGAGCGTTCTACTAAAACACGGAGCACTTGCAAACATTTTAGATTATAATAGAAAGTGTACATCACTCCACTTGGCTTGTCAGTACAATCATCCTAAGGTGTAGTATACTATGCTACTGTACAATACCCCTCAGAGTACTCCCATTCTACTGTACAACATCCCTCAGAATACTTCCATCCTACTGTACAATACCCCTCAGAGTACTTTCATCCTACTGTACAATACCCCTCAGAGTACTTCCATCCTACTGTACAACACCCCTCAGAATACTTCCATCCTACTGTACAACATCCCCCAGAGTACTCCCATCCTACTTTACAATACCCCTCAGAGTACTTCCACTTTACTGTACAATACTCCTCAGAGTTCTACCATCCTACTGTACAACACCCCGTATATCCACAGGATAGTGAACATGTTTGATTTTCCCCAGATTGTTTCCCTCTTGTTACAACATCACGCCGACGTTGATTGTCAGGATGCGCGAGGAAATACTCCGTTACATTATTGCTGTCAAAACGGAAACATCCAACCCGCCACGATCTTGATCAAGGTAATCCCCGTGTGACAAAAGATTTTGTTTGATTGAATAGGAAGAGAATGAGCAGGTTTTTCTTTTTAGAATGGCGCTACGCTGAATCTCGTGAATGAACGCGGGAACAGTCCACTTCATGATGCGGCCAGGTGGAGTTGTGTTGACATCGTGCACTTGTTGATGGAGAATGACGCGCCACTTCATATCCGAAATCTTCAGGGCTTAAAGCCACTACATATGGCTAAGGTAATCCAGGAAGAATGTTTAAATCGATGGTTGGAGTTTTGTCTGTTGATGAGAGATGGTCTGTTGTTTCACTTTTGCGAAGGCCTAACATATGAGATAATTTTTGTCCACAGCATGACGAGATTGTGAAAGTTTTAAATAAACGAACTGCGATGGAAAGACATCACGGTAAATTTTTGAACTTTTTGTTTGTTTTCACTAAGCTAAAAGCGATATATTTCAATATATTTTCTCCTCTTTTCCTTCCACAGGCGAGCAAACTGGTTCAGAACCCAAATGGTTCAAGCCAATGGTTCAAGCCGAAGCAGAAAGTGAAAAAAATCATGACGACACAAGAATCATACCACCGACATCTCTTGGAAACACTGAACCCAATACATACTCAGATCATGTTCGCAACCTCCCGGCATCCGACGATCTCCGATCAAGTCTTGCCGAGCAATCTTCAGAAGAGACCCAGGCTAAATTTTTCGACTACTCATCCTCGCAGCTATTTTCAGCCTCATCTAGTTTGATATCTTCGACATCTCCGCCTATCTCGGGTGTGCCGTTTCCAAGGAAACTCCCCGAGATCACGACCAGGCAAGATGACGTCATTGACCATCGATCTGTGGCGATCGATAGACTGAAACATGTCTTGGAAGGAATAAAATATTTTGACAGGCAAGTTGACAAAATTATATCTGGCAAGTGGCAAGCCAAAAACCTTACCTAAAAGAAACAGTTTCCAGCAGATAAAACTGACAAAGTAGGGTTTACAGTGAATCGTATATATATTTATCCTCGTCTCCTTTTCTAGAGAGGCTGGTTTAAAAAGAACTAAAACAATTGATAGAAGTGAACCTTTGGTTAGTCCTTTGTTGAAGTTGCAGGTGCGTTTGGGATTAATCTTCTTCAAAATGCAGTCCTTCTTCACCTACCTAGTCTATGCCGACAGTGATGTCTTTTTTGCTATGTAATAGAGGCCGTGGTCTTATTTTAGATCTTGCAATTTTCTACACCGTTTTTTCTTTTATTTTTGTAGTTTTCTATTGAACATTTCGATCAGTCACAACTTCGTAAAGTCTCTGAGAGAACTTCCAATAATGATAGGCAAGAAAACTCCACTGTTGATCAAGTAGGCATAAATCGGGAGGGGAGAACTACTTTTCCAAGTGTGCAGGGGGGTGATAATGTAGATAATAGTGATCGTTCGACGAAGCCGGAAAGGGACTAAAAAAGGAGAGGTCGATGCCCAGATGAAGATGAAAAATGATAAAGTAATATAAAGACAATTTGCAAGAAGGGATGGCTCTGCAAAAGCACTATCGACATGCAGACAAAGAGGAAAATTTATATTGAATGTCAGAATCTTTACTTTGGTACATTGCGCACGGTGCTAATTTTGCGTTTCTAAGGCCTAGTAACACTAACACTACCTCCTAAGAATCGTGGACCTGGTATAGTTTTGCGGCGTTATTCACTCCAAGGTTATTTACATAAATATTCGGTGGACAACTCGTGACAACTGGTTACCACGTGCAGCGCAGACTGCTGACTGCAGTTCGCCAGCTCGAAGTTCTGAGCTGAGCTCTGATTGGCTGAAAAATCAATTAACAGGCTGTAAATATGGTTATTCCATGCGTAATAAGATAATTATATGCGTCACATGTTTTCTATTTCAGTTTATTTACCATTTTACCTAAGTCCTATACTCGTGATATTCACATGATTACTAGGACTATTTCACTTCTTGGAGAGACCTTATTTATCGCAAAATCGGTACGTACAGCTTGAAATTAGCGATTTTTAATTGTTTATAAAACCAGGATCCTTTTACAATAGCTTGTTTGTATAAAGATGAATATTCTCATGGATGAATGAATATTTTGTCGAAACAATATTTTGTGCCTTCGTTTTCAGGTTGTAGTTAATGGATGCAATAGGCATTAAGCAGAGTCTCACTACAAGGGACCTTCATCTCAACTACGGCAAACCAATGCCTGCAAACAGTTACGTTTAAGTCGAATTTGAAAGTAGATTCTTGGCACTTTGTTTTACCACAGTTCAGTTGTTTCACAGTAATTCTCTGGACTACAGAAACTTAGCCTTGAAAACGGGAAATAAATTTTGCCGTTCGTAGATACAAGTTCTAGTTTACAACAGGTCTATCTATGAAAATAAAATCACAACAAAAAATGATGACACAGATCTTAATTTAAATGATAACTGTTGCATATTGAATACATAATAGACTTTTCTAGGAAATAGTGATCTTGTGGTTTTGACATAATTTATGACATAGTTTGCAATTACTGAGATGTACAACATTTTCCTTCTTACAGCTTTGATTTGCAATGGCCTTTGTCACCTTGCAAATAATTTCTGTTGGATTGTTAGCAGCTGTTTGCTCAGCTAGCATCAAACTCGATGGTCAAGGAAGTTCATTTTCCTCTGCAATTAAAGCTTACGAATACAAAACACTTGGGGAAGAAGTAACCTTGTTCGAAAAAAAATTCAACTATGTCGGATATGTGACGGAACAGTGGTTCACAAGCTCTGCAGATGGGCCTTTTAACCAATACGCAAGAATACGGATCTATATTGATGGCGAAGATACTGCTTCGTTAGATTTCGATTTGACCATGGGCCAGTCTGTTAATATTGAACAGAAAAATAATATACCATGGTCTACCAGAATGTTTGGCCGACAGGCTAATGGTGGTGGGTTTTTCAATACATTTAGAGTACCGTTTACCTCTGGGATAAAAATAACTGTGACAAATAAAGTCAACACAGGTGCACTTTGGTGAGTATTATTAGCTTGGCTGTTAAGCTTACCATGCTTTCTCCATCTAAGTTGAATTTTGATTTACTTCTGAAGGTACATTGTTCGTGGTTTGGTTGGTGTTCCATTGCAGATCGGGTCATTTCAGATACCAATCAGTTCACGACTCAGAGTCTACAAACAAAATGCGACATTAGCTCCTTTAGATTTTGTGACACTCTCAAATATAACTAACAAGTCAGGAATGTTATTCCTTGTCACTTTTAATATCCAGAGTGAATCACCTACATTTATGGAGGGATGTGTACGTGCAAACATTGACAATTCCAACGAGACCACATTTCTTTCTTCGGGCACAGAAGATTTCTTCTTATCAGCATTCTATTTCAACAGTGGTGAATTCCATGGTTTCCATTCTGGGCTTGCATATAAATCTAACAAGCCTCTCACTGAGATTCTTGCTTATAAATTTTTCATTGATGATCCTGTGTTGTTCAGAAAAGCATTCATACTTAAGTGGAGAAATTTTGAGAAGGTTGGTGGTCCAGGTGGCTGTCCAAATCAATTTCCAGCGAACGAGAATGAAGAAGCCTCTTCCTTCAACTTTGGGACTCCCGCCAAAGCAACAATACATAGTTACGTTTGGGTGTACGAGTGGGACACATATGCCAAAGTGTAATGATTTGTATTCAATATTATTTAAATATTTGTTTACAATTGTTGTTTAGTTATAAAGCAGTATGTTTAACATCTTTTAGACATAAACTTATTGTGAAAGCTAAATTGCTGCACAGTTATTTCATTTCATAACTGGTCAGTGGCTTCAACAGTAGCATTTAAAGAGTTCACTTTGCTGTTCTTAACACCATAGCCAAGATAGATGATTATACCTAATAAGAAAAGTAGTTCTGTAAGTAATCATTAGGTTTAAGTTGAGAATTTTCTACCATTCTCTCATCAAGTATTTGTGTATAGTATAATTTGAATTAAAAATAAACAATCCAAAATGAAAACATTGTCTATACCCATAGTTTGCATGCTAAGACTAAAAAATTTTGAAAGGTTTAAAGAATTGAATATATGACCTAACATCCAAGGTTGCATAACATACCTATTACTGTGTTAATCACAAACAGTATCCATGCCCACATACTAAATTGAAACATCACAAAGGTACACATTGCAATACAAACAGTTGGCAATATTGGAAACATTGGCACCGTAAATGGAAACTTTATCATCTGACATGGTGTTCTGCATATAATTATCATTGATACCACCAGTGGTATTGTAAAAATGACAGCTAAGGTAACAAATGTGGGTGTATCTAGTTCATACAGAATCCCAAAATGAACAACTAATGAGATACTTGCTGATGACAGAAATAAGATTAGTAATGCAATTATAATTCTTAATTTGGTTTTGCTCTCAAACAGAATGTTTGTCTGACATAAGCTTGTTTGGTTATTTGTCAAGTTATCTGTAGCCAAGGGAATCTCTTGGGCCGGGGTGTTGGGTCCCTCGTCATGATGGTTGGTCATTTCCACTACACCATTCGATAACTCGTAAGCAGAACTCTGCTCTTTGTAACGTAATAGTATAACTGAGATACCAAGTGTCACATAGGGTAATAACGTAAGAATTGAACATACTTCAACTAGGATTGTCAAGTCACAAAATGCCGCTAGCAGGGCAGCTATTAATCCAGACAATAATACCGCACGAACTGGCACCAACGTGCGGATACTAACTTTTTGAAGGAAGTTCATTAATAAGCCATCTCGAGCCATGACATATGAAAGTCGAGAGTTTGCATAACACCCTGTAAGAACAGAACTGAAACAGGAACAGAATCCACCAAAGGCAATAATGTATTTAGACTGCTTGAAGGCAACCGTTGCAAAAGTGTCGGATAGTGGGGAAACTGAAGATATCTGATTGTATGGGATCATCAGACTCAGCACAGTTCCAACAGAGAAGAAGCACGCAAAAATACCAACTATCGAGGCAATTATAGACCGTGGTAAAGTCTTGTGTGCATCTATGACCTCTTCTGTCGAAAATGTGATACATATGAATCCACCATAGAAAAATATGGTATATGGTAATGATTTTAGAATACCATTAACACCATATGGTGCAAACTTGTCCCAGCCTGACCAAAGTTCAAAGTCGACATAGACAAGTCCAGTGATGAAGGTGAATGCGATGACCAGGAGATTAATTAAAACAATAGCATCATTGAACCGGACTGAGCTGTGTACACCAAGTGCAGTAATAATGTTCACGAGTATCACAATCAATGTCGCAACAATATTTACATTAGAAGCGAGCAGGGCGTGGTCCGGCAAAGTAGCATGCGCATCCAAATAATCAAAGGTAGCTGAATCTGTGAGTGAGCGCAACAGGTCAGCAGCGCCTTGGGCTAAAGCTGATGTGGCAATAACAGATCCAACAAGAATTGACCAGCCATCAAGAAAACCACACAGCTCGCCCAAAGTCGAATAAACGTAATCGTAATCTGATCCCGAGGTAGGGACGTACGACGCAAATTCCGCGTAGAAAAATCCACTTGTAAAACAGACGAAAAATCCGATGATCATTGAGATCACTATGGAAGGACCGCAATAATCGCGTATCACATTTCCCAATACAATGTACAAAGCGACATCTACTGAACCTCCAACTCCGAGTAAAAACAAGTCCCAGAAAACTAAGCAACGACGTAATGGCGACTCGAAGTCAAAGTCGATAGTTTTCCGACGACTAAATACTTTTAAAATGTTTTTTAACCGCGTTCTATCCATAATTTCTATGGAAAAGGAGAGGTCCGTTCCAGACAGTGAACACGTGGTCAAAGGTTAATTAGCAGGGTGAATAATTATGTAATTGCAATAACTGACGTCACGATCACGCGGGACAGCACCGCGCGAGCACTGCGCGCGAGATTTGAAAAGAATTTGGAATTTGGAAAATAATTTTATTATAAATTTCAACCTGGGAAAAATTACCACGAATTTGTCCACGGTTAATCGTAAAAGTATTCAAAGTCAAGAGCAACCAGGTAAGATTTTAAACAGATTTTTAGCAAAATTTGAATATTGTGCTGTGAGATTACTGTGCAGACTGAAATTCAAAACTTCATCTCCAATATTTTATTTGACATTTCACAATTGTGTTTGTACTATTAAAATTGAAAGTAATATACCCAAGACTTATATGGTAGATGTTCTACCATTCAGTAGATGGAAAGCAATACTTGTTATTCTGTATACAATATTCATACCAAATTTTGCATGTGGAGTGTCTTACTCACAGACTGGTTTGAAAACTATGATATACTTTGCAGTCTTTTTTTCTGAAAAAAAATGAAGTCAATTGTTACTTGGAATATGCCAAGGGATCTTCCTCTACTATTCCCATGAATGTTGTAGTGCGGTATAGATGAAACAAAGTATGGACTGTGGAGCATATTTTGCTTCTTGCTTATCCATAAACAATACTTACTGCTAAAACTTCTTTGCGTTTGTATTCCTCTCTTGCAAATTCCTCTTGTATCCACCCAGGCACATCAGGGATAAGCACAGCTATTACAAGCTTGATTCCTAACAGAATATGCTGGGAAAAATGTTGTTAATTCTAATAGTGTGCACATGTTTCTAAGTAGGAAAGTCAGGGCAAAACAAACATATTTTGTGATATTTGACGCACTATAAGCCCAGATAATATGCTTACCTCTATTGCAACAAACACAAATATGGTATTAAGAGTTGAAAAATCAGATGGTAGCCATTGTTGGATGCTTGGAGACATTGCTAACAATGCACAATTTGTCATCACTGCTAGGATACCCATCACTTCAAATGCAGTCTAGAATATTGTGAAAAAGACAAGTTTGAAGTGGAAATATTTAAAGTTCAAAGTTTGTGCTGGCATGGCTGTACCTAGATGTTAATTTTGTATACTAATAAGTTCAAAACCATCTCCTTCAAAATAAATTATTTGGGCATTAGGTAAACATATCCTCTGATCAAAGTTCTAGCTTCCTCCACCCCTTGATCAAAGTTCTAGCTTCATCCATGGGTGGTGGTGATGAGGGATCTTGAAGTGTAAGTAAGGATATTGAAGGAAACGTTCATGGTGTACCTGCCAGGCTCCAATTCCTTGCGATGGTTGGGCAAACACACGCTGGGAAATCTTGCATATCTTGAACGCATCCGTTCTAAGTTCGAAGACGTTGTTGAACAGCGCCCAGAACGCAGCCATTGGGTAAACAGAGGAGAACAAAAATACGTAGCCAAACTGTAAGAATAGTTCCAAATAGTCCCAAAAAACACCCTGAAATTATAAACACAGAGTTATAATACACATTTTAATGATATTTGCGTACAGAGAACGTTTGCAGCGCTCAAAGAGTACTTTACCATTATCGGTTATGTTACTTCTTCTGAGAATCAAAATATCCAAGGTTGGCTTACCCAGTACGGTTCTTGCTTCATTTGATATTCAATGTCGTTTTCAGCCTTTCCAAAGAGACCCAATGTTTTGCTTTCTGTGTTTATTTTGGTCGAGCGTGTCTTGTACAGAACGTAGGGTAATAGCTGTTCCGTGACTTGACCAGTCAACTGTGAGGTTATCATAAGCGCTGCCAAATGCTGGGATAAACCATATTTTACGATAAATTAAAGATTTCGGTAGGAACTACATGCGAATGCGTTAAAAAATTGTTGGGAAAAACTCACACTTCTTAGTAGGTCCATGTCTTGAAGTACGAAGGCAATGTGGAATAACGAGTAGAAGTTGTTGATGAAAAAAAACTAAATGTTTAAAAAGTGGTTATATTTTATATCAAACACGAAGTGCAGACAATACAAATTGGAGCGGTCAATGCTAGACACTAGAGCATACAACTCACCGAAATTAATTTAACAACAAGATGGTTTTGATAAGAAGATTCCAGTTTATGGTTTTCTAAAAAGAAAGATATTCTGGCGTTGAGATGCGACCTGGTAGCCTGAAGTATTTATATCCATCAGTTTGGTGACGAAACATTGCGTTTTATTCACGGAAGAAAAGCAGCGACTCTTTCCTGGGAAAAGATGTGTTTTTGGATGCATTGCTAAGGATTGTTATCCTCGAAAAGAAAATTTCGCTTACCCCAGTCGTTCAACTTCGTAGCGGTCCTGAGGTACAAATTATTGAGAACAAGGATGACGATAGTGTAGAGAACACTCGGCATTGTTGTCATAAACGTCGCCATGAAACCCGTTTCTTTCTCGTATCGTCCATTCAGACTGTCTTGGATACGAATATAGCCGGACATTACACTAATCGCAATAAAAATACAAAACAAAACAATCGGTACTGAGACGCAACATATCTTGAGGTAGCGCTGATGCTCTGGGTAGTGGATCTCTTTCTTGCCAGTTACTGGACTGATTCGTGTTTCGCCTGTGTACAACGGTCGTGGATCCTCCTCTTGTTCTTCAGCTGAGGGGAAAGATGAGCTACAGTCAGGATGTTGTCAAATGCAAGTGGAAATGGGTCTATTTTGCAGGAAGGTTGACATTAAGGAGAATGGAAGAAATTAGTCTTAAAGAAGAGAGATTCAGCTGGTAAGGGATGAAAGATTGAAAAGAAATGGATTGGAGGATAGGTAAAGCGTGAAAATGAAGAACGAGTGATGGAACTCGGAGAAACGATAAAGTGTAAAAAGACATGGCGGAAGAATGGAGGAAGATACTGCTGCGAATGATACTAATGAAATAGAAAGGAAAATTAAATGAAAGTTATGATGGGTTGATACGATTATCTTTTTAAAAAGGCCAGCAAAGAATATTCATGCTGAAAATTACGGAAGAAAAAGACTATATGAGAATTTTCAGAAAATATTGAATCCGTATAGTAGCACTTTGTATGCCATGCGATGCACCAGTTCGAAAAAGTTTGGGTTCATTTGTAAAACGTTTTTGACGTTTACCTAAACTTTGCTTCAACGTTCCCCAACGATGCGTCATTGTTGCGCAATTCCGCTTCCAGAATTCCAGGAAAACCGTACCCCAGAGAACATTGATGAGGGCGAATATCAGGTTATACCACAGTTCGTCCAGATTGATTATAGAGAACGTGAAGACGAGCAGAACCAGGGGGACCAAGGCAAACGTGTAGTACTCGAGGAAGGCAAAATATATCGCGATGGTCGATCCATAGTAATCTTTGATTGCATCTACAAAGATATGAGATGAGATTTCGGTAAAAAATATTGTTGATTATAGTACTGACGTTTTACTGCTTTTTTAGATCCTGGCCAATAGTGACCAAGGTTAACTAGTTCTGGACCTAATAGGCAGTCTTTGACTTTGGACAATTCCTTACCCAGAGGTTGACGCCATTCGAACGTTTTGTACCATTTTTGCTTGAGCGAGTTCAGCTCATCCCTGTTGTTTAACGGAACTATTTGGGTCACAAGACCGTATGCCTGGATCAACGGAACTAGAAGAGTGTAAAAAAGTTGAGTTTTCTTAATTTTGAAAGTCCATATCCTAGGGCCGGTTGTATATAACTCTTAACTACATTTTGAGTAGTTAAATCGTAGTTAACAAGAAAATACACGATTCTGATTGGCCAATTCTGCCACTAACTATAGTTAAAAGTTAACTACCTTTTTAAACAACCGGTTCCTGATCGGCAGTGAAAGTCACCTGTTCGTATACTTACGTATGGCTTGACCAATATACAACTTTTTGTCCACGCATCCCGGGACGTCCATTTCTTCTGGTGCTCGTAAATCATTCAAAGCGTCCAATATTATCCTCTGTTTGTCCGCAGAGTTCAGAACGCGTACGTTGCTGTTTTCGCAATTTTCTTCGAATTCTTGCCAATTTTCTTGTGTGATTTCTCTGAGTTTGTTATTTTTGTCCCGTTTCTTGATTCTGAGACCTTCGGCTCCTTGCACGAGACGTTTCTCCGAAGCTGAAAGATGGAATGTCTTCTTGGAATCCTGGTCTAACACCGGCTTCACTCGTAGTCCAGCGCCTTCAGGTACTAAACACATAAAATACATGATGCTTGAATCAGTTCCTTTGCCACATGGGCCCCTTCCAGTCTGCGACATCCCATATCGCTGGCCTTCACCCTCAAACACAACACCTGAAATACCTGGTTCGATAAATTTCTTCCTTAGCCATTCCTTCGTTTCCTCTGAACAATCATCAGAAAATGCAACAATAACTAAAGTGCTTTGGTCATCCAACTCGATAGGGTCAACGTTTGCAACACTCGAGGTCATTGATTCTGGAATGCCAGGAGCTGAGCGTTGTTTAACTTCCATCAGGACACAGGAGAGCTGCAGGAACAACTGAAGAAACTTTAGTAATTGCGTAGTGTTTCCTTCGTGTTTGCTCGATTTGTGGTCGTAGGACAAAGACAAACATGCACTTCTAGAATCCAAATTATATTGAAATAGCAAACCGCATTTGATGGCATTTCAAACAAAAAAAAATCAATTAAAGATAGATCTTTGGAATCCGAATTAAAGCTGCAATTGGTTAAAATAACTTCCATTAGGCGTTAGTGGCAACTGAAAACTCCCTAAAACTTCAAGGTCCGTTGCGTCTCACTGCGGGTACGACTTTGCCGACTTTTGACAGCTAAAAGACACGCCACATTCGTGATATTGCAAAATTTATTCATGTCAACAAACGAAACATAATTAAACCTCTTCTTACAACTCACATCTTTCTCTTGCCTGACGAAATGTTCACGAACTCACTTTTCATTTATTTCATCACTTGCAAAAGGTGTTTTTCGTTCTTCTTAAATAGTTTACCCAACACATAATGTAGCAGCCATGCAGAAGATGTTTGGGTTCGCCCAAGAATTTGAATAAATTTAATAACCTAGCAGGCTAATTTCGATCATTGATTCTCATATTACATCTAAACTGCATATATTATCGCGGTTATTTGTGCGGAATGTTTTGTCTGATAGCATTGTGCTAATATTTTGACGTCGGCAGAGCATAAATTTTAGATTTTAGACGCCTGCTTGCCTCTTACTAGAACGTTCGCTTATCTTCCGTGCCATGTTTTATAGATATAGTTAGTGCTAGGCACTTAAGCACAGATTTATGCTTTCGTCCAGGCCTTGAATAAACGAAACTGTAATCCTCGCTTGGGAAATTAAAGTAAAACTGATTGAAAGCCATTTTATAGGCCAAATTACAATTGTATCAATTAATGACTAATTTCAAAAGTTGATTGCTACATATGCTGAGATTTCTAGAACCCAATGATAGTAAATTGATATTGTATTTACTGTGTATAAGTGTATTAGACAAACCTTCAAACGCTTTGCTTGTTTCTCTGTGGTGTCTCGTAATAATCGTCGGTAAAGCGATAGCAATGTCCGACTACAGGTAGGGTCAATATGTGGTTAATATATACCATGAATAATTAAACCCTCCTGTTAATTGATGACACGTGATCACGTTCCAGGGTTAATGACTCGTCATAAACCAAGCTGTTGGTGCCCACTGCCCACATAATAGAAGGCTTCTTGTCAGGGTTGTCTGCAGTGGAATGAAACACAATCAGATTGCTTTTTTCAAATAGAAAGCAGATAGAAATGTCTTCAGATCTTGCCTTCTATTGCATGTTCATTTTGCAATAAAATATGTATTGTAATTGGACGAATGAAAAAGTAGAAAAAATAATTCATTTCGTTTTATTAACCCTCGCTTCAAGCCGTTTGGACAAATAATTGGGCAATTGATTGAATTGAATTAGGGAATGGTGAAAGTAAAATAATGATATTTTTACAATGAATACAGTCAATAATTCCACAGTATTATATTGTTATGGTGCAAAATCCTTTATCTGCTTGAAGACTTTGAGATCAAGTACAAAGTGTGCCCCTAGAAGCTTACGTTCATTCTATTTACATATCGCATGAGATATAAATATGTTGTAAAAGTGTTACTGATTACAAACACAGTGAAGCGCAATGTCATCAAGGCTTGATTTCCACTTGCAGAGAAATAATTTGCTTGCGAAATATGTGCATAATCTTCTGTTGCATTGAGAACAGTCGTGTTGAGCTAATTTATTTATGCAGTTTAAATTAAAAAAAAATCTGAAAACATTTCGTTAGCGAACAATTTCTGTGGAAGTGGAAAACAGGCTTAATGCTGGTATGGGTTGTGCATAAAAGTGCTTCCTCCAAAAGCCTGATAAGTGATAGCGATTCCGAACGTTTCAATGTAAACCCCCCCTGACTTCTCTGACAGAGACACGCGTTATGCAAAAGCAATCTAAACGTCAAACACCTTTTTGGGGGGTTCACTACCAAGATACCATCTAAATGTGTTCCTTACATTGTCAACTATCACCCCAATCTGAAATCGTGAACGCAAGCTGCTTTCTTTTAGTGCTACTCAGTACATCCCAAAACATCGACCACACCCTTTTATACGCGCCTAAAATTAAATTACCTCTCTCCAGACACGATATTGCCGGACTGCATTATCAAGTGGGGACTTGGATCCAACAATGAAAGGATTTTGTTTATTTTACTTAGTACAAAAGAAAGCCGTCAGGAAGACCAGAATATATGAATCACACCCCGCCTCAAATATCGTTCTAGTTTCGCTCCTTAATGTGTGCTGGTTTTGATGGCCCTGCAGTACGGCGTTGTGTTGGTATGGTTCACTATACTTTACTTAGTAGCTTATAGTTTTGCGTATATCCTAAGTCTCAATACTTCTCAGGGTAAACTATTGCATTTTACTTCCAAAATCTCGCCCACCGCCAATAACTTATGAATGTGCATATTCTAATTTACAATTGCATTTTATGAAAATAATTTTGGGCTTTAATTTTGCGACTCCTATGATGAAGTCAATGATGAAATAACCATCCGAAGGTTGTTGAGATGGTTGTCGACCGCATCTGTTTGACATATCTCATTACATTCCTTTATTATTCTTTTTTTCCTGCTTCACATGTGGATTTTGAATGAGTTGTAGAACCTCACCAGGGTTTGCCACTACTTCTGAACTGCTGATATCCACTGCAGGATATGCAGCTGGAGTGGTGCCGTTCAGGTTCACGTTTGTGTCGAGGTTAAAGTTCATTGCATTGTACATGGAGGTTTGCGTCACAAGTCTTGCTGACTGCATACTGGCCTGCGCAAGCTGTTCAATACCGTGTGTGGACTGGGCTAGACCATTGATAGTCGGGGCAGCGCTCAGTGTAGGAGGGGTTGCACCCAAAGGAGGTGTGGTTACACTCAGTGAGGGGGAGGTTTGGCCTGGGCTCATAGCTTGCAGTGAAGCAAGCTGCTCAGGCAATGTTGACCCTAGAGAAGACAATGACTTTTAGGTTTCACTGTATTTAACAGCATTGACAAATCTGTTAGGTCTTAGGATATCTGTTGGTTTTGGACGTCGAACCATTGTCGTTGAGAAAAGGGGCAGACCTTTTTTAAGTGAAAACAAGCAGCATTTTTGTTGGATTCAACATCATTCTATATAAATTCTTCGCTACAAACCTACCTCCCAATAACATCTCCTGTAATAAATTATCAATTCTTGTTGTTCCAAACAACCTAACAAATTGCAACTGTTCAACCATCTGTGCTGCAATTGACTGAAGTGATGGCAGAAGCAGAAGCATCTCACCAAAGCGACCTCGTTTCTCATATTGTCTGTCGTTTATGTAATCTTCCAACGTTGTCTGTACGTCAAAGCGAATTTTCTTGATTGTCTTTGCATCACTCAAACCTCTGGCATCTTAAGGAGAAACAACAACTCAGTTAAATATTGTAATTCAGGTATTTTTAAGAAAAAGAAAACTATCAATCTGCTACAATACCTGGGTTAAAAAATATGATAGCTTTTAGACAGGCATACTCTGTGTCATCTATATTGATTTGATTCATCTGCTCAATGATTTCATCCAAAATTCTGCTAACAATTCTTTGGATTTCTGGTTCTCCCGTAGTACGATATATCACCCAATTTGTACCCAACAACAGGACATCTTTAAGAGTTGACGAGCGTCTGGCACAACCCAACAAAAGATGTTCACTAGCATGCGCTCGAAGCAAAGCCACTTGATCATCAAGGCTCAACTGACAGAAGTTTGGGATGTATTTTGCCCACTCTACGAGGACAAGAAGTTGTTGTCTCATGGATTCACAAATCTCATTGTGATTAGCCTCTTTGTCTGGATTAATGTAAACAGCTTTGTCTGAAATAAAATTAAATTCACATAAGATATGATCTTTATACATTTTTAAAACAGCATAGATTGTTCTCAAACGCATTTCATATTTTCTACCAACCTGTATTTGGTTGAGCTGGTCGAGAAAGCAGTTCCGCCTGCAGAAGCATGCTTGCTGTGATACCATTATTATCACTTGGGTCTTCCGATGGTCTTCTAATGATACGATCCCTTTCATTTTGAACAGCTTCAGGGAAAATAATTGTTATCATTATTATATACGTCATACATTTGACCTCTTGATGTCAACATTTCCTCTCAATTTTTAACTGTTTTTTCTCACAAAAATTATATTTTAATTTGCTTTATTTTAGGAAATACAGTTGACAAACTAATTTTTGTAGTCTAGCTCAAGTACTGTAGCTGTAATACCATCTGAGGTCTACCTGGTCACAACTTCAAAAACACCCATGCCACTCCCCCAAACATAGTCATAACATCCTTTTTAACAAGGTCAAGTAGTCAGAAAATATTTACACTATTTTCACTGAAATAATATGTAGTTCCCTGAAATGGTATAATCCTTATAAATGTTTCTGAATAATTTTTAGTCTTCTGTTACACAAGTACACAGCAGGGGTTAAAGGCATGCAAAATTATAATGGCGTAATTTGTGGGGGAAACTGCATTTTGTTTACATTAGCAGAGAACTATTCTTTAACACTGCTTTTAGGAGTTTTACTTGCCAGTTTGGCGTGTTTCTACTGCATTTTAGTTTAGAGACGATGTCTTTTTATCGCCGTAAGATCATGTGATTTAAGCAGGACGTGGTATGGGGTATATATGTCATTACTTGAATGTTGTTTTATTTCAAATTCAGTCGCATCATCAACTTTAAAACATTGATTTATATAACTTATGTTTAGTCGAGTCAACAACCAAACGCATTTTGCTGTTTGGGTTAAATTTCACGGATATTTTGTCTTTGTTAAGTGGCAGAAAAATATTTTCATCAACAACTAAGAAATATCGCTGTTCCAACACGAATTCCAACTAGCAATTTAAATATAATTTCGATTGTTTTTAATTATCAAATATCTGTAAACTTAAAAAATATCTTTTACAACCAATATCTAACTATTCAGAATAGTTAAATTTTATATGTAAACGGAAAAGACTCTTCTAAATACCCAAAAAGGGAATTTCAAAGGAGACAATAACAAATATTATTATCGTGCGTCAGAGCAACTCTTTGACACATCTTCACGGAAGAGCTTTCGTGCGCAAAATGAATGTGAATAGATACTTGCCTTCTTTTTTCATACCGGCACGAAAACATTTCTTTAAACGGCAGTAACGACACTGGTTTCGTTTGTCTTTGTCTATCTCACATGTTCGTTGAAATCTACACGAATACTGGTGATTCTTCCTGACACTACGACGAAAAAATCCCTTGCAGCCATCACAACTTTCCGCTCCATAATGTTTTCCTGTCGACCTATCTCCGCAGATGAGGCAATTCCCCGTGATCTGTTCATCTCTCCCTACTGCAAGAGAAATACATATAAATAATAACAATTTCTTGCGGAAATCTTCGCAGGAAAGCCAACTACGTCATTGAAGACGATATAAAACCTTGTAACTGTATGTCCGCCGAAGTACCTCCTATGTTCTCGTCAGGAGGGTCGAACTTTGCTTCATTTGCTTCGTCGTTCATTGAAAAATCATTTGAAATACGGCGGTGTATTGAACGGAAATAGATTTACTACGAAAGAGCTGTACTTTGGACTTTTCTAAACCTCGAAATGATATTTACAACGCGAAGGGTATATGGCTTCTGCACAAGCTCTCGGGAACCAGTCATATGACCGGAAATAGTCGTCGGGGCTTGGTCGGGGAGATACGGGTTGTTCCGAGGTCCACATGTACGACTTTGTTCAACAAAAAATATTGTTTCATTCTCCCTCATTGCATTCGTCCGAATTAAAAAATGTTTTCTTACTAATCTGTCATGCTCTATATAATCATGCAAAAACATAAGTAAACTCGATCGATATAAATTTTTCATTCGAAGTTCGAACCATATCCGTTCCATAGTATGTTTTTAAAATATCATTTGATAGAGCTCGATGATCTCTTTTGGTTTTTTTTACGTTCTTTAATTTTTTTTTCTTTTACATACAAAGAAACAAGGGCTGTATGCTGCAATGCTGTGTTTATGTTCCATTAAGAGTAGCGTTCCAGTTCTATTCAGCTCAATGCGCTGGTAGATATGGACACTGGAGTGACTGGACTGTGGAAGTCGTCAATCTTGTCATAATTTTGGCGTTTTCTACCTATTTTCTTACCAAAATTTCATGAACATAATAACTATAAATAAGGATGGTTGAGATGGAGAACAGCAGAAAAGACAAGAATAACATTTCTTTCAGAAATTTGAAGATTTTAGCTCCTATGGTTCGCATAGGATGTCTGCCAATGCGACTGTTGGCTTTGAAATATGGAGCTGACCTTGTTTATTGTGAGGTCAGTTTGTATTTTTTACTATTTTAAGCATGGTACTCGTTTATTTTCACATTACCACAACTTTATTATTAAATTTGATTCTATTCACGTAGGAAATAATTGATCATAGGTTTTTGAGGTGTTCAAGAGTGGAGAATGGTATGCATCATCATTGGTACCTTTATAATATGGGATTACAATTGAATTAAATTCAGATGTCTCAATGGAAACAAAATTGTTTATGTTTGTAGCTGTTGTGAGAAGCATTGATTATGTTCATCCAGATGGCAATGTTGTATTCAGAACATGTGAAAGAGAGAAGTCAAAACTTGTTTTTCAAATGGTAATCACTGAGTAAATGTTTTTCACTTGTAAGTTGTTTACATGAGAAATGTAAGCACATTGGCGTCAATTGAGGGGGACCATATTCATATATTCTGCTATGCCTGGCTATTTCACTTTCAATAGAAATCAGCCTGGACTTACAGAATATATAAATATATGGTCCCCCTCAATTAATATGTGTAATCATAAAACAAGAACATTTACTATTGTGCATTGATGTTTAAGAGATGAAATGACTAATGAATTTTTTGTTATTTTTCATCATTTGTTTCAGGGAACATCTGATGCAGAGAGAGCCTTGCAAACAGCTAAGATGGTGTATGTGTCTTTAGTAACTATACATTGATATCTTTCAAAGAAATAAAAGAAATGTTACCCTAGATGGTAAACTGTGGTAAAATGCTTGTCTGTTGTGAGAACAGAACAACTGACCACTACTTTGCTTAGTTCCTGGAGTGTTACACTTGCAAACCAGATAGGTCATGAGTAACATTATGCAAAAACAATTACTTAAGCTGTGAAAACATCAACACACACCTATATTGTATTTGTTAGCAAGCATGATGACAATTTGATTTTTTCTTTAGAGAAAAGGATGTTTCTGCAGTTGATGTTAATATGGGATGTCCTAAAGATTATTCCATCAAAGTAAGTTAGAGTATATTTTCAAAAAGAGTTGTATAGTAAAATTTTTGCTTCTCGATGGTGATCAATAAGTGCACTAAAAGTCTAACATGTGTATTGTATTTTACCACAGGGTGGGATGGGAGCTGCTCTGTTGAAAGATCCTGAAAAAGTTAAAAATGTGAGTTCTTATTACATGAACTTCTTATTCCAAATACAATCTCTTGTAGTTTTCCAAATATATTTCTCTTTATTTCAGATATTAACATCGCTTGTTAAAGGTCTCTCTATACCTGTGACTTGTAAAATAAGAATCCTACCAACCGTGAGTTCTCCCATCAAGTTATGCTTGATCTAGACTATTGCATTTTTTTCTATGATTTATATTCACTGGATTTGTCAGTACCATGGTATATGCTGGTACCTTTTAATACTCTATTTAAGTGCTGGTTTCCAGTTAGGATTCCCAGTGAATGAAAAATCATTCAAGTACATATGATTTCTCTCATTTCTTAGATTGAGGAAACTCTCCATTTAGTGAAAGTGATTGAGAGCACAAATGTTTCTGCCCTTGCTGTTCATGGAAGGTTTGTCATATGTTACAATACATTATAATCCTTTTTTTTTCAAGGAACTGTACAAATTAAGCTATTACTGAGAATGCAATGCAAAATGAATAAAGTTGATCTGGTCCACAGACTATGTTTTACACTGTTGTGGTTTCAATAAAGTTTTTGTATTAATTTATTTATTAGAGAGCAACATGAACGACCAAGACATCCAGTGCACAGTGACATAATCCATAGAGTTGCAAAGGAATTGAGCATTCCAGTTATCTGCAATGGAGGATCAGAGGATATAAAAAACTATCAAGATATGGAGCGTTTTCAAGAAAAGACTGGTACAGACTCTGTGATGGTCGCTCGGGCTGCACAATGGAATCCTTCAGTATTCAGGTCCGCTATACCCTCTGAGCTCCATATATGAACTGGAGTCATAATTTTTGCAAGGGATATTGTTTATTTACAGACTGAATAATGGTTGACTATATAACAGTATTTCAAGATGAAGTTATTTGTAGATTGTTCTATTTATTAACAGTATTAGTTTGTCTAATTTTCAGGAAGGATGGAACATTGCCTATTCAGACAGTCGTCAAAGATTTTATTAAGTTTGTAAGTCTGTAATTTGTAAGATTTTTACCAATGTTTTTCATGGTTAAATTTTCCATATTCACCAGCTTACTGTGGAAATACACAGCAATGCAGGACTATTTCACTTTGTCTCTGTCTTCATCTCAGGCAGTGGAGTACGATAATTCCTTTTCCAACACAAAATATTGTGTGGCTCAGTTGATGCACGAAGCTTTAGAAACACCTGAAGGAATACAACTTAAACACAGCAGAACAATGAAGGAATTATGGTAGGGTTTTTTTCATGTTCACAGAACTTCTCATAGTTCATCTTATACAACTGTTTGAACATGGTTTGTGGATGAATTAAATTAGCTTTTGACAACTTTCATTTCTTCATGTTTCAGTGATATTTGGGAATTAGGAAGTTATTTAAGAGAATGGGAGAAGCAACGTCGAGTTAGATCAGAAAATGTGGAAAAGGTACAGCCGGAATCATTCGTTATAAAGGAAATGAAATCTGATTGACATCAAACAGCATGCATTATACAAGCCTGGTGATTTTGATTTTCTTCATTTTTAATAGTCCCTGTCTGCCAAACGAAAGCGAGAAGATGATGTTAACGAGATGAATATTTCATATAACAGGTTTCAACAAATTTCTGTTTGCAGCGCCGTAGGCGTAGCTAGACCACATAATTTGGGGGGGTACGTGTGTATTCAGAAATGATGTTTATATACCGTACTAACAATAGCGTACAAAAGAAATCAGTCTCTCCAGAGAAGGAAGATATACAACCTCGCAAGCCAGGCTTTTCTAGCGTGGTCCGTGGAGCGTAGCCTAGGTAGAAAAGCCTGGCTTGCGAGGTTGGGTCAAAATTAAGGTGGTTTTTTTTTCTCTTACAGGAGGCTTTACGGTGACTTCACTCCCAAAGGCATTTTGTTTATCTGGGCTAAGTATGTTCAATGGTGATTCTCTGGTCACACACGTGACAATGCTATTCTATTTTGTTACATGCAAAATATGAAATATATACCTTAAGAAACAGCAATGTCACGTGTGTGAACCAGAGAATCACCCTCAAATAAAATTACTCAGGATTGTTTGTGGAACCAAACTGCTGTAAAAAAGGAATAGCAAGATTGGTTGCAGAACGCTAATAGTATTTCTTATGCTATGTTTTAGGCAGCAAGGATTCAATCAACCGCGTTACGAAACGGTGAGGGGAGTGTGCACTAGTCTCAAATACTGCCTCTGCAAACCTTCTATATCCAAACTCGACCGATAAGAAGAGTTGAGAATGAGAGGAACTTTATCGTTGATTTTTAAGGTTGAAAATGAAGAACGTTTGTTCAAAAGTGTCGTTAGTGTTAATGGACAAAAATACACTTCATATTCCGGGTAGGAATTTAATTTTACTCATATTCTTCATCTTAACCAAGTTACAACTGGGTAGAATTGTGAATTTTTTTTTGTGGTTTTAGGGACAAAAGTAAAAAGTCTGCTGAACAACTCGCCGCTTTGGTTTGTTTAAAATTTTTGGGTATCGACGACAGGAAAATAAGAAGCTGAGAAATTCTCTGGAAAATACGAAGCTGAGAAATTCTTTCGTGGTTGCGGGGTTGTGTGAATACATCCTGTGGCAGAGATGGATAAAATTGAGATGACGTGAGGGTTGAATGAAGGATAAAGGTTTGAGATTATCATTGATTGTATTCAAAGTGATTGTTGTGGTACTACCAGAGTACATTGCAAGTTCGATATCCCATGTCTGAAAGTTGCAAATACTTCCTCAAACGGTGGAGAACGGTACGTTCAGCTCTTTCCTCTCGTGATGCATGTGCGAGACTGCGAGGCGATGTAAACAAACTATCGAGCAACACTAACAGTGTTTAATATATAGAGATTCTTTATACAATCAATTTATCGGATATACCACACATTATGAAAAATATAACATATTTAGTCATACTATAGCAATGGGACACGTTATAATGCCGCTGCAAACTATCAGGCGATATTTAAAAATGTTTCTATCTACAGAGTAGTGGTCTAGCGGATTTATTTGGGAAGTCATAGGAACATAACATTGTCTCTGCTATTTCATGACCAGAATCTTATAAGGGCAGATTCAAACGCTGAAGGAGATTACAATTAAATTCAAAACAATAAAATGCAGAATCACTCTTAGTTCCTGAAGAAATATTTTTGGCTGGGATAGCGTTTTCTGGCTCGTTCGTCTCTCTCATCCTCGGCAATCTCTTTATCAGATCTTTCAGTTTCCTCTTTATCTCGTGAATACTCCCAGCATTTTACCGTTTGGTCCCACTAGAGGAAAGAGAATAGCTGATGAAGCCGGTGTGTTTAATACAAAATTGGCAAATATATCTTTGGTTCCTTATCGCAACAGTCGACAATCAACATTCGTACTTACTGATGAGCTCATCATGCAAGGCCTGCTGGGATGCCATGAGACATCCCTAATTACATCATTCTGCACGCTTGTCAAGGAGAAATAATATCTTTCACGAAATCAACCTTTTGCATTATTGACTACCCTCTCTATGTATACGCAATCACAATCATCATCACAATCTCGCTCACAAACTCAAGTGCTCTACAAAGGATACGTGACCCTGGAGTCTGCTGACTATCATCCCGCTGTTGAGGTCGTAAACTTTAAGAAAAAAAAGTGGAAACATCACATTACTGTTGTGCATTCTAGTAGGGGTGGGTGGGTGGTGTGTTGAATTAAGATTACTTACTGTAAATGCACCCATCTGCACTGCCAGTATAAATGAAATTCTGAAAATACAAAAATTGCATCAAAGTGAATAACTCTTCTAATTTGCTGGTAGGAAAGTATGACGTGAACGTTGAATAAACTGGTACAATGCTGAATAAAAATGCCTCATATACTCTCGCGAAAATGCTAAAACAAATGCTACCTCGACCATACCAATGCAAGAACTTGGCTGCATTAGTTAGTGCTAAACACTGAGCTTTACGCATACCTGGAGTGATACAGTATGTTAGTACATTAAGAGTTCTTAACCAATGTGTTACCTGTGCTGTAGTCTCAACTGGTGAGAAACGTGCACGAATTAAGCATCTCAGGAACGAATGTCCGCGATAGGTCATAACTGAAACATCTCCTTTCAACTTCGTGTCTCTTTGAACTATCAATTTAGTTTAAAATCTCTTCAAATCAGTTCATCCTCCCCACCACACGAAGATTGTCGACAATATACAAGTCAAAATACCTACATCTTTTAGGTACTCCTTCCCATCTGTAGTCCCAATATTGGTTTTTAGCTACAGCCATTACACCTTCCTTGAAAAGGAAAAAGAAAGATGGTATAGCTACCAATATGTCGCTGTTGTCTTTGAACTAAATCCTTCGCTTGTCTACTGTCTTCCTAGCCAAACAAATACGGTATTTTGAAATGCAATTGGAACACAAACTCTCATTCCATCAGCGTCTGTGAATCTTCTCATATCCCAAAGTTTTATTGTTTGATCTTTGCTGCTGGTGATAAGGTATCGTCCATCACCCTATATAGAGAATTCACCAAATACCGTTGAATACATATTTCCTGGTAACTCTGAACCTGTTCCAATCTTCATTCGATATTCATTGTTAAAAGTGGAAAATCAAGGCGGGTGCCAATCAAGTGTACTATAGTTGGGCGACCAGCACGGAGCCGAGAGGCCCTGGGTATGAGGATTGTCTTGAGTCACTTACACGCCCTTCTTACGCACCTTTGAGTCTACGCCTCCAAGTCCACACACGTGACCTGCAAAGACTCCGACTGGCTCTGGACGGTGCTCGTTTAATGTACGTCTGTCCCACACCTGATAAAATGCATTGAATGTATTCCCAGTATGATAATTTTAGTAGCTTTGAACGAGGAAACTGGTATTATATCTATGTATGTCTATATATTTAACAAAGTTCATTCTTGAAGTATGTAGCAGTCAGATTATAATGTTCCAAAAACACTGCAATTTCTTTTCGAATTTCAATTTCGAGCCATTTAGATTTTAGACGCACTTCAATGTTATGTCAAATATATGCGTGCAATGTGACGTGTTTGTCAGTATGACGTCACCAACAACCGCTAACATCCGATTATTAACATGTGCCAAGAGCCAAAATCGGTCCAGGCAAAACGCACCTTGCACAAGCCATCATCAGCAGCTGAAAACAGCAGTTGTGATGTGTTGTCACAGAAGCACACTGCATTCACGTCATCACTATGGCCATTTATCTTGAGTGCAAAAAAAAGATTGCCCGTAAATGTTTGTTATTAAAATATCTTCGGCCGTATTTACTCAAACTAACCCTTAAAGTTCTCTTCTCGCACCCTCGGTCATAGATATACAAGCCTCCCTCGTTTGACCTGTTAATGAATGGACAAGCTCAGCACCAGTTGGTGGTAATTTACCCTATAGCTATAGGCTATAGCTTGCAATGGCTGACTTACCCAGTCAAGATTTCACGATCATCTTGCGAGAATTTTATGGAAAATGCGCAAAAACTAGGACCCGCTGGTCTAAGGGGAAAATATGTAAGAGTTTGTTGAATAAAGTATTATAGCAATAGATTTGTAGCTGCAGAGGTCCTGCTGGTAGACCAGCCCAAAACCACATTTGCAGGGTCCACACCAACCCAGGTAACCCCACAATATGTATGTACACACCTCATATCAAGTGCAACCTGTCCCTTCTCACAGCCGCCGGCGATGTCGCAGAGGTAGACTGTAGGTGAAGATTTGATTCACAATCATTGTTTTGTTTGTACGAATGATCCATCTGAATCAAATTACGATGCTTATAAGAATCGTTTACTTACGGTTTGGAGACCAACTGGAGTAGATCAAATGGCGCTGATCATGGCTAGGAAAGAGTGAGTCAGAGTTTCAATATCAACCATAACAGATTCCATGTCAGCTATTCCTAGAATTCTACTACCTATATGCGGTATCCACAACACTCCAGCCAACATTCAGCGCTACAACATCTTGAAATTCTCGTAAATGTCCTCTTCCAGTTTCGTAAAGTTTGATATGACAATCTGTGAAAACGTGATCGTACAGAAAGCTGATGAGTTAAAGTCAGTTTGTTAGTTCAAACAGTTTACAGTTTGTCTAAACATTTAAAGCTAAGAGGAAAGAACCAAATTATCTTTTGAACACATTTCTTCAGCTGGTTCGATCTTACAGCTAAACATAGGTTTTGCTATACATTGGTCACCCATGTTTCCTTCGCTACAATTTCACCATGACAAAATATTAAAGAAAGACTACTACAGTACATGAAGGTATACCTTGGCTGGCACTCATAAAGACGGAACCATCTTGAGAGTAATGGCCAGAAAATACCTTTGCATGATGTTTTATAACCTCTGTCACTGTATTTGGTAAATACCTTGAAGATAGCAATGCCATTGTTTTCAGTGAATCCCTGCTGAAAAACTTTAAAGTAAAAGTACACGGTGTTTCTTACTTTGAAAACACCCTCGACTTTTCATGTTCAGAGAACCCAGTTGAGGAATGGGGACCTAGCCCCAATTCACGCTAAATAAAGAATAATACCAGCTCACACCTTTTTTCATTTTATTTTTCATTTTTTATGGTTCTGTTGTAAACTTACTCTTTGAATGCACTTCCAAATATTCATGCTACTTTTCTCTCCATTTTCTCCATATGTGTTCCTTTCATTGGAACTGCTTTCACCCTGTTTTTATAAGCTTTTTCAATAATTGTATAATCACTAAGATGTTCATTGAGTTCAGAAACAGGTCTGTTTTCCAAATGGATTAAGATTGAAACTCATAGTAGTACTATCGCAATATTTAATTCACATGAGCTATAAAAACAATCAGTGTATGATAATGTTGCCATAGATAAGCAATACAGGAAGACTATTGGCTTAAAATATGCATGAGGATGCTTTTGAAAAATATATACCCTGAATCTTAAACAAACATTACAGCATCAAAATAGGTACACCTGATCATGAGTATAGTTGTAATTCACTATTGTTGATTTATTTTCCATTGTGCAAGGTGGTGGGCATTTAGAAGTTTTTAGGATTGACTATAAGGTAGATTCGTAAACAATGCTGATTGGTTAAAAAAAGATAACTAACTAATCAAATCTAGAGTTTACAAATTAACCTGCCTTCAAACATACCATATGTACCTACCAAACTACCTTTTTTGATTTCAGCAAAAATTTCCTCACTTGACGACGAAGAATCATCATCAGATGCTAGGCTTTGTTCAAAAATTAAGTGCAAGGGGTCTCTGACTCTATTTGGCAATAATCTGTGATAAAGTTAATCAAAGAGAAAATATAATTGAAATTTCAATAGAGAAAAGCGCCCAAAATCAAGTACCACTGCTGGGAATCACAAAGCGTCATATGTTATTTTTGTATACTTGTGATCAAATGTTCATACAAACACGACCTTGAACACACTATAAAAATGGATACACTTAAAATGCAATTATGTTCAAATTCAAACCTCGGAATAAGATGGCGGAATAAAAGCAGATCATCAAAATCGTCATCGGATATCTCCATTTAAATTTCCGCTTCAAATACGAAAGAAGGTAGTCATTTTGTCTTGGAAAATTCGTGCGTTCGATAATATTTATATAAAACAGTTTATTACTTTAGTTGTTTGTTTACAAGAAGGATTGAAAGAGTATCGGCTTTCCCCCCCCCTTCTAACGCCGGTTGAACAGATGTGCGGGTAAAGTAGGAGCGGATCCCCGGATCGTGTCCCCGATGAAGGCAGATCGCTGGGTGAAATCTGGTAACATTGAATTTAATAAACTGCACCATTTTCTCAAGAAGCACTGGTTTATTTGCAAGGAGTTATGGATGGTTTTGCAGTAACTTTGAAACCTGACATGATGGTATGTGACAAAACCTTGATTGTGTGTGTGTGGTTTAGTGGAGTTATTATTGTGATGGTGCTACACTGAGTTACCAACCAGCCAAACTGAGAAATTAGCTTGACCAGATCACAGTTTCAATTACCACCTCATCTTGCCTGATTAATTAGTATTTCCATTCAGAGTAGCACTTTCATAATACTGGATAGTATGACCAGTGGAGTCATTTGCAAGTTTCTGCATGACCACCCAACTACGTGGCTGGTGCACAATGAAATTCGTTATATGATGGCTTACATTAAACTTTTTTATTGACGCTAAGTCATAAAACTAACATCAAAGGATAAAGGTTGTCAAAAACTTAATAGTACAAACTACTTGCAAATTTTTGGTGTATTAACATCTAATGATATATAAACTGAAAACAACCATATTCATCACGCCAAATATTTAACCCTTAGATATGCTGTACATTCACTGACTGTTGTTGACTATAGCCTAGCTTCATACATTTTTCTGAGCTATTTTGTTTAACAATTCATGTTCATCAGCTGCTGCAAAAAATTTCTTCTTAAAGAAAATGCTCATTTTCATACACCATACTCTGTGGTCATCCTCTATGATTACTGGTTCATCTTGTCCATCCCTACACTTTTTGTTCCCCACGTCAACTGCTCGGCTTTCGCCAACATCTAGGAATTAACATGTTTTTGAATATATTTAATTCATTTAATGGTAAAAAAAACAAAACAACCAAACTCTACCCATGAGTGAAACATTAATATATACACAACCTTGCGAGTCGCCACATTCATTTTCATTCTTTGCGTCATCAATAAGATCATCTATTACAAGTTGCTTTGACTCATCTGTAGATGATGCTAAAATACAGATGATAATTGGCTTGGAAATTCAAGAATCATGGCAACACTCTGGTGATAAAGTCTATCCACTATAATAAGTACATGTATGTCAATTCAACTATTGTGTTTTTGTCATCTCTGCTTTATGTAATTTGTACCTGTAATACTAAGAAGAGGAATGCCCACATTTATAGGTGTGGCAACCTTCGCATCTGCAGGCTTCTGTTCCACCTCGGTTGGGGTCTGGTCGTCTTCCGGCTTCTCTTCAATCACGTTCAACACAGAGTGACTGGATATACGGCTTTCTGCAAACAAAACCGGAAACTGAACAGGTATGCTTTTTAAACTATAACGGCTATAAACTACTGTTCAACTGATGGAACATTGTGTCGAAAATCAAGAAAGGCACTAAAGTGGACAGAAGTATCTGTAGGATATTATCAAATATACCATTACCAGGTGATTCTAAACGGCCTCCAGAAGCACTTGAATTACGACTTTTTGCACTTGCTGCTTGCGATGAGGCCACGGTTGTTGGATGAGGGGTGGGTGTTTCTCTCAATGCATCGTCTGTGACATACACCTCGGCACACAGGACTAATGCCTCTAACACTTCCAGAAAGGAAACTTCTACCTCTAAGTTGATAAACTCGTCTTGTATAACACGGGAGTCATCCGATGCAAGAATATCAATGACATGCTTTGCTGACAATCCTTCATTGATGAGGCCATAATCTTTCAACATCCACAGCATATACCTCATGTTTACACACTGAATATTAGGTTGCATTTGCTTGGCTTGGGAGATCCAATACTGATAGATACCATAGGCTTTTTCAGCATATTGAGAGAGTTCCATTGTTATACTTGGCTTGGTGTAAACAACACCACCGACCACACCAGCATGTTTTACAACATGCTCTGTTACCAGTCTTGATAAGCACCACGGCAGCAATAGCTGGTTAATATCATGGCAATACTCATCGGCAAACAAGTGATTGGCGATAATCACCAATGAGGTCAAGAAATCGCGTATTAGGATATTTTCCCAGGGATAATATGGATCTGTATTCTTCTCGCTGGAAATTAGCCTCAATATCTCAGGTAGGGATGCATCCTTGCCATGGATTTTAATATCCTTTAGAAAACGGCAGAACTGCATAAGTGTCATGACTGACGTGTTGTCTTGTGATTTGTCAACACCAATAGAACTGTAGTGGGAGTAAATTTTTTTCAATTTGCTGATATGCTGCAGCATGACATAGTTAACTTCTTGTGTTTCTAATTCTCGTTCATCCAAGTCAATTTCCCTGTCATCAAACAGGAAGGCAATGTTAAGCTCCAAACCATTGGCCCAATCAGCGCTGAGAATTGATGAAGCAGGCGTGGCAGGGCGTTGCACAGGAAGACCAGCGGAGGAGATGTCAGGTGTGATCATACCAGACGGGTTGATGTCAGGGTATTCTAGCATGTGGTCATTATCAAATACACCTAGGTAGAATTAAAGCAGAATTATTGATAAAAGCATAGGCAGCCCAGAAATCTGTTTATACTCAGTCTTCGACTGCATTGTTTACACGCGCGGTCAGCTTCTCTTGCCTGTACTAATTACTGTATTATATATTAATAATACAGTAATTAGTACAGGCAAGAGAAGCTGACCGCGCGCGTAAACAATGCAGTCGAAGACTGAGTATAAACAGATTTCTGGGCTGCCTATGATAAAAGGGGGTATAATTTGATTAGCATTTAGAGATGCTACATATTTTCTTTACACTTCTTTTTTCTCCTACCTTTAAAGACCATCCCATTTTTGAAAACAAATGTTCCATGGCCATGCTTCATATTATTCACCCATTCTCCATCATATTTGGCACCACTTGCATAGTAAAATACACCATGACCTTCACGGAGACCATTCACAAAACTACCAACGTAACGGTTCCTCAGTGGATATTGTGACCCCTTGATGCGTCTTAGGAACCAGGTATGCTCACCATATCCTTGTTGAACACCTTTGTACCAATCGCCAGTGTATTTTTCATTGGTGGTGTACCAGTTCATGGTACCCTTACCATGCCGAACATTGTTTTTCCAGTTCCCTTCATAGACATTACCGCTGGCATATCTACGAGTGCCAAAACCCTGACGTTGGTTCTCACACCATTCTCCCTGGTAATATGACACACCATTCTTGTCGTATTTCAACATACCTTGACCATGACGTTTACCATCACGCCACATGCCAGAATAGACACATGGTGTTGTCGAGCAAGTGAAAGTTCCTTGACCATGTCGCAATCCATTTATCACCTCTCCTTCATAAACACTGTCATCTGGCCATATGTAGGCACCATAACCATGTAAACGATTGTGAAGGAAATCACCGTCATATATTGTCCTATTCTGCCAAATGTATTTGCCTTTTCCATGCATCAGACCACGTTGAAAATGGCCCTTGTAAATGTTCCCACCTTGAAAGTACGCTGTCCCATAGCCATGTAAGAATCCTTGCTCGTCCGTCTCACCGTCGTATAGTTCAACAAGAACATTTGTCAAAAGAGGCTCACTTCGCATGGCATCGTACGGCAAGTTTTGAACCGGAAATGCCGGCGTTTCTGGTTCTTGAATAACATCATTCTGTTCCTCGCTTGACTGTGCGTCTCCAACTTCGTCCTGGTCTTCCCCGATACCTGGCGAATTTTGGGAAGAATCGCCTAAAAACTGAGGCATTTTCTTCACATAACATAAATTTCTGTTTTCTTTCCGGCCATTTTTCAACTGCATCAGTTACCATGACAATAACGCAACCAATCAACGTTCGTTTTTTTGTATAGCAGCCGAACAACCAATCAAAAATCGTTTTGACTTACAAATTTTGACCAATAGGATTGTTGCTATAAAGATGGTTACACAACACCTAACATGAAGTAACCAATTAGACGGAAGTTGAAAGAAATTTGACAAAAGGAAAGTATTTATGGGTTTTTTCTTGATTTTCCAATTGTAAACTATCAATGTCTGTCCCGAATGAACGTTCGTCGTTACTGCAACACAAAAAAGGGAATTTTTATGACAGGGAGAGTATTCACAACAGACATCACTTGAATGATCAGCCACCCTCGGGCGAACATGGTGCATCTATTAATGAGACAGGGAGTGTTGTCATTCAGAACAATGATGAACCTGGTTTGCCAATACCGCGGGCTGTGTTCGTTGTCACAAATGCTGCGCTGGGCGCAGGAATGTTAGCATTTCCTGAAGCTTATGCGAAAACTGGAGGTGTACCAGAAGCCCTTGGTGTTCAGGCTGTAAGTTTTATTAGTTTTATACTATTAATGTATCAAATTTTTATGGTGTATCAAATTTTGATGGAGTATCAATTTTTGGGTGTGTATCGAATTATGATTGTTTCAATTTTTAGCAATGTATCAATTTCCGTTTGTGTATAAATTATTGGCTCATAAAATAGCAGACTTTGTTTTTTTTATTTTGAATGTAAATGTGCCATTTTTAGGTACTGATTGCTCTCATCATTGGGGCATTTTTAATCCTCGGCTTTTGTGGACAAGTGAGGCGTACGGCAAACTACCAAGATACAGTGTTGGTGTTTTGTGGACCAATTGCCCAAGTCATCTGCCAAGTCATTGTTGTTGTTTATATGTTTGGAAGCGATGTTACGTATCTTATTCTGATTGGTGATCAATTGACAAAAGGTGATTCAAAAATGATTCAGTTTGCTGTTAGTCAGTTGGTTGACTAATTAGTTGTTACATCACGTAGATGATTGTGAGGTTGGTAAATGGTATGTCAGATGCATTTACTAAATATATCTAAATATTTCATTTTTTCTAGTAATTGATCATTCTGGCTGGTATTTTGACAGAAGATTCATAATTGCTGTAGTTTCATGCATATGTATTTTACCATTATGTATTCCAAAGAAATTAAAGGTGATCAGTTATTCAAGGTAATCAGATATGTATACTATATATTTAACAATTATACCACGAGCTTGAGTTGTATATGAGCTGATAGCTAAAGAGGTGCTATGTTTTATAATATAGCCAAATACCATTTGTTGAGAGACAAAAGTATTCCAGAATTTCATTTTTATTTACCTCAGCAAACCGGTCAGCTATTTTGCTTTTTCTTTGGTTTTGCTACTCACCAATAGCTTGACCAATCAGATTGCAGAATAGGTCATATACGACGAGTAGCTATATTGTAAAAAATAATTATAACTACTTATTTAGACTGGCCATTCTTTCAGTTTGCAAATCTTAATGATCACACCCACTCTCACTTTCACACCCACTTTCATTCCGTTTTAAGCTAACTTTCATAATCAACTTTTTTCAGTCTTTTTGGTGGTATTGGTGCCTTCTTTGTTTGTTTAGTCGTGATGTCTCGATTCTATACTGGGAATTATACCTATGGCAGGTAATGCGTAAACTTAAGTTCAATGAAGTTCATTGGAAATTCTCTGATAAAGGCTTAACAACAACTAAGAAGTAATCTGTTTTGTTTTTGTCCATAAACTATACATATCTCTAACACAATAGACCTAGACTTAAATGTCCCTAATGCAACTTAATTTTTATAGTTCTTCAAAACCCTTTTTTTGGCCCAATGTGTTTGCTGCAGTTCCAGTGATTTGTTTTGGCTTCCAGGTAATTCTTATGTCAAAATCAAGCACGTTTTACCATATACTATTTCCTCTATTTACGACTGTATTGAAAGAATTATATAAACTCTTTTTATTTTTCTAGTGTCATGTAACATCAGTTGCAGTGTTAGCAGAATTGCACAATCCCACGTTGAAACGATTTGGAATAGTGACCGCACTGTCCACGTTAATATGCACCGTTATATACTCCGTAACAGGTTCATATGGATTCTTAACATTTGGCCACAACGTAAAGAGCGATATATTGCTGAATTATGACCCGAAAGACGGCGCCGTAACAGCAGCTAGGGCAGTCATTGTGATGGTAGTATTCAGTACATATGCGATATGCCATTTTGTAGGCAGGTAAGAACACATGGAAAGGTCGTATCACTAGCATAAGAAACAGAGAAAATAGAGTAAATCAGCTGAAACTGTAGAACTCACGGGCATAATTGCCATAGTCAGTTGTTTCCTTTTCTATGAAACTTGGTCTCCACAGCTTATTTTTGGTAACTCAGAAGTGACAATTTTATATTTTATAAACGAGAGAGGTTTTTAAACTATATCTATCCGTTATGGAATGAGTGTGTACATAATATGTGCTTCAATTATCATACGACATTTCCCAAGGCCAAGGAGCTTGCTCTTAACCTTCAAAATAAGAACAATACACCTTTCTTACAATTACGTTTAACTGAGAAAAAAGTCTTTGGTTTTACGAATAAGTTTTAATGACAGCCTTCGTATAACATCTGGCTTCCCGCGTTCGATGTCATTGCGAGGTATATAAATTATTGCAATTTCTGTCTGTTTTCTTTAGATCAGCTTTTCTTGGTCTTTGGACAAAACTACGTAGGTTCACAACAGCCGAGGTTGAAGCTTGGCAGAACAAACGGCGTATCATTACTTCGCTAATTTGGTTTTTCTCCAGCCTTGGGTTGTCGATAATCGTACCAAACATAGGAAAAGCGATTGCTATCGTAGGAGGCTTTGCCGCCCATTTCATTTTTACCTTCCCAGGTGGGTAGAAGTTTTATTGCCGGTGTGTTTTAGGAGTTTCAGTTCCTATGAGTTATCACCAAAACTGTCTGTACAACTGTATAACTTTGTCTTATAGGTTTGTGTTTAATTCAGATAGTTCTATCGAATAAGGTGACCCTGTCTAGTAGGTTAAAGAATGCGGGTATGGTCATTGGAGTCCTTTACGTTGTCATTGGATTTTTTTTATTTGCACAGACTGTGACTCAAGCTATAATGGATGATATTAATAATAAATAAAATATTCAATTATTGTATATAATCTCATTGAATGTGCCTTGTGTATTTTGTAACAGAAAACATTACCCCTTAGGCTTACCCCTTACCATTTTGGTCAATTTTGACGACTTTTTCAATGTTCTAAAAAACAACCAAATATAATCTAAAATGAAAGATATTAGTCTTACGAAGCAATTTTTAGTATCGTAAGACAGTTTTTGAACAGTTGAAAAAGTCGTCAAAATTGACCATAATGGTAAGAGGTAAGCCTTACCATTTTGCTCATTTTTGACGATTTTTCAATGTTCCAAAAACCAACCAAATATGCTGTAAAATGAAGGATATTAGTCTTACGAAGCAATTTTTAGTATCGTAAGACAGTTTTTGAACAATTGAAAAAGTCGTCAAAATCGAGCAAAATGGTAAGGCTTACCCCTTACCATTTTGGTCAATTTTGACGAGTTTTTCAATTGTTCAAAAACTGTCTTAAAATGCTAAAAATGGCTTACTAAGACTAATATCTTACATTTTAGAGCATATTTCGTTGGTTTTTGGAAATTTGAAAAAGTCGTCAAAATTGACCAAAATGGTAAGGCTTACCCCTTCCCATTTTGGTCAATTTTGACGACTTTTTCAACTTTTCAAAAACTGTCTTAAAATGCTAAAAATTGTTTCTTAAGACTAATTAACAATTAGACAACGAGGCGGAGTTGTCTATGAGCGAATAGTCAACGAGGCGAAGCCGAGTTGACTATTTGCTCATAGACAACGAGGCCGAGTTGTCTAATTGTTTTAGTATAAACTATAACATTAATTTTTCCATTTCTTTAATTTGTGTACAAAATTCTTGTTGGCTTGCAAACCATTCTGAAATTTATTTCGTATATTAAAGGGAAGAAAATATTTTAATTGTTGTTCGCGTAAAATGTTTTAAAATTCAGTTTAAATATAAAAATTCAATTGAGTATACGTTATTTTTATGTATTTTCTTACCCTTAAAAATTGCAATTCCGTATTTTGTTGCTTTTTTTGTTTTTTCTGGTACGGAATTGTCCAACAAGTCGTCCAAAAAATCTTCAGATACTTCGGCGAAACGCGAATTTTCCGCCATTGTTTTGAATTTTGCTACTAGTAGGCTATCACTAATAGCCTACTAGTAGCGTAGCCAATCAGAACGCAGGAAAAGTGATAGCCTATTAGTAAGTTTATACTAATATCTTTTATTTTAGAGCATATTTGGTTGGTTTTTGGAACATTGAAAAATCGTCAAAACTGACCAAAATGGTAAGGCTTACCCCTTACCATTTTGGTCTATTTTGACGACTTTTTCAACTGTTCAAAAACTGTCTTAAAATGCTAAAAATGGCTTACTAAGACGAATATCTTTCATTTTAGAGCATATTTCGTTGCTTTTTGTAACATTGAAAAATCGTCAAAATTGAGCAAAATGGTAAGAGGTAAGCCTTTTTCAATTGTTCAAAAACTTTTTCAATTGTTCAAAAACTGTCTTACGATACTAAGAATTCCTTCGTAAGACTAATATCTTTCATTTTAGAGCATATTTGGTTGGTTTTTGGAACACTGAAAAATCGTCAAAATTGAGCAAAATGGTAAGGCTTACCTCTTACCATTTTGGTCGATTTTGACGACTTTTTCAATTGTTCAAAAACTGTCTTAAAATGCTAAAAATTGTTTCCTAAGACTAATATCTTTTGTTTTAGAGCATATTTGGTTGGTTTTTGGAACATTGAAAAATCGTTAAAATTGAGCAAAATGGTAAGGCTTACCCCTTACCATTTTGGTCAATTTTGACGACTTTTTCAACTGTTTAAAAACTGTCTTAAAATGCTAAAATTTGCTTCGTAAGACTAATATCTTACATTTTAGAGCATATTTGGTTGGTTTTTGGAACATTGAAAAATCGTCAAAATTGAGCAAAATGGTAAGGCTTACCTCTTACCATTTTGGTCAATTTTGACGACTTTTTCAAATGTTCAAAAACTGTCTTAAAATGCTAAAAATGGCTTACTAAGACTAATATCTTTCATTTTAGAGCATATTTCGTTGGTTTTTGGAACATTGAAAAATCGTCAAAATTGAGCAAAATGGTAAGGCTTACCCTTTACCATTTTGGTCAATTTTGACGACTTTTTCAACTATTCAAAAACTGTCTTAAAATGCTAAAAATTGCTTTCTAAGACTAACATCTTTCATTTTAGGGTATATTTAGTTGGCTTTTGAAAGATTGAAAAATCGTCAAAATTGAGCAAAATGGTAAGGCTTACCCCTTACCATTTTGGTCGATTTTGACGACTTTTTCAATTGTTCAAAAGTTGTCTTAAAATTCTAAAAATTGTTTCCTAAGAATAATATGTTTTATTTTAGAGCATATTTGGTTGGTTTTTGGAACATTGAAATAGTCGTCAAAATTGACCAAAATGGTAAAATCTTTCATTTTAGAGCATTTTGAGACACTTTTTGAAAAGTTGAAAAAGTCGTCAAAATTGATCAAAGTGGTAAGGCTTACCCCTTACCATTTTGGTCAATTTTGACGACTTTTTGAACTTTTCAAAAACTGTCTTAAAATGCTAAAAACGGCTTCCTAAGACTAAATTCTTTCATTTTAGATCATTTTTAGGCAGTTTTTGAAAAGTTGAAAAAGTGGTCAAAATTGACCGAAATGGTAAGGCTTACCCCTTACCATTTTGGTCAATTTTGACGACTTTTTGAACTGTTCAAAAACTGTCTTAAAATGCTAAAAACGGCTTCCTAAGACTAATATCTTTCACTTTAGAGCATATTTTGTTGGTTTTTGGAACATTGAAAAAGTCGTCAATTTTGACCAAAATGGTAAGGCTTACCCCTTACCATTTTGGTCAATTTTGACGACTTTTTGAACTTTTCAAAAACTGCTTTAAAATGCTAAAAATTGCTTCCTAAGACTAATATCTTTCATTTTAGAGCATTTCTAGACACTTTTTAAAAAGTTGAAAAAGTGGTCAAAATTGACCAAAATGGTAAGGCTTACCCCTTACCATTTTGGTCAATTTTGACGACTTTTTGAACTATTCAAAAATTGTCTTAAAATGCTAAAAATGGCTTCCTAAGACTAATATCTTTCATTTTAGAGCATATTCTGTTGGTTTTTGGAACATTGAAAAAGTCGTCAATTATGTCTTCAAGTATTAAAATGTATTATTTTACGTTATGTATCAACACAGATGCGGTGGCCTAGTGGTTAAGGCTACCACCCTACCAGGTTGTGAGCGTAGGTTCGAATCCTGCAAGGGAGAGGTGCAATTTTTCGCCCCTAAAAATTGCTATTTAATTTAAAATTCTGCGAATAGGATTTAAGTCGAATAAAGCACAAGAGCTGTTGATAAATGATGGTGTGGCCTAGTGGTTATAAGGCTACGGCCTATCAGGTTGTAAGCCTAGGTTCAAATCTTGCATGGGAAAGGTGCGATTTTTCCCACCGAAATTATTCTTTCATTTAAACTTCATCGAAAAGGATTAGGTAAAATAAAGAACAATAGCTTTCGACAAATGACGCGGTGGTTTAGTGGTTAAGACCCTGGTCTTTCAATCCCAGGACAAGGGTTCAAGTCCTGGCAATGCAAAAAAATTAGCCTGGAAAATTTCGGTTTGATTTGTAAGCTTGAAAAAGTTAAGACTCTCAGCTTTCATAAAGGCTGTAAATTTGAAAGAATTTGGAAGAAAAAAAATTGAGAAACATTTGAACAATTTTCGCTTCGTAAAAGTACGTGCAATTGACAAAAAAACGCAAGTCAAAAAAAAACTAAAAACATGTGGCTTCTAAAAACACTGAAAATTAAAAAATGTCCGACTAAAACTTTAAGAAAAGGTTAAAAATTTCCCGCCTTTAATGCTAATGTTTACTTACCTCAATAATTTTTTTTCACGAAAATTTGACAGGGTGATTTTCACGAGACTGAAAAAATTTACATTTTTTCACTTTTTTGAAATTCTCTTAGATATTTTTTTTATCAAGAAGTATTATGTCTTGGGCTACCTGTGTCAAGCCAGACACAGGTAGCCCAAGACAGACACAGGTAGCCCAAGACATAATACTTCGTCCAAAAAGGAATTTTCGGAGAATTTTAAAAAAGTGAAAAAATCTTTTTGAGGACGAAAACAAAATGAAGTATTATGTCTTGGGCTACCTGTGTCTGTCTTGGGCTACCTGTGTCTGGCTTGACACAGGTAGCCCAAGACATAATACTTCTTGATAAAAAAAATATCTAAGAGAATTTCAAAAAAGTGAAAAAATGTAAATTTTTTCAGTCTCGTGAAAATCACCCTGTCAAATTTTCGTGAAAAAAAATTATTGAGGTAAGTAAACATTAGCATTAAAGGCGGGAAATTTTTAACCTTTTCTTAAAGTTTTAGTCGGACATTTTTTAATTTTCAGTGTTTTTAGAAGCCACATGTTTTTAGTTTTTTTTTGACTTGCGTTTTTTTGTCAATTTCACGTACTTTTACGAAGCGAAAATTGTTCAAATGTTTCTCAGTTTTTTTTCTTCCAAATTCTTTCAAATTTACAGCCTTTATGAAAGCTGAGAGTCTTAACTTTTTCAAGCTTACAAATCAAACCGAAATTTTCCAGGCTAATTTTTTTGCATTGCCAGGACTTGAACCCTTGTCCTGGGATTGAAAGACCAGGGTCTTAACCACTAGACCACCGCGTCATTTGTCGAAAGCTATTGTTCTTTATTTGACCTAATCCTTTTCGATGAAGTTTAAATGAAAGAATAATTTCGGTGGGAAAAATCGCACCTTTCCCATGCAAGATTTGAACCTAGGCTTACAACCTGATAGGCCGTAGCCTTAACCACTAGGCCACACCATCATTTATCAACAGCTCTTGTGCTTTATTCGACTTAAATCCTATTCGCAGAATTTTAAATTAAATAGCAATTTTTAGGGGCGAAAAATTGCACCTCTCCCTTGCAAGATTCGAACCTACGCTCACAACCTGGTAGGGTGGTAGCCTTAACCACTAGGCCACCGCATCTGTGTTGATACATAACGTAAAATAATACATTTTAATACTTGAAGACATAATTGACGACTTTTTCAATGCTCTAAAAACCAACCAAATATGCTCTAAAATGAAAGATATTAGTCTTAGGAAGCCATTTTTAGCATTTTAAGACAGTTTTTGAAAAGTTCAAAAAGTCGTGAAAATTGACCAAAATGGTAAGGGGTAAGCCTTACCATTTTGGTCAATTTTGACCATTTTTTCAACTTTTCAAAAACTGTCTAAAAATGATCTAAAATGAAAGATATTAGTCTTAGGAAGCCATTTTTAGCATTTTTAAGCGGTTTTTGAAGAGTTCAAAAAGTCGTCAAAATTCACCAAAATGGTAAGGGGTAAGCCTTACTATTTTGGTCAATTTTGACCACTTTTTCAACTTTTTAAAGTGTCTAGAAATGCTCTAAAATGAAAGATATTAGTCTTAGGAAGCCATTTTTAGCATTTTAAGACAGTTTTTGAACAGTTCAAAAAGTCGTCAAAATTGACCAAAATGGTAAGGGGTAAGCCTTACCATTTCGGTCAATTTTGACCACTTTTTCAACTTTTCAAAAACTGCCTAAAAATGATCTAAAATGAAAGAATTTAGTCTTAGGAAGCCGTTTTTAGCATTTTAAGACAGTTTTTGAAAAGTTCAAAAAGTCGTCAAAATTGACCAAAATGGAAAGGGGTAAGCCTTACCACTTTGATCAATTTTGACGACTTTTTCAACTTTTCAAAAAGTGTCTCAAAATGCTCTAAAATGAAAGATTTTAGTCTTAGGAAGCCATTTTTAGCATTTAAAGAGAGTTTTTGAAAAGTTCAAAAAAAGTCGTCAAAATTGACCAAAATGGTAAGGGGTAAGCCTTACCACTTTGATCAATTTTGACGACTTTTTCAACTTTTCAAAAAGTGTCTCAAAATGCTCTAAAATAAAAGATTTTAGTCTTAGGCAGCCATTTTTAGCATTTTAAGACAGTTTTTGAAAAGTTCAAAAAGTCGTCAAAATTGACCAAAATGGTAAGGCTTACCCCTTACCATTTTGGTCAATTTTGACGACTTTTTCAATGTTCCAAAAACCAACCAAATATGCTCTAAAATGTAAGATATTAGTCTTACGAAGCAATTTTTAGTATCCTAAGACAGTTTTTGAACAATTGAAAAAGTCGTCAAAATTGACCAAAATGGTAAGGGGTAAGCCTTACCATTTTGCTCAATTTTGACGATTTTTCAGTGTTCCAAAAACCAACCAAATATGCTCTAAAATGAAAGATATTAGTCTTACGAAGGAATTTTTAGTATCGTAAGACAGTTTTTGAACAATTGAAAAAGTTTTTGAACAATTGAAAAAGGCTTACCTCTTACCATTTTGCTCAATTTTGACGATTTTTCAATGTTACAAAAAGCAACAAAATATGCTCTAAAATGAAAGATATTCGTCTTAGTAAGCCATTTTTAGCATTTTAAGACAGTTTTTGAACAGTTGAAAAAGTCGTCAAAATAGACCAAAATGGTAAGGGGTAAGCCTTACCATTTTGGTCAGTTTTGACGATTTTTCAATGTTCCAAAAACCAACCAAATATGCTTTAAAATGAAAGATATTGGTCTTAGGAAGCAATTTTTAACAATTTAAATAAGTTCACTTTAATGATTTTCTAGTCTAAAACGCACACAACCTTATATATAAAGCATGCCTGTTCTTTAGAACACTATCTTTCCATAAGTTATATGCGGCGATTGTTTTGTATTTCTAATGAAGTGAAATCAAAGTAAACTACAAGAGTTAGCAATGCATTTTAAAATAGGTTAAGTACAAGAATTAAGATTGTATTTCAATGTGTATAACACGTATAATCCCGAGGCAACAAGCATGCACCTCGTACTCTCGTAGATTACATCTGAACACTCACTTGAACTACTGGCTTCTGCTGGGCATGAAGCGATATTCGAAGACTTGCGTTGCAATGTCTTCAGAACAAATCGAGAAGCTTTGTTTTAATATATTTTAATACAATTTAAAGATAGTTGAATTCAGAATCATTTTAGTCGTTTTAAAATTTACATTAATTGTTCTAGATGATGATATATTGACCATATACAAGCCTTCTATAAATATATTCAAGTAAAGAACAGATTGAATGGTCGAAATAAAATTACCAAATATTACTATTAGCTATATTCCAGTTGATTCAAAAGGGTTTTATGACCTTAAAAACCGTTCTTAATATCTATCATATTACTTCATCGAATTTTATTCCGAGTCAAATAGCCATTTGAGGCAGCGTTCGAAAATGGTCTTGGTGGAAAATACGTCATTTGCTTAGGTAATATACATATATAAGAATCGGCAAAGTAAAATTTAATTGATTTAACTCAACTGAACAGTCCAGTGTTGAACATCCGATGAATATACTTAGGTCATGCGTCTCAAAAATTGAACCTTAAAATATTTAAAACGCTACAATTACATGACTATGATATTAGAACATATTCATATTTCATTTTTAAACATGATTATTCTATCTACCACCAAGACCTAACTTTATACAATGACCATTTCCCCACCATTCGCGGGGTAGCCTTCTCGCATTTCAATTTGTTTTGCGATTTCTTGATTCGGGGTGAACGCCATGCGCAGCCTCTCCGAAAATGAGGAGCCTGGTGCCTCGCGCACCATGTATATCGCCATCCCTGGTATCCAGAGCATTGAAGCCAGGGCTAGCAGCCAACCAAAGAATTCTGCCTCTGGCGGGTATTGGTATGTCCCATAGGTAACTCCCTTCCATGAATACAAACTGAATATGAACACTCCTATATGAAAAATAACGAGATCAGTGGCATATAATAAACGCAGTTGGAAAAAAAATGTTTGCGTATAGATTTACTGATAGACCAGCGGTATTACGGTATCTCACTTCGAGTTTGGATGAAAGTAAATCGCGGAATAAAACATTGCAAAGCTGTGCGTACTAGACTCATAGACTAGTTTAACCATTCGTGTAACTCATAGTCCGCAAATGGTCGGAAAATTTATGAAACTACCATCAACTACCTCCCTCCACTTTCCCTTCCTCTTCTCTCCCACCTCTTTTCCTCTTCTCTCCCCTCCCCTCCACTTGTCCCCTCTTTCCCCCCTCCTCTTCTCTCCCTCCCTTCCCCTCTCCTATTTTCCGTCCTCTCCCCCTTCCCTCCTCTCCCCCACTCCTTCCCTCCTCTCCCCCACTCCTTCCCTCCTCTCCCCCACCCCTTCCTCCTCCCCCACCCCTTCCCTCCTCTCCCCCACCCCTTCCTTTGTCTCCCCTCTTCGCACACTTACCCAATATGACTGCAGGGGAGAAATATTTCCAAGCAAACGCCCACCAAGGCAAGATCCTCCTACCAACCATACGTTCAATATCGGCGACAAACCGGTCAGTTCCATAACCCCACGATATTGTAATCACTTCAAAGAATGCCAGAAACAACAGAGAGATCCCTCCTGATTGAATGTTGAATAGGTTCAAGACGTACGCTCCACCCTGAAAGTAACATCATTGGAACGTTTGTATCGTGGTGCGATGCAGACTCTCATGCATGGGAAATAACACTTCCTGAATTTGCTTTATAGGACAAAAGCAATAGTCTGAAAACGAGACGGGTAGTGTAGTGCATAGGAGCTATGGATTGTATATATCTAGTTGCTGTCAACTTACACACTTCAATAGACTTTATAATGACGTCAAACGCGGAAAGTATGATGTTACATGAAATTTGATTGGCTCCACAAAACTATCGAGCCAATCAAACTTCTTGTAACATCATACTTTCCGCGTTTGACGTCATTATGAAAAAGGTCTATTCGTATAGTTGTCTTCACTGCCAGAAAGGAAATTCGGGTATTTTCTATCGAGAAGTTGGGTGGCCGTAATAAAACACCAAGCTACCCCAGAATAGGAAAAGCTTCCTTGCTTTACTACAGCAAGGACACTCTCGGTGATACATACGCACCTCGGTAATATTAGTCAGACCGAAGAAGAAAGCAACAACGCAAAGTGCCAAAATAACCAACTCTTTTCTTTTGCGTAATTTTTTGCCATATTCGTCGACCAGTCCCGTGACGACTGCCTCCAACATGGCGAACTGCGTGTCCAGACCAAGCGTGAGTAACATGAAAAAGAATAAGATGGCCCAGAGGGGTGAGACTGGCATCTGCGCAATGGCTTCTGGGTAGACTACGAAGGCGAGCCCAGGTCCCGACTGCGCGACTTCGGAAACATCTTTTTGTAGAATATCTGCCATGTGTCCAAGAACGCTAAAAATCACGAATCCTGCGAAAATACTCGTGCTACAGTTGATGATTGTTACAATAACAGCGTCCCTACAGGTGACACCAAGAACAATATGTTAAAAGTCGTTAGGCGGTATTCTTTCCTAAACATCTCTTTAATTCCCACTACATTATTTTGCCTAATCCTCATCCTGACCTTTTTCAAAAAGAGATGAGTTTTAGAGCGGCAAAATTATGGAATAACTATATAAATAAGAAACAAAGATCTTTATATTCATTCTTGCCTAATTTGACTTGATCATTCCGGTACGTAAATCTTAGAGATTTATAATCTAATATAGTCCTTAACACTTTAACTAATAACTGTCTGTATTTAATGTCTGTATTTGTATGATTAAACTTTTTTGATTTTTTTTTACTGTTTACCACGTGCCTCTTGGAAATTCAGTGTTTGGGTAAAAAAGGATTAAGAAGCCAGTGGGAATAAATAAAGTCTATCTACCAAGATAAACATGATTCCAGTTTTTCTTGAGTCAGTGTCTAGTCCCAGTCCTACAAACTCACCTTACGCAATCATTGTTGTATTTGTTGAAACTCCCATACGTGACCAAAGAACCAAATCCAATGCCCAACGAATAAAAGATTTGCGTAGCCGCGGCCACCCATACGTCAGCATCGCCCAGCTTGCTAAAATCAGGTTTGATGTAATACAAGACACCTTTGGAAGCTCCAGAGAGCGTGATACCGCGGAAAAATAACACCACCAAGATCATGTAGGGGAAAGTCGCTGTGAAATACACGACTTTTCCTGAAGATTTGATGCCTTTCCATAGGCAGAAGTACACCAAAATCCACGCGAGGATTAGAGCAATCACGAGCTGCCACCGGAGCTCTCCGACCTCGTCAATACCATCCGTCAAACGTAGAACATGGTTATTCCAGAATTCGCTACTCGGCGATGCGAGCTCCTTCTTCGGTCGACTGCAGTTCAAAAGTACGCTCGTTCCGTTGATAAAGTAATCGATGGTATTGTTTACACAGTCTGATGAATTGTACGATGACACGTTTACGTTCGGTACGTCTGCGGATGGTTCTATGTGGAGCTAAAGTCGAAGAACGAGGCGTTGCGTCAAGTGCAATCGAAGCAATGGATAATAAGAGTCCGGTTACCGAAATTTAATGAAGCGTTAACAATTTTGAGCTTTTGAAATGAGTAAATAACATGATACTGGTAGTCGTGTAGTCATCCTAACAATAGCATGTACTTGTTTTGTTTCGAAAAGTTTAGTACCACAAAATCAGCTCACAATTCGTTAAATCTCGGGTTATACCGGGCTCATCATGTGAGCATCCCCAAAGAAGACAAGCCTCAATACCTCATCAGCAATGCTACGAATAAACTACGTCTTAACTTGGCATAGTATATAAGATCAACACAACACATCTACTAACACCATATTTCAGTCCTCCTTTTTCAGCGCAATTGTCAGTGTTCCACCAATTACCACAATATCGCCAGGGGACCTCAGAGCGGAACGACATGGCAAGGTAGTAGAGACACCAGGCAATAATGACGTTGTAATAAATGGTGCACAAGAACGAAACGACCATCATGGAATAGCCGATGCCTTGAAAAAAGAATAGTGCAAAAAATAGTTCAGGTTTAGTTGAAATCCTAATCTTGAAATCCTTGATCTGTCGTTTGCTTACGGACACGACTGCTGAGGCCGCAAATACAGCGTTGAGCCGCTGAACGAAATTTACCAGCCATTCTTCAAGCAAGTCGAGAAGTTACCATTAAATTAATCTAACATCTTAAGACATCTTAGCAGCAGTGGCAACATTTGAAAACAAATTGCAATTCAAACAGTACAAATAACACAACCAAATTTATGAGATTTCCGAATGCCCCCAACGTAAGACATAATGAAATACGATAAAAGATATCATACAAAAATAACTCAATTATATAGCGTTCATCTTTAATTACGGAATAAAATACGTTTAATTGGGTCGAAATACGTTAAGGTCTGTTTTTTAGGGTGACAATAATTCGTTCGACAATTTTCGGCGGTTTTTTTTATGACAATTCGTACTTTTGAGCGAGAATCGCAAATGATTGACGACATCTGCTAATTGCCGGGCAAAAACGCCATTAAAGAATATACAAATGCCTAAAGAGTGGAAACAAAGAATCGTTTTAATATGATGGCGTAAATAATTTATTGTGTATGGAACTCAGCATGACGCCATTTCAATTTTTGTTAGAAATAGTGTTTTGAAATTGAAAAGAAAAACAGTGAGCGTATATCAATATTTTTACGCCATTTGAACGAGAGGACCATCTGAAAATATGCAGTCGGATGGAGTCATTAAACCCTATAAAGGTCATCCTATTAATTTCGAAAGTTTCGAGTCAACAAGGCCAATACTATTATACTAATGATACAATCTGTTAAATAAAGAACAACTGGAAATTCGATACAAAATGGCGGACTGCCTTTAATTAAACTAACAGAAGCATTTTTGTATTTGAAATTTTGAATGGTGACAGCCATTGCCACTGATCCAACAGGCTGATGATGACCGAATTATGTTGTTAATTTTGATTGGTCGATCAACGCCAAGCTTTCGTCGATCTGAGGCTAAAAACATTCGCATTATCATCAGTGGAATCTATTTGTAATGATCAATTGGTATTCACGTCTTAAAAGAATGCTTGAAACGCCATACTGGAAATAGCGGCAATAACATGCACCACAAGCTTGAGTTCCTTTTAAAAGTAATCGCGCACAGCCTTAATATGCATCCGAGACAAATTCCTGATATTGCTTCAGTATTATTTTCGTATTTCCTCTAGTCTGCAGGCCAGTCAAGGTCAAACGAACGTCGTTTTATCGGGCTTTTTCCAGGTCGTTTTTGTCCCAGGAATGAAATACTCAATACATTAAATTTGTTTCAACTCATTGTCGTGAATGGACGACTTGCGCTTTAGAATAATTTTTGACCAAAGTAACAAGGAAATACATTATCACTGCTAGAAAGGTCTTACTTAAAATAGTGCAATGCAAAGTTTGGCTGCGAAATTTTGTAAAATACGGAAAATATAGGCATGCGAAGTTGGCAAATTTTGTGCACTTTTGTATTACGTGGGGAAATGTGTACAAAATTAGCTTCACACTTCCGGCCGTAATACACAAGTATACAAAATTCGTCAACTTCGCATGGCTATATTTTCCGTAATTTACAACAATTCGCAGCCAAACTTTTACTAATTTTAGTAAGCTCTTACAGAGAATGTCCTTTTTATCACCTAGGTAAAAAATTAGGTAAAAAAAGTCGTCCATTGTCATTGACAAAGTGTTCGCGACTGTTTCGGGAGTGAAAACTATCAAGAAAAAACTCAAACGTAACCGTACAAACGGAGCGTGGTCAGTAAATTACCCTTATTACAGGGTCAGGGTGAAGCTTTTAAGTACCCGAGGTAACGTGTCTAAGCACAGGATGAAAGAAGAATTAACTGTTGTTTGTAAGCAGAATGACCTCAACGCCAACGGTGATGAACAAAAAACCGACCACCCCTTTACGATAGCAACTTTTATTCAAATCACCAATGCATGTGTTACTTATTTTAGCATACCAAAGATTGCTTATCAGATTGTGGAACCTGTGACTCCATATTACACATGCCTTATCCTATTAACTCACAAACATAGTCGTATAGAGGTCGCGATATTTCAATACACCACAAGCTTCACAAATACTTGAAAACACTCGAAAGGTTATCAAGGTCAACCAAACAAGCTCGCAATCTTAGCCGTCGCACGAATGTATTGTAACTTTAGACAAACTGTTGTTGTATTGCATAGAAATTCGCTTGAAATTGTTCATTAGAGATATTATAGCCATTACACCACAAAGGAATCCATATGTAAACACGTTACGACGGGTGTCCGACATAATCATCTGTAACACAAAGTGTTCCGCGCGCACTCCTGATAAGCAAGCCTCAAATATTTGCTTTCTGTAAACTGAGAAGTCGTGTTACGACACGATAAACAACCGCTCAGAAAATAACACGAGAATTTAGGGAACGAATTAAACACGTCAAAATGCTGTGAGACTTTTCAGACTCTACTGTGTTGTATCCTTAGTTTGGTAGAGAACACAAACAACAACAGAATACTCAAGAGTCATGTCTCGAGTGTGCTAATATACTAGTGTTTCATTCGACTGGTTAGGATAGGTTTGAAACGTTTAATTGATGCATGTATGCTACTATACACATGTTAAAACTTCATAAGAGACTGCATGCGAGAGAATATTTGTGTTCATACCTTTTGCGATAGGGCAGATCGCTGCCCAAGAGCTCACTGGCCCTAAACTGACATGCTGTCCTAAGGCAAGCTCCATGAAAAACAGAGGCATACCACAGATGATCAACATTAGGATGTATGGAATGAGAAATGCACCACCACCATGCTTGAAAGCCAGGTAAGGAAAGCGCCAGACGTTTCCCAAACCGACAGCATAGCCAATGGCCGATAGGAAGAATTCGACTTTTTTGGACCATTTTTCCCGCTCAAAATCGTCCCCCTCTTCTACAGCACCGTCCTCAAGGCCTGGTTTCTCAGACAGCTCGCTATTTTTGCTTGGAATCAGATTGCTTCCGTCCTCTTTTTCCTTGCTCGATAAAGATTCGTTCAATTCCATTATCAATCTAGAAGAAAATACAAATGAACAGAATCAGTCACGCTATAAGATCAGGATGCACGGTCAAGCCAGCCAGCCAGACAGGCAGCAAAACACTCGTGCATTCAAGTGCTGTATCCCGTATGAACAGTACTTTTTTTTAGTACACATTTACATGTTTATTCAGTGTTCAGAGTTGATCTCTTGCCTTCGAGAAAAACAATCATGATGTTTGCTATAAACACAATATATAGGATGAAGAAATGTTAAGGTGGATTTTTAGGTAAAATCAAATTTTAGCTTTCAATGATTATCAATCTGGTTTGTTCATTCCCACGAGCCCTCGAGTAGAGCGACGCACACGAAATCTTAACATGAAATTTAATCGCAGAGGAAAGCCTTCTTAATGATACAGTCGCTTCTGCAAAAGGGCAAGACCAACGAAATGGAACATGATACACTAAAAATGTCGCTTATAGATACATGAGAAAATATGCAACACTGTAAACACGAAGTGTTGACCCAAGTGTAAATCCACGTTGCTTACTCGTCGTACTAGATCAACTTGAGAATTGTTAATGATCGCTCTCATCCGGTTAGTATAAGGTCAGAATGGTTCAGCAGCGTGTTATCAGCGTCGCTTCGTTTCCCATTCAACACTTTGTGCGTACACACAATTTTCAATCACTGTGTATCTATATTTATTCCTGTACATTGAATCTTATTAATATAATAGCATCTCTCCCTCCAATCAGATGCGGAGGAGGTGTTAATATTTGATGAGCAGTCAATGCATGACTGAGGCAAGCCATGTGGCCCATAAACAAAAAAAATTTAGACAACCACACCGTTCACGAAAGCCTCCTTCGGTAGCTCAAATTTTAGCCGTTTGTTTCAAAGAGTAGCCCAGAAAAATGAAAAGCAGAGAGAGGGGGATGTAGAACGGCTATAATAGGCAGCATTTCAAAGGAAATGAAATTGCATCCAGCCAGATTGCCTAATTACCATAATGATATTTTGGGTATTGTGGCCGAGGCCACGAGGGGGAAATGGGACGAAAGTGCTTGTCAGAAAGAAAAACGTCTATCAATTATTAACCCAGGATCCAATTAATACCAGCTTGCTTTAAATAATATATAAACTCGAAAAAAACCTGAAAATCTAGATACTTTAATAATTTATTCGTCGCGGCAAGCAACTGCATTGTCACGAAAAATTAGTACGAGATAACTGATAGATTATGATTGTAATTTTGAACCGTTTTCCCTTATCTCATTTGTTTATCGTGAAAAACGCACAACGGGCTAAAAGCTTTTGCGACTGTTGTTCAGTTAGGAAAGGTGGTCAAATTGGATGTGAAATTTCATTACCAAAACGGCAGTTAACTGCACTTTCTTGTGGTAAGCCGAGTTTTCTGCTTTATGGTGTAATTAGAAATGAACACAGACGACGTTTTAAGGGGCGAAAAAAAGTCACTCGATGCGGATAAAAATGAATTCATTTTGTAGACAGCAATATGCGTTTGTTTTGGTGATTTCAAGAGTAATTGCCGGCAAACGCGGTCAAAGTTTGCGATAATTTTCTCAAAACACATCAAAGTGGGCAAATTAAAGTGAAAAAATAAATAGGTCAGCGTAGATTAGGGTAAGTAGGCAGACTGGCTAGCCACAAATGAGATAGAGGAGTTTGATACTTTTAAACACGCAGGTGCAGTTAGTCCTCTCCCGTTGTGATAAATCTTTGGATTCTGAGCTAAGATAACTGGACTTATAACTGAAACTTGCATTCGTCCCTGATAAAGTCATGAAGTCATTGTTGGGGAGTAGCTGTGACCGGGGGGGGGGAAGGAACGTCGGACATATATGTCCCGGGGGGGGAATATCCTTGTTACTCAGTCCCAAGTAATTGTTTGGGTCTGACACACCAAACGCGTCATACTGTTAAGGATGTGCGCAAGTGGCGGGACAAATTTACCCCAATTTATCCCTAATTTTGAGTAAATCTACTAATTTCTCATAATCACATACGTCAGGATCATAATAGGTAAAGGAAATCTCTTCAGCCGCTAATGCGACAAGACAGCCTGTCCGTTTTCTAGGATAAAGCCTGGCATTTTCAAAAAAACACGAGCGGAATTGAAATGTAGAATTTAGAGATGCTACTTCAAATATCAGACTGTGTGTGCTTCTTATGATATTCGCATCTTAAACTGAGACAGATGAAAAACACTCGAAATGTCAAATGGTCACGTAAACAGACCATAACATGGGTTTTAATATCGCTGACATAATAAAATGCTTCAGAGTAGAGATTTAGCCAAAACCAAGAGAATTGTGGTCAATTTAAGAGTTTGTAACTATAGTAGTACTCAAGTTTTTTTTAGAAATGTTTTTGCTGCGCTGAAAAATCAAGAACACTTCATTCGTAAATATGCACAAGGTTTCTGAAACTCGCTTTGTTTCAAAGACACAATATATTTGATAGATAGTTAAAGAAAATGGGCAGAACTGGCCTTCCTAAGTGGTAGGTCACAAGGCGGAAAAGATTAGTTTAGGACGTGTGGTAAATAGAGAAATGACATAATTTATGCGACAACCAAAACAACTTTATTTGTATTGTTAATATTTTAGACCATGACAGACAGCAATTTACTTCATCAGTTATTTTACAAACTTGTTCTGTGAACAATTTACATCCTTGGAACCTATTTACAACATGTTTAGTATTTTCTAACGTATAAATAATCCTGTTGGTCTAATCACATGTTTTCATTGTTATTCACAGCAAGTATTGTCCAGACTTTTACACAGCAACTTTGGTATATATTTTCTAATATATTCCTATAAATCTAATCACACATGATTATTCATAACACATTTTGTGCTAAATTTACATCATCCAACCCTATTTACACCATTGGTCAAATCATTATTGGTCAAATAACACACTTTGATAGTTATTTACAAATGTCTTGTATAGAATTTACATGAATCATATGGTTACTTGCAACACAATTTTTGCTTGTAGGACCTTTTAAATCTTTTCACAACATGTTTAAATGTTGCTACTTATTTATCATCTCTTACAACTGTCTAAATTTGAAATACTTCTAGGCTGCTGAAAGTTTTCGATTATTCAAAAAGGAGGTGAATAACAGCAATTATGCTTCCTCCATCTCTCATGCTACTAACCTCTTGAAAAAATCCTCTTTGTTATAAAACTTAGATATATTCTTCAGGGTGGCAGACACACCCATCATCGCATCTCTTTCCTACACAAAGACATCTTTTCCACATTTTCTATGCGCAACATATAGGTTCTTGGGTTTCGCCCAAAGGTCTACACTTCACCCTAATTTTGGTAGTGCTTGGACCAAACAGTGCCAGGCATGCCATTTTTACAAATACTTGAATAGTCAGGCTAACTATTCAGGTATATTCCAAATGCTTATTCAGCTGGCGTGGCTGGTACTTTATCTGTCCTGCCACAGTGGTGAAGCACACTATATACAGTATTGAGTGGTAGTGTAAACCAGGACTACATGTCTCTGTGATGGCAAGTTAGAGGACAGTGTCTTAAAATGACTTCACGGGCATGCGGTTGTCACAATTATAGTTACAAAGTAACAACACAGATCAGTTACGCCTGTACTTGAAACTTTGTAATTTTGCTAAAAACTACTTCACTACTGAAAGCAAGCCAATGCTAATACATGTCCCAAGATCAGGCCTGCAGTGCACAGATTCTGCCCAACACCTCTAAAAATATCTGACTACACACACTAAGCTGTTCGTCCATGACACAGGTTGCATTTTAGCAAATTTAGCCCCCCAACTAGACGGGCCAGGAGTCCCTATAAAATGAAAATTAAACCAAGCCTTCTTAAAAACTGCATTGAAGTATAACTGCATATGCACATGTATTAAAGACAGTTAAGACACCCAGCTGTGTCGTGATTCATTTTGAGAATAATACTTATTTACTTAAAAACTTAACCTAACATTTGCCTAAGGTTTAGCAATTGACCGCAGTGTTTCATGATTAACTTTTCAAATTTTCATAATTTAGCTTCGAATTCCTACCAGTGTTACACGAGATATATTTGAAGGCACGCCTTCATATATTTGATCAATGGTTAGCCAAAATAAAGCTTCCGGGGTCAAGAAAGAAATATCCTGAAAGCAAAATCAGAGAGAGCCAAATTCAATTGACGATTCTCCCGACAGTTCCATCATGAAACGATTACTAAAACCTGGGTCAAATTGAGCACCAGTTTCTGTCCCGTTTTATTTTTTGTAAAGCGTGCTTAAAAGTAAAAACCTCTTGCTCAAAAGAATGTATTAAAATATCTTGTAAACATCCGTTTTGTATCAACATTTCATGTGCACGCATGTTGGATCATTTTCACGGAACTGCTAACATGAAAAACGGTAAAGAAATTCGCTGTAAAGAACCTAAGACTTGAAACTATTAACAGCACAGCTGGCGGTCAAACTGAACGGTTATTCAGGGTGACCATTTCTCATACACGAGGGACAGCATACAACACAGGGTCGGCTGCTGTTACGTTCTCTAAGAGTTACCAAACAATGTAAACATAATGATTATACCTTTGAAAACGATGGAATTCAGCTCACCTTCTTTGTTGCCGTTATCCTTGCCGTGAAATTTCAAAATATTCAGTGTTTAGTTCAGTCGTTCTACTCAATGCACACTAAGGACATGATGTGCATGTGGTCTTTTGTTTGCATATCGCAATTATGATTGACATAACCCGCATGCAGTCGCAGCCTGCGATTCGCTGTGAAGTGTGAACTTGGATCACAGCAGGAAAGAAAGGCCCCCGTTGTGTTTGCTATCTCTGTTGACAACGTTCTTACAAAGTTTCTTTAGAGTTTCTTTAGAGAAATATTCATTTAAGAATGTATAACGTACTGGAAAGTGCAAACCCCGAAAGCGTAAAACCATATCTCATTGAACTTTCGATATTGCGTCCAATCAGTTAACTATAGTCCAAGTTTTTGTCTTTGTTTCAACATCTGTTCTAGGAGGTTGTCATAAAATAGTCTTTTTTTAACCTAATGCGACTCTAAAGACGGGACGGATGTGCTTTCAGTGAAACCGGATAAAAATACTTGTTAGCACGACCACATGATTACATGATATTGTTATGCAAATTGGACAAAACTAATAATATACTTTGCTAACTTTGCTTATATATGGACTAGAAAGTATGTCCGCTGTTTTATGTCTGTGGGCTTGGCTTGCATCTTCTTTGACCTGTACAGGTTGACACAAATCACGATGGCTGAAAGTGGGATGACCCATAACCTAGTTCCCAAGAGGTAAAGCCATCTCCTCTGTGATACGAGGTTGAAAAATATTTTAAAAAATCACACGCCTGACTGAATTATTTTGGAAGTGATTTAAATTTAAATTAAATACCCTATTACTGACTGTATCGATAACCTATCAAAATACATAACGAGGTACAAGTTGGTTTTCATTTTAGTTTCAATGACAATGGTCGTTAACACGTGAATTTCGTTAATATAACTATACGTTTGCAAATGTTGATGACGATGATAAATTTTCCTTATAGCCTTATTTGGGTAAAAATTTTCATTAAACCTTTAAAAGTTCGTTGGTTGCTATAGAATTTTCCTCATAGTAAACAGATTTAATGATTAGCCATTAGTTTTTAAAATTATCCAAACAAAATGAGATATCAACCCATGCTATACAAATTAAATTACGAATTTTGTTTGTCAGGGCGCTGTAAGCATTCAGGGCGCCATATAGGTACCAAACATTCTGTCCCAGATCGTGAATAGGAAACCATAATTGACGCTTACTTTCGTGTGATGCAGATTGTGGGGAACAGCGCCACCAAAGAAGTCTGGAATGAGATTGTGAGGGGACCACCAGACATTATGACCGCTGTGTTCTTCCAGGAGCAGTGATACGAAAATCCACTCGTAGATCCACAGCGCCAGTGGATGAATGGGAGAGGCAAATATCGGGTATACGATCATGCAAGAAGCGAACACGGTCAACTCGAAAGGATGGACCCAGCCTGCTGCCCAGGAAAACAAGTCAAACTTGAAACGGTGATGGACTTTATGAACTTTCCTGTACAACAGTGGTATCCTATGGTGGATATAGTGCTCCATATAGACAAGAAAGTCGCCTATAAACAAGGAAAGAACCACGTCCCGGGTAAGTTCCCACAACGACGGTGCATTAGAAGGAAGTTGGACACGATGCGGATACGCAAACCACAGGGTCACGTTGATGACACCATAAACGATCACCTGTATTCCTCCAACTCGTAAAATCTCCCTGGGAGAGGCGGCGTGATCCTTGTTCAAACGGGTAGAATCTGACAGCCATAGTCCGAAGTCTTTCATTGTAAAATAAAGTCCGGTGCTCACGAAGGCTAACCAACCAACAATCGCTGGGAACAGCCAGAAAGAAACAACATCACCCCAGTGACGTAGAATGTACTCCCATACAGGCTGGAGCACCAAGTTCGATTCCATTGGCGTCTCTTATTTTTCTGATTGTATCAGTTTTCTGTTGCAGACTTGCGGTCAACTGGAGGACGTGAACAGTAATGGGCTTCGAAAGAGGAACTGGATATCTTTATTACTAAGTTAATCGCTAAGCAAAATACAGAAGCACAAAGAAACATTGACGTAAACTGACCTTTGTACTGCTCCTATTAATAATAGCAACGCGCCACTTTTTGCTATAAATTGGCTTAACTAACCATAACATAAATTCCATTCACCAAAGAAGATTAAAGTCCAGAAAAATATAGGAACGTTCAAATTTCTCTAAGTTATGAATGAGGCCTTATCTTGCCTATCCCTGGTGATCCACTAACAATCCCTAAATTCTACCACATATCTGCCTCGCTCTGATGGGAGTTAATAATACTGTTAGTGATCATTGACGAGTTACGACCAGTGACATTGCTTCCTATGCCAAGCACTGATTTAATTTGCGGGAAACAGTTCTTGAGATGAGTTCTTTTCGACTTAAAAGTAGCTGAAAAACTAAATTCAATCATTGTAGCCTTTCGACTTCTAGCCTTTCGACTTCTAACCTTTCGAGCAATGATCAAAACTCGTGATTCATGCCTCTGGTCAAATCTCACGAGATCACTTGTCGGCCACCCGCAGTGCTACTTAAAGTATACTAAGTTGTATAATTGTGGTGGATAAGGGCAACGAAATAGTTTAATTTGCCTTTGATTGCTATTTCAATTCAATTCCAGGCAATCAAAATAATTGAACAATCTTTACACAAACACAACCATTTCTCAGTGGTGGATTATGGACTATTTAAGTGAAAGGGAAATTGAAATGAAGAGGTTGTTTTCACGTTTCCGGACACAAAAGATCACGACATCAAGGTCAACTGCTTAATAAAGACCTAGTTTCCCAAGTTTAAATTGTAATAGTGCGCTTTCCTTTATACAAAAAAAGCGGCCAGACCGGTCCTGTTGTTTTTCTGTACAGACAGATTACTGACATTTTAGAGTGTTTCAAGCAATCTGCATTCATTCATATTGTTAATTACATCTGCCTAGCACTGGAAATGCAGTTTCATCGGTATATCCTCAAGGCGATACTCTGCGTAATGGGTAAACTTGATGTCGTGAGGATCCAAATGTGGAGGAGAAGGACTTTGTGAAAATGACGCAGATATGTCGAAAGGGCACAACCATATATGGGCATACACGTTTCAACAACGCGGAATTTGCTAAATTTATACATTTGTACGAATTAACCTTGCCTCAATGAACTTCCCGTCTTTGACCGAGTACTAAGGCGATTAGACCTCGCTGCAGGTATGATGAGACTTTCAGAAGTATGAGACTTGCAAAAACGAATATCTCTTTACATGGGCAAAATATCTTTTGTGATAGCCAAAATCAATATATTCTACGCATATAAAATTTCGCATATAATGAAAAAACAAATAGCTATACTAGTTTGTTTGTCGTAATGCTTATGTAAGGTTTACAGAGTTCTCAGCTTACGTTCTTTATCAATGAACTGTACGGCTGTTCTTGTTATAAGAAATCGTGACCAAACGAATCGTAGGTTGACACATTTGTACTTTTGGGGCCGAGCCTCAAGGTTATAAGCTCAGTCGCAAGTTTTGGTGCGCGTTTGTTTTATCACCACTGCTTATGATACTGTACATGTTTGTCTTGCTTGAATGGTTGAGAATATTTACAGGGGAAAAAACGGATGGAGGCGTTCATGAAAAACATACGTAGCAATAATACATGGAAAATGAACGGCAAACCATTTTTAAAAAGCATATCTTGTCCTGATATCCTCCAGTTTCTTCGACACCTGAAAATGAATGAACAAAAGTGATGTTTTGATATGTTTTATAATCTTACAGTTTCTTCCGTATAAATTTACCTCAGCGGGTGTTCGGTCCAACTCCTCCGCAATATTTCGCCTTTTACTCGCCTCGAGCGAGTTAAACTGTTCGCAAAGATCCCCATCGATAACACTCTGGAATACGTCAAGAAACACATTTGGGATTTCTATCATTGTATGATCTTGCCTTTGTAGCCAACCGACGCTCGGTTGTAATAGATATCCATTCTGCACTATTTATGAATTATACATTTTGCTATAAGGAAGTTCTTAAAACCTTCCTCTAAACGACATCACGTTACCGAGTCAAATGCTAACCAGCGTAATTTAATATTGTCGTTATGTTTTGTTCATGCATGCATGTGATTAATTAGAGCGTTCAACTTGGAACCTCCCTCACAAACCTCATTGAAAGTAAACCTTCCTCTCGGGACTTGGGTGGCACCCCCGGTTACCCCGCAGTTTTTTTGCAACTCTGATCGCAGCAAAGATTGCAATCGTAAACGGACCTGAATGAAACGGGGAAACACTAACCTTGACGGGGAAGAAATAGGATCTGTAGCTCAGGTGATCACGACCACAGAGAGGTGCGTTTTCGGAACGTAAATGCATTTCCAGGTGTTGAAAAAAATCGATATCCTAAAATGGAAAATACATAAATTCTTATTAAAAAGTAAAAACATAACGCAAGGTTACTTGTTTTGCAAGCAGTAGAGTGATGGATGATTCGGTAGAAATTAATAAGAAATACCAAACACCGACCCCTTTCATTCCCGGAGCATGAAGATGCTAGCATTTTATTTTCTCACCTCGCGCGATGTGAATGGTACCAGCATCCCAACCCGACCAGAGATTGTCGTGTAAACCAGGGACTCGGAACCGCCCGGAATGAGAGTTGCTTTTTGAAGCGATAACACTGTTTCCCCGATGAAAAAGTTACAAACTGTGTCAGCCTAGAACAAATATTCGAATATTCAGCATATTATTCATTTTAATACATCATAACATTGCCTGCGACAATCAGATGGTTAGAGACATTACTTTTTGAGGTGCGCCGTGCAGTAAGCCTCGATCCCAGAACGCTTTATTTCCCGTCGGATCTTCATCAATTTCGTCCGATGTTGATGTCGGTAGTCGAACCTTAAAAGAAGAGGAAAAGTTCTTCGTCTTCTTTTACTGCATTCACACGGCACGAAACACACAATTCATGGATGAAGCGATTGTGAACGGACTTACCACAAAAATATTTCCAAATTTATCTGCGCCGGCCATGGTATTAAAATCGAGCAAACATTGACATGTCATCCACCTGTGAATGAGTCGAATAATGAAAGTAAATTTAACATTTTCCTCAGGGAGTAGAAAATTCCTGGCGTAAATTCATGATTTGAGGAATCGGTCATACGCTGTTCCACACGCCTTTCACCCAGGGTTTTAAATTAAACAGATATCTTTGAGGATAAGTTCCAATATAACCAGGGAGCAGCGTGGCAGCGTCTTCAAACAACTTAGCATCAAATGTGGTATAACAACTGCCTAAAATAGACAAAACACTTCTCGACGTTTCGACTTGAGGGCCTTAACTCTCCTGACGAACGCCCTCAGGTCGAAACGTCGAGAAGTGTTTTGTCTATTTTAGGCAGTTGTTATACCACATTTGATGCTAAGATATCTTTGTGTTTTGATCTGACGATAATAAATCTCGTACCTCAGGTTAATATCATCAGCAAACACGACGAGCTGGTTTTCTCTTGCTTTATAGCGGACGAAATGGAACGACTCCTGAACGTCCATGACAACGAGTCTTTGGCCCACGGAATGCAACCCAACGATGAGATTAGGAAGTTTCTTTTGAGAAGAACAAACGAGATTGTTTAAAATGAGTCATAGAGACAAACTTCCAATATAACCAAGGAGCAGCGTGGCAGCGTCTTCAAACAACTTAGCATCAAATGTGGTATAACAACTGCCTAAATAGATAAAACACTTCTCGACGTTTCGACCTGAGGGCCTTCGTCGGGAGAGTGATGCTAAGTTAAAAGAGACAAAGTGTTTATTTTCTGGAGAACTTTACCAGAGTTGAAAAAAAGCTTCGGGTACGTGGGTACCACCCGGAGGAAGGTTCAAAGTTGAACACTCTAATTGATCACATGCATGTACCAAAAAACCAAATATTTCTTTATGCTGGTTGCCACTTGACTCAGTGACGTAACGTCATTTTGAGGAAGGTTTTCAAAACTTGAAATCCTACCGGAGGAAGGTTGAACCCTTTTTGCAACTCTAAGCTTTACGACATTTCAAATCATTTGTCATTCGGTAAACCACGTCCCTGGAACCGATGCTATATCAATATACCTTATTTTCACATTTTCGAAGCAACTTCTTCTTTCCCAGATCATAAATTCTTAGAAATCGTCCAACACCAATGGCAACTCGACCCTGTGATAAAAAGATGAAAACTTCGTTCATTTCTTTTCATCTCATGTTTAGTATATTTCTTCTGATGTTCAAAAGTAGACTAGAAATGTGAACAACACACATTAGAGATATACGTATAGCTAAAACGTACCTGAAATGCTGCTATTGCTGATGGAATATCGTCCATTTCAGTCTACATAACGAGCAAATCACAGGAGTAGAATCGGATTATAATTTGCCTGTTCATTGAGCTAGCTTTATTTAAAAGGAGGGAATATTTCAGGGCATTCTACGACCAAACAAGCCCAGGCAAACGCGAGAATCTTTGATCCGGAATGAGTCTTCATAGCCATACGCGATTCCTTACCGTGTGCATTAGCTCCAGTTTTTGTCCGTTCCCGTCCGGCGTTGTTAATAATCTGAACGTGTGCACTGATCCACCGGAACAAGACCTTGGATTCAGAATCATATCCGTGGCAGTTCCAACCAACACGTACGTCTCCTCTGGGCCTTTCGAAGCGAAATGACAAACACAAACACTACGAAGAGAATGTTAGTCATTCAAATTACTCCCAAACACACAATATTGCCAGATTCAAATTTTAAATCGGATGCATTTGGAAATCCAATTTTCGGTAGTAAGCTTGGATCAACATGAGATGATCCTTACTGGACCTCAAGGAAGACAAACTGATAGAGCAATCCAGTATAAACGAGCCTCTTTAGTTCAGGGAGGTACTGTATAAACGAGTCTTAGTTTAGGTTTAGTTTTAGTATTGATAGAGCCAAAGTTTGTTCAGTTTAGGTTTTACAAGGCTCGTCAAAACTCTACGAAGAACTTAACAAATCCGTAATAATAATACCTGAATGCGGCTTCGTTTGGTTGTTTCAACTCGACCTGGTCCACAGTCTCGCCCTGTTTAAATCATGAAACACAGCTCATATAACTAATACTGTTTTCCATGCGACGTTGATGCAAAGATTCAGGGTCTACTGATTCAGTTCAGAGTCGGATTGTGGTTTGAAATCATAAAGATATTCATAGGTGTCCTAAGTTGTCATCATAACTGAAAAGATGCGAGGAAAGCGCGGCCATTGCAAGCGCTTTGAAAACAAACCTTTATTGGATCAAAAACTCTGATAATTGACGCCCACATTCCTGAACCAGCCTTTGCTGACCCGAACTGTTGTTCTGGTAAATCCTCTTGTAAAAATTCTGCTGCGACTTGAGCTACGGCTGCCTTGTCTTCATCCGCGACGGACTCAACCATTTCCTACAAACACAAACGCGCATGACCTTAGCATATGAAAATGAATGGTTCGTGTCTGAACCACCATCTAAGAACAAATAGAAACATCTCCATTAATTCATGGGTAAAGGCTAGTTTCCACTCAGGAAAATTCTCCTTTGGATCGGACAGGACAGGAAAGGTTCCTTTGTATAAACGCCGCCTGAGAACTCGCCGACAAAGGAAATTTTCCTGTCTGTTCCGATCCAAAGGAGATTTATCCTGAGTGGAAACTAGCCTTAAGAGGTCACTGGTCATTCCTCAACCATCATCATTCTTTAACAATGCAGTAGAGAGAAGGAGGGGTATATTTGTAGACTATAAATATCATTGGTTTGATTTGTATGTACCTCTGCCATCAGTTGTTTTCTATCAGCCTTTCCCTTCTCTGTGAAAGCATTATGATCCGTCTCGATGATAATCAAGTTGTTACTCTCTGGGTCGATCACAAATTTCCGAGGTGTGTACTTCAACGGATGAGAGATCTGGTTGAAGACTGCACCAAGTTTCTCAAGCGCTAAAATTCTGAAAGAGTCAAACCCAATGCATCTTGTAGATATCCATAGATTTCCTAAGCTCCCATCATGATCGAAATATTTTCAAGAACAGATCATTTCTGGGTAGTTATAAGTGCATACGTCAAGTACATACAAACAGTTTAACAATTTAAATGATACCTCAGTGTGTTAGCGGAAATGGCTACAATTCCTTCTGGACATTGTTCGGAGGAGAATCCAGACGCATATTCCAGACTTTCATAAGACAATGGCGTCAGATGAAACCTGGATTGATAGGTATAACTAAGCCAGGAACGACTGGACATCGCCAGAACCTGCAATGAATCAACACATCCGTATTCTCAGAACTCGCTGGAAGTGATAAGCTTTGCTTTAAACCTCAAGAACCTTGTGTGTTCACAGCACTTACAGCGTCTGATCCATGCATTTTCACGGAGAAAAGTTTCACCGGACGAGAGCCGAGGTATCTGAAATATAAAACCGGTTATCGTTGGAATAACACCAAAGATAAACATGTTGTGAACTGCTGCTGGATCTAATCTATGTATGCCAGGTTTTAAAATCACGAGTGTCATTCAGTTCAGAGTCGGATTGTGGTTTGAAATCATGAAGACATTCATAGGTGTCCTAAGTTGTCATCATAACTGAATGAAGTAACTCTAGATTAACTGTACAATATATTGCTCTGGGGCCGGTTGTATCAAGCCCGTTTAGCTCAAACGGTGGATAAGTCAAAATTAAATAACACTCTTACGTGTCTCTTGAATTTGTACGAATTATGCACTGGATATGAAGTTGTTAACAGTATCGTTGTTGAATAAAACGGAAGACTTGCTTTCTATGTTGAACTTAACCACGGTTTAGGGTAAACGGGCTTGATACAACTGGCCACTGAAGTTTTATGTCAAGCTGTTTTACCTCGTTCTTGTGTCAGACAAATCGCCAGTGACCGTATCAAGCACAGTACGTAACAATACGCCATTCTGTGTACCAACAATGAAGAAAAAAATTCATTATTCTACAAGTACCTTACAGAACACATACAATAATATACTGCATGTCATCAATGCTTGCCGAGAAAGGAAAGATTAAAACAACCATAATACCTCCAGGCCAATATTGAGAAACAAACCAGCCAGACCACCGCCTTGTCGTGTCTCATCGCTGCTCTCCTTGCCTCCCATTTCAACAATACACAAAGATTCAGCGGAATCCGGTAAAGCTTGCATGCTTAACGGCTGAAGACAGTCCTAAAGAAAAACAAAATCCCTGTATAGCATCTTTCGAAAAGCCTCAGAGAGCAGAATTTGCGGGGAAGAGTGGATATAATATCTAGTCTACCTGTGGATCCAAGGATATAATTCTCACGGTGTCATCGTTTAAACCAACTGCCAAGAAGCGACATCGCTGCTCCCCGACGGGAACACGGCCCAACGCCATGCAACTAACATCAGATGACATCTGCTTACGCTCCGTATATTCGTTCAGTTGACCAGACTAAACAACGATAACAAGAGAAACTTTCAAATAATTCACTGCTTGAAAATACTTTCACCAACTTCGAAGATATCGCAAGCAATCAAAATACCTGATCCATCTCGAAATAAACCAACTCTCCGCCACTCAATGCAATCACAACCTAAATAAAACGCACATTCGGTTGGAGGTTTCAAGGAAACTTGCAGAAAAATTAAAAAAAAAGAAGTTGTTTGTTAAACTTCGGCTATTCAGAAAGATAGAAAAATAATCAAAAGGCATAAAAACTTCATATTTAGATGTCCTGATATAGTTTATTCATCACAATAACCGAGTCAATACGTTCAGAGAGACGCTCTAAAGGAACCAGTCTGAATACGTTCAGTTATACGCTCTATGGGAACCAGTCTCAATACGTTACGCTCTATAGGAACCAGTCTTCATGCAGACATACCTGTCTCTCGTTCACAGCACATTTCACGATCGTTTTCTTCCCCGGAGATTTCCATTCATTTACACGTTTGTCCGCGCGGATATGTCTAATACCATCAGGGTACACCTGAACAGACAAACGTAAGCAGGATAAACATACACTGTACCACAAACTACGTGCATTCACATTCATCGCACAGACTCTAGAAACCCCAGATCCTCAACTTGACTTATGTGATTGACTGGATGGGTTTCCAGGGGGGGGGGGGAGGCTATACTGGCATAGAAGACCGGTCAACTTGGCAACTTAGAAATGACTGAATTTTATGCCTCATATGCTTCATTTTGTTCAGAATAGGATTTGTGTTGTTGATATCATGAGGATTATCATAAGGTGTCCTAAGTTTTTTCATCATTACAAAATGAAGTATACAACCTAAAAGGGTTGGGAGAAATTGTTTTCTCAACGCAATGCACACACTACCTGCAACAATGCATCCTCACCCAACAAGGAACAGGAGAGTGTTGGTGTTGTCCCCAGGAAACCACTATCCGTGATTTCTTCAACAGTCTCACCAATTGACAGCACCAGAGTTGCATTTACAAAGGATACAATAATATAAGAATCATATTCCTCTGAAACACACAGAAATATAACAGAATATTAGGTGTGTGTTAGCGGACTTCACTTTTCAGCAGCAATACAAAGTACCTTTACCAACTAATTGCCTCAGAAGTTCAGAAAAAATATACCATAATCACATTGATATCATATTTAGATGTCCTGATATTTTTATTCATCACTACAACTGGGCTTCTTCGCTCTAGTTCTCAGAAGGTTTCTCACCTAAATTGTTTAATTTCACAGTCCAAACAGCATTAGGATTGCCAGGCAGCTCAGAGACAGCCATTTCTGATACCTAGTGTTACAGAAAATGTCTTAAAACATAACCCAACATAACAGGGCAGTTGATCCATTGTAAAATTTAAAAGATTTTGAGATGGCTTGCGACTGTTTTCTTGTATTCTATTGAACAGTTGAACAACCAAGTCTGCAGCCTTACCTCTAAGCCGTGCCTTAACACTCGCAGTGATGACCTTGGACCCCGCCCGCAGGCTGCGTAAAGCTGTGGTGTGTCCTCGTTGGCTAGATCAGCAATCTGGCAAGACATGATTGGAGCCAAGCTGTCGATCTCATCAACAAGAACAAGATTCTTCAATTGTCTCGGTTGAAAGAAGAATGTTGTGCCTTCCTCAAGCTGCATGTTGCTTGAGAATTCTGGTTCATCATCGTCATCACCCAAATGAGCAATTTGATAGAAGTAACTAAACAATAACAATAAACGGATTTGTATAATTACGCCTTTGCCATTTTGTCTATTATCTCATGCATTTAAAACAGGTACTACGTACTGGTTGCCAAATTCCGAAGCCACAAAGAGGAAGCCGGTTTTCAAGACACACATCGAAGATGCGATCGGCGTTGTGTCAAAATATTTCAATCTGATCTCTGTGACCATCACCATGTCCTCGTCAGTTTCCAAAGTACATTTGAAGATGTCCCCTTGCTCCGTTTGTAGAAGGAAGAAAAACATTGACTGAAAAAAAACACATTGGAATTAGACGACAGAATTACAGTAAAATAACAGAATTCCACAGTTGAATCAAACCTTTGTTTTATGAGTTGCTGCACAAACAAAAATCATCCCTCGTTCAGGATCATCTACATCATTCTGTTTAGAGAATTAACAAATTTAGCAGATCATCTTTAAACATTACTCATATTTAATTTATTATAATCAAAACACTTGTCCCGAAGGTAGACACAAATGAATTTACCTTTCTTCTTGGTATTGGCATTTTCAAGTCCTGTTGATCACCAAAATTTTTGTACGTGAGATAATTTTCAGAGCAAACAAGAACCCCACTTGGGCCATCACTACCTCCAGGTACTGAAATAAAGAAATAACAAGCTTCGTAAAAACCTGCATAATTTACAGAGTCTTAACAAAAATAAATTAGAAAACTAACTTAACAAGTGTTGGTTGTATAACTGACCTCAAGTTGCAATAAGGGTACGAAATGCTTCTGATACATGATCTTACTGCTGACAAAGTTGTTTTACCTGATATAAGAAGATTCCCTCGTTCTTCTAATGGCTCACTGTATTTTCTCACAACATGGTTTAAACCTAGATCAAGTTCATAAAATGTTACTGTCTGTTGTGTGGTTTGAGCAGCTTCGCCAGTGTGATCTTGATCCGACTCCTAGGTAAAGCCAATAGAATAAAATAATAATACACCATAAATCTACATTTTCAATCTAATCCAATTGATGCTTAAAATTATGTTCTAGCATTGCTTAAATCATAAAATACTGTTTTATTATTGATCATCATTTGGAAAACCTTGAAAGAAAATGAAATTTCCCATCAAATGATGTGATATTTTGGGAGCAGTTTATATTAAATTCTCTCTCAACTGACCTCGTAATCCAACTCAAGACATGCAAACATCGGATTTTCGAAACCAACGTCAATTCCAACGATATCAAAAACCAATGTGTGGGACTTGTGTGCCTCCAGCGGAGATGATATGGTCAGTCTGGCTGCCGCATCTCGATTCATGATGTACACAAGCTTTTGTTTCTCTACTGCACCTAAAGATATAGGATTAGATTTAAGATTAGATTTAATCCTAATCAACCATATACCTCATCTATGACCTAATTCTAACCTCATCTCAAGGATTTAATTCAGGACTGTACTTACCGACCATAATGGCACGTCCTTTTGGATCAACAGCAAGATACTGTCCTGGAACAATCCTTCGGCAACCACTTTTCCCAAATGTTTCCATATGAATCTAACAGAACAATGTTCAGTTTGGTTAACGTAAAGAACCATAAAGAACCAACTGTCAATATAAAAAATGGTTATTACCCTCTCAAAAACATTCTTGAATGGAATGTACTCCAACACAACAATTCTACCAGAATCTGATCCAACAACAATGTAATCTGGTACGATTTTGAAATAAGAAACAGTTATAGTCATAAAAGTGAGTAACCCTCAAATCCTTAACACATGACGTTACTGTGTACATAAAGTTGTTTCCACAAAGCTCTGGAAAGTTCTCAACATTCTTTGCATTATTAGTTAACAAACCTTTACTGCCACCAGTCAAACGAAATGGTGCAATATCCCTGACAACACCAAACACCTCAACTGCTAGGACCGGAATAACCTTCCCGGTGTTGGGATCCGGGCGTAGGAGCTCAATCAGACCACCCCGTGCAACAACAAGCTCTTGGGACTTGGTGCCAGAAAAATTGCCATGAATAGCATGAGTGATTGCCGAGGCTCTTTGCAGTGTCAGGGAATAGAGATGCATTCTGTATCACAACTCAGAGTCTGTATATAAAATTCAGAAATGTATCAAAATCCTCAATGTAGATAGTTTTATTTTGACTTGTCTACGTTTTGGGGGAAATAGGGGAAAATGTGCATAATAGGAATGATTAAAAAGATGAGAATGTATTCTTCTAATGCACAGCTGACAGAGGAAGACTTATATTGGGTCACACAGGGGATTTCAGTTGTAAAATTTAGTCATAAGTTATCTAAAGGTATGCAAAAGTGAACAGCCTTGCATCGCAATTTTTCACCTGGAACAAACCAAATTAACAAAAATAATGACACAGAAGTATAACTTAATGTACGTTTTAAAAGTTTAATACCTTTTTAATTTCTTTGAGGCATAAATACGCGCAGGATTGCTAGGATTATTTATAAAACAGAACTTAGAACTTTCGTTGCAGAAACGATGATCGCATGTGATCGCAATGATCAAACGACAAAGGGGGGAGGTCAACGTGGGATGTGATGGGATATCGTGAACTCAGTTTACCCTGTCAATCCAAAACTATTTCCCTTTAATCCAATCTTATCATATGTTATCCCAAGTTTCATCCTGTCATAACAATACTCACCCCCCTCAGCGCCGGCATTATCACATTATATCTTACGGTATCTAACTCTATCCCACTTCATCCAAATTCTTTTTACCCCAATCCAAGATTACCCACTCTTTTCACATTCTACTCATTCCTATCCTATCTAATCAATCAAAACTTATTTTTGGATAAAGAAAATTAAAAATTCGAATACAGTTACAGATTTCAATTTAAGATGACAAATGAGTGAAATGATTGTTAACGGTGTCAATGAATGCCACAGAATTATAAAAAGAAGTTTGTCCTAACATCAACGATAATATGAAGTCTTCAAAGCGATGGTTCGTGTGGGACGGACTCGGAATAACTTGTGCTATGTTTACATATTTTCTTATCGGTTATGCCGAATTTGTTGTAGTTGGCGTGATGCTACTTCCCGAGCTAGCGACTACAACATGGGGTCTTTTTCATTCAATTCTATTCACAATACTTGCGATTTTAGCCGTAGCTGCTCACATACGATCCATGATTACTGATCCGGTAAGCTTTTTGTACATATATTTGACATTACTTTATAGTTTCGTGTACATAGATTATTCAAATTGTCAAGATATCGTATCGTTTGGTTAGTGTAAAATATCATTAGAATGCTCTTAGAATGTCTCAAGTGTGTTCTAATTGGATGACTTTAAAGCACAAAGTAGAAGGAAGATGGTTTAAGGTTCTTTTTCAAAACACTTTCTCTCAGACAATATGTATACTTTAAAAATCAAATTTGACTCATTAAGAATTGAACACATCATGAATTGTTCTCAGAGGACAGGCACTCATTTGCATGTGAGAATGGCACATTTGTTTATCTCTGTCATTTATCCACATATTGAATTTTTGGGAAATTAATTGCACTGCATGTCCATCACTAACCAAAATCTTGAACAAATTTCTATTTTTTTTCAGGGCACTATTCCATTAGGTAATTGTACAAAAGAAAATATTCAAAAGTTAGATATGAGAGAAGGGGAAGTTGTGTTCAGATGTACAAGATGCGAGTGTATTAAAACTGACAGAGCTCATCACTGCAGGTTTGAAAAATAAATGTTTTTTGTGTGAAACAGACATCTTTCAAGCACACAAAATGAAAATCCATCAAAATCTACGCATGATTATCAATGCAATACTCAAAAGATAACGTTGAATATTTATTTCTTGTAGCACCTGCCAAAGATGCATAAGGTATGTGTCAATTTATGTGGGTAACAAATTTTATCATTTGAATTGCAAGATATTAAAATGTGTAGGGAAAATATCGATAATTGTTGGAAACAGATTATAAAATTATTCATTATTAATTGCATTACTTTTTACTTTCTGTTCTTGTAGGAAAATGGACCATCATTGTCCATGGTAAGGCATACAAAACATTTGAATGCATACTTTAAAGATTTCATTTTCTCAACCTTTAACATTTTATTATTTTGAACAGGATAAATAATTGCGTAGGAGCAAGTAATCAGAAATTCTTCGTGTTATTCACGGTAGGGTGCAATTCATCAAATGGTGTTTGTACTTTCTACCTCATTATTAACCTGCATCAAATATTTTTTCTAGTTCTACATCATGGTTATATCAATTTATGCATTATATCTTTCTGTAAGACAGTTTTTTATGTGTCAACGCCAAGAATGGGAAGGTGAGTTTTTGCACCAAAGATATCCTAAACTCAACTATTCTTACTCTATTGTATAATCATCTTTAATGGACTTCCCCTACAACACTTTTATGTCTTTAGAGTGTACATATCTCAAAGTTCCAGCTGCCATGGTCTGCATAATATTCCTAATCTTTGAAGGAGTTTTATTTGGCTTGTTTACGCTTGCTATGTTCTGTACGCAAGTGTGCTCAATCTGCAAAGATGAAACAGTAAGCATTTAGTGTAATCCTAAATCTTCACTGAAACTTTGTTGCTTGAGTTTAGTATTTATTCACATTAAAAGGGCTTTACCTGCAACAACACATTAAAACTTTTAGGGAATTGAAAATCTCAAAAAAGAGAAAGTTGAAAAAGAGGAAGACAAATCACTGTAAGTTACCTTGTGACATGTGAAAAACAGGATAGAAAAATAACATTGATGCTCAATATCTTGAAATCTTTCAGATATGATAACCTTCAAGATGTGTTTGGAGGGCATTTTTCAATAAAATGGTTTTCACCATTTTCTCATCCAGAGATGAACAGAAGGAAATCACCTTTCTCTTATTATGAAGTTTAATTGGCTACTCCAAGTCAGTCCAAAATCATATTTCCAAGACCTGGTTTCAATTTGAGAACAATTAACAGAGAACAAAACACCTGCCGAACTCATAACAAGGGCTTACATGATATTGTCTCTTGTTTATGTCTCTTGAAAGATGGTCAGGAAATGATCACATCCATCCATGATGCATTGGTCAGGCAAAACAAGCTCATTCTGCATGTTGAACGAGGGATATAGCAAAATGTTTGCAACCAAGAAAGACTATAACCTAACCATGTGATGCACCAGATTTTGTAATGTCTTTGTGATTTATTTCTTACATGAATAAAAGCTTTGGACTTCTATAATGGCTACAAATATTCTACAACTACACAATTATACAAGCACATCACACAGTATGCTAGTCTAATATTTGAAATATTTATAATATTTGATCATAAAGACTGAATCAGAATTGATCCTAGGTCTTGCTGACATAACTCACGACTATGAAGTAAAAATCCAGCGTAGTTACCCAAACCATAGGAGCAGTTGGTCGGTCAATGAAGTTCATACAGTTTTGCATTTCAACAATCAACTCTGTGATTCTTCTCAAGATTGTAAAGTCCTCTTCAAAAATCTTTTCCTTGACTTGTAAACCACAAGTAAAATAAACAATTCTGTGCTGTAAAAAGTATGCATCACGCATTCTACAAAAGCAACGGAAAATTATTTTATTCCAAATCCATAATTATACAAAAAAGATTGTGAGTGGATATTTGGGCTGAATGAATGACTTGAAAAGTGACCAGAGATACATGACATGCATGAGTCATACAATGTTCATCTACAATGAAATCCCTATACATGGATTGGTGAGCCCCTTCAATTTGGTGAGCTTTTGAGTTGATGGGCACTGAGCTTTTCAGTTGATGGGCACATCCCTTTCACAGGATAGCCTTTTAAAACAAATTTAGAAATCCTACCCATCAGTATCTTCCCCCCAATCCACCGCGTCTAGGTTGTCCTCTGTTGTATCCAGCATTCCTAGGATGTCCTCTCTGGCCACCACGATTAATGCCACCGCGCCCTCTGTGTCCTCGTGATCCAGCAGGACCCCCACGTCGTGTAGGATCATTATAGCCACCATATTCGTATTGTTCTGGACGTGAAGAATCCGGGCCTGCTTCACGCCCGCGATACCGTGGATCACTTGGATCGTCACGATACGGCTGCTGACCATATGCATGAGTGTCTGTCACCTCACGACGATCGGCCATTGGTCGAGCTTCATATCCGCCAAGTCTAGAAATCAAATAAATAATTAAAATTCATTGTACAAGCTTGAATTTGAAATACAATTCCATACTTGAGGCATTAAAAATTGACTGCAGAAGTTTCTTCTACTTTACCTTCCAGTATTCTCTATTCTTTTTTGTCCCACCTCATCAGGTCTTCTCTCCCCCTCAGTTGCATGTGCTGCTTCCCCACCACCACCTGTGGGTGCTTCTCTGGGCTCCTGCACACCAGCTTGAGCCCCCTCCGCCACACGGGGCCACTCTCGGGGGGGAGGGCTCATTCTTCGCTCTCCATACGGGCCTGGGCCAGCTCTATCCGAGACCACGCGGATGTCACGAGGTCGAGGGTCACCGTGCATCTCACGTGACCTATCCCAGTCTCTGTACGGGGGTGGTGGTATATCATCTCTTCCGGGGGGAGCATCTCTCGGATCTCTACGATAGTCACGACCATCTGGATCACGGTATCCTTCCCTGGGAAATGGCCGGCCATAATCTTCACGCATGCGCTGTCTGGCATACTCGTCCCTGCGTTGGGCCAAATCGTCATCTAAAGGACCGATATATCTACTGTATTCTTCTCTTGGCAAAGGTCTCCCTCGTTCACGTGCGTAGTCGTCTGGTGGGCCAGGACGGTCTAACATAACGAGGAACAAAGAACATAGACATAATTCGCGGTAGAACTATACATAAGGCAATCACTATACCGGTGCAAACAATTTCATTGTACTTACATGGTAAATCGCCCCTTGGAGGATATCTGTCGTAGTACTCTCGTTGTGCAAGTCTGTCCCGGTCTGCCAATCTATCTCTGTCTGCTAATGCCGCAAGTCTGTCTCTATCCACAAGTCTATCACGGTCAGCAGCTAGAGCCAATCTCTCTCGTTCCGTCAACCTGTCCCGCTCGGCCAGAGGCAACCTGTCTCGTTCAGCTAACGCCAGTCTATCACGGTCAGCAAGCGCCAGTCTGTCTCGGCCTGCCAGGACTAATCTATCCCGATCACTGAGTCTATCGAGATCTGCAAGTCTTTCGCGATCCAGACGTTCGTTCATCAGGTCTCTTGCAGCTAATTTTTCTCTCTCGCGCGCAGCCAGCTATGAAAAAGGAGCTTGTTGTTAGACCTGCTGAGATAGATAGAACAGGCTATGCATTTCTGAATAACTCATCCATTACCCACTAGATAACCAGTGTAGATAATCACTTTATATTTGCTTAATGTGATTACATAAAGTGATATATATTCAAGATCTTCGACATTTCGAGCAATGGCTAACTTTGATCTTAAAAACATGCAAATCCTGGTCTACACTCCACTAGATTTCGATTAGGCTTTTCGCAATGACAAACGTTAAAGCGTGTTTACCACAACAACGATTTGAAACTCTTCTCCACACTTACCTCGTATTCATCTCGTGTCAAAGTTGCGGTATTTCGTGCGGTCTGCTTGTCATATTCCTCCCTGGAGAGATATTCTTCCCTGGAAAGATATTCTTTATCACGAGCTGGAAGTCGCTCGTACTCATCTCGCGTCAACAGCGATTTTGCTCTGACGGAAAGTTCGTCGTAATCCTTGATTGAAGTCGCCGGAGTAACGAGCTCGTAATCCTTGCTAATTGATGTGATATCATCAGGTTTCTGGTAATCTCTGCCAGCCACCAAAGATTGATCGTATCCCTTGGGTGCATCGCTGTCCTTAGATCGTGCCTCGGTCTCCTTGTCCGCAGGGTGAGCACCAGTCTCTAAAAGCAGTAACTTCCTAGTGCTTGGCGGTAGCTGCGCGTACTCCTCTCGGGACAACACATCCTTCGCCCTTTGCGAGAGACGGTCATATTCATCCGGGGTTGGGACCGCACCTAGCTCTAACTTCGAAGAACCGCTGTCAATGGAACTTCTACTTGAGGCCGACTGATCCTCTCTTGTTACCTGAACGTCCTCTCTTGATCCCCTATTATCCTCACTTCTCGGCTTTTCGCTGTAATATCCACCAGCTTGCACAATTCGTCCGGTGCTTTCGTCAACGTAAAGACGCGGCTCGCGACCGTCATATGGCGAGACACTTCGATCCTCCTCCGGACTTGCTTTTACTGGATCAGGCGATGCGACACCTCGCTTCAAAGGAGGGCTTTCTCGTGCATCTCCCGGTTCTTCCTTCATTTTCTTGTACATCGCAGACGCAAGCTCCTTCTCTTCATCGCTGTCTTGTTCCGCATCATCTTTTTTCTCGGTTTTTCCAACGACAACACCCATCGCTTGTTGTATCATCTCATCAATCAATGGCGACTTATGTTTCATGAACATTGCCAAGTGCTTCGGTCCACGCAAGTGTAAATTCTTAGCAGACAAAGTCGCGAATTGAACATCACAAAGTTGACAGAAATACTTCGCTTGTTCACCTGTGTTCACAACATACTCAGCACCGACTGCATTCTTAGGCAGACCACTTGATGCTTGCTCTTTACCTTGAACGGAAGAAAATTTAGATTGCTTCTTCAGTATCGACTTTAATGGCCTGGACCCGAACTCATCTGTTTCGTCCGAGACTTCAATATCATCTCCATATTCCTCACCAAGTCTGTGTAGTTCCGAAGGAAGTCCTTCGCTCTCAGCTGTCGCCGAAGTTACGGGTCGTAATGCGGACGATGTGAGAGTTGTGTTCCCCCCGGATCCAAGAGCACTGACCTGACTGAGCAAGGTTTTTAATGCTCGGTCAGTAGAAGAGATTCCACTTTTACGGGGGAGAGAAGTGCTTTTCTCGCTCGGCTGGATATACGTCAGGGCAGAATTTGGGTTGACTGGTGTGGTTACTTGAACGTTAGGTGGTGGTACAGGTATTGGGTGTCCCAAACCCGGTCTAGTTGGAAAGGGACCGGCCACCGGTACCATCCCAAGTGGTGGAGGTGGCACGGATATCAGAGGCCCGGACAGCGGAGGACCGGAAAGCGGAGGCATAAACGGACTGCCTGGTAATGGGAACGGTGGTCGTCCAGTCATCGGTAAACCACGACCCAAGTTCTCAACTCTGGCAAGATTTGCGAGAAGATCTTTCTGTAGCTCACCCAACTCCTCCTCGTAATTATAACGATCGGATTTCTTTCTTCTCTTCTCGTCTCTGTTATCAGTCTCTCGTTTCTTCTCATCGCTTCTACTCTCAGTCTCTCTTTTTTTATCCCCCGTCTCCTCGCCAGTCTTTCCCTGTCCTCTTGCTTTACGCGTGCTGCTGTCCGACCGACGTTTTTCAGCCTCACTCGGACGCTTATCCTCTCCGTCTTTAAAATCACTCTCAAACTTATCCTTGAGACTGCCTTTCATCTTGACATCAATATCTTCATAGTCACTTGCATCTTCGAATATCTTATCTCCCTCGCTGTTCACTCGTTGTCTTTTCTTGTCGTCTTCGCGAGCGGTCTTCGACTCCTCCGTCCGTTTTGTCTTCCTCGTGTCATCTTCCATTGTTCCTTCCTTCTCCTTGTATTTCTTCTCTTCCTTTCTATCGCCTCGTTTCAATTCCTTCTCATCGGATTTCTTTCGTTCAGATTTCTCACCCTTGTCTTTCCCATCTTCCTCTTTTCCTCCAGACCAGTTCGACACAGTCCACTTGGCCAAGACTTTTCCTTTCGCGTCCTTACTCTTGGCTTTAGCTTGTGAGAGCGAACCCTCCGCTTTATCCTTATCTTTGCTTTGCCCTTTTTCGTCCGAACTTCTTTCGTCTTTCTCTTTCTTTCTTTTCTCGGGACTTGGCGTGCGTCTCGATCTCTTGCTAGACCTGTCCCGGGACGAGCTTCTTGATCGTTTCCTGGAACTGTATCGGCTTTTTCTTCCACTGCTTCGACTCCTGCTATCACTTCGACTACGGCTCCGTCGTCGTCTACAAAAATAGACGAGGGAATACAAACTAAGAAACATGCGTCAAAAGTGCGAATGAACTTGTGTAAAGATCGTCATTTTTGGGGCATTCTTCATCTGATAAAACGTTGGTGTTTTTTTTTATGAAGGCCTAATGTGAAATTGGCAGATATTGTATACATCTAATCTAACACACAAAGGGGAAACTGCCGAAAATGAAACTGGTTAATTCTGTGAAGCTAAGGATGACCGGGGTTCGTCATACAACTCTACCTTTCTCGGCTTCTACTTCGGCTTCTGCTGTAACTTCTTCGATCTCTTCGAGATTCGCGTTTCTCCGGAGGACTGGATTTCCTGTCCTGCTTTTCCACAGGTATGGCTTGATCGGAGGCAAGCGACAAAACATTGCTATCTTGCTTGAACTGTTGGCTTCCTTCATCGCTGCCGACACTCCTTGCACTACTACCAGCCAAGGCAGCACCTGTTCCTTCGAGATCCAGACCAGCCAAGCCACCCATACCATGTACACCGAAAATCTTCTGCATCAACTCCAAACCACCCTGTCTCTCGGTGAGATAGCGGATATCTGGGAACTGCCGTTTCAGTAACTCGAGCAGAAGCGTGCGTTCCATGTCTTTACAGGCATCTTGTCTGTCATCCGACTCCCTGACTTCCTCCATCTTGCTCGTACCATAATTCTCCACCTTCTTAACACCCTGGTCAGCAGCACTACTATCATCTCGGAGATGAGCAAAAGCTCCACCAAAAAAGCCTTTCAATCCTGATCGAGTTTCATCAGCAGCGTTGTCAACACTCTGGTGACCGTAGTCGAAAACAACAGACCCTTTTCCATCTTCTTTCTCAACGATTCCACGCTGTTTGTTTATAACCTTCCTGAGATCATCATCTTCTTCAGTCTTCCTGTCACCTTTTCTCAAAATCACTCGTTCACTGTCGGAATCGCTCGTGTATTTGTCGTCGTCGTAGTCCTTTCGTCTCTCGCTCCGACGATCAGACTTGCTGTCTCTCTTGTCTCGTTTATCGCTCTTCGAGTCATCTCTGGAATACCGATCACGAGAACCACGATCCTTCGACCCCTCCCGGGAATACCGATCCTTCGATTCTCCCTTCGAATACCGCCCCCCGGAGTCATCTTTGGAATACTTATCTTTTGTATCATCCTTGGAGTACCTATCCCGGGGGGTGCTGCTATCAGATTTTTCTGACTGGTTCCTTAAGCCAGGTGCCACCCATTTGTACTTATCACTGAAAGTTGTGCCTTTACCTCTCCCCCGTCCACGGGCCTCGGTAGTTTGCCCTCGTTCTTTGCCTTCAGCGCCAGCAGGATTGCTGTCTCGTTTTGAGACTTTCAGAATTTCCGCTCTTTTTTTCCCGTATTCTTCTTCGCGTCGTTTCGCCCATTTTCCGCGTTCCTCTTCGTCTTCTTTCAATTTCTTCTCCAGTTCTTTCTTCTCTTTCTTATCCAAAGTCACCTAAAGATTCAAGGGTCCAGTTACACACGCACTAAACCGTTACTATAAAATAACCACATTAGTGTCAAAGAAGAAATAACTCAGAGAAAGTGATATTCTTGCATTCTTCTGCAAAACTGTGCTGCCTTGGTCTTTGAAAAACTTGATAGTTTAACTTTAGGCACGCTCTTAGATCCTGACTAATATTATTTTAAGATACATTCCGGCAAAGTATAGCTAAGCTGGAAAACCGAAGCCTCAAAAGATTGTTTTAATCCCGCTGCCAAAAATGGCATCCCTAGACTAAGTTCGTCTCCCTATAAAATTCTCCCATTGCTGGTAGCCGATATAGCTTACAAAGCGCAGTACATAGAAGTGATAGAACAACAAACTACTTCTGGCCGCTTGTAATGAAATAAATGCACAAAGATTGCTTGTGTCAGTCGTTCTTACCCGAGGCATCCCCATTCCCATGGCGTCCTCTTCGTCGGCTTGAATGTCCACGACAACCGAACGAGAATTGGCGTCGTCCACGGAATCCCCGGCGATATTCACTTTAATTTTATCGAAGTTTTCAATCGGCGGTGAGATGGTTCTTTTGATTTTATCCCTGAGGTCCTGCATGCTCTCTTTTTCCGAGTCTGTCTCAACAGGCATCAGGCGCTGGCGTGCAGCCAGGTTGCTGGCGTGTTTCTTGCTTCTCAAATGCATCTTGTGGTTGTTTGGTGTGTTGAAGGTCATACAGCACAGGTCGCAGGAGATCTTGATCTGACCATGGCCTTCCATACGTACTTGATGGTCTTTGCTGGTCACATGTTCTGTGTACGCGACCTGTAACAGAGTGAGCATGGTTATTTTAATTTCACCATCACCTTGGGGGTGAGATGTCTTGCACCATTGAGACTGAACTGTAGCCTTCAGCAGCATCACCAACTACAGTTTACTATGATGTCACCACCATCTAATTTAAAAGCTTCAAGATTATTTTACCTCTGAACGACAATCCATGTCACAGATGCCACAGTAATATGCAGACACTGTCTCTGTGATGGGTTCAACCTTGTTCATTATCACTAAACATTTATCACTGGTATCCACTTCGTTTGTGTCCAGATCCACCTCGACACCTTTCCCCTGCTCGGCTCTCTTTTCCACCGCCTTCTCATGCCTTGGTCCCTTCGCATGGTCTTGATAATGCTCATCATTCACACAGTCTAAATCACAAACCTCACAGTAGTGGGGTGAGTAATATTTGATGCTAACAAATGGGTCTTCCTGTTCAGTGTCAGTGTACGGCTTGCCATAGACTGGATTCTTCAAAGCTGTTTTCTGAACTAAAGGCATATGACTCTGCTTTTTGCAATGCTGTGTTAACAACAGCCTTGTCTCAAAATTCTGCTTGCATCCAGCACACGAGTGACTCTTTGCCAGTTCGCTTTCCCGACCAGCCTTCACAGCCTTTGCATGTTTCTTAGTTTTGCTATGGGTTGTGTACGTTTGCTCGGATTTAAAACGCTTGCAACAAAAACGACAGGCATAATAGGATGATGGTTTCAATGTTGGCTGTTGACTGGTGGTGGGTGAAGGCTCTGTTGTGCCTGTATTTGATTCTCCACCTTCAGTCTTGCCTTGTTTTTTGTTGATACTGAAGGATATACGACTTTTTCGCATCATGCAACTACACAAAATGACCAAAACATTTAATTAAGCAAAGATGAGCAATAAATCATTATGAAAGTATTATTTCAGCTGTATATAATTAGGTAAATACTTAGTGTAATTGTTTATCATTGCTGATGGAAACAGTGATATAAAAGAGATGCTTGTCCTGAACACACCTTTTTGGTCTTGGTTGCTTTAAAACAATTTATCAGCAAAACATAAACCTGCAACTCTTGGATGCTTCTGTTTTTATACTTCTCCTACGAATGGCAGAAATAACAGTGTTAACTCATATCAAACACACACAAAATGAACATCAAAAATTGAAACCATTTTAACCTGTTTTGTTCGATATAATCCTGCTATGCTATGCTTTGCAATTCAAATAGATTTATTCTGTACTTCTTCTGTAAATACAAAATAAATGTTATCCAACAGATTACAAAAAAGACTCGAGATGGCCAAAACATGCTGGGCTAAAGAACATCTACCAATAGACTGCAGCATCACAAACATTACTTTCTCAATCATATAATATATTAAATATAATGGACTGCTATACAATTACTTTTTCATGACTACGTATCAAATTTCTATGAGGAAATGATTATTGCATTCAAAATTTTCAACATCAAAAAAGACCATGAAAAATTGGTGAATAAAGCCACTCATCCAGCAAGTTACTGCTTCAGGATTTTTAAAAAAAATACATAAAATGTCTTGTAGGTTGTAAAAGCCAGCAGCCTTGATCCTGGAAGTACCCTACGGGTTTCAAAATAGTAATTGGGTTTACACTGAAGATAGTAAAAGAGAAAAAGCAAATCCTTTTTATTCTTACCTTTCATTTGGATTCTATTCAATTCAAAATTAAAATTTTCCAGAGGATTGAGAATTGCACTATCTAGTTCAGGAAATCAGGTTAAGCTATTTTGTCCTTCATCCTTAGAGCAACTGCATCACAACTTTGCTGCCATACAAGACCTTAAATCATTACATCTACACTTTTATAACCCGAGGTCATATTTTCCAGTGCTCAATGAATCCTTGTTTATTGTACGTCAATTTTTTACGCTGAAACATGCCAGATTGCCCACGAATGGACAAAGAGGGGCAACCCAACCATATCCAATCAGATGTATGGCATGTTGTTTAGCATGTTAAGACATAAATGCATCTTTTTTGCATAAATGCATCATATTTTGTACTATGCCATCTTTATGTGCACATTATACAATCAAATCTTGCAGATTCTTTAAAGACGACCCCCAATCTTGTGCTCTAATGCATTGCATCGCCGCGAACTGCGCATATTCGTATTAAATGTGAACCATTTTAGCTCAATTTGTGGCACGCCAGTTGCAGTTCTAAAGTGATTTGCTAGACTTCATATTTTAGCGTGCAAAAGAACACTAATCTTTTATCTCACGGAGAAATGGGTATAAAATATTCTGAATGAAATACCCTGTTTCACCCATTCGTTTTTCCCCATTTACAATGTCTCTATACCTCACAATTTATTACAAATATAAAATTACATCAAATATATATTTCATAAATAATACAGTAAAAATCTCAACACAACTGCTTTCAACAAGCGGCAAGTTAAACACTTTCTAACACATTACAGTACTCTTCCAGCTAAAAAAATCTTCTAAAATATCCACGGAAATTGCGATTTAAACTCACAAACCTTTTAGTTGCCTGGATCTTTAGAAAACGTGTACTTTCGCCACGTTTGGGCTGCTAAATCGTAGCTAAGTCTGTGGCCATCTTGTCCATCGCATGTGGACAATCGACAACCGAGTTCATTGGATTGGAAACTGGAACCAACCGGAAATAATTATGCAGATTAAATTTACAGGTGAAGGTTCAAATTTTAGTCATGAAAAAGCATAGAGAAATCCCTTGACTTTTTACATTCAGGACTAAAATTTCATTAAAAAACTGGTTCAGTCTTTCAATAAGAGTAAACAACACAGCCCTAATAATGAGCGTTATGCCATTTAATAAAAAATTGACAGAAGGAAATATGGAAATATTTAATATTTGACCATCCATAATAATTGTCACAGGTGTAAACTTAATGAAAACAATTATATTTACAGATATCTCCCAACATTTAAATCAAAATTGCATTACCGAAAAACTAAGAGAGATAGGAAATTAACTGTCTACACATGTATTTATGTCATACAACGTTGCCTTGACACGCCATATTGTATTTTATATAGTCCTTTTAACTTGTAAACATTACATACACTATTTACATATTAATATCTTTATAACAACAAATAAAATATGATTTGATCACTTGGCTTACACACAACAACCAGTTCCTCTCAACTTACAAATATCCCAACAGTTCTTTTCGATCAATAACAGTTAGCACATCAAAAATTTGTAGCAAGCAAGCCAAGGAACACAGGCTGCAACCCTGACTTCTCTATTTTATCATTTTCTTTTCACAATCAACTTGAAATTGGTTCAGCCTTTATTTTCTCCTCATCCTGAAATTTAAAATGCAATAGAAATATTACTCTAAATCCTGTGTGTAAAAATATCATCCCATACCAAAAAGAGAGTTTGTAAACTTACAGTATTCTTGTTCTGATTAGATGTTCTATTTCTCCAGGTACCACGGTTACCCCAGTTACCTCTGTAGCCACCCCGTGCTCCACGGTTGTTGGTTCTGTTCTGCTGGTTACGTTCGCCATCACGATCATTGTTACCACCACGGTATCCACCTCTACCACGTCCTCGTCCTCTACCTCTACCCCTCCATCCACGACCTCGTCCGTAGCCACGAGAATATGAACCACTCACACCAAATGTCTCAACATTCAGTTTACGCTCTTCTTGCCAGTTTCCCGTTCTAGATACAAAAAAAAGGTCAATGCAACCAATTTAAGATTTCAAGCACTTTGCAAACAGTTCTATATGCAAGCACTTTGGAAATACTTTCAAAGGAAAAGACTTTAACTCTTTTTAACTCACTTTCGTCCTTGTTCTGATGGTAATGGGTCACTTGAGATAAAATCAAAGAATGACTTGGATTTGTCATAGTAAACACCATCAGCTCCTGGACTCTCCACTTCAACTTCATTTTCAACTATCACCTAGAAAATATAGAATTAACATGCATGGTTAGTTTCATCAAGGTTGGTATTCTGTATTACAAGAGAGGTGTCATTGAAACTCACCTCTTCTTCTTGTGATGATATCTTCATTTTCTCTATCTCAGATTTCAGTTCTAATTCTATTTTTTCTTTATCAAATCTTGCATTTGAACTTTCAAAATCAAATTCTCCATTAAACTTTATTGGCTTTCCCTTCTTTGTGCTTCCAGATTGCTGTTGGGGTCCACTTCCTTTTTGACCACCTCCTTGAGCTAGAAGAAATTGCGAAGCAAATTTAACCACAAGGATTTTACCTGCACTAAGATGTGCCGTTAAACATCTGAAATTTAGGGCAAGCAAACAATTGGGACATTGGGATTGAGGTATAAAATTTGTTAAATAGTTTAGATGTGTTTCTCAAAGGCATTTAAAATGCAGTTAAACCAACCTTTTGTCTTATTTTCATTCACTTTCTGGTTTTTTGGCGCTTCTTCATTTTCCTCCCTTTTCTCAGCTGGTTTATTGGGTCCATTTTGGTTGGTTTCCAACGAGTTTCTTCGAGATCCTGACCTCCTTCTAGGTCTTCCAGTTTGGGTTGATTTCTGACTTGGTGGCTGAGGAGTTTGTGTTTCAGACTCAAGAGTTCTAGTTTGCGTCACAGAACCGATTGGGGCAACATTCACAGGTGGGCTTGGTGTTCTGCTTTGAACAAGAGGCACACCCATTGGTGACCTTGCACGGCCTGGATTGATGCCAGGTTGAGGTACGGGTGAGTATGCTGGATGCTGGGCACCATAGCCATAAGGGTGGGTAAAGTTTCCGTAACCAGCAGGGTAGGATGTTGCATTTGGAAAATGTGAAAAGTTTGAACCTACAGCTCCTTGCTAAAAATAACATGAAAGCAGAAGAAAAAGTTGTTAATTATTGACAGATCACCAGAAATTCAAACAAAATAAGTTAAATAACATGTACTTTTGGTAAGCAAAACACAAAAATGACATTATCAATGGAAGTACTGTGCATGCTTCATCATGCAAGACAGATCCTGAAAAATAGCAAAGACTACAAATTGACATTGATTGAAAATTAATTTTACTCAAAAGCATGCACAATTCAACTTAGATACAATTCCAACTGTTCAAAAAAAGCAACGTCAGGATTTAGGATTATGATGCAACTGTTCTCCAGATGATATTTCAGACATGAATTTTATAATATCTGTCTTTCCAGTTTCCAATGACGAAAAAACAAACCTGGAGAATTGAAGGATCTTGATTGACCGTGCTGATAACTTTAGGGGCTTTCGAGACATGTAGATCTTTAATATCGCTGCCTCTAAAGACGATATACTCATAAACTTCATTACGGGGCCCAACTTGTTTTTCAGCACTTCTATCCTCTGTACCATACGAGCGAACTGCAAAAACAGGAAAATATTTAAGTAAATGACTTGTTCACGGGATCCCCTAGAACGTTCATCCCTAGAAAGAGGAGAAACCGCAGTAAAATTACCTACCATTAGCCAACGTAACTGTCGAGTCCTTCGTGTCAATGGACCACAATATTCCTTCGTATCTTATCTCTGCCTTGGAAATAAGGCTTATAGTACTTCCTATATATGGTGTACCACCGCTCATTTTGCAAAACAGCGGTAAAAACTAAAAGATGCTTTTACAAATTCACGGATTCTTTTCTTTTTCTTTCAACCTTCTTGTTTGCAGTTTACGAAAGTTTTCAAGATGGCCGCGGACTTGGTAACCACGCTGCTATCTCATGATCATGATGTCGTGATGGCGTAGTTGATCCTCGGCCAATCAGCGTCGAACCCGCCAAAATCCAACTTTGGCGGAAGATTTCATTCTAGCGGGATTTAACCACTGAGCTATATAGTCATATCATGAATAGTTAGTAAAAGAAATAAAGAAGAAAGATCAAACTTTAATATTCCCCGAAAATCGAACAGAATCAACGAAGATAAAAAATAAAAACTTGTGAAATAAATACATACAATTTAGGCCCAAATTGTACCGGCGAATCAAGCGGCTATACTAAATACAAAATTAACAAACTAAGCCGTTCAGTCATTTACATTGAGTTTACTTTCAAGAATGATGATTATTTTCACGTTAAAAGCCAACAAGTATTGTTTCAAAACACTAAAGGAATATCAAAACACTAAAATTTCTCGCTAAAAACACTTAAAAAACGTTTAGGCGTTGAAATCTTGTCATTTCCAAGCGTGTGCCTTATTAGTCGTTTTCTGTGCATATACTTGTTAGGGACCGCCTCCCGAAACCACGAAAAGCTTAAATACGTTAAATTTATCTTCGCTCTCAAGGCTAGCCACTGTAGCTGATTCGTCTATGACGCGCTAGGCGTGTGGCAATGCATACTCTGTTTCTCACTGAGACGTAACGGTTAGGTGCACATACATCATGGTCTGGGGGCCGTAGTGCATCTCCCCCTTAGACGGCCGTTAAGATGTGAGTTATGGGGGGGAGTTCTTCCTATAGCAACTGTCCTTGCACCTTTCGTAGTTGTAACTATGTTGGTATATTGCAGCCGGTTGTATAACCAGGTTAGATTGTGGCATAGGCTGGATGATCTCTTTTGGGTGTTTTTACATTCTTTCCCAATTTTTTTTTTTGGCATGCTTTCCAAATTTTTCTTTTACATACAAAAAAAAACTGTTATTAAACATATATGGAATGGATATAAAAATTTATATCGACTGAAAACCACTTTAATTTACCCCTGAATACTCTCCCCAGTCTCTGCATGAATGAGTCTCTGAATTAAACAATAGTAAAATACCAGAAAACATTCATAAACATCAAACATCTTCATCAACCTTACAGTAGTAAAACAGCGACAAAGACATTCAGACAGTCAACTCTGCGTTCTCGTTAGTGCCTTCAGCCCGAGAACTGTCAATCAAAAGTCTGGATAAATCCCTTAGCTTTCCCTGCGAGTTTTTAAATTCATATGTCAAAATATCTGACATTGAAAACAACTCAAGTTTTTCTACTAATTGTGGACTTAGTTTATTCATTAATACTGAGATAGTATGAAAGAAGACTTCACCATTCTCCATGAGATAGTTTGAAAGAAGACTTCACCATTGTTGGGTATACCAGTACAGTATGGTAAATTGGTAATCCAGGTTCTACCATATCCCAATGGTAGAACGTAACCGAACGTAAAATTGTAAAAAGAAGCTTTACGCCCGTAATTTTTTGACCAGCGCTGACAAAATTCCCACCACTGATTCCCAAACTGATTCCCACCTTCCCACCTCTCGACAGTGGGTAATTTTTTTTTGTCCAATAGGATTAGTGATTCGTTGTCATGTGACAGTACGAGGGAGCGGCGGTGCGAGGCATTTTCAAAATTTTGTTGTAGTTCTGGTTTGCTGTTTGAGAACAGAATTGCTGTAAAATGTTTATCAAATTCCTTAAATTAATTTCTTTAAACCGGTTTTATTAAGCCAGACAAAGAAAAGAGGTATGTTCTTGTGTTTTATTGTAAAGTACTCCACAGTCATGGCCTAAAAGTGATTAAATTTCTGTGTTAAATTCGACCTCGTGTTCGGCCATATTTTGGCTGCGTCCGTGTTAAATCTTCAGCGATGTTTTTTTGTTATTCGCAAAGAAATACTTGGATATGATATTCTGGTTATGCTTTAGGTTGAAATTGCTTTACAATAGCTGTTTATTTCTGTCGTTTTAGGCTTATTGCGAGCAAAATAAATCGCTTGTCAAGGGTATATTCAAGACTGAAAAAGTCAAGTCCATTGAAGGAGTTCCAAAAATCATCACTACCTTGCTCAATAAAAGGTAAAAGTTAGGTGCTTTATTATGTATATTACATTTCCTTTTCTCGTACTTTATTAGTAAAATATGAAATGGTATTTTTCTTCCCTGTTTTTTTTTTGTAAATTTAATGGATAATGTACCACATGTAGTGATAAAGTGAAGCGACGAAAGTGCTTACAGTAGCATAAAATAATTCTTCCTACGAAATAATTTCTGGCGAAAAACCCGCCAAGTAGTCGAATTGTACAAATCATGAACATGAATAATCTTTTAATTCGTGGTTGTATATATTTTGTGTAAAGCCGAGAGTAAAATGATTTGAATTTTTGAATTTTTGATTGAAAATACTTGAATTGAAAAAATGCAACAAACATTTACATCACTTATTACACCTATTAGTTTGCATTTATGACTGTTGAAAATTTGCCAGCACGCCAGGAACTAGCTGGCATGCAAAATCCAAAGCAAAGTAATTATATTTATCAAAATCTAATATAAAAAAATTATATTAAAATTATACAATATGCACGCCTAAAAACTTAGCGTGCGGTATTCAACATGGCTGCTATAATTGGGTTCGACGAAGAAGAAGGCATTCTAATTGTATTCTAATCGCATGCTAATTGTGACTCGCGCGGTGTCCCGCGTCGTTTTGCATGCTATTCGATCTTAGACTTTGACGCCATCTTGGATGGACTATGTCTCACTCGGTTTCGTGTGTGACGTACTTGATTTTGGAATCCTTTGAGTTTTGCTATTTCTGAACTTTAACTCTAGCACAAGTTGTTCACATTTTGTTCTGCAGTCTTTCTGCAATCGTAATTTTTTTTTCAATGTTTTGTTATTCGCCTTAAAGAAACTTTAGCCTTGTATTTGCCTTGTTTCTTCCTATATTTATTGTCACTGCCAATTGTCATAATTATGCACTAGACTAGAGTTTTATATATTTCGCCGTATATTAGCAAGAAAAAGTCCATAATAAAAAATCGCACTTGCCTAATCTTTGATTACTACTAGTATATTACATATACTTTATATAACCAAAACATATCCCTACCCACGTTCAGTTCAAACTAAAGTTCCATCAACACAAACTGACTATAACTAAACGATAGCTATATCAACAAATACATAAATTATGAACTCATTTACAAAATATCAACCCAATTTATTTGTCTTATTATGTTCGTCCCAATAGAACAGAGGTTGTCTTATCCTTAATGGATATCTACGCTGTCTTTCTTGACGTTCTGCTGGTTCTTCTTCTCTTCCTTGTGCATCACTGTCTTGGAACAGGTTGTTGGCCACTATCTTAACTCTCTTCCCACGACGTTCCAGTAAATATCTTAAAGTGAGAACAATTCCTCGTGAATCGTGATCTGGTGGTCATGTCCTTAATTAATGTCCGTAATTTTATATGCTTTGTGATTGAACCTTGATGTTCGTTTATTTTGTTTTTTTGTCAAACCAAAACTTGATTTCTTATCTTAGAATTAGATTATTTCGCCCCACGACGTTTGTCAGCATAGGCTTTGGATTTCATTTTGGTTTTGGCATACGCCTGCTTCATTTATTCGTTTGTTTATCTCTTTCATATCAGTGTTCACTTCTTAATTGGTGGGGTACCTCGTGCGAATATTCCGTCCAAAGAGCGCTGTAGCAGGCGGTATATTAGTTGTACAATGCAGGGACGCCGGAACGATGTGAGGGCAAGGGGGGCAGATTTTGGTGAAAGGGCATTCCTGTAGCGGCGCACTAATAAAGAATGTTTGCAAAACATCGTCAGTTAAACTTCGTATGGTCGTGATTTCTCTTTCCAAGATAATTTCTGTGTCTAGACGATTGTGTTATTCTTGATGCTCGTTTGTGGCACGTCTACTTCGGATATAGAATGTAATTAATCTTTTAAAATGAAAGGGCATTTTTGCCCCCCTTGCCCCTGCTGGTAAAAGGCAAGGGGGGCAGTTGCCCCTGCTGCCCCCCCCTGTTCCGGCGTCCCTGGTACAGTGTAGTGTTGCGTGTTGCGCGACTGATAATTCATGAGAAATTTCTGTAATTCTTGCTTCCAGTCTTTGTTCTCAATAACTGCAGTTTGAAGACATTTCTTCAGTGGTTTCATGAATGTCGAAAATAGAAAGCAAGTCTAACATTTTATTCAACAAGCGAACTAAACGTTTTTGAGTTTTGACAAAGATATTGTCTCATATTCTGTGCATAATATTCAAGTTAACTCATTCCAGTCAGATGTATGTAAGAGTGTTATTTAATTTTGATTTAACCACACACTTATACAACTGGCCCCTGATCTTACAGATTATTCAACATCATCAACTCTTAAGAAATATATGTCAACTATAAGCAACAATTTTTTGTTACAGTACTTGCCATGTTAGCTAATAGCTACCTGATAGTAAGTAGTGTTGCCAATCAGACAGCAATTCAAGTAGTGACATATTTTTTAATAAATATACGTAATGTTCTGACAGATTACTGTTCAAATGTGCACAAGTTACAAGGCCAAAAACTGAAGCGGATCCTCATGATGAGCAACTGTGGGACATATCAACACAAATCACTCTTGGCAAATTTCGAAAGAAACAATGGAGAGATAAGTGCATTTACAATATTTCATACAATATGGTTCATTCTATATCTTTCGTTTCCCTTCCCGGCAGCGTCAATTTTTTCGGTAGCGTTCATTTTTTCGGCAGCGTCAATTTTTTCGGTAGCGTCCATTTTTTCGGTAGCGTTCATTTTTTCGGCAGCGCCATTTTTTCGGTAGCGTCCATTTTTTCGGCAGCGTCCATTTTTTCGGTAGCATTCGTTTTTTCGGTAGCGTCCATTTTTTCGGCAGCGTTCATTTTTTCGGTAGCGTTCATTTTTTCGACAGCCTTCATTTTTTCGGTAGCGTTCGTTTTTTCGGTAGCGTCCATTTTTTCGGCAGCGTTCATTTCTCTAAACTTAAGGTCCCCTGTTAACGGCGGAAGGTATGCTGAAATATGCCACTAGTACTTTCTTGTTTGTTGATATGGCTTTTCGTTTCGCTAAATTGCGGCAGCGTTCATTTCTCCAAACGTATAAGTCCCCTGTTAACGGCGGAAGGTATGCTGAAATATGCTACTAGTACTTTCTTGTTTGTTGATATGGCTTTTCGTTTCGCTAAATTGCGGCAGCGTTCATTTCTCCAAACGTATAAGTCCCCTGTTAACGGCGGAAGGTATGCTGAAATATGCTACTAGTACTTTCTTGTTTGTTGATATGGCTTTTCGTTTCGCTAAATTGCGGCAGCGTTCATTTCTCCAAACGTATAAGTCCCCTGTTAACGGCGGAAGGTATGCTGAAATATGCTACTAGTACTTTCTTGTTTGTTGATATGGCTTTTCGTTTCGCTAAATTGCGGCAGCGTTCATTTCTCCAAACGTATAAGTCCCCTGTTAACGGCGGAAGGTATGCTGAAATATGCTACTAGTACTTTCTTGTTTGTTGATATGGCTTTTCGTTTCGCTAAATTGCGGCAGCGTTCATTTCTCCAAACGTATAAGTCCCCTGTTGACGGCGGAAGGTATGCTGAAATATGCCACTAGTACTTTCTTGTTTGTTGATATGGCTTTTCGTTTCGCTAAATTGCGGCAGCGTTCATTTTTCCAAACGTATAAGTCCCCTGTTGACGGCGGAAGGTATGCTGAAATATGCCTAGTACTTTCTTGTTTGTTGATATGGCTTTTCGGTTTCGCTAAATTGCGGCAGCGTTCATTTCTCCAAACGTATAAGTCCCCTGTTAACGGCGGAAGGTATGCTGAAATATGCTACTTGTACTTTCTTGTTTGTTGATATGGCTTTTCGTTTCGCTAAATTGCGGCAGCGTTCATTTTCCAAACGTATAAGTCCCCTGTTAACGGCGGAAGGTATGCTGAAATATGCTACTGTACTTTCTTGTTTGTTGATATGGCTTTTCGTTTCGCTAAATTGCGGCAGCGTTCATTTCTCCAAACGTATAAGTCCCCTGTTAACGGCGGAAGGTATGCTGAAATATGCTACTGTACTTTCTTGTTTGTTGATATGGCTTTTCGTTTCGCTAAATTGCGGCAGCGTTCATTTTCCAAACGTATAAGTCCCCTGTTGACGGCGGAAGGTATGCTGAAATATGCTACTAGTACTTTCTTGTTTGTTGATATGGCTTTTCGTTTCGCTAAATTGCGGCAGCGTTCATTTCTCCAAACGTATAAGTCCCCTGTTGACGGCGGAAGGTATGCTGAAATATGCTACTAGTACTTTCTTGTTTGTTGATATGGCTTTTCGTTTCGCTAAATTGCGGCAGCGTTCATTTCTCCAAACGTATAAGTCCCCTGTTGACGGCGGAAGGTATGCTGAAATATGCCACTAGTACTTTCTTGTTTGTTGATATGGCTTTTCGTTTCGCTAAATTGCGGCAGCGTTCATTTTCCAAACGTATAAGTCCCCTGTTAACGGCGGAAGGTATGCTGAAATATGCCACTAGTACTTTCTTGTTTGTTGATATGGCTTTTCGTTTCGCTAAATTGCGGCAGCGTTCATTTCTCCAAACGTATAAGTCCCCTGTTAACGGCGGAAGGTATGCTGAAATATGCTACTGTACTTTCTTGTTTGTTGATATGGCTTTTCGTTTCGCTAAATTGCGGCAGCGTTCATTTTCCAAACGTATAAGTCCCCTGTTAACGGCGGAAGGTATGCTGAAATATGCTACTGTACTTTCTTGTTTGTTGATATGGCTTTTCGTTTCGCTAAATTGCGGCAGCGTTCATTTCTCCAAACGTATAAGTCCCCTGTTAACGGCGGAAGGTATGCTGAAATATGCTACTGTACTTTCTTGTTTGTTGATATGGCTTTTCGTTTCGCTAAATTGCGGCAGCGTTCATTTCTCCAAACGTATAAGTCCCCTGTTGACGGCGGAAGGTATGCTGAAATATGCCACTAGTACTTTCTTGTTTGTTGATATGGCTTTTCGTTTCGCTAAATTGCGGCAGCGTTCATTTTTCCAAACGTATAAGTCCCCTGTTGACGGCGGAAGGTATGCTGAAATATGCCACTAGTACTTTCTTGTTTGTTGATATGGCTTTTCGTTTCGCTAAATTGCGGCAGCGTTCATTTCTCCAAACGTATAAGTCCCCTGTTGACGGCGGAAGGTATGCTGAAATATGCTACTAGTACTTTCTTGTTTGTTGATATGGCTTTTCGTTTCGCTAAATTGCGGCAGCGTTCATTTCTCCAAACGTATAAGTCCCCTGTTGACGGCGGAAGGTATGCTGAAATATGCCACTAGTACTTTCTTGTTTGTTGATATGGCTTTTCGTTTCGCTAAATTGCGGCAGCGTTCATTTTTCCAAACGTATAAGTCCCCTGTTGACGGCGGAAGGTATGCTGAAATATGCACTAGTACTTTCTTGTTTGTTGATATGGCTTTTCGTTTCGCTAAATTGCGGCAGCGTTCATTTCTCCAAACGTATAAGTCCCCTGTTAACGGCGGAAGGTATGCTGAAATATGCTACTGTACTTTCTTGTTTGTTGATATGGCTTTTCGTTTCGCTAAATTGCGGCAGCGTTCATTTTTCCAAACGTATAAGTCCCCTGTTAACGGCGGAAGGTATGCTGAAATATGCTACTAGTACTTTCTTGTTTGTTGATATGGCTTTTCGTTTCGCTAAATTGCGGCAGCGTTCATTTCTCCAAACGTATAAGTCCCCTGTTAACGGCGGAAGGTATGCTGAAATATGCTACTGTACTTTCTTGTTTGTTGATATGGCTTTTCGTTTCGCTAAATTGCGGCAGCGTTCATTTTTCCAAACGTATAAGTCCCCTGTTGACGGCGGAAGGTATGCTGAAATATGCTACTAGTACTTTCTTGTTTGTTGATATGGCTTTTCGTTTCGCTAAATTGCGGCAGCGTTCATTTTCCAAACGTATAAGTCCCCTGTTGACGGCGGAAGGTATGCTGAAATATGCACTAGTACTTTCTTGTTTGTTGATATGGCTTTTCGTTTCGCTAAATTGCGGCAGCGTTCATTTCTAAACGTATAAGTCCCCTGTTAACGGCGGAAGGTATGCTGAAATATGCTACTGTACTTTCTTGTTTGTTGATATGGCTTTTCGTTTCGCTAAATTGCGGCAGCGTTCATTTTCCAAACGTATAAGTCCCCTGTTGACGGCGGAAGGTATGCTGAAATATGCTACTAGTACTTTCTTGTTTGTTGATATGGCTTTTCGTTTCGCTAAATTGCGGCAGCGTTCATTTTTCCAAACGTATAAGTCCCCTGTTGGCGGAAGGTATGCTGAAATATGCTACTAGTACTTTCTTGTTTGTTGATATGGCTTTTCGTTTCGCTAAATTGCGGCAGCGTTCATTTTTCCAAACGTATAAGTCCCCTGTTGACGGCGGAAGGTATGCTGAAATATGCTACTAGTACTTTCTTGTTTGTTGATATGGCTTTTCGTTTCGCTAAATTGCGGCAGCGTTCATTTTTCCAAACGTATAAGTCCCCTGTTGACGGCGGAAGGTATGCTGAAATATGCTACTAGTACTTTCTTGTTTGTTGATATGGCTTTTCGTTTCGCTAAATTGCGGCAGCGTTCATTTTTCCAAACGTATAAGTCCCCTGTTGACGGCGGAAGGTATGCTGAAATATGCCACTAGTACTTTCTTGTTTGTTGATATGGCTTTTCGTTTCGCTAAATTGCGGCAGCGTTCATTTTCCAAACGTATAAGTCCCCTGTTAACGGCGGAAGGTATGCTGAAATATGCTACTGTACTTTCTTGTTTGTTGATATGGCTTTTCGTTTCGCTAAATTGCGGCAGCGTTCATTTCTCCAAACGTATAAGTCCCCTGTTAACGGCGGAAGGTATGCTGAAATATGCTACTGTACTTTCTTGTTTGTTGATATGGCTTTTCGTTTCGCTAAATTGCGGCAGCGTTCATTTCTCCAAACGTATAAGTCCCCTGTTAACGGCGGAAGGTATGCTGAAATATGCTACTGTACTTTCTTGTTTGTTGATATGGCTTTTCGTTTCGCTAAATTGCGGCAGCGTTCATTTTTCCAAACGTATAAGTCCCCTGTTGACGGCGGAAGGTATGCTGAAATATGCTACTAGTACTTTCTTGTTTGTTGATATGGCTTTTCGTTTCGCTAAATTGCGGCAGCGTTCATTTCTCCAAACGTATAAGTCCCCTGTTGACGGCGGAAGGTATGCTGAAATATGCTACTAGTACTTTCTTGTTTGTTGATATGGCTTTTCGTTTCGCTAAATTGCGGCAGCGTTCATTTTTCCAAACGTATAAGTCCCCTGTTGACGGCGGAAGGTATGCTGAAATATGCTACTAGTACTTTCTTGTTTGTTGATATGGCTTTTCGTTTCGCTAAATTGCGGCAGCGTTCATTTTTCCAAACGTATAAGTCCCCTGTTGACGGCGGAAGGTATGCTGAAATATGCTACTAGTACTTTCTTGTTTGTTGATATGGCTTTTCGTTTCGCTAAATTGCGGCAGCGTTCATTTTTCCAAACGTATAAGTCCCCTGTTGACGGCGGAAGGTATGCTGAAATATGCTACTAGTACTTTCTTGTTTGTTGATATGGCTTTTCGTTTCGCTAAATTGCGGCAGCGTTCATTTTTCCAAACGTATAAGTCCCCTGTTGACGGCGGAAGGTATGCTGAAATATGCCACTAGTACTTTCTTGTTTGTTGATATGGCTTTTCGTTTCGCTAAATTGCGGCAGCGTTCATTTCTCCAAACGTATAAGTCCCCTGTTAACGGCGGAAGGTATGCTGAAATATGCTACTTGTACTTTCTTGTTTGTTGATATGGCTTTTCGTTTCGCTAAATTGCGGCAGCGTTCATTTTTCCAAACGTACAAGTCCCCTGTTAACGGCGGAAGGTATGCTGAAATATGCTACTAGTACTTTCTTGTTTGTTAATATGGCTTTTCGTTTCGCTAAATTGCGAGAGCGTCCGTTTTTTCGGTTGCGTTCATCAGTTCTCAAACTTAGGTTCCCCTGTTAACGGCGGAGGGTAAGGAGTAAGGCCCTGTTTACATGAGACCGGAACGAAGTGGAACCGGAATGAAAATCGAAATTGCCAACATGTTTACATGGATTCAGTGGGACCGGCACGAAATTACGAAATTTTCCCAGCTGGTTAACGCCTGCTTTGCGGGCTATTTCAATCCAAGATGGCGCCTACAAGTACATATCTCGTGTTACTGCTTATGTCTACAGTTATTTGTTACCAGTTGAATATTCTCATTTTATTGCTTTTACGACGTAAAAATGTGCGTAAAGAGAGAGAAAGAAGTTTTCTGATTAGTCAGAATATGACGAAAATGATGATTTATAGTAGAAAAATCAGAAAACCTAGAAAAAAGAAACGATGGTGGGTTGCACCTGGGCGTACTGATAACTGGTGGATAAGGATGACCTCTGGGGAAGCTCCTCCTGAAGAATGGAATAAGAATTTTCGTATGAGTAAGGAAAACTTTGTCGAACTTGTCAATGAGTTACGACCATTCATCACTCTTGATCCAAATTCTCCTCGATTAGGTATGGAACCTGAAAAACGATTAGCTGTTTGCCTCTATTACCTTAAAGACACAGCAACCCTAAAGATGACAGCCAACGCATTTGGAATAAGTGTACCAACAACTTCTAAATGTGTGAAGAACGTTTGCAAAGCGATAAAAGATCATTTAGGCCCAAAGTATATAAAAATACCAGCGGGTGATGAACTGATAGATTCTATAAAGCGTTTTGAAGATGAACTAGGTTTTCCACAGGTTTTAGGTGCTGTTGACGGAACACATGTGCCAATTGTGCAACCAAATGAAAACAGTCATAGTTTTTTCTCCTATAAGATGAAATATACATTGAATGCACAAGCTGTTTGTGACTCGTCTGGCAAGTTTATCGATGTTGAAATTAGATGGCCAGGAGGCACACATGATGCCAAAGTTTTTGCTAATTCTGGAATCAACAGAGCACTAAAAGAAGGGACTGTTCCAAAAATGTCCAGATTTTTGCTACCAGGAAGAGATGCTGTACCATTACTTTTGTTGGGTGACCCTGCATATCCTCTACTTCCCCACTGCATGAAAGAATATTCAACCTGCTACACAAATGAACAAGTTATCTTTAATCAAATGTTAAGAAGTGCTAGAAATAAGGTTGAGTGTGCCTTTGGAAGACTCAAAGCTAGGTGGCAAGTTCTGACAACACCAATAAACCTAAAATTAGAGGATATCCCAACCATAATTTATGCATGCTTTGTTCTGCACAATTTCTGTGAAAGACACAAAATTCAAGTGGACAATACTCTAGTACAGAGGCAGATTGCAACTGATGCTGAACAGCAACCTACTTCATTTGTCCAAAGTAGATATTTATGCAACACAGCTCAAGGAGTTCGCACCAGGGATGTTATCACTGCATACTTCAAAGAATATTTATTGTAACTTGTTTCTGTATGTATATTGATTTAGCTTCGCTTATGAAAAATGTGAATTTGCATGATATATTCTATCAGGAATTCCATCGAGTCTTTGATTAATATAGGTTGAGTTAACATTATCAATTAAAACAGCAAAAAATAATAACTGAATGCTTGATGATTAATGGGGTAGCCAACTGCATATTTGTTGTCAAAATTGAAATATTTACTCGTGTTTTTCACAAATATTTTAATCACATCTTTATCCACTTTTTTTTTATTCTAATTTTAATGCCAGATAATTTTGCTCATCAAGGGTAGAGTGTTGCCACTCAACATTGTGTACCTGTCTTTTCATTGTAGTAATGGAACGGTTTGATTGTAGCCTCCTCCCTTTTTAACTTATTTGCTGGCAAGACTTTACCAATCACAAGTGAAATTGTGTGATATTAGACAGAGCAAAACAGTTTGCCATTGGATAAAGTGAAATCACTAAAATACCCAAAATTCTGGACAAACTGTCTGCTAATGCAAGTAAAATATATTTCAATGAACATGACTAATTATTTCACAACTTTAGCATTTAATAACATCAAAATACTTTTACATCAAACTAAATATGAATGCTATTTAAAAAAATAAATACATTTACAAAAGGCAGAATAATTGCATCAAGTGGTTCAATGCATATTATCAGTGCTTGTTTTTTGATTGTTCAAGTACATTGTGTGCTTATGTACATCTTGAGAACCCTATCACATATACAGATCCCTTGCTAAACTCAACATGAAAAAACTATTCATCAAGCTTCAAGTTAACATAAACGTATACTTCCACTTACAATTGCAATAATAAGAATAATCCATAAAAAGTTTATAGTACAATGATTCATACGTCTTCATTACTATTTGTTGTGCTTGAATCACTGTAAGGACTAATTGATCGGAATTCATATCCTGGATTAACTATTGAGATTGGACCAGGGGGAAAGGCATTATAACTTTGCTGAGTGTAAGCTCCATTTTGTTGGTGGGGTAGAACCTGGTTGATATTTCCTGGCATTGGGTATTGTTGAGGAAACTGTTGTTGGCTTGGCTGATTAACTGTTGCTAGATGATTGAAACCAGTCATAATAGCTTGACTTAACATCTGCATGGAATCTGCTATTTTCATCAAAGCATTTGAATCTGCATTTTTCCTGCTTTCCTCCAGTGACAAGTTTTTCTTCTTAAGGGATAAATCTTCTTTCATTAATTGTAACATAGCATTATCCCGTTGTTTGCTACTCAGATTTTTTTCCAATTTTTTTCGTTTCTCATCAACATACAAGGCAGTTGGGCACTTTCGTTTTGTTTGCTCTTTACCATTTTCCTCAAGACGTTTATCAATATCGTCGTGGATAGTATATTCAAAACCAGTGCCCAAATGCTGGTCACCTTCATCCTCACAAAGCTTATCATGCTCTTCAATTGAACCTGCATTGACATTGTTTTCACTGTCAGGTTGGACACCAGTTAGACTGCTTTCTCCATATTTTAAGGGGACAGTGCCAGGAGCACCACCCCAGATTTGAATAAGGGAGTCCCAGTGTTCTTTAATAATTCTTCCACTTCCAGATCTAGTACCTTCCAGAACAGCCTTTTGGAACGAGGTACGAATTTTCTTGATTTTCGCTTTAACTCTATCATAACCAACTTTCATCGTCTTTTGATCTTTGTCAAATTTGTCCTTGAATGTTTTGTAGTCTTCCTTAGACATCTCACTCACATCTGTAGTTGCCACAACGTGTTCTACCGGGCCAAAATTATCTTCGTCGTATCTCTCAGCCATTCGCTTCCGTATATCGCCATATAACTGAACTAAGTCTCCTTCAAAATCAATTCCTTCGCCTTCCTTATCTACTTTATAACTTAGCAGGCACTCTACCAAACATGCTGTCATCTCATCATCAAAAATCCACCGTTTATTTTGTTTGATTTCGCTGTCGTCTTTCAATTTTTTTGTACCCTTGCCTTTGCTCGCCATTTTGTTTTTGTACTTTGCTTTTGTGCGCATGCGTTGTTTAGTAATTCGAACCGGTTTGAAATGAACTTTGTGTTTACATTAATGCCGGTCTGAATTCATCCCGGTCTGAATTCATTCGGTACGGTTCAGCAGGCGGTCTGACTTCAGACCGGTCTGAGTTATTTTCGTCCCGGTCTCATGTAAAGATCTATTATAAATAATATTATGACCGACATGAAGTCGTCCCGGTCTTAGTTCGTTCCGGTCTCATGTAAACAGGGCCTAAGTTTTCGCTAATTTTTGTTATGTTTTAACAGCTTAACCGTTATACTGCTGAAAGAACGAAAACAGTAAGAAGTCTTTGTGGATGATACCATAGCAAAGAAGATCTGTACAGATTGGCAAATGTCGAAAGAAGCGTTGAACAGAAAGTGCATTTGACCAGAAGACTATACACTAGCATTCGCTTTTAATCAAGGCTGCTGAAAGGCCACGGGAATGAAGGGAACAGCATCTTCATAAAAATGCTGACATAATATCATGCAGCATTGGACCTATATACAGTGGGTCCAAATTAACGTCACCGTGAAGAAAGTTAGAATTAAACAACTTTTGATGAAAATATGGTGGCTATTGCTGATGAAATAAGAAGTTAACAATGCTGGCTAGCATTTTGTTCCAATTTAGCTGCTATCCACGTATTATGATCAACGGTGTAATAAACTTTTAACAATTGGAAATGGTCAAATCTCAAGGGTATTAAAACGAAATGACTGTAAAGTAAGTTCTCCGTGGCAAACATTAATTCGATATTACTGAAATGTGGATTTGAATTTATGCTTTATCATGATTGCTGGGCAGTTGGCAGCTGAACAACCTAGCCTCGTGGTGCTGGAGTCTTAGAAGATAAGAATTAAGTCCACTGTGGCTTGTCAAACGTTGTCAAAACAGTTGCTATACTTGACAAAAGCTAATAGCTTAAATCGGAATGTTGGACTTTCTGAATGAGAGCAAACATCGTAAAAACATCATTAATAAGTACGACAATCCTTTCAACAAAATCCAAGAGTCAGTGCTTTGGCGTAATCCAACAAAAATGTCAAAGTCCCACGTGTCCAGCACGACGTGTAGCATTTTGCACATGGCTCAGTTGTGCAAGGAGATGCTCACTTCTGGTCTAATGTTGTCATCGGCGATAAAGCATCAATAAAGCCTGATTCTCATATGTCACCGACGGTCGGCGATGTATTGTTTTGGTCATTGACGAAGAAGATTCAGTATACAAAATAACAAAGATTCAATATGAGAATCAGGCTCAACGAATGAACGTGTGTTATCGCAACATCGCGTGGAAATCCGAATCAACTGATGGTACAGTAAAAGTAAGTTATATAATTGCTTTACTAACAGGTAATCAGATATTTATGAAGTTGAAAGCAGGGATTCGTGTCTCATGCATGTCCCATAATAACTTCAGCCGGGGAGGATTTTATCCATGAATGTACAGCTGTTCGATATTTCATTAACAGGAGAGGAATATGTTCGTCTCATTCTTTCGATGTTCTTTGAACAATCATAGTTGATATTACAATGTACGATTGTACTTTTCCATCATGCTATCTGATTCAGGGTGTAATGGAGTTGTCCTAGTTTTTACGATCTCCAATACTTACACATTTCTTTAAACAGAGCGGATTCAAAATTAGTTTCTTGGTCGGAATTTTGGTATAGCATTTGCTAGCTCTATTAAATCTACAGAAGTTGTCGCGTTCAGCCGCGAACTATCTGTTTTCAAAAAGAAACACAATAACCCCTCCCTCAAAACTTGCTTCGAACATATATATATATATTTCTTCTGATCAACAATAACTATCGTACACGCCCTGTTTATATTTACATGTTTCATTAATTTACATTGTGCACAATACAAATACTGGCCATGCTATATGAAACAGTCATGTCCACAACTATTGCTTCCGACCGAACCATCAAAATCGTTAATGATGTTTGGTGCACCTTTTTAAATGTCTGTTTCCGAATTCCATACTTCCGCCGATAGTCCACAGTCCACAGACGATTAATTCCGATGGACCACTCCTAGTTTCCATTTCTACCACACTGAAGATCGTTTAACCGCTGTTTGGGATAATTCGTATAATTTATGGCATTTGATATAACTTCATCAAATGTGGTATAAAATCTACCTATATTATATAGACAAAAACACTTCTCGAAGTTTCGACCTGAGGGCGATTTGATATTAGCTAGTTAATTATTCTATTTTAAAACTTTTTGTAGTAAAACGGACACGAGAGAGAACTCGTAAACAATATAAGCGTGTGAAGGAAACTGAGCTGTTATCTATTATAATACTTAGTATATTTTGTAATTTTGTGTCTGCATGGGTGGACAAATTCCGACAAGTGGCGCACCCCCCTTGGGAATAACGACGAGAAAAACGGAAATTCATCGAAGCTGATCAACGCAAAAGTACAACTATTGAGCTTTACAAACGAAGCAGCTTCACCCGTTGAAGGTAGAAATCCAATAATTGAAATTGGAAAAAGGCGAATGTGGAGCGCTGTTTCCTAGCCAAGAACGTTAAGCTGATTGTTAAGTTGAACTCCCGTTCTAAAGCCGGTTTTCCACTAGCGATATTTTTCGCGCGAGCCGCGAAGCGACTTTATTCCTTTGTATTTGAGCAATTTGTCAGTTCCAGATGGTTGCAGTTAAGAGCTCTGAAGCTCCTGTGGAAAACCGGCTTTAGAACGGGAGATCATGTGAGAAGCAGAGTCGCAGAGCAGCTGGTTGCAGTGACAAAACGCGAACAATTTGAAGAGGAACTGAGATATGAACAGCAAAAATTTGAACAGCGATTGCAAAACGAAAGAGAGCTGGCAGAGAGTGGTCGTGCCTCCAGGCTTGGAGTACATAGCGTCAACCAACTTACGATTTTCTTTACATTTATTATACTCGAAGAATTGGTGAAAACTAAATACAATTATATTCATAAGACAAATTAAGACTGCTAAGACTATATACAGCTAATATAATACAGAACAGATTACAATATACTCAGTAACTTACATCGTTGCTTCATCGTCTCTTGACTATAGCTCCAATTAACTCCGATAATGTTATACTCCAAATAAATACCCCGATATAGGCTATACTCCGAAGAGGTACTCCGACCAAAAAAGATCTTTTGTTCGCTGTCCGTTTTATATCTACGATTCATGACTAATCATGCACGTCATGAGCAATATTTTGGCCATGCATAAATAATAATGAGTTAGATAGTCGTCACAAAGAGTCTAAAGCCAAAACAATGCAAGACCGTTTACTTCAGAAGCGTATACGTGCGGGAAAAGAACATCTTACAAACAAAATATAGCAAGACCAGTGAGGTGACTAATGCGTTCAGAATATCCTCAGGACCCTCAGCTTACCAACTATTCAAGAAGTTAAACCAGCAAAGATCCACGCGTTTTATAAGACCTTATTGACAATTTAAGTCCCTGGAGACACTTGGCAAGCTAAAGGAAGTTACGGGTTATGCAAGGATGACAATCAACAAGCTTGAAGGTATTCCCAATGATTTAGTAAGAACTGATTATAATTGGCAAGAGTGGCAGTTCATTGGGCGCTGCTGCGCAAGTGGACGGTGAGAAACCCCTCTAAACCGGACGACTTCCATTCAGAGAAGCAAACTAAATCGAGGAATTTCTAAACCAGACAGTGTGTGTTTATTGCAATGAAGCAGGCTATCGATATCGATTGACGATTTGACCAAAACGTGGTTTGCTAAATTATCGGTGCAGGATTACCAGAAGTTGTGTGATTTGGATGTACTAGGCTTGAATACCCAGTTAAGTGAAGAAGAAACTGTCTACGAAGATTTCAAGGATCAGTTAAACCAAGAGACGCGGGATTGTTATGGCAGTTTACCAAATAATAAAGCAGGCAGCTTAGGAAGATTGAGCAAACTAGTTCAACAGCTTGAGAAAACCTCAACTATACGAACAGGAGGATAATGGGATCATCGAGAGGGTACACAGGAATGGCAAGGAAGAGAATTTTATCTTCCACAGAAGCCAGTGGCGAGAGAGAACGAGGAGAGCACAAAGCTACGCATAGTTTACGATGCGTCAGCGAAGAAAAACAACAACTCGCCATCGCTAAATGAATTTTTAGAAACGGGGCCATGCAGCATTACAAAATCTTTTCTGTAAAGCTCTAAAAGGAACTAAGCCGCATAGATGGTGGCAGGAATTTAAACATTTCTGTGGCTCATCATAGATCAGGTTTCGATCAAGCTTGACTATATCAAACATAAATTGCAACGACTACGAACTAGCAAATAAGATCAATGAAGCCTTTATCAGTGTTATGTCAAACTAAGAGCCGTTAACAAATAATTTGCGCATGTGTCCTGAAAGATGATGACGAGCCAATACAATAAACGTCACAAAAGCTATTGGTCGCGACAGATTACCAAACTGGCTACTGAAGACATACGCCAATATATTAGCACCTGCTGTTACCGATATTATCAATTGCTCATTTAAAACCTTCAAAGTCCCGTCGTACGTCCCATCCCTAAACCATCAGAGAGAGTAAAGATATCAAATGAAGGTGTATTAAAGCAGTTTAATTGTTTGAAAAGGTTTAGGTCATATAAAGAACATAGGCTTTCGACAAATGACGCGGTGGTCTGGAGGTAGCAATGATACTCACACATATGAGAGTGTGGCTCTGGGTACGAAAATTCGTCGATTGTCAAAAATTCCCGGAAAGCAATGATACTCACACATATGTCAAAATACTTTATTCCACGAACGATATTTCAATTCTAAATTACTTGACTGGATTCATCACATTATGTGAATGTTGTTAAATAAATCCACTATTGAGGTAACCATTAAATATTACAAGTCCCAGGGAACTATTACGCTATGCCATGTCCCAATGATGTTATGAAGTTGTAATCAGAGTTTTGTTAAAAACCTTGTTAAAATAGGAGTGACAGAATATCACTCCAGCGTTTACGGTAAAATTTCATGTCAGGCAGATCAAGGACAACAGACTATGCAAGCTGTGTACGAAGTTAACCCCATCCAGCTGATCTGAGATCATGACGTTATAAAGCGTCTCGACAAAACTGAGTTATCATACGCCTAGTGTTATTTGTCCTTATTCTTCTCACTAATAGTATAAAGGGTGAAAAATTTAAATTCTAATTTACAGTTGGGAAAAAATAAACGTGTTTTCGCTTAAATAATTATAATAAAATTACTTGATATTTTCGAGTATTTCGAGCATTACTTGATATGTTCGATATTTTGCTGAAGATCTGGCTTCTGATTGGTTGATTTTTATACCCAGATCAGCTGGATATTTCTAAATTAATTATGCACATAGATTCCTACATTCTATCTAACTAAGCTCACACTAACTTTGGGCTAAACTACTACAGCACGTATTAGCACGATCTACGTGAGCTTCGAGTAACTTGGTGGCGCGTATTTTCGTCTCAGAAATTTCAAGATATACAGTGGCAGACAGCTGACCAAAGTGATCACGGTTACTTTCCACAGAAAGTTCAATGAGATTAAGAATCGTTCATCTAAAACAGAAGAGAGAATACTGCATTAATTGAAGATTAACCCAACTAGATAATATAAGTTTCAATATAACCAAGGAGCAGCGTGGCGGCGTCTTCGAACAACTTAGCATCAAATGTGGTATAACAACTGCCTAAATAGACAAAACACTTCTCGACGTTTCGACCTGAGGGCCTTCGTCAGGAGAGTTAGTAAGACTAACTCTCCCGACTAGATAATATAGTTCAATGCTCCAAGCACTCACCAAAATAATCTTTAAACACAGCCAAAGTGGCAACATACACGGATAAACTAAAGATCTCAGCAGCAACCATCAACCAATGCCATGTTCGTATCGTCAATGCGACCATCAAAAGCTCCGTAAGAATCAACGAAGTGAATGTTATCGTGACAACATGAATAAATTCTTCGTCGAAAAGCAAAATACCGCCGAACATGATAATACCACCCTGGTAAATACTGATTAAAATCCAAATGAAGAATGTCTTATAGGACAGCGAACGACCCTAGGTTGGAGAGAATAGTCACATTAAAAGACCTTAATTATGGGTAACACACAAGTGTTACTAGTCTTATAGTAGTTGAACACTATTCAGAGTGCATTAAGCAATTTGTACATTTCAATATTATCAGTTTTTGCGTCATACCTTGGACAGATCTTTATATAATTCAGGAAATCTTAGCGCTATGTCATCTGGGACATCTTCATCAAGAACCAATGAGAAGACAGGAAACATTGTGTAGATGGTGGAATAGCTAAACAGAATTTGTAAAAACGAGTTAGAAGACAATACACATGTATGGCAGACTTTTTATGACTGATTTAAGACAGAAAGAGGAAATTAGTTCGCAGAATCAGAAGATATTTTTATTCAGTTCCTATTCAGAGAAGGATGCTTACCCGACCATCAGGTAACCCTGATACAGGGCAACAGATGCAAAGTAGAAAACACTGGAAAACACAGCCTTGATAAAACAAAAGTACATTTAGCAATTTATAAATATGATTGTCTATTTCTCAAGCCTGTGAATTTGCCAAACACAACAAAAAAGCCACCTTTACAGCTATTTGCAAACTACGATGGTGTAAACATGACGGTCCTGCATGCTACCTTTATGATTGATGTAACTCTGTGGATAAAAAATAATAAGGTACCTGCATGATTGATATAATGAGACCCCTATGGATAACAAATTGACTAAGAGCTGCGGATCTCTTGTAGCTGAAACGTAAACGAAGCATGTTGGGAGGTTTTGGAGAAAGAATATTTCGAGCAGTTGTTTTGTGATCAACGGATATCAAAGATTTTCTGAAACCAGACTGTAGCGATGAAACCAACCTATTTCTTCCATGCCACACCAGCAATCTACCGAGATATTTGAATTGTGTGATTGAAAAATCAGCGGCCAGAGAGGCTTGTTTTCCTTCCTATAGGAATAAAAAGATTTGATAAAAACAAAGGCAATAGTTACACTAATCACCCTTGTCTTGAATCAAAGGTTCATTCTTGTTCTTTCAATCGTATACAATCCATACGATTGTGTGGCTAGAATTCAGCTCACGACACATGTGAGAAAAGGTGCTTTAGTTCTCTTTGCTTGAAACAAATGACAAGATATCAAGAGAATATAAGATATCAGAGAATGACGCAATATACCTTTCCCTCAATCCCTACACCAACATTGGCTGCCTGAATCATGCTAACGTCGTTACCGCCATCACCTGAAACGAGACGGGGATTATACTAAAGAAAGATGTTCCAAGAATCGAAAGAAAGAATAGAAAGAGCTTTCACGCTTGTATGTTCACTAATTTCTCCTAACCTTCATCTTAGTATCTCATCACTAACTAGTATATACATTATGCAATGCGCTGGAGTGTCATATATACCAACCTATAGCACAAGTTCTTTTTTTCGTGTAAGTTTGCAACAGTTCCACGATGTCTGCCTTTTGCTGTGGAGAGCAACGACAACACACTACAGCTGGACAGCGGCATGCTAGCTCCATGAACTCTTGCTGATAATGTCTCAAGCACGTCTGAAATGTGGAAATTACAACCGGACATTTGATTTCACCGCGATGGAAACATGCATTGCGAGTACGTCATCATAACTCAAATTTCCTCCTTTTTATCACGATACCCACCTCCAAAGAATCGCCTTTGATAACTAAAGCGCAATCATTCTTACGACGAAACGAGTTAAGTTCCAGGTGAGCCTCAGTTCTGTCAGTCACCTATACGCAAAGAAAACAAACACGATCACAACAGTCAGAGCGACATCGCAACTCAAAGTTGCTTGATAATACCGTCACGCATTTCGACGATGCATTGTTATCATGGCAAAGAACTCTCACATCATAAAGGCATCTTTTGAGGAAGAATGTTGTTAACGCGATCATTAGAGAATAGTTTCTACCTGTTTGAATGTGTAAATTGTCTGTGATTTTGATACGAGACGCGAGCTTTGAGCGATGCAGGTCGCCGTTTCCAGTTTATCTCCAGTCAACATCCAGATCTGAATAGAATGAACGCCGGCAAGTGAAGGACAATGTAAATAATGCAACGACGGTGGATTATTAGGTTTCATCCTTACCTTCACACCTGCATTTCTTAATAACTCAAGGGTTGGTCGTACATCAGTCTGGCGGGAAAAGAAGAGATTTAAGATGGCAGAAAACTACGCTGAACCTAACACAGTCAGCCAAAAAAGCCACGTCAGAAGGCTGAATTAAGCAACATGTAGTCATTCGAGGCTTCGTAACTTAATGCTTTCACCTGTAGTTTGTCTTCAACTCCCGTGAGGCAAAGCAATTCCATATCATTTTCTATACTGCTTTGTACCGCGCTAATCTGATAAAAATGAGAAGGAAAATTTTATCATTTCCTCCAAATGAGCCCAGTAAATTTGACACTTGACACGTTACTGAATTTTAGCAACTAACCTTTGCCGCTCTCTCTGATAAACTCACTTTTGCTTGACTAAGTCGATACTGAGGATGAGAAAGAATCAAAAAAGATGATTTTTTGAACAATGTTGCTGCTAACTAAATGAAAAACACGTTAGTCTACCTCGAAATCTTTGTACTGTTCTTCAGATAGAACTTTCTTGGAAACAACCAGAGTTCTCAGACCTTCTCTAGCCATATTACCACACTAAACGATGAAAAATAAAAGGTAATCCAGTATTTCCTAGAGCAGCAATTCAAGTAAAGTGCCTGTCAAACCAGTTGGTTGCCGGAACACATACCTCTTCCTCCAGCCAGTCATTATACTGCACAATATTAGCCATCACAACATCGGCTCCTTTTAAATAAAACGTGATTTCTCCTGTAGACTGATCCTACAATTAGAATATAAAGAAATGCTTGCTCACAAACTACAACCCTCGACCACCCCCTCTCCCCTACACCCCCACCCCCACCCTGTTGGAGTGTATTCGCACAAGACATGATACACGTACGCTAGTATAGATTTTGAAACTCTCCTAAACTTACCTGAACTATGATCCCCATTCTCTTCGACTCCGACGTGAACGGAAATATTTGTAAAATTTCATATTTCAAAATCTGGCCGTGGGGCGAGCGAAGCGTCATAATGGTCAGGTCACGATTGATCAAACTAAGACCAACTGTTTCTGCCCATGTGACGAGAGCAACCTTGGTGGAAGAGATCAGATTGAACTGAGATGGTTCATGAAAGGTTTATGAAAAGTTTCCAATCCAGATATAATTGAAGCTTAGTTGATAAACCCTTCCTCCTTCATCGAAGAAAATTTATCGAAATCTTACTTCGTCAGGGCTAGAAGCTTGATAAGTGAAGTCACCACTCGCTGTACCAACTTCACCCTCCTCATCAACTGCAATCCCATCCTGATTTGATGAAGATTCGTCGCTCTCCCCGTTCCCCTCACCTCTGCGTACCGGGGTTACATTATGACATAATGCTAAAGCTTTAACGGCCTCGTGAACTCGGGTCACCACCGTCCTTCGAACCTGGAATGAGACAAGATATCGTATCGTTCATGCGCGCTAAATATACTTGAAAATTGCCATATTCAACAATGTTTTGTGGAAAAATGCGCTGAGTCACTGGAAGTCACGGCATTATATCCGGGAAGTCTTCATGAATACCTTGGATTGTCCAGACTTCTTCATGGCTGTCGTTACAACGGCTGCTGTCGCTGTTCGTAGGTGTGTCACAACCTTAAAGAAACGTTGAATAACTGTGAGGTTGTAATCATGAGATTGTCATGAGAAGGCGCAGTTTTCGACATTGTAATCATGAGAATGCATGTAATTATGATATTGTAACTAAAGCCTTGTTCGAACGGACCCAACATTGTTGATCCAACGTCATCCAACAAATTTTCAACTAACGTTTTGTTTTGTGTTTCCATCCCAATTATTACAAGGATAGGATTTCAATTTGGACAAATCTAATAATATATGTTGTGCCAACAATATTGCGTCCGTTTAAACGGGACCTAAAGCATTGCATTGCTAACATGACATTGTGATTATTCCTGGTGTGCAGCAGTCACTGCAACACCGGACAACACCGGACAGCAACTTAACATGTTCTTGCACATTATACCTCGTCCATCGAGTCAGCGCCAAATGACACGGTTCCAAGGTGAAGTCTTTTAAAAACCTGCCAAATATAATAAAAAACACTAAGTTTGCAGCTATAACATTGAAAGAAATATCACTCGTTCTGATTCTTTAAATTTCAAATCCAATGTATGTATAATTTTAAAAGCAATGTATTTATAATTTTAAAAGCAATGTATGTATAATTTTAAAACCAATGTATGTATAATTTTAAAACCAATGTATGTATAATTTTAAAAGCAATGTAGTACAGAAGTACGGGCACTTGTACGCGAAGTAGAACGGCTGTTATTAACTTTAATATTTTTACCTAGATTGAAGGCGTTATAGTAGAAATTTTCCTTTTTAAAGAAGTACTGTACTTTGGTTCTTTCAACATCTTTTTACGATAACAGAAGTTATTGTTAAGACTGCTCAGTTGGAAAAAAATATAAGATCTGTTTTCTATTTAAGGGGAAATCGTTCGCCGATATTTTTCCTGGTGGCAACAGAACACGTCTAACTAAAAATGTTAGACCGAAATTGACTGCAACTCCACATAGGAATATTCACGAATTTATTTTCTTGGAACTCAGACATTTCAACTTAGAATTTGATCTGTGGCGTCTTATTATGACAGTTATTATGACGGTAATCCACTTGAGTAACGTCAGTCTTGTGACTTGGAAGCTAATCCCCGAAACATGAGCCATAAATTATTGCAATATCAACGAGCTTTAATCCTAACATGTTATTCAAGAAGATTTCGGTCGAAATCACACAAACCCAACTCTGAAAATCATAATATTGGTTGTGAACTGTTTGAGTGAGTTTGGGTGTTTGAGTGTACATACTTGCTTCATTTTGAACTTCGCAGGCCGCGGCATACAAATGATACAATTCATCGGATTCAAAGAAATTTAATATGCAAGTTTTTTTATTACGACGTGATGTCATGCACGCATTCCAAACGTGAGCATATATTATATTTATAATGCAACAAGGAAGCTATAGTGTGGAGTGGCGTCGAAGCACATCCGAAGCCATTACGTCTTATCTAAAGTAAGCATATTCTGCTGTGCTATTTCAAATACTGAAGCAGATTCGATTCCATGAGATTGGAGGCAAATATGAGTAAAGGGGTCTTGGTTGTTGTTGTACTAGTGGCATTTCTCATTACGGGTTCTAAGTCTCAAAGTTGTTCCTCGAAAGACGACTGTGGCTTTGGGGAATGTTGTTATGAAGGACGTTGCACGACTGATCATTTGAGATGTGGCCAGAGCAAGCAATGTTACAGTGATATAAGCTGTTCAGATGGATGTTGTTTTAATAATAGATGTTACACGTATTCGAGCATTGAGTGTTATTTGAAAAGGCAACAACAACAAAGTAAACCGACAGCGGGTAGTTGGTGTTATAAAGACTCGGATTGTAGAAGTGATTGTTGTAAAGGATATACCTGCCAAGCATCGTATTTCTCGTGTACTGCTACTGTTCCTATTTTGTCTACGAAGACAACCACCAAATCTACGAAAGCGACAGCAGGTAGTTTGTGTTATAAAGCCTTAGATTGTAGCAGTGATTGTTGTAAAGACTATATCTGCCAAGCATCGTATTTCTCGTGTATTGCTACTGTTCCTAGTACGACGAGGAATTGGTGTAATTATGACTGGCAATGTAGCGGTTGCTGTGTTGATCAACAATGCGGTGAATGTGGAACGAAATGTAAGTAACACATTAAAGAGGAGCGAATAATCTAGGAAACATTTTATACTATTGTCGTGAGAAAGCTAGCACTGAAACGTAATATACATCTTTTAATTTTGATTCGAATTCATCAACTGAATCTCCGACTTTTGATCATGAAATATTCATTTAAGTTGCCAACTTGCCGTTGTGCTGTCGCCAAGCATTTGCTATTTTCAAGCTGTGTCCGTTTAAAAAGCCTCCCACTCAACTCTGCCAACGTAATTCACTCCATGACATAACACACAAACCCACAATACACACGTAATCAGACGTCTGAGTTGCGATAACGAGAGATGTGTGTATGCGCGGAAATTTGCTCTTCCGGTAAAAGACTCGAAGCTACTCTAAGAAAGATGCTAAGTTACATCAGGATATTTTATATCAGAGGCTCAGAGCTTTGCATTCCGCCTAACGCCTTCAAGTCCTGACCTGATCATGCCACATATAGATCACCCTAGAAATGGTTCAAGATTTTCTAGTTAATAAAAGGCTGCGAGTGTTATGAAGTCCACATCAATATACTTAAACCGATAGTCATTCTTGATACTGATGACTGTCTCTTAACGTCAAACAGAGACGTGTGTTGTTCAGCGAATTCGGGAATTTCACGAGAATTGTTCCCACTTGTTCCCTTTCTATGTTTCAGATACTACCACGGAAGGTTACTTTGAAGACAACTACGACGACGACAGTTACACACACAGGAAGTCTAGCAGTGGTATGGGTGTAGGGGCTTATATTGGCATAGCTGTAGCTTCAGTGGTCGTCATCATCTTAAAAGTCACACTCTGGGCATCTTGGTGCCAGCGTCGCACCACTCAACGCGAACGCGTGATCACCGTGCGAAGACGAATCACGTGCGTTGCCGTTCCCATCGTGCAGTGCGATGAGCTGCAACGGGAGTACGAACGAACAGACCGGGGGATTCCTGACCGGCCCCCGCCTGCGTACAGCCCGCGTCCCTTCCAAGACGTTGCACATAACGACGAGGAACGTCATGCACTGATCCAAGGTGAAAGACAAGGAGAAGCAGCGCCTATTGGACCACCTCCTGCGTATTCACCTAATCCAGTTGACGACCCCACCACACAGACTGACCAAAGTGCTCATCTAGAGACTGGAAATACAGAAGAAATGAATAGTGCACCACGTGTACAGAGTTCCACAATGGTACCACCACCAGCGTATACCCCCAGTACCGTAGTCAATCCCACAGCCCAACATTCAACCCAATCAGACCAAACTCAAAGACGAGAAGCATCTGGTAATAGTAACCTGATAATGGGACCTTTTGTTATTTAGTCACAAACTAAATATGTTATATGATAACATTTGAAACTTCAATTTGGACCTAAACACGTAGATGCAATGTGATGTGCATGTTTGTTTATCTCTAGTTTTAATGAGTCGTATTCGTTGATTGTATAAAGGTAAATATTGCTTGGTAATATATCTCTTTCGAACTGTAAATGTTACCAAACAAAAAAATGTATACTGTTGTGTCTACACACAAACTTTCCGAATCGTTGAAAAACTTTGTAAAATCGCTATCATTTGTCTTAAAATTATACCGAAAAAGATTTAACATATCATTAATCATTTCAAAATACCTTAAGCTCTAATTAGAGAGCCACCATGTTAATAATACCAACGTGCTTTATAAACAACTAACTTCTTTATATATATTGTTTCGTATGCAATGTTGGCTGTGAGCCTTGTTATAAAAACGCCTTCGTGTTGTAATTACAATATAATAGTTTTGATGAATCTGTGCAGAACGTTTACTGCCTCCTACTTGATCGTAAATAAATGAACAGGATGTCACATTCAGAACGATAATTGGCAAAAAACGTCATTCGAAAAATTTTCATTCCAAAAGCAACGTCAAAGTTGACTGGCACATTGATTGAATGTCGTTTGAGTTGACTGAAGTCTGGCGAGTTGCGAATTTTCTTCTCAAAAACAAGATCGGAGGTTGATATTTTGTTATATAAGAATCGACCATGAAGACACTGGTGTTGTTGGTATTGATTTTTGTCTCAGCAGTGATCAATGCAGGCAAATGCGACGGTAAGTGATATCATCGGGCCATTTCAAGCAATGAAGGGTCTTGCGGGATGCCAATGAAATTAAATCAAATAGAAGATGGATGATAGTTGCGTCGAAAACTAATACAAGTGGAATTCTAGTAGTGAATTCAACTGAAATGGGCATTGCAACTGAAAATACTACAGGAGCTGTTGTGAGAATTACCAATCCCAGAGAGCATGTATTATGTATTATAGCATCCTAGTTGTGGTACAATTATGGTGAATATATTCTGATACCATATAATTCTCTGTAGTGCTGGTCACATGCCTAGATAGATCATTCATTACAGGTTGGACGTCACCCCAAATATCATTTTCCTAGCAATGACGACGTATTAATATCAGCTATTCAGTATGGTATGACTCGCCAGTGAATAACTTGTAAAATACTTCTTTTATTTGCTGAGGCTTGGTATCCTCAAAGCCAGATGCGTAAAGAAACACTATGTTGATTGTTGAAATCACGAAATTGGCATTTATACCAATCATTAGAAGATACTTTCGCACCGCTTATGGGCTGTGGGCAGAATAAGGCTACACTCCACTAAATATGTCTTGTCAAAGCTCTCCCCTTTTTTCTCCAATTTCAGATTCTTCGAATAATTATAAAGAAAGCAGAGGTGGAGGTTTAAGTGCTGGTATTATAATTCTGATTGCCTTCCTAGTATTATTGTTAAAGATTGCGTTTTGGATTTTCTGTTGTTGTTGGTGTATGAGGTGTACAGGCAAACGCGATGAGGTCCAAAGACGAACGCGACGGCGTATTGAGGACGCGATCCAAAGACGAACACACCGCGAAGCCGCGCCACTCATCGCAAACGATGAACTCCGACGTGAACACGAGCATGCGCAGCCACGGAAGCTTCGTCAGAATCGTCGGCCACCCCCTCCGTACAATCCACAAACTGAACACCACGAGAATAGGAGCCAGGGCCCGGAACGAAATACTCTTCTTTCTATAGCCAACCGCAACGGCAACATGGAACCCATCCGAGGAGCTCAGGGGACTGGTGGTACAGACGAAGTGAATAGTGCACCACAAAACGCAACAATGGTTCCACCACATGACCACTCTAGACTTTCAGTCAATTTTCTTCCAAGCACCACCGAACAAAACTCAACCCAAACAGAACTGATACAATTTTAGTCAGAAGAAAAGCACCGCCGCGCATCGATAATCGTATTTACGGTACTTGCTGAGTAACGAATCATGACAAATCACACTTACGCAAAAAACAATGATGGATATTCTGTGCTTTATTACTTTTTTTTCTTAAAAAAAGACGAGAAGTTGAAATAAACTATGAAACTTTGAAATAAACTATTTTTTTTTATCAATTAAAGAGGTAATCTCATAACGCTAACACACCAACTCGCGTTGAATGGTTGGTTAAAGTTACAACTTGACAGTCCGGAAGATACGCAGGGGGGGGAGGCAAGCGCGCCTCTTAGTCTTGCTTCTCATTTGCGTAATTACAACAACATACTTCTAATTTTGAGGTATTCATGCAGAACGTCTGTGGTTCGTATTACGAAGTCGTTCTAAACATTCGATATTTCCAGGAAAAAAGTTAAGCACATAAAGCCTTTTCGAATTTGCGAGATCTTGAACTTTGCAACATCCACTATAGAATTGTCAGGAACATTATACACGGAAAGAGGACGATCAACTTGTTTTACATAAAAATTCCAAAACAATGAACAGGATGTCGAATGAAGAATATAAGAACTGTCGCGAAACATCCTCATCTGAATAAAATTAAACCCCAACAAAAGGAAGTTGGCTGCCAAATTGTTCGGAACGGCACTTGAGTTCGGTCTTAAAAATCCTCGATAGGTTTACGTAATTGTCCTGAGAACCAACTATGAATACAATATTGTTGTTGGTAATAATCACCGTCTCGTCCTCGATTGTCTTCGTCAATTCTCAAAAGAGTTGTTCGACATCAGATGACTGCGAGAAAGACGAATGCTGTTCTCAGAAGGAATGCTATGACGGTATATTTTGCACGCTTTTGAGAACAAAGCAGCAGTTGCAACGATGTTACGCTGATTCTAACTGTATTGATGGCTGTTGTGTCAAAAACAAATGCCAACCAAAGTCGAGCAACCAGTGTATTCATAAGAGATGCGATTCCAACCTTGATTGCACCAGCTACTGTTGTAAGAATGGCGAATGCCAGAAAACGGATTTTGAATGTCTTACTGTTCCAACTATGAATATGGATTTTTTGGACAAATGCTCCTCAAACAGCGACTGTTATTCACCCACTAAATCTTGCTGTGTTGATAAAAAGTGTCAAGCCTGCACAAATGGTGAATATATTCATATCTTACCAATTTTTTTATCATCAGATGTTTTGATAGCGCATAGCGATAGATTGGTGGCGCAGAACTTACTGAATTACATGTCAAAAGAAACGAAAGTATGTCAAATCATGGTCAAATTGAGCGATGCATTAAAAAGATCAGCTAAACTACATTTAAAAAGTGAAGCGAATATTTTGTTTTGATTTCTGTCTGTATAATTTCAGTCAAGTCTGATATAATTGATTACGTTTCGAGTTTCGACTCTCTCAGGGAAAGATTCAATCAGCAACATACAGACACTTGCACAAATTTCCGGGTTCAACTGACTTCATCAAACATAACTATATAAAATGCAGTATAGTTAAACCATTACCATTGTCCATTGTCTATTAGCGATTATACGAAGTATTCTTCCTCTATTTCACCACTTTTCTACGGCAAATATTGAACACATGCCTTCGCATGAAGTAATCCTGTTCGTAGGCTACACCACTAACGTCCTCGCCTCTACATTTCTGTCTTGATTTCAGATCCGTACCATTATGAAAACAATGGTGGAAGTTCTGATGGCTCTAGCAGTTCTGGCGGTGGTACGAGTGCTGGTGCCAGTCTTGCTATAGGTTTTACCGTGGTCATCGTGGTCATCGTGAAGATTGCGATTTGGGTTTCTTGGTGTTCCCGCATATCAAAGCGAAGACGTGTTGTCGTGATCCGAAGACGAACGTGCGATGTCATCGCGCCAGTCGTGGAAAACGACGAGCTCCAACGTGAACACGAACGTGCGCAACAGGAACAGCAGGAGCACCGTCGTTCACCCCCTCCATACAGTCCACAAGCTGACCATCATGTGATTTCATCTTCACGAGAACAAGGAGTTTCACAAGAGACTCCAACTGAGCCACCGCCTGAATATACCAGTATTTCTATGAACAATCCAATCGAGAAGAACGACATAAACTCTTACGAAGGAACTCCAGGTACCGGTGGCACAGATGAAATGAATGGTGTACCACAAGGCGAAACAATGCTTCCTACACCCAGTTCCATCTCCCCAAACAACGCAGACGAAAATTCAAAGTAAAGGAACCTTGTTACGTTTTGGTCGTTCTTCGCGCTCACGATAAACTCTAGCGTGAGTACGAATGAGCTCAAACGTGAACACGATCATTGAAAGTTTTAAAGCTTTTTATATAAAATTTTAAAAACGTAAAAATGCATGGATGAGTATCAGCACAGGCTGTATGAAACTTTCTGTAATCATTAGCAGATATCGAAAACTACTCTGTATATATTGTACAAAAGTGAATGTAATATACCTATAACTATCTATCATATGAGAACTCGTCTGTCACGTTAATAATGTCAATGTCGTTTATAAAGAACTTCTTTATATATATAGTTTTGTAAGCCGCGTTGGTGTGAACCTTGGTATGAAACGCCGTCTTGTTGTTAATTATAATAAAGTTTTAAGCATCGACTATAATTTAAACTTTTACGAATCGAGATGAGAAAAATAAATCATCCATAAATTTTTATCTCAATTGCTGAGAATAAAACAAGAAGATTTTTCGCCAATGCTCTGTGGGTTTGCATGTTAGTTTTTTTGCCGTAATTACAATATAATAGTTTGGAGGAATCTATATGCAGATAACATTCTGGAATAAATGAACAGGATGTCATGCAGATTCAGAACGATAATTGGCAAAAAACGTCATTCGACAATTCAAATTTCAAAAGCGACGTCAAAGTTGACTCGTAAAGTGCTTAAATGTCGTTTGAGTTGGCTCAAGTCTGGCCAGTTGCGAATTTTCTTCTAAAAAACAAGATTCTCGCAAGAAATCCGCTGAAATCCGTACTATAGATAAACAAGGGTGTTAGCGGCCGGTTGTTTTTAAAGCCGGATAGCGCTATCCACCGGATAGTGATTTTGTAACCGTTCTAAAATCACCCGTTGTTTCTTATAGCTTTGATTAAATCTTAGTATTCCTAAATCAAGGACCCTCTTTAGTAATTGTTGCTTTGAAAGTTGAAATTTTATCAGTTGTTAAAATAAATAGGCTTATTAAGTTGATTGATTGTTATATTCATTAGAAATAATGCATGGGCTTAGTTTTTTCGTATATTTGTTATTGTAGTTTACGACAACTATAATCGACAATCATTCTTTAATGATCCTCGAGTAAGCTTTGTATTTCATATCTATATATAGGAAAATCCTCGAGAAATCGCAAGTTTACGTAATTGTCCTGAGAACCAACTATGAATACATTATTGTTGTTGGTATTGGTCACCGTCTCGTCCTCGATCGTCTTCGCCAAGTCTCAAAGAAGTTGTTTAACATCAGATGATTGCGAGAAAGATGGTTGCTGTTTTAACGGCATATGCAGTTATGAATCAAGCTACAAGTGTATTCATGAGAAGTGCTCCTCGAACAGCGACTGTTATTTGTCCACTGAATCTTGCTGTGTTAATAAAAAGTGTCAAGCCTGCACAAATGGTGAATATATTCATATCTTACTAATTTCTATATCATCAGATGTTTTGATAGTACATAGCAATAGTTTGGTAGCGCAGATTTTACTGAGTTACATGTCAAAAGAAACGAAAGTATGTCAAATTGAGCGATGCATAAAAAAGTTCAACTAGACTACATTTAAAAAGTGAGCGAATATTTCGTTTTGCTTTCTGTCTGTAATTTCGGTCAAGCCTGAAATAATTGAATACGTTTCGAGTAACGACTTTCCCAAAGAAGATTCAATCAGCAACATACAGACACTTGCACAAATTCCCAGGTTCAACTTTCATAAAACATAACTATAAAATGCAGTAGTTAAACCATTACCATTGTCTATTAGCAATTATACGAAGTATTCTTCTTCTATTTTCAACACTTTTCTGGCCAAATATTGAACACATGCCTTCGCATGAAGTAATCCTGTTCGTAGGCTACACCACTAACGTCCCCACTTTGTCAAACAAACCCAGGACGTCCACGTGATGTTTCTATGTTTTTGTTTTAATTTCAGATCCTCCATACTATTATGGAAACAATGGTGGAAGTACTGATGGCTCTAGCCGTTCTGGCGGTGGTATGAGTGTTGGTGCCAGTGTTGGTATAGGTTTTCTTGTGGTCCTCTTATTCATCGCGAAGATTGCGTTTTGTGTTTCTCGGTGTTCCCGCATATATAGGCGAATACGTGTTGCCATGATCCAAAGACGAATGCGCGTTGCCATGATCCGAAGACAAACGCGCGTTGCCGTCGCGCCAATCGTGGAGCAGGAGGAACAGCAGGAGCACCGTCGTTCACCCCCTCCATATAGTCCACAAGCTGACCATCATGTGAATTCATCTTCACGAGAACAAGGAGTTTCACAAGAGACTCCAACTGAGCCACCGCCTGAATATACCAGTATTTCTATGGACAATCCAATCGAGAAGAACGACATAAACTCTTACGAAGGAACTCCAGGGAACGGTGGCACAGATGAAATGAATGGTGTACCACAAGGCGAAACAATGCTTCCTACACCCAGTTCCATCTCCCCAAACAACGCAGACGAAAATTCAAAGTAAAGGAACTTTGTTATGTTTTGGTCTTGGTGAGGAGTCGTATTTTAAAAACATAAGTTGAATAAACATCATCTGTGTAAAACTTTTTTCACTGTTCGTCTGTAATACGGCAGTAGTCTTTTGTGGTCGTCTTTCGTTGATGAGCTCAAACGTGAACATGATCATTGAAAGTTTCAAAGCTTTTTAAATAAAATTTTAAAAACGTTATGGATGAGTATCAGCACAGGCAGTGTGAAACTTTCTGTAATGTGTAATCATTAGCAGATATCGAAAACTACTCTGTGCATTGTACAAAAATAAATGTAATATAGCTATAAGTATCATATGAGAACCCTCACGTTAATAATATCAATGTCGTTTATAAAGAACTTCTTTATATATATGGTTTTGTAAGCCGCGTTGGTGTGAGCCTTGGTATGAAACGCCCTCCTGTTGTTTATTATAATAAAGTTTCAAGCATCGACTATAATCCAAACTTTCACGAGTCGAGATGAGAAAAATAAATCAATTTTTATCTTAATTGCTGAGAATGAAACAAGAGGATTTTTCGCCAATGCTCTGAGGGTTTGCATGTTAGTTTTTGCCGTAATTACAATATAATAGTTTTGTTGAATCTATATATATACAGAACGTTTACAGCCTCCTATACTTGATCATAAAACTCTAGAATAAATCCAAAGATGAAATTTTATCGGTTGTAAAAATAAATAGGCTTATTAAGTTGATTGTTTGTTATATTCATTGGAAATACATGGGCTTAGTTTTTTTATGGGCTTGTTATTTTAGTTTACCACAACTATAATCAACAATCATCCTTTAATGATCCTCGAGTAAGCTTTGTTACTTAGCCAAGACTAATAAATTATTGCTTGTAAAAAACATCCTGCATTTCCTTTCTTCGAACTTTACTAACAACGCGTCGTGACCTGCATCAGTACTTAGACAGTGGCATCTAGATTAATCTTAAAAGTTGACACCAAGGAGTGTTGGATTACACTGAAATTACATGAAGTTTCCAATAAACAACATACTTCAGCACAAGGAAGTTCGCAGCCAAATAGTTCGGAACGACTCTTAATTAAATTGCCTTAAAAATCCTCGAGAAATCACATATTTACGTAATTTTCCTGAGAACCAACTATGAATACATTATTGTTGTTGGTATTGGTCACCGTCTCGTCCTCGATCGACTTCGTCAAGTCTCAAGAGAGATGCGATTCCAACCTTGATTGCATCAGCTACTGTTGTAAGAATGGCGAATGCCAGAAAACAGCTTTTGAATGTCTTACTGTTCCAACTACGAATACGGATTTTTTGGACAAATGCTACGCGAACACCGACTGTTATATGTCCACTGAATATTGCTGTGTAAATAAAAAGTGTCAAGCCTGCACACTGAGCACAAATGGTGAATATATTCATATCTTACTAATTTCTATATCATCAGATGTTTTCATAGTGCATAGCGATAGTTTGGTAGCGCAGAACTTACGCAGAGTTACATGTCAAAAGAAATAAAAGTATGTCAAATTGAGCGAGGCATTAAAAAGTTCAACTAAACTACATTTAAAAAGTGAAGCGAATATTTCGTTTTGATTTCTGTCTGTATAATTTCAGTCCAGTTTGATATAATTGATTACGTTTCGAGTTTCGACCCTCTCAGGGAAAGACTCAATCAGCAACATACAAACACTTGCACAAATTCCCAGGTTCAACTTTCATCAAACGTAACTATAAAATTCAGTAGTTAAACCAATGCCCATTGTCTATTAGCAATTATACGAAGTATTCTTCTTCTATTTTCACTACTTTTCTACGGCAAATATTGAACACATGCCTTCGCATGAAGTATTTCTGTTCTTAGGCTACACCACTAACGTCCTCACCTCTACATTTCTGTCTTGATTTCAGATCCTCCGTACCAATATGAAAACAATCATTATGATGGAAGTTCTGATGGCTCTAGCCGTTCTGGCGATCGTATGAGTGCTGGTGCCAGTTCTGCTATAGGTTTTGCCGTGGTCTTCCTGGTCATCGTGAAGATTGGGATTTGTGTTTCTTTGTGTTCCCGTACATCAAGGCGAAGACGTGTTGTCGTGATCCGAAGACGAACGTGCGATTTCATCGCGCCAGTCGTGGAAAACGACGAGCTCCAACGTGAACACGAACGTGCGCAGCAGGAACAGCAGGAGCACCGTCGTTCACCCCCTCCATACAGTCCACAAGCTGACCATCATGTGATTTCATCTTCACGAGAACAAGGAGTTTCAAAAGAGACTCCAACTGAGCCACCGCCTGAATATACCAATATTTCTATGGACAATCCAATCGAGAAGAACGACATAGACTCTTACGAAGGAACTCCAGGGACCGGTGGCACAGATGAAATGAATGGTGTACCACAAGGCGAAACAATGCTTCCTACACCCAGTTCCATATCACCAAACAACGCAGACGAAAATTCAAAGTAAAGGAACTTTGTTACGTTTTGGTCGTTTTTCGTGCTCACGATAAACTCTAGCGTGAGTACGAATGAGCTCAAACGTGAACACGATCATTGAAAGTTTTAAAGCTTTTTATATAAAATTTTAAAAACGTAAAAATGCATGGACGAGTATCAGCACAGGCTGTATGAAACTTTCTGTAATCATTACCAGATATCGAAAACTACTCTGTATATTGTACAAAAGTGAATGTAATATACCTATAACTATCTATCATATGAGAACTCGTCTGTCACGTTAATAATGTCAATGTCGTTTATAAAGAACTTCTTTATATATATGGTTTCGTAAGCCGCGTTGGTGTGAGCCTTGGTATGAAACGCCCTCCTGTTGTTTATTATAATAAAGTTTCAAGCATCGACTATAATTTAAACTTTTACGAATCGAGATGAGAAAAATAAATCATAAATCATCCATAAATTTTTATCTCAATTGCTGAGAATAAAACAAGAGGATTTTTCGCCAATGCTCTGAGGGTTTGCATGTTAGTTTTTTTGCCGTAATTACAATATAATAGTTTTGAGGAATCTATATATGCAGAACGTTTACTGCCTCCTACTTGATCATAAAATTCTGGGATAAATCCAAAGATGAAATTTTATCGGTTGTTAAAATAAATAGGCTTATAAGTTGATTGATTGTTATATTCATTGGAAATGCATGGGCTTAGTTTTTTTATGGGTATGTTATTTTAGTTTACCACAACTATAACCAACAATCATCCTTTAATGATCATCGAGTAAGCCTTGTTATTTAGCTAAGACTAATAAATTATTGCTTGCAAAAAACATCCTGCATTTCCTTTCTTCGAACTTTACTAACAACGCGTCGTGAAATATATAGCTATATATGACCTGCATACTTAGACAGTGGCCATCTAGATTTATCTTGAAAGTTGACACCAAGGAGTGTTGGATTACACTAAAATTACATGAAGTTTCCAATAAACAACATACTTCAGCACAAGGAAGTTGGCTGCCACTGAAATAGTTCGGAACGACTCTTAATTAAATTGCCTTAAAAATCCCCGAGAAATCACATGTCTTGAGAACCAACTATGAATACATTATTGTTGTTGGTATTGGTCACCGTCTCGTCTTCGATCGTCTTCGCCAAGTCTCAAAGAAGTTGTTTAACATCAGATGATTGCGAGAAAGATGGTTGCTGTTTTAACGGCATATGCAGTTATGAATCAAGCTACAAGTGTATTCATCAGAAGTGCTCCTCGAACAGCGACTGTTCTTTGCCCACTGAATCTTGCTGTGTTAATAAAAAGTGTCAAGCCTGCACAAATGGTGAATATATTTATATCTTACTAATTTCTATATCATCAGATGTATTGATAGCGCATAGCGATAGTTTGGTAGCGCAGAACTTACTGAACTAAAACTATGTCAAATTGAGCTATTATCAGCAATTAACTTCATTATACGTAAAATTCTCATTCAAAAGTTGTCTCAAATTCTTCGGATTCTTCCTTGACAAAAGAACCAATCACGCCGTAATAAGTCCTTGCTCAATAAATCTTAAACGCACGAATGTATCTTTGACGCTGTGTCGAAAACTAATGAGTAATGTAAATCGAATTCAAGAGTAGTGAATTCAAAGGAATGCCATTAGATCTGAGAATACTACAGCAGCTTTTGTAAAAGAACCAATCCCAGAGAGCATTTGTCATCTAATCCTAGTTGAGATATACCATACTAAATATATTCTGATGTATTATAAATATTGCCTGCTTGCAGGCTACACTACACCACTCTCTACGTCGCAGAATAGAGATGACACCTTTTTATTCAATTTCAGATTATTCCGATGGTTATGAAGACCGCAATGGTGGAAGTTCCAGCGGTAGTTCTGGAAGCAGTACTACACTTGCGATTGCAATCATAATACCGATAAAGATTGCGCTTTGCTTTTGCTGCATATGTTGTAAAATAAAGCGTGGACAGGAACGCGACGAGGCCCGACGACAAGAGAATCTTCGTGACGGAATGGTCCGAAGAGAGACGTGCAATATAGCCGTAGTACTCGTCGAACACGATGAGCTCCAACGTCAACACGAGCATGCGCAGGCAGAGCAGATTGAAATTGGTCGTCCACCCCCTCCGTACTATCCACAAACTGACCACCACGAGAATACGACCCAGGACACAGAACAGAATAATCTTTCCTTTATAATTAACCCAATCGAGAACAGCAACATGGAACCCATCCGAGGAGCCCAGGGGACTGGTGACACAGAGAAAGTGAATGGTGTACCAGAAGATGCAACAATGTTTCCACCACATGACCACCCCATTCCTTCAGTCAATTTTCCTCCGAACCCCACCGAACAAAACCCAACCCAAACAGAACTAGTGCAATTTTAGCCACAGAAAACCGCCGCTTTTTGACAAGGACTGAAAAGTCGTCAGCTTGTACTCGTATAAAGAAGATGTAGACAGGACGTCAGTAGACTTCAGTAGACAGTATAAGTTCAATTCTTTAGCAGAATGAAACAAGATACAATTAACATGTAGTGTTTGCTCCAAAACATATTCAGGAGCAAAAAAGCTGAGCTCTATGAAAACATACTCAGTTTTTTCAAAGAAAATACATAGAATTGCTATACCATTGATATAGTTTCGTTCCGTTCGAGTTAGGAATTACTAAATTAGAAATTACAAAATAATGAAAGGATTTTTGTACAGGATACAGCATGATTTCTGCACGCGGAATGTTTCTGAAATGTCATAGTCCATCTAAAAGTAAATCCCAAAGATTAGGTCATCTTGCAAATTTGCATCAAAGAGAGTTGGCTTACACTAAAATTACATGAAGTTTCGAACAAACAAAATCCTCATCTAAAAAAAAATCTTCCCAAAACAAGGAAGTTGGCTGCCAAATAGTTCGGAACGGCTCCTGAGTTCCCTTAAAAATCCTCCAGAAATCGCAAATTTACATAATTGTCCAGAGAACCAACTATGAATACATTATTGTTGTCAGTGGTATTGGTCACCGTCTCGTCCTCGATCGTCTTCGCCAAGTCTCAAACAAACTGTTCGACATCAGATGAATGCGAGAAAGATGGTTGCTGTTTTAACCGCACATGCAGTTATAAATCAAGCTGCAAGTGTATTCATCAGAACTGCTCCTCGAACAGCAACTGTTCTTTGCCTACTGAATCTTGCTGTGTTAATAAAAAGTGTCAAGCCTGCACAAATGGTGAGTATATATTCATATCTTACTAATTTCTATATCATCAGATGTTTTGATAGCGCATAGCGATAGTTTGGTAGCGCAGAACTTACTGAATTACAACTATGTCAAATTGAGCTATTATCAGCAATTAACTTCATGTAAAATTCTCAGTCCAAAATTGTTATGTACCTTAAAAACGGATTCTTTTCTCAAAAAGAATATCGGAGAATGATATATTTGACGTAGGAACTAATCAATCACGCCGTAATAAGTCCTTGCATGCTCAGTAAGTCTTAAACGCACGAATGTATCTTTGAAGCTGTATCGAAAACTAATGTAAATCGAATTCAAGAGTAGCAAATTCAAAGAAATGGGCCAAATGGCATTGCAACTGAGAATACTACAGCAGCTGCTGAAAGAATAACCAATCCTAGAGAGCATGTATTATCTCATTCTAGTTGAGATAACACACTGAATATATTCTAAAATTCTCGCAGGCTAAACCACTCACTACGTCACAAAATAGAGATGACGTTCGGGTAGGTTTCTATTCAGCGAGTATACGTCTTGTCAATGCTTTCACCTTTCACCTTTCTATTCAATTTCAGGCAGCGAAGCCAGCGATGGTGGACGTTCTAGAAGTGATTCTCTAAGTGGCGCTACAATTGTGCTTCTCATCCTAATACCCATAAACGTAACAATCTGCATGTGCTGTGCAGTAAAGGTGGGAAACCTACGCGATGAGGCCCAAAGAAAAAAGAGCCTTCGTAGCGAAATGATTCTAAGACAAACGTGCAATACATCCGTGGCACTCGTCGTAAACGATGAGCTTCAAAATGAACACGAGCTTGCACACACATGTCCTTCGATAATCATAATAGTCGATAACAGTAACATGGATCTCATCCGAGGAGCTCAGAGAACTGGTGACACAGAGAAAGTGAAATGTGTACCACATGACCACTTCAGTCTTTCAGTCAATTTTCCTCCAAACACCACCGAACAAAACTCAACTCAAAAAGAACTAATGCAATTTCAGCCACTGCAAAACACCGCTTTTTGAGAAGCAAGGACAGAAAAGACGTCAGCTTGTACTCGTATAAAGATATAGAAACGACGTCAGTAGACTTCAGTAGACAGTATAAGTTCAATTCTTTAGCAGAATGAAACAAGATACAATTAACATGTAGTGTTTGCTCCAAAACATATTCAGGAGCAAAAAAGCTAAGCTCTTAGAAAACATACTCAGATTTTTCAAAGCAAATACATACTATTGTCCATTGATACAGTCTCGTTCAATTTGAATTGTTATGTACCAATTTAGGTATAACAGAATGTAGGATTCAAATTCTGTACAGATCAGATGAAAAAACCCGAATTTCTCATCCATAAATTTTGGTCTTGTTAAAGCTGAGCAGGTATCAATTTTTCTCGTCGATTCCAAAACTCATTTGCTTCTTATTTGTATAATTACGAGGCATTCACACAGAACGTCGTTGCTTACTTCTTATTGTGAAGTCGTTTTCACCATTTGATATTTCCAAGAAAAAACGTTACTCTTAAAGCCATTTCAAATTGCATTTTGCAACATTACAATTGTCAGGAACATTATTTTCACGAGAAGAGGTACGATCAACGTTTTGCGCCTACAAATTCTAAGACAATGAACAGGAGGTCAAATGAGGTAATAATAACTGTCGCGAAACATCCTCATTTGAATAAAATTCTCCCCAACACAAGGAAGTTGGCTGCCAAATAGTTCGGAACGGCATTTGAATTCCCTTAAAAATCTTCGAGAAAACCCATGTTTACATAATTGTCCTGAGAACCAACTATGAATACATTATTGTTGTTGGTATTGGTCATCGTCTCGTCCTCGATCGTCTTCGCCAAGTCTCAAAGAAACTGTTTAACATCAGATGATTGCGAGAAAGATGGTTGCTGTTTTAACGGCATATGCAGTTATAAATCAAGCTACAAGTGTATTTATCAGAAGTGCTCCTCGAACAGCGACTGTTATTTGTCCACTGAATCTTGCTGTGTTAATAAAAAGTGTCAAGGCTGCACAAATGGTGAATATATTTATATCTTACTAATTTCTATATCATCAGATGTTTTGATAGCGCATAGCGATAGTTTGGTTGCGCAGAACTTACTGAATTAAAACTATGTCAAATTGAGCTATTATCAGCAATTAACTTCATTATACGTAAAATTCGCATACCAAAATTGTACCTTAAAAACGGATTCTTTTCCCAAAAAGAATATCGGAGAATGATATATTTGACGTAGGAACTAATCAATCACGCCGTAATAAGTCCTTGCATGCTCAGTAAATCTTAAACGCACGAATTTATCTTTGAAGCTGTGTCGAAAACTAATGTAAATCGAATTCAAGAGTAGCAAATTCAAAGAAATGGGCCAAATGGCATTGCAACTGAGAATACTACAGCAGCTGCTGTAAGAATAACCAATCCTAGAGAGCATGTATTATCTCATTCTAGTTGAGATACCACACTGAATATATTCTAATATTCTCGCAGGCTAAACCATTTGTTACGTCACAAAATAGATATGACGTTCTGATAGGTTTCTATTCAGTGACTATACGTCTTGTCAATGCTTTCACCTTTCTATTCAATTTCAGGCAGCGAAGCCAGCGATGATGGACGTTCTAGAAGTAATTCTCTAAGTGTAATTACAATTGTGCTTCTTATCATAATACCCATAGACGTAACAATCTGCATGTGCTGTTTAGTAAAGTTGGGAAACCTATGCGAGGAGGCCCGAAGACAAGAGAGCCTTCGTAACGAAATGATTCTAAGACAAACGTGCGATACATCCGTGCCACTCGTCGTAAACGATGAGCTTCAACCTGAACACGAGTTTGCACAGCCATGTCCTTCGATAATCATACCAGTCGATAACAGCAACATGGATCTCATCCGAGGAGCTCAGGGGACTGGTGACACAGAGGAAGTGAATGGTGCACCACAAGACTCAACAATGTTTCCACCACATGACCACTTCAGTCTTTCAGTCGATTTTCCCCAAAACACCACCGAACAAAACTCAACTCAAAAAGAACTAATGCAACTTCAGCCACTGCAAAACACCGCTTTTTGAGAAGCAAGGACAGAAAAGACGTCAGCTTGTACTCGTATAAAGATATAGAAACGACGTCAGTAGACTTCAGTAGACAGTATAAGTTCAATTTTTTAGCAGAATGAAACAAGATACAATTAACATGTAGTGTTTGCTCCAAAACATATTCAGGAGCAAAAAAGCTAAGCTCTAAGAAAACATACTCATATTTTTCAAAGCAAATACATATTATTGCCCATTGATACAGTCTCGTTCAATTTGAATTGTTGTGTACCAATTTAGGTATACCAGAATGTAGGATTCAATTCTGTACAGATCACATGAAAAAACCCGAATTTCTCATCCATAAATTTTGGTTTTGTTAAAGCTGAGCAGGTATCAAATTTTCTCGTCGATTCCAAAACTCATTTGCTTCTTATTTGTATAATTACGAGGCATTCACACAGAACGTCGTTGCTTACTTCTTATTGTGAAGTCGTTTTCACCATTTGATATTTCCAAGAAAAATCGTTACTCGTAAAGCCATTTCAAATTGCATTTTGCAACATTACAATTGTCAGGAGCATTATTTTCACGAGAAGAGGTAGGATAAACGTTTTGCCATACAAATTCTAAGACAATGAACCGTATGTCAACTGAGGTAATAACTGTCGCGAAACATCCTCATTTGAATAAAATTCTCCCCAACACAAGGAAGTTGGCTGCCAAATAGTTCGGAACGGCACTTGAGTTCCCTAAAAAATCTTCGAGAAAACCCATGTTTACATAATTGTCCTGAGAACCAACTATGAATACATTATTGTCGTTGGTATTGGTCATCGTCTCGTCCTCGATCGTGTTCGCCAAGTCTCAAAGAAACTGTTCGACATCAGATGATTGCGAGAAAGATGGTTGCTGTTTTAACGGCATATGCAGTTATAAATCAAGCTACAAGTGTATTCATCAGAACTGCTCCTCGAACAGCGACTGTTATTTGTCCACTGAATCTTGCTGTGTTAATAAAAAGTGTCAAGCCTGCAGAAATGGTGAGTATATTCATATCTTACTAATTTCTATATCATCAGATGTTTTGATAGCGCATAGCGATAGTTTGGTGACGCAGAACTTACTGAGTTACATGCCAAAAGAGACAGAGCGAATTGAGTAACATACTACGTTTCATTCGGACTACATTTAAAAGGCTCGTCGTCAAAATTTAGTTTCAAATTGTCTACAACTTCAACTTAAATTCTGTCTACAATTTCAGAACATTCGGATAATTATGAAGAAAGCGAAGGTGGACGTGCTGGAAGTGGTTCTAGCGGTGGTTCTAGCACTGGTGTTGTACTTGTGCTTTTGATCGTAATACCGTTAAAGATTGCGTTTTGCATTTCTTGTTGTTGGTGTAGATTAAAGCTTAGAAGCGAACAATACGTGATCAGAAGAAGACCAAGAAGAAGCGTTCGTGACGAACGTGGTACAGCTGCGCCACTCGTTGCAAACGATGAGCTCCAACGTGAACTCGAGCATGCGCAGGCAGAGCAGATTGAGAATCGTCGTCCACGCCCTCCGTACAATCCCGAAACTGACCACCACGAGAATACGACCCAGGACACAGAACAGAATAATCTTTCCTTTATAATTAACCCAATCGAGAACAGCAATATGGAACCCATCCGAGGAGCCCAGGGGACTGGTGACACAGATGAGATGAATGGTGCACCTCAATTTGAACAATGGTTCCACCACATGACCACTCCAATCCTGCAGTCAATTTTCCTTCAGTCAATTTTCCTTCAAACACCACCGACCAAAACTCAACCGAAAGAGAACTAATTCAATTTTAGCCACAGAGAAGCATCGCTTTTTGAGAAGCAAAATGATAGAAAAGTCGCCAGCTTGTACTCGAATAAAGATATAGATACGACGTCAGTAGACTCTGTATATTCAATTTTTGCAGAATTAAACAAGACTCCATCACTATGTTATGTTTGCTCTAAAACATATCCTTCTCAAATCATACAAAAATATCCTAAAACCCTTGTCAACAGTGCTATATGTTTTTCAGGCGTATTGAAAACATGCGAATGAAAATAAGGCGTCTTTCCCAATTTCTAAACGGCTATAAGTTAATATGTGTACATACCATTTCATTCTGAGTTAGTGTTCCAGTTTTATCGGTCAGTAGATAGGCAACTCTCCCCAGCTCCTCTGGTATTGTACTGCTGCGCACTACAGTGCCGGGCATCTCCTTGTCACGTGATATCATCCACGAATACACAACTTTACCCATGTCGAGACTTACACGCAAGCTAAAGGCGGGAAAATTTTACAAATTAAAGTCGCAGGAATCTCCTATATCTAAACAGGACTTCCATGTGGGTTGTTAGCCTCGTACCCAGGCCGTCATACGTTCGTGAGTGCGCGTGGAATCTATAGTAACCCCACGCGTGTCGTTCCCGTATGTAAACCATCTTGATAGTCTCAATGCTATTTTTCTGGACTTGTTTTTATAATTTTGCCTACCTGAGCGGGATTATATATGAAAAAAGCAAGATAAATCTGAAGAAGTAGCGATACCATGGACCATCGAAACCCTGAAATAAGTAAAGACGTCTGGAATTGGACAGAATAACGTACAAAAGTAGTGGCCGTGAATCTTAGCAATATATACCAGCCAGCTAACCTATCAACCAGGAACCTATAATACTTACCTTTACTGTTATCAAAACAAGAGAGAGAACCATAGTAGCAACAAATAGAACTTTGGTCAGATTATTCACTTCTGTATCCAGTAAACCGACCTAAATAACAAATATTATTTGTGCTTCTGTTCAATGTCAATCCAGGATATATGGATTAATGTATATGATGGGTGGGGCTGCACTGAAACATGCGGAAGATGATGCATTTGTAGTACAACCATCTTCCTATGATCTTTCTACATCTTCCTCCATCTTCCTCCATCTTCCTCCATCTTCCTCCATCTTCCTCCATCTTCCTACACTCCTCTATCTTTCTATGATCTTCATTCTCTTTGCAAATGAAACTTACCTTGCTCGATGGAGAGGTGGTGTTCATAGCATTTCGAGTTTCCCGACCAGTGTATACCACGATTCCAACAGCAGTGCCTAGAACACGATACCGAAGGAGGATTTGAAGGTTAAACTCGGGTCAAACAAATAAGCTGCCTGATTGAGGTCACCGGACAATACGAGAATGCTCCAGTTATGTATAGAGAGCAATACCTGTAGCTACCACAGTATTGGCCCACAGAGTATTTTCGATGTTCACGGGATCTTCGCCTTCGCTTTCGACTTTCTGAGGTTAAAAACACAAGAATCAATAAACGAAACGAACCGACAGTTGTTCCTTCTCATACTTTTACTCACTCTGACCAAGGTTCCAACAAATGAATGAATGTCTTTCTGCGGTTTCTCGACGTGAATAAAGGCGTTGATACTGAATAAATCCTTAAAAGAATCCAAAGCTTTTAAACTTTTGGCCAGCAAAGTTATGCAATACTGTGGCATCTACTTGTATCAGCTTAGACCTGCTGAATTATCGCTATTTAAGGTCCATTTACACTTGCAATTTTTGTTGCGATTTTTTGAGCGATTTTCTTCTTTTGATAGATGTGAATGAGTAATTAGTTACGAATGCTCTGATGTATAAGAGCTCTTATTTGAACATCAGTAACTAATTAACTCGTTCACATCTATCAAAAGAAGAAATCGCAAATAAAATCGTAGCGAAATTAGCAAGTGTAAACGGGTCTTAAGATAGAGTTTGAAGAGTGTTCGAGATCTATTTTCTTACATGGTCGGAATGCAAGCTTTGGCAGGCAGGAAGAGCAATCCGTAATTTCCAGTCTGTCTCACCGTCAAGCTGGTCAGTTCTTATGAAACATGAACCTGTAGGAATGAAAGAAAGAGTTCTAAGCTGTTTGATCCATGTTGTCTGGCTCTGGCGTGAGCAGAGCTTTGAAGAAACATATATAGTGAAATAACTGGCACAATGTAATGGGTCGCATGTCCTCGTGGAGGAATTTCTTACCATTCTTTTCCGATGTCCTTAGAAAAATCATATCAGCCGGAATTCTTTGATTCTAAACAAAATTGAACAGATTTCAAGTTCTTGTCCTATTCTGCATTGCAATGGTCTCTGAAAGAGCATACCTTCTCAACTATGATAATATCAGATACTCGTATATTCGAACTGGGCACTGGAACAACTCCTAAGAAGTTTAGAAAATTTCTTAACTATTTTAGGAGTAAAACTTGAAAGATAAATCGATAGTATAAGAAAAACTCTGGTTTCAGAGTTTGTTAAAATAATGGCACATCACTTTCAGTAAGTACCTAATATGAACGAGTTTTGTGATTGGCTTTTTGTAACGATTTTAGAAATCAATTTCTGTAGTTCATTGTGTTTTATTGTTATCATCAACCAATAGCAAAGCTTGTTCATATAGGTACGTAACGACCTATCACTTTAGAAGTTTTCTTCGGAAATTTTAGGCCAAACATGTACATCCATTTGATGAATAAAGTAGACTAGTTAACTATACCTTTCTTTGTCAACTTTTTGTAGACTTGGGAATTAACTTCCTTGTCTCTTAGGAATCTTATGAAATCATCAAAGGCCTCTCTACACATTGTCACTGCCAGAACAAAGACCTAGATAGAAGTGGAGGATGAATGTGGTTCTTTATTTTTAGGCACATCTCATTGTATCATGATTTCTCCAACAAAATACATACCAGTGGACCCCAATATGTATACAAATGGCCAATTCTTAAATCAGGAATGAACTGGGATGAGGCCACAAGTAGGAAATAGAGATTGAGGAAAAATTTGAACTGGTTGAACAACACCTAAGGATAAGGGGAAAATGTTGATGAGTGCAAATGAGTACATTGATTAAGAAGGCTAGATAGATAGAGAGTGCATTAGTTAAGAGGGCTTAATAGATAGAGGATCAGTGCCATACCATATAATAGGGGTGTTCATATTGGATGTGGTCATTGGAGAAGATGGGGTAGGAAATATCAATTGGGGCTAATGTTGGGTGTGGTCTTGAAGAAGTTGGGGTAGGAATTTCAATGGGGGGCTAATGTTAGGCATAGTTTTTGAAGAAAATGGGATAGGAATATCAATTGAAGTTGGGTGTGGTCATGGAAGAAGATAAGGGGCGCCTAATTAGAGGCTCTTGTGGGTGTGGTCACTGGGGAAGTTGGGTAGGACATTGCAATTGGGGAACCATTGGGTGGAACTTGGATGAGATATTACAGTTAAGTATAATGAAAATACAGAACATGAAATGATAAATAATTGCAATTACCAGTGGTATAAATGTTAATATGCTGTATTTCTGATTTCTAATAACGTTGGCTGGATAATCTTGATGTGGGGACTGTAACAAAAATTACACAATTATTACAAGATGACCAGTCAAAGATTTGATCAGAGAATTTTGTACAGAGCAGACCCATACTTGTTTCCCAATATGAACTGTTCTTTCTTTCAAGTCGCCTCTTCCACAGAGATTTCTGCAACATCTAAGAGAGGAATCTCAGAATCATTCACATTGTTCAAACTGTCAAAATCCTACAATTTGTCATAAACCATTTCCATTTTTAAATTCAATTTAAAATTGCATATAAAACAGACAGGGCTGTACTGAACTATTATTACATTATTGTTTGAACCTGACCTTCCTCCTATAATAGAAATACTGCCGTACATGTTATTGGCAATATACTGAAAATCAATTTAACATAGTCTAATCAAAAACAACTGGCAGTTAATGGTTAATTTATTCAAACATTTGCAGTCATTTTTCATACATGACCAGACATGGACACTAGAGCATGTCATGCACTAGAGCATGTCCAAACTACATCAGACCCATTGCATAAGGCATACTGAAAACTATCAAAATTATTTGAATAGCACATGAAGGTGGCTTACTTAACCACTCACTTAATGATTTATCTGCATTCTTACTGTAACATGAAACTATCATTCTGAGGCCTTCATGTGAGGTTACATATATTCCCATGAACTTGAGAATTGAGAAACAGCAGTAGACATTTAGTCATCAAGCTGGCATCTAAACAGCTTATTACATGCAACATAAACTAAAAGTCATGATTTGACTTTACTTTACTTATCCCTTGTGAGGATTCTGGATGTAAAAAATTGGAGCCAGTTCGAAAATAGTTTGGCTAGTTGAATGTTATATCAATATATAACGTTCGGGTTTCAATGTCTTGATTAAACTTTAGCTGCCCATCTTAAATATTGAGCAGCAAAGGTTAGTGGCGAGAATTCACCGCGAAAAATTCCAGCTTTGTGGATAGTTTGTCGTCCAAAACATGAGAAATATGAAATCATGCTGCATCATTCATTTTGAAAGAACTTTGATTTTAAATTTTCTTTGACAAACCTTTGGCACCAATAACGCCAACCATAGCAAACAAACCATCTTGCACGTCGATATGTATACTCTCTCCTTTTCAGTTCTTCCTCGTCTCCACCAGAATCAACAGAGAGGTATCCGTCAGAGGAATACATAGTTTCATCATCATCGTAGCTTGAATCATCTTCAACGGCTTCATAAGTCTTCTTTCGCTTCCATTTTCCGAACGGTTTTAGCGGAACATCTTCGAATTTCACCATCATTTCGGTGTTAAGTGTAAGCTAAAAGAGTATTCTATCCTCCCCCAATGAGTTATTAGGGCAAGAAAGTAAAGCAAACAGGATTTAAATTATTGCTATAAATTGTAGCCATATTTTTTTCAGATTTGATGGATGAGCGTGATCCCTCGAATACGTCGTGTTGTAAGAATTATAATGTCTCTAAATGTCTGAATATGTCTTCTTGATCGTTCCCTTTACCCACCCTTTGGCTTTACCTTCCAAGTTCATAATCCTTATTTTAATATCATTCATCACTAAGCCATGATATAATCTTGTTCTTTTACTACTTAATCCATAGTCTAGAGTTCATCATATATTGTACAAAAAACAGCAGGGTTTTTTCGTGCATTCCACGATTTGTTTTCAACAACTCGAGGCAAAAAATGAGATGGTCACATAGAAAAATTGATAATCAAAATTCTGTGCTCGTACATGTTGAAAAATATTATTAGTTTATGTACATTGTCTTGTCATTAGATATCTCTCACAGGCATTTCACACATTGTTTCAGATAATCGCTTTCTTTAATAGCATTGCACTTGAATAGGTTTCATATTGCCTAGATACATGTAAATTGAGTCTACAGTTACGTGCCCTAAAAAGTTCTTAGCGAACTGCTGAGAAAAACCTTCTCGCAAAACTAAAAAACAGACGTTTTTAATGCGAATATAATGTGTTTCTCAGTTCAAGGGGAAGTGATGCTCCAATAAATTAATTTTGAAATAGCCAGCCTACTTAATTTATTCAAATTCGATTCATCATTAATGGGATTTACAACATCATTAGTGTTTCGCTTGTTTTAATTAGCTCATTTTGTATTGACGAGGAAGACTGTGTCAGTAGCTGGGAAGAAACAGAAGAAAAGGTAACTTTTGTACCATTCTAACCCTGTCTGAATAGTTTAAAACGTAATTCATACTTTGTGTGTTTGGGCAAAAACATGACCTGATGCTTACCCCGTTAAAAACGGTTACAGTTGGCTAAAATTGCTGCGTGTACTTGAAACATGCACACAGCCCATCGCAAATCCAGGCGTGTGCGAAGACAAAGACAGTTTCTGTATTATTCGTCCATGATTATACCCTGCTGTACAACATAACTTGTTGCACATAAGTTAAATAACTACGATTTCACTCAAGTCAGTCGGAGGTTATACTGTTAGCAACTACGTTTTAACTCGTGAACATTCTACGGTCGATTTTTGATATTAAAAATCACGCAATTCAATCCAATTCAATCCCTAAATGGGACAGTTAAAACAAATAAACATATATTATTGATTGCATATGTATGTGACTCGGAAACGCCGAAGATTTTTATAGTTTATATGACAATTCCATATTCCTAGTTCACCATTTGCCGGCAGCTGTTTTTAGGATTCTTTCTTACTTTTTGAGAATCCTAATTTGATGCGCGACTTTTCATACGCGATGCTGGGAAGGCGGCGATAGCAAAGCAAAAATCTAATTCAATGTTCTGGCTGTTTCACACGTCAAGGAGAAGCAGCTGTTTCAAAGACCCTTGTCCGCCTATTACGTTGGCTCTTGATCAATATCGTCAAAAAGCTCATAAAAAATTCAGCTCAAATTGACCCAAATCAAAAGCAGGCGAGTGTCAATTGCTTTGCAATTGTAACCTCGAAAAAGACACCTTGCAACTAGGTGCAAGCATATTAAAACCGGATCGGTTAAGACGAGGAATGAACGCTAACCATTGTATCCTTGGCTTTATATTTTGATATCAACAAATGGTATTTTTGTGTCAAAATAGTAGGTTGACTTCGCTACAAACTTTAAGGATAATTTGTTTAATATATTTGAGTATTTTTACGAATAATTTTGATCTACATTTTCAATATCACGTTATCGTATGTCAAATCTACCTATGTCCAAAATTCAATTACCCAGGTGTTATAAATTTTTAGGGAAAATGGACATTTTCCGAGTGGGGTTGAAACAAATTTAAATTATTAAACGCCTTCTATAAGCGAAAAACATTGTCTCCTATCTAATTCGCTTTTCCCTGCGGGCGATATCGTAGTAAAATATCAATATTTCTTTCCAGAAACAAATGTTTAAAAGGTAAGTGGCATAAAGTGGCACTTTATAATACAAATCGCCACCAGTGTCGCCACGCTGACTAGCATATTAGAGACTGGGGATAGCAACATCAGCAAGCACAGTATTTTTTCTTTTGAAAAAGTCGGTGCCTTCCGCAAACACGCTTGTGCCTTCGTGGCAGACTTGAATGCACTGAGAATTACGCACACGATTCATATTTAATACCGTAACACTTTCGCCTAATTAATCGACGTAAAACTCTTTTTAATCATTGATAAAAAGTCCAGGGCAGCGTTAAATAGAGCTTTATATTCAGTCAATCTACCGCCATTGCACTGATAATCGGATAGACGAAAATAGCAGAGAAAACTGAGTTCACAATCTTTACAATATAGAATCTTTTAGAAAATTTGAATGTAAGTTGTCAGCAATCAAGAGAATAGCGAAAGCTGGATAGCGTCCAACTTGTTTGAAAAGCAAAAAAACTGCAGATTTCAAGCCAACAGTTATTAAAGATTACCTCCAATTTAAGACGGCTAAGGTTTAATCCAGGTTATACCGAACAACAGCAATTTTGGAGCGTTTGAAATCTGATCTTTTGTGTATGAACTATGAACTGTTAGAAGATTGGATATATTGTTTGTCATTCAGAATCTTATACGGTTTTAAACATCATTTTTCAGACGTAAACTTTGTGTACAACAAGACTTCGCAACTGGCAAGACATCGCTACCGTTTGTAACCAAAATACCCAGAGAAAAAGATGAAAAATGGCAGCGGAAATTTCACGATTTCAAGTGGACTTTGCGAGAAAGAAACGGAAAGCGAGATGATCGCACATGCGGTGTTTTTAAGCATCGTGATGGCGTTCACTTTATTTGGCAATTTTCTCGTCATTGGGACGGTCGCTACATACCAGAAGCTGAGGACGGTGACGAATTATTTTGTCATTTCACTCGCAGTCAGTGACGTGCTGGTTGGCATGACGACACTCCCATTGAAGGTCAGTTCGTTTTCTGTCATCTTGATCATTGATGGATCGTTAGACAGCCGGGTTCTTCTCTGATTGCTGGGGTTCAGAGACCCCAATCTTCATTCCCTCTGCCACAAGGTCCATTTTCCAGACCCATTTTAATCGGGAAGCAGATAAACCATGTTGGTTCAACTTCTTTTGACTGACGTCATGTGAACGAGCGAATTGATGTAACAAATAGCCTGTAGATAGTTAATTACCCGGGTATTTAGGACTGATCCACTCTACACAACTATTCTGAAAAAAGAGAACTGTTTTTGAGGGTGTTGGAAGGTATGCAAAGACACTATTGTTTATGTAAACACGAATGATAGTGAATTCCTTATGGTTTACTAGATCGACCAAATGATTCACAATAAGAAATGGTGTCATGGTATAGAGCTGTGTACGTCATGGATTATCGCAGATATCGTTTGCAATTGTGCTTCAATTTGGAACTTAGTCCTCATCAGCATCGACCGAGCACTCGCAATCTCGTACCCATTCCACTACCGCGAGATGATCACGAAGAGGAAAGCGAGTCTGCTCATCTCTCTGGTTTGGGCCGGCTCCATCCTAATGGCTTTCTTGGGAATGCTCAATTGGACTTTTCCTGGACAAGAACATATATTCACGGTTTTCTCGTGTCAAAAAGGTGACAGAGTGTATTATACAGTCGTCACAGTGTTGGGTTTCTTTCTGCCATTAATTATCATTCTTGTATCCTATGGTAAGTATTCTGGGATCAATGTCTTTGTTTCGACTACGACCATGACCATGTCTCTTCAAGAAAGATGAACACATTCAATGCAACCTAAGTCACTTAGTTCCTCATAGATTGCAGTCTATATCATGAAGCTAATCACATAGATTTCTATATAGTCAGGCATTGTTATATTCCACGAGCTGTTAGACATTCAAGAGCTGCTATTGATGTCGTTTCTCTTACATCTCTCTTTTTCCAGGTTTTGTTTTCAGCATTGCTTTGTCTCAAGCTAAAAAAACAGTGGCAGTGACTGGAAGACGCAACTCTCTGACAACGGTTCATTTCCTTCGCGAGTTTAAGGCGGGAAAAACGCTCGCAATTGTTGTGGGTGCTTTCATAGTATGCTGGTTACCTTTCTTCATAATCCTCCTTTACACCTTCTGGGCACCACTGAAGTTCTATAAATGGAGCCTGAATAACAAGCTGGCATTTGAGTTTGTCGACGTCACGTTTATTTACTTGCTCACGTCAGTAAACTCGGCCCTAAATCCCTTCATCTACGCGCTGTTCAATACAGAATTCCGAAGAGGTTTCCTGAAATTTTTCTTCAAGATTATCCGAGTGAGGGCACGTCAGCAAAACGGGAGCGATGCTCTTTCTGCCTCTCACAACTCAAGAAGACGATCGAGCACTCCATTCGCATTTTTAAAAAGAAACTCATCAGTGTAATTTGTTTGAAAGGAATTTCACCATTTATTAACAACGAAACGGTGGAGAGTATAGATGGAACTTAGCCACAAAGAGGAAACTGTTTTTGACAATTAAAAGCATGTATTGCTCCCCCAAAAGACGCGTGCTTTTCCAAAGGGCAGAAAATTAATTGCAAGAACTATTCTTTCATCTGTTTTCATTAGAAGCCATGCATACTCTAGTTTGCTGTAGTCTGATTCATATAACGTATTAACAATATATAACACACATATAAGTTATAACAAGCTAGCTCAAGACAGTATAATTATAATAGGCCGTTTATGCACAAGCAACAATTAACAGGACTTCGAATATTTGTACAAGTGTACGTTTTGTTGTAGCAAGTTGTGGCTAGTGCAAAATAAACGCTAATTTGACTATTACTCTCTTGTGTTTCTTCTATAGCATTACACCCTCAGTCAGAATTCTTGATAATTGTGCACTTTTGAGAAGTCACTGTTACAAATAGTTCTGGTAAATGTTTCGCAATTTCTCAAACGCTCATTCGGCTATGGAACAATGTTTCCAGGACGTTTTCGATCCATTACAGGCATGAATCGTTCCGCAAAATATCAGGAGAATATGAACTTATCATTTTCATAAATTAAAATGCCTGTACGATGACAAGCACTGGATTGTATGCACAATTACAAGCACTGGGTTGCTAACGAATTAAAAGGCTAATGTTTTGCAATTTACATTCCAACGTCTCTTAAAAGTTCAAAATTCCTAGTTATTTCATCAGGAAACCGTGTTCTTTAGTTGAACTAAAAAACACAGCTAGGAATTATTTTTTTGTTTTTCTTGAAAGTACGATTAAGAAACACAGATTCCTAGCTTGTTTAAAAAGACACAGATTAAGAAACACAGATTCCTAGCTTGTTTACCCGCGTTTGAGAAATATGATTAGAAAGCAACGTTTCTGTAACAATATTTCCTAGTTCGTCCTATCTCTAAGCTACATGGTAAATACGTCAAGTAATATTGTTTTTTGATAACCTTGAGCGTATGTCGTTTTCGTTGTCCGCGAACAGTGTACAAATATCTCAGCGGTTTTTCGCCTCGCGCGTGATACGTTTCGTCAAACGTCCAGAAATTAAACCACCGATGAAAATGATTGCGAGCGCACACGAGAAGACGATGAAGAAGTAATTTTTGCGCGGTGAGTTACTTAAGACCGAGGCAAGATCTGTCAGAGACTCGGGATGTGCGACCTAGACGGGAGATATTGGAAGAGACACCAGTTATTTGCAGGAATGCAGTGAAAATTAAATGAGAAAACAATGGGAATAAAGAAAAGAGAAGGCAAGCATTGTATGAGTGAACGGCCAAAAGTATTGGGTGAGGATTTAATGCTTTTTCTGTGTATTAAGACTGAGTTACCAGAGCTTGGTAAAAACAAATCTTCTCTAGTTTGTTGACGAAACAAGCAGTCACGGATGGCACAACGTAAATATGTCTTTCAAAATGGCACACATGCATGCATCGATCGATGAGGGTTTGTCTTAACAGTAAGTTAAGAATAATGAAAACCTTACCCCAAAGCCTGTCCACATTTCTTTTCTGATTTCAAAACACCACGACATTCCTTGCTTAGTTTCTTACCACTCTCCAACGCATGCATCAGACATTGTAGAACTATAATAAACACAATACGGCACAGTGATTTACCGATTTGGCTGCGAACACACTCTCAGTGATGAATCCAGAACGTGCACTCAGCAATTCTTGGTGATTGATTAAAAAAACTCCCGATCGGAATCCAGATATATAAAGCACTTACTGACTGAAGAAAACCTCAAGATCTCTCCATATAACTGGAGTACTACAAGCCTCGTTAATGACGTAATGAAGCTTTAATTCAGAGAAATGGGAAGAGATTAAAACTTGAGAAAAAGAAAACGCTACAAAAACGCTTACTTCGCCCTCTGCCATGATTCACACTATCGCAGTGTTTTGAGACCGAGCTTGCACAAGCCTCGTGGAGAACTGGGTCGGCCATGATGTCAGTTCGTTCCTCAATAAGCGCCTCCTTTATTTCCTGTGACGTGAGAAAAACGCGCGGTTTGAAAAAGCCCTGGGTACTTGTAATAAAAGAGAGCTGTGAAGAGGATAAAATGTGTGTTCGGGGTCCAGTTGTTCGAAAGGTGTTTAAACGGCGGATATGTTCAAAATGGAAATCTATTTTTTATCAAGTGGATATCTAGTGGGTACAATGTGATCGCAGCCTTTGATCATGATTGTCACTCACAGCTCGACATTTTTCGTTTTCGATCTTTTTGTAATGTTCTTTTAAGCATTCCATAACTTCACCATGACCAGGATCAATCTCATGGCAATACTTGTCGATCTAAGGGAACAAAAACACATCAAAGTGAGAGTCGAGTCTGTATGTTTTGCACATAATCATGTATTTTGACAGAGCTGTCCAGCTTTGATTAACAGTGCGCGGTCAGAAATGGTTCATCCGGATTGGTCACAATAATGTCACGTGTTATAATTCAACTGAATTTAACGAGCTATGTGAGATCAGTTTATTATTCTGTGAACAAACCTCCTGGCCACAGGCTTTAGCGAGAATTGGATTCAAGCGATAGTCTAATGCCGCTTCTTTCTCCAAATCCACAACAAATTCTTCACAATCTCCAGATAAATCCTAAGTCGAAGCAATGTTATAAGTTCCCTCACATTTTCTTTCCCTAACAACACTTAAAAAAGGCTCGTTTAACAATTGCAATTTTCGTTGCGATTTTTTTCTTTTGATAGATGTGAATGAGTGAATTAGTTACTGATGTTCAAATAAGAGCTCTTATACATCAGAGCATTCGTAACTAATTACTCGTTCACATCTATCAAAAGAAGAAAATCGCAGTAAAAATCGCAAGTGTAAACGAGACTGAAGACTTCCGACTGACCTCGATATTTTTCTTCAAGCATGGAATCACTTGATCATTATTGGTCACGTGCTCACAGAACTTGCTGATGTCACGACGACACGCCTTTTCCAGACCAGGCATAAGTGCAATATCTAGATGATGGGTATGAAAACATCAGAACACACAGTACGTTATCACTATCTCAAGCCTGGTTTCCGGTCAATTTTTCTGCTGCGTAGGTTGGATATACGACGCTTCCAAATAATATTGGTCACGGTTCGGGCGCTACCTGCAGGGGTATAGTGCTCAACAGGGGCACTCTGCTTCAGCATGGCTTACGAACAGTTTGGATTATAGGAACTAGCGTTTGAGCGCAGCCTTATTTACCTTTCAAAGCGTTCTTCTGTCGAGTAAACACAAGATCGCGGCATCTAGAGTAAAGAGGTGGACATATGTTTGCAGTTATCTACATAAAGTTTCATTATCGAGAAAAACAAAACTACGAATGGTCAAGACGTACTCTTGCTCGTCCTCTGCGGCCATTTCACGTTTGTGTTTCTTCAGACAGTTGAGGACTTTGTTTGGATTAACATTTTCGCAATATTTCTAAACAGAAATGCAACAGAATTTTTGAATTTCAAACTCGATATGGGGGAAGAATATCTTCCGCCATAACGGAAGCCAAGTTACTTAATCAAACTGTTTGTATAATGCGGTTCCCCCCCCCCTTCTGTTTGTAAAATGCAGATGCTCCGCCCCCCCTTCTCCAACCCGCAACAGCCCGCTCAACACGAAATTATGAGGCCCATGCACCCAGCCCGTATTAACACCATACCTTGATCATTCTTTTACAGATTTTGAAAAGGCGAACATCAAGATTTGCATTGGCCACTTCCTCTTTCTAATAAACACGTCAATAAGTACATAAATTAGGTCTCGAAAAAATCCCTAACCTTGATCGACATTAATCCAAGTGACGACGTGATAATTGCTTACGGTTAAATGTACAGTACCTCTCGCTCGAAAATTTTTCTGGAACATCCATCAGATAAGTCGCCCTCTGCTTGTTTCAAACACTCTAAAACCTAAAAAACAAAGCAAATCGCCAAATTACAGTTTTACCATTTTTCATCACGGACAAAAAAATTTCCTCTCAGTTGAAAAATGTTTTATGTAAATGCCGAACAAAATTTCCAACTGCAGCTAATGCTATCTTTTTAGATACAAATAATTTTGTTGTGGCCAGGGGCTTTACCGCCCCCCCCCATCTTAAAAAGCACGAGGTCAGGGGTACCCTCCTGCACCCCTACGTGCCTAATATCTATTACTGACTTACTGCAGCCGGGCCATCTTTGTGCACGTGAGCGCAGTGCTTTTTCACATCTTCTGCACAAGCACCGTAGAGTTTCGGGTCGAATTGGATGTCTTCAGCCTAACAGAAAATGGAAACAGAGAATACATTTGATAAGCAGCGAGCTCACCAATAGGGAGCTTCAGCTGACAGCTGTGACTACAAAAATTCGTAGCCTTTGGGTACGATTTTGTTGATGAATCTCGTAGTCAAAAGCTCAAAGACTACGAGTTTTGTCAGCAAACGACTCAAAATTGGCGCGAAATTGATGAATTCAGCTTCTTAATGTACGGACAGGATGCATAAAATAACTCTTTTGGAAGCTTGGCTGAAAGAGAGAGGACAAACGTTGCACACCTGACGAAGTTTCTCAATAGTTAATTGCTCCCTACATTCTTGGGAAATCTTGTGATCTGCATCACCGATAACAGCTTTGCGAACCTCGCCGCTTAAACACGCGATAACATCAGGTCTGCAACGAACAAACACAAAGGCATCACTTAGAGATTCGGTGTGGCATTTCCTTCGGTTTGCTTGCACGTAAATCAAATATTGTTGGTGGTTGAGGAGCGCGAACGGCTCGACTTACTTGCTTTTTGAATTAATACAGTGAGTTTGCACGTCTTTTCTACACGCCTTTTTGAATTTCGAGGAAAATTGATAATCTTTCAGCTCGATCTTAAATGAATTAGGAAGATACAATGAATTCGATTTTGTCCACAGATACGATCACCTTGACAGCGTATTCAATGAAAGCAGGTGTGGAAATAACAAGCACTCAGTCTGAATGTAACCTTCGAATGACTAGAGTTGTCACTCCAGTACATTCAAAGATCACTGTTTACTACACGTGCTGTAACTTACCAGTTCCCGATGGTCGAGTTCAGCGCGGCACTTTTTGTCCATTCGATGGTCGTATTTATTGTTGTACAGACACGGTAGTATCCCGTCAACGTCGTTCTTTTTGAGTAAGTCCTAGTCAAATACATGAAGAAAAGATGAACGAATATTACTCAATAGCTCCCTTCATTCGTTGAGCAAAATTCGTAAACCGGATGGCCACAGAACTGAGAAGATGAAACTATTGCTCGGCCTGGCTCGCGGGTTAGAAAAGCGAGACATCAGAAGCCAGCCTGTTTTTTAGGCTACCAACGTCATCTGCTGCACAAAATCATTCAAGGTTGAATCATTACCGAGCAAAATTCCTTAACCATCTCAGAGCAATGCTTCACCATAACTTTGTCAAGATCGATGTCCTGCGAAATATAAAGAACAGGAGATTGATGATAAGCACACACTACTATATGTTACCGTTAAATAAATATATAACCAACCATGGTGATAGCTAGCTAACTATATACAATTAGCTATACAACCGGCATACAGTACCTCGCTTTCTTCTTCTGTGAACTCCCCTATACTCTTCTGACATTTTGATTGCAGCTGATCATAATTATCTTGCAAACATTTGATTTCCTGAAAAAAAAAATGAGTAACTTTAAAACCATGGCTTAATTACTCGCCCTTCCTCTTAAAATCACACCCCCCGGAAGAGATTAAGACACATGTATATTAGAACATTTGAGGGACTTATCAGAGTTAATTTCAAAGCTGTACAAAATGCAATCATTTGCAATCCGGGGAACTGGGATAAATTAAACTTTTCTGGTGGCCAAATTCCATAGGTGTCCCCCCCACCTCACACCCTGTGTTCTCCCACCTCACACCCTGGTGTCTCCCACCTCACACCCTGGTGTCCCCCACCTCACACCCTGGTGTCCCCCCACCTCACACCCTGGTGTACCCCCCTCAGACCCTGGTGAACCTCCACCTCACACCCTGGTGTCCCCCAACCCCAGATGTACGAGTATCTCACCTCTCCCGCTTCTATTTTTTCACCACAATATTTACTAAGATCAGAGATACAACTATGTTGTATGTGGGGCATCAATCTCACATCAGTTGCCCTCTGGTGCATTGTTCTCATCACTTCAGCCACGCACTGCTTGCTGACCTGATAAAACGATCAAGAGATACTTTAGATGCCTTGTTGATGGGATAAAGTTGTTGGCGGGGTTTTGTTCGCGGCGTTTCGCACCAGGAAGACAAGTGCCGGATCTCTCTGGATCTCGAAAGAAAACAATTCAGGCCCTTTTTTGTGGCTAAGTGGTAACACTTGAATAAAGAAAGTGGGCTCTCACAGGATCTCAGGAATTGAAAAATAAAGTATTCACTAGAAAAAGGAGTTCTTTCTAGCGAGAATTGCACCAGTTGTTACTAATTTTCTTCAGAGAAAAGGTTTTGAGAGAGATTTCGATACTTTGATACTGAGATTTTGATACTTGTTATAAGAGCTTGTAAATTTAATGCACCATACAAACCTTTTTACTCGGGTCTGGGTTCATGTTTGGTAGAATATGACGATAGAGACAAGCCAAGGTCATCCCTTGTGGGGCGGTGTCTTTATCTGGGTGACCGATTTCTTCATTTTCACAAAGATTTTTCGCATCATCTTTGCAGGCACGATATAATGATTCATCCAATCTAAAATAAAGATAAAAAAGGGGCAGATAAGGGTAGGTATGGGTAGATAGAGGTAAGTATGGGTAGACTGTGGTGTTGTATGGGTTGAACTGAAGTATAAATAAGGATAAACAAAGGCAGATAAGGGTAAGTTTGGATAAGCAATGGTAGAGGTGATATAAGTTGAACAAGGATAAACAGGACGTAAATAGAGGTAAACAGGGTGAATAATGGTAAACATGAGTGAATTAGGGTGAACAAGGGATTGTATGCATTTCAAACTTACTGAAAATCTCTGGCAAGGAAAAACTGCAAATGAAGAAGACTCTCTCGACATGATCCTCCCAAATCCTTGTGCTCGATATTCTCCATGAGACAGGATAACACGCTGTCGTGAAATATTCACAAACCTCAGAACCACTTCATATTCGGTTGTGCATCGTTCGACCTACACACAACTTAGGATCTCACAAACTTACCCCATATCATTTTTCACATCGCGACACAGCTTATTCGCCGCTGACTGGCATTGGGTACGTAGTGTTGCATCCACTTTGAAGTCCCCTCCCGCACCAGTTTCCTTCAACAGATTGCTGATCTAGGTGTCACGGAAGAGATGATGAAAGTTTTATGATCTGCATTATGGACACGGTAAAGGTGTATACTTATTCTGTACTCCAATTTCCAAAGGGTACTGAACACAATTGACATATCTATATCTATATGTATATCTATATATCTATATATCTATATATCTATATATATATATATATATATATATATATATATATATATATATATATATATATATATATATATATATATATTACTTGGACTGCCTGCTCGTCATATGTATGTCAATGCTGAACAATGAACTATATCTGCCATCTTAAATTTGACCACGACCAAGGCAAGCATAAAAATACAAGTTCTCCAAAGAAAAAAATCGGTCGCGCTTTGCACGAAGAGTTACGCACTGACGAAAGAGAAGCGTGGATATACATGTATGAAGTGCCACGCCGTATAAACTCTCGTTTTAACAGCCAAAGGAGGGAGATGAACTACGTACGGTCCTCAGACCATGATGTACGTGCACCTTGCTGCATTACTCGAGTTGATCTTTCTTAAGCAATGCGAGCGCCTCTATTCTAACAAACTCAGAGTGTCTAGGGAAAAAACGTAAAGCTCAAAAACTAAAGCTCAGCACATACCGCATCGTAACATTTGTCGCTAAACTCTATTTTATTGTCCTTCCCTTCCTTTTCCATGGCCTTTTCCATCAAACAATCCAGGGTTTTTCCTCCTTTTTCAACTTTACCACAGTATGTTCTGATCTCTGTGTCGCACTTGGCAACAATGGCTGGGTTGATGGAGTAATCTTCCATCAACTCTTCTTGAAGTTCCTTCATGTGCTGTTGACATGATCCGCTGACCGTTGCACCTGTGGGAACACCTCATTAAATTCGTCATTCTCGCTGGGAGATTGCTATGATAAATATCACATAACTACACGCGTAAAAATCATCATGTTGATGAAGTTGTTAAAAAAAGGATTGAACAATTTTGTGCTGCACCCTGTGAACAGTATTGTTAACAATGTTATTGAAGCTTGTTGAATCATCAGTGTTGATGCAACTTGTTACAACAACATTGCATCGTCATTCGTGATTGCAACAACATTGATGATTCAACAAGCTTCAACAACATTGTTAACAATACTGTTCACAGGGTGCAGCACAACATTGCACACTCCTGATGATGATGATGATGACAACCTGATCAATTTTTGGCCGTGTACATTGAACTGACCGTTATTAATCGCGTCCTCCAAGCAAAGCAGGACATGCGCTAGGGCTGCGGGTGAACCACCCTTCGGTTGACAACTATGGCGCTGAATCTCTTTCTCGCAACTTTGAAGCAGTGGAAAATTTGCCTGAAATGGTCACAAGACATGTCTTAAAACTTTCAAAATATGACCGACACACATGAACAAGTTTTGACCATTTGCAAACCACAGGCTTTGGTGATATGGGCAGGGGGAGGGCATGGGTGTGGTCTACCTTGTAGTCCTTTGATTCAACTTTTTGCTTTGTTGCTAACTTTTGTCGACACTAAATTGGAAAATGAAATTGCGTCACACTGGGGTGGGCAATAGAGAAAGCAAGAACAGTTTAATTTAAACAAAAAGAATGCTAAATTATGATGAGTTAGGCACTTGAGACAATGATAAAAAAGCAAAATTGAGAATTGCATTAGAGTAACAGCAATATGATCAATTTTTTTTATTCATTTTTTGAGATCACTGCCCATTTTCCATTATCCAAAGAGCTCATAGTCAGAATTGATGAGTGAAACAGACCTCTTTTACCACATATGGTGGTTCCCCAGCTCTCACATCAACAGCTGAACTTACCTCATTTGACATCTCAGCATGGAATTTCTTTTTCATTAAACAAGCATAGACTCTGCCATTGCCTGCTTCAACATTGGCACAGAAGCGCTCTCTATCATTTCTACAAGCAAAGTAAAGTGCCCTGTTCATGTGGTAGTCCTTGCTCTGAAGTTCAGCCACGCGGAGGACTTTATGACGACATGAATCTGTCAGGTTGCCCTCGTTGTCTTCAAGACATTCAAGTGTTGAACCTTGCGTATGTAGATCCTGGAGATATGAGGAGAAAAACATTAATTTTTACCAAAACAATCACAAAGTCTAAAAGAGCACGACTTACGCCCTCTTCCTCCGCATCCTGTCTACCACATTTAAACTTTTTCACATCAGCTGCGCAATCCTTATAGAAATTCTTCAACAATCTGTAGTCACTGAAAAGTATTTGAGCCAGTTTATTGATAACATGTTTACATCTTGCATTCTTGATGGCATTTTTGTTTTCAACTAAACACGGAACTAGTTCTCCATGCTTTGGCTGTAGTACTTTGCATTCATCAATCTGAAACAAAACGTTTTACATTGAGTCAAAGATGAAGAGTTCAACAACGTCCTCAATCAGAAAGTACAGGACATTTAATATAATAGAGATTCTGGTTATAGCCCCCCCCCTATCCTCTTTACAAATTTTCACCCTAATCTTTTTTCAGAATCAAACTAACTTGTTGCCAATCATCTTTACAAATTTCAATTGCAGGTGTTTCAAAGACAGGGTTTTCAATAAGCTTGCTCTTGTACTCCCATATTGCCTAAAAAATAAGCATCAATAAATAATTGGATAAGATTAGTCCTACATACAAAGATCATTTGAATAGCGCTAAATATGTTGTGAATTTGTTTCTAGTATAAAACACTTTTTGTCACTGATTAAACATTGTGCAGTACCTGATGACATTCGTCGGATAACTCATCGTCCTTAAAAACAACATAGAAAATTTTATATTTATTTATACATATGAATATATGATACACCAAAAGATGCAACATATTAATATAATTTCCACCACTATAGGTCCCTTTATTCTCCAAAATACCTTAATTTGATTTTGCAAACACAAGAGCAGGTCATAATTCCCTCCAGCTTGCGATTCTTTTGCACAGAGATCTTCAATATCTTCTTTACACCGTTCATCATTTTTTAATTTATAAGTTATTCCTTCTTTATCCTTTATTTTATGAAGCACACGTGGCTTTGTTGGAGTGGCTATTGAACAAAGCATATGTTTCAAAAAGGCAATTTTGTGGGATTAACTAATGATCATATGGAGGATAATTTAATGGGATAAAGAAATCGAGAGTTATGGCAGATCTCCTTGAATGTCATTGTCAACAGTAGACTAAAACAACTTTGATATATCATGGAATTCCTCAACTTCGTCTGCCACATCAGAGCTATTGCATATCCCTTGACAGTACTTGACACTGGTTTTTGCGAACAAAGTTTAATTTAGAAAAACTGAATGTGAATATATAATTTTTCAAAGAGTATGTGAACCTTCAAATGCTATGAAAACTTTATAATAGAGCTTGGAATGAATATTGAAGCTCTGACAAGTAGCAAGTTAAATATCCTGCTGAAAATAGGTTTTCTATTTTCACAAATTAGATCCAAACATTTTCGGGCATTGTGTAGCAGGGCTTATTTTAATACATTCATTATAGGTATAAAAATAAACTTTAGTTCTTAATGTGTGTTTTTAAGTGCTTTATAAGAACAAAATCTGCTAATAAAATCTTTCCTGATACAACAAACGCCTGAAATGGTTAATACCACAAACAAATGATACCAGAAAGGTGAGAAAGCATCGTCCTATGATTCTATTCATCACTAACTTAGTCAGGTGTAGCAAATTGACTTTACATATATTATACACATCATCACAAAATAGAGGAGAATTTGAGAGATGGTTTATGAAACCTGCACTTGCAGTGCTTTGGGCATAAACTTTGAAGCGCCTTAAAACTGTGCGAGTGCGTATTGCCATACGCGTCAAAAGCGTAAAAGGTCAGCAAGCAAAAGGATCACTTGAGTGTAATATTATTTATAAATCACTCCACCGCGAGATCCCTAGTTGCTAGTTGCCTGATATAGACCGTTCTTAAAAAGTTCACCTTACCCTGAGCTGCGTTCAACTGTCCTTCAGCATTTCTAGGATTGGTTCCATTGGGTACAGGACCACATTTACTTAGCATAATTTGGGATAACAGGACAAAAATCGCCAGCAAATAACTCCTCGCACAACAATTCGACGCCATGCTGAATATAAACTTATTATTTTCAAGTTCCCGTGGATCTGAACCTGACCGCGTTTCAGCCAGCGAGGTCTGAAACTAGTGATTTTACCCAATCAAATCGCGCAACGTTTTGCTCAAGTTGCCGTTTCAGCAAATTTTTTTTTGGAGAAAAGTTAAAAAACATATAAATACGATACTTTCTTTATTTTGCTATTGTTAAATATAAACGCATGATGTTGAAATGGTGTTTGTGCAACAATAGCGAGATATCTAAACGAAACGACGGGCATTTGCCACGTCGACTAATGAGCACAAGCCGCGGCACAATGTACCATGCAAATTTAACCGGTCAAGCGTAAAGGGTGAATATGGGGCAAATTCCGCTTCTATATTATTTCGTGTGAGAAATACCCCGCACATACAAAATGCTGTAGAGAACCGGAAAAGGAACCTGTCAAGGCTTTACGTACGACATGATATCTTTTATCTAAGATCTTCACCAATAACACATTAACACTGTCATATTAAAGCGTGCTTAAAATCAATTTACAAGTAATACAACAAAAAGTCTATTTTAATGACGTCACGGTCACTTTACTTTTTACCATCACGCTCAACCCAGGAATAAAAATTTATTGTAAATAAATAAATATATGCGTCACCTATATACAAATTTAATATCATTAATATTCATGTTAATTTTAAATGTAAATAATTTGTGCATCTATATAGCTGGTGTACGAAGCAAGATTGGTTCATATGATGGTTAGGCTCAGAGCAGCAAGTTCAAGTGAAACTCACCATCATCTCCTTTTCACTTGCAACGTTGAAGCTAAACGGACTTCGTACAACAGGCAATACAGTTTACAATATCTCTATATTTTCACTACATATTTGTCATGTGAAATATTTCTCTATAAAATTTAATTTTTCCCAGTGATACCCGTAGTGAAAAATACCACCGTCGTTTGTATATCTCAACTATCACACACACGAAAAAAGGCCGACTTATGCTGTCTAATGTTTCTATGGTTGTGACGATATCAACCTTGTTGACAGAATGACAAGCTTGCCACAACTTGTTTACAAAGTCCCTACGTCAATCCTACGTATTTGTCTCATAGACAAATTGTGCTAGACCGTTCAATGAGGAAGTACCATTGCTATTTACAAGCGGTGTAAGAAGCCAATATCTTCTTCGTTGTGTGTTATAACGCTTTCTCATTCAGCCTGTGTTTTTTCCCAAATTTTCAGTGACTTGATCTCCCCTTTTGTTAGGCGTTTTTAGACAAACGAATGTTTGTTTAGATTTCCGCGGAAAACATTCTCTAATCTAGATATATACGGTTGATCTTAAGGAGGTAATGGCTCGAATATATTGGTTATTTCAGAGTTCACAGAAGAGACGCTCTCCACGCGAGACGCCCTTGCTTGTGATTGCTCTGTCCAACGACTGATCTAATATTCAAACAGCTATCTTCCACAATATAACCTGATTATCTTCCCCTCCGGTCGCGACAGTCAGCCCGTCCCGCGAGACATCCACGCAACGAATGGGACCTAAAATTTAAAAAGTTATGCGTCGTTTGAAATGGAACTTAAAATACTATTGAATGATGACAATGAATTCAGAAAACGGAGGTAGGCGAGTAACAGCGTTGCAAGCTAACCTTGATGTCCTTCAACTCTCTGCACTTCCTGGTCGTTTAACAAATTCCAGATGTGCAACTGACCAGAGCTTCCCCCTGCCATGACAAGTTGACCATCCCAGACCGCGCATCTGAATCAAATGGCAGGACTAAGTTCGAAGTAAATTCTCTGCATTTATCTACTCTGCGGGACAAGACGCACCGAGGCATTACGACGAGTCAAACATTCCACGTCATACCTTATTTCGTCATCAAGATCTTTCAAATATAACTCGGTTCCAGTCTGCACGTCAAGGACGCGGATGCATTGGTCTGCGCCGCAAGACAATATCCGCTGACCATCTGTGAATAATTATAAAAAACAACATAATTATAAACAACTCCGAATAAGCTTTGAGATTATCTAAAACATGCGAAATCTAAAACATGCGAAATAAACGAAGCTTACCAGGACTAAAAGCCACCGTATGGACTGTACTTCCGTGAACTTCGTGTTCATTAATGATGATACGTTTATCAATGTTCCACAGCAATACGTGGCCTAAACGACACAATAAAAAAATTAAATATATTATTACGGCCTTTCCCTGAAATTCTTCCGAGGGACAAATTCGAGAGTGTTTACCATCGGTTGTCCCGGTAACCACCAGCGTATTCGTTGGATGAAGATCTACAGAGTTGACCTGAGACAAAAAGGATTTTCTTAGAAAAAATTTGGGGAAAGTTTTAAAGAGTTGAAATACTAAAGAAGAGTGTGAAATGAGTGCAACACTTACCTCAGTATCGTGATCAAGTTCTGTCTAAAATTCCAAAAGAAAAAAAAAATACATAAGGACAACATTGGGAAAGGCGACTCATGTACCGAAGCTAGTTCCACTCTGATCAAGTGCATTCTTTAGGAAGTGTTAGAAAGGAAAGAAACGTACTAAAAGTTCAGGCGAAGATGCCTTTTTCCCTCCACATTCTGGCACAAATTTCCACACCTATGATAAGAGACATACAAATTAAAAACACTCCCGACAAAGAATAATCACCGTACTGTTTTTATTCTTTAGAGGTAATAGAGCTACCTTAACAGTGGAGTCCCATGAAGCGGTGACCAGTATACCATCGTTCCAACATAAACATGAAACTGTGGAGGGAGACATTAGTTGGATAAGAGGGGGTAGCTGAGTTATCTAAGGATACGAGGGATACTATTATTATCCAGGGGATACCATTATTATACACCAGCTACGTTTTAGAGGAAGTTTCTACCTTTAGGCGCTAGTTGTTTATTCTTTATTCCGAAATGACCCCCCTGAAAATGTTTCCTAACCTCCCGTTAAAACACTATTCTGGGGGGGGGTTAAACGTACTTGCATCGTCGTGGCCACGAACTGTGTCCGTCACTCTACCATATTCAACGGAATAAATATAGCTGAAAATGAAAGAACAGAATATACAATATTAACTGGTGGCGACAGGGTGGTCATATCCTGCGGGTGAACTACAATATTTCCGTTGAATAAACATAAGAATTACAAGTACACAATGAATATGAGTGTTTTCAATCTTATCTTCTTACATATTGTTGTCCCATGATCCAACAACAATCGTCTTTGAGTCAGGCATAATAGCACAGGACGATAAAGCCTGCCAAGAGAAAATACATACAACAATTGAAATTTGAAAGACTATCGAGTGGTTAACCGAGTGTAGTTGGTGACACTATATGCGTGACTACACTATTCTAAGGGCCATAGGAAATGAGAATATGGTACATGGATAATAAACTAGTTGATCAAGACAGCATGCACACATACCATAGAGGAAAGGTTGATACTTCGTACTTGTTGCTTGTCGTTTAGGCTGAACATTTTTAATTGGGTATCTGAAATTGAAGACACATCAATGAATCATGCAATTTCGGTTAACAGAATTGGTGTGGGTAAACCGACGTATATTGTGTTGTACGAGTCTCGCAAATTGTCAGGGCTCCAGCCACGAGAAAGATCAAAAGCTGGTGTATAATTTTCTTGTTTACCTTGGGAAACAGAAAAAACGCTTTTTCCATCAAGTGACAGACGGACCGAAGTCACACAACTAAAAAAATATCAGGAATGGTCAGTATACTTTCACGAGGGAAATATTCTGCCTTCAAGATAAAAAATTAAGGTTTTTTTACGGCTTTTGAAGTTAATCCAGTTTTACTGTGTAGCGTTTACAAGTACAATGATTACCGATATATTTTAGTGATTTTAAAAATCATTTAAACCAACCTTTTGTGCCGGCTCAGGACAAAATTATTTAATTTCATTTCCATACGAGCGTTAGAATTTCTAAATTTAGATTACACAGTTGCTATTAAATAGTAAACAACATTATTAAACATACTTTAGCTGCGAAAGGAGACGTAAGTTGTATTTTTAAAACAAGTAGTTTATAGTTTGTGTTTTAAAGATTTCAACGAAGCGATTAAAAAAAGAAGATAAAATAGATTCCCGTTTGAAAAGTAAATATGTTAAGTTCAACGTGGTTTAAAATTTCATTTCAATCCTGAATATCTTGAGCAATCATTTTATTTTTAAAGTGTACGCTTTTACGTCAAAAACGATTAAAAAATCTTTCTTGTCAAGCTTACTCTTTATGCAAGCGATGACTTGAGTCGTTTTGCAGTTTCTCAAACATGCTCCAGTGAGGCGACCCGGGCTGTTCATCCAAGCTGACATTTGTGTCCGTGACAGTGACTGAAATGATGAAGCAAATATTGAGATGCGGGGAAATAAAGTCCCAAAGGTAGACGCTTGTGAAATCTTTGTGGATGACAAATGATAGAATCATAGCAGAAGTTAAAACATTCTCTAGTAATATTAGTCGCACCTTCCTGATCCACATCTTCCATTAAAAAGGGTTCGAACTTTCGCATGTCCAAACTACTGACTCCATTTAAAAGATCGATAGTTTGAGGTACTGACGTTGAAATCCTAGCACCCTGAAAAACATACAATGTTTTGATGAGAGATGCTCGTATGTCGAGAACAATCACCCCGGAGTGGAGCTCTCATTCGGACCAACATATATTTAAGAAAAGACGATCACTGAAACGATTTATGAAATAACTCACACTTCGCCTCGGATGGGGGCTGGTGAAGAGTTGTTTTGGAGTTTGACCAAATTCGAGAATTTGGGATTCAAGCGACGCTCTTTCGTTCGGATCTGTTATACTAGGAATACAAAACATGAAAATTTACTTCACTATACTTACTGCAAATTACAATTGATAAGCATTCTATTAGAAGACTTGTATTATACGACAATTACTTTAGAAAGTTTTATATTATGAATAGTGTACCTGTCTAAATCAACCGCGCCTTCGTATGTAAGGTAATAAAACACTAAATGAAAAAAAAAACTCCGATAAAATAAGCCGAAATTTCGGTGGCAATGGTGAGGTTTCCTCGCAAGACAACTGATGTTTCCACTTACCGTTATTAGCCTTCCATGCTTCCTCGCCCTGTTGCTTGTACCCAAATATTAAGTCGATCCAGTCATGAATGTTGTCGGATACATAAGGACACTCGAGTGCTTCACGGCATTTCCTGATGAAATCTTTTGGACCTTAAAATAACATTGAATGCATAAGTATACCAAAGGTTAATGTGTCACACCAGATCACAGTTCAGTTTTATACGAGGTACAGTCTTCGTATGAACTTTATATACACCTGGAGTGAGAACATGTATAATTCGCGATTTGCATACAGGAGGCTTTGATCGATGGACGAAATTCCTACCATCTTCAGTTTTACGTTCTCACTCCAGATACATATATAGCGACCTACCACTAGCCCAAGCGGGAAGTTCTACGTCATGAACTTGCGTTTTATCCTGTTTTACTCCAAGAGGAAGATTTAGTCTGTTGACCAAAAACTCGCCAGATGATTGATAGAACTCAGGAATTAACTGAATAAACAAACAAGGATAAGTTGTCCTCAAACACGAGAAATGAAAATAGAGTAATTACGATCTTTTCACTTTCATAGCTGCAACTGATCAATATTTGCCGTAATCTCTACTTAAACACCACATACTGTATGGAATTAATAACAATTACAAACCTCTTTAACATCAGCGTGACCAGCAAGAACATTCTTCCACGTCGCACCAACACTATACGTGAAAAAAATAAAAAGATAAACATGTCTGAAGTGTTTCATTATTAGGGCTATGTAGCGAGTACTTTTGACAAAAGAAAGTATTACGAAGTGTGTTGAACACTTCTTGATTAAAACAGGAGGGAAAACATGATTTTTTATCAGCTAGAAAGGCGTTCGACATAGCATTGTTGTGGAGATATTTTAACAGGTGTTTAGTAAATCTAATTGAATGGAATCTTCTCATGAAACTCACCTGTTGAACAGTCGATCAGGCTGATCAAATTTCCCCCCTTGTAGACAAAGTAGATATTCAGGAGCTATGAAAAGAGAAAGTTGAAAATTTTGGTTTCTTTTTTTTAAATGACGGATATAATGAATATCAACTATGAAATAACGGAGTTTTTTCGTTCAAAAGACAAGTGGAATGTTCTGTTTGTTTGTCTGTCCACTAACGACTCACTTACCAACACGTGCTAAGTAATAAAGCACATATCCAGGCGTTGAATAATGACTCCCATAGAGAAACTTTGGCTCAGCCATATCTTTACAGCGATCCTGAAGCAAATACAACTTGGTATGAAAAACTTTTAGAATTCAGAAATCTGCGTTTTTTTACGTTTTTTCTACCTTCAATTGTTTTAAACGCGTTTCGTTCAGAGCACCGATTGGCTTTGTGAAATCACGGAACGTTTTCGGGTTGTTCAGATCTAAAACCGGAAAAAATTGTAAGGATCCAAAAATATCGTGGCTAGCCTTGCTACAATATCTAAAATATGTCTACATGGGTGCATCTTACCTAAATCTTTACTTTTGTAATCCGCAATAACCCAGGGGAAGACTGGGTACTGGGTTAGATCGTTGAAGCTGCGATCCGCTAGGCTGGAGAAAAGTTGTGAAACTTAAGTTAAGATAATTTGACATTGACTGTTGAACATTTTTACTTAATGTAACATGAGTAATTAGTCGTATCACAAATGTATGTTGATACCTGTTTAAATACATGAGATAGTCGAAGTTTGAAATAACACCGTTCTGCCATTTTAGTGTCATGTTTTCTTGACCCGTATCTTGAAGTTCCAAAGCTGAAAAGAATCGCAGATGAGTTCAAAGAAAGATCGTTGTCTACACGTGTGTTGAACTGATTTATCGGAAAGGAAATAGCGTGTTTTATTGTACCTGGTTGTTGCAGAACAAGGTCGTAAAATTTGTCTCGGTCCTTTTGTGATGGAAATACCAGAAGCATATGTGCTTGATCTTCTGAAAATATCTCCACGCCCTGAAAAAGGATCGAGTTTAAATTAAAACGCTTTTATTAGTTGCTCAAGATTTGTCTAAGGGCCTAGCACTTTTACAACAGTTTCTTGCCAATCTTGGTAAACTTACAACATGTCTTAAAAGATATCTTCTTTTTACGACTCTTCTTACTGAACACAGTTTGCATTTCATCACTGGAAACTGTAGAGAGTTGGAAAAGAAGAATAAGAAAGATGTATTCATAACATAAAGGAACAAATTGTACTTAAAACGATATGTTTTTACCGGTTCAACATTATTGAATGGTTGAAAATATATTCTCGCGGAGGTTAATAATATTCGTCCTGGGTTAACGACGAGTGGCGTGATTCGCTCGGCCGTTGTTTCCAAAACAATCTTCTCAAACAAATCCTCCAGCCTAAAATTAAGCGATAAGACAAAGATGGCTTGATTTGAGCATTCTCCAGGATGAACGTGTTTTCTCGTGTTAAGACCTTTGCAAGGCATCATTGAGGCAATATTTTGCAAACATACCAACTCGTATTGAAGCTTATTTTTGACTGTCTTGACTTTACAATGGTCTCAATCTGATAAAAAACCCAGAAATATCTTAACATTGGTTCAACACTGTCACAGTGGGATGATGATGACACCTATCAATAGCACTCAAAAACTGTACTTTTAACATTCACTAAGACATACCATTGTTGAGTGTTCTGAGAACGGCAATGAAGCAGCCCTGAGTAACTGTGTTAATAAAAATAAAACGAGACTTTATTTTACATATTCAGAGATTTTCACAACTGGAACATTCTTTTAACGATAAACAGCAAAAAAGTACACACCTGCTGTAACTGATTAATGATGCTGCTTAGTGGAATGAAGTTAAAAGAAAATAAATATTGTTGAGTCTTTTCCTAGAAGATATAATGTAAAATGTTTACAAAACAACATAATACTGCTTGTCTATTATGATATATTTGGAGTTACAGGCAAGGATGACGTCAATAACAGTTCTTGATGCTGCGTCTGGTTGCAAATACATACACGGATAAATACATATGGTGCAATGGTGTTGCCCTCTTTCATCTTTACAACCAAACTTGTTTCAACAGAAAGAACATTTCCTTTTGAGTCAATTCTAATAATTGAGAAATATTGTACAAGGAATAAAGATTACGATAAACTCTGAAGTATTTACAAACGGTGCTCAATACTAGAAAAAACAGAAGTATTTTATTACCTGGACAGAAGTGGTCCTGTCCACTGTTTCATGGATTTTATATCTTTAAAAGGGAACTACAATTATAAAAACAAATGTTAAATCTAATTGTCTAAATGTTTTGAATAAGCTCTTTGTTTTTTTAGAATGAGTTTTGGAAGTCAAGTGGAAATGTAACCAACCTTTAAAATGGGGTAGGCTGTATCCAGGGGGTCAAAGAGGACCGAATGAGAACAGAGTTTTAAACGACCTCTTTGTTTTCTATGAATAATGCAAATGCAAGTTAAATTAAATAACTTTTAAGAATATACATGTATTGTATTTAATGTTGCTCTAAGTTTCATTCCATTTATACTTGGATACCTTTTAACTGCTTCATCTTCTGTTGTGCCAACAGGGTAATAAAATACACTAAAATCTTCAAAGTATATTTCTGCTGGCTCTAATAGCAATAGTGAAAACCTAGAATATAATACAACTCATTTGCATCTCATACAACAAACAGATCTAACTGCGGACGGTTAATTAGGGTGCAACATAACAGATAAGAATATCATCAGCTATAAAAGTTGATCAGAGATCTTTTTGTGACAAACATCCCTCGTGGAAGCAAAAAGGGAAACACTAGTCTCAAACTTCAATAGGGAATGTAAACAGGGATAACTGATAAATCTCAAAAGAAATACACCTATACACTTGTCATTTTCATTATCGAAACTGCTGTGATATGAAATATTTTCATTTCGTATTCATGTGTTGTATTATTAATAAATTCTAATACAACTGTAGTGTAATCTTACGATCACGGAATACAATAAGTCATGTGCTGTATGTAAAGTCATGTACATTATGCCCATACAAAATGAGCCATAACATTATGACGATAATTATCACTTTAACAGGATTAACACAAGATCAAGCTGGTCGAGAATCAACTCGATCTTTCGCATAAATAGTATCAAACGTGGCAGGTTCGAGATTTCTCAATCTCTTAAAAATAGAACAGAAATCAATGGTGGGTGACTGACAATAGGAAATCAATTAAATACTGAATACAAATGTTTAACACTTTAGACTCCACATCGGAGATTTCGGATGCTTCAGAATTTATGAATTTAAAAGGATTACCTTTCTTTTAATGCCTCATCGGACTGTATTAGACCACAAGAACTGTCGAATGTTAATTCAGCCATGTTTACAAAATACTTTCAACTGGGTGACCGAGCCTTAGTTAAGAACAGGGTGGGTTCTCCGGAAGTTTAGTGAGGGGGGTGAAAAACTCTTTACACCAGCTCTTCTTTACCTCTTCTTCTAAATCCGTGCCCAACATTAATTTTTATGATGTAATAACATTTTATGGTTTATTTTTTAGTATCGATGACAATAGTTACTACGAATGCTACTTCGAGAGCATTTCCGTTCCAAATACAATCCACAGACCTCAAACTGAGTTCAAATTTATTCAGGAATTTGTAATTATTTTGCTGGAACTAAACAGCAACCTTATGCATTGCTATATCTGTTTACATGGTAGATTGTTATCATAGACGCAACCTTTGTTAGAATTATACTAGACGTTTCCTATAAATCTACAAAACAGGAAACTAAATTGCCATGCATTTCCTAATGGCTGCTATATCAATGCACCCTCGATCAATCAAATCGGCTCTACTAGATTCCTCCACGATCCAAAATGAAACTGATAAACACTCGTTGCATTTTGAACAAATATACTAAAAGACTGAATCTATTTGCCCGCTCTACTAACACACGTTACGAGATTACGAAACTGATAAACATTAATCCACTGAGATAATTGCGGTTTACCACAGTCCCATATAACAAGCGGTGTATTCAGCTTGGAACAACCGAATGAACTCTACTCTCTCGTCTCTATATTTCCCACAAACACTAGAGCCTACCGCAGTAGACTTCACGGCTATACTCCCTCCAAAATTACAATTCACGAACGCATGTACGACTGGAAATTCACATGTAACACATTGGAATTTTTAATTTTAGAGCCCTGCGCGTCTTATGCGCTGATAAACATGTAATAACAACTTCAGAGTTAGATTGTCAGAAAAAAATGTTCTTCAAGGACAGAGCATGACCGCACAGTCTCACAAGATCGTTTCAAGCAATCCAGATGCTTTTTACATTATGTTTCACAAACTAGAATAGCCATACGTAGATATATTGACGGTCAGAACAGGTTTAAAGACTTCGGCTATGCTTTGCTACGAATGTTGACTATTGAGCCAAGCTGGGAACTGTTAATTGCCTTGGAATACCCACGTATTAAGTCCCCGTGTAATCCCTGTTAGCTAAAATACCTAAATTGTCATTATCACCGAAATGTCCGTTGCATTACATCGAAGGTCATCAGGAGAATATGTAAACAGAATTTAAGAACAAAGAAAACTATTATAATATTCAAGAGTCAAAAAGATCTAAAAACCGGAATATATTATGTACCTACCTACACGACCGAGCCTCGCTGACAGACGCCTCTAGATTTATCAGCTTTTCAAAGTGACCAAGATCCCATTTTTCATCCTCGTCGCTTTTTGCGGACGACAATCTTCGCTTGAACGAGTGCACAATGCCATCAGACTTTTCTGTGAGCAAAGCAATCGATTCTCTTAGTCGATTCACCGTCATATCTCTACGAAGAACAAAGAGTGTCCACACATTACGTTTTCCCGGTTAATCGAAACGAGGCGAAACCGAAATCTGGCAATTTTGCAACAAGCGAAGGCATTGAATAACGTCTAGAAAAGGCGTGTAAACAAATGGCTGGACAATTACCAAATTCAACAGACGAATTTTAGCGAGCATATTATTTAAGATGTACATATATTATTTTGTTTTTGTTTCAAACGTACAATTATGTGTGTTTGTACTAGGCCGTTTTACCAATTACAGGCATCAATGCGGAGTAAAACGCGATGAGCCCGCCCCGTTTCCATGAGACATATCATACGGCGATAAAGATTCCATATTTGAACCTGTAAAAGGACAGTTTTACTCTGGAAGCATATGATATTATCTGTGAATTTTTTGTGCCCACATAAGCCAATATGCCATATCAATTTGGATATTTTTTTATCAATTATTCATCACACTCGGTTTGCGGTGACATTAACAACAGCATTGTTGAAAAGCAATGATCGTAATTTAAACAGAGAGTGACACCTCTCTCCAACTGTTAGCACACAAAGGTGCTTTTTGTCAGGCGATGTCAAAAATGCATTTCTAAATTCAAATCAAACCGATTTCAATGCATGTTATTCTAAAAAATTACCAGACAAACGCGAGATTAAGTACCTTACTCAGTAACATGCGTTGAAATCTAATGCGTTCAAAACATTTTTTGAACAGTTTGATAGTTGATATTTACAAAATTTCACGGTTACTTTAACTAAGTTACTGTGTAATTGTTAGTACAATTTGTGACCTTTATAACATAAAAAAAAGTTAATATTCTTCACCAAAATCTTGGTTGTATTTTGATAATATTCGACTTTTACATAACTTTTTGTCTTTTTCCTAACAACTGCCAATCATTCAGGTAGATTTGACAGAGGATTTGAAGTGATTTATATAAAATACATCGGCATTTTTCTAGCCTAGTATTTCGTATTATAACATACCTTTCAGAAAACAGTTTCATCACCAGATTCCACATTTTGAAGTAGGTCAAACTGACAGAAGTCACCATCCTCTTACATTGACATCAATCAATCAACGAACATATGGTTTAAGTGAAACAATAAACGTGTGTGTACCATAATAAACGCGCGTGTAACAATGATTAAGTGTGCGAGAAATAAAACGAACGTAACAACAAAGCCAAACTTCACAGAACACAATATTTTAGTTCCGTTACTCGAGTGCTTCATTATGAAAGCGGAATAACATCAGAGACGTGAAACTGTGAAAGTAAACTCCCGCGTGATATGTAGGAATCGACGATGTCGATGCTGAAATAAATTATTACCATAAAAGTCTGTATACAAGTGAACAATATAACTGATCAGATAAGGGGTCATCATGAGGGTTCAGAGTATTTTAAACGTGTCTGTAAGGCACAACACACTAAATTTCATGGCGATAGGAGCTACTTCGTATAGCTAGCCTGATGGTTTAGTATCTCTATGCTTATATGTTGATGTTTACTTTCTTTGAAAACGACAAATTCTCAATTAAGGAAATGAATAACGATAAATGATGAATTACATAATGGCTAGAAGTTCAGTTGGATAACGGGTGGGTATATTATATTGACCTGTTCCTGATAAGTGTTGCTAGGTGAGAAATTGTTTTCATCTTGATTCTATATATATATAAAGTGTTCCCACTGGGCGCCGCACAAAACACAGAGATATTGAGCCAGTCGTTTCCTTCCTTATTCATACAATACATATGCATGGAGTCCACTTGCTTTTTGAGTACACTTCACCAACCTGGATAGTGGATTACTCATCTCTGTATTCGTAAAAGAACTCGATACTCTCTCCGAAGCAATTCTCAAGACACTTGATCAGCCAGGTTTGAATGAAATCCACAGAGCTCGGAGGGGTGTAGTCATCATCGGAAGACCTACACGAGATAAACACAATAGTCCAGTTACATAACTGCGCGCAGGTGATCACGTACTGTTATGCAAATGATTATACAGTATTTTTACTCCATCGTCACTATATAAGCCGGGCGATCAATGGCCATATATATACAAAGAGGTTTAAAATCGGAAGTTATAGATTTCCGCCAATAAAGGCATTCATGTATGTATCGAACCCACCTTGCGACTGTTACTACAGTGGGTTTCGGGATTGAATGTAAAAGATGTTCCATGTTCTTGATCATTTGCACAATGTCTCGTTCATCAGTGTGATGGACAGGAAGATTAGTTGTCATCCCAGCGGAGTGCAGCTGAAATATCGAAGGGGGAATACACGACCATATTAGTAGATTCAAGGATAAAGTTTTGCTGAGGGCGGGAAAAAAAGAACGATAACGGAACAAACATTAACAAACATTAAAAAAATGCTTGTGAAAATCTGTTGCTATATCCATAATTGGTACATTGGACGGGTCACTCGCTCCCGTCTAGCCTGATTCTCTTACCACTTCATAATCAATACTTTCTCCGCGCGAATCCCTCCATTTCTCAATGAACTGCATGAACTCTTGATTAACAGACAATGAACGTTTCTCTTCAGCCGATAAATCATGTTTGTTTTCTTTCATGATATTTAGTGTTCTTTCAAGTTTTTCCACGTTATTCTTGTGTTTTTGCGAAGCGTCGATCATGGCCTAAAATTAACTCATGAAATCATTCAACTGTGTCTATCAGCCCGGCCGTGCTCCGAAAGCTTGAAATCGCATTCAGACTGACTATGCATGGCTGGCTTACATCACAAGCTGAGCTTGGCAGCGGTGGAGGCCTGGGGCCCTGTTGTATCAAGCCCGTTTTTGGCTTCCCTCCTATTATGTTAGGCCCAGATCTCCTGCGGGTTTAACGGGTGAACGCTCTTTTGTCCGTCTTAAAACCCGGTTTTCAGGTGGGCAAAAGAGCGTTAACAATACAACCTAGCCCGCACTCGGGGCTGTTGTTATTTTCTCACACCCTTACGTTTAACCTGCTTTAACAAGTGCCAGAAATGCCAAGCATACCTTGGAATACTGACTATAAGTTTACTTGGACTGCAAATGCATAGGAAGGTAATAATTGAGTTGCAAATTACGCTGATGTTTTCAGTTTTGATGCATGAATTATAACGCTGGGCAAGTGCAACCAGTTCATTTTGGGTATAGTGCGTTCACAATCAAAGCTTCAACGACAAAACGCCCGTTGAATGAGTGTCTAAAAAAAGAAATTTATTCAAAAACTTGACATATGCATGTGGACGGATTTTGCATAATCGTGGTTAGAACGTGGATCCGTTTCCTTTCTTCAAGAGCGACACACGTTACATGAATGACACTGTGAAATAAGCTCGCAGCCTTGGCCCTGGCACGAAGTCGACGGTGTTTTGTTCAAAACGAATGGATGAAAATGCAAATGCAAATATATTAAATATTGCTTCTACAGTAGATGATAATGCAAATATATTAAATATTGCTTCTACAATTAAGTTTCAGTCAATGATTGACATACATTACAATTTCTAAAGACAAAGGTCTTAAAGACCTAATTGTTTCCTGAGATCTACAAAGTCAACATGCAGGCATCTTTCGTTCCAACCTACGTGCATAGCTTGCTTTACAAGACACAAAACTTAAATCCCATAATTATAAACCTTTAAGAATACAACAGAACGTGCATGCATGACAGGATTAACATTACTAACATTCCTTTCAGTCTATTCTTGATTCTCTTTTTTCCGAGCTATTTCGACTCCTTCCTCTTGCCATTTACTGATGCTCTCATTTGGCTTTATCAACGTCAACAGCGTTACGGTGAGACTGTCTCTCATATACAACAAGAGTGCAACTTCGACGACGAAGTAAAACGCGATGCTGAGCCAGAACTTTCCGAGAATCGCATGAAACAACAATGAAATACTATACCCGACTTCGCAAGCTATAAGATCACCGATAATATTTTGGTACGAGTCGCCTTTATATTCCCCCGATGTGCCGCTAGATTCTCGGTAACGTGCGATGACCTTTTCGCTGTTTTCCAATACTTCCCACGAAAACTCGAACACGAACATAGCTAGGAAGCCGTAGCTCGGTCCAAAGCCGAGCAGATACCACAAATAGTACAATACAACTCCGTGTAAAACGTGTGTGAAACTGTACGGGTCAAACATATATTGAGAAACCTTCGGGCTGTACCATTGAGGAACGAATAATGGCGACCAACCGCCGTTATGCCAGGCCATATTTTAAACGGTGAAAAAGATGTCGATATTTCACTGTTTGCTTGTTTGAAATTTGAACAGGCTGTGCCGAAGACGCGGTCTTTTATTACACGATAACAACAGCACACCTGCCGTAGCGTCACGCACACCTGAATGCAACTGACGTAAATTTGTGATTCTGAAGCTCCCTGACGTATGTGAAGTCAAAGGTCTTTGTATTTCGCTTTTTGCAGTAGTAACAGATCTAGCCTGACCCAAAATTAAGATATTTGGTGACTAACTAGTGTCACAGAGTTTCACAGCTAGCCTAGTTTCCGTTTGGTCGTTGGTTAGTTTCATTGACGATGAAAGTAGACTGTTGTTATTCTACTCAGCCAGGACTGATATGATTGAATGGGAAAAAAACAAACCGCAAGTGTTGCACATCCGGTATTTTTAAATGCACGCAATTAGCAAAACATACCAGACAACGTACAGGGCTCAGTAACCTATACGTCAGAGCGAACGTCAGAGCATCTGACGAGCGAGCTTTGTCATGTAGCTTCAAGCCCGTTCTTCACTAGGCGAATTTGTTCGCGTGAACAGATAAAAGTAGGAAGCGATCCTATTTTTCGCGGCGAATTTTTTCGCAAGCCAATCACATCACTGGATTTCAGATATCGCTTCGCGTCACGCGAATAAATTCACCTAGTGGAAAACGGGCTTAATGACATAACAACGCAGTTCTTACGTCCCTAAACAGGAAAACAGCCATGTTGTTTTTCAACCGCTTTCTCTGACGAAATTACACTAAGTCACGTAGCTGATATATGGTAAATATTTAAAATTGCTGCAAATGTCATACTCACTGAATGCTCTTCTTGGTGACAATCAATGCCAGGGAATTGGTAAAATTTTCGCAGTTCTTCAAATTCATCCTGTAAAAAGAGTGGCAGCATAATTGCAAACATTCTGGATGTTGGTTGGCACGCTTTACATACCTTTGATTGAATTCAAAATGAATAGAGCAAGTACAAACCTCAGTAAACATTGTTTTGAAGGGATTGAAGGTGGAGAAAAAGTCCATATCAATGTCCAGAATGAAAGGTTCCTCCAGCTGAGATGATATTTGACTGATAAATAATTGAATGTCGTTTTTTACTTTCCCATCCAAGCAATCACTTTTATGTGAGGAGATATTTTTTGGCTTGTCCTGAAGGCATACGCATTCATTTACAACCAGATTGCCACCACAAGCCATCATTCCTCCAGGAATATTGACTTTCAAGTTTTCTTCTGATTCATTACCACAAGTTAACTTGGACTGCAAACAGTTGACAGGCATTGTAATGACAACAACAGTAAGTTCTTGACAGTTTTCTAAGTCCTTCTCCAATGCACACAGTCCATCTTCACAGAAATACTTCTCAAAACAGGAGACTCTAGGGGATCATATATTCACAATAAACTGCAGTGGTTTGTGTTCAAAGATCCAATAATCCCGACCAACAATACCGCATTGAATACCTGAAAAGCCTATTTCATCCCCAACACCACCCCTACATCCACAACCTCTGCATTATTACCTTATCGTTCCTTCAGACTTGTGTCGACCAACATGAAACATCAAAGTTTTGTCTGAAATCTGATTCGACCAAGGTGGCTTGACCCATATAACCTTGCTAATATGTCCAGCGTAAACCGCAGGTAATATCCAATCCGCAATACTAATAACATCAAACAATATCGCTTTGTTATAAACACTTTCAGCTTGCATTTCCAACGGGGCCATCAAGTCCGGATGGGAATCAAAATGCAAAAACATTAGGCCAGAAAATGACAAATATTTTGATCCGATTGCTCGGTAAATATACGGCAATACTTCTTGATGATATTCGCATATCCACACTGGGATTTTCTTGTACAAACGCAACTCCTTTTTGTATTTTTTGCCTGGTTTTTCTGCGACGTTAAAACGCACTCCTTGAACGCCGGCCATATTGAAATTTAAAAATCGACAACCCGCACTCAGGCAGTCAGGCTATACTCAGGCGTAACGTCAGGCCTCATTTTGAGGCGCTGCAAACAGACTAGGCCTGTTTGCAGACTAGATGAAGCATGAACCAGCCAGACTGGGCCAGTCATACACATAGTTTAAATGGTTAATAGGTAGTTTTACTTTATTTCATGATTCTCTCCAAAATAGATCAACAACACTATACCTAGTTCTTCTAATACATAAAATTTAGGTTGAAAATTCGAGCCTATGCCAAGCAAGGCATACGGAAGTTAAACCATCATAACCATCATCTATCCATTAAATCATCATCTATCATTCGTTCGCCCGCAAATTGTAAGACGCAAAACGTAGGTCTGTCGGTCTCTTTTCTGCCTTTCAGGCCCCAAGAATCAAGACATAGCACTAATATATTTACTAAATAATTCCAATATTGTCTCTACTTAGTCACTTCGTGAACGCATTCGGCTAAATACTCAACATTTGTTGAACTCACTCCAGCCACCGACATTCTGCCATCTTTCGTAAGATATATTGAAAACTCGTTGGTCAGGCGTTCAACCTTTTAAAAAGAGAAATACCAACTCTATATATTTTGTATGCAAAAGTCCAGTAAGCCAGAATAGTCGGCTATTATTATTACTCAAACCATGCCACTGAAGTAACATTATTTCCACTTTTCGAAACATGTCAATCAAAAATTGACCTCTCACCTGATCAGGTTTTAATCCTGTGAAACAGAACATGCCAATTTGGTCTGTGATATGCGACCAATCATGTTTAGACCCTACAAAGTGCAAGTGATTATTTCCAGATCATTCTGCGATATGAGCTAAACACCACTGAGTAAAAACAACATCTCAATTATAACGTTCAACGTTGGCATCACATGCAAAGTACCTAATTTCTCCAAATTACTCCTTAGTTGTTCTCTCATTGAGATAATCCTGTCTGCCATGCCTTTCAACTCGACAAGCCATTGCGCCCTCAATTCCTCGTTGTTTAAAATACTGGTAACAATTCTTCCTCCGTGAATTGGTGGACTTGAGTACATCGGACGAATGAGTATCTTCAATTGCGATTCCACATTCTTGGCCTCTTCTGGCGACTGACAGACGACCGTCAAAGCGCCAATTCGCTCGCCTTTTCAAAAGAAGTATAAAAAAGTATTAAATTGAATATTTCGCAGCATTAAAATGTTGATTATATAATGCGGCAGTGGCATATAGAAAATGAAAAAATGAATAAAGAAATACTAACCATATAAGCCCATATTCTTAGCGTATGACTGCGTAACAAAAACTGACAATCCTTGATCGACAAAGTACCTCATAGAAGAAGCATCTTTATCGATGTCTCCGCTTGCAAAACCTTGATAAGCCATGTCGAAAAACGGATACAATTCACGTTTCTATAAAACAGGTTAATAGTCCCCAAAAAGCTTCAAGATTAACGCAATTTAAAAACAGAAATGTCTTGTTCAAATCAGTCTCACTCTATATAATTCAATATACACACCTTCACAACCTCGCATATTTCTTTCCATTGCTCCATCTAGAACGTGAATGAACTTGTTTCAGGTATATTCAAAATAAGGAACGCGTTTTCTACATTAGCCTACAGCATGTTCATTTTCAAACGCACCTTTGGATCGACTCCGGTGGGATTATGAGCACAAACATGAAGTAAAACAATTGATTTCTTTGGTAAATTCTAAAAAGGCAAATATTTGCTTCATTTATGTCGGAAAAATTGCGAATATCTAATTGAAAACACAGCGAAAAAAGTTAAAGTATAAAAGTTAAGTACGTTAAGATCTTCCAAACAACCATTGAAATCAAAACCACACGTTCCTGCATCATAATATCGATAGGTCTTCATATCAAAACCAGAATCCCTAAAAAACAAGATGTTTCTATAATCCTTGGTTTCATTCTGCTTGTTGAGACTATAGTCTCCCAAGTCTAACATCTCATCATGTTGCAAAGTGTTACTGATTAATTTGTCAATTCGGCAGACAGAACAAACCTTTGAACCTCCAGGGAATCCCCCTTTGATCTATCAGGTTCAGTACTAACCGAAAAATAGGTATATGGTTTCCCCATGTAGGATTGGGCATATAAACCACTTTCTCACCCGGCCAGAATTTTGCCTGTAATGACATTGAGAATTGGTATAAATATAATTTATGTAATGTAAATTAATTTTCATACATAGTAATTTAATATGATATCCCATACCAAAAAGGCAGCACCAATTCTCAAGGCACCTGTGCCAGAAATAGTCTGAACAGTTGCATTCTAAATAAAGATTGAACAGTCAATATGTCCGGCTTGATTTATAGGTTGAGGAGATCTATAGGAATGGGACCTGATATAACAACAATGAGAAACTTGAATGCAAAACCCACAAGAAAAACATAAAAAATAGTTCAATGTGTGGAATGCAACGTAGTGACAAAAATAGAATAGGGGATAGTAAAAACATATCAATATCTACTTGTTTTAAAAAACTCACCAGACCATTCATATCTTTGCCAAAAGCCAGTTGTGCAGAAGCCTTTGCAAATGCAGGCATCCCTGCTATTGGTGCATATTCCTTGTCAAGGTTTTCTGAAACTATCATACTCTCTGCCTAAACAATAAAGCTTAATTATTACTCATACATAGTCCTTATATATGCTCTATGTTTTAATTAACCATTAGCTTGCTAGTGCACTATTATATCTGACTTAATTTTAACTAGTTGCATGAATCAAGTTTTTATGTGATCAAATCAGCCATCTTTTGAAGTACCTTCTTAACAACAGGTAGAACATATGGTTTTCCTTGGTTATCTCTGTAAGCCCCAGCACCAAGATTAACTTTCTTAGGATTTGGGTCTTTCTTGTATGCCTCAGTGATCCCGAGAATGGCATCTGGTGGACCCATCTCAATATGTGACCACCATGAAGAACTATTAAACATAAAGTGAAGTTAAATAGTAGGGGTTGCCACTTGCAAATATCTATGCATGGTGAGTCCAATGGTAATGATAAAGTGGACCAATTTGAGCAACCTAATCAAGACCATTTTTGTTCCTGGCATATCAGCTAACATTTCAGTTAACGTTCGTTTAATGTGGCCTGCGAAAGTACTCTATAAAAACGAAGGACCCCAACAGGAACCAATATATGTAATCAAGTAATTATAATCAAGTAATCAAGTACCCATTGTCCGACTTCGATATAATTTTTGCCATTAGCTTGTCTCAGAAACGCTTGCTTTTTTATATTAAACCCAAGCAACAAAATTACTCAAATGAATAGTACAACAAAATTCCACAGTACAATTTTACACGTGCGTCATCAAAGGCAGTCATGAATATGGTAGGGGCAAAATTTTTCAAATCTAACATTTATTTACCTGGCTCTGTTGACGACACAAGAGAAACCTGAGATGGAAGAAAGTCTAGACTTCAAACATCGTCCAAATTTAAAACCGATCATATCGAGAAGTAATTTTTTGTAAAAAGTCTTCTTTTCTCCCTCTTCTTCCAACTTTCTACTGGTTAACCGGTTGCCCAACCTATTCGTCCCGGTGCTATTGTTTGCCACACGGCGCCTTATTTGAAGTATTCCCATGTAAAATAAAGCACACGTGGATGGCATTTGTGGGCTCGACTGATTAGATTAGGATTATGATTAAGGCCGGATTGAGTTAGATTAATATTTAGAAATTGTCTCAATTCATTGGGTGCTATAGCCCTCTCCCCAGGTCTAGGTACAGTTGCTAAATTTTAAAAGCAACAACAAAAAAGATTTATCCATGACCATATTGATTTTCATACTATTTACAAATTGCCTTAATTTTAATATATACACAAGTAATATATACACAAGTAAATAATAGTTGTAAGATTTGTTGTAAGAGAGTTGACAAAATTGAAAAAGCCTTCCATCATAACAAGTCAAACCAATCTATAAACATATTTACATAGTTTTTATCCTGCAATACAGTTCATCAACAAGGCCCCTAATTTCCTTTGTCTGCGATCATTGGTAAAAGCGTTGCAAAGATCTCCCCTTTCAACTGCACAGCACAGCATGCCGCACCTTCCAACCTTGACGGCATACACACAGTGCTGGTGATAGTCCAAGTACCTTTCCTGGAATCATAGCATTCAACGCTGTCCAAATAACTACCATGAAGATAACCTCCAAACACATAGATACGATGGCCCACGGCTGCAGCACACGACCTTAGCCTTGCGATGTTCAACTCGGCAATTGTGTTCCACTGGTTAATCTTCGGGCAATACACTTCACAGGTTCGGAAATTTGTCTGAATAGTTGGGCCCTCAGTGTAAACATTGAGCTGACCGCCAAACACGTAAATCTTTTGGTTAAGCTCAACACCGCATGCTCCGTACCGCTGAGTCTTCATAGGCATTACAGGAAACCAGGAATCACACAAGGGATCATATCGCTCAACACCCTTCAAGACTTCAGAATTGTCTTGTCCACAACACCCACCAATGGCATAAACAAAGTTGCCACATGCAATCAGACAGTGACCCTCTCTAGCTTGCATCATTGGAGATAATGTCTCCCAGTTGTTGATGGCTGGGCTGTAACGTTGCACTGTGTTGAGGGTCTTGCCACAGAACCCACCTGAGATGTACAGGTAATCCTTCAGGAATGCAACCGCTACCCCAATATGACCACTGCACATTGGTAACAATCGTTTCCAAGGCAGCCCAGGCTGGTTCAAGTTGAGACATTCAATACACGAGTCATCAGCTGCAAGGCTTCCACCAACAGCATAAACGACATGACCATGCACGGCAATACCATGGCGATAACGAGCTATGTTCATGTTCTTTAACAAACACCACTTATTAAGCGAAGGAAAGAAGCAAAAAACACCAGCTGTGCCACCTTTTCCACGTTCCCAACCACCGACAACCAATATAGCCTTGTTACCATGATAACCAACTGGCTCCCCTTGGCTTGCCAGATCATCACTATTTATAGCCATGACATTAATGCTTTGGACTGCTCTTTTTAGGATATTGCTACTTTTTGCATACTCACGACTAGAAATAACTGTCGAGATATAACCATCAGGCAGACAGGTTAAATCTATGTAGTTAATTAACTGGTCCAAATGTTTCGCCCTTAACAAGGAGTTGTGATCGATCCATTTCAAAGCTGCATCAATAGCTTCACAATCACTGGCTGCAAGTCCCTCGCTTCCTAATAGTTCAATGATATAACTCACATCCAAACTCAGAAAACCTTTACTGTTTGTTATACTAAAGAAGCTTGCCAAAACCAGTTCCTTTGCTTTGGCTTGCAGCCTCTGACACTGGTACCGATCAGCAAAAATCCAAGTGGACAAGCAGTTATCAAAATTCAAGTGCTCGTTTAGAAAATGATTCTCTGCTAAATTCTTCAGTCTCCCAAGCATCAGGTAGTCGGCAGCAATGATCAGATCAAAACTCTTTTCAGCAGATAAAACTATATCACCGATATAAATGTAGTCGAGAACATCTTTCAGTACTTTCACATTCATACCGTTTAAACGTATTTTGTACTGTTCTCTTTCCTTCATGGTCGAATTGAGAAGTCGTTCAAAGTACGGACTGCTGGCAGCAAGTACATTTCTGTGCGCAAGCATCTCGCCTTCCTCGACCAACAAACATACATCGCAAAACGTTTCTGCCTGGCGGTACTTGTTCAGCGTTTTCATTATGGAATGGCTGTATTCAAGGTTGCTCAAATTCTCCTCGCATGTCGACGGTGACTTGCCCTGAGCCTTATCAACGTAGTTTTTTATCATCACATCCATTGTGGAACGCCTCAAAGTGGACGCCATCTTGGTAATTTACAAACTGTGGCCGCGTGTACACAGCGAGCTGGGTACCAGCTGATGATGACGTCATCGCGTGACGTCAAATGGTAGCTAAACGTCATCCAGCGACGTCATCATTATTTACTTTAGTAATTGCATTCATTTACCCCTTGATTAAGCCATCATGGGTTAAAAAAAATTTCTTATTAATTCGCTTGTGGTACATGAGTGGTGGTACACACTGACCTATATTAGATCAGTGATATAATTAGATCTAATATAGGTCAGTGGCGGTACATCACTTATTTTCTCGTACTTTTCCTATGAATGATATATTATCATTCAACAAATACTATAATACTGCAACCAGGAGACTAACTTCAGTGGACCCACACGCATCTCTTTTGGTGAGATGGAGGAATTTTCAAGCATTTCTTGATCTTTTCACAGCCCGGAGGTGCCCAGTTCTAAATAAAATATTGAGCATGAAAACATCTGAAACTGTGGCTAAAGGACCTCCACCCAGAAGCCTCCCACCACTTACCATCACAGCTGGATCACACCAGTTCAGTTGTGGTGTTCCACGTTTCATTTTTGACTTATGTTCTTCAACTATATTATCAATCATAGTCATGGCTGTCTTGTATTCCTCTGCATCATTTCTAAACCAGATAAAGGAAGAAATATATTTGCATGGCTGAGGTGATACCATGCAATATACTGTACCATGCATTTACCCAGAGCAAAGGTCTCAACATCGCCAACATTCATGTGAGTTAACAAAGTGGAACATACCGTATGGGATATTTTTCCCCAGGATCTCTTCCTAAATGGAATAGCTTTGGTGAAGATGTGTAGTTCATTTGTTCATGAGTTGTTATATTTGCCACGCATTCACCAGGACAAAAATTCACACCCTTGAAAAGACATTAATTCGTACAAATTAAAACCAGTTTGTTAAGTCTACTAGAGAGGAAATTTCATGTATATACTAACTTCTTGATACTCAGAAAGACTATTTGTCCATGTCCAGTAATGAGCTTTATATGAGCCATATCTTACAGCCATCATTTCGTCCCCACGGTAGTAAAATATTGGTCTATCAATATGCTTGTTTTGTGTTAAAACTGGGATCAAATTGATTCCATCTATAATGCGATCAGTTGGTGGTTCTACATTTGCCAAGTTCAACGCAGTTGTGAATATATCCATCAGAGATATGGACTGCTGACTCATCTAAAAATATGAAAAGTATCTCAAGTCAGAACTTTGGATTAATTCAATGACATGCATTAGGTATCAGTATATATGACTGGCCTGTAGGGGAATTAACTAGAGATATGATGGATACTAGAATATGAAACTGTAAGTACACAAACCTGACCAGGCTTAATTTTACTAGGCCACCAAGCAATTGTTGGTTCTCTCATCCCACCTTCAAATGTTGTTTCCTTACCACACAGAAACGGACCATTTATCCCACCTATAACATATATACGAACATTTTTTACCAAATTTTTATAAACTTTATATTTTCCAATGTTGGAATGAAAATTTACTTTGAGTAAACAGTGTCCATAACAAAAGTTTTCCTTTATTTCAGGACATACCATTGACCTTGGCATACAAAGCTGCTCCATTATCTGAGGAAAAGATCACAAAGGTGTTATTGTCAATTTTAAGATCGACCAATTTTTGGAGGATCCTGCCAACACCACTGTCTAGTTCCAATACTGCATCACCATACCTGAACACAGTAAAGTTAACCCTAAGAAAACAATTCACCAATGAACAACTTTACAATTAATACTTGATGGTTTCGATTAATTAAGTCTTTAATTGTATCTCTATGACACCTACAATCCACGGTTGCTCTTCTGTAGAAATTCCTCAGACGCATAAAGTGGAGTGTGGGTTGCGTCTGGTGCCCAGTACAAAAAGAATGGACCCTCTTCCTTTGAAATGAAATTCAAGGCTTCCTGAAACGGTTATTTAAAATAAGATGGCAATATTTGGAGTTTGCTGGCCATCAGTTTCTGTGAAAACATGATGTTATTAAGCCACGCTGTCCGCCTACCTCTATATATAACTGGGTTAGGTTGGATTCCCCAGTTTTGCGATTGATAGGAAACTCTTCATAATACCTTCCTATCATGTACTGATCTCGATACACAGGAATATTAGGCAATGAAACATCATTATACGGTCCAAAATGACAATTTGGTGCACCAAACCACTCATGAAATCCGTGTTTGAGAGGATGGTACTGTGGTTGCTGACCTAAATGCCTAAACAGAGAAAGAAGAGTCCCAGTTAAAGATGCCATACAACGTTTTCAGTCCAGTTACATTTGTGCCTCCCAGTTATGCCATAAGCACAAATACATCAATCACCACTTTCCCACAATCTTATTCTTATAGCCAGCTTTTCGTAAAAGTTCAGGCAATAAAATCTCATCATCTGGGATTCCACCAACAATATTTTGTGGAGTATAACCTAGAAAAGAAAATGTTAAATACATGATTTACTTCTTGCTAAAGTATAATTACTTCTTGCTAGTCTAAAGTAATTGTATTGTTTTGAACAATTATATCAAGAAATTTTTTTTCCCATAAAAAAATAAAAGTTGATGGTATGTCAATTAAACAGTCAAAGATCTAATATAGTAAACATACCATTGCGTGCATGTGCATTTGTTGTGTAAAAACCATTCCTGACAGGCAGCCGACCAGTGAGTAATGCAGCTCTAGCTGAAACCATATGAGGGTTGGTTAACTATACTTTCAAATTCCAGGGGTTAGAATCACATTATTGGAACAATTGGCATGGAGAGGGCGTATATACCCATGTACTCCGTCAGTGCCTAGGGAAGAAGCTTATATCTTTTCGGCATGAAACCCTAGAACATGCAGCTGTTATATGCACTTACATGGTGAACACAGTGGATTTGCAGAGTACGCATCAGTTAGTACCATCCCTTCACGACCCATCTTATCAATATTTGGTGAGCCCCCACTGGGATTGCCAAATATACCAAGATCCCCCCAACCCATCTAGAAAGAATGATCGGAGACTTTGGGTCAGCCAGAACAGTTAGCATGATGCAATTAAAATGGTACCATACATAAACAATTATCTCTAGATAGCACCATCTACAGCCTGGCACACAGTACATACATACATCGTCCATAAGCATCACTATGATATTTGGTAGTTTGTCCATCTCCTCAGCTTGTAAACTGCTGCAACAAACAAGAAAACAAACCACGAAAATCCTCAACATGATTGCTTTACTTTTGGCAAAATAAAACCAATCTCGAGGACTAATTAATTGCTTGATGAAAATTTCAAATTTAAAAGTGGAGGCACTGGCCGAAAGCCTGAAACAAAAAAAACAAAATGGCTGTTTGTGTCGCGGTAATAGCGAAGGAAGTAAGGCAATCTAAATGCTGAATGACTTCTCGAGTATTTCTTTCATTCACGTTTTATTTGCGGGAATTATTTGGGCTAATCTCGAGGATTTTTCTTGCTAGAATCACCCGCTATTCCTGCGTACGATGTCTCCAGAAGAAGAGTTGAAATTTCACTATACGGTGCACACCTCCCTGGACGTCGTCGAAGAGAAAGGTAGGCTTGACGAAAGTGTAATCTCGTAAAGATTTTCATGGATATGGTCTGAAAAATGAATATAACCATGGGTATTTCTTATAGCAGAGCTCAATTTCGGAGAATCGTGCTGCTTGATGACGTCATGATGACGTCACGACGAAGGTTTAAGCTTAGGATTATAATGATCAGGCTGGGAAAATCATCTCTGCGGCAGCACACCCTCTCCCAAGAGTGAGCTTTCCACCCCAGATTGCTTGCTGGCTTCAAGAATCCCGTTTTAAAAACGTCATATTTTACTATCCATTTTCATCAATCCTTTTTGAAAACGTCATATTTTATTATCTAGTTTCATCGTTAACTAAAAGCTCAAATGACCCACGGGAGCTTTACCTGGGTTTGCTGTATCCAACAGAAGATTATAAAGTGTATCCTAAACTTTATATCCTGTAGTTTATGCCTTAATTTCATGACAAAGATCTGAACAGTAATGAATCACAGTTCACTACATTTTCTTTCTTAACACAGAAAGATATGGCTATGTTACAAACACCAAGATCAAATTTGTTGTTGTAGTTGAGTCAGCCAACAACCTATTAAGAGACAATGAAATTAGAATGGTGTGTATCTAAACAGGTTTAACACAGTTGTAAAGTGAGTTTTGTCTTTGATCTAATTTTCTCTTCCCCTTAGATGTTTCAACGTCTCCATGTCGCATACACCGATATGTTCTGCAACCCATTTTATAACCCTGGGGAAAATATTACATCCAGGTTAGTTTGGTATGTTACTTATCAGATATTTTCCTCTATCATTATTATATTTCTGTTTATGATCTTTCAGACGATTTGAAAAGATTGTGGAAAACATGATGAAGCAAGACTAGAGATTCCAGGAAGACATGCTTTGTTGAAAGTGATGTCTCATTTGTAGACAGTAGAAATGTCACTTCCAATGCAGACTAAACCAGAGATTGAGACCACCAGAGTCTACACAGTTTTGCATTAAAATTGCAAACCAGGATCAAAATAATTGTAAATAATTTGCCATGCATCGATGGCAAACAACTTGATGATGAATTAAATCTACGTTGTCCCTATCGCAGCATAGTAACCTACATTTGTATGGCACAACACAAAATATGTGCTAATCATGTAATGGAAAGTTGGTCATACATAGAACACACACAATATTATCAGGAGACAGGGAAATATTTATTTTTAGCATCAAAATATACACAAACTGCTAGGTATATAGTTCCCACCTGTCCTAAGAATCATCAATTCCCATATCTCTATGATCTTTGCTACCAGTTTTTCTGATGAAAATGAATACAACAAATCCCTGATTCTTAGGACAATTGTGAACCAGACCCATGCATATTGTGGGAAAACAAATTCACCAATGTGATGAAATATGACCAGGTTTGATATTTCTGTCTTTCTCATCAAAACAACTGATCTTCCTTTTCCACAGTTCTTTAACCATCTCCCAAGTATAAAGAAACTGAAGTCAAATCCATGCTATACAATGACAGATCTTAAACTCAAAGTTTGATTACAACTTGTTCTTGAATTTGACTTCAAAATATGTATTTCTTGACTTGATTTTTTCCTGGATCTCCTGCTTCTGTTTAAGATATGGATTTCAAAGATAATCAACTTACACTATACACAATGGTAAGTCTCTCATGGCCTTTTTTATCCAAACATTTTTTCTGTTTTTCTAACTTTATCTCTTAATATTTTCTCTTTTTTATTTTCTTTTTTTCTTTTGTTTTTTTTCTTTTTTTTTCATCTATTTTTTCCTTTTTTCATCACTTTCCTTTGTTACAACCTTTAGAAATTTATTAGAAACATAACTAAAATACCACAGAAGAGCAATATTCCTGGAAGTGTCTAGAGAGGAAAGATACAGGAAAGGGAGTTCTTTATACAAAATATCCAAGTAATAATCACCTCAAAAATCCACAGAAGGGCAACAGTGGCTAAAAAACAAAAAACTGTTAAAATTAGGACAGTTAAAGTTTAATCATGTTAAATTATTAAAACTGGGGGAATGAAGGAGACAAGGCGTTTTTTTAATACAGAAAGATATAGAAAATTAGGGGCAAATTGAAACAAAAATTTATCAACTCAAACCATCCAAATAAATAACTTTGTTGTCCATTCAGTAAGGATACCATCCTCTTCGTCGAGGCCTTAGAATAAAACACATTTAGACAGTTACTTATTTTGTCTGTTTATCATATGGGTATCACAGAAAAACCATGAAAGCTATCACATATTGATGATCATGTTCCTTAAATACAAGAATGTTTCTCTTTCGTACCTATACATTCCACGTCCTCGAATCCTTGGTCTGTAACCTGGATAGTACCCAGGACTATGAAAACCACGAGATCTACCACGTCCCCGGCCTCTGGAGAATCCACGGTCTGTTGAGCTGATGCCTGGTTGGTTGGTCCTTTTTGGTACAACCTGAATTGAATTGAAATCCATATCAGCAATGACTGTCAGACATATATACACAGCAAACAACTTTGCTTCAAACCTTGATCTGTCGACCTTTAAAAAGCGAGTCTGTTAAAGCAGTGGAATTGTTCACGCTTTCTTTGTCGGCAAATTCAACGTAGGCAAAACTAAAATATATCAGAAAAGAGAAGATTTTGATGTTAGGAAAGCTATCTGGAATTTGTCAGGACAATGATTTTATCCCAAAGCTAGCTCACCCCTTTGGATGTCCAGTGTATTTATCACATAGTATCGTTACTCTGTTTACTGATCCACATCCGTGGAAATGTTGTTCAAGTTCTTCAGCAGTTGCAGAATAATCTACCTACAAAACACAGAAGAATGAGAGGAAATATGGAAGAAATACTAATAGGAACATTCTGGGTGCATAAATTCATCGGTGAAGGAAAGGAAATTGTCTGGGGAATGTCAAGATGTGCATCTTAATATAATATCATTTTCAAAGTTTCTTACATTTCCAACATAAACTGATCTTGCATCAACCTCTTGTTTTTCTTCGAGAGTTGGAAGTGCTTAAGAATAATGGACATTTCCAAAATGAGCATAAAGAGGGAAAAAAGCACAAAAAAATATAACATTCACAAGCGTTCATTTGTGAGATGTTCATTTCATCACCTGCTGTAGTTGGGCTGGCGCTTAGATTCAAAGATCCTTCAATTTCTTTCTGCATATCTTTCAGTTTTTCAGCTTCTTCCTCCATTTCCTTCACTCTAGCTTTGATTGCTTCAAGTTCCTGGTTGAAAATTATTCACTTAATCACAATTTAAGGATCATCAAGTGAACAATCGTCAATTGATCGATCATTATCTTCTTGCAACGAAACGTATGAATGAAAATAATTTCGGATGAACTTACCGGGTCATCAACGTCGTTTCCATGATCTCCGGAGACATCCAAAACATCGAGACTTGGATCTAAACTTGTTTCTAAACCTAACACACCGTCGTTGCTTGACGAATCTAACCGTTCTAATGACTTAGGCCAACTAAATTCCCCATCTAGGCCTGGAGACTCTGAGATGCTGTTTTCACGACTCCTGGAGTTCGAATCTTCGTCGGCCATAATTTACAGATTTGGAAAAGAATTGCAGATTTAGAAAAAAATAAAGACAGGCCCGTTTATTTCGCTCTTTTAAAACAGCAATGTTTAAAAATATAGACGGATGGCAAAGGATTGAAATAGTAAACAAATATAAATCTTCTTTATTCTTTATTTCGATTTTGGAGGAGAAATGAGCCTGCAGTTTTAATATTTTGACCATTTGTGAGAACGGAAGAACGTCATTTTGCTAAAACATAGTGAAAATGTTCCAGAGCCTTAAATGTTGCGAAACTTACCGAGAAGCCATGGGTACTATCGGGTTTTGAGGCATACAGGGTGAACAGAAACCTCCTGAACCCAGCGAGCTCTCCTGAGCCAATGCTCTGAACGCGTAATTATCGAGTCATCGGTTTAAAAAACTAGTTCACTGATTAATTAAGGGACTGTCAAGATACAGCCCCTCATGACGCCCTCGTCAAGGGAGTCAATATATAATATAATTGCTAGTTTTTAGCAAGGTTTCTAAAGCCTGCGAGAGCCAGTCCGTATAGCCCAGGACAGGTGAGTGAGTATGCTGGGCCCAACCTTGTTTACGGCCTCCTTCCATCATAACACATATATTGAGTATATTTTACCACATATCATTTTTTCAAAAAAAAAGTTAAACAGAAAGTTTTAGCCACGTTAAACCTACCATAACCCAATCCCAATCTACTATAACCCAATCCCAATCTACCATAACCCAATCGTAACTTTCTATCACCCAATCAGAACCTAACATAACCCAAATCTTAATCTATCATAACCCAATCTTACCTACTATAACCAAATCTCTCTAAAAGGACAACTAAATTAACTCTATTATTTACAGTTTTCAAGTGTTATTTCAGTACTGAAACTACCGTAGGTTAATAGTTAAGCGAGAGACGATGTTTGTTTCAAGGTAAGTCACTGTAAATATCAAGGTTTTTGAGTTGGCCTAGGAAGGGACTTACGGGATGTCTGGGAACTCTAGGGATGGACATGTTTGATCACTATCTACCGGCAAATAATCCTCTAGTGTATGGGCATCGCTTCGTGGATCAATCAATTCAATAGCAGAATACGTTTTCCCTGATCTTATCTGGGCTCCTTGGGTAGTTATTTCACCTGGCCACTGGGATTTTGAGGTGGCGAATGATCTGTGGTCCTTTTCCTCAGCCTGCCAGCCTTCGGCTAAGTTTAACACGTACTCCTGGTCCCCGCCCGCCTCCAGCATGCCCGGCACATCCCAAGTAAATGTATCCTGATACTTCATTTTGGCCGAACTCAACGCGGCCTCATTGCCACCTCCAACCACTCGCGTGCTTTGAAAGTAAGGCCCTGGGGAGGACTTGAGTAAGGTATTTGGAGCTTTCACGCTAGAACTGTCCGGAATAAGTTCAGGAGGACCGAAAATTTCATTTGTGTTTGCTAGAGAATGCTCGTTACTGCTGACAGCATTCTGACCGTAAGCGCTGGCACAAAGACCGGACTGTTTAGGCTGAAATATTATGTCAGCCATTGTCTTTTGCACTGAGCGTTGACTTCTGTCCTCGTGGTTCCGTGCAGCGGTGTGAGAGAGGAGGAAACTTGATGTAACAGGACTAACAGCCTCGGAGGTAAACCTGCCAAGTAATCCACCAGAATGCCTATTACCGGAGGTCGTACGCAACTTCTTGCGGGCTAACACCTGAATGTGGCTTGCGACCTGTTTTCTCGACCTTACTTTTCCCGTTTTCATATATATGTAACGAGATATGAGCTCGTTTCGTCCGTACATTTTGTCCTTCGCTGAGAGCATAATTTTTTGCCGTCCACACGGCGGATAAATTGCAAGCGCCTCTTGAAAGCTCTTCTCAATCTCTCCAGTCCATAATCCATCTGAATCATCGCTCATATCTTCTGTGGGTCAGTCGTTTTCGGCTGAAAAACAAAAATCATAAACTGTTCTCAGTGAGGCCTGATTTCCACTTCTTGTGTGAACCCCAAAGTTCTTGTGAATCTGTGATAAAAGTTGAATTGTCCTAAAGTAGACTCAAACATTTCAAAATAAAGATTACGTGAACAAAATCATGGTGGAAAAGCCGGCCGGCTCAGTGTTATAACTGCCTTCATCAAATACTTTTTTCAAGCAAATTTTTCAGCATATACGAACTTTTTCTTCCGAACGAATACATTGGAAACCGTATAAAATATTAAACCGACTTTATCAATCGACCAAAATCCTGCATTCTGAAAAATTTGAGGAGAAAATCTATTAAACGAAATTTCAAGCAAACTTGGGGTATCTATATGTAATATTAGTGCGCTCATAATTCCTGTGACAAAGATATCCGTTAATAAATAAACTGCGCTACCACACGGAAACTAAACTTATAGAATATAGACGGAATATTTTTGGATCAACCGAGCAATGATGTAGGATTTTCATGCCCTTTTTATTTGATAAAATACGATTTAACGACATATGCTTCTCGTTCAGTTATTAAAGTTAATTAAACCTCTCCTCTACATCTTCAACATTCGTTTGTGGCTACGTGTTGATTCATTTTCATGGTAGCAACTCAATTCTTTAAGAATGAGACTAAATGTGACACAATGAACGAAAAAGTCAGTGATTTAACGACTTCACAATCTACTGTAGTCCTTTCCTATGTTGAACTTAGGACATAACGGGTGCGCGCTGGGGTGATTGATAACTTCTAATAACGTTATTGTCGTTAGATGATTCAGTTCGACTAACCTTACAATATCCGATTCGATTTCAACGCTATACAGACATACCAAACCACGGTCAGATTACGGTCGTTAGCGCTCCTGAACCGACAAATGAATCTGTGTGGATATTCTCCAGTTGAACTTGACCTCAAAAGTGGATACAATATTTCAACTTTATATGTATCAAAAGCCGTACGAGTCACCTGTGATTTCGTGTCAACATTTGCATGCTTCATTTCCCGCGATGAAATCGTTTGACAAGCGTCCATCAATAATTTATACGTACGTCGTTTGGTTGCAAAACAGTTCATTATTCCGCCCTTGTATGTATGAAACCGTTAACACTGATCTCTTTGGATCGGATTCCAAAATGTATTGCGACAGGCAATGTTAAATTTCCCAGCAATGGCTGTAGACGAGTTTCATTCATGAGTTTCTCAAACCTGAAATATTTAGGCATGAAGATCACCAGATCACATGTTTGAGATATTTCAGTTCAAACATGTTTCTTCACTTTACCTTTGTACATTCAGCTGAATCATTGCGTACAGCCAATAGCAAAAACTGAGGAATGTCAAGCTGAAGTATTTTTAGTTTAAAAGTCTGCATGTACAAGCCAAAATATTGAAAAAAATAAAACCATGAAAAGCAACCAGATTTCCTCAAACAAGTTTTATTTTGGCGCTGTCCATGCACTATAGCATTCGTTTGTTTTATTATAGAAATCCACTCGACAAGATCTCTCCGAAACTGTAAATTTAACGGAATTTCGTAGCAGGTTATGAAGGGTAAACTGACGGGTTTTCTTACTTTTTGCAAGGCAGCGAGCAGAGAAATGTGTGTCAATATTGATTTGTGAAGTAGGGTCTAATTATCTGGAGTTCTGTTGTTCTTCATTTAAAGCGTTTTCCTGAAGTGCCATTTTGATTGACACGTTCTTCGTATATTTTTCAATCGTTATTGCTTTCTATAACGTTGAGTTTTCGGATTTGTCTCATGTGTGTATTTGGCATAAAAAAAATCATCTTCACTTTAATATTTTGCAATTAACGACCTCAATCAATTGCCTTTTGAAGCCATTATGTAGTCTTTCAATGTACAAAACTCATACGCAATTTGCTGGTGGTTTGGTTGAAATCATTGAAGCCATAAATTGACGGTACCTTTATAGTTCTACGCGGGTGTAAGAGAATGTTCGAGAACCTGCGTATGAGGGACCTTGAAATAACAACACGAAAAACAGGAAAAGGCTTGGAAGAGCAAGAAAACAACGATCCGAACATCTGAGGTTTTAAACACACAATTATTTAATTGATGATAAATAAATCAATAACGTATTGCTATATGCTACTCCAGTTTCTATATATGCGACAGAACAAATCCAATACAGTTTTAGACCGTATCACTGAGAAAAGAACAACCACGTTAAAGAGTAAATTTTGCTTAACTTAAATGAAATAATATACAGTGGAATATTTATAATTATACTTCCAGTTGAAGACTCACATGTTCACAATATTTCTAAATCTATCTCACTCCTATGCCGATAAATTAATCCTAAAATCCTTTAAACTTCTCTCCTTCCTATCACCTGACAATGCAGTAGCATTGAAAGTGTCTTCTTCACTTTTTTCCCCTCGGAATCTCGCAATGTGGTCCCCTATACTCATCCGGACATTCACACACGTAATCATTCGAATCCTCCAGTGTATAACATTCTCCACCGTTTTGACAAGGATTCGGGTAACATGGATCTACAACTAGAGGGGCAGTGAAACATACTTCAGACTACAGCACCATGCACGAGGTGCTCACGTGAACCAGATACATGCACATACTACAGTCTCGCAATACACCGAAAAAACCACGCTACCTCGTACCTTTGGCTTCAAGACTCAAGAGAAAACCTAAGCAGCATTCAGCTATTATATGGAGATCAGTGGCTATGAAAAGCAAGCCCCAAATAATTATAGTTCACTGTTCCCAGGCACTCACGCTACCTTTGGCCACTGATATCTATACGATAACTGAATGCAACTTGAATACCCAAAAGACTTGATACACTAAGTTGTCTTACCTGGCTTTTCAGTCGTCGAAGCAGCTCCTCCGCCAATGCAACCCTCGGGTACTAGAGAGAAGAACAAAAAACATCAGATTATCCTGAATGTGCGATACACCAGCGGAAATAGACAGAAGCAAACATACAAGTACTTCATTTAGCTTGAAAGAAAGACTCTTTGCATGCAGCCTTCGTCTTATAAAAACATCATCCAAGTCCATTAGGACTCGTTTATTTACTTGCCTTCAGGCATCACCTCGTAGATGTAATTATGATGTTCTTTTCCTACACATTCATTAGGACTGTCATCAACGCATTGTGTATAATTGGGACGATAACCCCAACAGCTTTTAGCCTTTTTTGTTTCAAATATTTCCTCCGAATGCTCCCCTGACCAACACTCGCCAAAAAATTGCAATCCATAGTAACGATAGCCTCTTTCCTTTGCCAATTCAGCACATCTTTAACGAAAAATTTGGCTTCAATGCATCTTATATCTGCAATAAGGTCAACAAGCTCTACATCGTCTCTCGATCAAGGTTCAGTTTGATGCTTCTCTTGTGAGTATACTTATCACTACAACATAGGGAATCTAACAAACTTTTAGATCGAATGATTCAATCCTTCCCGCACTAGTGTTCTTCCAAATGAGTTTCTCAAAGACACGGTAAATTCGGGTCCTCGTACTAAGAGGAAAGAGCCTCTTTAGAGTTCTTATCCTATTCATACAATACCATTACTGCGGAAAAACTAAACTAATGCTAGTTGTGGTGCACTCCAGTGACTAACCTGCAGGTCAGAGCTTTCAAGAAATCATGCCAACCGTCGTACCAGTCTATTCGGTCACGCCAGTTCAGCAGCAGATCAGGAAAATGACGTTCAGAAGAGATCCTAGTATAGGAACCTGGGTCTTTATAGCAGCCAACCTTAGTGTACTTCACTTTGCACGGGCATGGCACTGAGGAACCATTCACTATATGATGATAATTAGTAAAGATTCAGTCGAATCAAATCGTTGATTGCTTAAGCCTAGCATGAAATCGTCTCTTTTGTCGCGCAAATAGTCGAGCCTTTGAAACGTCTCTTTCTTACAGTACTTGCCTCTGATTTCTCTATCTCTTATCAACTATCCTAATCATTTAATACAAAGCGAGTAATCTGATTGTTACATCCCACATAATAATAAATATATCTCAGAGCAGTACTATAGTGCCTTTAAAGTGGGTACAAAGATTACACTATATAAGATTCAAGTTCGATAACCTATTTTCAAACTAATAATTCCAAGAATATATTCTAGAACGAAAAACTCGTACCTACAACGATTGAAAGAATCACCAAACATAACACGAACATTGGACGAAAGGCGAGAGCCATATTCCTCACAAAATACCTTCCTTATATATTTCACCGTTCTTTCTCTGGTTAGGAAGACCACAGCAATCTAATATTCAAGTGCGAATTATTCCTATACCGATTTGCGAGCTTTTTTTATATGTGAGGACTGTAACAATTAAAATTAATTGAAAACAATTAGAACACCTGATCACACTAAGATCGATATTGTAATAAAATTTCTACTCCCAAAGCGCGTGGTTTGGGAGAAATAGATAATATAAAAAGTAAATTTTGTAGGAATTATTAATTTACACAGCTAAGCTTTTTCTAGGAGCGTCTTACTTAATGTATATGCAGCTAAAGCACTTGTACAAACAGAGACAGTAAATATAAATACGGTCTTCAATTCTTCTCGTTATATTCATGAAAAGGAGCCACTTTTTTACTGTCAAAATGATATATTACCCGGGATTATTTTAATATAAATATATTTACGAATGACGCAGGATCTTTAGACATAGCTAATCCAAACTATCAATTTTTTTTTTGCCTTTTTGTTAAAATAACTTGATGTGATTAAAGGGCTCCCTAACGCATTAATCCAGCGTATTTATTGAAAAACTCAGCATAAATATCCAAAGCAATTACCTGAAGTTAAATATTTGAATAACTTAATTCGTCTTGTCCTAAATTTAGTAAAACAAAATGCTTTATCTGTTATATAGATGCGCTTTGCTCCTTCAAAATTGCTATTTCATGTATTCGTAAAAAACAAAATTTTATATCTTAGGTAAAACATTTTAGGTTTTTATCTATTTACCCATACCTTCAAATTGATCCAGGCTTCCTCGACAATCCGTTTGTCTTACTTCTTATAGAAATGCCTTGATCTTCAATTTCTTTTTCTCAGCAATAAGTCGCTTTATATACACTTTCGCTTGAGTTGTGGTGTTGAAACAAGATGCTTTTATACTTATGAGCGGTGCTACGTGGGAATTTTCCATGCAAAGGCGAATACCATAATCAAAAATACAAATGACCAATACTGCAACTTTAGTTTCCATAAAATAACAAAAGTGGATATTCTTAGATATGCTTGAAAATTTCAGCTATTCGGACTAAAATTCCTGCCAAGTTTTTCAAATTCATAACATTCGCTGGTTAGCTGTTATAAAAAAGTTTTTTCCTGAAAAAACATTTTGCGACAAAAATTGCAAATCGAGCTATTGGTGTTTATATTAATTTATCAAAATTGCAGACATTTTCTACCATTAATGGGGCTCTTAAATTAATTGGAGGAAATGTTTGAATAATCGACTATGCCAATTAATGAAAAATTATTAAGTGTACAAATGGAAGGTGATAATGTTTAGCCTGATATGAACGCGGTCAATATTCTTCATTGTTGTAAAATTCAATGAAATATATTCTCGCACGAACATCAGCAAATGTATGTCCATTTTGTTTAATTTAAATCAAAAGGTATAAATTAAGTTAGGTCAACATATATCTCAAACATCTGGTGCAGTGTATATGAATGAATAAACGCCAATTCAGTTATTAAGTAAACCTTCACCATAATATTAATAAAAGCGATTTTTTTTCGAAAGAGGAAATTCTTCAGCTCTTACGTTTGATGTGCATGTTACGACACTGACGCTCAACAATGCCGTTTTAGGAATCTCCTGAAGATGATTTCTTTTCACCGGTTTAAACGTTCGTACCCGACATTAGAAAGCAAAAATATGCCCGGTTATGCTCAAAATTAATTATATTTTTTTGATAAACAAGTTTTCAAAAGCCCTAAATTAGGAATAGTTCCCTTCTAAGGATGCGTTGCGCTGAGGAAAATGCATTTTTTAAGAATCCGTTTAGCGATGTCTAAAAATACCTGCATATCCTTGTACACAGGACAATATGCTGCATGGTTTGGTATGCTATCGTTGGCGTATAAGAGAGGAAACATATTTATAGATGTTCAGACAACGAGCATTGAGATCAGACAGTATCAGACACAGTGATGAAATCATAAATTATCGTCATCCATGACCATTTCTATTGACTATGCGATTGCCAAAATTGTGACATAATTTAGGAGCAAAGAAAAGCGGTGAAATGTTTCGATACGATTTCTTGCAAATGGGAATCTATCTATCTATCTCATTACGGTAATATAACTAAGTTCTAAATGTGAATCTGATTAACTTTGAATCTCTCTCAGTATCTTATAGATACATTTCAGATGCATTTCAAATGCATTTCAGTCAAAGTTTCAATTGTTAAGGGTCATAATAATGTCACCTATCTTCATTAAGCAGATTCCTGCTTCATCCGATAGGCATGTACACTTCCCTTCTCTGTAAACGTCTTTTTCGCTTCGGAAACGCGTTTTCTTCGCAATGGTTCGTCATTGTCCGTGATGTCGTCGTTTTCCGACTCGTTTCCATACCCTCCTCCGCCTGGAGTCTCCAAATGAAAGCAGTCCTAATTTAATAAAGACGTTTTCTTTTAAACCACATGATCTTAAGAGTACAACAATGTACAAATACATACCCCAGCTTCCACTTTAACCGATGCTTTTCCTCCCAAGTTTATTTTCCGACCATCTTTGTAGAACAAAAGATTTCGACCACGTGACGCTGAAGAGCCACCTAATTCAGACGAAAAAGGTTTAAGATACAGTTAGCGACTTAGCGTAACGTGGAAGACACAGAACCCAGCACATATTACCTTTTAATCCGTACGGGCAAAATGCCCTTCTTTCGCTGAGAATTGATAATGTCAGCGGTCTTCTGAAAATCAACTCACGAATCACACCATCGCCACCTTTATATAAACCTTGCCCGCCGGAGCCTGGATTCAGTTGGAAACTTCGCAACACCACAGGGTACCTAAAAGGTTCGAGACATTCGCTATTATGAAGTCAGGTAATGACGATATAAAATGATGAGAAAATTGTGAAGATCTTTACTGAATACACTTTGAGTTAATCGCTACCTTTTCTCAAGTATCTCCGGGTCTGTGATTCTTGTGTTCGTCATGTGACTGTGAACACCACTCTTTCCATCCCAGTTTGGACCCTGTATAAAACATGAACAGATTTGAACCAAGCTTTCTGCTCACAACCGCTTTACATGATGATTGCACAACAATTATATTTCCTAATACAGCGCCTGGCTGGTGCAAAGCTGGACAAGGATTTAGAGCTATATCACAATCTAGTTTATTTTCATTATCAATACTCACGGCGCCAGCCCCGCCAGCAACTGTTTCATAATATCCACAAGATTCGTCCCCAAAGGTGGTGTTGTTCATACAACCCTGGAAGAAAAATTGTCTTAGCAAGGTTGGACAGCAAGAGAGAGTGGTGATGTGGTACGTTTCGAAGATGATGAAATCTGGTTCGAATCGATGCAATCTTCACCTGTGAAGCAGCACATGTTTCGAATGCTCTGAAAATGACGTCGACAATCCGTTGAGTGGTTAAAACATTTCCACCAACGACAGCTGCAGTCTCGGATGGCGAGAGGATGGTACCGGATGGTATTCTCAACTCCACTGGTTTTAAACAACCCTGAAAGGAAAGTAAGGTTGATAATAAAGTTTTATTCTGTAGGACATACACTGGACTTCTAGTTTAAACTTTACAACTAGAATTTTGCTATTCTGTATAAACAAAGTTAGTTAGGAATTCACTTAATTTCCAACACGCATTTATCTTACCTGATTCAGAGGCACGTCATGGCCAACCATGCAACGTAAACAATAAATAATTGCAGACAAAATAATGGCTTTTGGCGCGTTGCAGTTCCCATAGACTTCGGGTCCGGTTCCTGTAAAATCAAAAACCGCACTACCATCGTCTTGGATAGAAACACTCAGAGCAATCGGCGTCCCATCGTCCATATAGTCAACCGCTGACAATACTGTTTGTCCTGTACGCTCTTTAGTCTTGGACCGAATCTCCTTAAGCATATCTCGCACGGCGATTTCGGCGTTCGTTTGAATGTGATTCATGTAAGCTTGCACTACGATCAGGCTGTATTCATCGATAAGTTCGGTTATGAGATCAATGCCCTTCTTGTTTGCAGCCACCTGAGCTTTGAGGTCAGATAAATTGTCGCGAAGATTTCGTGTACCGCTGCAGCCCGGGTACTTTTGGGGTTCCATGAGTTTCTCCGTGACACCTAGAGGATGAAGAGGGATGTGATGTGAAAATTGAATAAAGGTATAAAATGTATGAGTTGAGAGTCTTAGTGGAAGATTTCAGCCACACAGATTTAGGAACGCGCGAATCTTGTACGTTTTCTTCCCATGTGGACAAAAAGATGAGTGATATCTCACCTTCTTCATCAAAGACACCATTTTGAACCAACTTAAATGACGCGAATGTAGCACCTTCTTCAGTGAGCAGTTTGGAATGAGGCGGCATAGAACCTGAAGAATTATCATTGAAAATCAATCAGAGCTGGTATTGTCACAACAGCACCGTTTGAATTGAGAATAGTAGGGTGTTGATCACAGTCGATACCAACCTGGTGTTATTCCTCCAATGTCAGCATGGTGACCTCTATTTGCCACGAAGAAGACTGGTTTTGGTTGTCCAGGATAAAAAACCTCAATTGGAATAGGTTAAAAGTTGGAAAAGGTTTCATCATTATCCAGTTAGATTTATCACGCAGTGGTGTGATTTTCATCTCTCGTTCCCAGTCTTACCGGCGTAATTACAGTCAAGTCGGGTAAATGACTTCCTCCAAAAGACGGATGGTTACAAAGAATTACATCACCTTCAAAGATTTTGTCTCCCAACAGGTTCATCTGAAAGATATGGACATTCATGACTCTTACAAAGACAGCAGCGGTATGAATATGTTCCTGAATAATAATAGTTCCGTCCATACCTGACATTGCACAGTCTCTTGCATGGCCCCAAGGTGTACTGGAATATGAGGTGCATTAGCTACCAGTCCACCATCAGGGCCAAACATGGCGCACGAGAAGTCCAATCGTTCCTTGATGTTGGTGGATATCGAGGTCCTTTGCAAAACCCTTTGGAAAGAATGCACCAAATATTGTTAGATCCCAAATGATAGACAACTTATGTATAGTCATGACGGTGTTAAATTCTCGCTAACAACGGATTATCTAACCTTCCCATTTGTTCAGCAATGCTCATGAACCGATGCGAAAATATTGACAGCTGAATAGCGTCCAGCTCTGTTGTGATATTCCGCTGAGAAAGGTCTCTACCGATCTGATTTGTATTGGGAAATCATGAAATAATTTTGATAGGCGTTATGATGCATACATTGTGATAATTGTTAAAATTTCTATAGTTAAAAGACACATTGAACATCTTTTAACTTACCTGAATTTTTACGTCACCATTTTGCGTTATGGAAGCAGTACAATACGGTTCCACCAAAACAGTGCTATATACGATTTGAAAAAAGATTATATTCAGTACATATCTTTTCTAAAAACTCACAAACTCGTGTCGTTCGTATAGTTAACTGTTAGAATCATCGTATTTTTAATAAATGTACTTTCATTTTCTGTTTGGATTCCGGATTCGAAAACCTACCAGGCTTTATCAATAATAATCGCAGGTCCCTCAATCTCATGACCGTAACTCAGCTTCTCAGATAAATATACTTTCGTATCAAGATATCCGCTTTCGAAGTAACACTTTATGACCTGCAAAATGAATGGACCAGGTTATACCAAGTTAAAACGGATCGTTTTTGCTGGTATTTCGTTACCGTGCAAACGTGATGAGTTGGGACAAAAAGATACAAAATCACACGGATTCTTTTTTCCCAACTTACGTTCTCAAAATCTGGTTTGTCTGTTGTGTAAACCGATTCAAAAGTCTGATCAATGGACGAACGAGCTGTTCCTCGCACACGAATGTCATCGACAATGATTGCTCGGTCTGGAATAGTGAAACCAAATTCTGTGGAGTACCTGGGGAGATACAAGTATGCTTTTAGGCGAAATCTGAGAGGTGGGGGGGGAGGCAAGGTTTGACATTTGATGCAATGGATTATTAGCAAAAAATTCAGTTTCTACCTTTTAAGAAATGCTTCCTTAAAATCGCCATGAACACAGCCTTTTGCAACCTGAGAAAAAAATTTTTACTTGAGCAGTCGACACAGCATTGTGAACAGCGAATTGCTAAATTTGTACTTACATCGCGTTCTGAGGCAGCACACATGAGAGCGCAATCCGTCCCGTCGTAACGCATGTTCAGAAACGCTTCGGTTGAGACGTCACTCCTTTGAGGTGAAGCAAAAATCAAGAGTCAGTATGCGTTCCAATGGAACATCATGATAGGTTAACTATTGTTCCAGTAACGATCTTGTTCTGATCGACAAACTTAAAACCTTACTCGTCAAAACCTTGATCTTTGAGTTCTTTCTCACAAATTTTCTCCAGTTCCTCAATTTTATTGTCCAAATACTCGAAGGATTCTGCAATGTTTAAAGAAAAGAGTAAAATATGATCTTAAAACATCTCGCTAAATTCTAAAACATCTCGCTAAATTTCCTGCGATCCCGCTCTAGAGAATGCGGATAAATTCACGTATCTCACCTTGACAGTAAACCTTGGAGCATGTTTCTTGCGCCTCATGAACGACGTCAGCTAATGCAATCCCATATGCCGATAAAATACCCGCATATCTAAAATAAAACATAAGATTAATCAATCCATTGATAATAATCTTTTGATCAATCGATGATAATCGGGATAATTCAATTAGTTAATCATCCATTCCATCCGTTAAATTAACTGTTTGTTACTCGATTCATTAGGTAAACTGCTAAACATTTAATCAATAAATCAATCTGTCAACTGGTCCATAGATATTAAACATACTTGTGAATATACACTATTGACATCCCAAGCGACCTCGCAACAGCGCATGCGTGTTGACCCCCTGCACCTCCAAAGCACGCTAACACGTGACGTGACGTATCATATCCTCTAGCCTGAGTCAGAGCTCTGATTGGTCGACACATGTTCTCGTTTGCAACTTTTACAAATCCCATTGCCACGTCTTCCACAGACATTGGCTCCTTCCCGTCTGCGGCGAGAAATTGGTTTATCTGTGAAATGAAGAGCACATATTTGGATTCAAAATACGATCGTCTCTTTAACCGGCAAAGAGAATACGTGATAGAATAAGGATCACTTACTTCTTCAGTAAGTATTTTAAAACTGTTGTAAGATGAGTCTTTGTCTAATGGTTGATCTTCATTTGGTCCAAAGATACGAGGAAAATATCTTAACACATAACACAAAACACAACACATAAATGCATTGTCATTCTAATTCTTGGAATAATGTAGATCAGTAGATACGTTTTACGTCACCCCATCGCAAAGCTTTCTCTAACTAGATGCTTTCTCTAACTTAGGTAACCAAGAAGTATATTTGCATCCAGTTTCATATCGCGGTCTGTGACGCGTGCATGCATGCGGCATAGACCGCAATTTTGATCTGGTCACAAATACTTTCGGCTACCCAAGTTTCTACTCGATTCAAGACTCACTGAGGAAGTAATCGAGCCAGCACCAGATTAGCGTCAGTCACAGCCAGATTTCCTCCTAGAAAAAATACACATATAGTGGAATAGTTTTGACAAAAAAGGTCTTAACTAGGTCTGATTCCTAATTCCTAATGAAAGCAAGTCTGATGTTTTGCATGAAGATGCTTCGGGTTGGTTTAGTTTTGATCCCATTCCACACAGACCTTTCCGGTAACAAACAGGACCCGGATGCGCTCCGACGGACTCCGGACCAACGACGAATATTCCCGAACGGAAAAACAATCTCGAACCTCCGCCAGCGGCGACCGTGTTCACATCAAGCTGTGAAGAAGAGATTCAGTCATTGAATCGTACTCCAGTTATATGCGTCATAATATTTAGATCTCTCACCTGAGGGGCCTGGATCGTAATTCCAGCTGTCGTTGTCTCAAAAACATGTTCTAGGTGACCAGCGTAACGAGAAACATCAGTCGACGTGCCTGAAACGTCATATAGATGAATTCTTTAAAGGTACCGTAACAAGGTACGCACCTCAATGGATTACCCACCTCCCATATCAAATCCTATAACAGGTTGACCTGTTTCTTCACTGTACGTCGTTACGGCATAGCCGACCTTGAGTAAAGAGAGTGGGGAGTTTCATCATCATGATCTGCTCATCTGCATTGCTTAATCACGATAAAAAACAAAAGATACCGCTCACCACTCCTCCTGCGGGACCAGAAAGAATTGCACGAGATCCTGTGAACCTTTTACACGAAATAAAGAGAAAATTATCTTTAGAGAAACAGATTTTCTTAACGAGAATTTACGAAACATCTTAATACGGTCCGTTTCTTTTATAAAACTGAACTTACTTCTGAACGGGTGTAAGTCCACCATCTGATTGCATGAAAAGCACCCGCACATCCTATGAAGCATTACAAATAATTCATCATTACTGTGTCATTCTAATAGCCAGGGTACTTTTGATGGCTTCTAAGGCCTTCTATCTAGGCCAGAAAATCTTTCGAGCGCGCGGCATAGCTGCCTATGTTACCCCTATCAGTGTATTACCTTTCCCTCTTCTTTATATATTGCAAAGAGCTGAGCATTGTCACTATGGTGCCGTACATTAGATTTGGAGGTGAGACTGATTCAAGAACTAGCTTTTTAATAATCAACACGTTGAAATACTTTACAACAGCCAAATACTGTCTATACCTTTAGTTCATCTTGAAAGCCAGCAGTAAAGCCACTAACGTATCTTTTGATGCACGGTGTTAGGTAGGCATCGGCGCAAGCTATGAAGAAACCATTACAAAAATAATAGTACGAGGTGTTTTCCTAAGATCAACATTTATTTGGCCTGTAAGTCTCGTCAACGACAACTATCACCATGATTCTTTCCTTCACCTGTGTATCCCCGAGGAACCATCTTTATCATTGGCATAACCTCCGATGACAAGGAGACCTGTGTGAACCCGACTTCCTTTGCCAACTCACCAACTTCCTTTTCATGGTTATAGTAACTAGAACCCAATATAAATACCCAATTAGCTCTAATAAAAACACCTTCAGCTAACATACATTGTCACTGATGAACATATACCTACATGTAGGAATGCATTAGAACAACTGCCAAGCTACGAATCCCCTTGTCATATATTCTCTGTGGATTAAAAGAATATACCTTTGATGAAGAAGACAAGCAGCCATAATGTTGTAATACAAGTTATGACTCATTCAATATGACTACCTTCAAATCTTCCTTTAATTTCTTGCGATCAACATTTTCCCAAACTTCAAGCTTAACAGAATGCAAAATACATTTATCCTTAAAGCTCTCATAACTGATAGTTAAAATAAAGGATGAACATAATCATGTTCATCATTCCTAGCAACCTACTTACTTTCACATCAGATTTACCAGACACAATCCCATGATGAGGATATGAAATCCCACAATCATCCTGTGCTAAAACCAGTCTCTCATTGACTTCAACAACTTCTTCATATAAGACTTCTGGTTTCTCGATTTTCTGTTTTACAAAAGCCCAAAAAAAACTTCAGTCAACCAAATTATAAACATTAAAATTCACAGATGAAGATGAAAAGAATGAGAATGAATGTCACAGTCAGATAACAGATTGTTTCACACCAGATCAAATATCTTTGGTCTTGATTGGTTACCAATATAAAGAAGATCCTTAAATCCTTTATTGATCACCAATGCCATTGGTTCTCCTTTTCTTTCTAACAATGCATTGGTTGCAACTGTTGTACCCATTCGTATCCATTTGATGTATGATGGATTGATGGGTTCGCTGGCAGGCATTCTGATTCCAGTTTCCTAAAGCAGATAAAACAGATAATTAATATAACAACTACTGATTAATTTACAATGATGTAAAGGTAGTTTGCAAACAATTATTGATATATCTGTCATTATGTATTGATTGATAGACCATCAGCCAATGAATAGTGATCAGTAAATCATTTGTTACACCCTATTGAGAAATGATTCATTATCATCTTCAATTGATGACATAATCTATAAACTTGTTTGATACAGATAATGATCTAATCAATTGATTATATCATATTGATATCAAATCAACAAGGTGAACCTAGTGTTAATGAGCTAAAGGCTTTGTTTAAAGGTGGAATACAATCCTATAAATGTAAACAAACACTTTGTTTACATTTTGAATCCGTATATTTCTTATTAAAATATCAAGAACTTTCAAAATATTTGACACGCCAGACTTCTAAATGATAATAATATGAGAGAGAGAGCTAGAGTTTATGTCCAGAGATATACAAAACATGCAAAATTTGAGCAATTTTGAAACAAGTAGACTACTCATTGTTATGAGCAGAACCGGATTTCAAAAAACCCCAATTTTTTCAAGTCATTTGCATTCGATCCCGGCACATGAAATGTTCGACCTCTGAAACGGAGCTGAATTAGAATTACTGGCAAACTAATCATGGAATCGTGGAATGTTTATAATAGAAAACGAGTTAACGCACAATATTAAGAGAAAAAATTATAACCTGCTCCAAAATACGGCGAATTCCCTCGCGAGGTGCATCGGGGTAATTTGCAGGATCTTCAGAGAGTAATTTCATTACTATGGATTTGCCAGTGGGTGTCTTGGCGAACACATCCGTGAATGTCCCACCTCGATCAATAGCGAAGGAAAAGCCTTTAAAGAACTTGCTGTCCATTGCTTTGCGCATTTAACTGCATTGACCGGGCTGCAAGCTTGCAGTCTATGATTTAACAGTGAAGACACTGAACGGGTCACAAGATCATCACAAGTCACGTGCAAATACCAGCTTTTACAAAGTCAAACTACCACTCTTTGTTTGAAATTTAGAGTATAAAGCTGATGCAATTCCTTCGTTTTCAGACGTTTTGAGGGGTGAGATTTTTTACAAAGTCAAATATAATTAATCACATTTCCTGACCTCAAGAATCCCAAAACTTCTTTTAGAAAGAGGGTTGTATATTCAGGCTTGCCAGATTACTGAATAATACTTGTTTCCTTTGTTTCAAAAAGAGAAATCAGAAATCATATGGTCAACTACAATGTTTAGATTATTTTTTCAGTAATCTGGCATACCTGTTAATATAATATATGGAAGAGAATGCAGAACAGCAAACAAATTTAAAAAGCAATAATCCATTACCCTTTATATACAATTATACAACTAATAAAGACTGTCAACAGTCTATGTGGTAACTAAATATGGTAACCTATTTATATATACATGTCTACTGTGGTACATATGGGTTATTATATCCAGCATTCATATGTGGTGGAATAGGGTATGGGTCATAGGATGGTGCTCCCTGCTGGTAGGGTGCCATGCCATGGGGTGATTGGCCCGAGAGTCCTTGATTTCCGATATAAGGTTGGTTTATTGGTTGCTGTGGATGGCCTTGTTGGGACGAATGCATCTGTACAGGGGGTCTGTTGTAACCCATTGCAACACCTTGCTGCATCATAAACTGTTGTCCTTGTTGCTGCAAACGAGTTGCATGCATGTTCGGCATGTAATTTTGCTGCTGTCCTGGTATTGACGAATTTGTGGCACCCATACTTGGTGCTATCATTTGATTGGGTACATTACTTGGGTAACCTGTTGCAGTTGTTGTACTGTTATCCAACGCTGAAGGGCTCATACTAGCATTCCCACCTGAAAAAAATGTATCAACTGTAAAAGAAGTTTTCCTTTGCATTTGACATTGTGGCAAATATTGTGATGGATGTTTTGGTGTTTCTTACCATATGGTGTTGGCGTGTTACCAGTGCCATCAACTTGCACAGTGGTCATTGACTGTGGAGCCGTGTGCATGGTACTTGTCATTGGTGATCCAGCTGACGAGATAACTTGTGATGTCATGTTGTGTATCGCTGTTGAACCTTGATCCATAGATGTTCCTGGCAGTATCTTTCGGTCCTGTATATTGACAGGTACATTGCCACTTGGTACACCCATTGTACCTGAGACAGGCGTGGTACTAGGTACCCCAGTTGGTGTTGGAGCCTGGAAGAACAAGGACATTAGATGCTTACAAGTATATAGTTGAAATACGAGCAATTTAATACAAAAATAATACATAAAAAACATACAGGTGGAATCATAGCTTGAATATTCTGAGTTGAATCAGCCAGGCTGGCCAAATACATGAGATTTTTGTGAAGAAGTTGTTGGTATCTAAATTTAAGTGAAAACAATGTCAAAATCTTAAACACCTTTTTATCAGTATAACTTCATTTTCACAGTATATTTTTGTTTTGATTTCTGTTTTAACTTACTGAATACATTCAGCAGCTTTTCCCTTGTTTTGGTAATCCACTATAGCCTAATGTATCAATTTGAATTAATAGGTAATTATGTGGGGAATTACACTGATAATTAACTAATTAGAACAATCATTCAATTAAATTATAGTATGGCATTGAAACTTATTATAGCAGAAACTAACAAATACTTGTAAATTTCACCTGAATAAGTTGTGCATTTTCATCAAGGAGCTATAACAAAATCGTAGTCGTTACAAGTGAAAGAACTCTTACTTAAAAACACGTGTTTATAGTTTACATTTTGCTACAAGTAAGATTCCCAATATTTGTATTAAATCAAATGTACACTTTACCTTTTGAACACTTTGAGGATTGCCTCTTATCCGATTCCCCCACGACATGTCTACTTTCCTAATTTATCGAAGGACTATCTTTTATACCAAAAGTATTTCATCTTCCGTTTCTTTTGCATTCACATTTTTGAAAACAGCAACAATTGCTCACAACTTCATGTTATTCACACTATAGACATGTCTTTTAGAAAACTAGAGGGGGGGAACTCGAAAGAATTCTAAAGATTATCAAGGAAGATGAACAGTTTTTAATAAAAATTTGTGCAAGAAACTAGCGAGCTTTTAAAGTAATAAATTAATGCTATCAGCAGTAATGAATAATATTCTCTTTTGAGCTCTTCAATATTTGTTAAAACTGCATCTTTTTTAGATGAACTACCAGTTGCACCCCCCGGAAATTCCTAAATGAATTTTAGAAAAATAGAATACAAAATGGCGCACACTCAACGACATTCGGGCACGCCAATTTCTAAAAACAAACCAAAAATTGGCATGGGTTCCATCGTTTGCAAAGAGGCTGAAATACGGGGTGAAGTAGTGATCGGTTCAAAAACGGTTATTCACCCGAAGGCACGTATCTTGGCTTTGAATGGACCAATCAAAATCGGGGATGGTAATTTGATAGAGGAACAAACGTGTATTATAAACCAAGGTGACAATGGTGAAGGTGATTTGACTGTTATGGAGATAGGAAATAATAATTTCTTCGAAGTTGGAAGCCACTGCGAAGCAATCAAAGTTGGCAATAATAATATACTGGAGTGTAAGTCGAAAGTGGGTCAACAGGTTATTTTGGGAGATGGTTGTGTGATTGGTGCCTGCTGTGAATTGACGACGAATGAGACTTTACCGGACAACACAGTGGTGTTTGGCAAAGACTGTCAGAGGAGGGTGCAATCTGAACGACCACTTGCACAAACATTGCAATTGGATTTTTTGACTAAAGTATTGCCTAATTACCATCATTTACAGAAGAATTCAAGAAATTAGATATTATGTGATTTTTAGGACAGATAGGACATTGTTGTAAAACATATTGCCAAACTATTTCATTATAATGATTAACAAAATGGAAACAATGCAAAAACCATTGATATTATATTATAACTATGATGTTACTACTAGAACAATAACCTGTATATTACAAGCATATTTAAAAATATTTAAAAATCATTTTTTTCTGCAGACTATTTCCTCTTGAGTGGCAAAATTAGTGATCACCAGGGGGGAGCGCCCATTGTGAGAGCAGACATGTAGGGGGGGGGAGAAAATGGAAAATTTGTTGCTATGGCGCACGCGTTACGGTCTAGCGCTACATAAAAAATAAAAGTTTTTATCAAATTTCTGTGAATATTGGCATATTAAATAATGTTAAAAAATGGCAGCGATTTCACTAGTACAAGAGAACCACTCCGTAACATGGGAACATCAAGACCTTGCCCAGGTATAAATAGTTAAAGCCTAAAATTTATATTGCGAATCCGATATTTGAGTATCGTCTGTACCGACCACTGGTATCGACATAATTTAATATTTTTTTGCCAGGTAAAAATAAAAGTACTTCGTGGTCACTTAGACAGTGTGAATTCCTGTCAGTTCTTTGAGAACGATAGCCGTGTTTTATCGTCTTCAAATGATCAAACAGTTCGAATTTGGGTGAGCTTAAATATTTCTGTACTGACTGTACATAAACATCAAACATTGTAAAAATATACTTGTAGCACAAAAAAACAACAAACTGTGTTTGTACTCAGGCAACAGAGTCAGGAAAGCAACTAAACACTTATGATGGACACACATCATTTGTGACAAACTGCCATGCAGATGACTGGAATAAGAGGTAACATGTTTGTTTTGGTTCCATCATAATGTCCAAGGTATAATACATGCATATCCAAAGCTAATTCAAATGCAATAGTACAAAATCTTTTACTTACAGACTAAGTTTTCCCATCAATAGCACATACAGAAACTGCTATCTTTAATACAGAAAACATTCCTTGCTTCTTTGTAAAGAGAATATCTAAACCAAACAACACGACCACCATCTTCTTTTGCAATAGAATGGTGTCCGGAGGTTGGGACAAACAAATGCTTGTAAGAGACATTGCTACTGGACAAATCTTGGTAAATTTTATTTATTCTAATGCACATGTAAAAAAAAAGAATTAGAGGCCAGGTTGCATAAACCTGGGGTCAAGTCAAGGCTGTAAAATAGGCTACAAGAGTAAATAAGTCTTGGTTTTTGTATTTTTTAGTGGCAGGCAAGTCATGAGGGAGTAATAACTAGTTGTAATTACTCAAATGATGGCAAATACATTGTAAGCGGTGGTGATATGGAATACTCTATTAGTATATGGGATGCTAAAGATGGTGTACTCATTAAAAAGCTAAAATGTAAGTATATGTTTAAAAGAAAGGACCACTCTGAGTGTTTCAGAGGTTTCACAACCAACACTCAATTTGACAGATAATACGAACACCATCACAAGCTGCAAGTTCTCCCAAAGACAGCACCGTGTCACAGTGACATCCATGGATAGAACAACCAGAGTGATTGATATGTGTATGTACCAGGATGAATATACAGCCAGTTTAACACTTAGGTACAGCCGATAAAATACTTGTAATTAATACACTGGGCAGTCCTGTTGTTAAGAGTTTATAAATGCAACCAGACTGGCTGTTATTTTCTGCAGAGGACATGGAAATGTGATATCTGATGCATCGTTTTCCAATGATGAAAGAATACTGGCAACTGCTTCATGGGACAAAAATATTCAACTATGGGATGTCTCATCAGGAACATACAGGTGTAGTAGTCATTGTACTGACACTAAGACTAGGAAATACTTGCACAGACAAAAAAATAGAGAATATAGATCATCATCCAATGAAAAGGATATATTAGGTATTTTCTTCCTGTCATTTTAGAAAGACAGGGCCAGTCACACTCAAAAAAGGTCATGAGGGTTCGGTCAGTTCTTGCAGTTTCAGTACAGATGGTATGTCATTAGCAAGTGTATTTTAAAATAGGGACAAAAATTGCTCCAAGTATGTACTTTTTATTGCAGACATGATGTTAGTATCATCATCATTCGATCAAAATCTTGTTGTTTGGGATGTCCCAAATTCTGTGCAAAAATTCTCACTTAAAGTAGGTCATAATCTTTCCTACTAAAACACTTCAGTGGTGCATCATTATAATCTTGTATGTGGTGGCAGAGAAGTTAAACTTTGAAAATGTTTCTACGTATATCCTAGGGCCACAATGGTTGGGTTAATGATGCTTCATTCAGTAAAGATCAAAGATGGGTTCTTTCATGTTCACAGGTTGGTTATACAATCAAACTATTTTTTTCACAATTAAAATACTGTTTTTGCATAAATATACACGTTGAATCACATTTTGTTAATTAAAGTGCATGTTCATTATTAATTATTGTGGATTTCATGCTTTGATCGTAGGATAAAACTATCCGACTATGGAATATTGAAAACCTTGATGATCTGCCAGTTGTTTTAGAGCACAAGAAAAACATTGGACTAAGAATAATTGAGGTATTTCAAGTACAATTTTTCAATTGCATAAAACCATCCCTTTCATTGACTCAAAACAATCATTTTGTTGCCAATTTTTACCAAACTCAGTTAGATTGTTTTCCATTCACCAGGCTGCTTTAACCTGAATCTGCATTTTTATTTCAGTGTCAAAAATGCAAAAAGCAATTTTCCATCACTCAAGTTGATAATGCTGAGAGGAAGAAACTTTGTGTGTTTTGCAGACTTGATACTCGTACACTACCATGACCTCAAGCGCATACTGGAATGTCATGGATATTTGTATCATCTTACATATGTATCTTGCATACTATCAGCATGACATACCCAGACCTAGATACCATAATTTGCAGTCATTGAAAAAGGCTTAACTTTGATTACCAGAGCCAAGTATGGTATCCTTTCGTGCATATCTGTTTACCTCAATATCAATCATACCAGCTTCATCTGCCAATGTGGGCATTTTCCACCATTGGAGAGCCATTCTTTTTTGTTCTTGAAAATCATTTTGGTGGAGAGGAGAAAAATGATTTGATTGTTTGTGCACAAGCATCACCAACCACTCTTGATATGTCCTGGAAAAACATTTCATTTCTCAATACTAAATTTATACCATATTTTTTTAATAAAACAATTTATTTAAGACAGACACAGTGACATATTTTGTGCAACATGTCTTTTCTATGTAGACCTAGCTTTACCTGTTTTGAGGCTCCACCCAATTCTTTCAAACCTAAAAATCAACATAACAATTCAAATTTAACAAATTATTGTTACATAGAAGCATGCAAACATTGACTGAAAACATACTTGAGAATCTTTGCAGCAAAGCTAGGGCTTTCTTTTCTCCCAAGCCAGGAACAGTTTGTAGTGTATCTAAAAGTGTCTGGTCTATTGGTTTTTGAGATTTCTTGATCAAAAATGGATTGCTTCTTGCATCACCAATCACATTCACCTTCAAAAAATAATTAGGTATATATTCTACTTTCTATTTCTGTCTAATTGTAGGCAAGACTCGTTTAAACCAGTTGAGTTCTTCTTAATATTTATTGACAATGTCAATTTACCATTTGTATGAGGAATTTGGCAACCTCTTCCTGCGAGCTGACAGGGTAGAGATTAATACCCATGTTGATGGCTGTGAATTTCTGAAGCTGTTCAACATACTGGTCAGTCATTGCTGTTTTTTCATAAAGCACAAGTGCACGGGTAGTCTGCACCTAACATTGCAAAGAGGCAGTGAACCTCTGGTCTGAATGGTATTGGTATTTTCTATCAATTTGGTTCCAAAAATCAATGAAGAGTTAACTAAGTTCCCTAACCTTGGCCAACTTTATGATTCTCTGCTTGTAAGTAGTTCCTGTTATCAATTCGGACTCATTCAAGAATAAAACACCAACATCGACTGATGGTCGGAAATCCATAAACCCAAGATTTTCAAACACCACATTGACACTCCCTATAACAAAGAAGTTAACCATCAATAAAAGACCATAGCTCTGTAATCCCAGCACTACAGTGTTCAAATACTTAACAGAATAATAACTACTACCACCAGTCCACCACCAGTTTACCATCACTAGTTTACACCTTACAGATATCGATACCAACCAAACTAACCTTGTAAAACCTTGACAAGGAGTGATCCTTGATATTTCTCATTGACCAACACATGTCCAGGCAGGATGCGAACAGAACCAGCAGCTTTTTGCGATGAAGTCAATTTTTTAACTTCTGTTCTGTTCAATTTACCCGCCATCAATGGTGTTTATAAATTCGTCATGATATCGGAACAACTTCGGATTTTCTCGGCAAACCTTAACAAAATTGAAATTATTTTTTTATTCTTTATTTTCCTTTTTAAGACTTGCCCTTTTTTATTTATATCTTACTGTTGGAAGTTCTCTTAAATAGATTTATTAGATTATATCAGAATTCGATGTGTTTTTTAAAACTTTTTAATTACTGTAACATTTTCCCGCGAGAAAACGTGAAGCCACTTCATTTTTTTCACTTGAAGTATTGACATCTTCTCAGAGATTTTTTCAGTATTGTTTATATTTATTTTTAATATATTATATTAACGAACATATCGGAACTTTAATTGTTTTTATAAGTACACGATACAAAAAAAGGAGTATTTAAAGAACTCCTTCTACGTAGCAACTTCAGAAAACGGAATATTTATTCATATTTATGGCTGGGCAAGCATTCCCCACTGATGGTTACACAGGCTATTTCTATGGTAATACAGCAAATTCATATGGTGGGGTCTACAATCATGGAGCATATCAAAGCCAAGGAACTTATGAAGAACGTAGCTGTTGGCGCAAACTTTATGACTATCAATCTGGTTATTGGTATTACCAAAACTTATTGACAAATAACACCCAATGGGAACAACCGGAAGGGTGGGACTCTTGGCCAATTAACGGGGAGGTGGTCCAGAAGCAAACAAATGATGATGTTGATGGTGAAAAATCAGAGTTTTCTTTCTTTCGGCAAACTTCAGAGGAGATTGAAGCAATGAATGTGGAATATGTGAAAAGAAAAGCAAGACAACAAATTGATCCTGAGAAAGCAAAGAAAATACACTGGAGACCTGAAGGAGCGAACGAGTACAACATATGGTACGATAAGTGGATTGGAGATCATTGGAAGGGAATGAGGGATGAAGGTGGGTAGATCACAAGTTCTTTGGTTGTTTAAAGAAATGAAATAAGAAAGAATATAGATTGTGATAGTTGTTTCTTTCTAGGCCCAGCAGAGACAAGATGCTGTGTTAAGAAAGATGCCGGCCACACCAAGGCAGTACTTCTTGATCCCAAACGAAAAAAGACATATTTTTGTATCTATTTTGCCAGAGGGTGTTGCCAACATGGTAGTGAATGTGGCTACTACCATCTGGTACCATCAGATAAAGATGCAAAAAGGTACTATGGCATGAACATTAAAGACAAAATTCCCCTACAAAATTCCTAATAATAATCCAATGTTTCAATCACAACAGGATAGATATGGTGCATGATATATTTGGCAGAGAGAAACACAAGTTACATAGTGACAATATGGGTGGTGTCGGATCATTTGAGAAGGATTGCCGAACATTGTATGTGGGTCGCTTAGGCAGTCACAGGGAATTGGAAAGTCTTTTATGGAAAGAGTTTGGGGAATGGGGTGAAATAGAGGTAATAATGAAGAAAAACATCCACACTTTTGTTTCAAACTAATCGGCCAATTTTTCAGGCTAAACCAAACTGAATGCCTAAATATTTAATATTTTATGTAAAATGGTAAATTATGTACCTTTTTACTGCAAGTAGTCTATATTTATGTACTCTGATTGGTCTAAGATGAAATTCCTTGTTCTAAATCTTATTTCTATTGCACAATCTTATAGGATATTAGAGTAATAACAAAGCGTCAAATTGCATTTGTGCGATACAAGAACAGAGTAAATTGTGAATTTGCTAAGGTACTGTCCGAACATTATCAAACTCTTCATGTCTTGATAATTTGAGATGTACTGCAATTTTTTAAATATTTCACATTAAGATAGCAATGTCTGATCAAAAACTGGATGGTCAGGAAGTTCTAAACATAAGATGGGCCTATGATGATCCAAACCCCAGAGCTCGGAAACAGGTTAGTCCACCTAATTTTAGAGATCAGTTTTAAATGTCAACTATACATATCACCATGGTTACCATTATGTGGACACAATGATCCTAATCTGAATGTGTGAAAACAGGTGAGTACATCACAAAATAAACTTTGTCATCCCAAGACACCATACATGGTTGCATTGCAACTGCCCTATTGACATTTGGTATTGATAAATTCCGTTGGTAGTTTATAGTTTACTTTAGTTCACCTCACTCTGATTTAAAAAGCTTTCAGTATAATTCTTTCTAACAACCTAGAGTTCTCTAAGTTTATCAGGTTTTTCTGACACTAGAAAAACGCACAACCTTTGCACCCAAATCTTCTGTGTCCGCAATTTCATATCATCCAAGCCAGGTGTGGTTACCTAATGTTAGAATTACAGTTAATACTATCCTTAATTGACCGCAGAAAACCGAAGACGATAGAGACGCAGTACGCGCGGCGATCTATGAAAAACTGGATGATGAAGAGCCTCAACCAAAACGTCTTCGTAGTGAAGGGATTATAGGCAGTTACCCAAACACGGACGATCAGTATCCTGATTCTGCTGGACCCCAAACCAAGGAACAATATGAACAAGTATGTATTACTGTAGTACATAAGCGCATCCCTCCTGTTTTACGTTGCTATTATCCCCTCCAATCCCTGCCCCTCGTCGAGGTACTGTTCTATACTCTATAGTCTTAGTCCACTATGATTCACCAAAGCACTAATGACTATAGTCTACAGATAGTTTTCCTCTGTGTAACAGCGACAACATTCATTTTAGGAGCAAATATTACAGCAAGTTAAAGTGGATTGCAGCAGACTAGACGAGGCATTCAAAAGAGTTGAATCAAGCAGTTACAATTAACTGTTATAATTCTGCGTGATGCAAATTCTCATTTTGGATTGCACGGCTCTAGAGCGTCCTGGTCACTTCTCTAGAGGCTTGTTTGAAGTGAACGCAAATTATGCGAATTAGTAACCTACTCGGCCATATGGAAGTGCTTTACCTCAGGCAGTCAAGTTTTACCATACGAAAGATAAAGTAGAAATGCTGTTGTAACGTCATACTTGTAAAATACTCAACTTGCAATACAATGCTGGTTATACATGGTCTCAATGAGACGGTTCATTCTCCCACGACAAATTTAAAGTTACGACATTGAAAAAAACTTTAAAATTATAATGCGCGTCTTGTTAATAGAAGAATGACAATATAATCACACATCATCATAACTTTGATAAAAACTTTAAAATACAATTAATAAAATATCAGCAACGATAGCGATAACAATTCTCTGAGTCATGCCAATAAAGAAATTCGACCTTAATTATCCTTTGTTACCACTTCAAAATAGACCAGACCGTAAATTTCAAGCATAACCGAGTTTCAATATTCTGCGTACAATTGTTCTTCGATATGTTTTCTTCGAAAAGGTTTAATATCTTTCCATAACTACCAACTGAAACATCGGTGTTTAATATCTGGCTTGTGGAGGGTAACTATTGGGATAGGTAGCACGATATCCACCACGCATGTTCATTTGTCCAGTAGGAGGGTATCTTGGGTAACCAGCACTCCCGGTGGGTGGAGGTGCTCTGGGGGCTGGTCCACGTTGTTGAGCGGGCCTGGGTGTTGGGCTACGATATTGAGCCTGTGACTGTACAGCGGATGATGGATACCCAGAGTACGGAGAAGTGGAGGTTGCCCCCTGAGCGGGGGTAGTACGGGCTGGGGTGGCATTCTGAGAAGTGCCAGCACGCATGTTCGATAGAGCCAAACTAATGGCGTTGCTTGTTTGTGAGGTCGAGGCAGGCACACTGGGAGCCTTAAATGCGGTGGACGCAGTGTGTGATGGAGTCAAAACTGGTATCGACGGTTTGGAAACAGACTCTGTCTTGTTTGTAGACACCTTTGTCTCTGTGGTAAGCTTTGAGGTCGGATTGAGGATGCTCAATATTTTTGCCTGCAGTTCAGCCTGCTGTAAGGCAATCGATTGTGGATCATTGTTGTAGGGTTGATACGCCGGACCTGGAGATGAAAATGTTCAATTTTTTAGCAAATTTAACTACATTTGGTAAACGTAAAACCATCACTGGTTCATATTATTCAGTATATTCATTTACTAACACTAAGCTTATTACAAATAGATACAAAATGCTTAGATTTGTCTTGTGACCTTATTCGCCTACAAAACACATTTGAAACTGGTGTTTTCTACCGTTCAAATAAATCTATAGTATGAAATGTAAGTGGAATAATTTCATAGCATCTTTACATCTGGTTTAGGGCAACTCTTCCATGAATGCCCTCTTTAGAAAGAAAGGCAAAAAATCATACCTGGTTGTTTTTACTTACGAAATACTGCGTAACCAAAAGCCTTTCATACACTCCAAAACTCCACTTAACCATTCATCGATGGTCAAATATCAATGAATGTTCTAGGCTTGAATTTAATGCCAAGGTGGTGTTATCCCATTTTCTCGAAAATTACACGACTTATGGTATTTACAATAATACTTTTAAAAGCTCTTGAAAAATTACTTCTCTTTTAAATATTCATAGAAATCTCACACACAATAACACCCTCCAGTTCAAATATCAATAACTAACAAAAATGATGCATTTTGTATTGACAAAATCAAATGGACTTTCTATACAGTAACTGGAACCATCACTCGATTCAATGTTAAAATCGATGATCATTGACCACACGAATTGGCAGGAAGGAGTTAGAGCTTTGGGCCCTACCTTACCTACACTGGGGTACCCAGTACCTACCTGTGGACGAGGGTGGTACTCTTCCTTCTTTTTTAAGCAAATCGTTTCGAAGCTTGGTAAACTCGTCTATGACCAACGAATACTCGTCTACGGTTAGCGGTCTCCCGTCCGCCGCGATGTTTAAAAGAGTGCTAACCTCACGACTATACGGCGAGGGTACGATTGAAGATACAGCACCGGGGGTACCGGCGTAGCCCTTCTTCGGTGCGAGGGGGTCGCCGCCGCCAACAGGGGGCGGCCCCCTTTCCCGGATTTGCTCACGATCTTGAAGAGCTTGCATATACGTGTCAAAATTACGACTGACAAGAAGTATTGCATCTGCTAAAGGCATATTCCTGTGTTCTGGAGAAAAATTGAAGCAAAATTTATTAGCATTGTTCGAGTGGATTAAACAGCGCAGAGGATGTTACATTATATCGCACAGTATCATCATAATGGGCTTGTACATGTACATCAAATTGCTTGCAACTTAGCTTCTGTAGTTATCTTTACAATAACAATCTAAATAGCTTGACTGACAAAACTCACAAAAGATATTTTCCTGGTGAAGAAGGGATATTTACAACACTAACGTTTCACAAGACTGGGAAACTATTCGGACCAGTTAAAAACATCACTTCATTGAAAAAATTCTGTCTTGTGTTCCCAAGTTTAGATGCTGTGATTACCTCTGGATACATTTAAGCCGAGGTCTTCCTGATGGGCAAAGGATGATCGCTTATTCCGGATCGATTATTTACTCAAAATCTTCCAAGAAAAGATCCAAACAGATGATTCAAAAAGTTTAAAAACTGTGGAGGGTGAGCATTTTTTAAAAAGTTCCAAAAAATAGGCTTCGCTGCACAAGGACATACGCTGTGAGACAGAAAACTACTCGATCATCAAAATAGTAAAACAAAAAAATCCATTGGAGTTGTGTTAAAAAGATATAGCTTTAAAAAACAGTCAAAAATGGAAACAAAATATCTCACACAAAAAAACTTTCCAACGCGCTTGCTTAATCAAAATGTTTCACCAAAAAAAAGTTGAAAAAAAAGCTGAAAACAAAGGCTGAAAGTCTAGTCTTGTTCCTTTCTTATGATAATTTAAAAAAAAACACGAAAAGTTCCCAACTTCAAATCCAAAAAAAAGAAAGAAATACTTCGCCAAAAAGCCAACCCAGTTGGAATATGATTTGAGTGCAAAGCACTAAAAATTCTTGCAAAACAACTCTGAGGATTAAAGACGATTAAAGGGTATATCCCACTGATGCTGACATTAATAATGTTAAATTTTTAACTAGATATTTTAGTTTAAAATATCTCAATTCTTTTTTTCTGCGTTGCATCTTGTTTTATTAAACATTACAGACTGTTCGTATATTGCATTTTGTGCTTCATTTACTCTTTCAAACACAACATTGGATCACATTATATTAAGAAGATTACAACACTTACCTTGTTGTGTTCCATGCAAGATGTGAACAGTCACAGAGCGATGTACTTCATGTTGGCTGCTGATAATGATTCCAAACAAGACTCCCCGCTTGGATGCATCCTCCAGTTCATCCAACAAGGGCACGGTCTCAGGGAGGTGGGCACACTCCACAACCAAGCCATAGGATTTTAATTTCTTCTCCACAGATTCTGCATACGCCCTGGAAATAAATAGATATGCTCAAATTCTATATCCTATGGCAGTCATTTCCAGCTAGTAACGGCTAGTTGTGTTGTGTTATTTTCATTCATGTCAGGCAGATGACTGACAGCTTGCCATAGTTTTACGCAAACTGTTAATGAATCTCCTGTTTTATCTTGCACTTAGGTGAAAGTCTGTAAGCTACACAGAATGCTTACAAACGGCAAAACAAGTGCATGGAAACTCCTGTTCCCCTGGTTAAGGGTCCGACTCCAATGAAAAGCTACTGAAATTGGATTATTGTAATCCAATTATTGCAACAAGATATTCATGCAAGGTTTAAAATCAAGGAGGTTTGCAATGTAAGCATTAATTAGCCTCAAATTTCAAATCAACATCAATGATATCTCAATCCATGATTCACATTAGCAGGCCACAGCTGATTTTGAATGTGAAAAAGACAAGAATAAAATGTGAAACTTGTTAATTGATAAAACAACTATACAACTCTTACATTTGTTGTTTGTTGATGATAATGATCTCACAGTCTATTGGCGCTTCAACAGGCTTACCAGCCGGTGGAGCATATGGATCACGAGGTAGTGGTACAAAGTCATAATCTGGTCGTAACTTCTTCGCTGGAACCTCATCATGAGGCCGCCCATATGAAGAGCTTGCAGGTCTGTCTGAGGAATCTGAATGTTCATCCCTGTAGCGATCTCTGGCTTCTCTGTAGCCGGGAATAGCGAATGGATCATCGCCATATCGTCTGCCTGCTTTGGGTGATGGAGAACGGTCTCTAATGAAAGAAAGAGAAGTTGTTGCAACAAAGTTCAAAAGTTGAATTGCAGCAGGGAACCTGTTTTAATGATATATGACTTTGGGACATAGATTGTTAAGAAGACGACTGACAGCTTGTCATGGTAATAGACAAACTATTAATAATTCTTCTTGTTTCTCTAGCACATGAGTGAAAGTCAATAAGCTTGACACAAAGAGCTTACAAACGGCAAAACATGTGCATAAATACCAGCTAAGATTTGACAAATGACTATAGATTTTGGAACAAAACTGCAAGCACTTTTCATGGGAGGTTAATGAAAGATATATTGCATTACCGTGGCCTACCACCAGGATAACCCCTCCCTCTTCCCCCACCACCTAAGATTGGTGGACGCCTCTCTTTTCGTCTGTCACCAGCCAAATTCACATCTAATAATAAAAAACATTTTTCTCACGTCATAGATAGATAATGCACAATCCCAGCAAATTTAAACCGTACTGCAAAACATTTGCAAAATAAATCCTTGAACCACATACCAACTTTTTTATCCTTGATAATGGAGCCATGTTCCTTTGCAACGGCAGCATCAGCACTGGCTTCTTTTTCATACTGGACAAAACCATATCCATTATGGACTGAACAACCAATGACACGTCCATGTTTAGCAAAGATATCTTCAAATTCCTGCCGGGAGAGATCCTCAGTTGCTAGGTTTCCCACGAATACTCGACAACGGATAGACTTAGTGTCATTCCGGTTTGTGTCGTTAGGACGAGTGGTAACACGAAAATCACGATCTTTCCTATCCTCGCGGTCCTTTCTATCCTCACGGTCCTTTCTATCCTCACGGTCCTTTCTATCATCTCGTCTTTCCGAACTCATGTTTGCTGGTTGTACATGTAATTAACCAGAATGCCCCAAATACCTAGCACAGCAAATAAAGTCGTACTCAAATGTCATTCATATTAATATATTATTCATACAAACTTCCAAAACACTCTGGTTTCAATTCTTGATGAAAACAATGAAAAATGGAATTGGGACTATTTGGTTTATAAACAACCACCCCAAGTTCCATCCTTATTATATTTTCAGTTAGACTACATTTTTATTGAGCTAATACTGCTCTTTATTTCTAATACAATGACACAAATTCTGCCAAATATCTTTACAAAAATTTTCTGTCAAATATCTTTACAAATTTCACGCCTTTGTATGTAGGATAAGGTCAGACACGTGCTGACAAAATTATCTCTGTAGATTTTTCACAAAATTGTGTGTTTCTATTCTTACCCTTTCCTACGTTTCTCGATTTCTTCGTAAAGGAAAAGATTCTCCCCTCGCGGACGAAACTGCCCAATAAAATAATGAAAAATTGTACGAAATACAATTCAAATCCGAACGTATATTTGATCAAGTAATCATGATATTCAAGATTGATTAAAGAATCAAGATGGCGACATGTGAGGGATATCTGTTTCACTGCGGGATACCGCAGGAACTTTGTTGTCAATCCGGGGCATAATTTGCGGGGAATATGCTAATCATTAAAAAGTTTTTTTACAACCTTTTACACTCAAAATATATTTTTCCTTATTATATATAATCATAAAATTCATCTCCTGAAATTTCATAGTAAAAACATGTTATTATTAATTTGATTTAGCTGATAAACTCTTGTTATTAATACATTGCTCTAAAGTTTTATATCTCTTTGCCATTACATCATACAAATCTTTATTTTCGACTCTTGGTGTTACAGCCAAATCATATTGCTCATTTTTAGGAAAAATTTCATCATATTTCACATCAGTTGTCCCAGACCAGCCATGTTTTGCACGATATGCACAGCCAAGGCATGCTGAGTTAGCTGTCCCAGGAATTGTGAAGACCGGGGCATGAAATATATCCGACAAAACTTGAAGGATGGCTTGGTTCTGTGAAGCACCTCCTGTCGCCAAAATGCGAGAGTCTTTATCTGTATCACAAAAGGCAATTTTACTTATTAAAGAATAAAGAACGTTGAGGAACAAAGTTACAGATCAATAGTTTTAAAAAATATATGCCACTCACCCACTGTAAGACCTAAATCCTCTGCATGAACACGTTTAGCCAAAAACTGACCTTCTACCAGTGCCCTTATCTCCTCATCATTAGTAAAGGATTGAACCTCAACATCATTCTTATCAAACCTGTATACACCTTGTGCAAAAGGTGTTATTTCAGTTTCATGAAAATATATCCCAATATTGCCACTATTTCCAGGAGGACTCCTGCTAAGACTTTGGCCAAAGATTTCCCAAGAACCATCTGAGCACTGATCCCGAACAGATTCACGTACAAGGGATCCATTCTTGAAGCATAGAAGAGCCATGTAAGCATTTTCTAAAATGAAAAGAAAAAACATTTGTGCAAAAACATATATATACCTAGAAATTTTTGTCTAGAAACAACTGTTTTGAACCAACTTACTATCAACTGGATTTACAAAGATATGCCCTTTCACAGCTGGTTTTGGAGTATTGAGCCAAAGCATTAGTGTATCGCTTGTGCCAAGACTTATACAGATATCAGTTTTTTGCAATCGAACACCAGCTAACGAGGCAGGATTATCACCGGTGAATGCAACAATTTCACAGGATTTATGAAAGCCGTATCTTGAACAGAGGTATTTAGAGATTTCACCAATTCCTTGCGATGATGGAACAAGGTCTCCTAATTTCTTTTCTAAATTTGGGGCACATGCCTTGGGGATAGATAAGAATATCATAAGGTATTAGAGCAGAATTTGGGACACTGAATTTTAGCTGCAGATAGTGAAACTGCCATATATTGTACCATACCTGAAGACAGACTGATTCCCAAGTTTTGGTATGTATATTCATGAGGTTCATTCCTGACCCATCACTGTAATCAATTGGTGCATAATCACCAAGAAACAGGGATGCTAAGAAACTGCTGACTAGAGATATATGCTCACATTCATCGTATGAAGCTGGCTTAGTTTGATGGATCTTTGCAATTTGATTTCCAGTGAATCTTTCATAAGCACGAGATCCTGTGATCTCTGCGAGTGCCTGAGCTCCGCCCACCACTTGCTCTAGAGCACGGCATTGAGCTGTTGTGCTTGAATCCATCCATATGGGAGAGTTGTCAATTGCAAATGATTCCTTTGAAAATATACAAATCTATGAATTATGATGAAATTGACATTGAGGCATTTCTTCTCTGTTATCTTAACCTTACTTGGAAAATAATGCTTTGCAGTTATCCCAGACTTGAATACAAGTCAGGAATAGCTTATCGCAGTAATTGGGCATTGTGAAGAAGACTTATTTTGACCATTGACTGACTACCTTTAGCTGCTCATAGAGACCCTTGCTAGGGTCTAGGTTATTCAAACGTGTTTTTGTACCAGATTTCCAATACACGCTACCATGTTGTTGTCCAGTACCAGAGATACACGCAACGTCTACAAAAGGAAATCCTTTGCTTTTCATTCTCTCCATCAGCAAGTCCAAAGCCTTCACCCACATCAGAGTGGGAGCAGTGACCGTCAATAAGTCTGCGTGTCTTTGGACACCACCCTGTGTCTTGAACTCTGGAAGGTCTCGGTCAAAATTTACGACTTCTTCAGCGATAATGCATAATTCCTTATCAACAGCGATAAGTTTGAGCTGCTGGGTACTTAAATCAAGGCCTAAAAATGTGTTTGGTTTGTTAGAAACCATTTCTTCTACCATAGCTTCTACTCACCAGTTACCACTGTTTACCTTCATCTATATTCAACAGTTACTCCAAGTATTTATAAAATGCTTTTGGGTCTCGCTGGCTCAAGTCGTCATTGTTTATTATTTATAATTATTGTTCATTGTTTATTATTAGGAATTCAGAATTTTGTAACGATAAGAAATATTTTAAATCAATCTCCTATGCCTACATCTATTATGCCTGCATTTTTTCAAAATTTTCATTACCCTTTGCATATTGTTTTTGTATTTAGTAAATATTATATAATAAAGTAAATAAATTGTAATAATTTAATATTATTATATAATTTATGATAAATAATTTGATGTTCCTGTTCGCTGGCAAAAGAAGAATGTTTACCACTTTACCTTGTCATCCTCTGAGGTTTCATTTTTATTTTGTACAATAAAACATTAAATGGAAAAAGAAAAACGAATACAAGATTGGGGAATTCCGGAGGATCTAGTTAGAAAAACGTTTAGTAAGTTGGATTGGGAAAATGCTAGTTAACCATCGCTGCAAACGAATCGACACATGGGTTGTTGCAGAAGTAAACATGATTGCAATGAGACAGCGATTGAGATAGGAAATTCATTGAAAACATCCAGAACTTCCAGCAAAGAAAGCAGAAATGTTGTAAAATTTGACGAAGAAGATATACGTCAACCTACAGTCAGCGAGTGGCCTCCAAACGACCATGAAAACAGGTCAAATGTACAGAATTTGGTCTTGGATGTACTCGACGTTGTTCGTAAACTCACCGAGAGGTTTGTTTGGCTAAGACGATGATCGCTGTTAAATCGTATATCAACAAAAATTCCTTTGTTTAAATCGGAAACACTAATGACTTCCATTCCTTTTATATCAATATGTAGATAAACATGGTGTTGATATATGTAACTATAGTAAATTGCAATTCCTTCTTCCCAATATGTACTGATAGCGTCTGCACACAGGAAGTGATTACAGCGGATCTTGTGCACAGGCTGGTTTAGATGCTGTGATTTTTTTCAGCCTAACCTTGATGCAAACAAGCGAAATCTAGACTATGCCCAATGTGATGACATCAGTATCCGTACAAAAAAAAACAATATTTCATAAAAAAGAAGAATGGCCAATTTCTGATCCAAAACAAGCAAAGTGGTAGCTCTGCACTGATCTACATTACCTCTTTCAGAAAAACAAATTCATACAATTAAACCCAGTGTGCGATATACCCAGTTTGCCTGCACGACTAAAAATTATTACCTGTACTAAGTTGACCGAAACAAAGGCTTAAGATAAAATTGTATTTGTAGTTTTCTAAATAAGTGTTTTTGAATACATATATTTAGTATAGAAGAGCCTCCGCCATGTTTAAAGAAACTTCACGAAATTGCAGAGAAAGGTAGGCAGGAATATGTTGGAACATAGTTCAAATCTATTGCAAATCTTCAGAGAAATACTAAAGGAAAGATTTTTGAATTCAGAAAGTGGATGGCTCGACATGGTGATGGCCTGTGTTAAAATGATTCCAATAGGAAATGACCTTGGTCCAGCTGTGATATCAATATTGTTAGATGAATGCTCACTGGCACCTAAGGTAATGAAGAAACATTCAACAAAGAAACATTCAACAAATTTATTTTTAAAAAGTCACCAATTTATCATATTTTTATAGCCTACATTGTACAAACTGTTGTGCTACTTTGGTTTAACCTCTGAGAGAATACAAAATTCCCCAGAGATTCAATTATCTAATAGTGAGGTACAAAGGAATATGGCAATTGTGTTAGGGAGTTTGGCTGAAAAATTGGCAGGTAAAATATTGGGACTTCTTCTGCAAGTCTTAATAGCTAGTAGAGAAGATCAAAATGGCACCTCATGTGGTGTATTTTCACAGGACCTCAGAGTGCTTGGCTGATGAGAGAGGAAGTTCTACAATTTCTTTTATCCAAATTGGTAATTTGTTAAGTTGTATTGTAACTTTTTGTGAAAAATTATCCCTACTAAGATTTCTTACTTTCTAGAGGATAAAAGAGCATCCATCTGTCGTGCTTTTTTCAATAATAACCCTGGAGAAATTCGCAAAAACAAGTAGGTGTTGTTGGGACACGAGTTCCCAACAAGAAATGCAATATGTGAAAAGTGTTTTCTTTGCAATTTTTTTTTATCAAATTGCCAATTCGGCCTGCGTTTCTAAATCTTTGCATACCCTAATGTTATACATTATAAAAGGCACTCACTTAGTTGAATAAAATCCATAGATAATTTGTTTTTCTCAATAGATGAAAATAAAGAGAAGATAAGATCCACAAATATATCAGAACGACTTGCAGAATTTGAGAGTACTTGGTTGAACAGCCACAATGTTATTGAGCACCAAGCTGGTTTTTGTGCTCAATGGTGTCTTGACAACTCATGTGAGTTAACATGGAGTTATAATTGTGAGATGTTTGAAATATTTACAAAAACCCTTGTTGATAAATTACGCGTTTATAATCGTATTTCTTTTTCTCACAGTTCCACTGAAGGTAAGATACAAGCTGTACATGTGGTAAAAATCTAATTTAAACCACTGGTGCTACGAAATTTTTACCATATTCCTCCACCAACTACCATTAATGCCTACCAATTCATCAGGATCGACCATACAGTTACGAGAATATGAACCTGGATGGTATAAACGCTATGTTGAACGTTAACGACGTGAGCACGTATCTGAAAATATCTCCTCAAGGCCTGGAGGTACTTGTACAGGACTGCTGAGTTTGAAGAATTTAAATATGAAAACTTACGATCATTTTCGAAGTTGTGTTCCTAGCATTTACTTTAATGCCTTGATTTTATCGAACTTCTAGGCAAGAAGTGACGCATTTTCGTTTGAAAGTGTCAGGTCAACATTTTCTGTCTCATCAGGTAAGAACGCCACGTTTCTATCGGTTGGAAAATCTGCGTGGTGTCAGAAAATAATTAGCAAGCTTTTTCAACTATAGGTACATGGTACTATGAAGTCATTTTATTGACTTCTGGTGTCATGCAAATCGGTTGGGCAACGAAAGAAAGTAGATTTCTCAGCCATGTAAGAATATAAACAGTTTTTAGTTTTCTCCCTGGTTCCAGCAAAAAGCTTACCTACTTTACAGTGCTTATTCTTTCAAATCATAGGAAGGCTATGGCATTGGCGATGATATAAACTCTATAGCATTCGATGGTTGTCGGCAGTTGATTTGGTTTGACGCCGAGAGCTTTCCTATCTCATGTACAAAATGGAAACCTGGTACACAGAATAAACACATTCATGCATGGACACTTGTATAAATTCAGACCTATCTGTTTTGAGGTGTTGTGATTTCATGCTTTGAAAATTAGTACTTACGTCCATATTCCTCTTCTTTATCTTCCAAAGATGACGTTTTAGGATTATTACTGAACATTGATGAAAATAAAGTGATATTCTATTTGAACGGAGCCGCTATTGAACGCTATTTTCCCGCTAAAGATAGGTGAATTGATAAACTATCCTGCACGCTAGACCTTGATTGTGAAAAATTGAAATTCTCCAGCTAAATGCCTCGTGTATTTCTTCTTTCATTTGTTTTCACAGAGGGGCCTTTTTCGCCGCGGCAAGTTTTATGTCTTTCCAGCACTGTAAATTTAACTTTGGAGCAGATCCATTCAGGTATATGCCGGTATTTCTATAAACAACCATACTCCATAGACAATTTTATAAAATAGATAGAATATTCATACTAAATTTTCTATATTTTTGTTCTATGAACGCGTTATAGATACCCTCCAAACGTGCCGTTCCGCAAATTCAATGATCATTCCAAACTATCAGATGAAGAAAAGAAAATTCTTCCTCGAAGGTATCAAAAACTTTCGCATAAAAAAGGCGTTCAGACAGTTCAGTACAGCTACAAAAAATTAAACAAGTTATATGCATGCGTAAAAGTAGTCTTCCCTTGTTTATGTTTCATATAGGCACGTACAAATGGCGGAATTAAAGGACGAAAAATTTCACGCAGACTCTTGCACGATTTGTTACGAGCATACGGCAGATGCTGTTCTGTTGCCGTGTGAGCACAGGTAATGAACCATGTCAGTTGAACCGCAGAATATAACCTCGTTATACGAACCGAGGTTTTTAAGAAATTTAACCCTGTAGTCCTACAATAGTATTTTAAACGGTTAACATCAGCCGAGGTATGATTCGGAAGATTAACGTGACAATTTGATATGAAGACCAAACTTCTATGATTATAATCAACTATAGGAACGAGGTCGCTCGGAAGCTAAAACTAAAAACTATACTCATTGCTCTGGGTATAAGGTTGGTTTTACACTTTAAAGAATAAATTGAAGCGCTAAACAAGATCTTTTGTGTTTTACCAGAACAATATGTTACAAGTGTGCAACGAAACTGGAACAATGCCCTATATGCAGATGTGGCATAGAAGATATCGCCAAACAGATTGTATCAATGGTCTAAAAAGATCCCACTAAACATTTGGAATATGAAATATTTCAGCATACAGATCATTCTGGTTTCTCTGTTCTGCACAGAGCTGTTTCCTCCGATTGGAGAAATGTCACGCTCTGTATCGTTGCGTTGCGTGGAAACTATTTGAAAGTCAATATTTTAGTGAATAATGCAGAAGTAATTTCACTAAATCTTGGTGTTTAAAAAACGGCCAAAAGTTGAAAGTCAAATATATGGGTAGAAAATAATATATGTTGGGAGAAATAATGTAAAATTAAGTCAATATTTACGCTAGACCAAATGTTCAAATTGATATTTTCTTGCATTCTACGTAATGCATTTGGGTACTTTTAATACAAAACGTGAATTGAAATTAAATTATAATTTTAAAAAAGGTTGTATAGTTCTATGTTATAACAGCTTGTGACTCGTAGTGTTTAGAAACTTTTCCATGTAAAAGAAAACTACGTAATTTCATTGCGAGAGCATGTATGTATTTATTTATCAAAACTACAAAAATGCACATTAATGTCCTATTGTCACCTTCCCTAATTTACAAATATGCTAGATCAGTTGTTTATTTCTCATTATTAATTTCATATTTTTCTCTGCATATTATCCCTATTGTATCTATTTCTATACACATTTAGGAACATACAAATTTTAAGAGAAATGACGAGAAACTGTCAACTACATTTGCCTTCCTGGAACTCATTGTGTGGTATCATCTTACCTCATCAATATTCAATTTACGAGAGTCCCATTCCCAGGCCATTATTAGGAGCAAACGGCTCCTCCCTGCATGTGCTCTTCAATTTCTTGCACAGTCCGAGGGACTTGAGTCATCAGTTCCATTCCGTCAGCAGTCACAATTATGTCATCCTCAATACGAACCTGGTATGAACATAAAAAATTGAATTTCTAGGATGACAAGCCCCACTGCCCTTCCTGGCCTACAAGTGGTCTCAGGCTAGACCTGTGTAAGTTTATATCTTACCCCTCCAGAGCCTCGGTACTCTTGCAGGACCTCCACGTTGATGAAGTGAGCTTGTGCTGAATTTCTTAATGCCTCATCTAAAAGCTGGGAAATGAATGGAAATCATTTGAATCGAACTACATCCTTATTCACAGACAAAAAATGCACAAGTGAAAAACCCCTTTGGCTAGAGACCAGGTCAGTTGAAATAAAATGAAATAAAAACACAATGAAATAAAAACAAGAAAAAAAGCCAGAATTTACATAATCAATGAAATAGATTCCAGGTTCAACTGTCAGCACCATATTCTCTTCAAGATTTCTTGCTGTTCTCAATGATCGAATACCAGGCTCGTCGATTCTCTCCACACCCTAAAATAGTAACAAATAGTGGGTAATAAGGACAGACAGGGAAAACAGGGGTGGCATATTGCTACTTGTACTTACCTCAGGGTACCCCCCAACATCGTGCACATCTAGACCCATGAAATGACCAAGACCATGGGGCATAAATACAGCACCCATGTGAACTTTTACCATGTCATCAACATTGCCTTTCAATATGCCAATTTCTTTTAGAGCTTCAAGCTGCACCCTTTCTGCAAGACGATGCATATCAGGCCAAGAAATACCTAATAAAAAATTATCCTTGAGGTTTAATTGTGTGCTGTAATTATATGTATATTTAACATAATTCATCCATTAGAAAGCCAAAGAGACTTATTTCTGCCAACAATATAGTAATATAAGTATGGCTGCATATTTGTTTGTGTTATTCAAACCTGGTTTAACTTGTGCCATAACAGCCCTGCTTGCCCGAAGAACAGCCTCATAAATATTCTTTTGCTTCTCTGTGAACTTCCCGTTGACTGGGAACGAACATGTGATATCAGAACCATAACAGTAGTACTCTCCGCCCATATCAAATAGACTAGAAAACATTGTTCAAAATTAGCAACTTGAATGCTTTAGCTGCAATGTCCAATTTGACAACTGCTTTGATATAAAGGTGCAAGGCAAGGTGCATATATCACATACCACATATCTCCACTTCTTATAGTGCGATCATTAGGAGCTCCAGCATGACCATAATGAAGAACAGCACTATTTGGACCACTAAATAAAATCATTAATCATGTATTCAACAAACTAATGTGGTGCAATATTTTTCAAACTAATGTGGTAATATTTTTCAAACTCATATAGTTTATTTAACACACACCTTGCACCAATGCAAGTATATGATGAATGTCTACATCCTCCACGAGAATAGCAATGATTGAGAAACATGCTGAAAATAAAACAAAACTGTTTTAGCCATTTTGGAAATTCAACAAATTTTGCTCATGATTCTGGTCTTTTCTTACCTCTCAAGCTGAAATTCCACCATGTCAGGTTTTATTTTTCTCATAATCTAAAAAAAGGTTAAATGATTTGAAAACTATGAATAAATAATTATCTGCACAAAACTTATCTATTATAGAAAACTTAGATAATATACTTTAAAGTATACATTGCTAAAGCTAAACAATTGTATGGCAAACTTTCAATTTACCTTTTTATGTGCCTCACTGCTGACTCTGTTCACATAACGAAGAACCTCCAATTCTTGCTTTGTTTTAATTACACGACTGCAATAAAACAAAAATTTGCTTAAAACTGTATGTGACTTCATAAAAATGCTAGGTTTTCAATAATAATTAAAACAGGGTTAATACTTTGCTTACCACTCAACAATTTGTGGGAAAAGTATTTTGTTGTCAACTGAGAAGCTAAGAAAATGAATTGAAATGGTTTGATGATCTTTTAACTAGTGTATTCCTTTTCCAACACAACAGTAGTTTTATACCTGCCAATGCCATCAAAAGCAGCCTCACGACAATATTCCCCACTGTCTGTGTTTTTACCATACTATAAACAGGTAGAAAGCAAAAAAAATGATGAAAAACTGGAGATGGTTACCAGACAACAACCTTTTAACCAAAACAATAGAAAACTTTTTCGCCATACCAGAGTCAACAGCACTGATGGTTGTTTCTTCTCAAGAACAGCTGCAATCTAAAATTAAAATATTTGACAGATGAACACCAATCCAGCTCATTTTATAATATATACAAGAAATAATAAACAAACCTCATCTGTGTAGAAAACCTCATCGACTTCATACTTCTTTTTGAAATGCTCAGGTGGATAGATACTTCATAATCAAAAGAACAATAAAATATTCAAGATTCTAAAACAGTTTTTAAAAATAATCACCACTGATTGCCAATACTCACGTTCCTTTCCATGTAGCATACTCTTTAGGAAATCGTGGCATAAATAGCATTGATTTACCACTATCCACATCAATTGCCCCAAAGAAATCGCCTTCTAATACACCAAACGTCCAGTGAAAGTAGGACTCCTAAAGTTAAGTATTTCAACTCCATAAAACGAGATTACAGATTTGAGATCTCCAAAACTATATATCTGCGCAAATGCAGATGCAAACCAGAACACTTTATTATTTAATAAGAACTAAAAGAAGTTCAAAAGTATTTAATTTAATTAAATAAATTTTATATTTTCTCTTTCTTTAAAATGAGAGTCGATATATACCTGGCGAAAGACAATTTCTGCATCAGTATCATCTCGACACTTTTCATCTCCGCCTTGTAGGAGAACTATTGCTCCTTTTTTGAGATTTTTTAAACCTTTCAGCCTCTCACAAAGGCGTTTACGATTTGTCGTGTGCAAGTTCACGAACACGCGAAGCCCATCAGGGCCGAGTTGAAAATAAGATCTGCAAGAAAACGTGGAAAAAATTGAGGATATTAAATTGGACCTGTACAGTAGGAAGAATTGTTGTAATTTCTGCTATAATAAATTACTTTCAATTTACCCTTCTTGTTCAGCCATCACGAGACAACACTTCGTGATGCACGTGAGATATCACATGTGAATTCTCGAGATTCTAGAAATCTCGACTGTTTCCGAACAATCGACGAATCGTTACGACATAAATTAGCATACTAAATTTACCACACTAATTTCTACACAAATATATTGAATAATTATCATATCGAAGTAAACAAAATTTCAACTAGATGCTTGACAACAGCCAGAGGCGTTTCGTTGCAATCATTTGTAGTTTTTGACGGTTTAAGGCCAGTGGATAAAACTTGAAAGATGGATAAAGATATAGATGACCTTCTCGATGAAGCAGAATTGAAATTTTGTAAAAATACCGGCCCGGCAAAAACTACGAGTAAGAAAACAAGCGCTAGTGCAGAGCAAAGCAGGTTGGAATAGTAAATATGTTTCGAGTGTATATGAATTATAGAACATACGTTTACCTAAAAGTATTAAAATTTATTTGGATGTGATCACTATGGTCTATAAAAGCTATTTTGTGTCAATACAAAATTCCCCCCCTTGTCCCCCCCCCTTGCACCGAATAAGGGTTTGGTACAGGGGGGCATCAGGGGACACCCTGCCTAAGATATAGTCGCCCATATTATTAGAGGTTGCCTCAATCAGCTTCCTATAACAGGGAATCACAGGGAGAAATCGACAATTCCTAACGGGATGGTTTTAAAATTTATGTCCTGAAAAGAAATATATTACAGTTGGTCATTGCAGATCTATCACCTTCATAAGCTTATTATCACTGTCTGGTAGGTCAATAGGTCCGAATGTAAAAAGGAAGGATCAATCTGACCTAAATGCTATGATTGACGATATATGTACAGATGATGGACCAGTGTACAAGGTAAAATAGAAAAATGAACCCACATACAAATTACAAAGACAGCTAGAAATTGGATAAAAAAAATGGTTAATAATATATGTATGGTCTTCAAAGAAGACAAAATACTAATTTTACCAATTGTACCATAATTTCTTGAATTTAATAATCATAGCCACATTCATCTCAGAAGAGCAAAAATGATCAAAACTCTCAAACTTCAAACAAATCAAGAAAATGTTATCCAGTTTATCTTGGAGGAAGTCGACATGCAAGTGGTATTTCCAGTGCATCTGTTCAAAGGTACATAGTGCTTAGCCCAGCCCTTTGCTATCAAAACTGTTGAATTTTACAGTTTATGTTTTGCTTCGTAGGACATGTAACCAGCTACGTTGCACTTCATGTGATTTTGAAGTGGTTGCATTCGACAACTATCAATGGCATTCATCTTGTGATTATTTATTCTTCCGTAATAATATCCCAGACTTTAGCAAGTTAAAAGTTAATCTAATACAAAAAAGAGGTGAGATAAAAAGCAAAGTGATTTTTTACGTCTTAGTTAACAATTCCACTCACTTGATTAAATTCTCAGTTTCTTATTAATTTTGTTGGCTGAGATGCAAAATATTGCTGTTCAGAGTGAACCTTTATACCTCAACAAATTACTACCTTGTATATTCCCAATAAATTACTTCTAAATTCTAGTAATCGTCATTCAATTCAATTCATTTATAAAGATCAATTTGTTTTATCTAGGTAGTAGGGCATATGCTTGCCAATGCGCATGGAGATCTGTGAGCGACATACAGAATATTGAAACAGAATCCGAATTACGATGGGTGTGTGGAAAACATATCTAGATAGGATTACAAATATACCTGAAACTGTATAAATATATCTACAGGCTACAAAATATTTATATCTAATTTAAAAAATAACATTCTAGACACTGTCAGTTGAAATAGTTAATATATTTCAAATATGTTAGTTGACAATTTGCATCCGCTATATCAAGAAACTGTGAGAATTATAGAACTAGAAGTAAATTAAAAATACTGAGAGATTCATTTTAATTTATTTTCGGACCAATAGTATCCATATATTCCATGCCGTCATATATTATACAAGTTACAATGTGTATTTGACACTAGGCAGTGAGTGAAATTTCATTTCAACCAATCTTTTTACAAGATTTATGAAATTTTGAATGTATTCCAATAAATGTGAGAATACCTGGACATATTATGATTGGAATGCCACCACCAGATACACTCATCCATCCAACTTAATTTTCAATTCATGCTACAATAGAAAAGGATATTATTCATCACAGACATCAACAATGTTCAATCACAATTAAACAACATGCTCAAATTGTCTGCTTCTGCACTGTTTTAAAATCAATATATACGAGATGAAAATAAGAGTTCTTGGAGTTGGATGCTTAATTAATAGCTTGCATATATAGAAAAGATGTACAAATATATATATACCTCTCAATTAATGAATCTCTCATTGTTGTTGCGATGCTTGATGGCTGTGCATCACCAAGTTTGAATACACTTTCAATAACAGATAGTTCAGTGCTGGTTGTATCGAGCCCGCAGAATGCACACCAGTCATTAACAACCATGCCAGCCCCAATCACTTCACTTCCACGATTCACAGTGCCTGCCTGTACATGGAAAGTTGAGAGTCATTGCAAAACATCTTGTGAATAAATGAACACAGAAAAGATGGTATATCACAATACAGTACCACAAGAGGAACTTGTAATAAGGATGACAGTTCATCTTGATCTTCAACTGGCGTATGGGGATGAACCTTGATAATTTAACATTCGATTAGTCTACAACCACAGCCTACTAGTGGTTCAATTGCAAAACAACCCATTCTACTGAAGAGTTAGGATCATAAAGGACTTTTCAAATGACTGTAATAGCAAGACATACCAGGCCACCTTGGTTGGTGATAGCACAGTAACTGCCTGTTAAGACATTGCCAGCAACGGTTTGACGAAATACTTCAACTTTTAGAACATCAGCTAAAATCTCTTCTGTTTCCTGTTGATTAAAATAGATGAATCTTAGTAATAACAACACAATCCGAGATGGTTTCTTATAAAAATACATTGCACATCTCATATACTCATATACATGGTTAATGTTTTCTTCCACAAACCGTAAAAGTTGGTTAAGATCATAAACCTCTTGAACTCTAAATTACTAACAATATTTCTCTCTACTAAAGTAATAAAATTCAACAACACATTAACTTACTCTATCCAAGTCAGGATGTACAAGAGCAACATAATCATTACAAGCGACAACGTTTCCCAGAGCAGACAGACGTTCCTCCACCCTCTGTATTTTCACACTGTCTGGCAATGAGTTACGAATGTGCTGCAGCTCCTGAATTAGAATAAGATGTGTTATCTTCACCTTCGTCAGATAAAATAATAAAAAAAAATTCTAGCCAATTGTTGAAGCAAATTTCAAAATAACCTGATCTGTCGTTGTGTTGGGGACTAGTAAACCATGTCGATTACCTGTAAGGTTTGCAATAAGTCAATTATGACATCTCAACATTTTATTGAATTATTTCTGGTATTTTTGCAAATTTTATAGAACTAAAGGGGTTGCGACCTAAAGGGGTTTCGACTTAAAGGTTAATCAATAACTTACCAATAGTTAATCTACCAATAATTCTGCAACCAGCAATTGATGAGCGTATCACTGGTATTACATCGGACAATTCCCCTTCAAATACACTAAAAAAGAAAAATTTACCCATTAAAATATTCACATCAAATCCCACCAAGAAATTATCTTGATCACGTGGTGAACAAGAGAAACTTTCCCAGAAAGGGAAATCTGTACATTTAATAATTGCAACATAGAGTTTTGTTCGTTTTTCAGAAGACAGACATTTCTAACAATAATCTAACATCTCACATACCTATAAAAACTCTGGGACGCGCCAATACCAACTAAGCAGTAGGAATTGGTCAACTTTGAAAAGACTCCAACTTCGTTATTGTTCTCAAACTGAGCGCGAACTGCCATATAAGTATTTAAAAATCCGCTTGACAAACGTGGAAACTCCTTGAAAGTATGCTGTACTGTTTCCCTTCCTTTTATACCGTGATTTACGGTTCTGAGAATCTATTTTTGGTATCTTACAAAACGTTCCGCATTTGTATTGCACCAAATTTCTCCATTGCACGATGTTTTGCAATACCATGAGCCCACTATTCCTCCTGTAGAGAACGTGGTGTTGTCCGCATAAAATGGCCGGAGGACTTGTACGCCACAGGCCTTGATAGGTAAACTTTGAACATGGTATATTCAGCCATGGTCGAGCACATTCTCGACCACAAACGGACTCGACCATGGTCGAATTAGTCGTTTTCCGGCGAACTCGACCATGGTCGAATTAGTCGTTTTCCGGCAAACTCGACCATGGTCGAGTTAGTCGTTTTCTGGCGAACTCGGCCATGGTCGAATTACTCGTTTTCCGGCGATTACGACCATGGTCGAATTCGTCATTTTCCGGCGAACTCGACCATGCTCGAATTAGTCGTTTTCCGGCGATTACGACCATGGTCGAATTCGTCATTTTCCGGCGAACTCGACCATGCTCGAATTAGTCGTTTTCCGGCGAACTCGACGATGGTCGAATTAGTCGTTTTCCGGCGAACTCGACCATGGTCGAATTAGTCGTTTTCCGGCGAACTCGACCATGGTCGAATTAGTCGTTTTCCGGCGAACTCGACCATGGTCGAATTAGTCGTTTTCCGGCGAACTCGACCATGGTCGAGTTAGTCGTTTTCCGGCGAACTCGACCATGGTCGATTAGTCGTTTTCCGGCGAACTCGACCATGGTCGAGTTAGTCGTTTTCCGGCGAACTCGACCATGGTCGATTAGTCGTTTTCCGGCGAACTCGACCATGGTCGAGTTAGTCGTTTTCCGGCGAACTCGACCATGGTCGAATTAGTCGTTTTCCGGCGAACTCGACCATGGTCGTTAGTCGTTTTCCGGCGAACTCGACCATGGTCGATTAGTCGTTTTCCGGCGAACTCGACCATGGTCGAGTTAGTCGTTTTCCGGCGAACTCGACCATGGTCGAGTTAGTCGTTTTCTGGCGAACTCGACCATGGTCGAGTTAGTCGTTTTTCCGGCGAACTTGACCATGGTCGAATTAGTCGTTTTCCGGCGAACTCGACCATGGTCGAATTAGTCGTTTTCTGGCGAACTCGACCATGGTCGAATTAGTCGTTTTCTGGCGGAATCGATTATGGTCGAATACGCCATTTTCTGGCGGACTCGACCATGGTCGAATACGCCATTTTCTGGCGGACTCGCCCGTGGTCGAGTCAGCCATTCTTTGGTGGTTGTCTAATATTTTCTAATGTTGGTTTATCAAGTTGTCCTTATTTACATTTTCTCGCGCGACGTTTGGCCACGCGGGTAATAATCCATGTCCTATGTACACCAATATACTGCAGGCACATAGGGATATATAGGGGGTCTCCAAGGTATATTGGTGTATACAGGAGTAATATTATCGCCACGCGGGACACACGCAGCAATTACAAAACGAAATGGCCGATGTTTCAAAGCTTCGTGGAGTCGCTTGTAAAACAATCGACGATACTTCAGCTGAACTCAACAATATAAGCCAGGAAATATGGAAACATCCTCAGCAAAATTTCGAGGAAGTATTCGCGCACAATCTTTTAACAACGTTTTTAAAAGAGAGAGGATTCGAAGTGACTCCTAAAGTTGCCGGTCTGGAAACCGCGTTCAGAGCTGAGTACAATGGTGACATGAAAAGTCCCCGTGTTGGTATAATCTGCGAATACGATGCGTTGCCAGAGATAGATCATGCATGCGGTCATAATCTCATCGCAGAAGCTGGTATTGCTGCCGCTTTAGGTAAGAATAAAAATCGAAGGAAATTAAGTAATCATGTGGTAGTAATTATGCCATCTTAATTGCCACAAATTCAACAATGGTGACTGACAATTTTAGTTTTAGTTGTTGTTAAAGGCGCTGTTACACTATGTAACTTTCCTTGCAACTTCCAATGCAATTCTACTCCTGAAGCATCTGAAGTTGACAAATACGAACATTTCTTATAATCCGCTAATGTTTCTAAGAATTTTGGAACCCTCCTTACTAATTAACATCACTCAAAACTATAGTTGCAAGTTGCAAGGAAAATTGCATAGCGCAACAGCGCCTTAAACCAACAGTTGTGTATATGTAGTTTTCTATTGTTTTTGTGTGTGTTTTTTTCAGGAATAAAAGCAGCCATTGAAGCCTCCAACAACACTCTTGGCAGTCTTGTTGTGTTTGGGACACCTGCAGAAGAGGGTGGCGGAGGGAAGATTTTTATGATAGATGAAGGATGCTTTGATGATGTTGACTTTTGTATGATGGTACATCCGACTGCCTTTGATTCAGCCACTCCCTTGGTTCTAGCTTGTCAGCATATGCGTATCAGATACCATGGTCATGCCGCCCATGCAGCGGCGTTTCCTTGGGAAGGTGTAAATGCGTTAGATGCCGGAGTGGCCTGCTACACCTCTCTCAGCATGTTACGACAGCAGATGAAGCCAACATGGCGCGTCCATGGTGTGTTCAAAGATGGTGGTGTGAAACCAAACATCATACCAGATACATCCGTCTTGAAATACTATTTCCGAGCCCCAGACAACGAGGAGCTTGTCGATTTAATGGCGAAAGCAAAAGGATGCTGGGAAGGTGCTGCAAGTGCTACAGGTAATTTTCCCAGTCTTGTATTCAATTCTGGAAATTAAACATAATGATGGCCTCCTTGAACAACTTAAAGGTTATTGTTGCACAGAACATATTATGGAATGTGTAATTAAATTTATTATAGGTTGCACTGTTGAAGTTGAGTGTCATGGATATGGGAAGAACAATGTAAATTATGCTGCTATGAAACATAACCAAGTTTTAGCCAAGTTGTACCAGAAATATGCTGAAAGTTTAGGAGTGAAATTTCTCCCAGAAGGAGAGGCAGAAAACGCATTGCTTGGTTCAACAGACATGGGAAATGTATCCCTTGTTAAACCATCTATACATCCTGCATTCACAATCAATTCCCCAGCAGTGATCCACACGCATGAATTCAAAGATGCAGCTAGCAAACCTGAAGCCCAGGCAAAGGTGTTAATAGCTGGCAAGTCAATGGCGATGACATCAATTGATGTTTTGGCAGACACTCAGCTTTTAAAATCAGTAGTTGAAGAATTTGAACAGAAATCTTAAACATTTTTTTATTATTTATTTGTGTGAATTGATTTATTTATGCGTTCAAAAATGATAGATTTTATACTTTAGGCTATGGTCACATACACAAAAAAACTAGAAAGTCCTTTATTAAATTGATTCTTTAATTGCATGTCTAAAGGTGCATTAGGAACATATATCAAGAACTTAATGGTGTTGAAAACATTTTGGGAGATTTTGTCCACAGCATTTATACAAATTATATTTTTACATTTTCATTCAACATCGTGTTTTAAATAACTATGTAAATGATGAAGTCCTGTTTTTATTCGACAATTTCAGCTCAGCTAATTTCCTTGTATTTGTGTGATTAACTTTTAATTAATAAACCTTCAAACTACCATTTAATTCCTAGAGCAGTGACATTTTTCTCCACAGCATGGTAACTTGTATGCAACACTTCCTTACATCTTTCTGAGATTTGACCACCAAGCCATTTTTCGTATACTTCTTGGACATTTTTATCATTCTCTGGTAAAGATGACTTCAGAGAATTATAAAGTTTGGCAACTTTTTCTATTAACTCTTTTGATGACTCCTCTGGAGAAGGTCTGATCTGACCTCCTCCATTAATGCACCCTGACGGACAAGCCATGACCTCAACAAAATGATAGGGGCACTTGTTCCGTTTTAGTTTCTGCACTAGGTTTTGAATATTACGAAAGCCATAAGCAAGAGCAAACTTCAGGACAGGTTTATCTTCATGTTCGAGTACAACTTCTTGAAAGTCCTTATTTCTCATTGTCTTGTATGTAAGATCTTCAACTTTTTTCCCAAACAGTGCTTGTGCAGCATAACAGAAAACATGTTCAAGGTAACCCCCAGATCCACCACCTCTGTGATTGGTAATTTCAGAATCCTTTCCGGTTTCAATCATTTCATCCAGTTGAAGTGAGCTAAGCTTGGGAAGTCGATCGCCTTTTCTTCGAACATTTGCTCAACCTCAAGGGAGGTTATCACACAGTCTACATCGCGAGTGTGGTATATATCATTGTAAAAATCTTCTCTGGAGGCTTCTAACTTCTTATCATAGCAAGGCATGACCGTCACATGGTACACTTTATCTGGTGATTTCCCAACTCTGCTTCCCAGATACTCTTTTACCAGACTCCCCATGACCTGTTGTGGTGACTTGGTGCTTATGAACGGCAATATAAACTGCCCGTGGGTTTTCTCGGCGTAGCAGATCCAACCAGGGCACGCCGAGGTTAGCAGAGGAACATTTTTGGTTGGATTCGGGTTATTACGATATCTTTCAACAAATTCCTTCTGAATTTCAAGCAAACTGAAATTCCGTGCAAAAGTTGTATCGAAAACATAATGCACTCCTAAATCTTTGAAAAATCTTGTAAGTTTTAGAGCTGTCTCTTTATGCCCAGGTTGAAGTTGGCTGCAATGGACGCTCTAGATTGAGGTGAGATACTAACAACGATTAACTTTTGTTCAGTTTCGGCTAGCTGGGCATTCTCTTCGATGATTTTATACAACTCATCTTGGCTTTGTTGTGTGATTAGTACACTCTCTGCCGAAGTAATGCAACCGCTGCATGCAAGGCAATCATTTAACGTGATTTTTGCTTTCTCTAATTTCGTTTTACTGCCGGCATTTAGTTGATAATAACTGCCATCATCTTCGACCTTGATTTTGGCAACCCCTCCTTCTCTTTTTCAATCTTTACGGGCTTGACGCATTCTTGTGAGGGTGTTATAAAGTCGTCTAGATCAGTCAATTGCAGAACACCACTAAATTTCGCCATTTTGGGATGAACTTTTCAAGCTACCACTTCGCAATGGTTTCCTTCTTTCCTTTAAAATTTCTCTGTCAATTTGTCCACGTATTCCCGGTGCTTGATTCAAAATTATCCCACTCTACTTCGGCAATACATTAACCCATTTAAGAACACAATGCTTTTATTATTGCCAGTTTATGGAAAAAAAACAAATTGTATTTGCACAACACTCCTCTTCATCTTCATATTTTCCACTTCAAAGGGCAACCTCCTATGTCGAATTTTCCTTCTTTCTTTAGACGTGTCCATTGGGAACAATAACTCTAGTTATTACCCACTGACATTACCTGTTCCCTGACCGAGAACAACATGGATAAAGTTGAAAGATTATCCAAAATATCTGATGATTGCATTGATGAAAGTTCAGCTGATTTACATCAATTAAGTCTGAAAATATGGAATAAGCCTGAACTTTCATATCAAGAGGAATTTGCTCATAAATTATTGACTGAAACTTTGAAGGAGAAAGGTTTTGATGTGACACCACAATTTACACTGCCAACTGCTTTTCGTGCGGTGTATGATCCGGATAACAACCGTGCTGGCAAAGGATTGACCGTGGGGATTATTTGCGAGTATGATGCATTGCCTGGTATCGGACATGCATGCGGACATAATCTCATTGCTGAAGCTGGAGTTTGCAGCTGGATTAGGTTTGTGTTTTACATTGGCTGCTAATTCAGTTCCTCTCAGGGAGGAGCAAAGGTGGAAATTTTCCCAAGGCTAGAAATGGTTAAAATGAGGAACTATGCTTATAGGAAGAAGGCTCCCAAAATTGCTCCAAATATCACTAATTATGAAAGGCTTCATGTCTAAATATCATTTGGTTTATAATCTAGGCATTCAAGCAGCATTAAAAGGTTCACCTTCTTTGGGTCTTGGTCGAGTTATCGTGTATGGGACGCCCGCTGAGGAGGGAGGTGGTGGTAAAATAAAAATGATCAATAATGGTTGTTTTAATGAGGTTGATTTCATTATGATGGCTCACCCAAATCCTTATGATGCTGCCTTTCCAACATATATTGCCTGTTGCTCTGTGTCAGTTGTTTACAAGGGCCATGAAGCCCATGCCTCTGGTGGACCGTGGGGAGGGGTGAATGCACTAGACGCTGCAGTTGCGGCTTACAATGGTATCAGCATGATGCGGCAACATATGAAACCATCATGGCGAGCTCATTGTATTATTGCCGAAGGTGGAACCGCCTTCAACATCATTCCAGCAAGGTCGAGACTTCAGTGCGGGGTTCGTGCACCAACAATGCCAGAGCTCAAAGTTTTGAAGGAAAAAACCCATGCAATATTTGAAGCCGCAGCGCAAGCTACAGGTGGGTTTATTCATTACAACACTTTCTTTAAACCCCAAAATCCATTTGGTATCCTTTGAACACAAAGCAGTTAAAATCGTGATTTCTCTTGCAGGTTGTGAAGTAGAAATTGCCTGGACCAAACTGCCTTACAAAAATCTTATCACAAACTCCGTACTTGCTGATATTTACCAACGCAATGCAGCAGAATTAGGTGTTCCATACCTACCTCTCCATGAGCAAGCAGCAAAACATGGTGGCTCCACAGATATGGGCAATGTCTCCCAATTCAAACCCGCAATACATCCGAGATATTATGTTGCAGATAAAATCACCCACACCCCTGAGTTTCAGGTGGAAGCGGGTACGAAAGAAGCACACCGCTTTACCCTGATAGCTGCCAAGTCCATGGCAAGGACGTGTTTACATGTAATGAGCAATCAAGAATTGATGAAGGACATTAATTCAGAGTTCAGTGAAAGCGTGAAAAATGAAGGCGGTGAATTGGGGGATTAATTGTGAACAGTGTGAAAATTAATATAAACCAGTAGGAATTGATAATTTTTTCTCAATATATCATTAAATTTATTATAATTTTCAATCATATGTGTACATGCATTTGTGTGAACTTTTTTCATATTCCGAGTGCAACGCGAGCTCAGAGCAGGTTTGATTACCGTGGGCGTGAAGCAATGGCCTAGATTGTAGACTTTGTAGACTTGTAGTATGCGTCGAAGTACATCATTTTAGGAACCTTTCTGTTAAATTACAATTGTATTAGCCCAATTAAAGCAATTGCAAGTGAATAAAGGCAATCCAGAAGAAGGCTACTCGCTATGTTTTCACAAGATAGATGTTGAAATTATATTAATTCCACGCAATGTAATGAGTTTCTACGCGTAGTAAGACCAATAGGAGACATTGAAAATAATGTAAAATGTGGGAAAAGCAACAAGACACATCTTATCAAACCAAAACTTTGTGACTTCCTTCTCGCTCGTTGAGCACGATTGAAACACGACATCGTCGTCTACGTCTTCCAGATAACCTGTGCGCTCATCTTCCTCCGCATTTTCCACCTGCTCTCTTTCGTCTTTTCTTTTCCATTTAAAACCAGGAAAGAGCACCACAAAATATTTCTTCAATCTTGCCTAGAATTTAGTTCAAACATGATTGTAAAAACTACAAGCTAGCTCAAGGTGACTAGCAGCTGTATTGGCAAATAAAATTGTCTGCCCCATCAACCAGTTAACAAATAGATTACAATGAACCGTTGTCTGTTCAGTTATAGATACACGGTATGACGTCATATGTGATAAGAACAAAAAAAGTGGCCACGAGCCGCCGGGGCGAGTGGTCACTCTTTTGTTCTTATCACATATGGCGTCATACCGTGTATCTATAACTGAACAGACAACGGTTCATTGTAATCTATTTGTTTTATATAATAAAACTGAAAAAAATCCAAAATTAAACCGGTAAAAAGAAAATTGCTGTGACGTCATTCCGTGCGTCTGTCCTCTTATAGATCATGACTCTCGACCAATGAAATTGCTTGAATTCTTTACGTTATTATATAATGTAAATTGTAATTTCATAGGTTACATTTATTAATATACATTACTTAGATTGTGAAATAATTATTTAATATTCTGGTAAATTGCTAGTTTAACAAATGACTGGTGACGGTGAATTTAATAGCTAGATTGAAACTATAATTATCTGGCATAAGCCTGTCGAATGGGTTTCTTTTGCAGAAGTTAATAATATATAGGACTTACTAAAGCATTGCAACTGGTGAAGGATTTGAAAAACGGCTTCTTCGTGACCAAATGAAAAGTGAGCATCGTCTGCAACAATGCCATAAAAATGAATCCAAAAGATGCGATGATGAATAAGTCGGAAGCTTTGGCATAGGATAAATGAGGGAGAGAACTGTTGCTGTTACCGAGTAGGAATACTATGGACAGAATCATT